>NC_140591.1:1517705956-1519179570 GCF_964204655.1 Triturus cristatus | reverse complement strand
CTTCCGGACCAATCATAAAGTCTACGCCACGTAATCTACGAAGGAATCTACAGTCTCCAACCTCCTATGAAGCAAGTCGAGAGTTTTGCAAAAATGGGATGTCATTTTTCAGGATCGCAAACCAAAAAACCTCATCACAGGGCACATTAACGTCGTCCCCCACAATTTCTGGTGAAGATATTTTAGCAAGTGAGCAGTGTAAGAAAAACAGCCCACCTGTGAATAAGCAATTACATGACAGATCCGAACAGAATGCAGGAACGTCTGTCTTGCACCTCATTAGTTGTGGAAAGAGATGGCAGAAGTAAAAGCAACGAAAATTTAGAGGCTTTATTAGTAAAAGAACATGCTTTCCTTCTGCCTGATACAGTTCTCCAAAACCCTCTGAGAACAGTCAGTCTTGCTCAGACACTGAAGTGCCAGCAATATCTGAACTGGATGTTTCACATATTTGCAGAGTGGAGTGCCGAAGATGCCCGTGGCCAGCCAGTTAGTAGTAGAGAGACAAACTGGAACACTCCCTTTGGCCAAGACCAAAGGAAAAAGGGCGAACAGACAACAGAATAACTGTCTAGGAAAAATGCAAATGGTACCTGTGGTGTTGGAACTGAAAGGTCTCCCTCACAGCGGCATAGTCGCAAAAGACGCTGTAAAACCAAGCATTTTGGAGCAAAGAGGATCTTTGAAAAGACTAAAGCAAGTCACCAATGATTCTCCATTGCTGGTAGGCGACCTGTTGCGGACAGAGGAGGAATGTAAACTCAGGCAAGAGGAAGAAGATAGGAAGCTGGCCTTCCGACTTCAACGAGTGTTAAACAGTGAAATTCACAATGTCAATAGGTGCAGAGGTAGTGAAGATGAATACCTTCTGAGGTCTAATAGCACCACGCGTGCAAGCACTTAAGTTTCTTTATGGACTGCTGTTTAATATTGATAGGGTTCTTTTCAATTCATTTTTTTTTTTCTTTTTTAAACTAAATGGCCTTTGGATCAAGATGAAAGCTTTCGTCATTGCAGGACACACAAGTTGTACTTTGGCTGCTAATGGGCAGATTTATATGCAAGTTAACAGGCACTTTATGTCAGCATTTCTTAAAATTTTTCATTGCGCATTAATCGATCACATGTAAAAGCACAAATAAGTAGCAATATATCTTTGTTGCCAAAAAATGTAAAGAGAAAATGTACAAATTCTGAATGTGCATTCATTCTTCTATCAGACGTTTGGGAAAGCATACATTTTGGTTTTGTTTACACTTCTCCTAAAATCAGAGCGGTCAATTTTTCAGAGTAAAATTCACTCCAAGACCTGGACTGAAGAGTGAACCGTTTATGTAGTGTGGCCGTGCTTCAGATGTTATGAAGCTCCAACATGTGACAAAGAAAATTCTCCTAAAATAACCAGGCCCCAGAAGGGCGGACTGGAGGCAGAATGTTCATGGTTTATCAGTTGCGCGGACTTCCGTCAAGTTACTGTACCAGCAGGAATCACGTAATGTCCACAAAATACCTCTTGACATATGCAGTTGCTCTGAGGAATAAAATGCTCTAAAATCCCACTTGCTTATTTAGTGTAAAAGTCTCATCCTTTCCATAGTAGTTACTTCTAGAGGTTTGATCCTGTGGCAAGCACCAGGTCATAACTTTGGTGGGCTGTTTTCAGGAGCTTAGACTTGGTTTTCATCATCAGACTTTGAGCAAAGGCAAAAGGGAAAAGTGAGAAGGACGAGAGATGGGAAAACAGTGACAAAGTTAGAAGGTGAGTAAGAAATAGAACATGTAAGAGTGAGCTAGTCAGGAAGTGCAGCCCAGTAAATGAAAGGGGCATGAGAACATGCAAATGACCAGGCAGTCTTGGCATTCTGAAACACTGGCATTTGGCAGTGAATTTAGAAAATCTTTGGGCCTCTGCCCTTTTTTCCCATTAAGCACTAGTACAGCTAAATCCAAAAAAGCTGTATGAATACTGTAAAGAGCTTTTGGTTACTTGGAGTGTTATTTATGCAGAACCTGTGCGCCTTTGATTGCACATTGGTTGAGTTCCATGTGCAGTGTGCACTTGAGTCTGGTGATCCGTGAACATTTGTGAGATGACTATTATTGACTACCAAAACCACCACAGTTTCCGTATTCTGATGCCTGCTATACTGTTTACTCTTGCCATCTCTTATAGAATCTTCATTCTTAATGTTTGACAAGCACGTTCAAGAGTATCTTTCATACTAGCCATAAGGGTTTTCTTGTTCATGTTTTACCACAACTTAAGAGGTCATCCCCAGAACCAGAAAACAAACAGATGATTAAAGTTGTTTTGGATTCAGGGAAACCAGCATCAACCAACGGATCACTAACCTCAGATCTGTGATGGAGAGAAAACCTTCAGTGCTCCTTTGGGTCTGGAAACCAGAAGACAAGATTCATGCTCCTACTACCGCTGGGCTAGGACTGTATTGGTCAGGGATGCTGCAGACTCTCCACACTAGCAGTCAACATCTTGCATGGTGTTTCTAAATGTCGTGAGATGGCCAAAGATTACAGCTTGATATTCATGCCCCTCCTCCAGGCAAAGGATTGGTTACAACTGATTAGTAGTGCAGTTCAGTTGTGACATTCTAAGTTGGTGGTGTCCCCTTGAAGCTGTCCCTATATGCTTCTGTGAGAATGTTCATAAACGGGCAGTTGGTATCTGCCTGTAATCGTTAAGTCTCACCAACCAGGCTGTGTCTAGATGTGGAAAACCTATTTTGGACTTACCTAACTCTTACAGTGGGCTTATGCCCACCAATTGCTTAGTTGGCTTTCACTAATTTCTTTGCTTCTTGGACAATGGCTTTCTAAATCTTCCATCTTGTATTTGTCCCTCTCCTGGAGCAAATCCTATCCTCTTGACTGACTCGTGTTCTTCCACTGCCCCCTTTATGTTACTATTTTTTTTTTCTTTTTGATTAACCGCTTGCATGCTCATGACGAGCCCAGCTCGTCATGAGGCACAGTGGAGCTGTGCTCATGACGAGCTGGGCTGGTCATAACGGGCGCGGCCCGCCCACGTGCGATTGAGTCCCCGCCTGTGCGGGAGAATCAATCGGTGGGCGGGGTAGTGACGACTGTGCCTCATGACTAGCCGGGCTCGTCACTAGCACCGCCGCGTGCATTCCCCCCTCTCTCTTTCAGGCCTCCCCCCCCTCCCCACCCCCCCCCCCCCCCCTCCCCCCCTTCCCGCGAAGGGGTTAAGCACTTTGAGATTGTATGTTTTTTTTCTAGCTCTCACCTCAATTTCCCGACCATCTGCTGTATTTGCTGTCTCACGTCGGCTGCACGTTCTTTGTCTGGGAATTATAATAAATTCAGTAGTGGCTGCAAAACTTTTTTTTTTTTTTTTAAATTACCCTAAAGGTATCTGTGCTGTTGCAAAAACGGATTTGCCATTTCGATACAGCCAGCCTCAGATGTTGCTCTCTAAGCAGTTATTTACAATTCATTCAGAAGATGCTGCAAAGGCATATTTTTTGTTTTTTCCCCATAGTCTTGATTAAATGTACTTAATTGTTACAGCACGTTTGCTTATTTTTTTGTTTCTGACGAAGTTGTTAGTAACCGTACATTAATCACTGGTTGCAAGTAAAAATGTTCATTTAGCCATAACCACTAGCAAGTGTGTATGTTTGATTGAAAAACGTGCTTGCTTGTTTTTGATCATGTCAGAGTTGCTCCTGGGACTGTCACACATGGCTTTGTTCCTGGCAGCACTTTTAATTTAAATCATTGCACAAAGTACAAGTGTTCTGATCCTAATTACAAATAACTTACAAAAAAATCCCAACAGTAAGAAAGTCTAATAGAAGTTTCAACCTTAGCTAGCTTGTACCTTACCACCTAATCCACCAATGTTTGTCATTGGTGGGTGCCTTTGTATCTTAAGCTTCACAATTGTGAGCTTTAAAATGTTAATGCCATGCACATCACTGTCGTGAAATCATGACCACTTTGACAGTTGTTTTATTTATTTTTTTGATTTCTATATAGTGCGAGAGCTCTGCAAGAATACAGTTTTTAAAATTTTTTTATAAAGCGCATGGCTACCCAAGGCTTCTCCGCACTGGTGAGTACTATGCTGAGAGTAGGGCCTCTGGTACATTAACAGGGGGGACAGCCATTTCTTAAGTTTTTTCCTGTTGCCAAATAATCACAGCAGTACTACATTGGAGATAAAAGTAGGAAGAATTAAAAGAGAATAATCGTGAGTAAAATGGGACATAGACTGTACACTTTCCAAATTCTTGTGGTGGTGATTCCTGATAATGACTGATTCATGAATTACTCCCATTTGAGGGGGGGGTGTATGGGGTGCTCCAGGAGAAGGGATTGACTGTTTCTTGAACCTCGTTTTGCACCTGAAATTTTAGATATGCAGGTGAAGTGGAGTGCAGTGCCTTGAGTGTCTTGCATGCAGTTTTAAATTGGGGTTTCTTCTCTACAGGCAGCCATTGATTGATTTGTTAGCAGGGTAGGAGTGATATTGTTAAAATTCTTGTGCCCAGTAATGAAGCGGGCCGCTGTATTTAGAGCTGTTCTAAGTTAAATTTGGGGATGCCTAAGAGTAGTATGTAAGACATTATTGTTCAGTTAATTAAAACTTTCAATTCATCACAATATGATCAGATCGAACATAGTCAATAAATAACATCATAAAATCCGTTATCAATCTTGGAATGCCCAAGACTTACTTCATTAAACCTCAAAGGAGAAAGGGTTAACCTGAGTCATATGTCACATAATAATGATCCGCAACCTTAAACCGCCAACTATGGAATATAATCCTGCTAACTTTTCCCAGGAATAGTGCTTTAATGTTAAAGGATTAGAGCATGGCCCTTGTTGTTGCAATTTAATATAATTATATTTAAAATATCCCAGCAGGTAATGATGTAATATGAATGTTTAAGTTGTGCAAAATAGTCAAAACAAAGTGCTTCGTGCCTTTACCAAATTTCCTACTCCATATTAAAACTATTCTTAGGAAAGCAAAACTAATAACAAAATTAGAAATGCGGTAGGTCTAGCATTTTTTTTGAGTTAGAGCTATTGGCGTTGTAAATTGCAATGTCTTTTACACTAGTATGATCACTCCACTGCAAATAAAAAAAACATAAGTAAACCAGCACTAGCTACCATGTCCATTGAAGCAGGAGTGGGAAACTTGTGGGTAGAAAAACGGATGCTGATGTCCATGTACGCCGACAGTCTTTTAACTCTGAACGCACTTGCACCGAAGTAGATTCTAACAAATCACCTGCTTATTGAAAGAAAAGTGCAAGGTTCCAGTGTACTTTTATATAAGTATTGTAGAAGGAGTGCTTTCTAAAACGTAACCTCCGCCCCCCCCTAAAAAAAAAGTCCCCAGTAAATCTTAATGTATCTATTAAGCTACCTGTAAACTATTTAGCAATAAGAGGAAATAAATGCAGCGAGTGTAATTTAACAAAAATCTCTCCACACATTTTGATGATTTCAGCATGCAGCAAATTCAAGCAACTCTGGCCATGGGCCAGTGTAGCCAAGCACTGCAAGAGCCCCACCACGTACAGAATACTGTCATGAAAAAGAAGTGATTGTAAAATTACACACGTTACATAGCAATATTTGTCAACTGAAGACCTGGGGTTCAAGAAGCACACAAACCAAAAGGTGTTTTTAGCAAACTAACTACTGTCCCTGAAAATTATTGCGTTGTTAGGAACTGAACATTGTCATGTTGGCAACAGGTGTAATCTGTTTTCGTTATTTATACAGCAGACTCGACTCAAGGTCCTAAATAAAGAGTTCACTTGAGAGTAGGCAGTATTAATGCTGCACCCATTACATGATTTGACAGCCTTTTTCTTCCTCTGCAAAACTTGAACGCTAGCAGTGACAAGTATGTGCTATTTGTTTGCAAACACTTCTTTGTTTCTTGTAGCATGCAACATGGACACTGCACTGAGTTCAAACAAACCCTTTCAGTGATGAGGCTTGTACTGTCCTCTGCTCTGAGGTAGCCATGGAACAATGAGAAGCTCTAACATTTCTACACAGCACTGCAATATCAGAATATCTCACAAATGAAACTTGTGCAGCTGAAAGAAGATGCACTTCAGTTGCATTTTTTTTCTGCAAAAAAAGGAAAAGACTATACTAATGTGCTTAAACAGCATGGCTGTGCTTGTCCGAGATGATAGTCTCCCATGTTTATTGGCCGCCAAGAGGAGGAGCTGCTGCTGCTTCAGAGGGCTTGGACACATCCAGCATGGGAGAGGGGAAGAGGATGGGGTAAAAGCGGAGCAGCTACACACAAGCCAGAATTTAAAAGCTCAGGCAGTTCTTGCTTGATGCTAATAAGAATTCAAAGAACATTGCCTGAAGCACAGCGTCTCGTGTGCCAGAATAGACTGGTTGCAGCGTTGATGGAACTACAGTTTGAGGGGGGATTGGTAGGACTTGAAAGCATGGCAGGAGAGAGCCCAGGGAGGGGATGGAACAAACTGAGTGAGAGGTGTACGGGCACGGACAGTGTAGCACAAGCGGTGTGCACATATACCCAGCAACATAAAAAAAGGTGCACAAGGCCAAAGGGAAAACCAGTCCCGAGAAATAATTCCAATAGAGGTCAATTCTCCAGGGGAGGAGTAAGACAGGAGAAGGTGGGACAGATGATGCCAATACACCATGCTTTTCAGAACACACACTTAAACCAGTTGGCAACGAGGACGTGGCAAAATCCCATATAAATGAATACAGCAGGTCTCGCAGAGCAGCACATGTGCTCTGCTAGGCTTGACCTAGTAAAAACTTCCTAGTTCAGCATGATCAATCATGCATAACTATAGCATTCAGGGTTAAGGGTAAAACCATTAACATTCATACTGATTAAGTCATCAATTCATATCATTTTTAAACACAATATAAATTGGCATATAGGCATCTCCTGCGTGCTACAAGTACCACTGACAATTACTGTTATAACTTAAACGTTGCTAATTGACTCTGCAATAGACCTAAACCTCAGGAGTTTCCCACAATATTTCAAATCATCCACTTGGAGACAGACTTTAACTGCTTGCTGACATTTTCGTATAGTATTTCTAATTAAAAAAAAGTGCTGCCATTAGTGCTGGGTGGGTACAGACAATGTGCCAGATGTCTTCCTTAAAATAGTTACAAAGACGACATGATGACTCTACAGGCAATCTCCTTTAGATGGGTGAATAAAAACGAGCTGGCAGTTCACCATGTTGGTAACGCAGCAGCTTTAGTTTTGGCTTTAGACCATTCAACCCCCTTAAGTATGATTGAAATTGTAGGGGGCCATATGACCATATATGGGTTTTTTTTAAACAGCACAGCTTTATCCATTAGGGATGAAATCTTGAATGCAGTTTGAGGAAGGGGTAAGGCCCAGAGCTCCTCTGCCTCATAAGTGGTTAGGGCCAAGTAAAAATAATCATGTGCTGAGGTATTTCTTGGGTCACTTATCGCTTCCCACAAAATTGTGCTTAACATGGATCTTGGATCATTTTTGAGCTTGTAGCAGAATTTCAGATACACTCCCCAACTACTTATAAACTGCCTCCTAAGGCCAAACTCTAAGCGGATTTGGTCAGGTGTGGCCTGCCGAGGTAGATTAACCTGGCAATAGTAGGTCTATACAATTGCATGATCTATTATTTTAGCAGCTTTTCCTCTCAGTACCTCAACTCCGTACGTCCGAGAAGGGGCATGTTTAGCAGCCATTACCTTCGGGAGTAGCTGGAGGGACAGGCCTTTTAAAGAGCTCCGTAATGAAGAGAAAGGGGCAGATAGTGTATTATTTCTTCCTTGAATTGCTGAACTCTGGTTCTTAAATGAGCCTTTAGAGTCAAAAATCACTCAAAAGTATTTATACTGTGACAGTTTCCAAAGCCGTGTCCACAGCATACTGAGTAATTGGGTTGTTTCAACGCTGAAAACCCAACCTTTGTATAATAAAAACCGCATCGTCCGCATACAACATGTGTGAAGCATTAAAGCCAGTTACCGTAGGCGAATAGGAATTGACTCTATTTATGGCGGGAGACATTTCGGCAAAAAACAAATTGAATAAAAGTGGGGACAGTGCACAGCCTTGTTCTTATGAAAATGTTTTGGGAAATCATTGTATCATTACCCAGCCTGACTTTATCTGTGTACAGCGATTGGATAGCTCTTAGGAAAAGAGGAGGAATTCCCCAAAATCTAAGTATTATAGGTGTAGATTTAAAGAGTGGTACTTTGCCGGTTTGATTAATAAGGTCAGCATGTGCATGTTGGTAGTTGTGCCAATTCCCTTCTGGACCCCATCTGCTTCTTCTGCACTAATGAACTAGTATCAGCCCAGTCTGTTTATTCAGCTAGCAGTCATTTTGCAAACTATTTTGCCTCCCCATCCATCAAAGCAATTAACCTGTCGTTGGAAGGTAAGGTGGTGGTTTGACCGGCTTTATAAATTGCGGCCAGTATGGACCCACTCCAGCTATCTGGAATTTCTTGATTGGTTAGGCCATACTCAAATAAGATGACCAGTTTATCTGCCCAAAATTGCAGATTGTGCTTGAAAATTGCCTGTGGGCATCAGTTTTGGCCAGGGGCGCCATCTCGCTTTGAATGAGGTTTTCCCCTCCAAGTTTAAAAAAGCTGCTTTTTGAGTACCCTTTGTTGATTCTGTACCCCCATACATTTCCTCTAAGCTGACCAAGAGGCCTCCAAGATAATCGAAGTAGAGGGAGACTGCTTACTGGTTGGTTCAACAACTGCCAAAATTGTCTGGCATCATTTCGTCTGGAAGCAGAGAGGATTTTACACCAATATAAGTCTACTTCAGATTTGCCTGAGTCCCAAATACCTTTTTGTATAATGATCTTAGTTTAGGAAGGGTCTCGCTACGTGTGCTGGAGTTTGAATTATTTCTCAGTATTCGTAAGGCATGGTTCAGCTTTTTTGTTCAGTTATGACTTGGGTGTAGACTCTCCTCGGCCAGGATCATGTCAGGGCAGCGGAATTTCCCGTTTTATGGGTACCAACTTGATTCTCCAGTAGTAGCTTAGGAAGTTGAACCCACTGTACTACAGGGTTTGAAATTGTTTCACATATTGTTTCCCATTGAATGCTGGCTTGATGTTCTACTTTCAGTGGACTCTATTGACCACTAGATATTCTTATAATTGGTAATAGAAAAATAATCAATATCCAGTTTTCCAGCTTGCTTCCCTGCGCATAATAAGCTACCCTATGAAGGGGGGGGCGCTAGGTGGCGCTGGACTGACATGGCCGCACTCTAGTGAGGCTCCAGCCGGCCGGGCGAATCTAAACCCTGCAGTACCATCCTTTTTGCCGGATACAGATGGCCCAACTATACTGGTGTGTAGAGTAACACACCGGGACCGCCCGGTGAAACTTTGACGAGAATCGGAGGCTTAACGGCGGAGATATCGGCGCTTGAGGTTGCCGGGAGACACGCAACGGATCAGCGGAGCGGCTGCCCCCTGTTACCCTGCATCGGGGATCCCTGAGGCCTGCCGGGCATCGTCCGGGGCGCCGGCCTGTGGCTGTCGCCGCCATTGCCCTTGACCGCCCGCTGGGGAGAACCCCCTCCCGGGGGCCTGGCTTGTCGCTGCTGGAGGTGGTGATTGCTCTGGGGGCCCAGGCTCGGACCGCTGCTGTACCAGGAGGCCTGCGTGCCATTTTAGGAGTCAGCGGCGAACCCGGTGCCACATCTGCCTGCCTGCTTTGACCACCCTAGGGACGCAACTCGATCCCTGTGCCTGAGTGACACTTGAACGGCTCCGGCAGGGACACGTGGGATTCATACTGCACAGTCGCTGACAGGACCGCTTCCTCCTTGCTCCCCTCCTGGCGGGGGACGCTGGGGCCGTATCAGCGGGAGGATTGTTCACCCTCTACCTGGCTTGGGACCTGGATGCTGCCAAACCCGTAAGTGCGCTGCCTGGTCGTCGCTGTAGCACGGAGGGCGCAGGAGACGTTGAGGACCCTGATAGCTTCTGAATAGCGTTGTGCCACTGGTCGGCTGTCCAGGCGGATTACACTCAGACCGCTTGGCGGACTATCTCCTGGATTATCTTGCTGGGGCAGGAGGCTGAGTGTGCGGGGTGGCGCAGTGGTGTGCGAGGTCCGTGGTTAGACTGCGAGGTCGGAACCTACAGCACCATTCGGAGGCCGCAAACCATACCCTGACTGGCCACTGTGATCTGGACCAGCACGCGCTGACAGCATGGGCAATACAGACGCAAGACAATCCACACTGCACTTTAATGCCCCTAAAAAGAAATCACGCGCGCAATCCGCAGACTGGATGGAACCGGACCCTAGCGACGAGCCTGATATAGACTGGAAGGCCCTCCTCGTGGGCATGCAGAGGAGCCTAACCTCCATTGACGCAAAGATCGACAACATGAACACTCGTCTGGATGCGGTGGTGCACCGGCTGGATCAGCACGGGGAGCGCCTGAAGGAGGCGGAGGGACAAATATCGGAATTGGAGGACGGAGCTGGGGTCGGCGCAACTAAACTCTCAGATGGATCGGCTGCTCAAGGTTATTGCGGAGAAGAGCGAAGACTTGGAAGCGCGCTCCCGAAGGAATAATGTCCGCCTGATTGGTCTTGCAGAGTCCAGTGGTGGGGGCCGCATGGAAGAGTTCATAGAGCGCCTGCTGACAGACCTATTTGGGCGGGCCTCTTTCTCGCCGCAGCTGGTAGTGGAGCGTGCCCATCGCTCATTGGGGCCCCGACCGATCCCTGAGGCTCCGCCGCGTCCTGTCATCATTAAGTTCTTAAACTATAGGGATCGCGACACCCAGCTGCGACTGGCCCGGGAGAAACAACCTATTTTGCATGAAAACATCACCATTTCGTTCTACCCTGATTTCACCCAGGCGGTACAGGAAGTCCGCCGCAAGTTCACGGGAGTGAAGAAGAAACTACTACAGCGAGATATCCCCTATTCTATGCTGTATCCTGCCAAGCTCAAGATCACGCACCATGGCAAAGCCCTCTTTTTCAGTAACCCCCAGCAGGTGGAGGACTTCCTGAAAGAACAGCAATCTTCCGCCTTGCGCCGGCGCAGCCCTGGGGTGAGGTCCGGCTCCCGATCTCCGACATCTGCTCCGGACTGATGAGTACTAATGTCATGCTGGTTTTTTCCTTCTATTTCTTCTCCTCTTTGCCCTAGCCTTATTTTAGATGTATATGTGGGACTGGTTGAAGAAACTGTGGGCCTTACTTGTAATCCTACCCATTCTACCTTGGAGTACCAGCAAGGTTGTAGACGCCTCTATTCGCCCTGGCACTCCCCCCCCTTCCCACCCCACTTATGTCCCTCGCCATGCCTGGTGACGGCACAGTGGGTGAAATATTGGGATAGGGGAGGGGAGGTCCGGCTCACTGGTGTCCCCCAGACAGGGAATACCCCACAGTATTGGTTATGTTTGTTATAATTGATGGGAGGGATATGGATCCCGACAGGATTGGGCTGTCGTGGTGGGAGGGGGTAGGGCGAGACGGGGATTCCTTGACAGGGGAAAAGTTCTTAGGGAGGGTCTCCTCCGACGAGTTGGGGAAGTCGGATGGAATGGGAGTGGGGGGGAAATGTATATGCAAACACACACTTGGACGTCGGTATGCGCACACTTGGGTCCGATGCATTGCTGTTTCCATGCTGGGACCCGGGGAAGGCATCGCGGCACACTAATCACGCGGATGGGAGGGGCTGCGGGGAGCGACGTTTGGTCACGAGACATGCCCGGAACCACTATTCGGCACAACTACGTATAATGGTGCGAGGGGATGAGATTACACAACGCGATCCACATAGCAGGGTCAATGTTCTAACGTGGAACATACGAGGGCTGGGTGATCCGCGTAAGCGTAGAAAGGTCCTGGGTTACCTGGATCGCCACCAGATACACCTAGCATTGCTGCAAGAAACCCACACGGACCCCCGCCGATTGCCGACATTTGCATCTAGGTGGGCAGCTTACAATCTTTTCTCTTCATACTCGACATATTCCAGGGGGAACAGCCATACTAGTTAAAAAACATACTCCATTTGTGCCTTTGGGGGAAAAACGGACGTGGAGGGGAGGTTCTGTATCATGTGGGGGTGGATGGGAACTGCCACCAACACCATCGCATCATCCTATGGACCCAATATTGACGAACCCACGCACTTTATCTCCCTGTGGGAGGCCATACTGGACATAGGATCCACACACCTAATATGGGGGGGATTTTAATGCCACTTTGAATCCTGCTCTGGACCGGTCTAATGCGGGCACTTCACGCTGCCCACACACTCAGGCGTATCTGTCTGATCTAATGGCTCACCATTCGCTGCTCGACGCCTGGTGCCATGTTCACCCGGATGCGCAGGAAGGCACACACTGGTCGGCGCCGCACTGTACTTGTGCTAGACTAGATTACATCTTGCTTTCCAGAAGTTTGGGGTCCTCGTTGCTATGTGCACGGCACTTGTCCCGAACCCATTCGGACCATGCGCCCGTGTTGGTCACCCTGGCTAGGACTGGGCTGGTCGGAGCCCCGCTCCCCTGGCGCATGCAGCCTAATATTCTTCTAGATGAGCTTTCCAAGGCTGAGATGTCTAATGAGATCGCCGAATTCCTTGATCGGAATAGGGGTTCGGTGGACTGCGTGGCGACGGTGTGGGAGGCCTTTAAGGCCACCATGCGAGGTGTAGGAGAGTGGAATCTGACTAATGGTTGCCCCCAACTTTTTGCCTGGTATTTAAGTGGTTTTTGACTAGTCTGGCTGGGATCCTGCTATCCAGGACCCCAGCCTATCTGCTTTCTCCCTAAAACTGTTGTGAGTACTCTAGGTACAAACCTAATTGGATGCTGGGCATGCCCTACCAGTCCCTTGTAGATGGTACCCTAGGTACCCAGGGCATGGGTCCCCCAGTAGGCCTACCAGGGCTGCAGCACTTATTGTGCCACCCTGGGACAGCCACCCAAACTGACACCACCAGGCCACTACTGTAGCCTGGGTAAGGTGGTGCTAGCACCCCTTACAGGGACGTAGGTACCCTATGTCCCATACCATACAACACATATACTCTCATAGGTCACCCCTATGGCAGGCCCTGGTAATCCTACAGGGCTGGGTGCTGAGGTATGTGTGAGGGGGGACCCCTACGTGAGTAGGACCTCTCTGCAACCTTCGTAAAATCGTTACTGGGTTGTTTGTAGTGTAGCCATACCATATACTCTTAACCGCATTATAAGTTATTGCGTCATCGCTGTAACTTAGGAATGGCTACACAGAACCAGGTTGACCACAAGGCCCATTTGAAAATGGTAGGAATCCCTGAGAAAGTGGATGAGACCCTGAGGGCCTCACCTCCACCCCAGGAGAAAATAGAAAGAGTGAAGCCTGAAACTATGGATCACTCTACCCAAACAGAGAGCATAGGGGAAGAGGAACAGTCCTCCCCCCACCAGACTACAGGTAAGGGTCAAGTTTCTCAGGGAACTGATCCTGCCCCTTGTGAAGTAACTGCCCCAGAAGTGGACAGGCCTGACCTGCCCACCTCTCTGATGGCAGGGGATCCTTCCAAGGTGGCACCCAGTCTGGAGCAGGTATCCTGCCCCTCTCTACCCTGCCTCAGTCAGCCCAGGGCTGCAGAGGTCAGGGAGGTCAGTGGACCCTTATTAGGCCCCTGCCCAGAGGAACCCCCTCATCAACAGATTAGGGACACCCAGCAGAGTAGTTTCAGCCAGGTGAATATTCCTCTACAAACTGAGGGATCCCCCTTACCCCTAGGTATAGGCACCCCTCAAATGGATGTTGTTGAGCACAGGGAAACCTGGGGCCTAGCTGCCCCAAACCTTCCAGTGCCCTCCACTATTCCAGCCAAAGGGATCCAACCCCCAGCTGTAGGCAGCCAGAGGTTGACCCTTAGGGCCAGATATGACACAGTCATGGGCAGAAAGGCTTCCATAGTGGCCAGTGATCTGAGGAGGTTGAGACCAACCCAAGTAGGGTCTCACTTCCAGACTCAGACACCCCACCAGCCCACCTCTGACCCAAAAACCAATACAGGTAATTTTCCTAGACTTTGGAGAAACTCTAGAACCCCTTGGGGTAGGATTTCCCAAGTGGACCATGACACAGGGAGCAACCATGTTAGTACAGGTTCTTCCTTATATGGCCACTCAGGAAATAAAGGCTTATCTGGACAAGGTTTGCCTTATCTCCTTTCGTTTGGGGGGGGGTTATGTAGGAGAGTGGAATCTGACTAATGGTTGCCCCCAACTTTTTGCCTGGTATTTAAGTGGTTTTTGACTAGTCTGGCTGGGATCCTGCTATCCAGGACCCCAGCCTATCTGCTTTCTCCCTAAAACTGTTGTGAGTACTCTAGGTACAAACCTAATTGGATGCTGGGCATGCCCTACCAGTCCCTTGTAGATGGTACCCTAGGTACCCAGGGCATGGGTCCCCCAGTAGGCCTACCAGGGCTCCAGCACTTATTGTGCCACCCTGGGACAGCCACCCAAACTGACACCACCAGGCCACTACTGTAGCCTGGGTAAGGTGGTGCTAGCACCCCTTACAGGGACGTAGGTACCCTATGTCCCATACCATACAACACATATACTCTCATAGGTCACCCCTATGGCAGGCCCTGGTAATCCTACAGGGCTGGGTGCTGAGGTATGTGTGAGGGGGGACCCCTACGTGAGTAGGACCTCTCTGCAACCTTCGTAAAATCGTTACTGGGTTGTTTGTAGTGTAGCCATACCATATACTCTTAACCGCATTATAAGTTATTGCGTCATCGCTGTAACTTAGGAATGGCTACACAGAACCATATCGTGTTTGGTGTCAAACATGAAGGAATCATACCCCCAGTCCAGCCATGGGCATGGGGGCACGATTCCCCCTTGCTAGGAGGGTGATATGGGAAAAGCGGTAGAATTTGGACACCAATTTAAAAGTGCACATGTACCACAAAATGGCTACTGTTCGCCACCTACACGACTCTGGCTGGCTGTTGCTGGGGAAAACCCCAGCCTCGCCATCTGGACAATAGGGCTCCTGTGGCAGGGAGGTGCCAGCACCTCCCCAGACAGGATATGTGGATTGGAACAGGGTGGGTGCACCAAATGTCCTTTCAGAGTTGCACGTAGGCAGCTGCAGAGCCCCAATTCTGCATACACCGCCTGGAACCGGTTCAGGGGCGTCCTGCCCCTCGCCCAGGCGGGAAACACACAAAGGGGAGTGGGTGTAGCCACCCTTTCCCGCCTCTACTCTGATTGGTAGGCTCTCTTTTGGACCATCCCCTAATCTTGGGGATATATGGGAATAACTTTGCCCTAGAGCCTTAGATTCGTACAGGACTTCACAGAACTGACCTTCGACGAGCTGCTGCCCAGCTGACTGAAGAAATCTCCCTTGGGATAAAGGAGTTATCCCCCTGCTTGGCAGGCACCTAAAAGACTACAAGATACCCGGTTGGAACTTCGTTGCTCTCACGACCTTCGACGCCTTCCAGCAACCTCGAGGTGGGTCTCCAGTGCATCCCAGCGTCCTGTGAGTGTGCCCAGCAAGTCTGAGCACCCTGGACCACGTGGGTGTCGAGATCCCCGCATACCCCGAGACACCGGCCACCTCTTGTCTAGCACACGACCCCGACCAGTGGGGAAGTTGTGCTTTGGCCCATTCTTGAGCCAACCTTCAAGCAGCATTTGTGCCGACCCTCAGCTCCCTGGCCCGCTCCGGTGGCCCGTGGGAGCCCTTTTACGCACTCCATTTTGCTGCCTTCCGCGGTCCCTTGTCTCTCGACTTGTGGGCCCTGATGGAGGACAATCTTCTTTTCTAAGAGTTCCCCTGGTTGCTCCAGGCCTGCTCTACGCTCCCTGCAAAGGAGAGCACCCTCAGACCACATGGGTCTGCACCAGCAGCTGCTTTGTTCATCTTGCGTGGGTTGCGGTTGCCAATGCTTAGTGGATCCAATCGGGACACTAACACCGCAGCGACCCTCAGCCGACGTGGGACAGTCGCCCTCCAGAAGCTGGCCTTCCTTGAAGCCTCCCGGAGCCCGTGACTGCAGAGCCCAGCTGTACCTTCCACACCTGAAGCACCCGACATCCACGAGCTCCTTCCTGTGAGCTCCCTGGTCACTGTGCTGTGACCCAGACTCTGTCCCCTCTGCTTTCAGGTTCATCTTTGTCTTTTCTTCAACTTTAATCTTCACGACTTCAACAACACTTCCAGCTAGCAGCAGTTTGGACTCCTTTTCCATAGAAAATCAGCCCGCGACCCGACACCAGAATCGACCTATGCACCCGGCTTCCCTGGGGCAGGTAACAGTGGTACTTCGGTACTTCCGTGGTGGTGGGCTCTCCAAAGCCTTAAGTCTCAAGCCTTAACTTTGTACTGTTGTTAGAAGTGTCCTTAAACCTGAATTATTCAACCGCGACATTCTCCATAGGCTAACATTGCGATCCCGATAGCAACTTCTCGCACTGCACACGCCTCCCGTGGGTCCCCTTCCTCTTAACTGTGGGTGGATTCTTAAGGGGCCAGCGATCCTGAATGCCCTAGGCATTGCCTGTAGAATTGTCGTGGTTCTTATACCACTATTTTAGTATATGGTTTGGTCCCCCCCTGGGGCCCATTGATTTCTGTGCTATTTATTGTGTTTATAAATGCTTGTTTAAAGTGTAACTCTGCCACTAGCCACAAAGTGACTGTGGGATTCTGTCTAGAATAAATACATATATTTTATATATATACCTGTGTGGGCTACTCTTTCATTTGGTTATTCAAGAGGTTATTATGGTAAAACAATAAGCTTAACACTCCTTCAAGACTTAGCCTGAAGGCTGCTCTCCACAGCTACCACTAGGATAGCTTTCTTTAAAGGTTGTCTTAAACCTATCATCAATAGGAGTCGAATTGGACTGGTGCAAGGTGTCCCTATAACTAGGAACAGCATATGCCAGGCCAACTTCTCACATTGGTGTGCAGCGGTTGGATTCAAGCTTGCCATTGTTTTACCAGATAACAAATTGAATTTCTAAAGTGAAAGCCACAAGGTACCAAAGGTACATATAAATTCAAGCTAGAATACAATAAGTTCTACTGAACTTGGAGTTGTGTGTAGAGGGTTTAGCACACCTTGACTACAACTCAAGAGAGGGTTCAGTAGGCCACACTTAGTGTAGGTAGATACATCACTACACTAAACATGTCTTCAGGTGGCACTAAGGCTATGGAAGGACCCCAGAGGGTCCCAATAGATAAGTATGATAATTTCACCTTTGCAGAGCTCAGGGAAATGTGCACCCTTAGAAAACTGAAGACAAACAAAGGTGCCAACACAAAACGTCTCAGGGAAATCCTGCTCATAGCAGACTTTATGGAGTCCATAGGGTACAGAGAGACGGACAGAGTGGGTGGGCACCCCTCAGAAGAGGACGCTCCCAGAGGGGAATCTGATGAGGAACAGGAAGAGGATGAAAATCCTGACCTGGAAGAAACAGACCACTCACAGCATGGAGGTGATGGCTCAAGAGGCACTCCCTCCACCCTTAAAAGGAGAGTGGTGGATCCAAGAAGGAACAGATCCCCCTCAGTGGGATCCAACCATTCTAGGAGATCCAAAGGGTCCTCTGCCTCTTCTCAGAGAAGAGAATCCTCTCATGAGAGGAAATGCAGACTGATCAAATTTGAGCAGGCTAAGCTTGAGCTTAAAAGAGAACAGTTAGCATTGGACAGGGAAACCCTGGAGCTTCAGAAAGCTTCAAGAAAGTGGGGTCTAGAGATCCCTGGTGGCAGTAAGGAAACCCCTAGAGTTAGAGAAAAAGTCCCTGACAATAGGAACCTCCACAAGATTGTGCCCCCCTATCAGAATGGGGATGATATCCACAAATGGATATCTGCTCTTGAAAGGGCCTGTAGAGTACAGAGGGTCCCAGTAGAGCAGTGGGCAGCAATCCTGTGGCTCTCCTTTTCAGATAAAGGAAGAGACAAGCTCCTCTCTGTAAGAGAAGAGGATGCTGATGATTATTATATCTTGAAAGCTGCTTTAATAGATGGGTTTGGCTTAACCACTGATCAATACAGACTTAAGTTCAGAGACACCCAGAAAGCACAGAATCAAGATTGGGTAGACTTTGTGGATTGTGCAACCAAGGCACTGGAAGGTTGGTTAAATGGCAGTAAAGTTAATGATTATCAAGGATTGTATAATGTCATTATGAGGGAGCAGATTCTTAATAATTGTCAGAACCAACTTTTACACCAGCACCTGGTGGACTCTGATCTGACCTCTCCCCAAGAATTGGGAAACAAGGCAGACAAATGGGTCAGAACCAGGATTAGGCCTAAGAACCAAGTTGGTGACCAGAAGAAGGATTCCACTAAGCCCAAAGAGAAAGATGGGGATGATAAACAAGAAAAGTCCTCTGAAGGGCCCCAACAACCCAGTGCTGGGGGTGGGTCCCAAAATACTTCCTCTAATAACAAAAAACCATATTGCCATGTGTGTAAGAAACCTGGCCACTGGAAAACTGACTCCAGCTGTCCAAAGAATGGCAATAAAGAGAATGTTCCTCCAAAACCAGCTCCAACACCTCCTGTTACTACTAGTAGTAATCCCCCAGGTGGTGGGAGTGCACCCAGAAACTTAGTTGGGATTTCTTGGGGAACTCAGGGGGACTCTGGCCTATCCAGGTCCCCTACTCAAGCAACTATGGTCTGTGATGGTGGCATGGGGTTTGCCAACTTTACCATGAGCCCCAGTATTCTGGGCAGGTACAGACAAGAACCAATAATCAATGGTCAGAAGGCTGTGGCCTATAAGGACACAGGGGCCAGTGTCACCATGGTGACCAAGAGGCTAGTGCCCCTAGATCAGCTTTTACCTGGGTTTAGCTACCAGGTGACCAACATAGATGGAATCAGGACAGATCATCCCATGGCAGTGATAAATCTCAGCTGGGGAGGGGTCACTGGCCCCAAGAGAGTGGCAGTGTCCCCAAACTTGCCTGTAGATTGTCTACTGGGGAATGATCTAGAAATCTCAGCCTGGGCTGAGGTTGACCACAAGGCCCATTTGAAAATGGTAGGAATCCCTGAGAAAGTGGATGAGACCCTGAGGGCCTCACCTCCACCCCAGGAGAAAATAGAAAGAGTGAAGCCTGAAACTATGGATCACTCTACCCAAACAGAGAGCATAGGGGAAGAGGAACAGTCCTCCCCCCACCAGACTACAGGTAAGGGTCAAGTTTCTCAGGGAACTGATCCTGCCCCTTGTGAAGTAACTGCCCCAGAAGTGGACAGGCCTGACCTGCCCACCTCTCTGATGGCAGGGGATCCTTCCAAGGTGGCACCCAGTCTGGAGCAGGTATCCTGCCCCTCTCTACCCTGCCTCAGTCAGCCCAGGGCTGCAGAGGTCAGGGAGGTCAGTGGACCCTTATTAGGCCCCTGCCCAGAGGAACCCCCTCATCAACAGATTAGGGACACCCAGCAGAGTAGTTTCAGCCAGGTGAATATTCCTCTACAAACTGAGGGATCCCCCTTACCCCTAGGTATAGGCACCCCTCAAATGGATGTTGTTGAGCACAGGGAAACCTGGGGCCTAGCTGCCCCAAACCTTCCAGTGCCCTCCACTATTCCAGCCAAAGGGATCCAACCCCCAGCTGTAGGCAGCCAGAGGTTGACCCTTAGGGCCAGATATGACACAGTCATGGGCAGAAAGGCTTCCATAGTGGCCAGTGATCTGAGGAGGTTGAGACCAACCCAAGTAGGGTCTCACTTCCAGACTCAGACACCCCACCAGCCCACCTCTGACCCAAAAACCAATACAGGTAATTTTCCTAGACTTTGGAGAAACTCTAGAACCCCTTGGGGTAGGATTTCCCAAGTGGACCATGACACAGGGAGCAACCATGTTAGTACAGGTTCTTCCTTATATGGCCACTCAGGAAATAAAGGCTTATCTGGACAAGGTTTGCCTTATCTCCTTTCGTTTGGGGGGGGGGGGTTATGTAGGAGAGTGGAATCTGACTAATGGTTGCCCCCAACTTTTTGCCTGGTATTTAAGTGGTTTTTGACTAGTCTGGCTGGGATCCTGCTATCCAGGACCCCAGCCTATCTGCTTTCTCCCTAAAACTGTTGTGAGTACTCTAGGTACAAACCTAATTGGATGCTGGGCATGCCCTACCAGTCCCTTGTAGATGGTACCCTAGGTACCCAGGGCATGGGTCCCCCAGTAGGCCTACCAGGGCTCCAGCACTTATTGTGCCACCCTGGGACAGCCACCCAAACTGACACCACCAGGCCACTACTGTAGCCTGGGTAAGGTGGTGCTAGCACCCCTTACAGGGACGTAGGTACCCTATGTCCCATACCATACAACACATATACTCTCATAGGTCACCCCTATGGCAGGCCCTGGTAATCCTACAGGGCTGGGTGCTGAGGTATGTGTGAGGGGGGACCCCTACGTGAGTAGGACCTCTCTGCAACCTTCGTAAAATCGTTACTGGGTTGTTTGTAGTGTAGCCATACCATATACTCTTAACCGCATTATAAGTTATTGCGTCATCGCTGTAACTTAGGAATGGCTACACAGAACCATATCGTGTTTGGTGTCAAACATGAAGGAATCATACCCCCAGTCCAGCCATGGGCATGGGGGCACGATTCCCCCTTGCTAGGAGGGTGATATGGGAAAAGCGGTAGAATTTGGACACCAATTTAAAAGTGCACATGTACCACAAAATGGCTACTGTTCGCCACCTACACGACTCTGGCTGGCTGTTGCTGGGGAAAACCCCAGCCTCGCCATCTGGACAATAGGGCTCCTGTGGCAGGGAGGTGCCAGCACCTCCCCAGACAGGATATGTGGATTGGAACAGGGTGGGTGCACCAAATGTCCTTTCAGAGTTGCACGTAGGCAGCTGCAGAGCCCCAATTCTGCATACACCGCCTGGAACCGGTTCAGGGGCGTCCTGCCCCTCGCCCAGGCGGGAAACACACAAAGGGGAGTGGGTGTAGCCACCCTTTCCCGCCTCTACTCTGATTGGTAGGCTCTCTTTTGGACCATCCCCTAATCTTGGGGATATATGGGAATAACTTTGCCCTAGAGCCTTAGATTCGTACAGGACTTCACAGAACTGACCTTCGACGAGCTGCTGCCCAGCTGACTGAAGAAATCTCCCTTGGGATAAAGGAGTTATCCCCCTGCTTGGCAGGCACCTAAAAGACTACAAGATACCCGGTTGGAACTTCGTTGCTCTCACGACCTTCGACGCCTTCCAGCAACCTCGAGGTGGGTCTCCAGTGCATCCCAGCGTCCTGTGAGTGTGCCCAGCAAGTCTGAGCACCCTGGACCACGTGGGTGTCGAGATCCCCGCATACCCCGAGACACCGGCCACCTCTTGTCTAGCACACGACCCCGACCAGTGGGGAAGTTGTGCTTTGGCCCATTCTTGAGCCAACCTTCAAGCAGCATTTGTGCCGACCCTCAGCTCCCTGGCCCGCTCCGGTGGCCCGTGGGAGCCCTTTTACGCACTCCATTTTGCTGCTTTCCGCGGTCCCTTGTCTCTCGACTTGTGGGCCCTGACGGAGGACAATCTTCTTTTCTAAGAGTTCCCCTGGTTGCTCCAGGCCTGCTCTACGCTCCCTGCAAAGGAGAGCACCCTCAGACCACGTGGGTCTGCACCAGCAGCTGCTTTGTTCATCTTGCGTGGGTTGCGGTTGCCAATGCTTAGTGGATCCAATCGGGACACTAACACCGCAGCGACCCTCAGCCGACGTGGGACAGTCGCCCTCCAGAAGCTGGCCTTCCTTGAAGCCTCCCGGAGCCCGTGACTGCAGAGCCCAGCTGTACCTTCCACACCTGAAGCACCCGACATCCACGAGCTCCTTCCTGTGAGCTCCCTGGTCACTGTGCTGTGACCCAGACTCTGTCCCCTCTGCTTTCAGGTTCATCTTTGTCTTTTCTTCAACTTTAATCTTCACGACTTCAACAACACTTCCAGCTAGCAGCAGTTTGGACTCCTTTTCCATAGAAAATCAGCCCGCGACCCGACACCAGAATCGACCTATGCACCCGGCTTCCCTGGGGCAGGTAACAGTGGTACTTCGGTACTTCCGTGGTGGTGGGCTCTCCAAAGCCTTAAGTCTCAAGCCTTAACTTTGTACTGTTGTTAGAAGTGTCCTTAAACCTGAATTATTCAACCGCGACATTCTCCATAGGCTAACATTGCGATCCCGATAGCAACTTCTCGCACTGCACACGCCTCCCGTGGGTCCCCTTCCTCTTAACTGTGGGTGGATTCTTAAGGGGCCAGCGATCCTGAATGCCCTAGGCATTGCCTGTAGAATTGTCGTGGTTCTTATACCACTATTTTAGTATATGGTTTGGTCCCCCCCTGGGGCCCATTGATTTCTGTGCTATTTATTGTGTTTATAAATGCTTGTTTAAAGTGTAACTCTGCCACTAGCCACATAAAGTGACTGTGGGATTCTGTCTAGAATAAATACATATATTTTATATATATACCTGTGTGGGCTACTCTTTCATTTGGTTATTCAAGAGGTTATTATGGTAAAACAATAAGCTTAACACTCCTTCAAGACTTAGCCTGAAGGCTGCTCTCCACAGCTACCACTAGGATAGCTTTCTTTAAAGGTTGTCTTAAACCTATCATCAATAGGAGTCGAATTGGACTGGTGCAAGGTGTCCCTATAACTAGGAACAGCATATGCCAGGCCAACTTCTCACACGAGGAATATGCATTTCTAAGGGATCGGGGGTCTTGCGCTTGCTTCGCACCACACTGAGCTCCCTGGAACGCGAGTTGCGTGTACTAGAGACTGCCCCTGACTTCTTGGATGACCCCAAGGCACAATTCGACTACCGCACTAAACTTACTGAGTTCAAAGCTACTGCTGAGAGGGAGGTTCACTTTTGCGGTAAATACTTCACTGCACGGGCGTATGAGGAGGGCGAGCGACCTGTTAGATTTCTGGCGGGAGTGGTTCGTCCCCCCGCGCTGCGCCAACCACATATTGGGAGTCAGGGGCCCTGATGACACGTTGCTCAGCGACACGCACTCCATCCTCTCTACCTTCGTATCTCATTATTCCACCCTATATACGTCCAAGCGCGAGTCGCCACTAGAGATGTCTGAATACCTGTCGGACCTCACTCTCGGATGGATCTCTGATGCCCAGTGAGAATTCCTTGCGGCTCCCATAGGGGTAGACGAAATCAAAGATGCCATAATGCAAATGGCGTCGGGCAAGGCGCCGGACCTGGATGGCTTCCCGGTCGAGTACTATGAAACTTTCATTGACCCATTAGCGGCAGTTTTAAAAGAAGTGTTCGAGGCAAATGAGACTGGGTCCTTGCTGCCCAGCATGTCTGAGACCCTTATTGTCTCTCTTCTCAAGCCTGGAAAGCCCCCTGACTGCTGCGGTTCCTACAGGCCTCTTTCCCTCATCAATTGCGATGTAAAGGTCCTAGCCAAAGTCTTAGCGAACCCCGTTAATCTCTTGATCGGAGACTTGATTCTGCCAGACCAGGCTGGGTTTATTCCAGGCAGATCTACTTCCCATAATCTGCGGACGCTCTTCTCAATCCTGGACAACGCAGATCCCTCTCTCGCCCTGGTGGCGGTGTTTCTAGATGCCACCAAGGCATTTGATTCGGTCGAGTGGGATTATCTCCACTTGATTCTGAAGAATATGGGTATGCCATTGGCATTCTCCAGATGTATTCTCATCTTGTATTGCCACCCCATGGCAAGAGTCCTCATTAATGGCCGTGTCTCTGATCCTTTTTTGGTCACCAGGGGCACCAGACAGGGGTGCCCACTGTCGCCACTTCTTTTCGCCTTGGCGATAGAACCGTTGGCGTCCCGCCTTAGGCAGAATTATCTAGCGGCGTCCCTGAGATGTCAATGGCGGCAAATATTGCTGTCACTGTACGCGGACGATCTTACATTATACATAAAACATCCCCGGGACAATCTAAATCCCATACTTAGGGAATTCGTGAGATTTGCGCTGTACTCTGGAATACACATTAATTGGGGCAAGTCTGCTGTCTTCCCTCTTACTGATGATATTGATAGAGTCCCTTTCGACTTTCCACTGGAGTGGCGCGAGACTGATGTGAAGTACCTGGGCGTGTGGGTGTCCAGGGATCGGCAGGAGGTGATGCGCATGAACTAAGGCAGGGCCCTTGAAAACATACGTTCGAATGTGACCAGGTGGTTGACCTTACCGTTGACCATGGCCGGCCGGATCTCACTCATAAAGATGACTATACTCCCCGAACTGCTCTATTTCTTCCTAAATATACCTTTTCATCCGGGTGGTTTTTTCTTTAGGACATTACGATCTGAACTCATCCGTTTGGTATGGGGAGGGAAGAGGCCGAGGCTAAAATGGAGTGTGCTCACGCGCCCATATATACAAGGGGGGCTTGATATTCCTGACTTCGAACTTTACTATAACTGCGCACAGGCACACTATGCGTACTATTGGTACCGGCCTTCCCCTTTCATGCCGCAGACTGCGGTTGAACACTGGTTGGCAGACCCGATCCCGCTGGAGGGAGTGGCTCTTGCAGCTGTGCCTTCGTCCCGCGCGGAACACAACCCCGTCCATACTACAGCACAGGCCTGGAGTTTCCTTGCAGGTCGCATGGGAGTGACGCTACTCTACTCCCCACGGATGCCTCTGGTTTATCACCCGACTCTCCCACTCCTTGGAGAAGGGCTGTTTCAGCAAATAAAACTAAAAATGGGGATTACTAGTTGGGGTGTCCTATTCCATGAGGGCAGATCCGCGACCTCCCGCTCCTTTACGGGGACACGGTCCCCTCCCCCCTGGATGTCTTCGCTTTTATCCGGCTCCGCAGTGGGCTACAGAAAATACTGCCAGCATATCCACACGAACCTACCATTCTGGAACCTTTCCACTACATGATTGACTCCTCCTCCCCATCGCACATGGTCTCCTCTCTTTACCGACGCCTATACAACCATATCGGGGAGGGGGGAAGTATTGAGGTCCCGGGCCCGTTGGGAGGCTGAGATTGGCATTGCCCTCACGGACGACCAGTGGGAGTTTTGTTGTCTACAAACAGAAATGATCTCCTCTAGCAGTAGGTTTCGCGTTATCCATTATAAGTTTCTGCATCGCCTCTACTGTACTCCGGTACAGATGTGCAGGTTCAATCTTCGTGATAACGATCGCTGTGACAGTTGCCGCTCTCCCAGGGCGGACTTCCTACATCTGGCCTGGACGTGCCCGAGTATAGATGAGTACTGGGGCCAGGTATACACGGCCCTGGGGGAAATGCTAGGGTCCCCACTACAATCTTCTCCTTTACAGGCACTACTGGGATACACCCACGACACCTAGGCCAGACCGTCGCTTTGTCACTAGCGCATTATTGCTCGCCAATCGTCGTATAGCGTGCAGGTGGGGAAGGGGGAGAAGTCCCAAATTCACGGAATGGCTGCGAGATCTTCTCACTTGCCAGGAAAATGTCCTTCTATACTCTGAGCTGCTGCCGCCTGCCTCTCGACCCCCTGACGTTTGGGGGCCCCTGACGCGGTACCTTGCACACAGCGATCAGGCGTCCCCCCTGCCGTCACTGAGGGATAGTCCCCTACTGTCCGGTCTCACGGGGGGGGGGGAGGGGGCTGTCCCATGGGCGCCCTTCATGGATAGCATGGCATACTGGCCGTTCACCCTTGCAGCGGTTCTCCTGCGACGGGTCCTGTCGCTTGGGACGTCTGGTCATGGCCTGCGGTGTCCCCTCCCTTTCTGCTCCATTTCCCTTGCACCAACATAGCTCTGCAGTCCCGTCACTCTTGGGGAGGGGCGGGTTGTGACTTCCCTCATATGGGGGGGGGGGGGGGGGGCACGGAGAGGGGATGAATTCGATCAACAATGTACTTTGGGGAGCTGTGCAGCTGAACATGGCCAGAGATCCTCCACCTACTGGCTGGCTCATCGAGTGGGTTTGGTTGGCCGGATGGGACTTTCAGGTGAACTGACTGCCGCTCTGGGGGCCCACTGTGGGGACGTGCTGATATGACTGTCCAGTAGTGTCCGGTGTACGATGTTAAGGATAATGGTGATACTAAATCTATGCCGTATATGACCAAGTGTGTGATTTTACTGTGTTTTGTTGAATAAAGAATAAATAAAGAGTTAAAAAAAAAAAAAGCTACCCTATGAAATAAAGGGTGTGACACCAGTGTTGTAGTCAGTAACTGAATAAGAAGTTGGTGAGTGATGGGTTGCATGCTCTGGAAAATTAGAATCAAACCAGCCATTTTAGACTCTCATATCCAGGTGCACCACGTTAGTTACAAATTGTCTCCCACTTGTTTCCTTCCTCTGTGGGGTTGAAACAATGGGAAAGGCTAAATCTGGTCAAGTGTTTCCACTATTTGGTCCCTGGATAACACCTGGAGCCATTCATACAAATAAAGGGAACGAAATTTGTTATTGATCGGGCGGTCATAAAATCCAGTAAAAGATCAATGTTTTTTCTCTTTTGCCAGCGAGGGTTGAATGGAAACATTTATATTCAGCAAAGGAAGTGCACTTGATGAAGTATGATCCCAAACCTTTACTGCTTGCAGTTTGGGATGGTCAGTGAAAATCTTCTCTATTTTGGCGTAAAGATCAACCGCTACATATAAGGCAAGACCTCCTGCAGAGCAGCCCATTGTATTTGTTTTGAACGCCGGTTTGCTGAAACACAAGTATTTTTGAAAGATAGATTACATCTTGGGCCCAAGTTTCTCGCAGTATCACCACATGAAAGGTTTTAAGTTAAGAAAGCCTCTTCATTCATTTTTCCCAAGAGTCCCTCTATATGCCAAACACAAAAAGAAAGCGTCTCCTTTGAGGGACTGTCAACTGAGTGGTTTTGTCAGTTGCTCAGGCTCCTGTATGAAGCAGGTAGAAGGGCACCCGGAAGCCAGGACCAGTCTGTTACAAGTTGTGATTGATATGCAGACTGGTTCACAGTGCCTTGACCATTTGTAGTGACCTCAAGGTCACATGATTCTGTAATCGAATGGCTCCGTGCCCTTCTTGGAATTGAAGCCAGCTGGAACTGGGCGTTTTCACTGGGGTTTTTGTTCTGACCTTGGAAACCCCTGTGGCCCTGGTGAAGAGGAGTGGTTGCCAGAGCTATGGGACAGGAGATATTGAAGGTAGGCTTCTTCAGCCACTCAAGAGATTTCAGTTCCCCAATTTAAAAATGCCTGCTTCTCTGCCCACACCTGTTCTGCTAGCAAATCTGTTGCTCAATTTCATATAAATGTCTCCTTGATTTATATTTTGGTGTAAAAATCTCATTGCAGAGTTTATTTGGAGGGGGGGGGGGGGGGGGGGGGGCGGCAGTGTTCGATGCTGGTCTCGTGAATAGTGCCAATATCTGATAAAGACATCTAGATGCAGATTCCTTACCTTTGAACTTTCAGGCGTCAGGCTGGATCTGGAAGATTTGGTAGCAGTACCCATGCGTGCCAATAGGTGGCATTGGTCGACTTCATGTGACGTCATAGGCATCTGGTTCGTCCCCATCTTTTATATGAGCGCCACCATGGCGTGCTGACATAAGTTCTTTTCTTTCCGTGCCAGCCAGCACAGATCCATCGAAGAGAGCTAACCCCTGTCACTTTTTGACAAACTTTAATTTAATTTTTTTGACTTTTTGTCGAGCACTTTTGGCGTGTAGGCATGTCCAGTAACAATACCTCTGGGTTCAAGCCATGTGGCACCTGTCACCACGCCATGTTGGTCACACACCCCCAACTGGTGTCTTTTTGGTCCCTGGAGCGCGATCACGACTGTCGTGCTCCATCTGCAGGGCCATGGTGCCTAAGGCTTTGAGGGAGCAGTCCCTAAATCTTTTCGCAACCCGGCATACGGCGCCACAGAGATCGCTCCGTCGATCTTGATCCTGGTCAAGAGGAAGTCTTCCTCCCAAACGAAGTCGTCCAAGTCATGTAAGAAGCATCACAAGAAGTCCAAGCGTGCTTCGACTTCACCCAGTCTGTAACGCGGCAAGACGAAGGAGTCTCAACGTTCGAGGCCCCGTTCCGAGGGCGGGTGCCTGGGTCAGCTCCGTGTTTACCTCTTTACGGCGCCTGGAGAGGCCCCCTCCAATTAAAAGAATTCTATGACACCATGTGCGCCATATTTAAGTAGCCTGATCCTGCCAGCAAGCCTTTGGGCCTGGCAGGCTCAGTAGGAGATCCTGTGAGTTCCATGCCTCCGGCCATAATGTCAATGGCTCCTCATGGATCTGTAGCTGTGCTAGTCACACCGCTCCAACCTTCCCAGGCACTGCATCTGACGTTGAGACCCTCTGCGTTAGCGGCTCCTCCCCCCATCATTCTAGGCAACACTAAGTTGGTTGGGCATCCACTGACGCAGAGATCGGCGCTGACAGAGCCGTCCGGGTCCATGCCGTGCACTCTGCCCTATTCTGAAGGTCTAGGGATGGATGATGATGGTTGGCAGGGGCAGCAGGATCCCTTGGAAAACCTCCCTTCAAATGAGTAACTGGACTGGTATGAGGACCTGGGTGATCCCAGCGGCCTGGGTACCTCCACAGAGCCAGGCATGCTGTCTCACTCTAACCTGGCTACAAAGGAGGAGGCTTCTTTTTCAATGGTGGTGCATAGGGCTGCGTAGGTCTTGGACCTGCAGCTTCCTATGGGGGCAATCAAGACCGTCTTAACTGATGTCCTGCAGCCTGGTGTCTCCACCTCGGAACCGTTGCTGCCTTTCAGCGAGGCCTTGATCGACGTTCTACTTGGCACCTGGTCCAAGCACAGCACAGGGGGCTCCTGTGAATAGAACTATTGCATGCACCACTGCCCTGCATTGGGCGACCCAGCTTTCCTCTCCGCCCATCCCACCCCACAGAGCTTGGTATCCCCGGACAGGAAATCCAAAATGTAAGAAGATATTTTCTTCCACTAGCCTAGCATTGTAGTCTGTAAACACTGCATGCCTCTTGGGCCGTTATTCCCTTTCACTATGGTATAGGGTTGCACAGGTGCTGCCATGAGTCTCGGAGGAGGACTGAGCTCTCTTCTCCCAAGATGTTGCAGACCGGAGAGATGCAGCAAAGTTTGCTATACAATGTGGCTTAGACCTGACCGACTCGCTGCGCAGAGCGATTTCCTCGACAGTGGCCTATCGCCTGGCTGAGGATGTCTGGCTTCTCAGGGAATGTCCAAGCCAACCTTATGGACATGCCTTTTGGTGGCTCCCATCTCTTCGGAGACCAGGCAGATGCAGCGCTTGAGAGCTTCAAGGACTCCAAGGCTACGGCCAAGTCCTTGGGCCTCGCCGTGTCATTCTGGTCTGTCTGCTTTCTACCCCTTTCGTGGCTACGGAAGGGGCTTCCAACTGGGCCATCCCTACCCCAGCTAGAGGACCTCACAAGTTTAACAACCTCTGCGGGCCGTGGAGGCAGTTCACCCCGACCTTGCGTGTCAGGAGGCCGGAAGTTGGGAGAAGCTGTAGGAGAGAAGGATCGTAGGATCTGCTTCACATGGGTATCACCACTTTTTGCTGGTTCACTGTTTTTCGACCACAGCCTAGCTGCTTCCTCTCTAAAATGGTTTCCATGTTCTTTAGGTACATATCTAATTGTATTCTGGAGTGCCTTATAAGCCCCTAGTATATGGTATACTATGTTCCCTAGGGAATAGGTACCTCAGAGGCCTACCAGGAGCTGTAGCATATATTATGCCACCCCTGGGAAGCACTCCAAAAGGACACCACAGGTCTGCTACTGCAGCCTGGGTAAGGGTGTGCTTGCACCCCTTACTGTGGTATAGGCTACCTATATCACTACCCTATACAAACACATATAAACCTATAAGCCACTCCTATGGCAGGCCTTGACAATCCTGAAGGCAGAGTACTTGGTTTTATGTGAGAGGGTGCCCAAGCATGAGCTGAGCCCCTCTGCAGCTTTCGGAAATACTTCCATATGGCTGTTCTGTGATACAACCATACCATATACTCAAGTGCATTATAACCTCGCGGTAAATGCTAACTTTGGGATGGCTGCATCAAAACATGTCGTGTTTGGTGTCAAATGCTTTGGAATACTCCTCCCCCCCCCGCCCCCAACCCCCTGCCAATTCTGGTGGCGGGGGTAGCATTCCACCCTTCTAGAGGGAGAGACATGTTCACACTAGCTAAACCCGGTAGGACTTCCCTGAGCCCTGGCATCACAAAATGGATGCCTCTGCCACAGGCACGTGTCTGGCCTCCTGCTGCTGACCGAAACTCTGGCAGGGGAGGCTTGGTCAATAGGTTTCCTGTCGAGGGGAGGTGTAATCACTTCCCCAGACAGGCTGATGTGTATTGGGGCTGGGCGAGAGCACTCTCTGGTGCTTTGAAGTCCTGCACTGGGGGCACACTTGGTGTCCCTGTGCATACTCCAGTACAAACCGGTTGCAGGGGCTACCTGCCCCTGCTCTGGCGCGAAACTGGACAAAGGAAATGGGTGTAACCATCCCTCTTTCCTGGCCCACCCATAGGTGGGGCCTTAGAGTTAGTCATCCCCTAAACTTAGTATAAATATTGGAATCCAGTCCCTAGGACTTTAGATTACCCTGGACGAAACTCTGCAACGTACATCCTGGACCATCGACGTGCTATCCTGACTAGAAGACTGAAGAAATCTCCCTTGGGGTCAAGGAGTGACTCCCCTGCTTGGCAGGTACCAAAGAAGCAACTGACCGGTCTGCAATTCTGAAGCTCCCGCCGGACGCCGAAGTCTCTGCATCCCCAGAGGTGGATTTCCAGACTTCCCCGAGGCTACCCTGAGTCCACAGCAAAGCTGAGGCCCATGGCTATCGCGGGTGAAGTGGAACCGTGACCCCTGGACACCGTGAACTTTTGCAGCTACACTATCTTCCTGGTCCTCTTCGAAGTTGTGCTTTGGGCTCCGAGTAGCCCCAGCCTTGAGCACCTCCTGCACCGAAGATTGTTGGCCTCCACTCCACGAGTGACCCGTGGGCCAGCTCCAAGTGCGACCGCTCGAGGCTCCTTCGCGATCACTAGCCCGTTGGCTAGCCGGTCCCCACGAAGGCAACTCCTTTTCTGATTGGGCGTTCCTGGTTGCTCCAGACGTGCCCTGACTTACCCTCGCTGGGTGAGTCCCTCAGACCTTGCTGGTCTGCACCGCAGTCCTTTCTCTGATTCCCAGTGACTTGCCGTTGCCAAGGCTTGTTGGGTCCATTCTGGTCGCTGACACCGCAGCACTCGACAGACTTCGTGGGACAGCTCGAATCCGGCTCGTGGACTTCGTCGACGCCTCCTGGACCTCGTGGCTGAAGAGTCAAGACACCCATCAACTCACCTGAAGCACCCGACATCTGTGGACATTGGTCTATCCTGCCCTCGGTCACTGGCTAGTGACCCAGACTCTGTCCCCTCTGCTTTCAGGTTCCTTACATCCTAGATCCAGGCTTGGATCTCTTCGGACACTTTTCCTCTTCACGGCAGCAGCAGTTCTTTGCAGGCTTCCATTGAAATCGACGACGCGACCCGACACCAAAAGACACCTATGCACCTGACTTCCCTAGGTGAGGTAACTAGAGTACTCCGGTGCTCTCGTGGGTGCTAGCCTTAGAACTTAAGCCCAAAAGGGTTTGGTCCTGACTCGATCAGAAGTGTCCCTAATCTTTAAAATTCCAACTGCGACATTGCCCATAGAAGATAATAGGAACCCGCTGTTGTGTTTTCACACTGCATACAGCTCCTGTGGGTCCCCTGTGTCACTACCTTGGGTGGTTCCTTGGGGTCCCAGCGATTCTAGAGGCAATAGGCCTAGTGCCTATTCAAGTGGTGGTTCTTGTACCACTTTTTTGGTATATGGTTTGGTACGCCCCTAGGGCCCAAACGTGTATTTGTGCTTTTACTGATGCTTGATCACTTGTAACTTAAGTACTTCGAACTCCAGTCTCATAAAGAGACTAGAGGGGTGTGTGTTAACCTAAATATATATTTTAAATATATACCTGGTGTGGTTGTCCTTTTCATTTGGTCATTCAAGAGATTATAGACTGGTAAAACAAGCTGCTTTACATTCCTTCAAGACTTAGCCTGTAGGCTGCTCTCCATAGCTACCACTAAGATAGCTTTCATATAAGGCTGTCTTTAACCATTCACCATAAGGGATTGTTTGGACTGATACAAGGTGCCCACTAGAACTAGTGAACAGCATATATCAGGCCACCTTCTCACAGAAGCTATAAAACCCTCCTCCACCGCAAAACCTACCTAGTCCGATCCTCCCGGATCATGGGCGTCCAGTTGGTAGCAGGATACGCCATCACCTCGAACGCTGGCGAGATATCACCTCGGACAGGTGGGTGTTTCAAATTATCGAAAGAAGCTACTCCCTTCCCTTCGAAACTACCGCTCCCCATGCCTCCAACTTACGATCTGCTGACAGAGAATCACCTTGTCCTACTCCGTGAAGAAGTCAAGACTCTCTTGGCAAAGGGAGCTATAGAGAACGTTCCCGGGCCAGAAATAGGCTGTGGTTGCTTTTCCTGCTATTTTCTGGTTCCAAAGAAGGAAGGATACCTTCGTCCTATCCCCGACCTCAGAGCCCTCAACTAATTCCTCAAAAAGTTGAATTTCAAGATGCTCACCCTTGGTCAGGTTCTATCTGCCCTGTACTCGGGAGACTGAATGATAGCGTTTGACTTGCAGGACTCCTATTTCCATATTCCCATTCAGCCTGCCAATCACCGCTACCTGTGGTTTACGGTGGGCTACAAGCACTTTCAGTTTACCGCGCTCCCTTTCGGCCTCAAGAATGCCTCTCGGGTGTTCACCAAGGGGATGGCGGTGGTCGCAGCCCATATGCTGAAATCAGGGGTTCCAGTCTTCCCGTATCTTGATGACTGGATGTTGAAGGTGGGCTCATCCCACCCGATTGTCTCCCACCTCCAGTCTACGGCGAACTCCTGTATTCGCTGAGGTTCACTATCAACGTGCTGAAGTCACACCTTACTCCCTCTCAGATGCTCCCTTTCATCAGAGCAGTTCTGGACATGGTTCAGTTTTAGGCGAATCTAGGATTTTCATGCTACGATACCGATGTTTTAGCCTCTATCCTGGATTTCGGTGAGAATGACTGAGGCTGTTGGACCTCATGGTCTCCTGCATTATGCTTGTGGACCATGCCAGATGGCACATAGAGGCTCTGCAGTGGAACCTGAAGTTCCAGTGGGCGCAGCACCAGGGGAAATCTCACTGGCCAGGTTCAGATATTGGAGGGCACCGCGAACGACCTGCGGTGGTGGTTGACAAACCGCGATTTATTCAGGGGCAGACCCCTCTCTCTTCCCCACCCAGATCGCACAGTAGTGACAGATGTGTCCCTTCTGGGATGGGGCGGCCATCTGGGAGATGTGAAAAGCAAAGAACTCTGGCTCCATATCAACCTTTGTGCTATACGATTGGCACTGAAAGCCTTCTTACCATCCCTCAAGGAAAGGCTGGTTCAAGAGTTCACAGACAATACTACTGCCATGAGGTACTGCAACAAGCAGGGCGGGGTGGTGTCATGGACCCTTTGTCAAGAGGTCCTGCGTCTCTGGACTTGGCTGGAGCAACAGTGCATTTCCCTGGTGGTTCAACATCTGGCCGTTTCCCTGAACGCCAGAGCAGGAAAAACTCAGCTGTCTGGGCCTTGCGGATCACAAGTGGCGTCTCCATCTGGAGGTGGCGCAAGGTCTTTTTCAACAGTGGGGAGAGCCTTGGTTAGATCTGTTTGCCTCTGAAAAGCATGCGTTATGTCAGCAATTTTGTGTGTTGGAGTTTCCAAGGTAGCTCTCTTTCGGCGATGCTTTTAGTCTTTAGCGTTACAAAAGGGGGTGGTGATGGACGGAGCATCAGAACCAATCAAACACTCACACCCAGTCAACAGATCTGGGTTTGATCCATCACCTTTCTTTAGCCCACTCTGCCACCCCAGTTCAGACATGGCCATATGCAAATCAGTCTGACCCTGTGCCTCAGGGGAACAGTCCAGCCCGAACTGCCAAGCCATGCCTTCCCTGGACCGGACACAAGCTTCCTAGGACCGGTTTCTGGCATTTCAGTCGTCTTCAGCCAGGCTTGCTTGAATCCAGTGGCAAAGTGAGCAAGGGACTCACGTCTGAGCATACCCTGCCAACTTATGGCGAACAAAGCGGTACAAAAGGGGGTGGTGATGGACGGAGCATCAGAACCAATCAAACACTCACACCCAGTCAACAGATCTGGGTTTGATCCATCACCGTTCTTTAGCCCACTCTGCCACCCCAGTTCAGACATGGCCATATGCAAATCAGTCTGACCCTGTGCCTCATGGGAACAGTCCAGCCCGAACTTCCAAGCCATGCCTTCCCTGGACCGGAAACAAGCTTCCTGGGACCGGTTTCAGGGTTTCACCCCTCTTCAGCCAGGCTTGCTTGAATCCAGTGGCAAAGTGAGCAAGGGACTCATGTCTGAGCATACCCTGCCAACTTATGGCGAACAAAGCGGTACAAAAAGGGGGTGGTGATGGACGGAGGACCTGGCCTGGCAGTTCGGGCTGGACTGTTCACATAGGGCACAGGGTCAAGACTGATTTGCATATGGCTGGGTACAAACTGGAATGGCATGGTGAGCAATAAACAATGGATTTAGGCCCAGATCTCTGTACTGGGGTGAATGTATGACATTGTTCTGCATTCTGTCCATCAATAGTTCTTTTTGCATTTGTCACCCCGAGTGGGACGGGTATGCTCAGACCTCAGTCCCGTGCTCTCCATACCACTGGAATCAAGCTATCCTGGCTGAAGAGGGGTGAAACCCCGAAACCGGTCCTAGGATGCTTGTTTCCAGTCCACGGAGGACCTGGCCTGGCAGTTCGGGCTGGACTGTTCCCATAGGGCACAGGGTCAAAACTGATTTGCATATGGCTGGGTCCAAACTGGAATGGCATGGTGAGCAAAAAACGATGGATTTAGGCACAGATCTCTGAACTGGGGTGAATGTATGACATTGCTCTGCCTTCTGTCCATCAATAGTTCTTTTTGCATTTGTCACCCCGAGTGGGACGGGTATGCTCAGATTTGAGTCCCGTGCTCTCCATGCCACTGGAATCAAGCTATCCTGGCTGAAGAGGGGTGAAACCCTGAAACCGGTCCTAGGATGCTTGTTTCCAGTCCACGGAGGACCAGGCCTGGCAGTTCGGGCTGGACTGTTCCCATAGGGCACAGGGTCAAGACTGATTTGCATATGGCTGGGTCCAAACTGGAATGGCATGGTGAGCAAAAAACGATGGATTTAGGCACAGATCTCTGAACTGGGGTGAATGTATGACATTGCTCTGCATTCTGTCCATCAATAGTTCTTTTTGCATTTGTCACCCCGAGTGGGACGGGTATGCTCAGACCTCAGTCCCGTGCTCTCCATACCACTGGAATCAAGCTATCCTGGCTGAAGAGGGGTGAAACCCCGAAACCGGTCCTAGGATGCTTGTTTCCAGTCCACGGAGGACCTGGCCTGGCAGTTCGGGCTGGACTGTTCCCATAGGGCACAGGGTCAAAACTGATTTGCATATGGCTGGGTCCAAACTGGAATGGCATGGTGAGCAAAAAACGATGGATTTAGGCACAGATCTCTGAACTGGGGTGAATGTATGACATTGCTCTGCCTTCTGTCCATCAATAGTTCTTTTTGCATTTGTCACCCCGAGTGGGACGGGTATGCTCAGATTTGAGTCCCGTGCTCTCCATGCCACTGGAATCAAGCTATCCTGGCTGAAGAGGGGTGAAACCCTGAAACCGGTCCTAGGATGCTTGTTTCCAGTCCACGGAGGACCAGGCCTGGCAGTTCGGGCTGGACTGTTCCCATAGGGCACAGGGTCAAGACTGATTTGCATATGGCTGGGTCCAAACTGGAATGGCATGGTGAGCAAAAAACGATGGATTTAGGCACAGATCTCTGAACTGGGGTGAATGTATGACATTGCTCTGCATTCTGTCCATCAATAGTTCTTTTTGCATTTGTCACCCTGAGTGGGACGGGTATGCTCAGATTTGAGTCCCGTGCTCTCCATGCCACTGGAATCAAGCTATCCTGGCTGAAGAGGGGTGAAACCCTGAAACCGATCCTAGGATGCTTGTTTCCAGTCCACGGAGGACCTGGCCTGGCAGTTCGGGCTGGACTGTTCCCATAGGGCACAGGGTCAAGACTGATTTGCATATGGCTGGGTCCAAACTGGAATGGCATGGTGAGCAAAAAACGATGGATTCAGGCCCAGATCGCTGTACTGGGGTGAATGTATGACATTGTTCTGCATTCTGTCCATCAATAGTTCTTTTTGCTTTAGTCTTTAGCGTAGCACAGGCCTCCTGTATGCCTTTCCGCCCATACCTATCCTGTCCAAAATGCTCAAGAAGATCAGGAGCAGCCAGAGTAGCTCCGCCGATTCGACTGGAGAACTCTGAGATAACCTTTTTTCCGGATTTCACTCAGATGGTTCCGAGGCAACGCAGATCGTTCTTGGGAGTCAAGAAGAGACTTTGAGACAAAAGCCTTAAATATGCAATGCTGTTCCCGGCTCGACTGAGGGTTGAAGTAGGGGGAAAGACCAGAATCTTTGATGCCCTGGAGGAAGCGGCCGAGTGGCTGGACGGATGGAGAGGCTCATCGGAACACAGCTCCCAGAGAGATTAGAAGGTATGAAGGGACCTAAGACTTTTTGCCAGCATCCTAAATTATTGAATGGACCCCATCTATATAAACTTCCACCGCCCATATACAGAGGGCTTGTGAACCGGCACATGTGTCCGAAGCGGACTGACCCAAGGGAAATCACTAACTAAGTGTATTGGGAGGGGTGGGAGAGGGCAGTGGGATGTTTACCCCCTATTTTCTTCATTTAGTTTGCCTTTAGGGCGACCGGCACTCTGCACTGTGATAGTTATGGGCAGTTCTGAGCCCCGAGTGCAGGGGAGCAGGGAGGGGGGTGTTGGGAGGGGTTAAGGAACAGTTGTATGTTTTTATTGAATGAACAAGGCATTGTAGGCCTGCAGCAAGGGGAGACCGGTGACACTTAACTGTCGGGAGACATGCATTGGGATAAAGGATTTAAACTGATGAGCTGGAATGTTAATGGTTTGGGAGACAAAGTGAAGAGGACAGTGGTAATGCAGTATATTAAGAGACATTCCCCTGACGTAGTACTGCTGCAAGAAACCCATCTGGTGGGAAACCTCTGTAAAGCCCTCAACCACAGGGGATAGACTCTTGTGGCACATGCGGGCTTCACATCAGGGTCGAGAGGCACGGGTATACTGTTGAAGAATTCCTTTCCTATGATGGTAAACTCCACTTGGGTGGACACAGGGGGAGGTACATAGGCATCACGGGACAATGGGAAGGAAAAGTGTTGACTCTCATGTCGATATATGTACCGCCGGGTCTTCAGGGACTTGCATTTAAAGACCTGGGCTCCATTCTACTGACTATCCCAGAAGGGCTCCTGGTGATGGGAGGGGATCTCAATGCAATGGTCAGCGGCACCCAAGATAGACATCCTCCGAGACCTCTGTCCCTCTAACAGCTGGCTCTCTGACTTTTTGACGGCTCTGGGGTTGCAAGACACATGGCGATCGTTTCACCCAGACACCATTGAATACACATTCCACTCGGGAGCTCACAACAGCCAATCTAGAATAGATTACCTACTGGTCTACCCGGACCAACTGACACGTATACGAGAAATTAAGACACTTAGCAAGGGGTATATTCGACCATTCTCCATTGTGGGCCCAGCTAGTAGTAGGTCAACAGAGTGGGTAGGGTGGCGACCATAAATCCCTGGCACCTCAGAAACCCTGTGGTGTGTGAAGCATTACACACTTCAATAGAACAATACTTCCAAGAAAATTAAGGGTCAGTGCGCTCCCACCAGACACTGTGGGAAGCGTTTAAAACAGTGGTTCGGGGCAAAGCACTCTTCCAAATAGCGGGTGTGAAGAAAGAAAAGGTCAGGGAGGAGGAGTCATTGGAGGAGGAAATCTGCTTGGAGGAGGAAATAGCTGAGGGACCAAACCCTGATACCCTGCATATCCTACAATTGAAGAGGGACAGCTACAAAGCCTTAGTAACAAACAGGGCCAAAGAATTGAGTAATGAGACATTGGGTAGACTATACGATCAAGGGGACAAAGCCAAGAAATTGATAGCATGGTTAGACAAACGGAAACTCACATGTAGATTGGTACCGGAGCTTATAGATAAGAAGGGGGGTACAATCACCGAACCCCAAGAAATAGCAAATACATTTGCACTCCATTTTGAATAGGTATACTCTTCGCACAAATCCTATACACTGTAAGACTCCCGTGATCTGCTGCGAGACATCACGCTGCCAAAACTCCTCTCCTCAGACCTAGAATATTTGGAAGGGGCGCTTACAGCGGATGAGATTGCACAGGCGATCAGAGGTCTCGACTCTGGGAAGGCGTCAGGACCCAACGGTCTGCCAATTGAGCTTTATAAACTCCGGCCAGACATTCTTGCCCCTCATTTTCGTAAAATGTTCGAAGAAAGTAAGGAACGAGGGGAACTGCCAAGTGACCAAAGGTTAGCGACCTTAGTAATGATTCATAAAGAAGGCAAGGCCCGTACAGACTGCGCCTCCTACAGGCCAATCTCCTTGTTAAACGCTGAACCCCAAATTCTGGCTAAGCTCCTAGCCACCCGTCTGATCAAGGTAATAAACAACCTGGTACACCGTGACCAATCCGGCTTCATGCCCCAGCGAAATACTGCTTTGAATTTACGCAGAGTGAACGGGGTAATTGGGAGGGCCACAACGATTCAGGAAGAAGAGATATTGGTGTCACTAGATGCCACCATGGCGTTCGATATGCTTGAATGGCCATATCTCTTTGCGGTCCTCAAGAAAATGGGGTTTGGGCCCCCATTCATCCAGTGGGTACAACTCCTTTACTCGAAACCCCTAGCCCAAGTCGTCGTAAATAATAAAAAGTCGGAGGTCTCAGTAGAGGCACCCGGCAAGGATGCCCTCTTTCCCCTCTCCTGTTTGCTTTGGCCCGGGAGCCCTTGGCTTCTTGGGTGTGGAGAGATCTGGTGATAAAAGGACTAAGGTAGACGGACACGTGGGAGGACCGAATATCGTTGTATGCCGACGACATATTGTTATTTCTACGTCGCCCAAAAGCCTCCCTCACAGCGGTATTAGACATCTTTTGCCATTTTCGGCAGGTACTCCGGATACTCGATTAACTGGGCCAAATCCATACTTTATGTCCTTCGTGGACCATTTACTGGATTACCCAAGCACTGCTCGATACAGGTTACCACACTAGGCTTCAAATACCTTGGTATTTATATCACTGCTGACCCTGCAAGTAGATAACGCTCAAAACCTACTCCCACCCCTAAAGCGACTTAAGAGTGATTCGGAGCGCTGGAAGGCGCTTCCGCTCTCTTTGTTGGGCAGAGCGTCCTTATTTAAAATGATGTCCCTGCCCCGATTTCTCTACGTTTTGCAGAATTCACTAGATCTCGTCCCCGCAAGCTATTTTAAAGAAATCGAAAGCCTATTACGGGGCTTGCTTTGGAGTGGGAAACCTCGCATAGCACTGTCCAAATTAAATCGTATCTGGTACGATGAGGGTATCGGCCTTCCTGACCTTAAAAAATATTATTGGGCAGCGCACTTGGCAGCCATTAACCACAGCACGTATAGGCAAGCGGACGATGCGGGCCATGCGATGAATCGGTGGTTACTACCAGGGGGGGTACTATAGCAGGGCGTTCTACTCCGGTACAGGAAGGCGCCAACTGACCGGACCCACAAAGCACTCAGTGCAAATATGGATAGCAGCTAATAGAAGCTTGGGATGGGAGCGCAAGGTAACTCTTGCCGCCCCACTGTGGGATTCCGAACTACTTGGGAATCTTTGGTCATCTAGAGGCTTCGACAAATGGGACCTCATAGGCATCTCAAAACTTGGTGATCTCTGGGTGAAGGGTGAAGGTAAATAGTTTCCTGCCTTGCAACAGGAGTATGAGCTAGCCACAACGGAATACTTTCGATACATGCAGGTGCGACATGCACTGCAGTTGCGTCTCCAGAAGGGAGTCAACCCTCCTGATTCCTCCCCCCTGGAGGACCGAATCTTGGATGGCCATTTGACAACAAAGGCCATCTCACCTACAAAAAGTTAGTGAATCACGCCGGCAAACCCCTCCTCAAGATGTGGGAAAATGGGAAAGGGACAGCATCATACTCGACGACGAAGACTGGGCAATAGCGGTCACCTCACCACGAGAAGTGGCCATAGCAGCCAGACTGAGGCTGGTGCAACTAAAGATTTTACACCGTATTTACATCACGGGGCTGGGTCTAGTGCGCATGGGGTGGGCAGAGGATGGTAGATGCACAAGGGGATGTGGTACTGAAGGGACATTTCTCCATATACTATGGGCATGCACACACATACAGAGATATTGGAGAAAGGTACATGAAGTAATGAGCGAGGTGCTCACACATAACATCACCTTAGAGGCTAAAAGGTGCCTCCTAAACTTGTGGGAGCCCACAGACCTGAATCGCACACGTATCACCTGGGTCACATTGGGGTTAATGATAGCGAAGCGCAATATTGCACAGAAATGGGTGGCAACGCAGGCACCTACAGTTTCAGCTTGGAAGAGGGATATGGACTGGTGTATGTTTCGTGAAAAGACAGTATACATAGCCAGGGGATGTCCAAAGAAATGGATTCGTATCTGGAACGACTGGAATGATTATAGCGGAAGCATTTGTACTCCGCCCATGATACCGGCTCAGAATGAACAAATGTAGATAAGTTGTTGTCACCAGCTTTAAACTTCTGTACCTGTAGACTTGGTCTTCACGAATTGGTGGGGGAAAGAAAATGTACGGTGATATGCCTTGTGAGGTTGATTCATCTTGTTAATAAAAAGAAATATAAAAAAAAAAAAAATCAGGAGCAACCGGGCACAAGTCATTCTTGTGGCTCCAGACTGGGCTGGAGAGTGTGGTATCCAGAGATTTTGCAAATGAGCATCGATCCTCCGATCAGGCTGCCCCTTCGGGAGGATCTTCTGTTGCAGGGGAGGGTTCTCCACCCAAACCTATCCACCCTCCACCTCCTTGCATGGAGATTGAGTGGCGATAGTTGACAGCTTTTGACTATCTACCCTCCACCTCCTTGCATGGAGATTGAGTGGCGATAGTTGACAACTTTTGACCTTCCTCCTTAAGTCTGTGAAGTTATTCTGGCAGCCAGGCATCCCTCTACAAAGTCGGTATACGCCTGCGGATTTTGTAAAAATTGTACAGAATGGTCTCTTGACCACTTGTCTGCCTCCCTCTCAGACATTCTTCTTTTCATTCTTTCCTTGGCCCAGCAGGGCTCTGCTCTTAGCACTCTGAAGGGCTACCTTTCGGCCCCGTCTACTTTTTTTGGTTACCAGATCGACCAACACTTTTTAAATCACCTGCTGTACAGAGTTTTCTGAAGGGGCTAACTTATTTGTTACCCCCTTCACCTTTTGTTATGCCCCAGTGGGACCTTAACCTAGTTCTCACCTTCTTGATGCGTGCACCATTTGAACCACTGCACAAATGGCCCCTCCAGCTGTTGACTTTCAAAACATCCTTTTTACTGGCAATAACTTTTGCCATGAGGGTGAGCGAATTGCAGGCTCTGTCTTCTCAGCCTCCCTACCTGACCGTCTTTCCGGACAAAGTAGTGCTCAGTACAAGGGCTTCCTTTTTGCCTAAGGTAGTGACGCCTGTTCATCTAGGACAATATGTCGCCTTGCCCACCTTATATGCTCCTCCGCATCCTTCCTAAGAAGGAGCGTCTCCACCATCTGGACCCAAAAAGAGCATTGTTTGTCTGCCTTGATCGCTCGAGTTCCAGGTGGATGACCAACTCTTTGTAGGGTATGTTGGTGCAAAGAAGGGTCATACTGTACAGAAGGACTGTTTCACGTTGGATAATTCTCTGCATAAAAATGTTACGCCTTGGCAAAGAAACAGTCTCCTGAAGGCCTTAGGGCCCATTCTACTAGGGCTAAGGCAGCCACCAAGGCTCTTCAGCATGGTATTCCAATCCTTGACAACTGCCAGGCGGCCGCATGGGCATCTCTGCACACGTTCGCCAAGCATTACTGCCTAGAGAAACCGGTCCTCAGAGAGGGCATTTTTTGTCCCTTCTGTGCTGCAAGACATTTTGGTTTGAACTTCTCCGCAGTCCCTCCTCATTATGTAGTATGGTGTTGCTTGGGTATCTGTTCAAAGGTAAGGAATCTGCTGCTAGATGTCTCTATCAGATGGACAAGTTACTTAACGTCTGTAACACTTTATCTGGTAGAGACATGATCTAGCTGCAAATTCCTTACCGACGCACCCATCCTCCCTGCACTGCGGATCTTTTTTCAGTGTCAGAGCTGTTTCCCTTCAGGGCTCTATTTGTTTTTTAACACAACATGGTCAGTCACTTCGTGGCTCCACGACTCTGGCGTGGAAAGTTGTGAAAAGTACTGACGTCAGTGTGCCAGGATGGTACCTATATAGAAGACACGAACGTCATGACAACAATGAACCGGAAACCTACGACGTCACGCTGAGTCATCCGACGCCACCTATCGGCGTGCAGGGTTACTGCTATCAAATCTTCTGGATCGAGTCTGATGCCTGGAAGTTCAAAGGTAAGGATTCTGCGGGGAGATCATGTCCCTACCAGATAAGGCGTTACAGAAGGTAAGTAACTTGTCCTTGTGTTCTGAAGATGGCTGTTGAACAATTGTTACCTCAGGACTAGGACTTGCGTTGTTAATCATTGGAGAGGCTGAATGTGCAGTCTGTTGGATTCAGACCTAAATTTCTCTGTGGCTATTATGATGATTTTTCCTCTCCCCGATGGGAAGGAACCCCTGCATAGGAATATTGATCACTGGGATGAGATTGTGTCTCTCCAAAACTGGTAACTGTTGTGGCCTGGTTGTTTGTTGAATCGATCGCCTCTTGTATTCCAACCACATACTGCTAAAAACTGCTCTTGTTTAAGCAAAAATTGAGGACCCCCTCTACACAGAATGAATTAAGGTCAGGGAGAAGAGGGGAAAGCGACTATACAATCTAGAGAAACTCCCTCGTGACCTATTTTCTTTCACAGATTTGAAATTCAATTCAGCATGGGCTAACCAACGATATCATGACAACAACAGAATTCAAAAAAATTGCTTTTAAATTTTAACATTTATTTAGCTTCTTTGTTGTGTATCTAAATCTTTTTACTTTTTTTTCTTTCTTTTTTTAATGTAAAAGCATAATTATAAACATGTACATCCAGATGGGCGAAGTTGTTACATAAAATTTAAATACAAAACATTCTTAGATTATTGACCCCTGAATGAGAAAACAAAAATTCATACATACTAAATCCCAAATATTCGACCTCCTACACACTCATGCAACATTCACAAATATATATATCTGGAAAGTAGGAGACAAAAGATTGCACAATCTCCACGACCAATTAGAGTAACTGCGTGTAGCAGGATCTGAACAGCATTAGTCGGTGGTATAAAGAATGGTAGCACCACCTTCCTCAGAACCTTGGCCAGATTTCAGAAAAACACAAGAACACCCAGGGGATACTAATACTCTAAATACGACAGTCTGGCAGTAAAAAAAGCCACTGATAATCTCTATCTTATGTGACTGTATTCTTTGCTGAAAGAACACGTTCTAAAAACCTTGCATGTAATATGCACTAGATAGAATATGCATTTATAGTACGTATCAGCGGGGGTGAGTCTCCTAATAATACAGGGCCAGGAATTGTTTAATCGTACTGTGCCAAACAGCTTCTTGAGTATCCCATTATATATTCTAAACTAATCCAAGTCAGTGCCAGATGGCTTGGAGCATGTAGTCAGTCGTCTATCCGTCAGTTACATGGACACCAAGCGGTAACCACGCAAAGTTATAGTCCCGATATAGTTTGCCCATGCTGAGTTTAATTTCAGATCTGTGAAAGAAATATAGGTCACGAGGGAGTTTCTCTAGATTGTAAAAGCTGCTCTTGTTGCATCCCCAGGGCAGTAAGGCCTATCTCGCCCTGCAGGTGAGGATTGCCAGTCTGAGAGTTTGAGGCGAATTGTGGCCAAGATGGGTTTAAGCTGTTTAAGTATCCCTCAATGGCTTTAGGAGTGGAATTGACCTCATCTTTGGTGATATTTGCCTCACCTGTCTGGTCCACTTAATCTCCCGTGCTGCCAACTGGCTCTTGACAGGCGGTCTAAAAATGGAATAGACTTGATTAGACTGTGCTTTGCCCAATCCAGTGGCAGCTTTTTTTATTGTGGGGTTTCCTAGGTCTCTTGTACTGTCTTTTCATAAACTGAGCAGGCGCAGCAGTTAAAACTGACACTGGAATGCATTTTATTTCGGTCTCAGTAGGCCCCAAAGTTTGTTTGAAAATGTTTGGTGTGTATTCCTCATGTCACAGCGGAATTCCTCAAGGGGCTTACTGGTGGTACCCTGTTGATCTGCCCCCCCCCCCCCACACACACACACACACACACAGTTGAACAGCATTACCTGAGGCCTCTATTTCAGGCCTCTAATGGGGGCAATTTATCGATCAAAATGGCCTTAGTTGGTTAACTGTTCCCCTATGGCCGTTGTGTGGAAGTCCTTCAGTTCCTCACATTACAAAGGTAAATATCCTGCTGTAGATCATTACAAGATCTTTGAGCCGGAGTTGTTGCTGTAAGTATTTCTGCTGCGGAGGGGTCTGTTTTCAGCTGCAGTTTGATGTCTGTTAATACTGATTCTAGAATGCCTGGAAGGCCTTCCAGTTTATCAAATACCAGGCTGCATGCACATGGCGAGACCAGTTGAGCTTCAACTTGCGCCCCCTGTATCAATGGATTTAGTGCACCAATTTTTGAGTCCGTTGCAGAGACCTAAGTAGCCATTGTGTTAAGAAGATCCACCTGTAGGTCTAACTTGCTTGACTAGTACGTTAGATCATTAACTACTGCTGTGAAAGAACGAAGCAAGACGTCTCGTGTTTTATGTTCTCCACCTTTCAGCTGAGGTGTTTTACTGAACAGGGTATCTGCATGGAATGAGATATCAGGACTCGCCAATAAATGGGAGCATTCTGAGAACCTTCGTTCCTCCTGCGGTGTCGCAGTCTCAGCCTGAGAAGCAGGGAAGTCCTCATCGAACCGCTCCTCAGAGGATGGTCTATGTCTTGGTCAGGCTGGGGGTACTACACCCTTGGCTGTTTGCTGTTTCCCAAGCAAGTTCAACTGTGACTGGCTCCTTACCGGCCGTACCTGTGGAAGGAGCCTTGTTGCTGTTATAGGTAAAATTATGTACCTCAACTGATACCCGAATATCCTTGTTTTTTTTTACCAGGGCTTCATTAGTCCTCGAGATGCCATTGGTGGGCTCTGGCCAGTTAGGATGGTGGACATCTGCCTCTAGGACTTTACGCATAATGGACTGCAAGGGCTCAGGTCCACTACTTCCCTTGGAAGGAGCTGTTGCCTGGGATCGCCTCTTTTCCTCTACATATATACTCTCTTTGCCCAGCCCTCCCACTGTAAAGCATTATTTTTCCCATTAATACCACTAATCAGCCCACAGTTACTTTCCGCTATAATTCAAGGGCATGAGGCGACTGCGGTTGTAGAAGTAAGATCCTGTAGTCGGGTCTGGAAAGAATCCAGTGGGAATAGACTTGTTTGTTCCTCGCTCTTCTTTCAGTCTCTGAGATTGTTTTGCAACATTTACAGAAATCTAACAAAGACTGCAATAGTACATTTCTTTAGACATAGCTATGTGAAACTACTTATGTTTTTTAGTTTAGTCTCTAAGATTGGTTTTCCAACAATTGCTAAGAATACATTCAGAAGGGGTTAACAAGTCACATTATTTACCCACAGCTACTATAAAGTACATGTAACGCCAGACTTTTAGGTTGCACTTTCAATTGTTGCTTATAAATCCAGTTCTGGCTGAAGCAACCTTGTTTTTGCCCACTCCGAGCAAGCACTCCTTATGTTTTACTTAAAATAAAGGACCTACATTTGAAGTAATACACATACGACTGTGATTGACTTGACTGCCTATAGCAATGAGTGTTTAATTGGTGGGCTTCCTAGTGTCTAACGCTTCAAAATTATAAGCTTTAACATGTAAATGCCTCGAGATACAAATCCCTGTCCGTTATGGTTAAATCCTCTCAATCTGCACAGTACAGTGCCACAATTTGTTGACTAACTTCAGTGCAACAGCACAACACAAATATGTGAGGTAAATTCTAGAACACCTTCATAAGCACTTTATCTTCAACCCCTCTAGAATTCCATTGCCTAACACAGGAAAATCAGATTATGCAACAGGAATGGCAAGAAAAGGCACATTTTGCAGCATAATTGGGTACAATTTGTGAACTATTACTTCCTTATTTTGTCCTTTTTGCTCATCTTAACATTGTCTGAGCAAAGGTTTCACCTAATTGGTACCAGTTAAACATTAAAAAAAATTGCATTTACCTACTGAGAGATGACCAGTCTAACTTTGCAAAGGTCTTTCAATGCACAGCAACACACATCACTGCATATTTAGTTACTTTTGATCCGTTGGAGTTGCAACCAATTTTTCGGGTTGAAATCTACAAACTTTGCAGCAGATGGATTATCCGGCAAATCCATAATTATGTAGGAAATACAGTGGGCGGCATAATTTCAGCAGCCCTGTGTATATTTGCCTTTAAACCACCAGTGTTAATGTAAATTGTAATAGTAAAATGTATTTATATAGCACTTACTATCCTTGACAAGGCATCAAGGTGCTATGCGGCGAGTATCTTGCTACTTTGGAACTGAAGGTTAGAGGTAAATAGTAGGAATTCCTAGTAGGAATAGTTGTGTTAAGGTTACATTTGTGCTGTTGAGCTCTCATGCATTTGGGGTTGCGAACACTTGCGCCAAAGATGCATCTCGCACTCGTGGTTCTGAAGATGCTGCCGGGCTGTGGTGTAAAGTCCTCGAGGATGCGTGGAAAAGGATCTTGCGACACGAAAGCTTGTGTCAAGGGTGCACTGCAACAGGTTTTGATGAGACTGCAGGCTGTGATGCGAAGATTGGCGTTGGGGAAGCATTGCGTTGTGGTGGTTCAGAAGCAACTGTGAGGAGGTGTCGCGCTGCAGCAGTTCTACTCAAAGGACCTCAGCTGGGCTGGCAGAGCACCTTCAGGACCACTTCCAAGGGTCCAGGACTAGGGTGGCCCTACTGGGGTGGGGTGGGGTGGGGGGGGGGGGAAGACTCGAAGCAAGTAGAGTCCATGTGCTGGTTTCAACGGTGGTTGGCGCCTTTTTTCCCCCCGGAGGATATGATCAGGAGGCCAGCCAATCAGCCCTTGAAGTCACACTGGAGATCATGGGATAAAGATGCAGTTCCATGCGTTTTACCCAGACAGAAGGTCAACAGAACAGAGTAGCAGTCCTCCTTGCAGAGCAGCATATCAGTGCTTCAGAGTCTTCCACAGGTGTACTGAAGAGTTGGGTCTGAAGGTCTAGTTACGGAGTAGCTCGGGAGCTACTGGTAGCTCACCAGCACCCTGACAGTAGCTCTCAGAGTTGAAGACAAGCCAAGACAATCTCAGAGAGTATATGCATATTAAAGAGGGCAGCACTGCTCATCTCAAAACACTTGGAGTGAAAGCCAACCAAACCAATAGCAGAGTCTTATAATAACACTCAAACACAAACTGAGTTTGGTTACAGGATCTGCCACATGACTGTCTGTATCCACTCTAAATCTAAATCACAAGGAGATTGGCCATGCTATATGCCCTGCTCTATCAGTCGCAGCACATAAGTGAACAATGTACTATCAAAGAATGACAGTAGTAATCAGTGCTGACCAACCAAAGTGTAGAACTGTAGGAGCCAGAGAGAAAATTTGTTAGGGGCATGATCAACCCAAGAGCTGAGAGGAGCAGAGTATGGATCCAGAGAAAAGAAAAAATAAGAGCCTCATCTGCATTCAATATGTGTCTGTCTGACATGGTATCCCTCCCTCATAAACAGTGTTGCTTACTGTAAGCTACGCCTTGAGTCAAGGACCCTCAAACGTTTATGCTGGCCCGCATTATAAGGGTTTTATCTTTGGTGCAATTGTCTACTTTCACTGCATAATAGTGCCCATGGTGTAATAATGGTCATCCTTGACTATTACGAGTATTATTTAGTGTAGTTTTCCCATACCGGCTGCCATCATTGACATATTAGTAGCATGACTGGCCTACTTTTTAGCCACCCCTTGCAGAATGATGTATGTTTCTCGCATAATAATGGTCATAACTAATATGCGTTGGGCATCCTGGATGTTATGGCATTCAGCTTTGGTACGTTGGCGCTGGTAAAATGGTGGCCATTACTCGCACATTCTAGGCATCCTTGGTGCTACCGTGAGCATCAATTACCAATGATTGCAATATATGGGCACTTTAAGCAGAATCTGTCTAAGTGAGGCATTTTTCATGATAGTATTGATATTTATGGATTGTGTGTTTTCTAAAGATGAAAACTGATATTTTAATGGCAAATGTTATTTTAGAAAAGGTTTTTATTCTGCAAACTGAGTTTAGTTGCCCGAAATGGAAAATGGTATTTGATAGAAAAAAATATATGTATTTTTAAAAACTAATATGCTGGCGAAGACAAATTATTTTAGTTCTAAAACACATTTAAAGTTGATAGCCGAATGATAATTCAAGCTGAGTTGGGGGGGGGGGGGGGTGGATTTACTGCTGTAGTTCTGTCCCCTGTGCCGCAGAGCATTTGAAATGTAACTTCATTAGTAAGGTGGTGGCATTTAATAATGATATATGTTTTCCTGTCATTTCTGCTGGTAACCTTGTCTGGAATGCTTGGTGATCACTACTGACAATCCTGTTAAGAGTGGTCATAGTGTGTAATGTTAACACATGTTGCCACTATTTTACAGTGATAACATATTCTATTAGTTCAGCAGAACTTTCCTTGAGCAGAAGTAGCTCTCAAGATAGAAAAGGTTGGAGACGCCTGGTCTAGTATGTATACCTGGTGCCCGCTTCGAAGTAGAAGGTTCTGAAGGTTTCCATCCCGTGAGGTGTTTGGAATTTCCTGGCTCCCTGCCCTGGTCGACTTTACCATTAAAGAGAGCTTTACGTTGCAGTTCTTTAGACACCAAACGCTACCTCCCTGATCCCAATTGAAAGCTATCACTTATTAAACGTAAATAACCTAATGTTATCCTATGGGAGAGGTAGGCCTTGCAGTAGTGAACACCTAATTTAAGAGTTTTTCCACTACCAGGACATGTCAAACATTTTAAATATACTGCACCCTGCCTTCTGGGCTGTTTAGGGCCTACCCTAGGGTTGACCTAGGTAATGACAAGTAAGGTTTAGGCCTGGCAAAAGGTTTATTTTTCCATGTCGAAATCTCAGTTTAAAAATGCACACAAGCTGCAATGGCAGGTCCTGAGACATGTTTAACCCTTTCGATGCTTATGACGAGCTGGACTCGTCATGGCACACAGTGGACGTGTGCTCATGACGAGTCCAGCTCGTCATGGGACGCACCCACGGGGGAAGTGCTGGCACTCCCCCCACGGGTGTCCAATTTTGCCCCCTCAAAGGGGGATGGCAGCGGAAGAGTTTCCGCTGCCACCCCTCCCACCCCCCCCCCCTCCTCCCCCATGGGAATCCCATGACGTCAGCGCGCACAGTGCACTCTGACGTCATCAGGAAGTCCCAGCCGCTCGGGAAGCCATTTGCTTCCTGAGCGTTGAAGAACAAGGTAGGTTTCCTTGTTTCTGGGGGGGGTTAGAGAATGCATCGAGGCATTGGGGGAGAGGAAAGAGATTTTTCTCTCCCCTGATGTCTCTGCAGGGCATTTCTGCTTCACGGTCGCACACAGCGCCGCGATCGTGCAGCGGAAATGCCCCCACTAGCACCAGGGATTTGTTTTTGTGCAATGGAAGCGACCCCTTGGGCAAGGGTCACTTCCTAGAGGGGGCATTTGATTAGTAATGTTTTTCTGCCCCCTCCCCCGGGGGGCAAATCGGCCCATTTTTTCGGCCGTTTAGCCCCCGGCAGGGCGGGAGGGGGGTCAGAAAACGGCAATAGGCACCAGGGATTAATTTGGGGGCCATTATTTTTGATGGTCGCTTCCTAAAGGGGGCATGTGTTTTGTAATGTTTTTCTGCTCCCCCTAGGGGCAAATTGGCCTGTTTTTTCAGCCGTTTTGCCCCCGGGGAGGGGGGGGGGCAGAAAACGCCACTAGCCACTGGGGATTAATTTTAGGAGAATTATTTTTGATGGAGGGGACCCCTTGGGCAAGGGTCACTTCCTGAAAGGGGCATTTCATTGCCAATGTTTTTCTGCCCCCTGTTAGACCTGGCACCATTGGCGTGGGTTTCCCTTCCATTTTTCGCTGTGCCACTGCCATCCAGTGCCACAGCGCGAATGCTCCCTGTGTAAACATGACATGTGAAATTGGTATATCCATGATTGACTTATTTGGTTTACCTGTTAGTCCCTAGTAGCGTGGCCAGTGTGTGCCCAGGGCTGGTAAACCAAATGCTGCTGGTGGGCCTGCAGGGCTGGTTTGCGCCACCCACAGAAGCAGCTTGTGAAGTGTCTCAGACCTGCCTCTGCAGAGTCAGTGTGCAGTCCAGAACTGCCATCTTGGCTGTAAAGTGCACCCACTTGCCAGCCCCTGAACCTTCCCTTGGCATCATGTGCATCACCCCTATGGTAGGGTGCATTGTATGTGTAAGGTAGGACATGCCCTGATGTGTGTAGCATGTCCTGGTAGTGAATTACACCCAATTTCGTTTTTCACTTCTGTAAGGCTATCTGTTCTCCATAGGCCAGAATGGGCAGTTTGACTATTACATTCTATAGTCCTAACTGACCCAAAGAACATGGTAGAAAAACGAATTTAGTATGCCTGAGCTCAGAATATTAAAATACATCTTTTAGTGAAGTTTATTTTTATATTCTGTGTTTGAAAATACCACTTTTAGAAAGTAGGTATTTTCGTGCCTAAGCCTTCCAGTGTGCTCTGCTGTTGTGTATTGGCTGTCTGGTTTTGGAGGGACAGGGCAGGCTGAGTCAGACCTGGGTTGAATAGAGAAATCTGCATTGGAGTATGGGAAGGGGTAGCTCCTTGACCTGAATTTATTTTTATTTATTTATTTATGTAGTTTGTAGAGCGCACAGCTACCCCCGAGGGGGTGTCCCGGCGCTAGAACCTGAACCTCCAGGTGAGAAGAAAGGGGCAGGGAGGGAAACAGCAGGATAAGAATCAGAGTCCAGAAAAGAGCCAAGTTTTGAGTCTGGCCCGGAAGATGGATTCAGAAGGACAGAATCGAAGATCGATTGGCAGAGCGTTCCACAATTTTGCCGCGATAACACTGAACCCTCTGCCACCCATTCTAGTGAGTCTAAAACGGGGAGAGATCAAAAGGCGGAGGTCATTGGATCTCAGGGATCTGATGGAACGGGATATTGAGACACGTTTTTTCAAGTAGTTGGGTCCGAGGTCGTTGATGGCTCGGTAGGCGAGGGTAAGGATCTTGAACTGGATACGGCTGGCCACCGGTAGCCAGTGAAGTTCCTTACGATAAGCGGAGACTGATTGACGGTAGGGGATATTACCAATCAATCTGGCCGCCGCATTCTGGACAATCTGGAGCCGGTCTATCAGATATTGGGGGGCACCAGCATAAAGGCTGTTGGCATAGTCCAGGTGAGACGTGATGAGGGCATGGGTAACTGTACGGCGGGAGTCCAGAGGGAGATAGGGAAGTATCTTTTTGATCATGCGCAACTTCAGGAAGCAGGCAGAGGTCACTTTATTGACCTGAGTTTTGCATGAGAGGGAGTCGTCAAACTGAAATCCCAGGTTACGAGCAGAGTGAACGGGAGAGGGAGCAGGATCAAGTGCCGTGGGCCACCACCAAGAGGAAGGGATGGGATTTTTCTGGTTAAAAAACAGCACCTCTGTCTTGTCTGCATTGAGTCTAAGGTGGTTATCCGTCATCCAGACACTGATGTTGTTGAGGCACTGGCGGAAGTTGGTGAACGCGGAGTCCGAGTGGTCTCTGAAGGAAAACATCAGCTGAGTATCGTCAGCATAAGAGACCACCCTGACTCCGTAGGACTCCACAACGTCGGCCAGAGGGGCAAGATAGATGTTAAAAAATAGAGGGCTGAGGGCAGAGCCCTGTGGCACACCGCATGACAAGGGTTTATCCTCCGATTTGAAAGGCCGCAACAACACCCTCTGACTTCTTCCTGAAAGGAAGGACTCGATCCAGCTAAAGGCAGTGCCGCCAATGCCTATCTGTTTGAGTCGGTCAAGGAGGATGAGGTGGGAGACAGTATCAAATGCAGCGGACAGGTCGAGGAGGACCAGCATAGCCTCCTCGCCCCTGTCCACGCATTCCCGGATCGTTTCCGATACTTCCAGCAATACCGTCTCTGTGCTGAATCCCGCCCGGAATCCGGATTGTGAGTCGTGCAGTAGAGAGTTGCTTTCCAAATACTCCGTGAATTGCAGCTGTACGGCTTTTTCCAGGACCTTTGCGGGTTTGGGGAGAAGGGAAATGGGGCGGTAGTTGGCGAAGATAGTGGGATCAGCATCAGCCTTTTTTAGGATGGGAATCACCAAAGCCTCCTTCCAAGTGGTAGGGAAAAATCCATGGAGGAGGGAGGCGTTCCAGATGGAGAGGAAGGAGCAGGCTAACGAGGGAGCCAGCTCTCCCATAAGTTTAGGAGGGACAGGGTCCGAGGGGGCGCCAGATTTGCAGTGGGTGAGTAACCTAATAGCATCGTCCAGGGTGAGTTTATTGAAGGAGAGGAAGGACGGAGTAGCTGGGGGACTTGTGGAGGGAGGCAGGGAGGCTAGCCCTTTAGGGAAGGAGATACAGAGTTTGTTTATTTTTTCAAGGAAGTAGTCAGAGAGTCCCTCGCATAGGGCCTGACTCGCAGAGTTCTGAGTGGCCCTAGCCGGAGGATTAATGAAGTCTTTGACAATGGTGAAGAGGGTTTTTGACGAGTTTTTGGCATTAGCAATTTGAAGCGAGAAATGGTCTTTCATAGTGATTTTTTTTTGTTTGAGGAATTTTTTCAAAGCAGAGTTGTAAGTAAGTTTAGCTTCAGGGTCATAGTTTAGTCTCCACTTACGTTAGAGTGCTTTGCATCTGCTTTTTTCCTCACGGAGGGAGGTGGAGAACCAGGGGGCGGAGGGGCGAGATCTAGTGGAGGCAATGATTTTCTGGGGAGCAATAGTGTCAATAGCTTTGATAAGGGCAGTATTTAGCCTAGAGACATTTCCGTCAATATCAGTGGAGAGGTGTTCCGTCTGGAAGTGGAATACCGGGTCCAAGGTGGCACATGTGACCTTATGCCACTTTCTTCCCAACTCCTTCCTGGGGGCCAGGGGGGCAGATTTCCGGCCTAGGGCAAGAGAGAAGGGGATAAGATAGTGGTTGGACCAAGTAAGGGGGAGGGGGGGGGGAGGACTGTGATAGTCGAAAAGTTGGTGAAAATAAGGTCCAAGGTGTGACCAGCCACATGAGTGGGACCGGTGACTAATTGTGTGAGGTTCAGACTATCCATGGTTTCCAACAGATTGTTCGCCTTCACACAGAGAGGGTTGTCTACGTGGAGGTTAAAGTCACCTAGGACTAGAAAATATTGGTGTTTAAGGGATAGGTCAGCCAGCTGGTGGGTAAGTGCAGTAAGAGAAGGGGAGGCGGCAGTTGGGGGGTTGTAGACTAAGGTGCCAGCCAGTATAACTGCCGCGGAGTCAGATACAGAGAAGTACATGGCTTCAATTATACCGATGTTGGTAAGTTTGGTAATGGTCAGCTGAAGATGGGATTTGAGGATGACGGCTAGTCCGCCTCCAGATTTTCCTCCAGCCCGATTGATGCATTTTATGTCGTAGCCTGGGGGGATGGCCAGATAGATATCCGGAGAGGAGGAATCAGTGATCCAGGACTCAGTGAGAAATAAAATATCCCACTCGTCAGAGGAAATTGACATCCAGATATCGTTGGCATGACGGGGGAGTGACCGGCAGTTGACCAGGCCTGCTTTCAACGTCCGGTGGTGAGACGAAGAGAGCTGCGATGTGGGATAAGAAGGCAAACAAGGTAGGTAGGACGGGAGAGTGAAGTTACATTGAGGGCAACGGAAAGGAACATTTTCCAAATGGTCAGGGTTGCAGAGGATAGTGGCCGAGCAGGGAGAGGAATTTAATAGATGTAGTTGGGTGTTGGTCCAGCACGTGCGGGTAGAATCAGCGGAACTGGCAGGGGGTCTGGCCCTGGGCACGGTCCAGGCGCGGACGGGCGCAGACGGGCTTGCCCTAGGCGCGCCTTCGGCGCGCAAACGGCACGCCCGCTGCGCCCGTCCGCTGCGCGTACGGAAGGGACACATGATTTATGTAGGAGTGGGGTGGGGCGTGGCCACCAAGGGGGCGTGGTTAAGTCGCACGCCGGCAATGGCGCCGAGTTACCTTCCCTGGAATCGGCTGTCAGCGCGGAGGCAGCGCTGAGCCCACCAAGCGGTCGGGATGGCAGTCACAAGTTAATAACACAGGTAAAAAGTGCTGATAAAATCGGCAATTATGCAAATGAGTGACACACAAAGATTAAAATAGAGTAACAAGCGGCTCCCGGCTTTTCGCCTCAGGAGTATCCAGGGTTCTGGCAGGTAAAGCTAAGCGTACAGCTTAAGTACACCGTGGGGGGGGCGTGGCCACCAAGGGGGCGTGGTTAAGTCGCACGCCGGCAATGGCGCCGAGTTACCTTCCCTGGAATCGGCTGTCAGCGCGGAGGCAGCGCTGAGCCCACCAAGCGGTCGGGATGGCAGTCACAAGTTAATAACACAGGTAAAAAGTGCTGATAAAATCGGCAATTATGCAAATGAGTGACACACAAAGATTAAAATAGAGTAACAAGCGGCTCCCGGCTTTTTGCCTCAGGAGTATCCAGGGCTGAATAGGGCTGTGCCTGGCAAGGTGAATGCTGGCTCCACCTCCTACTGTGCGTCTGATGGCAGACCCCCTCTTTCTGAAAGGAAGGATGCAGCCTGGTAAACAAAGTGCTCCAGGGCTGGGCAGAACTGGTTCTGGCTGGGTTCAGTGACTTGTAGAAGCTCTAGAAGCCAAACCTGATCAAAATTGTAAAATTGTCAGCTGGAACATCGCTGGTATTAGATCTAAGAGGGAGGATACACGGTGGTTGTCATTCATAAAACAATATAATATAATTGCTTTGCAGGAAACGTGGGATAGGGCAAACAATTTCTGGCTGGACGGTTTTGAACGTTACTGTTTACCTGCGCGTTCAGCCACGGCTGGTAGAGCCAAGGGGGGGCCTAGCGCTCCTTTTTTTCACTAAAGTTAAAAGGGACATCCGGGATGCTGGAGTCGGGATCTCATAATTGTCTGATAGTAGAATTATCCACCCTTAATTACCCAAAAATGTTATTTGTTAACTTCTATAATTCTGGTGAATGTGATGTGGTGAACCAACATTTATTAAATCTGGGAAGTTTTTTAGATGATTATAGGTCAAAGCAAACCTCTTTGTTTTATATCATTGTCATGGGCAATTTTAATATTCATTTGTGTGAAAGGGATTGCTGTATAGATGACCATCTGGGACCTGCTCACTCAGTGACACCTCATTTTGAGCATTCGCAACAGGGGGAGGCTTTGGAGGACCTCCTGGCCGGGGCTAACCTCTTTGAACCTGGATTTAATGCCCGAAGTGATAGGGTCCCTATGTTTAAAGCTAAGGATAGGGACACCGTTATTGACTATATTTTTCTATCAACATCGTTACTAGCTAAGGCAGTGTCTTACAATGCTAGTTTGTCCCCCTTTAGCGATCATAATCCTGTTATCTTAGTGGTTGACAAAGAATGTGACCAGGGGAGGAGGTTAAAATGGTCTAAAGTTATTCCTGAATCTTTGCATGCTGACAGTAACTGCTCACGGACCCACCGAAAGCTACTCCAAGCTCTGAAAAGTACTCTAAGAGATAGGGATCGCATAGTAAGTTTAAGGAAATCGTATAAGCTGGCGATTTCATTACAAGACCGGAGGCTACATTATGCATTAATCCTTTTAATGCGTCACACAGACAGCCGCACTACATCATAAACAAGCAAGTTCTAGAATGTAGAGAGTAGAGTACAAGTGGCATGAGGCACAAACAGACTGCCTCTTTTAAATGCGGCTCACAGGCAGATAAGTAGCGCTTTTATTGTCTCCTTATTTATTGCCTTAAAATGTTTTTTTCTCAATATTTATCCTGAGATGGTATTTCTTAGCTTTATCCTAGTAGGAGTAAGCTCGTTTTTTCTATGATTTACCCCTCTTCTGCTCTTTTGCTTACATTCTTTACTCCCATAACCTTTGCTTGTTATTATCCAATTGTTTTCGTCCTCCTCGTACTCCATACCCATGGGCCTTCTCCCCCCCCTCCTCACTCCTTACACCGGCTTCCTATTGAGGTTGCCGATCTAATTAGCACTCGCGCGCGAGTCTCCGTTTTTTCCTCACCTTTCCTTCCCTTTACTAATGTTACAACAACCGATTAATCTAACTTTCGTTTCAATTCTTACCCTTTATACCCGCTACCTCGCCCCTCACTTCGTCTCCTCGCGCTCGCCCGTTCCGTGCTAGCGCGTTACTATCTTTAAGGAATGCACCCTGGCAACGGTGCACGCTGCGATGCCTCCCCCCAGGGCTCCTTCCTCTAACTTGACGCTTCCATGGCAACAGCTGACCTCGAGGGAGCGCGTCAGTTACTCCACTCGGGTCAGCTGCTGCCGGTGAATGCTTTTCTCTAACGAATCCATCGTCAATTCAGAAAGCTTTACTCGAGGGCCGTTTTTTATTCTGATTTTCCCCCATTAATCCCAGATTATACTTTCTTAGATATTTCAATTGCCACCCTAAATTATTACTTATTTACATATATCCTTGCCACCCTAAATTATTATTATTTAAAAAAAAAAAAAAAAAAAGGGGAGACTTGGATTAATTAACTAAAAATAATTAAAAAAAAAAAAAAAAAAATCTATTAATTCTAATCTCTACTAATTACCTTGTTTAAATACATTTTACTCATTTTAAGTTACCTTAATTATCCCCCCCCCTACATAATGTCAGACCTTGACTCTGACGATGCCACAGCCAGCTCTCCCCTCCATAATAGTGGCAACTTTAAAGAATTCCTGCAAAAAGAAATGCGTGCATGCATGCTTTCAACTCTTAAAGAGGTGATGTCTACCAAAAGACCCTTTCCCTCCGATCCAGATGGTCGTTCCATCGAGTTTGTTACCGAGGGTAAAAAGAGTAAAAAAACCAAGAACTGCGAACAATCCTTTCCTATGGGAGGTCGTGGCACCTCTGTTGACATGGAAGGTCCTATGGGAGGTCGTGGCACCTCAGTGGACATGGGAGGTCCTAGCACCTCATTTAAGTTGGGAGGCCCTCGCGCCTCGTATGAGAACGCTGCCCTTCGCGGCACGAACCTGACCGGTGTCCATAGCGGCACAACTTTGTCTAATAGCCTTCGCGGTTCAAGCCGCTATGCTTCTAAGGATGTCGCAGATTCAGACTCTGATTCAGAGGAAGAACACTTTGATAATCCCCTTGACGAATTCGTCTTGGACTTAGACGACCCGAACCAAGACTTAGACTTTAACCTTCCTGTTGAAGGAGAATCTCCCTCCTCTTCCGACAATATTATTCTGAATCCTCTGGGAGAAGAAATGTTCTCTCCCCTAACTCTTTCCCACCCTAACAGTTCTAAATGGTTCCCTCAAGATCATGTTTCTAAGTTTATTAAAAGATGGATAAGGAATTCACTGGAAAGGGAGACCAGGAATACCCTCAGATCAGAGTGCCCGAGACCTACTATTCACGAAAAGGTCTCCCAAACTCCCAACCTTGATCCGGACTTGATTAAATTCCTATTTAAGCTAGGCAAAGACCCTAGAAGAGGTTTGGAGAGAGCTCTTAAGGGTTGCCAGGACCGTCTTTTGGATGTCCTAGGCCCTCTCACCAGAATCCTCGACCTGGCTGAGGAGTCTCACATTTCCAGAACCCCTCTTGACATCAATCTCATCCGTGGCTGGAGTCAAAGAGCAATTGTCTTTCTCGGGAACGCCAATTCGAGCTTAAACACCGAAAGGAGGAGGACCATCCTCTCTAAGATCAACCCAAAGCTTAGCGACTTGGCTGTTAAGGAACCGTCAGACAACCCTAAAGGTCTTCTCTTTGGCGAGGATGTCATCAAATCAATTGGAAAATATGTTGCTACTTTTACCGCTCTTGATAGAGCTCAATCGAATATGAGACGTGTTTTTAACACAGGCCTTTTTGGACAGGCTGGAAGAAGGGGCCGTTCTTCCGGCCGAGGTAACCAGCGGCCCTTCTCGTCCTACAGAGGTTCCGGTAGAGGCTTCTACCCCTCAAATCAGCAATTCTTCCCTCATCGCGCAAGAGGACCACGCAACAGAGGCTTCAGGTCCCGAGGAAATCCAAACTCCTCCAACCCCCCAAGTAAGTCTTCCTCTTCCTCTTTCCTCTTCTTCCCAAGTCGGGGGCAGACTGAAGCATTTCTACCATGTTTGGGCTTCACTAACTCAAGACCCCTGGGTTCTCGAAACCGTCCAGGGTTTCAAAATAGACTTCTTAGAGACTCCTTTCCAATCTCGTTTCCCCAAACCCCTAACTCTTTCGCTCGATCACGAAAAAATTGTCGAAGAAGAAATCTCTTCTATGTTAACGAAAGGAGCTATTATAGAGGTGCCCTGGTCCCTAAAAACGTTTATCAGTACCCTTTTCTTAGTTCAAAAGAAGGACAAGGGTTGGAGACCAGTTATAAACCTTCGGGAGGTGAACAAATACTTAATTTACAGACATTTCAAAATGGAGGGTATTCATCTCCTAAGGGATCTTCTTTTAGAAGGGGATTGGTTAGTGAAACTAGATCTCAAGGATGCTTACTTTACCATTCCTATGGCGCCGGAACACCAGCGTTTTCTTCAATTCAGCTGGAAAGGTCTTCTTTATCAATTCCAAGCTCTTCCCTTCGGACTTTCCTCCGCTCCCTGGTGCTTTACCAAAATTATGAGGACTATCGTTTCTATCCTCAGAGAGAGAGGTATTCGTCTCATTATTTACCTAGACGACATCCTCATAATGTCCCAATCCTTTTCCCAAATTCAGAGAGACCTAAATGTCTCCATACATCTTATCGAGAGCCTCGGTTTTATTCTAAACAGAGAGAAGTCTATCCTCATTCCCTCGAAATCTCTAGAATTTCTCGGATTCACGGTGGATACCTCCCGTTGTCTCCTCCTTCTCCCTTCCAAAAAGATCGCAAAAATCAGGAAGGAAATCAGGTATGTCTTAAAGAAAGACTCCTTATCCCTAAGAGAACTAGCCCGCCTTATTGGCCTCCTTTCTTCCAGCATTCAAGCTATCTTCCCGGGCCCTCTGAACTACCGTGCTCTTCAGAGATTAAAAAGGAAAGCTCTCAATTCTGGTCTCTGGTACGAGGACTTTGTGACCTTGGACGTAGAAGGCAGATCAGAACTTTCATGGTGGCTAGAGAATCTCGACGCCTGGAACGGGAGAGCGATTTTTGGCTCTGTTCCGGAATTCATCCTGGAATCAGACGCCAGTCTGCACGGTTGGGGCGCTCGTCTCCTCGACCAGGACACTGGTGGCGCATGGTCGCTTGCGGAGTCTTCCCATCACATAAATTTCCTGGAGCTTACCGCCGGTCTATACGCCCTAATGAGTTTCAAACATTCTCTCCAGGGCAGGTCCGTTCTCCTCAAAATGGACAACGTTTCCGCAGTGTCTTATATCAATCGCCTCGGCGGTACGAAATCAGCGGACTTGTCAGCTTTAGCCAAAAAACTCTGGATGTTCTGCTTAGAACACAAGATTTCTCTGAAGGCAGAATATCTCCCTGGGAAGTCGAATATCTCAGCAGACTGGAACTCAAGATTCCTCTGACAGAACCGACTGGAAACTCAATGCGAACATATTCAATACACTCTCCCTCTTTTGGGGTCCAATAGATGTGGACTTGTTTGCCAGCAGACTTTCGTTCCAACTCCCGAAATATTTCAGCTGGATGCCAGACCCGGGTGCTCTGGCAGTAAACGCTTTTCTTCAATGTTGGTCGGACCTTCAGGGTTACGCTTTTCCTCCCTTTGCCATGATTCAGAGAGTCCTTCAGAAGGTCAGATCGGAACAGTGTTCCCTGATTCTGATAACTCCATTCTGGCCGTCTCAGGCATGGTTTCCGACCACCCTCGAACTTTCTTGCGACATTCCCTTCCTCATTCCGGCGGGCAAGGGTCTTCTCACCAACGCGGACGGAGAAGATCACCACCTAATCCTTTCGGGGAATTTGAACCTTCTTGCCTGGAAAGTGTCAGGCAATCAAACGAGCTGTCTGGCCTTTCGACATCAGCTTTCTCTCTCCTCGGAGAATCTTGGGCACCTGGAACACACTACAGATATAACAACGTCTGGAAGAAATGGGTTTGTTGGTGCATGGAAAGGGATTTGGATCCCTTGGAGGCTCCTATCGTAAACGTAGTTAATTTCCTTGTCGAACAATTTGATAGAGGTTTAGCCTATAGGTCAATTAATTGCTATAGATCAGCCATCTCTGCTGGTCATTCCCTTGTCAACGGTAAGACGGTAGGTAAGAACAATATTGTTTGTAGAGTTATGAAAAGTATTAGACTTAAAAGACCTCCTAAACCTAAGTACCAGTGCATGTGGGACGTGAAAGCTATCCTGGATCTTTTCTCCTCTTGGCCAGATAACGCCTATCTTAACAGGAAGTATTTATCCCTTAAGCTCGCTACTCTTCTTTGTTTAATCTCCTGTCGTAGGGTCTCAGATGTAAGATGCCTTGATATTTCTTATAGATCCTATGATATGTTTGGAGTTAAATTTGACTTGTTCAGAAGGACTAAGACTATGTCTGATTCGATTTATTATCCTCGTTTCGACCTTTGTAAGAAATTGTGCGTCATAGACTGCATGAGAGAATATGACTTGAGAATGAAAGATCTTCGTCCTTTAGATGCTAAACAACTCCTTTTATCTTTTGTCAAACCCTTTAGACCAATTTCTTCCTCCTCCATAGCTAGATGGATCAAGTCTGTTATGAATCTGGCCGGTATTGATCTCTCTAAATTCCAAGCTCATTCTCTCAGAGGCGCTATGGCAAGCAAATCCTTCTGGTCTGGCGGCAAACTGGATGATATTCTTAAAGCTGCTGATTGGTCTAACGCTTCAACCTTTGCTCATCATTACTGTAAACCTGTGGAACATATGTCTGATGTGGTACTTCGTGGCTACCAACATGCATAATGTAGCCTCCGGTCTTGTAATGAAATTGCGATTCTCCTATTAACATGACCAGAGAATCTGGATTTCATTAAAGACACGGAGGCTATCATTATCCCACCCTTAGCCACACCCTTTAAGGTTTTCATTGACGTTTTGTATGTTTATTACCTGCTTTTTGAGATGTTGATATCAGTTGCTTTTTTCGTTTGTTTTCTTTTTAGTATTTTGACATGTATTCTCTTTTTTAGATAATTCTGGATAATCTCCATTCTCCAGCCTTCTTCGCTCCGGACCTCTTGTTGCCTTCATCTTCTGGTTCATCCTGGATCTCATCTCTGGACTTTATCTTCTTGTTTGCATTTAAAAGAGGCAGTCTGTTTGTGCCTCATGCCACTTGTACTCTACTCTCTACATTCTAGAACTTGCTTGTTTATGATGTAGTGCGGCTGTCTGTGTGACGCATTAAAAGGATTAATGCATAATGATAGCCTCCGTGTCTTTAATGAAATCCAGATTCTCTGGTCATGTTAATAGGAGAATCGCAATTCTCTTACGTAAACAGGAGATTAAAGAAGAAGCCTGGAATGCACTTTCCTCAGTAGAAATTTTAAAGGATAGTGCGAGATTCTGGGCCATTGTGAACACACCTTTTTTTTCGGGTGTAGAGAATGACCCCATGGAGAGCAATATCCCTGAGGGGCAGTGGCTCATGCACTTTGAGGCAATTTATGGGCTCAATGAGGATGGTGATTCACCTTTGAGTTGGTAACCTGACTAGACTCGCTCCCACTGTTATTTGAGGAGGCGGATGTAGAAAAGGCAATCATAGAGACATCTAATAATAAAGCACCTGGCCCGGATTGTGTGCTGGCGGATTTTTATAAATGTGATCCCAAATTTTGGGCAAGGATATTAACCAATGTCTATAATGCCTCGGGTACCCAGGGATTTCCTGTATCATAGGCCCTATCAACAATTATCCCAGTTTTTAAAAAGGGCCAGAGAGGGGATCCTCGGTGTTATAGACCCATATCCTTAATTGACTCTGCCGTAAAAATATTGGTCAAAATGTCGTTCTGGCCAAAATCACGGACAGGGTGACTGAAAATGAGGTCCTTTCTAACCTCCAATATGGATTTAGACAGGTTAGAAGTACTCTGGATCAGTGTCTGAATCTACATCTCATAATAAGCAAATATACGATAGCTAAAGATGGTTCTTTATACATGGGTTTTATGGACCTTTCTTCAGTGTTCGATCTGGTTAACAGGTCGAAGCTGTGGACTATTATGCTAAATATGGGCATTGATCCTTCTTTAGTTCATTTTTTGGCTGATTTGCATCGGTATATTTCTGCAAGAGTAAGGTTTACGCAGGATGGCAAATGTACAAGGCATTTTAAGTTAGGGAGGGGCGTCCGACAGGGATGTATTTTGGCCCCAATTCTTTTTACCCTTTATATCAATGCCCTAGAAAGAAAAATCTTTGGCGGAGGCTTGTTTGGATATTCCTCGTGTAGGAGAACTGATTATCCCGGTCCTCCTATACGCGGATGATGCAGTACTATTAGCTCGTACTGCTGTAGGCCTTCAGCGGCTTCTGAATGCCTTTGGTGATTTTATGAAATCTTTGGATCTGATAGTTAATATTAAGAAATCCCATATTATGATAGCTGGTAAGAGCAATAGGAAAATTAAATTGTTTTATTGTAATGGAGCTGAGGTCTCTAGGGTGCCCTCTTTTACTTATTTGGGGGTGTTATTTGACGAAAGAGGTTCCTGGGTCCCCCAACAGAAGGCAAAAAAGTATGCCGTACTCCGGTCAACGACAGCCCTCTTAGGTTTCGCTCAACAACTAGGTGCTAGACCTTTTGAAGCCATGCTTGGAATTTATAGATCCAAATGTTTGGCTATTGCCTCGTATGGCTTAATGATTTGGGGCTATAAACAGCAGAAAGAGATACAGAAGGTGGAAAATAGATTTTTAAGAACTATTTTGTCTGTCCCTCAATCTACTTCTGCCATCCATCAGGAACTTGGATTGGGCTATGTATCTGATCTAATGAGAATTGCCCCGTTGGTTTGTTGGCTCAAAATCTGGCTTAATCCAGACTTAACCTTGAATCATTGTATCCTGCGGGATTGTGTTTCCCTGGATAAAGCCAGTAGTATACCGTGGTTGGCTTATGTTAAGCATATGTTTTTTAAAATAGGACGCTCTGATCTTTTTGACCGCCCGGAAGGTATCAGAAAGGATGATGTGAAATGGATTAAAGCACAACTATTGAATATTTTTATGCTGGAACGTGAGGGGCAGGAGCTACAGAAACCTCTTGCTAGGGCCCATTATTTGATAACATCCTCTCCATCAATAGAGCCCTACTTGAGAATAGTGACTAAGCCTTTCCATCGATGGCTCCTGACCAGATTCCGTTTTAACTTAATTCATTTCTCCCTGGGTACTATCTCGGGCTGGTCTAAACCTGAGAATATAGATCCATGTCAGTGTGATAATTTTTCTTCACAGGATTCACTGCATTTTATGATGTTTTGTGACTTTTATGCAGAAATACGAAGGACGTTTCTAGTCCCTCTCTTGAGAGGCATGGGTTTCCTACAAGTCAAGCCAGCTCTTCTTTATTTACAAATGCTTAGCAATACCTGGGACATTTTTAACATCGCTAGCTTTCTTGTTGCAGCTGTACGACTTTAAAAAAAATAGACTTTCTTTGTTAAATCGTGTCTGAAATCATCTATCTTTCCATAGATTGAATTTGATATGTATTTGACTGTTTTTAACTTTAATGAAATATTTACTTACGCCCGTTTTGTTTTATATATTTGATATACAATGAAAACGCCACTAGCCACCAGGATTTCCATTTGGGGGCATTTAAATTTAGATGGAAGTGACCCATTGGGCAAGGGTCGCTTCCAAATGGGAGCATTTTTTGATGATATTTGTCTGCCCCCCCGGGGGCAGATCTGCCTGTTTATTTGGCCTTTCTGCCCCACTAGGCCCTAGGGATTGTGTTTTGTAGTGTGTGGAAGCAACCCCTTGGGCAAGGTTCGCTTCCAAAGGTGGTTATATTTGTGGATATTTTTCTCTGTCTGCCCCCCTTGGTGGCAGTCGGTCCTTTTTTTGTCCTTACTGCCCCCGGGTGGGGGGGGGGGCAAAAAACCCCAGTAGACACCAGGAATTTTCTTTTATAGGTAATGGAAGCGACCCCTTGGCCAAGGGTCGCTTCCAAGGGGTTTAAAATATGTTTGTGTATTTTCTGCCCCGGACAGATATGCCATATTATTTAGGTCTTTCTGCCCTAGGTGGGAGGGTAAGGCAGAAAACCCTACTAGGCACCAGGGATCTATTTTTTTTTCCCAAGGGGCGACCAATATCTGTCTGTTTTCTGCCCCACCTGGGAGATAGAGTGGCTTGGTAGAAAACCTCACCTAATCCCCATTTTTCTCAGCCCTATTTGAAGGCCCATCTGGCCGAATGACCATTTGGGTAGCGACATTGTGTGTTATAATTTTAATTCTCATATTGTTTGTGAAATGTAATAGTAATTTTTGTATTTCTCTATTTTCTTCTAGTTCAAGACTTTTGCTCTTTAGACTGTTCCAGGTTGCGGTTTGGTTACTCCTGGTTTTGCAGCTTGTGTAGTTGCAAGTGCTTGGTAAGCACATTTATTTTGTACTATTTACTCTAAATTAGTTTAATTTCCCTACATGAATGTGTTTTTTGCAAATGGTGTAGTAATAGCAGTATGTTTGGCTTCTGTGTTTTGAGTGTCAAAATCTTTTTGCATTAGTGCTTGATGTGTACTTTGTTGTCTTATAAGTAATTGTTTTTGTTTTTTCTTTCTAGTGGGATATCGTTGCTTTTTGCTGTGTCTCTGCAGAGTAGGTGCTGGTGAGTGTAGCTATCTTTGGTAAGAGTTGTATTGTTTTTGAGTATATAGATCTTTGTGCTAAAGCCACACTTTGTTTACTACTTACTTTGCACAGTGTTGGTTGTTGTGGACTTGTTTGTGCAGTCTCCTTTCTTAGTAAGGATAATGGCAGGCTGCAGGATTACTGCTCAGCAGGTTGTTGGTATGCTTTTTGAGTCTTCCTCTGACCTTGGTTCAGAGACTGACTCTGATTCTGAGACAGATGTGGGAGGGGATGATTCAGGCAGTGATTTTTCTCTCCACATGGAATCATCGGATGATGAAGCTTCTCTCAGTGCGGATGAAGCTAATCTTAGTGCGGATGAAGTGCCTGTGTTAGAGGAGGACATTGATGTGCCGATAGTGTGGCAAGAAGCATCTGGGCTGCAAGGCTTCAAGTTGCTGTAGTGCAGTAAGAGGCATCTGGGGCTGCAAGGCTTCCCGAGGTGTAGTGCGGCAAGAGGCATCTGGGTTGCAGGCTGTGGCTGCAAGGCTTACCTTTGAAAGTGCTGACCTCTGGGTTGCCCCTGGCATGGTGCAGCCGGCATTGCCAGACTTTACTGGTGTTCCAGGGTGTAGAGTGAACACTGAAAACTTTTTGCCGATACATTTTTTTCAGTTGTTTATGGACGATGTGTTTTTGGCAGAGATTGTTGAGCAGACTAATTTGCATGCCGAACAGTTTTTGAGGGACAACAGTGCCAGCCTTAAGCCCCATTCTAGAGCTACCCGGTGGACTCCCACAAATCTTGAAGAGATGAAGTTCTTGGGATTAACTTTTTTGATAGGCTTGCTAAGGAAGCCATCAATGTCTTTATATTGGTCTACTAGTCCCTTGATGGCAACAGCTATATTTCCGTCAGTCATGAGTCTTGATAGGTATTTGCTTCTCCTTCGGATGCTGCATTTTGTCGATAATGGTTTAGCGTTGCCACGTGATCACCCTGATTGTGACAGTCTTTTTAAGATTCGGCCTGTCCTTGATCACTTTGTTGATCGATTTTCTGAGATCTATGCTCCAGGAAAAGAAATAGCAGTGGATGAGTCTTTGGTGTTGCTCAAGGGCCGCTTGGTTTTTAGGCAATACATTCCTAGTAAGAGGGCACGCTATGGAATGAAGCTGTATATGCTGTGTGACAGTAGGACTGGATATGTCTCCAATTTCAGGGTGTACACCGGTAAGGAATCCAGCATTAACCCCCCTGGTTGGCAGTCCACTTTTGGAGTGACTGAGAAAATTGTGTGGGAACTTGGTAGAGGATTATTTAACAAAGGCCACCATTTATATGTAGATAACTTCTACACTGGTGTGCGGTTGTTCAGGGAATTGGCCAAAGTGGGCACTGTTGCTTGTGGCACAATCCGCTCTAACCGTAAAGGTTTCCCAAAATAACTTGTTTGTCAAAAGCTTGTGCGGGGACAGTGCAGTGCGTTGCAAGGAGCTTCTAGCTGTGAAGTTTTCAGACAGGAGAGATGTCTACATGCTGACTACCATCCATGATGAAAGCACTGCACCTGTGACTGTTTGGGGTCAGATTGCTGAAGTGCGCAAACCGGTGTGCATTTTAGACTATATTAGGCACATGGGTGGTGTTGACAGAGTAGTTCAGAGGTTGGAACCTTACGCTGCTCTTCGTAAGGCTTACATTTGGTATAAGAAGTTGGCTAGCCATCTTTTCCACTTGGCAACCTTTAATGCTTTTGTTGTGTTCAAGGATTCTTGCCCTGAGTCAAAGATGACTTTTGCTAAGTTTCTTGTTCTAGTGGAACAGGCAAGTGTTCCTAGAGTTGGAGTGGTGGAGGATGTGGCTAGATTGAAAGATCGCCACTTTCCTGAATACATTCCTCCCACAACCTCAAAAGACTTTCCCACTAGGAGATGTAGAGTCTGTTGGCGAAGAAGTGTGCGGAAGGAGACTCGTATGTACCTTCCCGACTGTCCTTCTAACCCTGGACTGTGTGTCTGCTTGTTTTAAATCGTACCACACGCATAAGAATTTTTGGGAGCATCCATGAGTGGTAAAGTGAACTTCCTGGCCTGTATTGTTTAACATTTTTTATTCTGTTTCAATGTTGGCATTAGTGCAATGTATTTAGTTTCAGATTTTATGTTAGTAGATTTGTATCTATTTGCAATTTGTGTTTTGTTTTGTTTTTTGTATAAAAAAAATCCTAAATGTGATGGCGGTGGTGGTGTGCCTGGACTGGTGCTCGGCTGGCGGTGTGTGAGTAGTGACTTGCTGCTGGTCACTATACACACTGCTAGCTGAGCGCCACTCCACCCAATTCATCAGCTTGTGTGGTTGCTGTGTCAGGAATGAGGGCTGGTGAAAGTGATGGGCCCTTGAATGGCGCTGTCTGCTGGTGTGAGTGTTGTAATGTGATGGGCCCGCTTCTGGCAGTGTGAATGGTTTTGTATGTCTCACACATATGAAAGGTGTATAAATGGCCTGTAAAGAGGTTGGTGCCTTGTCGTGGCTTTACAGCTCACTAGCTGTGAGTCAATGGTTGTTTCTCGTCCTTTCAATTATTAACAGTGCATTTCATTTTTGTGAAATCACTTGCTAATGCAATTGTACATACTGAACCATCACTCACCCTCGTGCCACATCCAACCAGTATGTGTGTGTGCGCTTGAGGATTAGATGGCTGCACAGTAATATTTGTCTTTTTTGTCTTTGTGAAGCAGGGTGTACCTTGTCCCTTTTTGTGAATGTTGTAATGTGTTGGTTTCGTGCCTGGTGGTGTGAATGGTCTTGTGTGTATCACGTATGAAAGGTGTGTGAATGGCCTGTAAAGCGGTTGGAGGCTTGCCGTGGCTTTACAGCTCACGAGCTGCGAGTCACTGGTTCATTTTTTTGTCCATTTAATTATTGACAGTGCATTTCATTTTTGTGAAATCTCTTGTTAATAAAATTTTATATACTGAACCATCACTCGCCTTCGTGCCAAATCCAACCTGTGTGTGTGTGTGTGTGTTTGAGGAACAGATGGCTGTGCAGGAATCTTTGTCTTTTTAGTCTCTCTGCCAAGGTACACATTCCATCTAAGAATAACCTACCAACTGTAGATATTGTCGTAAACCCATGGGAGTACATGGTGATATCTCTCTTGTGAATCCCCAACAAGTTATTTTATCCACAATGTCCTGCAAACCTCAAGATGTCTGTCACATTTTCCTTGCAATATTGTGCAATAATTTTCATGCTGCAGAAATCAACAACTAATTATCTCAAAACGACCTGGTTTTGCAAGGGGGTTCACCTGGGTTTTCGGCCCCGTGCATGGCGGCCATCTAGGGAAACCTACCAAACCCACACATTTCTGAAAGCTAGACACCCGGGGGCTTCCAGGGAGGTATGGCTTGCGTGGATCCCCAACGTTTCCTTACCCAGAATCCCTTGCAGAACTTCAATTTTAAAAATAATTTTTTCTCACTTTTCTGTGAGGGAAGGTACTGGAATCTTTGTGCATCCACAAATTTCCTCCCACCCAGCGTTCCCCCAGGTCTCCTGATAAAAATGGTACCTCACTTTTGTGGGTAGGCATTGTGGCTGCAACAGGAAATGGCCCAAATCGTACTGTGGAGACTTCAAAATTACCTATAGCAAAACTACCTGGTTTGGGGGTACCTGAGATTTTGGTCCCTGGCTCGGCGGCCATCTTGGGAAAGTACCAAACCCAAACATTTTTGAAAACTAGACACCCGGGGGAGTCCAATGAGGTATGGCTTGCGTGGATCCCCCAACGTTTTCCTGCCCAGAATGCCATGCAAACTTCAAATTTAGCTGAAAAAGACACATTTTCAACATATTTTTGTGTGGAATCAGCGTGCCGACACAAATGTCCAACCCCACAGTGTTCCCCTTAGTGTCCCGAGTAAAATCATACCTCACAAGTGAGGTACCATTTTTATCTGGAGACCTGGGGAACGCTGGGTGGTAGGAAATTTTTGGATCCACGCAGATTCCATAACTTTCCCACACAGAGATGTGAGAAAAAAGTGAATTTTTCGCTGCTCCTGCTGCCGCGGCCCGCCCGGGGCCTGATGGATGAGACGGCGGCGGTAATCCTCACGGCTGCGGTAATCCTGAGGCCCGGATCCCGGAGTGGAGGTGCCTGGCGCTTCTGGTGTACTGCCCCCAGGGAACAGAACTGCACAGGCGTTCGCGGATCCTGGCCGGCACGTCCCTCTCGACCTCACGGCCGCCATCTTGCTGGCGGAGACCGGGGCGCATTTGCGCCGGCTCTCTGGTGCGGCCTAGACCGTCGCGGGCGCTCCTGGGCATTGTGGTGAGGCCGGCAGAGTCGCACTGCTGTGGGGTGCCCGCGGCTGCTTCATCCGTGCTCAGTGCGCAGCCACAATTCTACCGAGGGCCGAGCTGGGGCCCTGCTTCTCCTGCTGTGGGCGGCGCCATCTGGAGGATTGCACTGGATATTTGGCTGAAGCGCCCGGGGCTGACGCGTGGCTGCCCTGGTGGAACTGCCTGCACATAGGGCACTGACGAGAGTCTCCTGACGGTGAGTGGCCCGCCAACCTTCATCTCTCTCCCAGGACCGGCGGCTTCGTAGTATTGGGGCCATCCTGCATGCTGTCGGGCACCACTATTACAAACCTGGGGATTGAGGACAGTATTGAAGTCGTTTACTTGGCAGATTCCTCAGGCGAAGTCTGTCCTTGACTGGTACATGAGGGCCTTGAGGGGGCTCTGACAGTGCGTGGGGCGAGTGCGTGCGGCCCTCCGCCCTCTGGCCGGCGAGATCTGTGATTTTCAACTTACCAGGGGCCTGTGGGGGCGCCCCAGACCGGGGTGCTTGTTTGGTGCGCCGATAGGGGTGGATGCCTCCCCACCCGTGGACTCCTATTCCCCCCCTAGCCAGCTCTCTTGGTTATGCCACATACTTCATGACTGTATCTTCCTGGCCTCTGGCATCCTGGTCCCATCTAGTGAGGCAGCCTCCTGCCCAGTGGGGCGTGCTCCTCGTCCCCTGTCCTTTGCACAGCTGTAGTCGCTCTTGATCAAACCCTGTCACAGACTACTAGTAACCTGAGGGACTGCCTAGAAGCAGTCGCTTCTTGGATGAACTCCTCCTGTCTTAAATTAAATGGAGATAAGACAGAGATGATGCTCTTGGGCAACCCCTCAAAAGCCATCAATAACTTCCGCTGGCCATCTTGCCTTGGCCCCACTCCTACTCCCAAGGACTTAATTAAGAGCTTAGGATTCTGGCTGGATAAGACCCTTAATTTCTCACACCAGGCGGCTAAGCTTTCAGCCACCTGTGTCGGTATGCTCAGGCTTATCAAAAAAATTCTCTCCAGACTCCCTTTTAAAGCCAGACAGATCATGACACAAGGACTGGTACTTTCTCGTCTGGATTATGGCAACGCCCTCTATCTAGGGGCACCCCAGTCCACCATCAATAAGCTGCAGGTCATCCAAAACTGTGCAGCACGAATGCTCCTGCAAGCTCCCCGTCTTGTCTCTATAAAACCTGGCCTAAGGAAATTGCACTGGCTCCCAATTCGGGAAAGAATTGCCTTTAAAAGCTTATGTATCGCCCATCGCGCCTTCTGGAAGATTGGCGTCACCATTAACCATCCTCTGATCTCCCCTTATCTCCCAACCAGGCATCTTAGGTCGGCGTCTTTGTTTTTGACCTTAGTGCCAAAAATTAAGAGATCCAGAGCGGGCGGACGACTGTTTTCCTATAATTCCTCAAGACTCTGGAACTCCCTCCCTCTCCATCTGCGTTCAGAGCCCAACCATCTCTCCTTCCGCAAGGGGTTAAAAACGCTGCTGTTTACCACCACTGATAGGTCCCTCCACCCACTCATGTATACTCAGTTCGCTAGCGCTGGGACACCTCAGGGTAGCCATTGCGCTTTATAAAAACTCCTTTCATTCATTCATTCACAGCCCACAGCTGCGCATCCAGATGGGGAAGAGTGGGCCACCATAGACCAATTCACCACGGCCACCGGGGGTGCTACAGGTGGGGATGGGGGCAGCTCTGCTCCGGATAACGCTGCACTTCTGGCTGCCATCAACAATGCCCGAGATATGCTGGACGCAAAAATTGGCGCAGTGGGGTCTGAGGTTTCCTTTCTCCGCCAAGATTCCGTGAAGCAGTAGACCGGATTACCGAGGCAGAAACGAGGGTCTCGACGGTGGAGGATTCGGTAACCTCACTCTAAAAGAAAGTCAATAAGCTGACTGTCGTCACACATGAACTGGCTTCTAGGGTGAAGGATGCAGGGGGGCCGCGCCCGGAGGAACAACCTGCGCTTCGTGGGCCTGGCCTCGGGTTGTGAAGGGGCATCTATGACTAACTTTATCACGAAGTGGCTTAAAGATATCCTGCCTCCTGATCTCCTGTCCTCTGCCTTCATCGTAGAACGGGCACACAGGGCCCTGACGCAGAGGCCCCATCCGGGTGAGGCCCCGAGGCCTGTTATTGCTAAGATCATGAACTACGCCGACAGGGATGCCATCTTGTGATTCGCCAGGACAAACAAAGACAGCTTTGTATATGAATCTAGGTCTATCTTGGTCTTCCCGGACTACACGCGCTTAGTCCAGCAACAACGCCAATCCTTTATGGCCGCAAAGCGTAGACTACGAGAACTGAATGTCCAATATATGCTGCTATATCCGGCTCGCATGCATGTAATCTATAATTCCAAGTCCTATTTCTTCGATACCCCAGAGGCGGTCTTTGCATGGTCTGATGAGCGCCCACGGATCCGTGCGGGCTCCCCATCGTCCTTGGATTCGGACTCTTCTCGCAGCTCCAGATGTCAGTGGCTACGACGCAACAAGTCCCAGAAGCGGCGAGGCCTGGGGTCGGATAGAGCTTCACCGAGCCCTGAGCTACCGCCCTGATGGCTTCAGACTGCTCCACTTTCCAAATGGTGTTTCGTAAGACCAATGTGTTTCTTGAATATTGCATAAGAGATGTCTTCTGAGTGGGAGTGGGACCCGCTTCGTGGGCTGCTAGGCCATGATTGTTCTGCACTTCCCGTTTTCTTAGGTTGGGTGGGTTGGGAACCTTTGGTGTGGTACCGGAGGGTCCCCAGTTGGGGGTCCTTTGCTCTCTACACCGCGTCAGATGCTCCTTGTTTCTGGTAGTGTCGGGTGGGGGGTGGTGGGGTCCGTTTTTCTTTTTTTAGAAAGGTTGGTTTATTTTGTTTATGTTCAGTCCATACATACAGACAGTGCGTTATGTTACATATTGTCTCCTATACAGATCCCTTGCTTTATTCAACGTCTTCCTAGAACCCAATGACGTCCCGTGAGGCACATCCCTTGGGGGACTTAACAGTGGTCTCCAGGAATGTTCGGGGATTACTGAATAAGGTGGAATGGGGGGCTGTCTTCCGACAGGCAAAGAGATATGGGGCAGATATCCTGCTTTTGCAGGAGACCCACATGCTGGGCACGAAAGTTCCATGCCTTGCTCGGTTTGGTTTCTATTACATCTACCATGTGGGGTTCACGAGGGGTTCCGGTGGGTGGCAGTTCTTGTACACCGCAGAGTCCAGTTTCAAAATATAGCACATAGAGCAGACCCTGGGGGCTGGTTCCTTTTCGTCACTGGCAAGGTGCATGGCGAACAGGTCACCATTGGGAGTATTTATGCCCATCCACCTCTGAGCGCTACTTTCATTGACAATTTATTGGGGGTTTGGGGATCCCTTCCGACTGGCTTGACCCTGATGCGGAGCGATTGGAATGACACAATGGGGCCTTCTGACAGACAACGCACCTTGGATACCCCTATACTCCGGGTCTGACTAAACTGCATACCTTAGCGTCGACATTAGACTGGGCAGACATATGGCGCGAATTCCACCCTACTGAACAGGATTACACTTATCTGTCTGCGGTCCACGGGTCACAGTCTCGACTCGACTACTTCTTTGTTCCTCGGGTATTTCTCCAGAGATTCTCCCAGGTGCAACACCGGCCGCGCGGTCTGTCCGACCACTCCCCAGTCAAATTGCGCTTTCACACGTGCTCACGCAGGCCTCCATTCCGCTGGCGAATGTCCCCTTGGCTCCTCCGTAGTCCGGCCTATCAGGACATGCTCAACACAGCGATCACTACATATCTTGCCGACAATGGCCCATCCGCCCCCTCGAACACTACCCTCTGGGAGGCTCTCAAGCCTACCTTCAGGGGCTCTGACATTAGCTATCGCACACAGGAGAAACGGAAGCGCCGCAAACAACTTGATACCCTAGAAGAGTGCCAGATGACCCTGTCTGCCCAACTCCGTGCCAATCCGTGCCCCGTCCTTCGCCGTAACTTGCTTTTAGTGCAGCAAGAACTGCGTCAACACCTCCTGGATGAAGCTAAAGAGATTTAGGATGCATCTCAACATCGGATATATCAGTGGGGCGACAAGTCAAGTAAAATGCTCCATAGACTGTGCCAAGCGGACGGTGCCCCGGCCGTCACGCGTACGATCCAGGGCTTAGATGGGTCTCTGTACACGTCGCCGGCAGAGGTAGCGGACGAATTTGCGCGACACTTCACATCTCTGTATGCCCGCAAGGAGCAGATCTCTGCCGACCTCATCGCTGAGTTCCTCAGGGACATTCCGCCTCGCCGGCTCCCTGATTCAGTGCGGGAGAACCTGGAGGCACCCATTACATTAGAGGAGCTGTCTGGTGCCCTCGGTGCGATCCAGCCAGGTCGCGCCCCGGGTCCCAACGGGTTCCCCATGGAATTCCTGCAGTTCAATGTGACCCTATTGGGGCCTCACTTGTTGGCAACTATTGCGGATGCAACCGATCGGGGTAGTCTGCCGGAGGACTGGCGGCACGCGGAAATAGTGCTATTTTCTAAACCTGGCAGACCCCCCGAAGACCCGTCTTCCTACCGCCCCATCTCTCTTATTAATTTTGAACCCAAATTGTTGGGGAAGGTCTTGGCCGACCGCCTTCGCGGGTGCGTGACCGATCTGATCCACCCCAACCAGTCGGGCTTTATGCCACAGAGGGCTACGAGACACAACATCAGGAGCATTCGCAATGCCATTGCTGGGGCCCCTACGCTGGGCCGCCCTGCTGCCTTATTGTTGGCCGATATTGATAAGGCATTCGACTCCTTAAGCTGGGTCTATCTTTTCCAACTACTCGAAGCCGTCAACTTCGGACCCCGTTTCCTGACCTATGTTCGCTTGTTGTATACGAATTTGACGGTGTCAGTTCGTATTGCCGGACACCGCTCCCGCCCATTGCCGATTCAGAGAGGTACCCGCCAGGGCTGCACGCTTTCTCCATTGCTGTTCGCCCTGGCGGTCGAGCCCCTGGCGGCCTGGGTAAGAGGCGACCCGGTGCTCTGGGGGTTCGATTGGTCCCGCTCGCGGTCCGATCGTACAGCGCTATATGCTGATGATGCCCTATTTTTTATGACCGACCCATGGTACTCTGGACCCTGAATCCTGGAGATCCTGTGTTTGGTAGCACCAACGGCCTACACACTAATCCTGCTAAATCCATCCTCTTCCCGGTGGGTATCAGGGCCGTGAATCGTGGGTTGCGCAGCTGTCCTGGGCCACGGACGGGTTCAAATATCCGGGGATATACATCTCCCTATGCCCCAAAATCTCTTGGGCACACAATATTTCCCCGTTAATGGTTAGCCTTAAAAATGAGACGGTGGTGTGGTCTGCTCTCCCGCTGTCCCTCTATGGGCGATCGGTCATTTTTAATATGGTGTCCTTGCCTCGGATATTATATCGCCTCCAAAATTTCCCATACCCTATCCCTCGCGCCTGGTTCGCGCAGGTGAATGCAATTCAAAATAACTTCCAATGGGGGGGGGCTGTTCCTATTATGTTGCATGTCGCATCCTTGTGATCAATGAACTATGGTACAATTCCCCCACAGACCCCGGCGTATGTTATTGAACATGCCTGCATGGAGCAGGTTCCCCTTCTCCATCTATTATACAGTTATACGAGGGTAGATCATCTACCGCCGGCTTGCAGACAAGCCATACAGCTGTGGCGGGCTAAGACCAGGCGGATGCGATGGAAGGGGAGACTAACTCGACAGACCCCCCTGTGGCAGGGTACAAGCCTGCTACTGCATTGAGGAGATTTCGAGGATGGGACCTGGTGGGGATCTCGACCCTAGGGGATGTCATGAAGGGTGGCACACTAAAATCCTTTCAACAATTACAAACAGATTTCAGCCTCCACAAGTCACGATTTTACAAATACCTACAGCTCCGACATGCGCTCTCCCCTCAGATCCGCAATTTGGAAACACTCCCTGAGTTTCAGCCTTTGGAGGGCCGTCTATTATTGTGGGACCTCGGATTACTTAAAATTAGACAATTTTCCAAACCATAGGCAATGGTCGGAGGAGACCATTGGAATGCCGCACTAGATAGGTGTATGGGACCTGAGATCGCGGTCTTTGCAGCTTGGGGCTGCCCCCGGAAACACCGTAAGATTTGGACACGATGGTGACTTATCGGGGAATTGACTTGCCCCCTCTGCCTGAGGAAGATTCATAAAAGTTACCCTTCGCCCCCCACTCTACAATACCCTGAACTGTGTTGTTTGACTGTATCACCGCCTTATTGGAATGAATATTTGGATTCTGTTGCATTATGTACTATATTTCGGGATCTGACCACTGTCTGTATATTTATATTGCTTTTATCTTTGGTTTACCTGCATGTTTGGCAGGGGCTGTTTATTTTGGTGGAAATGGTTGTTACTGCATATGCGTTCCAAATGATCATGTATGCCACTGTGGGGCTTCCGCCCAATATATTGCAAAATTACCAAATAAAATTTGTAAAAAAAAGGGTCATTTTTCACTGCAAAATTGAGGTGTGACAACGTTGAATTTTGCGCTGTTTCCTAGGCAGACCTACACAAGTGAGGTACCATTTTTCTCAGAAGACTTTGGGGAACGCGGGGTGGGTGTAAATTTGTGGCTCCACGCAGATTGCCCACATTTCTGTGGTGGAAACTTCTGCAAAGTGTTTTTTTAAACAATTTTTTAGGTTTGCAAGGGATTCTGGGCAACAGACCCTGGTGGGAGGCAGTCAAGTCACCGCATCCTGGATTCCCTTGGGTGTCTAGTTTTCAAAAATGTATAGGTTTGCTAGGTTTCCCTAGATGCTGGAAGAGCTAGGGTTAAAAAACTACAGCTAGACACTTCGCAAAAAAAAGGGTAAATTTTTATTGTGAAAATGTGGTGTGTTCACGTTGGGTTTTAAGCCATTTCCTGTTGTGGGCACTATGCCTACCCACACAAGTGAGGTACCATTTTTATCAGGAGACGTAGGGTAATTCAGATTTGTAAAGCAACTGTTATTACCTATTGATTTTTTTTATCCATTTCTGACTTACAAATGAAAGACATTGTGTAAAAAATAAGTCATTTTGAAAAATGACCGATAATTCTCATACTACTATGAGTATTCCAAATTTCGAAAATGTGCAAATATCTACTGTTTCTAAACTCTATAATTTGTTCCCATTTCAGAAATACATAGGTGTCTTTCATACCGATTTTTCCATGTACACATTTTCCCACAATAATTGCTATATACCCGGTACATAATAAAAAGCCATTGCAAATTGCTGCTCAGTTTTTGACTCTGGGTTCGTCGGGTTCTTGGTGAACTTACAAGTCCTATATATCCCCACAACCAGTGAGGTCCAGCGGATGTAATGGTATATTGCTTTCAAAGAGCTGTCCTAATTAGAAGAAGTTACAGGTGAAAACGTTGACAGAAAAGGCTGTTTTTTCCAACTAATTTTCAATTTTTCCTATATTTAACTGTTAGTTTCTATAAAGAAACCTTGATGAATCTACACAAATGACCCCTTGCTGAATTCAGAATGTTGTCTACTTTTCTGAAATGTATAGCTTTCCAGGATCCATTATTGCTTTCACACCCATGTCTACCATTAACTGGAAGGAGGTTGAAAGCACAACAAATAGCAAAAATAGGCTATGCCAAAACTGTATAAAAAAAAGTCTGTTTTCTGACAAGTCTGTCATTCCATAAAAGCTGGGAAAATGTGATTTCAGCCCCACAAACCCTTTTTTTGATACCTTTTGCAGGGAAAAGCCCAGACGCTTTCATTTGCAGCCCGTTTTCCCCCCAAAAAACAAACTTTTGCTGTATTTTGGCTAATTTCCTGGAACTCTCCAGGGGAATCCACAAACCCTGGGTACCTTTAGAATCCCCATGATGTTGGAAGAAAAAGACACAAATTTGGCGTGGATACCTTATGTGGTCAAAAAGTTACAGGGGCCTAAGTGCGTACTACCCCAAATAGCCAAAAAAAGGCTTAGCACAGGGGGGCGGGGGGGGGGGGCCTAGCAGCGCAGGGGTTAAAGGGATACTTAAGTGGGTGGCACAATAAGTGCTGCAGGTCCACTAGAAGCATTTAATTTACAGGCCCCGAGTACATGTAGTAACATTTTACTAGTGACTTAGAAGTAAATTACATGTGCCAATTAGGTGAAAGCCAATTTGACTATGTTTAGAGATGAGAGCACATGCACTTCAGCACTGGTTAGTAGTGGCAAAGTGCACAGAGTCTTAAAGAAACCAAAAAATAAATCAACAAAAATGGAGGGTTAAGGCAAAAGGTTTAGGGGAAGATCACCTTAAGGCTGTTAGGTCAAACTTGTCCCTCCCCAGCTCAAAGTGGGTTGAGGTACTCAACGTCTTGGGGAGTTTTAATCAATAAGACGGAAGAACCTGGAGTGACCAGCTTTGGCATGGTCTGACCCAGCACGGTGTTCCACCGTTAAGTCCATTACCTGTTGGGAGATGGACTACCTCAACAGCTTGGGATTCTCACCTCCCTTTGCATGAGACATCGGAGGGGCCAGAAGTGTGCCCCAAGCAGGCAGGGTCTCAACTTCTTCAGTGCCTAGACCACAGCAAAGGCCTCCCTCTCAGTAGCACTCCAACTCTGTTCCTGGAAAAGTAGCCTTCTGCTAATGAAGGCTACAGGTTGGCCCTGGCTCTGCTCAGACGGCCCTATGCCATTCTCTGAAGTGCCCATCTGCAAAATGAACTCCTTGGAGAAGCCTGGAGCCTTGAGTATAGGTGTTGTGCATTTGGCATCCTTGAGGGAGTCAAAGGCGTTCTGCCAGAAATCTGCCCAGATCACTTTTATGGGCTGCTTTATAGATGTCAACTCAGTTAAGAGGGCAACAATGGTGCCATATCCCTTAACAAAACTGTAATTTTCTGAGAGGCTCGGGAAGGCTCTCACCTTGGTCTGTGTTGTATGGGTTTGCCAGGCCAAGATAGTCTCATTATTGGCCTGGAGGGGTTGCACCTTGCCCCTTCCGAGCATGTGGTCTAGATACAGCACAATAGCCTGCCCTCTGTGGTACTTACTGGACTTGATAGTCCGGCCAGCCTACTGCAGGGCCTGGAGCACCACCTAGAGGTGGTACAGGTGTTCCTACCATCTGGAGCTAGCCATGTCTTGTAGGTAGGTGGCACGAAAGGCCTCTTTCCCAGCCAGGGCCCTGTTCACCAATCTCTGGAAAATGGCCGCGGCATTCTTTAATGACATTATAATGAACTGGAAGTGGCTTTCTGAAGTCGAGAATGTAGATCTCTCTTTAACCCCTTTATAGCAATCTGCCAGTACCTTGATGGTACTGAGCAATTTGGCAGTACCCAGGGTTTGAGCTCATCAGCTTGGGGTGAGCATCAGTCTTGGTGATGAATTGAGTCCATACATAAGTTCTGGAGTGGTGCCCAATGAGGCAGCCTTATGTACCAGAACCACTGGGCTGGACCAGAGACTGCTGGAGGGCTCAATCATCCCAATGTCAGCATCTTGGAGACCTCATCTATGATGCATACTCTTGCTTTGTCTGACAATAAGCACATTTTGTTCTTCAAAGGCATACTGTCTCCAGTATATGTCGTGGGTGCGCAAATTTGTAAGCTCAGGAGTGAGGGAGAAAAGAGTGGAAAACTGCCCCAGTAATTGGCAACAGTCATTTTGCTATTCTGGGGTCTGAGTAAGGGAGAGGTTTACACCCTCTACTGACCCATTGTGTAGGCTCCTTATCATGCCTTTCCGGGTTTTGTTGAATCTCTCAACAAGCCTATTTGATTGAGGGTGGCAGGGTGTGGTAAACTTTAGGTCACCCCACACTAATCCCACATGGACTTCATTTAGGCTGACATGAAGTTAGTGTCTCTGTCAGACAATAGTTCCTAGGGGAAACCCCATGAAGGTAAAAATACCCATCAGGGCCCCAGCTACCGCAGGTGTATTCATCGAGCTCAGAGGGATGGCCTTTGGGTACCGTGTGGTGTGGTCCACAAAGAAAAGGATTAACCTGTTGCCTAAGGCTTTCCTAGGGTCCAAGGGGCCAACAATGTTGATGCCACTCTCTCAAAACTGGTGCTCACAGCACATCAGGGATTTAGGAGCACCTTAAGCTTTTACCCTGTTTTCCACTGGCCTGGCAGGTGGGTCAGTACTTGCAGAACATTTCTGAGGCTGTCTTCTTCCTAGGCCGGTAAAAGTGGGGGACAAGCCTGGCAAAGCCCTTGTCCTGTCAGGGGTATATCATGGGCCAACCCCTGGAGGAAGGCCCTGCAACATCAGGGGACAAACATCACACTGGTTACTTCAGGAACCTTAAGCTCATTATATAGGAGGTATTTCTCCGAATAGATAGTGTGATCTCCAGCGGTACTACCTGGGCCTCAGCTTCCCACCTCAAGCCCTCTAGTATTAGGCACTCTGTGCTGTGGGCCCACCCTCAACTTACCATCCAGCAAATTCAGACTCGTCTCCCTGTGCGGTGGTGTCCTCCCCGGTAGGCTTTCTCAGGTGCCCAGTCACCCTGAACTTTGGGAACTTCAGTCCCTGGTTTCCCACACTCCATGCACCTCCTCTTCTTGGCAGCTGCCTCTGTCAGGACTCAGTCCAGGACACTGGCATGTGTCAGGGACTCTGGCAAGGACTGGTGGCAGGGAAGACAAAGTAGGCAGAGCTGCCCAAGATCACACAGCGAGAAAGGGGATCCAAAGAGTAAGCTCTGTACTAGAGAATAAGAGATTTAAGGGTCAGAAAGGACAGGCACTCGAGGCAATTAGGCATTCAGAATAACTAACACCCAGGATGGATATGCAAGACATATACATAACAATTTAGGGAATGTGGGGTAAAGCACTCAGGAGCTCCACATGGTAAGACTGGAGCTCAGTAACTTCCTCACCCACAATTGCTGTTACAGCTACTGACTGCAAATACCCACGTATAGGATATTCATACAAAGGCAGGGTCTGTGGAGCTGATACCTATGTGATGTTATAAATGTAACTCAAAGACCATACTCGCAGTGAACATGAAACACCACCTAGGTTGTCCGCTGTGCCCACGGATCCTGGCGATCAAACAGGAATTTGCAAGGCAGTAACAGCAAGGGGGTAGAACTAAACGAAGCACGATAGACAAGGAGCTAGGAAGGAGGAGTGCTTAACAGGAAAGGAAATAAATCACAGGGCACACTTGGCAGAAAGCAAATAATCAACATGCAAGGTAATAGAAGCAAGACAGCAAACTAGGAGCTGGAACCAAGGAAATGGGAAGAAAGGAAGGGACTGGAAAAGGATACACAAAAGGGTAGGCTACAAAGGTATAATAGAATAGTGCTGATTCAGGAATCAAGAAAACAAAGTAGCACTGAGGGCAGTGCTGGAGCAGAAACTAGAATTAAGCTTAAGCTCAGGAGTCAAGGTAGCACTGCAGGCAGTGCTAATTCAGGAACAAGAAATTACTAAAGCTCAGGAACAAGGAATGCTAAGGCGCAGGAGTCAGGGTAGTACTGCAGGCAGTGCTAATTCAGGAACAAGGAAAACCGCAGCAGCTCAGGAACAAGGAGTAACTAAAGCTCTGGAAACCTGGATATCAAAAGCTCAGGAAACGAGGGTCGGTCTCACCGGTACACAGCTACAATGACCAATGCTGGACTGAAGGGACCTGGGGCGTAAAAGAGCTCCCAGCAATCGTGCATCAGGTGTGAGCAGGCTAGCAGGGACAGCCAGCCATCCACCCACCCTTGGCCTGTAGGGGTGGAGATGGAGCAGTGAGCAGGGGATTATAGGTAATGGAGTTTCCAGCATGAGCAGACTGGCTTAAAGAAACCTGCCATGTATTGGGAATGGATAGCAATTCCCAAATAGTGTCCAAATAGCTGGAAGTCAGGATACGTATGCAGCGGAGCGTCTGAAAGCTTATTGGAACACTGGAAGTCACACTATGCGGCCTCCTGGTGGTAGGCACGAGAGCGCAGGGAGCGAATCATGACCGCCTGGGACATTCTTTCAGGCCTTTTTGTCTTCCCTCTTCGTCAGCCATGGACTGTGTGGTCATGCAGAACCATTCAGGCAAACCTATTGTCTCCAGGTGTGACCTGAGCTCCACCTTCTTCCAGACTGTGTGCTCTAGGTCATTGCCCAACAAACAGTTCAGAGACATGGTAGGGCTCACAGCTACCATTAGAGAACCCAAGACCCCCACTTAAATGGAACCAGAGCCACCGGGTAGTGACTCTCACGGTTGTCTGCGACTTTGACCTGGTGGAATGTATTTGGGATGACCTGCTCTGAGGATACCTGATGACACTTACAGGAGTCATACTGGCTCCTGTGTCTCTCAGAGCTTCCACCCTGTACCCATTGATTGCGATCCACTGCTCATACATAGTAGAATTTGAAGGCATATGGGCTTTTTGCCCCATCTCTCCCTCCCATAGGGGCACTAAGGTAACTGGGACCACCTCCTCCCCAAGTACTACACTTGCCAAACTGTTTGTCTGCCCACTGGTGGGAGGGCTGTGTCCTCTTGGGACATTTGGTGTCTCCATTGGAGTGCCCATACTTGCAGCACTCTGTACAATGGGAGATGAACCGCCCTGTCTGCTTGTTAGAGGGTCCTGTCTTCTTTGGTTCAGATTGGGACTAGTTACTATGGTTCCCTTAGAACTATTTTGCAAGCCTTTAGAGAATTATATTTTTCAGCCTTACCGGGCGAATAGACGGCTGCGCTCAGACGATCTGCATTTGGCCGTCGTTCCCAGGATTAAGAAGGCCAGAAGTGGCGCTGTCTATTCTCTTATAATGCCGCTAGACTATGGAACTCCCTCCCTTTTCGCCTACGGATGGAACCCAACTATCTGGCCTTTCGGAAACTGCTAAAAACTTGGCTCTTCGGGGGCGTGGTTTGCCTGGCAGCGGAATGGCTGCTCTTTGAGTGTACTCCGCGGGCCGGGGATAATATCCTTTCACCATCCTACATTGCGGTGGGGCTGCGGCACTATCACCGACGCCCTTGGCGCGCTACCCAGCTGCCCATCGCTTTGCAGTTGATCCGAGCTTTGGGCGTGCTCTGAGGAGCTAGAGCGAGGGAGGGGCCTGCTGAGCCAGCGGCGCCTGCATGGAACAGCTGCGGAGGCCGGCGGACTGGTAAATCGAGCCCGGGGATGCGGTGACAGTGTGTGCCTGCGGAGCGGAGGCGCTGAGACAGCCTGATTCGGCCGACGCGGACTGCAGTGGCTGTGTGAGCGGCGGACCCGCGCTGGAGGTTCATGGGAGGCTCGGTGAGTCTATACGCACCCCATGCTTGAGACTGCCCCGTAAGGTGGCGAGGGATCGCCCCCGAATCTGTGAGTAGGCCGGAGGGCGTCATTTTGAAGAGTTATAGCCGTCACGGAGAGCATAGCGGACCGCTGGGTCGGGTGTGTCTTTGCTCCCCCCTGTTTGCGGAGGTTCCGAGAGGAGAGTGGAGGAGCACTGGGACATATGGACTGTTTATTGAGGTACTAGCGCTGCCCCCCTCTCTGGAGTTATCTTATCGTGGAATGGGGCTCGAGGGCGGCAACCGAACAGAAGCACTGGTGGGGGAGCCTGAGGCCGCGGAGCCCTGTGGTTCAGCCGCATACTGGTGGCATACTGGGGAGGCGCCCTGCTGTATCGGTCTCCCCCGGATTGCGTTGTGGGCACCCAGGTGTGCGACGCACTTTATGGACCTCGGCTGATTGTATGGATACCTGTTGGAGCTAGACTTCTGATCTGTCCTGCCGAGGGCTGCGGTGAGCTACTGGGGGCGACCTGGAGCAGTACACGAGGTGCTGCGGTGGGTTTCCAGGTCGGGGCGAGCTACGCTGCTGTCCATTGTTGGGAGGTCTGCATTGTGCGAGTTGGAGGTGGAGCAGTCTGCAGACCCACCTGTGCCCTGGGATACTGGCATTGGCCTGATTGTCGACAAGTTGCTGCAAGATGGAAAAACATGATGCCAAGCAGCCGAGGCTGACCTTTGACAAGCGAGCCACGCGCCATGTTGAGCTGCCTTCGGATATGCAACCGGAGGAGCAGCCGGAGTTGCACACCGAAGATGGTGGTGAAGATTTGCGTACTTTAATGCTGGAAATGAGATCTAGCCTGCAAAATATTGACTCAAAGCTGGACACCCTGACCTCCCAGTTAGACTCGGTGAAAGCTCCGGTTTCCACGCACGAAACTCGCTTAGATGCCCTGGAAAATCGGCATACTGAATGTCACGACTTTCTAGTAGAAACCAAAGAGCAACATGAACAAACTCCTGGGTGTTATTCGCCCAAAAAATGACTATTTAGAAGCGAGGTCACGCAGAAGTAACATACGCATTATCGGGATTCCGGAGACCACCGCGATTTCCAAGATGGAGAGCTACGTGACGGAACTCCTATTCGATCCTCAGCTGTCCCCGGTCTTCGTGGTAGAGAGGGCGCACAGATCCCTGGGGCAGCGACCACCAGTAGGGGCACCTCCTCGACCGATACTAGCCAAATTGTTGAATTACCAAGACCGGGACACCATTTTGCGATTGGCGAGAGAGATGGGTCAACTGACATACCAAGGTAATGCCGTGTCATTCTATCCAGACTTTACGCCGGCCGTGCAGGCGGCGAGATGTGAATTCCTGCAGGCCAAGGGCATTCTCCTGCAGGCACAAATCCCATATTCCTTGCTTTATCCCGCAAAACTGAAGGTTTCTTACTAGGGTACTGTACACTATTTCACTGATGCAAAGTCCGCACTCAAATTTGGCAAGCATATTGGGGGGAGAAAGGGCAAAGACATCCGTGGGCCGTCGACGTCAGCGTCCGGTCACTTGAGTGACAATGACTGATACTGAGTGGATCCTGTTTGACCCTCACAAGTACTCCTTGCACTGCCATGTTTTGTGTTTTTCCGTCCACAGGCAATTGCGAGTCACTATGATGTTATTTTGAATTTAATGGTGGCGTGTTCTTGGGTTGCCGGGGTGGGGCTGTTGGCGCACCGCTAGATTCCTGGCCACCCTGTTTATTCAGGGGAGATTGCTGATGCCACCATGCCCCCATGGGAGGTTGTAATGTTCAAAATTGGGTTTGTCTTTTTTTGTGCTTAGGGTGGGTTTCTCTGCAACCTGATTAGGGGGGTTGGAGTGGGTGAGGGGTGGGGATGGGCAGTTGTTTGTTTTTTTAATGCCAGCATGATTCTTGGGTGTGAGCCACTGTATAACTTTGTTGCTTTACTGATTCGCGTAGCGGCACATCGGCCTCTCACTGGGGAAAGTTGTCTGGGATATCCCACGATAAACCACTGAAATTGTTGACATGGAACATTAGAGGGCTGAATGACTGTCGTAAGGCCAGACTGATCCATGCTTATTTGGCTAGGCATAATGTTGATATTTGTCTGCTGCAGGAGACGCATTAAAACACTGCTCCTTCTCCGAAACTGCGACATCGCAGGTGGGGGCACACTTACATGTCCATATATTCTAACTATGCCAGAGGGGTGGCTGTGTTGATTCGGCAGGGGGTGGACTGGCAAGAGAGGGAGGAATATAGAGATCTGGAGGGTAGGTTTGTTATCCTCTGTGGACTGTTGGGAGGACATCCCCTGGTAATCGCTACAATATATGGCCCAAATACTGACGCCCCTGATTTCTTCCAGGATGTATGGTCTAGAATTAAGGCAACGGGGTATGACACTGTACTGTGGGGAGGTGATTTCAATGCCTTTCTAGACGATGCTGCGGATAGAAGGGGCGTGGCTCGTGTCCTGCATCCAGCGGCCAGCACCGCGTTGCAGTCCATAATTCGGGATGGTGACCTGGTGGACATATGGCATAGCAGGCACTCCTTGGCCAGGGAGGGTACATGTATCTCTGATCATCACGGGGCATGGTCCCGCTTAGATTTTTGGCTGGTACCAAGAAATGCTGTGGCCTGGACTGTGGACGTGTCGCATTTGCCGCGAACGCTGTCGTACCATGCCCCGTGTTTGTTGCAATTGACCCTTCCGGGGGCGCCTCCCCGGGCATTCACCTGGCAACTCCCGCCCCATGCTCTGATGGATGAGGCCTTCAAGGAGGAAATTCGGAGGGACATCCTAGATTATTACGGTAACAATGAAGGGTCGGTGGACTCTGAGGCCTCACTTTGGGAGGCCTTTAAGGTGGTGATCAGGGGCCAATGCATTGCGAGGCAGGCGGGGGTCCTTAAGACGATACGAGGCATGCTGGCGTCCCTGGAGGCCCGCATAAAGGACATGGAGGGGGTGTATTATTCTGACAGTGACCCTCATGGGGCGCAGAAATTAAAGGCTCTTTTGTTGGACTATGCGGAGGAGGCGCAGCGTGAAACAAAATTCCTAGGTAAATCTGCTGAAGCGCGCAGATATGGGGAGGGGGACAAGCCAGGCCGTACACTCGCTGGCATGATTAGACCATCTAAATCCGCGACGTTTGTTCATGAGATCCGGAACTCGGAGGGAGACCTGATTAGGGGACATGTGGGGGTGTCGAAGGAATTTGATGCATTCTATCATAAATTATACACAACCACTCGGGGATCATGTACAGAGGGATTAGATGCTTTCCTTGAAACCGTAGCGTTGGTCTGGTTTAATGACTCCCATAGGAAATATATGGACCTCCCTTTTACAGTAGAGGACGTGGTACAAGTTATTAAAAGCCTGCCTCTGGGTAAGGTGCCTGGCCCGGATGGTCTAACTACCTCCTTCTACAAGACTTATGCTACGGAGCTGACGCCTTGCCTATTGGAGGTTTACGGTGAAGCACTTTTAAAGCCTGGGAAGCCGGCAGAGGAGCTGGACTCCTACTGCCCACTTTCCATGATTAATGTGGATGTAAAATTATTCGCAAAACTTTTAGCTAACAGACTGCAACCACTTTTACCAATGATAGCCCTCCCAGACCAGTCGGGATTTATTCCAGGGAGATCCACCTCCCATAATTTACGAACGATCTTCTCAGTTCTCCATTACCTACACCCAGATGAAAAAGCCGCGGTGGTGGTCTTGGACGCCACCAAGGCGTTCGACACGCTTGAGTGGCCCTACCTGTTCCGCATCCTAAGGCGAATGGGTTTAAGCCCGCTTCTTATTCAGAGTATCCAGCTGCTATACACCTCCACACGCGTCTGGGTAAACGGTCTGCTATCTGACCCCTTTCTGATCACGCGTGGGACTCGCCAAGGGTGTCCATTATCTCCCCTCCTGTTCGCCATCGCGATGGAGCCCTTCGCGGCCCGAGTCCGACAGCATCACACCATGAGGGGTATTGGTTTTAGCTCCCGGAACCTGATTATATCCCTGTATGCCGATGATGTCACGCTATATATAATAAACCCAGACGAGAATCTAGACCCAATATTGAGAGAATTCATATGCTTTGGTGGGCTATCGGGCGTATGCATAAACTGGACTAAATCTGTGATCTTCCCGTTGACTGCCGGTACCCCTCAGATGGCCTCGGAGTTCAACTTGCGCTGGGAGGCGGGTGAGGTTAAATACCTGGGCGTCTAGGTGAGCCGCGACACACATGAAGTATGGCGCCTGAATTATGGCCGTACAATGGTTTGGCTGGAGGACAAAGTGAAAATATGGGCGAAACTGTCGCTGTCCCTGACTGGTAGAATTGCTCTCACTAAAATGGTCATTTTGCCGACATTTTTATACTTGTTCGTTAACATACCGATCCCGGTCACCAAGCACTTCTTGAACACACTTAAGTCTCATCTTCTCATGCTGGCGTGGGCGGGTGGACATGTCAGGGCCTCGTGGGATCTTCTCACTCTCCCGTTGAGGCAGGGTGGTTTGGGTGCCCCAGATATGCACCTCTATGCGCTTTGTGCGCAAGCCCAGTTTTTACATCATTGGGTGCACCCGACCCCATTCCAGCCGCATGTAGCGGTTGAGGCGGAGGTAATGGCCCCAATCCCACTTAAGGTGGCACTATATCAAAAGCCCCGCCGTCCTCGCAGGGATAAAGATTCGGCTGGAACCCTATGTTGGGCGTGGAACGAATTGCGTAGGAGGGTGAGACTCCCGTTGCTTTACGCTCCCTCAGTTCCTCTGCCGCAGAACCCAATGATGCCCTGTGTACAAGTCAGCCTAAGTAGGACCCTAGCTGTGAAAATGAAACTCCAGACGTTTGGAGACTTGTACCCCGGAGACACATTTCGGCCTCTGCCTGATGAGGCCGAGGGACGGGCGGTGCCATTTGCTGAACTCTTCCTATATCCTAAAATCCACACGGTGTGTCGCTCTTTGGGGGAGGATTTTCCGAGGGCACCACCGCCTTTGTCTGCACTAGATAACCTGTTGAAGTTTCCTTCATCGCGGAAACTGGTTACTCGTCTATACTCGCGCATGCAAGATACAACTCCGATCATAACTCCAAACTCTCTCAACAACTGGAATGCGGAGTTGGAGGTAGATATAACAGAAGAGCAATGGAGATTTTGCTGTGGGCAATTGTCAGAGATCTCCCCGAACTACAAGTTACGCTTGATACATTTTAAATATTTGCATAGATATTATAGAACCCCGGTTGGTCTTCATCGTATGGGACTCTGAGCGGAGGGTGATTGCTGGAGATGTGGCTTCACGCCGGCTACTTTTTTGCATGTGGCATGGCATTGCCCCAAGATAGCGGAGTTCTGGGCGGCAATTTTTGATGCAGTTAATGACATGTTGGGGATTGCACTGACTCCATCTCCGGTGTTGGGCCTGCTGGGTTATGTAAAGGACACGCCACCTAAGATGCGTAAACGGCACGCCCTCCTTCTTTTATTTGCAAAACGTCAGGTTGCAGTGCATTGGGGTAGGCGGAGGGTGCCCTCAATCAGGGATTGGGTAAGGGATATTCCATATGGCCACACCCAGTTAAGTACATATTGGGAGTTGATGCCACCAGCTTCCAGACCCCGGAACATCTGGGACCCATTCTTGACATGGTCAGCTAGCACACACGGTGAAACTGAGACATCGGAGATGGCGGCCTTGCAGCCGGCCCTGTAGATGCATTGTGTCCTTGCCATACATTCATGTATATTGTATAATTTAAAGGTCACTAATTTACGTGGCCAAGGGGAAGTGTTCTTCTGGTTTTGGCCCTCTCAGACAAAGACATAGCAGGTAATTCTATGTTTTTCATGTATCTGTTATAATGTGAGTACATTACGACATGGAAAGTGTATACACCATGTATGGGATTTTTGGGGTGGCGGATGTAATGCTGCAAATCTTTCCTTACTGTGTATGAAGTGGACTCACCTACAAAAATACTGTTGCCTCTATGGTATTCAGCTGGCCTGTTTGATGGTTTTGTATTGTTGAATTGAAATGTCAATAAAAATTTTTTTTTAAACTTGGCTCTTCCCCTAAGTGTTGCCTTGATGCCTTTCAGTTTACTGCCTTCAGTGCTGGGATGCATCCGGGTAGCTACGTGCTTAAGTGCCGTTTCATTCATTTTTCAATTCCTTATTTTTAAGTTTTTCTCTCCCTTCTTTCTTTTGGTGGGACCCCAGACTCCTCTTCTAGTGATTCCCCCATATATTTTTGGGAAACTTTGGTGCTGACCCAGAGGTTGTCCTCCTTCGCAAGCTCTCTGAAGCCAGTGAGCTTACTATCAAATAGGTGCTGGCACAGCTCTGTAAAACAGATATTGAACATGTGCTCTCTCAGTATCAGATTGAACAGCTCAGTAAAATCAACTTTGCTGTCCTGAACCCTATCATTCAGTGCCTTGCTTGTATAATCAGATCAGAATACGCTTTATTCGATTTAAAAAAATATTAAACCATAAAAGCACAATACATATTAAAAAAACATACATTACATCAAGATCATTTGAGTAAAAAAGATTAAAAAGAGCTCAGACAATTTAAGAAAGAAGAGGACCATCCATTGTCGTCAGTTATCTAACCACCCCTTTCAGGTATTTGGCTATATGATCAGTCACTGTTCCATCATTCAGTTATTGCAACTTTAAAAAGGCAGGTCGACATTGTCTCAGGCCATACGACTTTAAAATAGGTAAGATCCATTTTATCCTAAGCGTGGAATAAAACTTGCAGAAAAACATAACATGAATTGTCGACTGAACAGAGATATTGTCGCACGGACATAAACCTAGGGAGCGAGACCAGTTGTTAGTATTTGGAAAAGTGACCCTGATGTGAAAAATTCCAAGGCGTAAGCGGGTCAGTAACAGCCTGTCATAGGCTCCTATAATATCTACTAAGTATGGTTGCGTTCCTGATTGAGTCGGGAGTAGTTGCTGTGCTCTAACTGACGGTATCACAATATCAGTAACTAGATTAATAGACTCCAAATGATCTAGACATAATGATGTTTTTTTTTTTTTTTGAAACCGTTTATTGCAATCTCAAGAATATACAAGTATGGGCCTACAACCTTCCGGCCGGCCGCTAGAATGATAGGAGCATATGACATACGCGCAAAAACACTTGGCGTTGCAGAGAAGCAAAATCAGGAGGTATCAACGTCGTGGGCCCCATCACTCTGACCCCACAATACGGTTTCATTTTATACAAACAACACGCAAACCACACCCGCATGGCAACCCGCAATCGAAAGTAACAGCACGTGCTCCCCGAATAGACATAATGATTTTAATTTGTTCCTGTAACCTTATTCAAACTGTCAGGATTGGCACAGTACTCGGGGTGTCCTAGGTCCTGTAGGAAATTTTTAACATAAGTCAACCAAGGAATGCGGTCTGCCCCATCAAGAGACAGACCATCGTTGATCAAGTCCCTGTTCTATCTAGTAGATATGCCAGTCCAAACCTTATGCTACAGCAGGATAGGATGCATTTTAATCTAATCGGACAGATAGGACAGACCCAGCTCAGCATGGCATATGAACGTGGCTGTGCTGTTTGGGACCGCTAGGAGATATCTTAAGAACCTATTTTCTACTAGCTGCAGGCACTCAATGTTAGCATAACCGCAGATGCCCGCTCCATACATAGCAATCAGTATACATTTAGCTTTGTAGATTGTTAGTAAATCAGAGATTGGGTCCTTTCCTAGCTTTCTAGCAAAGTAAATCAATGCACCAGTTGCTTTACAAGATGAGTTTAGTGTGTCCGGGCAAGAGTCTGGATTTTTATGGTTGATTATGATAAAATATCCAATTGATGCAAGTATATCAAGCGATACTGGTGAGAAGTTTGTGCTTTTATTCGTTTGTCAGAAAAGAACAAGGATGGCACAGCCAACACATGTTTCGCCCTCTAACCGGCCATCAGGCCTAGGGCTTCTTCAGGGCTGAGCAGGGATAGAGTAGCCATAAGAGTTCATAGCACCCAGTCAAGTGGATCATTTAGTTAGTATATGAGGGTGTGTTAGGTGGGAATAGAGGAGGAGGGGTGAGGAAGTGAACAAGTTGTTGAAGGAGACCAGTGAAAAAGGAAGGAAGGAGGGAAGAGAACAAGGTTAGAATATGAGAGAAGGGCAAGGGTTGTTCCCGAAAAAGAAGGTGTAGTTGCAAGGAGAAGTATATGTGTGGGTCAATGCAGGATAGATATTATGTGGGGGTCAACATTAGTGATTGGGGTGGTCATGCAAGGAGCGGTTCGGTGGTGTGGAAAGAGGGGGGATGTGATAACGGTATTTGGATCATTTAGATGGTGAGGGAGAGAGAAAAAAAAAAAAAAAAGAAAGTGAGAAGAGGGTAGGTTGGCATTAGCGGAGGAACATTACATACAATTAGGACATTTGCATGATTGTTTACGTTCAGTCAAATACAAACAGAATGACAAGTATGATAATGGAAGGTGAATAAATTACGAGATATTTGAGAAACAACAAGTAACGGTGGCGCGCGTATGCAAAAAGTCATTCAGAGCAAATAGCGATTGACGATGTACATGTTTGTAAAGATTTCATAGTAACAATAATTTTGACAGCGTTTGTGTCCCGGACAGGAGTGGGACAGAGACCCGTTCGTAACATGCATGTTTGTAACATCATCATGGTGACGAAGGCATTATTTCAATTTACAGATTCAAGCGAACATTCAAGATCACAAACGAGGAGAGAGCATGTCATACAAGAAGTCGGGTAGTCAGAGGAGTTAATAGTTAAGGTACAATTCGTGATGGTAAGGCAATGACACGGTCAAGAGACGTCAAAAACAGGATATGTAAATAAGGTTAATATGATACAGTTAATCACAAGGAATCAACGATACGATTATGGGTTAAATCAGATGTAAGATGGTAGAAAAACAGTATATAATTACAGAATTATTTGGAGTTCAGCGTCAAGGTGGTCCGGTCAGGTATGAAAGGAAGGAAGAGAGGTTGACTTTAGTCACATTGTTTAGAGGTGGCGTCAAGAAAAGTGAGGCGGTGACAAGGGCGGGCCGCGGGTCGGATATGTCCTTCGTTTAAGAACAAGGTGATTTGAAAAATGCAGTATCATGCAGGTATTAATCATTAATGATCTTGTGATGTCATTAGAAATAATCGGTGCAGTAGTCATGGGCATTGTGGCAATATTGTGGAGTGTGGCTAGTTCAAGGTGTCAAGAAGTGCTCATACGCGCTAGATCCAGGTAAAAGCGTAGGAAACGTACGTGAATGCCAACCGTTGCGTGATATTGGTGTTTTATTTAAAGGTGTGTCGGAGTTGTGAAACGTACAGGTGCGCTCGGCGTATTGAGTGAGCAAGGCCAAGTGAGGTGCTCAAAAGATCGAGATTCCCTTACCGGGAGGTCAGGTAATGGGATATCAGAATGATTGTGAGGGTTTGTCAACCCGAAGATTCTAGAGGGAAATCAAAACAATGAAGAACAAATTGAAATGCGGGAAAAAAAGCCGACGTCAATTAGGACATTACGGGGGTGGTCTATTAGCTCTTACCTATTGTCTTGGCTAATGCCAGGTGCCGAAGGGTTTCTCAGATCGTGGCGCGATGTGAAGCCGGTAGGATTGTGCGCAGATAAGGTGATCGTGTGTAAGGACTTCCGGGTGAACTGGAAGTGACGGTGAACTAACGACTGGCGCCATATTGGAGCGGGGTGTTTGGAGAGGAGCAATTGGCCAATTAGCAAGTAGGATGAGAAGGGCGGTTGCCATTTTGGATTGGGGAAAGGAAATAGGTAAAGAAAAACATAACGAATGAACATTTTTTGCATGAAAGCGCGTTGATGAAAAAACAGCAGTATTACATCAATTATTTTATAGATGTAGGCTATCCTTGATGTTCTGTATAAATAGAGGGTGAAAAGGAGATTTAAAGCTTGCAAACGAATATTCGGTTGTGCATGGTAGCGTAAAGTTAGTATCTCTGAGATTTCAGATGCAATATCTGTCAGTAGGGAATTGCTGCGTGTTCTCTGGTAGTATAGACGGTGCACATCTTGTGGAGGGTTTTATTAGGAAAGGCACAGAGGTGAAGTCTTGGGGCTCAGAGGTACAGATGGACCAATAAGGGAGGGAAGGAGAAGCAGTTAGTCATCTCCTAACCATACATGCATTTCCGCATCTTTATTGAGTCCCAAAGTTGTGGTTTTGTAGTTCAGGATGAGTTCACTCTCGCGTCTTCGTAGTTTCAGTTCACGATTTCCCCCTCGTTTGGTTTGGTGTATAATTTCCAATCCAAAGAATTGAAAGTCCTTTTTGTGGGGGTGAGTGCCATCAAAATGTTCAGTGAGTGGGTGACCAGCAGAATGTTTGTGGATGTTGCGGTAGTGTTCCTGAATCCTGATCTGTAGTGGTCTGATTGTGCTGCCAATGTATGGAAGGTTGCAGGGGCAGATTATCACGTATATACAGAATTTGCTATTACAATCAATCCATTCCTTTATGGTGAATTCCCTTCCTTGTGTTATAGGTACTTTTTTGGTTTTGCTGCAGCTTAGTTTACAGATGCTGCAATTTTTGCATGTGTGGAATCCTGGAGGTCTGTCTAGGAACGTAGTGACTGTGTTGCGTTTGTCTTCAAATTCCGATTTGCAGAGCATGTCCTTTAGGTTTGGTGCACGTCTGAATGTGATTTCCGGGTATGTTTTGAGGTCTTGACTAATGTTAGGTGTTTGTTTTAATAGATGCCAATGTTTTTTGAGGCTTTGTCTGATTTGATGATGGCCAATATTATAGTCAGTAATAAAGCGTAGTGCCGAGTCTTTCTTTTTTTCTGCTTTTTCTTCAGTGTTTTTCCTGAACATCTGTTTCCTCTCCACTTTGGCCACTGAGGTCAGTGTATTCTGCAGCATTGAGTGGTCATATCCTCGTTGTGTGAGTCTAGATATAACTTCCTCGCCTTTTGTTTTAAAGACATCGTCCTCACTGCAATTTCTGCGTGTTCTCAGCAGTTCACCTTTAGGAATGTTCCTTATGTTATGTCGTGGGTGGAAGCTGTCGGCGCGTAGAATGGAATTGGCCGCTGTTTCCTTCCGATATAGTTTGCTTTGTAGGGTGTTGTCTTTGACATAGAGTGTTACATCAAGAAAGTTGATCTCTTTTTTAGAGAAGGTATGAGTTGTTTTAATTCCCCAGGGGTTTTTGTCTAGTAGTTTCAGGAACCTTTTGAGCGATGTTTCATCTCCTTGCCAGATGCATAGGATGTCATCTATGTACCGTCGCCACATTATGATGTGGAGTGTGAACTCTGAAAATTCTGGGTCCCATAGCCAGAATTTCTCCACATGACTCATTAGGATACAGGCGTACGGCGGCGCAAATTTGGCTCCCATGGCCGTACCGCGTGTTTGCCGGTATATCTTTCCATTGAAGCTAAAGACATTGTTATTTAGGCAGAAGTTCAGCATTTCCAGGGTCATTTTGTTACTTTCAAGTAGGTTTGCCGATTGTGTCCATAGTGAGGATTGTACTGCATTCAGTCCGTCTTTATGTTGGATAGATGTGTACAGGCTTACGATGTCTATGCAGACCAATATGAAGTCTGGTTCCCAGGCGATGTCTTGAAGTTTATCCAGGATGTCTTTTGTATCCTGGATGAAGGATGGTATTTCCTTCATCAGTCCTTGTAGTTTCCTATCAACATATTCACCTAGTCTAGAGCAGGGGTCTCCAACCTTTTCTGTAGTGAGAGCTACTTCTGGTCAATCAAATTCATCGTGAGCTACTAAAGGCCCAGCAACTCGCGCATTTTTCCGAGAGATCCCCCACGCCCAGTTGTAAGGATACTACAGTGTTTGAACTACAGTTGGCTGCGTGTAGTTTGTGTATTGATGAGGGCAGGAGGTTTATATTTGTACTGACATGAATATAATAATATCCTGCCTACCCAAGTGACTTCATATCGGTTGTAACACTTCAGACAGTTCAGGCTTTTAGATAAAGTTTTGCATTGTGACATTTGGCGCCCAAAATTCCAATCCAAAAAGCACATACACAAGGCCCACAATGCAATGTTCTATTATGCAGAAAGCCAAGATTGGTTGAGAGTTGCATGTGATGTGTCCACTGGCATCTCTGGAAATGGAAGATGGACATTTATTTTTATTAAGACACATTTACACTTTGCTCTTCCAGCCTTTGTATTAGTGTGCTACTTAAATTACATTATTTGTGATTCAAAACTTTACTAATTTAAAAAAAGTATCCCTCTTCAAAACTGCGTTTTGTGCATTATCACACTTGGCCAGCTACACTCACTGCAGAGAATGGGCACGTTTTTGCATGATGTGCATTGTACACCCTGTCAGCACACACACTTGGTACATAATGGATGCAGAGAGAACACCCACCAGCATCAAGAACACTTGGTACATAATGGATCATGATGCAACTTCCCTCCACGTGATGACACTTTTTGACGTTCTGACAAGCATCGCATCACCAAATTATCTGCCATGAGACAGAATGTCAACACAGCAGCAAGCATGCCTAATGTTTTATTTAAGTGAGCCTTAGAAAGTGACACTCATAAGAAACACTGTTCTATAACATTTCAGGTAAACCTGGTAATTTGAGCACGTATCCTCTTTTATGCAATTGAAGTATTTCTCTGCAAATTAAGAATTGTATGTATATGATTTTAATGGTTTGCATTTAACATTGTTAAGCTCTTGAAGCGGAAAACCAAACTGTTTTCAGTTTCATTGCAGTGTGCAAACATGAAGCTCAATTCAAACACGAGAAAGATCATGAGTCATAGATAGGATCTATATTACAAGGCAGCGTTTTAGTCTGTTTTTTTTATGGTTTCATGTGCCCTGGACTCCAATGAGTATCCAAGGGGGCACGCATCTGCGCACCCTTCTGTAGCACTGCTAGATCAGAATATATCCTTAATCTTTCAACACATTCTTCTTTTCTTTAGGCAATCATCCTTAAACAATCCTAAAATGCAAACACTAATCCCATCCCTCCAGCTTAATCTCGCATGTGCTTAAAAGGAAACCCCAAAACTGTTCTCTCAGCTATTACTGCGTCCCGCTTTCAACCAGCTACTAAATCACTCTTTTGCAGATAACAGTCACTTTTCTTGCCTCGTAATCTCTGAACAAATGGATAATAAACACATAAATCACTTACAAAGCCGCAACCGGCAACCTCATCATCATGTGCACTTCCATTCCCTGCTGCCAGCATTACGTTTTGTTCAAACCACTACTGTGCGTTATTTTAAAGCACGTACACGCCAAAAAACCAGGTGTAATTATAGCCCCGTGACCTGATCAGCTAGAAGTTTAAACATTTAAGAGACAGCTTTGAAAAATATTTACGTGCACTGCAAACACTTCAAGAAACAGCTTCATAATCATTGCATGAAAACGAAAAAGTAGTCATCCCCAGTTTTCACCCATAATTCACATAAGCAATAAGCGCACGCTCCTTTACCCTTCTCAAAGACTATTTCCTCCCAAATCATACCATCCTACAAATGCGACAAAAAATGACATGAAAAAACAAAATAATGCTGCTTAAATTAAGTAAAATAAAAACCAAAAACTCTAAAACGTGCAGAGATTAAAACGTCCCTGGACTGCAATGAGCCACCTCGCTGCCGCCTCTGGTGCAGGAAACCAGGGTTCGAGCCTCGAGGTCTCGTCCACATCCTGTGATTCTGGGCAAATCACTTAATCTCCCCGTACCTGAATGTGTAATGTAAATACGGTGCTATGTAAAGCGCTCCAATACCTTCGGGTCGAGTTTGCGCTATATAAATATGCAACAAAAAATAACAGGCCAGGGTAGGGGCTCGCTACGGGTGTGGAGCTGATCAGGCCTGCGCAGGGCTCATTAAGCTTACCTGTTGCTCCGGTCGAACTGGTGGCAGGCTGAACAAGGCAGGCGCCACAGGGCCCGGTAGCAGTTTAATACTGCCTGCGCCACCTGCACGCTTTCCAGCACAGGCCGCTCCGCTCTGCCATGCCTGCTGCTGCGCACCGGCACTCGACGCGCAGGAAGAAAAACGCGCCACCAGGGTTTGAAAGGCAGGTGGCGGCTGCGCAGAGGCGAATGGAGGAACAACCTAATCCTTTTTGGCCCGCCCTTCCCCAGCTAAGCTCAATTTGAGCAGCTGGTTTGGGTGAGGGCGGGTAACGTCGCCATAAAAAAAAGGCCGAAATATTATAACGATGCTAATAGCCTACTAAATTGTGACGCTACCAGCACGAGCTACTGACGGGGCCTTGGCGAGCTACCAGTAGCTCGCGATCGACCGGTTGGAGACCGCTGGTCTAGAGCATGGTGAGTTTATACCTGCTATGATAGGTCTTCCTGGTGGGGGGTGAATTCCCTTGTGAATCTTAGGGAGGAGGTATAAGGTGGGCATAGTAGGGTACGGAATATATAGGAAAGATTTTTCCGATTGTGATATGAGTCCTGATGTGTACCATTTGTCCAGCATAGTGCTGATTGATGTGAGTATATCTTTTGTTGGATCTTTGGTGAGGTGTTCATAGCAGGATTTGTCGGCAAGTTGTTGGTTCGCCTCATGGATGTAGTCATCAATATGTAGTGTAACCGGGTTTCCACCTTTGTCTGCCTCCTTGATGATTAGATCTTTTCTTTCTTTAAGGTTTGTAATGGCCTTCCTCTCCTCTTGTGTGATGTTTTTTGGGAGGTATTTAGATTTTTTTCGGTATTTGGTGTACTCATGTTCCAGATCATGTGTGACTGCTAGATGGAAAGCATCAATGCTATTACCTGCGGGTAATTGTGGTAGGAAGGTAGACTTTTTAGTGAGTCTACTGTCAATTGTGAGGTTCGTGTCAATTCCAAGTTCGAGTGCCGTTCTGGCCAATGTATCACGATCGTCGTTTGCCTCACTGAGATGGGTCAGTAGGTCCACATGTTCTAGTTCTTGAATTGATAGATCAGATGTGATAGTTGTTATGGTGGGCTCAGGCCTCGTATATTGATCTGCAAAGAACACCTTGAGTTTCAATCTGCGGATTGACAGTAGACTCACTAAAAAGTCTACCTTCCTACCACAATTACCCGCAGGTAATAGCATTGATGCTTTCCATCTAGCAGTCACACATGATCTGGAACATGAGTACACCAAATACCGAAAAAAATCTAAATACCTCCCAAAAAACATCACACAAGAGGAGAGGAAGGCCATTACAAACCTTAAAGAAAGAAAAGATCTAATCATCAAGGAGGCAGACAAAGGTGGAAACCCGGTTACACTACATATTGATGACTACATCCATGAGGCGAACCAACAACTTGCCGACAAATCCTGCTATGAACACCTCACCAAAGATCCAACAAAAGATATACTCACATCAATCAGCACTATGCTGGACAAATGGTACACATCAGGACTCATATCACAATCGGAAAAATCTTTCCTATATATTCCGTACCCTACTATGCCCACCTTATACCTCCTCCCTAAGATTCACAAGGGAATTCACCCCCCACCAGGAAGACCTATCATAGCAGGTATAAACTCACCATGCTCTAGACTAGGTGAATATGTTGATAGGAAACTACAAGGACTGATGAAGGAAATACCATCCTTCATCCAGGATACAAAAGACATCCTGGATAAACTTCAAGACATCGCCTGGGAACCAGACTTCATATTGGTCTGCATAGACATCGTAAGCCTGTACACATCTATCCAACATAAAGACGGACTGAATGCAGTACAATCCTCACTATGGACGCAATCGGCAAACCTACTTGAAAGTAACAAAATGACCCTGGAAATGCTGAACTTCTGCCTAAATAACAATGTCTTTAGCTTCAATGGAAAGATATACCGGCAAACACGCGGTACGGCCATGGGAGCCAAATTTGCGCCGCCGTACGCCTGTATCCTAATGAGTCATGTGGAGAAATTCTGGCTATGGGACCCAGAATTTTCAGAGTTCACACTCCACATCATAATGTGGCGACGGTACATAGATGACATCCTATGCATCTGGCAAGGAGATGAAACATCGCTCAAAAGGTTCCTGAAACTACTAGACAAAAACCCCTGGGGAATTAAAACAACTCATACCTTCTCTAAAAAAGAGATCAACTTTCTTGATGTAACACTCTATGTCAAAGACAACACCCTACAAAGCAAACTATATCGGAAGGAAACAGCGGCCAATTCCATTCTACGCGCTGACAGCTTCCACCCACGACATAACATAAGGAACATTCCTAAAGGTGAACTGCTGAGAACACGCAGAAATTGCAGTGAGGATGATGTCTTTAAAACAAAAGGCGAGGAAGTTATATCTAGACTCACACAACGAGGATATGACCACTCAATGCTGCAGAATACACTGACCTCAGTGGCCAAAGTGGAGAGGAAACAGATGTTCAGGAAAAACACTGAAGAAAAAGCAGAAAAAAAGAAAGACTCGGCACTACGCTTTATTACTGACTATAATATTGGCCATCATCAAATCAGACAAAGCCTCAAAAAACATTGGCATCTATTAAAACAAACACCTAACATTAGTCAAGACCTCAAAACATACCCGGAAATCACATTCAGACGTGCACCAAACCTAAAGGACATGCTCTGCAAATCGGAATTTGAAGACAAACGCAACACAGTCACTACGTTCCTAGACAGACCTCCAGGATTCCACACATGCAAAAATTGCAGCATCTGTAAACTAAGCTGCAGCAAAACCAAAAAAGTACCTATAACACAAGGAAGGGAATTCACCATAAAGGAATGGATTGATTGTAATAGCAAATTCTGTATATACGTGATAATCTGCCCCTGCAACCTTCCATACATTGGCAGCACAATCAGACCACTACGGATCAGGATTCAGGAACACTACCGCAACATCCACAAACATTCTGCTGGTCACCCACTCACTGAACATTTTGATGGCACTCACCCCCACAAAAAGGACTTTCAATTCTTTGGATTGGAAATTATACACCAAACCAAACGAGGGGGAAATCGTGAACTGAAACTACGAAGACGCGAGAGTGAACTCATCCTGAACTACAAAACCACAACTTTGGGACTCAATAAAGATGCGAAAATGCATGTATGGTTAGGAGATGACTAACTGCTTCTCCTTCCCTCCCTTATTGGTCCATCTGTACCTCTGAGCCCCAAGACTTCACCTCTGTGCCTTTCCTAATAAAACCCTCCACAAGATGTGCACCGTCTATACTACCAGAGAACACGCAGCAATTCCCTACTGACAGATATTGCATCTGAAATCTCAGAGATACTAACTTTACGCTACCATGCACAACCGAATATTCGTTTGCAAGCTTTAAATCTCCTTTTCACCCTCTATTTATACAGAACATCAAGGATAGCCTACATCTATAAAATAATTGATGTAATACTGCTGTTTTTTCATCAACGCGCTTTCATGCAAAAAATGTTCATTCGTTATGTTTTTCTTTACCTATTTCCTTTCCCCAATCCAAAATGGCAACCGCCCTTCTCGTCCTACTTGCTAATTGGCCAATTGCTCCTCTCCAAACACCCCGCTCCAATATGGCGCCAGTCGTTAGTTCACCGTCACTTCCAGTTCACCCGGAAGTCCTTACACACGATCACCTTATCTGCGCACAATCCTACCGGCTTCACATCGCGCCACAATCTGAGAAACCCTTCGGCACCTGGCATTAGCCAAGACAATAGGTAAGAGCTAATAGACCACCCCCGTAATGTCCTAATTGACGTCGGCTTTTTTTCCCGCATTTCAATTTGTTCTTCATTGTTTTGATTTCCCTCTAGAATCTTCGGGTTGACAAACCCTCACAATCATTCTGATATCCCATTACCTGACCTCCCGGTAAGGGAATCTCGATCTTTTGAGCACCTCACTTGGCCTTGCTCACTCAATACGCCGAGCGCACCTGTACGTTTCACAACTCCGACACACCTTTAAATAAAACACCAATATCACGCAACGGTTGGCATTCACGTACGTTTCCTACGCTTTTACCTGGATCTAGCGCGTATGAGCACTTCTTGACACCTTGAACTAGCCACACTCCACAATATTGCCACAATGCCCATGACTACTGCCCCGATTATTTCTAATGACATCACAAGATCATTAATGATTAATACCTGCATGATACTGCATTTTTCAAATCACCTTGTTCTTAAACGAAGGACATATCCGACCCGCGGCCCGCCCTTGTCACCGCCTCACTTTTCTTGACGCCACCTCTAAACAATGTGACTAAAGTCAACCTCTCTTCCTTCCTTTCATACCTGACCGGACCGCCTTGACGCTGAACTCCAAATAATTCTGTAATTATATACTGTTTTTCTACCATCTTACATCTGATTTAACCCATAATCGTATCGTTGATTCCTTGTGATTAACTGTATCATATTAACCTTATTTACATATCCTGTTTTTGACGTCTCTTGACCGTGTCATTGCCTTACCATCACGAATTGTACCTTAACTATTAACTCCTCTGACTACCCGACTTCTTGTATGACATGCTCTCTCCTCGTTTGTGATCTTGAATGTTCGCTTGAATCTGTAAATTGAAATAATGCCTTCGTCACCATGATGATGTTACAAACATGCATGTTACGAACGGGTCTCTGTCCCACTCCTGTCCGGGACACAAACGCTGTCAAAATTATTGTTACTATGAAATCTTTACAAACATGTACATCGTCAATCGCTATTTGCTCTGAATGACTTTTTGCATACGCGCGCCACCGTTACTTGTTGTTTCTCAAATATCTCGTAATTTATTCACCTTCCATTATCATACTTGTCATTCTGTTTGTATTTGACTGAACGTAAACAATCATGCAAATGTCCTAATTGTATGTAATGTTCCTCCGCTAATGCCAACCTACCCTCTTCTCACTTTCTTTTTTTTTTTCTTTTTTTTTTTCTCTCTCCCTCACCATCTAAATGATCCAAATACCGTTATCACATCCCCCCTCTTTCCACACCACCGAACCGCTCCTTGCATGACCACCCCAATCACTAATGTTGACCCCCACATAATATCTATCCTGCATTGACCCACACATATACTTCTCCTTGCAACTACACCTTCTTTTTCGGGAACAACCCTTGCCCTTCTCTCATATTCTAACCTTGTTCTCTTCCCTCCTTCCTTCCTTTTTCACTGGTCTCCTTCAACAACTTGTTCACTTCCTCACCCCTCCTCCTCTATTCCCACCTAACACACCCTCATATACTAACTAAATGATCCACTTGACTGGGTGCTATGAACTCTTATGGCTACTCTATCCCTGCTCAGCCCTGAAGAAGCCCTAGGCCTGATGGCCGGTTAGAGGGCGAAACACGTGTTGGCTGTGCCATCCTTGTTCTTTTCTGACAAACGAATAAAAGCACAAACTTCTCACCAGTATCGCTTGATATACTTGCATCAATTGGATATTTTATCATAATCAACCATAAAAATCCAGACTCTTGCCCGGACACACTAAACTCATCCTACTTCATTTTAGGGGGATAGGGGTTTCTCCCCCTGTCTCTGGGCCAGAAAAAATAGAAGACAATACACGCTTATTATATGATGAGTAAGGGATGTGGATCTTTTTCCCCTCACCTAAAACGCACCAGTTGCTTTACAAAATTATAATTTTCTAGAATCTATAGCTTTCGCCCATAGGCCCCTTCTTTCAATTACAATGCCCAAGTATGAAAAGTGGTTAGTAAGTTCGAGTTTCCTATTATTAATGAAGAAATCTCGACACTTGATACTAGGATTACAGCATTTCATTGTAAATGTTTTGTTAATGTTTACATGAAGGTCAAGATTTGACATGTAGGCAGAAAAGCTAGATATAACTTTTAGGAGGCCAAGGGGGGTACGAGCCTGTAAAACAGCATCGTCTGCATATTACAATGCTCCAATTGGTTGTCTATCAATACATGGTAGATCCTGACAGTCACTACTTAGTTTTACTCCCAGGCTGTTAATATAAAGGGTGAACAGGAGGGGTGCTTGCACGCACCCCTGACACACCCCCTTCATTACAGGGAAGCTGTGGCTGAGTTCGCCACCTCTTCCATAGCGCACCCGGGCCCTGGCATCTAGGTAGGACTGTTTTAACTTTTTTTAGAATAGGTGAATCAACCCCCATGGTCTCTAAAATACTCTATAGCTTCTGGTGGTTGACGCAATCAAAGGCTGAACTCAAATCAACAAAAAACAAAAATAGACTCCCCCTTTTGGCCTGTAGATATTTTCCCAGCAGGAGATTCAGGTTCAGGATCTGTTCAACAGTGCCCAGACAGACCTTGACGGAAACCATACGGTAACTCTGAGATTATGCCCTTTTCCTCCACCCAGAGCTGGAGGCGGTTTAAGACAACACGCCCGGCCACCTTTGCAAAAGAGCCCAGAAGTGATATCGGTCTATAACAGGACGGGTCATCGCGATTGCTTTTCTTATAGATCGGAACAAGTATGGACTCCGTCCAGGTGGCTGTGAATCCCAAGGTGCAGCAGGCCTTTAGGACCATTGCTAGCAGGGGTCCCCATTGCCCTGGACTTGATTTAAATAAATCCACTGGTATGCTGTCTGGGCTCAGGGCTTTACCACCCGTACTCGCAGTTATAGCTAAAATCACCTCCTGGGCATCAAAATCAATCTCAATCGGAAGATAATTTGAGGAGTTTGCGCTTAAGACCTCTTTGTTTTGGGGATCCACCAGATTATTATAAAGGCTAGAAAAGTGAGTCACCCATTTATCCTTCCCTATTGTTATTTTGATGCTGGGTGTATTACCCGAGGCAAGAAAGGGGGCATTCACAGCCTTCCAAAAACCTTTCGTTTCTTTCAGACCTGATGCTCGTTTAAGATTTTGCTTTATGGCCGACTTGCGTTCCTTAAGGGACAGTTTGTACGCTAATCTAGCCCTTTTTATTGCTCCTCAGTCTTTTATGGGCTTATGTAAGGCAGTTATCAGGGCTGCGTGAGCTTTTGAACATTTGGAGTCAAACCAGCCACTCTGCTTTGCTTGTTACCCATGATCTATTTTGTATAGACTGAGATATGTTTATGAAGGAGCTAAGAAAGTCAGACTTAGCAGTTTCGTTGAGGCAGACCATGAAGTCATCTTTGCAGCTGGTTAAAAGGTGCTTACATAGTTGTAATGTGTTGACGCCTGTCCACTTGACTGTATAGCCATTTTGTCTATTAATAACAATATCTTCCGCCGGGTGGGTAGCCAATGTTTTACTAGTTAGCACCTTGGCAGGAAGATCTAGGAGAACACTAATAGGATAATGGTCGCTAAAAGCAACGGGATGTATTTTAAAATAGTGTATTCTGTCAGCGTATCTATTTGATACTAGTATGTGATCTATGACTGAGGACCGGCCACGGCCATTAAAAGTGCTACTAAAAGGAATTGTGGCTAGACATAGATTATTAGCAAAGCCCAGATCCAGAATATATTTTAACAAATTGAGTCGGTCACCAAGAGCAGAGTGTAAAAAATGGGACGAGCCATTATCATCATCTAATTCAATACCACAAACATCATCTCCTACGTTATGTGGGCAGGGTCCACAATTAAAGTCCCCTCCCCAAATTATGCAGTAGTCCTTGCCGGTGCTCTTTTGAATATTATCCAAGTCTCTCTGCAGATGTGTTAGTTTGTTCAATATCCACGGCGCGTATATTATTATAAAAATGTATTAGAACTAAATAATTAATATTGTCTATATTAATTTTAAGCACCTGATAATAGGTCTTGGACTCCACAAAGTCTATCTTGCGTCTATCTATCTTAACCTACAGGAAATGTAGGTACAAAGGCCACCCTTATTCCTCCCCTGACTCGAAGAAACTGCCGGGGTGAAGAATGTTTTATAACCATTAATATGTTGTAAATTATCTGTCCAGGTTTCTTGAGTACATATAATATCGAATTTATGGATAAATTCCAGCCAGGCAGGGTTAGTCAATTTGGCTTTAAGGCCTGCCACATTCCAAAACAGAATTTCCATTTCATTAGTTCTAAGCACAGGCTGAAATGCACAATCGATAGGGGGGAGGACGGCATAGGGGCTATAAAGATGATGAGCAAGGCTGTTTGATACGTCACTGTGGGAAGTATTATAGTTATTGGGAATATCTCCTGCCTCAGTGTTGGCTTGCTCAACGTTAGCCACGGGGACTATACATGGCGAGTTTGGACCCGGTGAGTTATTTCCTGGAGTTTGGGATTGAGCCACATTACTACTACTATTTCTAAGTCAATCAATGTCCTCCAGGGAAGAAAGCATCTCAAATCTGTTAAACAAGGGTAGGCTGAGTTGGGAGTGGTTCATGGGGTAAGCCGGGGTCTGCTGTGATACATTAGAAATATGGTTTATGGGAGGGTAGAAATAACCCAAGGGCAGTACATTTATACCATGATTGATCACATGATTGGAACTCTGTCTGCGCAAAATCGCTTGTGTTAGATTTGGCGTTCTAAATGTAAGAACAATGCAGTCGCCAGGGAACCTTTTATCTCTTTTCCCCAACCATCCCACTCTTCTCCATTTTAAACTCCCTAAATAGGACATCGGTTAGGCCGGATTTGGATCTGAGCCAACAGAGGGCCTTATTTCGTAAGGACTCCCAAGATTCAGTTGATTTTGAGGTGAGTTGTGGTACATTTGCCAATATTATTGTGTATGGGGTGGCCTCTGGTGGTAAATTTAAGAGCACCTCCTCTCAGTTTACCCTGTCCCTTTCCCTTGGAATAGTACACAGGTTAGGTATCCTTAAAGAATCACTGGCCGCTATTTGGGCTGGCGCTTTATGATTTAAATTAGGAGTGTTCTTGGAGCCAACACATGCCCCGGGGACCGATTGTAAGATATCTGCCAAGGGGGGCTGAGCTGCCCTGCCGTCATTGTGTGCTCACTGGGCGGTTATGCAGTGTGTTGTTAGAGCCTACGCCCTGTACTTTTACTCAACAGGTCCTCAATGACCCATGTCGTAGCCAACAATTTCTCTAGGGGAACCAGGGCTGACTTTTGATGAAAAGAAACATTGCCGGGCCCCTGGCCCTCCCTCGACACCTGGGGGTTCACGGGGTGGAAAACAACTCTAAACGTCTAAACAAGTTAGTCAATACGCCATCCAGATGCTCTAGCCGACCGTGCAATAGCGCAAAGTTTTTGTCTATGGATTGGTTCATCCGTTCAAGGACGATGTCCAAGTCGGGCACGGCAGCAGCGATGGTGGCAGTTTTATCCTCCAGAGGGCAAGGCGGCATTTGTGAATAAGTGTCCATAGTGTGTGTACCTTTGGAACAGGTCGTCACTTCAGGATTGCACTGAGGGTTACGCTGAGGCCCCTTTTGTTGTTTTTGCTTCAGTGGGCCCGCACCCTTCTTGCTATTCACAGATGCCTTCGCCTTTGCCCTTGTACCACCTGTGGGGAGGTGGGAAGTCCGGGTCCTAGAGCGATGGTATCCATATGTGGTGCTGTCAATTCATCATATACGAGGGCCGGGGTATCCAAGGCAACCAGTGCCGCCCCCGAAATGAGGGGAGATGAGCAAGTTTTGTTTTGGGGAGTACCACCCAGGTTGTGTGTTCCTAGTGAGGATCACCTCGGCAGAAATGAGGGTTCTAGAGACAGCCGCCTCTGTTAATTCAATTTCGTGACAGAGCAGTGATTCTGCCCTCATTATGAAGGCATCCAAAGTATCCTTGGCTCCCTTACTCTTAATCACTGCAGGGTTTCTCATGGTTAGGTTGTCAACATAAATCTCTCTGCCACAAAAACAAGTACAAATCACAGTGCGCGCAAAACATGGAGGCAAAAAAGGAAATTGAGAAACATTACAGTACCTGGGGATTAGAGAAAGATTGCGGGGAGCCTGTTGGAGAGGGGGCCCAGCCTCCTCCGGGGTTCACCCAGGCGCGACCCGGGCGCGACCGCGTGCGTCCCGCGCTGCGGGAGGCCAGCAGCGCTCTTATCGCGCCTCCAGGCGCGGGCGGTAGCATCACGGCCAGCGCTGCAGCAGGGCCACTGGGAGATATAGTCTCCTGGTTGCCGTTCCCCTCACGGCGGGAAGATGCCGGGCAAGGTGGCCGCTCACCTCATGGCAATTAGGTAATGCTGATGATGGCCGTTCCCCTCACGGCGGCGAAGTGTGCATGGAGCAGTGTCCCCTTGCATAATCTTGTATAATCAAGAAAGTCCACCAAAGACTGGCTCTGCCTCTTTAGGCTATCCCTGAACATAATGTGGTACTTCTCTGTGGTGAATCTAAACTACTTGGTGACAAGAATGGTTTCATTGGGATGTCCTGGTCCCTCCCCACTGTATTTGTTTCCAGAGTGACCCCCTTCCCCTCCCCAAACTGTTCTGGGACCCTGTGCATCTTAAGGGTTACCTCATTGACAGACAAGTGCTTTTCTGCACCTGCTCGGCATCCCCTGCTACATTTAAAAAAAAAAAAAAAAAAAAAAAAATCATCTGCCTCTGATATTGCTCAAACAAGTTCAGCCATTTTAGATCATCATTTTGAGACTACAGAGCCCACAGAGGATATAGTCACTGCTTTGTCTAAATCGAAGGAAGCAACACCCACAGAACCACTCACCCCAGTTTCATGTCCACTACCCCCTGAAATTAATATAGTTTCCCTGCCACAACCGATTTGCTCCTTTACAAATCCCTGATGACATCGGAGGGCTCCATGTACCTCAGGAACAACTTGGGGGAAAATTGTGCTGATTAAATGGATAACGGGATACATCAAATGCAGGGGTGTCCAAGGACAGTTACTTTTCAAATATCAAATTGGATCATCTTACCAGCTTGATCACTTCCTTAAAGGATCAGGTTATGTCCTTGCAGTCAAAAAATCTTTCTTGTCGTTTCAACCAAGCGTGTTCAGCAGGTTCGTTTGGACCCTCTGTGAGGGCTCAAGAGGTCTGGAAATCAACTACCTTAACAGCGAACCCAAAAAGAACTTTGGACTCCAGGTCTTGCTGCTAACTCAAGTTCTGCCGAAATGCCTAAACCAGTACCAGAAATATACTACCCACAAGGGCTCCTTGCTCAATTTACTCTTTATGTTCTACAAGGCTCCCAACTCAATTTATACCCAATAGCAAGGTTATAAGACCACCACATGCTGAGTTGAACAAGAGCACAGTGGACCGGATCATCAGAAGCGCTTCTTCTAATCCAGTTATTTCCAATGGTACTTTTTATCCTTCTCAGGGCTATTCTTTGAAAGTTCCATTTGGCCACACCCAAGGAATATTAAGTCGTGACTTCAATAACCTACAAGGGTGCTCAAATTAAATCCCGGAGTTTGAGGATACTGACGTAATAATTAAAGTAATCTTTTGGCTCAGGATAAAACTTAATTGTCTATCTGTGATTAGATCTGACATTCTGCATGCCAGGCGGTATTCTGACACATCATTTTACGATTACAGTCAGGTTACATTGTGTGCTAATCAGTTGGTCGAGAATCTATTAACCTTGAACTTCGTACCTGCTATCTTTTGGGGAGTAATTCATTGGGAATTTAACTGAAAATATCCCCTCCCTCTGATAGAACACTTGAAGGCTCTAATATGTATTCTCCTACTTTAACTGAGCAGGCTAACCACACTACATTGTATAATGATGTGCCAAACTTGAATGCAATTGATTGAATACCCAGGCCATATTGCCCCCTCGCTAACTTCCTGTAAGCACAGTATCTGAGAGTGTTTTAGTCGGCGAAATTGGTGCTATTACCAACTTTCCTAATGTTGGGAATAGAAATCTCGAAATGGTTGTCACTGGATGTACTGTGATTCCAGAGGTAAATGAGGTTAGAAGCTACTCTCTACAGGGTTATGCTTGGTGTTTTTAAATATTTATCTAGGCACAACTGTGCCCTGACTGAATCCCCTACCTTATCCATTCTTGAACAACCTTTAGAATCCTTCCACTCCAATACCAAAATAATACTGGCTGGAGATAATACATTTTACAAACCATCTTCCTATATTAATGAGATCATAGAAGAGAAAGATAAACTGTGGGGTATTCCAGCATTAACAAGGAAACTTTACGGCCACTGGTCTCAAATTAGCTTCCCTAACAGTCGCCAGAGGGTTGAGGGCATGCAGTGGACTCACTACCTCTGACCCAGATCGAGGTCCCACTTTCAGAAGAGGCTCCCACACTAGGGTCACCGATTTAGTTATTTTAGATGTGAGATTGTGGCCACTTTTGGTCGACATGAAAGTGGATTGGCGCTCTGATATTGACTACGACTCCTTGATTTTATCACTGGCTGGAGCTTCCCTTGACAGGGAATTAAACACACGCTATACAACAGTGCCTGAACCCATATTAGCTAACTGTCGATGTTATGTCTCATTGCCTAGAGTTTTGTCAAATCTTAACTGAGTGCAAGAGGTGCTAAGTCAGTACCCTTGGTCAAGTTTGTTTTAGACTGGTTAAGCAGGTTGGGTTTGCAAAGGCAATGGGTCGATCCGATAAATATGTGTAAAGGTGATCTCAATATCTTAAAATCCAGCTATTGGACTTATATCCTGGAGGGGATACACTAACAACCAGTCAACTGGTTCACTGACAAACAGATTTATTGATATTAAACCATTCCCTCGTTTTGAGAAATTTTTAGATTTGGTTTCCCCCTTAGCGAAAAGTCTGTCCATCCGTTATCGATTCGGTACCCTACCCCTGAGATCTTTTACTACTAAATTAAATAAGGCCATAGTCTCAAGTATCTCTCTGGCGTGTGGCTTGGAAAATGAAGATGAGATACATATATTGTTATTTTGCCCTGGATATGTAGGGCCATGCCAGAAATGGATCGCCCCACTATCTCGTGGTTTGGAGGTGAGCAGATATTTAGTGGCTTATAGAATTATAAAGAGTGACACCACTCCTATAATTGTTATCGCTATTACTAAATTTTTACAGGTGGTTTGGTTCAAATGTGGTAGACTGCAGTCTGGGATCACCATGGATCAAGATATACCTTAATTATTATTTAATTTTAATATATATACTTTTAAAATATTTTATGACACCCATGGATAAACTTTTGGACCGTTCTTGTTGCTTGGTTGCACACAGCCCTAGTTTATTTTTGCACTTCTTTTTGTATATAGCAATGATTGAAGGAATGAATTTGTAGTAGTTTTTGCCTTTATCAGAAGACTGAGTTTTGTGCTGTTTTAAACGTGTAATTTAATGTTATTTATTGTATAATTTTTTTGTTTGGACAATTTGATGGTGCTTGGATACCAAATAAAGTTTTACTACTAGTACTCCTACAATGAGGGCATTTTAGAGACGTTATGGAATACATTTGCAGTCCTAAATAATAATAATTACCTTTTGAGGTCGGCATGAAGTGATACTAGTGAAAAATACTCTTAGAGTTGAGAGTGGGCCAGATGAACCTAAAAGTGGGAATTCAGTATTTAATGGCAAAGTGATATACAGGCCTGAATTTTTAATACTCTGCTGTGTGGGTGATATCTTGTCCCCTATTTCACCTTGATTTGCAGGTTAATACATCTGTGTCTGTTGAGTTGTTGAAAGACTACATAAATGCCAAACACTAAGGACGATTGGTTATAATGGGAAATATTTATCGTCTACGAGCAATACTGCAGAAAGGAGAAATTTACTATTTGATGACCCCTATGTAATTGTAGCTCGTCAATGAGCCAGTCCTGGCCAACAGTACAGACGAAGTACTATTGATTTAGTTGTTTAGCTTTCTGTCAAGACAGCTTTTAATGCTTTTCTCAAGGAATGAAAGGGCCTTAACAGGATAAACAGCGTTCAGATCAGAGGGATCAGCTTTGGGCACTTTCAAAAGGGGTTTTATGATACTGATACTCAGGCTCCTTGAGAATTCACGCTAGTCCAGCAAGGATTTTTCAATTTTCAAGCAGTCTGTTCCCAGGCTTAGGAGGGTGGATTTTACAACTGTGGTTTGCGTTGGGTCACTTGGTACCCTTGAGGGTTTAAGCTAGGTAAGTATTTTGTGGATGACTTCCAAGGAGCCCAGAATGAAAGCTAGTAACCTTGCTGAAGCTGAAACAGGGTGACCATGGGGGGGATATGTGTGGCCTGGTAGTCGAGATGTCTCATCTGAAAATGTATAATTTATTCCTGAAGAATTTCAACCTAGAGGAAATGTTGGGGGAGCTGTTTAAGAATAAGAAAGGCTCACCAACAGAGAATTTGAAAAAAAGCAATCAGAAAAGTGTGGGTCTAAAAGATAAATTCTTCCGTCTGGAGAGACAGAAGAAACAAGAGCTTGGAAAGTGGTGGGACGAGGCCACATTAAAAAAAATATTTAGAAAATAGGATGATACCCCAAGGCCTGACAATATTGATCTTCCCACACTATGAAGATCTAGAAAGTGATCTATTGGAAGAATGGGAGGAGGGTCTTTATGATTCCTCCTTTCGAATGATGAGAATTCTGATTACCAATGCAGAAAGAAAGGTAAAAAAGATTAGAGAAGATATCACAAAATTGGAGAAAGAAATTTCAGAAATGAATCTTAAGGAAGCTACCCAAAAGAATTATGAGATTCTGAAAAAAGAACTGATGACTTATCAAGTTCAAGTTCAAGAAAACTTTATTTCGGAATAAATCCATAAAAGCACATAAAATCAGTATAAAACATTTGGCAACAATAGATAAAATCTTTAAAAATAATGCATCCAAACAGCTAATACATACTAATTACATACATAAATCAGATCGACATTTTTAGGTATTTTTTCCGTTTGTGCCAGAAAGCCCCCAAGAATTTTGCCACTGCGAACACAATGTGCGCGGCCGTTTCGCTCTTGAGAATTCTAAAGGCTTGATGGCACCTTACGAAGCCCATGTTCCTACAGATCGGAATGATCCACTTTCTGCGGAGCTCAGTATAGCCTGTGCAAAAAAATATAAAATGCAGCTCAGTTTCCTCACTTGCGCTGCATGCCGGGCAAATACTGGATGTCGACAGGGACCAGGAGCTAGTGAAAGCACGAATTGGCAAGGACCCGTGCCTCCATTGCAGGTAGAGCTTCCTAATTATTACGGGGTAGACATTATCCAAGGCCGATTCGAAGATGTATGTACTCTTCATAAGAAGGAATTGGTTTGTTAGGGACCCTAGGGATTTGGAGGGTCGGAGTAAAGGAGCCTTAGAATCATGATACACCTTGGTTAGAGCCTTTTTAGAAAATTTGGGACAAACATTACCAGGATCATTCCATAGTGCATCTAGTCCTAGGCTCATCAAACTATTCCTTATGAATTTAAGCCAAGGAATATTCCCCGAATTTGGGAAGCTGAGAACTTCCTGGAGACCCTGTCTATAGTGAATCAATTCAGGCACTGTCCATAATCTGCGCCAGTAGATCACAGGACGAAGTGCCAACTCTTCCTCCAGTGGTCTAATGCCTAAGTCAAGTCGTAGAGGCACTAGCGGTGTACTCGGAGGAAGAGCTGCTAGACACCTAAGGAATCTGTTCTCCTCCTTTGTCAGGCTGTCCAGGATTTTATGACCCCATAGTTCACTCCCATAGGTAACTGCTCCTCTTGCTTGGACTCTATAAATATGAAGAGGAGGGCCTATGGGTTTAAGGGTTGACCTATTCTTCCCCACCATTGCTAGTATTCCACCAATATGTTGCGCCAGCTTCAGCCTTGTTTTCTCCTGATGTTGACCCCACCCCAATTCCTCGTTGAGTGTGACACCAAGGTATTCAAACGTGCTCACTCGGTCTAGTACATTTTCCCCAATGCGAGGAATACGGTGAAACCTGGGTGGCGGATTGAAGGCCATAAATGTGGTCTTTGTGGTGTTAATTTCCAATCCATGCTCTCTACAGAAGTCCCCAAAACCATCCAGAACACGCTGGATTCCCATAGGTGACTTGGAGAGAAGGAGGGTATCATCAGCAAACATAATTGCTGGGACCCTCCTTCCCGCCAACTTCGGGACATCCGAATTGGGGACCCCATTAAGGTGGTCAATGACCCCGTTAACAAAGAGGCAGAACAGGGTCGGTGCAAGTACGCACCCCTGTCTTACCCCTCTCTCCACGGGAAACTTGTTTGAGAGTACGCCCTGCGCACCGCACCTCACACGGGCATAGGTGTTTGTATGGAGGCGGATGATCATATTCAGGAGATCAGCTGGCACCCCAACTTTCGCCAGGACTTCCCAAAGCTTACCACGCGGAACAAGGTCGAACGCAGCCCTTAGATCTACAAATACAGTATAGAGGCTGCCACCCTCCAGCTGTATTGTTTTCCAATGTATAAGGGACAGCCTAAAGACCTGGTCCACGGTAGAGATCTTCTGGCGAAACCCAGCCTGAAGAGGGCTCAGGACATCCCTCTCCTCGATCCAGTCCAAAAGTCGATCCAACAGAAGCCTCGCAAAGAGTTTCTGAGGAACGTCTATCAGACTGATCGGTCTATAATTGGCGGGGAGCAAAGGTGAGCCCCTTTTAAAAATGGGCACAATCTCCGCCCCCAGCCAAGTTGGGGGAAGTGCCATCCCATGAATAATTGCGTTAAACAGTATCAGAAAGTACAATGCCCAAATTCTGACTTCGTGCCTTAGGAGGTCGCCTGGAATCTTATCTAAGCCTGGCGCTTTTCCTAAAGAAAGGCAAGTTATTGCCCTTTCCACTTCCTCCAGCTTAAAGTCTTCCAACACCGTGCAACTATCAATGGGGTTCACTAAGCTCTCAGGCGGAGTTCCCATTTGGTCTAGCCCAACACTGCTATAGAGGGACGAGAAGTGTTTTTCCCAGACTTCAGCTGTAACATTACCTTCTATTGCCTTAACAGGCTCAGCAGAACCATGTCTGACTATGTGCCAAAATTTTTTGGAATCTCTAACTTTGAGAGCAGATGTTATTTCTGACCAGTTCTCCCAGTCCCAGTCTATTTTTGCGGCTTCAAGACTGGACTTATAGGCCACCCTCTTTTCCCTGATCACAGAAGATGTTTCCTTATTTTTAAGTGCTTGGAGGAGATCTTTCTTTGCTACCCTGCAGCTGGCATTGAACCAAGAGGCTCTTTCACTCCTCGGTTTCCTGCCCCGGACCACAGGATTCAATACCTCAGCTAGATTGGCACAAAGAGTCTGATGGATATCCTCAAGGACAGAACAGCCTTCCAACGAGGGCAATTGAGGGAGAAGGCTCTCCATTCTTTCCAAAGTTACAGCCACTTGCTCATATATAGCCCTTATACGGTTCGGTTTCTCTAATAGTCTATCCCACCTTAGTCTTCGTCTGTTGCTAGACAGAGTGAGGCTAAGGGCAGGTAAACCATTTCCCCGAGCTTCTGGCCTAAGGAAACCATCCGCAGCTAATGAGAGGATTAGGGGGTTGTGATCACTATCAGCCCTTTGGGCAATTTTAAAGTCTAATGCCAATTTCCAATCTTGGAGTCTGATCAGTATGTAATCGATCCGGGACTCCTGCCTTGGTCTGTTAAAAGTTGGCTGGGGCGGATTATCCCCCTTGAACCTACCATTGCATGCTCTAAGTGAATTTGCCAATATTAATGTTAGAACTTGCAATGACTTATCAAATCTATCTTAAGGACAAAAAACAGAAAAAGATCATAAGGGATGAAACTTATTGAGCGAGGTAGGGTATTCACCTTCTCTAAGAAGTATGACGATATAACCTCTAGACCTATAAATGAAACAAATATCACAGAAAAACCATTAAGTGTTTCCTCCAGCAACACCTCTGTATCATCTTTGGGAAGTGACCCTGGAGAGGGACCCAGTACTAGTGAAGCTGCCCAATCTACTTCCCTTTTTTTTTTTTTTTTTTTTTTTAACAAGAAGTCCAGCGTTACAGGCTGGGAAACAAAAGGGGAAACCCAAACATAGAACAAGCCGGGGAGGGAAGAAACATAAGAACAGGGGTTCAGACACGTGGACAAAGCAAATTGACCCAGATAAGGAAATAGGTTGCATTGAAGTGAATACAAACCAAGAAGGGGATGATGAATGTTTAAGTTCTAAAGAATTACGTGTTATCAATCTATCGTCCAAATCTTTGAATGATAGTGAGATGGTTGTCTTACAGATAGGTTTGAACTTTTGTATAACTAAAAACAGTAACTTTGTTGATGTACATACTGATGTTTACAAATTCATGAGAAAGTTGCAATTAAAAAAATATTTCTCCGAACATACATCTATTCCCACAACTGTTTTGAGAAGTGAAGAGAATGTTTCTAGTTTAACAATTGCTGAATTAGATGGCATTCATCTGTTAGCAACTTTGGATTAAGATGATCCTGATATAGATATTGTTCAGATGGCTAACTTTTTGGATATATGTGAGGAGACTACTGTAGACAGTGGCCTACAAAATAAATCTAGGTGCATACCACCAGAATTTCATGATGTGCATCTTGATGAATTCTCAGATAAAGTTACACAAGAATTGTTTCAACTAGAGGACAAACATGGAAAAAAACTTCCACTGCAAACATCAGTATAATCTTTCTAAAGAGGATATGGCCCTCCTAAAAACTCTACAAGAGGATCCTGAGTTAGTAATACGCGAAGCAGACAAGGGGGGCATTATAGTTCTCATGGATCTTAAGGATTATTTGGGTGAGATCGATAGTCAATTAAAAGATAACAACTGCTATGAGCAATTAAAAGAACAACCCATCCCCAATATTGAGAAAATGATTAATGCCCAACTACAGGACTGGAATGAGTCGGGTCTTATTTCAGATCACGAATATCATTGTCTGTAGGCTCATGACAGTGGGCACCCCTGCATATACATACTCCCGAAAATACATAAAGGGGGTGTTTCCGCCGGGAGGCCTATCATCTCCGGTGATGGGAGTCCCACTGAACATCTATCAGAGTATGTTGATGGGTTTTTACAGCCTCTATTTAGAAATCTGCCAGCATACCTCAAAGACAGCAGGGATGTGCTCTGTAAACTCGAGGACTTTGAATGGGACAGCCACGATCTCATGTTCATTACAATGGATGTGGAAAGTTTATATACATGCATCCATACAGGACAAGGTCTGGAAGCCTTGAAGCATTTCCTATACAAGAGAATTGCAAAACATTTGGAACACACCATGATTCTCCTGGCTGGAAATGGCACGTATGAGCCTCACAATGAATTTTTTCCTACTTAATGGGAATTGGTTCCTACAGAAACAGGGGAGGGCCATGGGATCCAGGTTTGCTCCGTCTTATGCAAACCTCTTCATGGGTTTGTATGAGACTGAGCATGCCTGGGGATCTGGATCTAAGAGATGGAGTAACAACATTATTTTCTATGCAAGATACATAGATGATGTCATACTTATCTGGAATGGGAATGGAGGGGAGGAAGAACTGTTGGCCTATCAATGTTATCTTAACACAAACCGGTTTAATGTTAAACTAACCATGAAATACTCAAGAGAAAGCATTGATTTTTTTGGACCTTAAACTGTTTTGTCACTGATAATAAGATTCAAAGTGACATTTTTAAGAAACACACCTCCTGAAACAGCGTGCTACACGCTGAAAGTGCACATCCGAGCACAACCATAAATGCGATACCATATGGCGAGATGGTCCACGCCAGACGAAACTGTAGCCAGGACCATTTTTTCCATGAAAATCTAGAGACCATAAAAAGAACTTCCATAGCAGAGGCTATTCAAAAAAATTTCTTAAACAGGCAGAGACGAGAATTAGGAAAGTCAACAGGCAGAGTACGCTTAGTCACAAACCTAAAAATGTAAAGAAAATGCAAAATGAGAATGTGGTCTTTATAACCCAGTATAATGCCTACAGTCATCATATTTACAACATATTACAAAGGAACTGGCATTTATTGACATCAGCAAAGTTACCTGTAGGCACAATTTCAGACAAACCTAGGATGGTATGTAAGAGGGGTAAAACATTGAAAAATATGCTCTGCCCTAGCTATGTGAAAGAGCAGAAAAGTGATGTAATTTCGTGGCTTCCAAACAAACCAGCTAGGTTTTTCATATGTGGCTCATGTAACATTTGCCAATTTGGACTGCATAAAAAATTGGAGTTCAAATACAACACAGGAAGAGAATTTAAAGTTAACACCTTCATAAATTGCAATACAACGTTCACTGTATATATCGGGTGCGCCTGCAACAAAATCTATGTAATTAGTAGTATTCGTAACCTTAAAATTCGGATACAAGAGCATGTAAGGGCAATAAAAAAATAAAGATGAAAGATACCCAGTTTCCATCCATATGCATGAAAGGCATCCAGATGATTCAAAAATCTGGTTTCACGCAATTGAACATGTAAAGGCACGAGAAAGGGGTGGCGGCAGAGTTAAAGCATTAAGAAAGGCAGAAGCTAGCTAGATTTGTTGCCTTAGAACAATCTCCATAGGCCTGCACATCAATAGTGAAATGTATCACTTCTTGTGAAATGTGCACTGATATAACCATGTCTTTAGTTGTCATTGAACATGTTCTGATACTATGGGAACTAGTTTTTGAAATATGTAAATCTCTAGATACCATATGACTGTATCTAACCCTCATGACTGTATCTAACCCTCATATGCTCATTGATATATGTATAGGTGTGAAGAAGATCTGAATCCGGTATAATATTTTTATAAATATCTGTTATTTGTTTTTCTTGAAGTCATGATTCTTTACAAATACTAATGTGGTTTGTAGTTAGCCGTTTATCAGGCAAAACCACAACATGTTGACTGTAACCCTCCATTAATACCACTGAGGCATATTTAAAGCAAAGGGTTAAATTTAGTTTGCAATTATTCTGAGAAATGTCGATATGGAATGCCTAAGCCATAAGGGGGAGGTGTTAGTCACTTGCTGTCTATGGATGTAACATACAGTGTTACTCTCCATTGTTATGTAACCTTAAAATATAATGCTGTTTAACCTTCAGCTGCGTAATAGAGAACACTCCAATATGGCGACTATAACCTCCTTTGTATCATTTTAAATATAAACCTTCGTGGGGACATAGGGCCAAACTAGAGCGAGATTATGACTGCTCGGCTCGGATTCATTCCGTAAATAATGCCTGTTAACATAGAAGCGTCAAACGAAGACTGTATCGCACAATATGGAATGATTATTTCGAAAGATGTCGGTCATGGTCACATTCCACTGGGGACAGAATTGAATCTCATAACACTCGCTTGTGTTGCGATTATTGTAAATAAGACTGATTATTGAACAGGGTGAGGCCTATATGGGGTATCGTGATGTCACTTTCTCAAACCCTTTAAGATGGCCACTATTTTAATCATGCCATCTGAGTATTAGAATGAACAACCTCTAGGAAATACGGCAATGGTACTTCCAGGAACTCCAAGATGGCGACATTAGATTTGTGATATATGGTTGCACTGAAATAAATGTAAAATTGTTCCTTTTGGTGGCACTATAAGTGTTTTCATGTTAATAACGATCCGCTGAATTAAATTTGAGTTGTTTCGCGCATTTATATTTTGAATAGGTAATTTTCTTGCTTTGTAAAGTAGCTGACATAGATTTTTTGTCCTTTTTAAGATGGCGGCCATGGTTACGATACGTAAACCGTGTTCCGTTTGATAATTGACTTCAGGTGTTCTCCAACGCGGGATATTTAAATACAGGTTTATGACTGATCAATAACACCACAGAAGGACCACGCGATGGGGGCAGACTGATGCCGTTTACTAGTAAGTCTCTGGGCAACTTAGTAGGCACTTGGTTAGAAGCTACACTAGTTTTAAAACAGGAGCAAGCATGATTTGCATGGCACTTTGTTGATGGGATTTAAGAAGTATATAGATATGAGCCCAGCTTATCTACCATGGCTCACTGAAATGTTATAGTGCATGGGAGGTGGGAAATGACATGTATCCCTTTCAGTATTATTCCACCAATGTATTAAATGGGGTGGAGTTATATATACTATAATGGATAGTATACATTTTGAATTATGCCAATAGCAATTTTATATCTTTTTGGTATTTCATGGCGCTTCCCTGACAAACTATGTATCAAGTCCTAAAAAATAATGTCATGTTACATTATGGCTCCATTATACACCACGATATAAAGTTTAGTGCCATGATTTCTTTGTTCACTAACGGGGATTTGACGATGGGGCATGTTATATTATGGTTCCATTATATACCACAGCAAACCGCAAAATGCCAGATTACCTTTTTAAACGACTAGGGTTTTACGCTTTCAGTAAAAATGAAAAGCTGTTCATTTACATATTAATTCATAGATTGAGACTGGCTTACACCGCAAACCTGCCCAGTGACTGATCAAGATAATTGGATCCCCAACATATAGGGACTTCGATCTTTAGAATAAAATAACTTCTGAAGCAATTGAGGTATGTCCATCTTGAAAAATCATATTCAATTATACCATCCCTAGTATAGGATTGCAAATATAATGACTTTTTATGTTTGCCATGCTCTGGCCATATAGGTGGCTGTACTGGGAGGGAGTGACTGACCTCCAGTATTACCTTGATGAATATAAAGAAAGATTCCTTGGCACTTTTGGTAAGCAATAAATCGGTAGTTTTAGGGTAGCATATGTTAATTGAATGGGATATGTTTGTTTCCTGTTAATTTTCAAGTAACATCTTTGCTGCATTGTTAAGCATTAATGGAATTAGAAGTTATTCAGTGATTACTTATGCAGGCCTCCAAAACCAGGAGAAAACATGGTTTTAAGAAAATACAATTTTGAGTAAAAAAAGATGATAAATGGAGATCCTCATGATGGTTACCAAATTTTATATTAATTGTAATTGTGTTTTTCAGCAGGTCATGGATTAATAGTGTACATTGACGAAATAGTTTTGAATCTTCTTTCAAGCGCTAGAATTTATAAACTCTTCGTATTTATGATATAGATCTAAACAAGCATAATAGGATATAAATAATTGTAAATAGAAAATGTTTTTATTATCTTGTTTTTTAACTGTATATATGTTTGTAAATATTATTGTAAATAATATCACTGTAAATATAATACATATTATGTGTACATATTTGAAGCCCTGAAGAAGTCCTTCGGGACGAAACACATTGGCTACGGTTGTGTGTTTTTAAGAAGATTATGAATAAAGAAAATGTATACAAGACCTGCTGAATGGATCTGAAATTTTGTTGAAATAGACCTGTTTTAATACTGAGTGAAGTGCTGGATCATTGTGTTCTTGTTTAAATTGTGGGATTGTCCCAAGGAGGCTTAGGGGTATTGAGTCTCAGGTCCCTGGCACCCTGAGAAAAAGACTAACTATAACCTAATAGCTGATCGGTGCAGTGACTATTGCCCCATACCCTGTTTCTTTTTGTGTTCATATATTCCTGAAGAATTTATAGAATTCTCGAATTTTGAGTGGTGCACCATTTATGGGGTTAGCGCGGTGTTTTAATAGCACATGTATATTAACCAGGATTCTTTTGATGCATCACTCTATGCAATGAGATAGGATACTTTAGCAGCTGGGATGTTGCTCTTGTAATCCTTTGTGGCCCTGAGAGATCTTAGGTTAGCCTCAGTGGGTGGTCCCCTCTACCTTCTTCTGTCTGCTCGTACACCTTTCTATTTATTTCCCCTGAAAATTAGAATAGGGGTAGGGGTTCTCCTGCTGTAATGCCAGCTTATCAACTGTATCTGTCAAAGTGTTGTAGTAACAAGATGTGAAGTCATTGATTTCTACCAGCCTTGTTCAGACGTCTCAACATCTGTGATTTTTTTTTTGTGTTTCTGGTCCATATTTTCTGGGATTTACATTGTGGTCTCTCTGAAAGCTGAACCACAAAGTACACTGGGTGATGTATATTGTCTTTTGTCTCAAGGCTGCCCTAGCTGGAGAAGGAGAAGGTAATGTTATATTCCATATAGGTACCCTATATAGGCACAGGTAACATTTCAACCTTTCACCTATATTCTTTCCTACATGACATACATACCGGTTCATAGGGACTGACCTTTTACTTAGATTTGACACTACATTCAGTACGCGGGTTTTTCCCTAGTTCGAATCTCATACATATTATGCATGAGGCTTCTTGGAAGCACAGCAGGACTAACATCTCCTGTATAATATCTCGGTATAAAGTTCAGGCCCAACATCATCCTTAGGCCGACACAGTAACACAGCAAAGTAGGACCCCTGGGGATATACATCACATCTTTCTTAGAAGGACAGAGGAGACCGAGACTTCCCGGCTGACACACTGACCAGAGACGCTAAGATTCCTGCATGCAGACACTCCAGCTCGCAGTGGTCTAACATACCTCGCAGGGTGTCCAACTCGAAACGGGGTCCCATATTCTCTCATTCTCAGGCAATGGGGTTGACTAGATCCTAGAGGGATTCTTGGCATAACACCTACAAAGATGCTAGGTACATTTAGGTACATCTAGTTAGGGAGGCATCGTAGGAGTACGCACTTTTTATCATGTGTTTTATATACTTGTATGTATTCATGATTATTACAAGATGGTAGAACTTTACCATCCTTTTACTTTCATAGTAATTCTACTCATATATATCTCTGCTACTGTCTAATGGTTTTTGCAGCTCATCTATTCTACACTAGAACTGCTCAATAAACTCTTATTGAAAACGCCCAGCCTGTTTATTTCTGTGTATCTCTCTGAGACAAACTAAGTGAGCACGAGTGACTGAGCGAAATGTAGTATATTGTTTCCACAATTCTGAGGGATCAGGGTTGTCATGTTCTGAGGTTGCCAGAATCTAGTCTCTCCTTGGTAAGAGGAGATTATAGTGGCACTGTGAGCTAGCTGATACAGACAGGCTAACATATCCGGTGGAGGTGCACGGAGTCCCACAGTTTGTTAACCAAACGAGCAGATCCTGTATAGGTTATATAGGAACTACACAACATGGCGCCGCCAATGTTGGTTAGGTACTTATTTAACAGTAGAATCTGAGTAGCTCAGTTGTGCTGTTCTCAGAGACCCCTACACACAACACCAGATACGTCTGGATTGGGTGGACACAAACTCCGCCACAGCTGAGTAGGCGAAAAATCATATTTATTGGCTGTTGGTTAATCAAGCTTGAAGGACACAGTGTTCCTCAAATTGTGCAAAAACACACTTATCTTGGTTCTCTTGAAAAACAATTTAGTGTTCTAAAAACAATTACTAACCAGGTCTTAGACCCACTGCAACAAGCACTGCCCCTCTCAGATGAGGAGGAGGATGCAGACGTAATACACATTGCACCGCATTTTAGAAATAGTCACCCTAAAACTGCTAGAGCATGGTTTAACACATAGGGGTGGTATAGTAGTATTCGTGATGAACAAGTTACTTACCTTCGGTAACGATATATCTGTAAGAAACATAGGTTAGTTATAGATTCCTTACATTAGAATTACCCACAGGCGTTGGACTGGATCTGTGCAAAAACAACAATTGATGGACAGAATGCAGAACAATGTCATACATTCACCCCAGTACAGAGATCTGGGCGTAAATCCATCGTTTTTTTGCTCACCATGCCATTCCAGTTTGAACCCAGCCATATGCAAATCAGTCTTGACCCTGTGCCCCATGGGAACAGTCCAGCCCGAACTGCCAAGCCAGGTCCTCCCTGGACTGGAAACAAGCATCCTAGGACCGGTTTCGGGCTTTCAGCCCTCGTCAGCCAGGATAGCTTGATTCCAGTGGCATGGAGAGCAAGGGACTCACGTCTGAGCATACCCTTCCCACTCGGGGTGACAAATGCAAAAACAACAATTGATGGACAGAATGCAGAACAATGTCATACATTCACCCCAGTACAGAGATCTGGGCCTAAATCCATCGTTTTTTTTGCTCACCATGCCATTCCAGTTTGAACCCAGCCATATGCAAATCAGTCTTGACCCTGTGCCCCATGGGAACAGTCCAGCCCGAACTGCCAAGCCAGGTCCTCCCTGGACTGGAAACAAGCATCCTAGGACCGGTTTCGGGCTTTCAGCCCTCGTCAGCCAGGATAGCTTGATTCCAGTGGCATGGAGAGCAAGGGACTCACGTCTGAGCATACCCTTCCCACTCGGGGTGACAAATGCAAAAACAACAATTGATGGACAGAATGCAGAACAATGTCATACATTCACCCCAGTACAGAGATCTGGGCCTAAATCCATCGTTTTTTTGCTCACCATGCCATTCCAGTTTGAACCCAGCCATATGCAAATCAGTCTTGACCCTGTGCCCCATGGGAACAGTCCAGCCCGAATTGCCAAGCCAGGTCCTCCCTGGACTGGAAACAAGCATCCTAGGACGGTTTCGGGCTTTCAGCCCTCGTCAGCCAGGATAGCTTGATTCCAGTGGCATGGAGAGCAAGGGACTCACGTCTGAGCATACCCTTCCCACTCGGGGTGACAAATGCAAAAACAACAATTGATGGACAGAATGCAGAACAATGTCATACATTCACCCCAGTACAGAGATCTGGGCCTAAATCCATCGTTTTTTTGCTCACCATGCCATTCCAGTTTGAACCCAGCCATATGCAAATCAGTCTTGACCCTGTGCCCCATGGGAACAGTCCAGCCCGAACTGCCAAGCCAGGTCCTCCCTGGACTGGAAACAAGCATCCTAGGACCGGTTTCGGGCTTTCAGCCCTCGTCAGCCAGGATAGCTTGATTCCAGTGGCATGGAGAGCAAGGGACTCACGTCCGAGCATACCCTTCCCACTCGGGGTGACAAATGCAAAAACAACAATTGATGGACAGAATGCAGAACAATGTCATACATTCACCCCAGTACAGAGATCTGGGCCTAAATCCATCGTTTTTTTGCTCACCATGCCATTCCAGTTTGAACCCAGCCATATGCAAATCAGTCTTGACCCTGTGCCCCATGGGAACAGTCCAGCCCGAACTGCCAAGCCAGGTCCTCCCTGGACTGGAAACAAGCATCCTAGGACCGGTTTCGGGCTTTCAGCCCTCGTCAGCCAGGATAGCTTGATTCCAGTGGCATGGAGAGCAAGGGACTCACGTCTGAGCATACCCTTCCCACTCGGGGTGACAAATGCAAAAACAACAATTGATGGACAGAATGCAGAACAATGTCATACATTCACCCCAGTACAGAGATCTGGGCCTAAATCCATCGTTTTTTTGCTCACCATGCCATTCCAGTTTGAACCCAGCCATATGCAAATCAGTCTTGACCCTGTGCCCCATGGGAACAGTCCAGCCCGAACTGCCAAGCCAGGTCCTCCCTGGACTGGAAACAAGCATCCTAGGACCGGTTTCGGGCTTTCAGCCCTCGTCAGCCAGGATAGCTTGATTCCAGTGGCATGGAGAGCAAGGGCCTCACGTCTGAGCATACCCTTCCCACTCGGGGTGACAAATGCAAAAACAACAATTGATGGACAGAATGCAGAACAATGTCATACATTCACCCCAGTACAGAGATCTGGGCCTAAATCCATCGTTTTTTTGCTCACCATGCCATTCCAGTTTGAACCCAGCCATATGCAAATCAGTCTTGACCCTGTGCCCCATGGGAACAGTCCAGCCCGAACTGCCAAGCCAGGTCCTCCCTGGACTGGAAACAAGCATCCTAGGACCGGTTTCGGGCTTTCAGCCCTCGTCAGCCAGGATAGCTTGATTCCAGTGGCTTGGAGAGCAAGGGACTCACGTCTGAGCATACCCTTCCCACTCGGGGTGACAAATGCAAAAACAACAATTGATGGACAGAATGCAGAACAATGTCATACATTCACCCCAGTACAGAGATCTGGGCCTAAATCCATCGTTTTTTTGCTCACCATGCCATTCCAGTTTGAACCCAGCCATATGCAAATCAGTCTTGACCCTGTGCCCCATGGGAACAGTCCAGCCCGAACTGCCAAGCCAGGTCCTCCCTGGACTGGAAACAAGCATCCTAGGACCGGTTTCGGGCTTTCAGCCCTCGTCAGCCAGGATAGCTTGATTCCAGTGGCATGGAGAGCAAGGGACTCGCGTCTGAGCATACCCTTCCCACTCGGGGTGACAAATGCAAAAACAACAATTGATGTACAGAATGCAGAACAATGTCATACATTCACCCCAGTACAGAGATCTGGGCCTAAATCCATCGTTTTTTTGCTCACCATGCCATTCCAGTTTGAACCCAGCCATATGCAAATCAGTCTTGACCCTGTGCCCCATGGGAACAGTCCAGCCCGAACTGCCAAGCCAGGTCCTCCCTGGACTGGAAACAAGCATCCTAGGACCGGTTTCGGGCTTTCAGCCCTCGTCAGCCAGGATAGCTTGATTCCAGTGGCATGGAGAGCAAGGGACTCGCGTCTGAACATACCCTTCCCACTCGGGGTGACAAATGCAAAAACAACAATTGATGTACAGAATGCAGAACAATGTCATACATTCACCCCAGTACAGAGATCTGGGCCTAAATCCATCGTTTTTTTGCTCACCATGCCATATGCAAATCAGTCTTGACCCTGTGCCCCATGGGAACAGTCCAGCCCGAACTGCCAAGCCAGGTCCAGATTGGACTGGATCTGGAAAGTTTTTTCGTCAGCAGTACATCTGCGCGTCGGAAGGTGGCGTCGGTCGGCTCTGCGTCTGTCATTGGCGCCGTGGTCACTGGGATGACGTCGCGGTAGCTACTTAGACGCCGCCCTCGTGCGCTCACGTCATTTCTGCACACGACTCCTCGCCCCAAAGCAGTAGTGGTGTAGTGGGCACGCAGCCTCACTGGAGGCTCCTTTTTTGTTAGAGAATAGCAGGCTTTAAAACATACAACGACCCATCTGGAGATGGTCCACTTGTGTATGGCCCGACCTTTCTGGGTGCCCACCTACCCAACTAAGAGCTGGTCATCCACCTGGAACTGTTTAGTGCAATCCAGATAGGAAAGCGCATGTTTTGGGTCCAGACAGTGGAGCCTCTTTTCCTCTTTCGTAGGTTGCGGTGGCGGAAAGAAGGTGGGCAAAGTGGTGGTTTGCCCAATATAAAAGGAGGTGACCACCTTGGGAAGAAAGGATGGACGACTTCGTAGGACAATCTTGCCCAGATGTACAGCCAGAAAAGGAGGCTTGGTTGAAAGAGCCTGGAGCTCACTCACTCTTCTGGCAGATGTGATGGCTACCAGAAATGCAGTTTTAAGAGTGAAGAGTCTGAGAGGACAGTTGTGAAGCGGCTCAAAGGGAGCGCACATCAAATAGGTCAAGACCAAATTCAAGTCCCACTGAAGCATTACGAAGGGGATAGGAGGAAAGAGATGAGTAATGCCTTTTAAGAAACCATTTACAACCGGGAACTTGAAGATAGAAGGCTGATCAGGAAGCATAAGAAAGGCAGAAATGGACGAGAGATAGCCCTTGATACTACCCAGAGCAGAGCCCTGCTGGGCCAAAGAAAGGAGGAACAAGAGAACCTCAGAAAGGGGATCCACAACCTTTGCTGCTCACCATGCCATAAATTTGTTCCATCGACAGGCGTATACCGTCTTAGGGGAGGGACGCCTGGCTGCCAAGATTACATCACAGACTTCGGGAGGCAGGTCAAACGATGTCAGCTGGCGCTGCTCAGTCTCCACACAAGGAGGTGGAGACTAGACAGGTTCAGGTGGAGGACCGCCCCTGCTGCTGCGACAGAAGATCCTCCCGAAGAGGCAGTCTGATCGGAGGATCGATGGCCATGTTGAGCAACACAGGATCCAAGACTCTTCGTGGCCAATCCGGAGTCACAAGAATGACTTGGGCACGGTCGGGCTTGATCTTCTTCAGCACGCTGGGCAGAAGCTGTATAGGCGTAAAGGCGTTTAGAAGACAGCAACTCCACTTGCGGCGAAGAGTGTCGCCTAGTGAGTGCCACCTTGGAAATTCCAACACGCAAAATTGCTCTTTGGTGGTGAATAGATCTAACCAAGGCTCTCTCCACTGCCGAAAGAGACCTTGCACCACCTCCGAGTGAAGACGCCATTCGTGATCCATCATGCATCTGCAGCGGAGTTCGTCCGCCCTGGCGTTCAGAGAACCTGCCAGGTGTTGAACCACCAGGGCTATGCCCTGATGTTCCAGCCATGTCCAGAGGTGGAGGGCCTCCTGACCTAGGGTCCACGACCCCAACCCACCGTGTTTGTTGCAGTACCACATGGCGATGGTGTTGTACGTGAATACCAGCACTACTCTTCCCCGGACAGAGAGAAGGAATGCTTTGAGTGCAAGACGGATCGCCCGAAGCTCTAGAACGTCCATGAGGAGCCCAGACTCCGCCGGAGAACAGAGGCCTCTGATCCCCGCCTCTCCCATGTGGCCGCCCCATCCCAGATGGAATGCGTCTGTCACCACTGTGTGTTCTGGTTGGAGAAGGGAGAGGGATCTGCCGTTGACCCAATCCTGGTTCATGAGCCACCACTGCAATTGTCATGCAGTGCCCTCCGAGATCTGGATGCAATCGGACAGATTCCCCTGATGCTCCCACTGGAACTTCAGGTCCTACTGCCGAGCCCGCATATACCACCTGGCATGATCGACCAGCAGGATGCAGGAGGCCATGAGACCCAGCAGCCTCCGGGTCAACCTGACCGAAACCCGGGATAGGGGCTGAAAGATCGGAATCATAGCCCGAATATCCTGGACTCGCTGTTCGGGAGGATAAACCCTAAACTGCGTTGTGTCCAGAACCGCTTTGATGAAGAGGAGCTTCTGAGAGGGGGTCAGGTGTGACTTCGGCACGTTGATGGAGAACCCCAGCAAATGCAGAAGGTCGGCCATAGTCTGGAGGTGGGAGACGACAGCCTGGGGCGAGCCAGCCTTCAAAAGCCAGTCGTCGAGATAGGGGAAAACTTGAACCCCTGATCTGCGCAGATGAGCTGCGACCACTGCCATCACTTGCGTGAACACCCAAGGCACATTGGTAAGGCCAAAGGGGAGCACGGTAAACTGAAAGTACTCGTGGCCTACCGTGAACCGCAGGTAACGCCGGTGGCCCGGCAGGATGGGGATGTGAAAGTAAGCGTCCTGCAAGTCCAACGCTACCATCCAGTCTCCAGGGTCGAGGGCAGACAAGACCTGAGCTAGCGTCAACATCTTGAACTTCTCCTTCCTGAGGAAGCGGTTGTCGTTCCTGAGGTGCAAGATAGGACGCAGGCCCTTGTCCTTCTTGGGTACCCGAAAGTAGTGGGAATAGCAACCACGACCTACTTCTGGGGCAGGAACGCGCTTGATGGCTCCCTTGGCCAAGAGAGCCGTGACTTCCTGTTGGAGAAGGCCCAGTTGATCCTCCGACATGTGATGGTACTGAGGTGGCATGGCTGGAGGGGTAGCCTCGAAGGGGAGGGAGTCCCCTTTGGACTATCTGCAAAACCCACCTGTCTGATGTGATTGTGCGCCAGTGGGGGAGGTTATGGCGGATCCTGCCACCCACTGACGATTGATGGACCTGAAATGTCAGACTAGGAAGGTTTGGAGGTGGAAGCAGAGGGTGGTTGGTGATCTGGCGCACTTGTTAGCCCCCAGAACCACGGCAGTGGTTCCCACGTCCCCGGCCGTGCGCAGGTTGTGTAGCTTGCGTCGGCCTGTGGCTCTGGGTGGGACATAGTGGGGCACCCTTTCCGTAGCCACAAAAGGGGCGAAAAGCAGACTCCGCAGTGGGGGTTGGAGAGGCCCAAGGACTTGGCCGTAGCCTGTGAGTCCTTGAAACGCTCTACAGCATTGTCTGCTTTGTCGCAAAAAAGGCGACGGCCATCAAAGGGCATGTCCATAAGGGTGCTCTGGACGTCCCCAGAAAAGCCAATCGATCTCATCCAGGCGTACCGTTGAAGGGCTACCGATGTGGAAATCGTCCTGCCTAGAGAGTCTGCGATATCCAGCCCACAACGGATGGTAAACTTTGCTGCGTCCCTGCCAGCGGAAACAGCCTGGGAGAGTACAGTCCGGACCTCCTCCGGACACTGAGGCAGCACCTGCGCAAACGTATCCCACACAGAGTGGGAATAACGGCTCAAAAGACATGCAGTGTTTACAGACCGCAGTCCCAATCTGGTGGAAGACAAAAATCTTCTTTCCAAGATGATCCAGCTTCTTGGCTAACCTATCTGGTTGATCGTTAGGGAATGAGCTCTTGGAGGTAGAGGCTTGGATAACCAAGCTCTTGGGGTGGGGTGGTAGGAGAACAAAGTGGGGTCGCCCAAGGCCGGGCAGTGGCGTCGGGCAATCGCCCTATCCACGGAAGCCCCCGTGTTGGGCCTGGACCAGGTGCCCAAAAGGATGTCTGTTAGGGCCTCATTAAACGGCACCAGGGGCTCCAAAGAGCTCGCTTGCGGTTGAAGCACCTCTGTCAGGAGGTTGGTCCTGACCGCCACTGTAGAGAGCTCAAGGTGGAGAGCCTCGGTTGCCCTACGCAACACCACTGCATAGGAAGTTCCCTCCTCCGTAGCCACGGTAGGAGCAGACGACATGCCAAGGTCAGGGGAGGTATCGAGACCACTGGCATCCCCAGATCCTCTCTCCAGTCTGGTTCATAATCAAACTCGTCAGGCAGAGGGTCACCTGACCCCTCCCAGTCCTCCTCCTCGTCCTCTGGGTGCCAATCTGTCCTAAAAGGGAGTCCAGGAGTGAACATGGGCACAAAGACACCACTCTGTGCTGGATATGGCATCGGGCGACTCCAGTCCAGCTCCAAGTCCACATCAGGATGGAGGCCTGGTGCAGGTGCGGTGCCGCAGGAAGTGGTGCCGGTGGAGGTGTAATGAGGTCAACCGGTGTCGATTGGGATCCAGGCCTGGATCCATGGGGGCCCTGCGGGGCCGAAGCCGCCAGCAGAGAAGGTCTAGGACCCCCAATTGAGTCTGCGGGGCCCAAAGGCACGCCCGCGAAGTTGGGCTGCCCAAAGATGGCCCTTTTGCATTTGTCACCCGAGTGGGACGGGTATGCCCAGACGTGAGCCCCGTGCTCTACATGCCAGAGGAATCAAGCTATCCTGGCTGATTAGGAGTGAAACCCCGAAACCGGTCCTAGGATGCTTGTTTCCAGTCCAGGGAGGACCTTGCCTGGCAGTTCGGCCTGGACTGTTCCCATGAGGCACAGGGTCAAGACTGATTTGCATATGGCTGGGGTCAAACTGGAACGGCATGGTGAGCAAAAAAACAATGGATTTAGGCCCAGATCTCTGTACTGCGGTGAATGTATGACATTGTTCTGCATTCTGGCCATCAATTGTTCCTTTTGCATTTGTCACCCCGAGTGGGACGGGTATGCCCAGACGTGGGTCCTGTGCTCTCCATGCCACTGGAATCAAGATATCCTGTCTGATGAGGGGTGAAACCCCGAAAACCAGTCCTAGGATACTTGTTTCCAGTCCAGGGAGGACCTGGCCTGGCAGTTCGGGCTGGACTGTTCCCATGAGGCACAGGGTCAAGACTGATTTGCATATGGCTGGGTTCAAACTGGAATGGCATGGTGAGCAAAATAACAATGGATTTAGGCCCATATGTCTGTACTGGGGTGAATGTATGACATTGTTCTGCATTCTGTCCATCAATTGTTCCTTTTGCAAATATGGCATGCATCGCCTTGTGAAACTGACAAAGCTAGGCAGGGGTCGCTCCAGGTCCCGGGAAGCGAGGGAAACTCTGAGTCAGCCCTTCAGGCTCTGTAGGCGGAGCCGTGGGAGTGGCACCGCCCGCATCCCTCGTCAGGTCAGCCGACCGACGGGGAGAAGTCGAAGAGCGATGACGCTACGTCGACTTCTTGTGCTTCGACTTACCTGACCCCGAATGCGAAGACTTGGATGACGAGTGGTGATGGCTCCACGACTGGTCCCTCGATCTCCCTCCCGACCTGGACCTCGAACAGCACGGAGCCGACTGCCGGCGCTCAAGAAGCTTTCGGGACCGCTCCTGCAAAGACTTCGGAGCCATGGTCCGGCAGTCGGAGCACGACTTGGGGTCGTGGTCCTGCTCCAGGCAAAAGAGGCACATGCGGTGCGGATCCGTCACCGATTTCACTTGGGTAAAGGAACCGTAAGCCTTGAAGCCGGGTCCCTACGTGCACCAGGAGTCATCAGACTCAAAAAAACATTGACAAAGGTCGCTTAATAAGTTCAGTCAAAAAGTTACTGGCGGTACCGCTCTCTCTGGATCTGCGCTGGCTGGCACAGAAAAAGAAAGAAATGACGTGAGCGCGGAGGGCGGCATCTAAGTAGCTACCGCAATGTCATCCCGGCGACCACAATGCCAACGACGGACGCGGAGCCGACTGACACCACCTTCCGACCCGTAAAGGTACTGCTGAAGAAAAAACTTTCCGGATCCAGTCTGACGCCTGGGGGCAATTCTAAGGTAGGAATCTATAGCTAACTGTTTCTTTCAGATTGAGGCACACGAATCAAAGAGAACAGAGGTATTTTATTCATGGGTTACATTTCCAGCAGCAAATGCCAGATCAAAAACATTTTACTTCTACACAGAAGGAGATGCACAAGCGGAATAGTGTCCGTTTGAAGACATAGAGGTTCCGCTTACATACCAGGAATACTTATACTGGTTTAAAGGCGTCCTACCCCACATAAGAAGAAGAGTGAGACTCGGCCCGCTCGGAAAAGAAGGGGGGACATGGCCGATATTAGCAGCCTACACACCACATCCTGACATTGAAACAATGCCAGTAGGAGACTTACTCACACACCACAAAAATGTAATTAACATCTATAGAAACTTGACGCAATTCGTCATGAAGACACTTACAGTCCAACCAGCAATAGTTGCAACAAATGGAACTCAAGCTCCAGGTACAGCAACTAAAATCACACCACAAACATTGCACGCAAAATGTAAACAAATGCCATTCTGGGTAGCTCAGAAAATGACAGCTCGAGGCAGTATTCCTGAATACTACCCCGTATGAAAAACACAGAATGCTAACAATCTGTTTGCCCATGGGGATAACAACACAAGTAGAAGATTGTAACACTTGGGGCACAGTCTTTGCTGCTATTTATACCAGGACTCATGGTATTCCTTCATTAGCGGTGATACCAGATGTATTGAGACAAATACAAAACGAGAACCGAGCAGGGCCTGCTCTGAACTTAGGGATCAAGTTACTAGGTAACTATGCCCAGGTATCAGCCATAATATTATCTAATATTAAAGGGAAAGCAGCTTCAGTGGCTATCCGCCAACGCCTAAGGGAGTTCAGTCTTTTAGAACAGGATCACGAACTACCAAAAATAATTGAAACTGCATATGCAGAATTAGGCAGGGACAGTTTGGGTGGGAAAGTTTTAAAACCGCAACTGATGGCCAGTCTTGAAAAGGACACTTCCAAGCAGACACCCGCTTCAACTAGGAAGAAGTGGGACAATAAGAAACAGCAAAACTTTAAAGGAAACGTATCTCAATCCAGAAGTAGGTCTCCTCCACAGGAGCCCTCTGAAAAGAGATATATAACCTTAGGAATAGGGATAATATTAGGAAACCTGACGGGTATCAGGATACTGATACACGTTCCTCTCATTCCTTTCAGGGTTCGTCAAAAAACTCAAGAGGGAAGGACGGTCAGATAGACATGAAGAGCGTACAAAATCCAGAGCCCAGACTCCAGCATTATATAAGAACCATGTTGGATGGGCTGAGGATTCAACCCACCACATAATTGCTTTAAAACATACTACAACTGCACAGAGGCAGTATCCAATAAAGCAAGAAGCTAAAAAAACAGGTCAGGGAGATCTTAGATCAACTTGAATACCAAGGGGTGATCAAAACGAAACCCGACAATTCATTTTGTTTAGTTTTAGATTACAGACATTTAAACACTTGCACTAAGACGTTTGCAGTCCAAAATGCACACAGTGCCGCATTAATGAATAACATTGTGCGGAAAAAATATAAAACAACACTTAATATCTTAAATGGATTTTTCTGCCAAAATATATAGCGCCTGAAAGCAGGTATCTAACAGCATTCTCAGTGCTTGGATCTCAGCATCAATTTTGTCGACTCCCCCAAGGGTATGAGAATAGCCCAGGGTTGTTTTCGGCCAGGGTAACTGAGTTACTTCAAAATTTGGATGAAGAGGCATTGTCCTATGTGGATGATATCTATCTAATGGACGATGACCTAGAGGAGCACTTGAACAGTGTGAATACCATAATTTTGGGATTTGCATCAGAGGGCTATAAATTCAACTTTAAAAATTCAAACATTTCCCACCTCAGTGTCCTGTTTTTAGGATAAGAGCTTTCAAGTGAAGGGAAAAGCCTGGCAGCCAATTTTTTAGAAAAATGTGCGCTGCTCCAACCTCCAAAATCATGAAAAAATTTACAATCAATCCTGGGATTCCTAAATTTTGGTAGAACATACATTTTGGATTACGCAGAAAGAGTAAAACCTTTCTACGACTTAATAAAACCTGATTTTTCAGTAAGACAATGGACACAGGAACACACAGATACACTTCGTTCCCTACAAGCTGACATGATAGCTTCCAAACACTTACAGACATGCGTAAACATACGCAAGCTGGTGATCCGTATAGTTGCGGGTCAATCTGGGTACACCTAACTAACATATAATGAAGGTGAAACAGTACTAATTGCATACAAATCGCATTTGTACACAAATGCTGAGATGAGCTTCGCATCTACAGAAAAGATCCTTATAGCAGTGCAGACTGCTGTAGTGAGAGAGAGCGCTGGCTCAGGGGAAACGAATAATAGTAGTGACTCCAGTTCCAGCCTTAGAGGCTGCGACAAATTCAAGCGTTCCTAACGCTAAAGCCTCACATCCGAGATGGATACAATGGGCTAATTCTCTCACTGCAACAGATGTAGCATACAGGTACGACCCAAATTTAAAGCCACAAGCATTCCTGCAATACGAACAAGCATATCCTCTACCAAACGAAATAATGCCTCTAGATCAGTATGAATATATAATTTACGCCAACGGATCTGCGCAACTGGCCATAGGAAGTAAGCAACAATATAGCGCGGCATGTGCAATCGTTAAGGGTTGCATGCGGGATGGAAAATTCCATCCAAGTTGCACGAAAACGCAATCTCTAGGAGACTGCACGGCGCAGCTGGCAGAGTTAAAAGCCTTGACACCGGCACTGGTAAATACGGATCGAGAATTACCCACACTAATCGTGTGCGATTCATTTTACTGTGTACTGTCACATAATGAATATTTGCAACACTGGATTCAAAACGGGTTCAAAGATGCAAAAGTTAGCACAATTAAGCATAAAATGTTATGGGAACAGGTAGTGGAGTTGAAAACCGGACTACCGGGGGCTCACATGATACATACAGTCATTAGTGTGATGGCGTTCACGTTGAAGGGAATTAATTGGCTATGAAGCCGCAAAGGGGGGCTGTACGCACGGCTTCTGTAGCTGAAATCATTCGTTCCAAAAATAGACAGACAGTGAGATTATGGTGGCTTCACTCAAAAACAGCAAAGCAGTACTGTAGGAGAGTAGGATATGCTTCACATGGGTACCCCCACTTTTTGCTGGTGTTTCACTGTTTTTCGACCTTAGTCTGGCTGTAGCCCTGCTAATCAGGAGCCCGGCCTAGCTGCTTCCTCTCTAAAATGGTTTCCATGTACATTAGGTACATTCCTATTTGGATTCTGGAGTGCCTTATAAGCCCCTAGTATATGGTATACTATGTACCTAGGGCATAGGTACCGCAGAGGCCTACCAGGGGCTGAAGCATGTATTATGCCACCCCTGGAAAGCACTCCAAAATGACACCACAGGTCTGCTACTGCAGCCTGGGTAAGGTGGTGCATGCACCCCTTACTGTGGTATAGGCTACCTATATCACTACCATTGCACACACATATAAAACCTATAAGTCACTCCTATGGCAGGCCTTAACAATCCTGAAGGCAGAGTGCTTGATTTTTATGTGAGAGGGTGCCCCTGCGTGAGTAGAGCCCCTCTTCAGCGTTCAGAGTACCTCCTCTGATGCGGTTTGTGGTGCAGCCTGACTATATACTCTTAAGTGCATTATAACCTCGTGGTAAACTTTGGACTGGCTGCACGGAAACATGTCGTGTTTGGTGTCAAACGCTTTGGAATACTACCCCCCCCCCCGCCAGTTCTGGTGGCGGGGGTAGCAGTCCACCCTTCTAGAGGGAGAGACATGTTCACACTGGTCTACCCGGTAAAGACTTTCTAAAGCCCTGGCATCACAAAATGGATGCCACTGCCACAGACACGGGTCTGGCCTCCTGCTGCTGACCGAAACTCCGGCAGGGGAGGCCTGGACAATAGGTTTCCTGTCCCAGGTAGGTGTAACCACCTCCCCAGACAGGCAGATGTGTAATGGGGCTGGGCGGAAGCACACTCTGGTGCTTTGAAGTCCTGCACTGGGGGCACACTTGGTGTCCCTGTGCATAGTCCAGTTCAAACCGGTTGCAGGGGCTACCTGCCCCTGCTCTGGTGCGAAACTGGACAAAGGAAATGGGTGTAACCACCCCTCTTTCCAAACCCTCCCATAGGTGGGTCCCTAAAGTATGTCCAACCCCCAAACTTAGTATAAGTATGGGAACGTAGTCCTTGAGACTTTAGATTACCCTGGACAACACTCTGCAACATATATCCTGGACCTTCGACTTTCTATTTCCGCTAGAAGACTGAAGAAATCTCCCTTGGGGTCAAGGAGTGACTCCCCTGCTTGGCAGGCACCAAAGAAGCAACTGTCTGGTCTGCATCTCTGAAGCTCCCGCCGGATGTCAAAGTCTCTGCATCCTCAGAGGTGGATTTCCAGACTTCCCCGAGGCTACCCGGAGTCCACAGCAAAGCTGAGGCCCATGACCCCTGGACACCGTGATCTTTTGCTGATCCATCATCTTCCTGGTCTTCCTCCAAGTTGTGCTTTGGGCTCCGAGTAGCCCCAGCCTTGAGCACCTCCTGCACCGAAGATCTCTGGCCTCCACTCCACGAGTGACCCGTGAGCCAGTTTCAAGTGCGACCGCTCGAGGCTCCTTCGCGATCGCTAGCCCGTTGGCTAGTGTGTCCCCAGGATGGCGACTCCTCTTCTGATTGGGCTTTCCTGGTTGCTCCAGACGTACCCCGACTTACCCTCACTGGGTGAGTCCCCCAGACCTTGCTGATCTGCACCGACGTCCTTTTTCTATTTTCACGTGACTTGCCGTTGCCAAGGCTTGTTGGGTCCATCCTGGTCGCCGACACCGCAGCACTCGACAGACTTCGTGGGACAGCTCGAATCCAGCTCCTGGTCATCGTCGACGCCTCCTGGACCACGTGGCTGAAGAGTCAAGACACCCGTCAACTCACCTGAAGCACCCGACATCTGTGGGCATTGGACTATCGTGCCCCTGGTCACTGGCCAGTGACCAAGACTCTGTCCCCTCTGCTTTCAGGTTCCTTCCATCCTCGATCCAGGCTTGGATCTCTCCGGAAACTTCTCCTCTTCACGGCAGCAGCACTTCTTTGCCAGCTTCCATTGAAAACAGTGACGCGACCCGACACCAAAAGACCCCTATGCACCCGGCTTCCCTGGGTGAGGTAACTAAAGTACTCCGGTGCTCCTGTGGGTGTTGGCCCTAGACACCTCTAAGTCCAAAAGGGTTCGCTCGTAGTCATCCTCTAAGTGTCCTTAAACTCTTTAATTTCCAACCGCGACTTTCCCCATAGAAGTTAACGGCGATTCACGGCTGTGTTCTCACACTGCACGCGTCCCCCGTGGGTCACCTGTGTCACTACCTTGGGTGGTTCCTTGTGGTCCAAGCACTTCTGCAGGCTCTAGGCCTTGTGTCTAGTTCAGTTGTGGTTCTTATACCACTTTATTGGTATATGGTTTGGTACGCCCCTAGGGCCCAAACGTGTATTTGTGCTTTTACTGTTGAATACTGACTTGTAACTTAAGTACTTCGAACTCCAGCCTCATAAAGAGACTAGAGGGGTGTGTTTTATCTTAAATACATATATTTTAAATATATACCTGGTGTGGCTGTCCTTTCATTTGGTCATTCAAGAGATTATAGACTGGTAAAACAAGCTGCTTTACATTCCTTCAAGACTTAGCCTGAAGGCTGCTCTCCATAGCTACCACTAGGATAGCTTTCAATAAAGATTGTCGTTAACCTATCACCATAAGGGGATGTTTGGACTGATACAAGGTGCCCACTATAACTAGTGGACAGCATATATCAGGCCAACTTCTTACAAGTACCAAAACAGTTTCCACTCAAGTACTCCTACAAGTTAGATGCCAATAACATTCCATTTGCTCAGATTCCTGGAGTGGGAGATAAGGGTAATTCCAAACCTGGATCGTAGGTTAGGTTTGATTCTAGCGGAACACAAAGGGATAGGTTCTGCACATGCAGGAGTTACTGCGACTGTTTCTTTATTGAAACAATGCTATTGGTGGCCTGGATTAACAAAGCAGACTAAATACTATGTCTTGAAATGTGACATCTGCCAGCAGATGAAAGGTTCCACCATAACACGTATAGCACAGACACCTCTATTAATATCAGACAAACCACTTGGGCAACTGCAGCCCCATACAAAGAGATGGGGCTTACAGGTATTTCATGGTTGCAGTGGATTCCTATGGGTATGGCCCCAACGCTCGCCTGATGATCGAACTGTTATTAAAGATTTGCAAGTCTTTATGGGGACATACGCAATTGGCGCATTACATTCTGACCAGGGCCCTGCATTTAGCTCTCAGGCCTACAAGGAGGCCATGCGAGGATTGGGTGTAGCATTGCGGTACTCCTCTCCGAACCCTTCCAAGGGAAATTCGGTCGTGGAGAGGATAAACCAGGACTTAAAGCAGTCTTTAACAGCTAGAGTATTAGGCACGGGTGAGAGCTGGGTAAAACATCTGTATGGAGTACAGCGAGCTTTGAAAAACATGCAAAGAAGTTCTCTGGGGGGGTCACTCCATATGAGGTCCTATTTGGGACAAGAATGTGGGTACCTGGCGTGGCCTAACTGCGAGGCAGGATGGACGCGTAGTGCCTCGGCTCCGCCGATAACCTCCTCCCGATACACTATCCTGTAATTAATCCTGACATCTTCCGCCTCCCCTGGCTGTGCCATGACTGGAGGAGCCTGCCCCGGCTTGTTGATGCCCGGCGCTGCCCATGCCTTGAAGTTGCGGGTCTCGTCACCTTGGGCCCGGGGGTGTTCCTGAAGCAGGGGACTAAAGTACGGCTGACGTGGGCACGCCGCGATTGAATGGCGGATGAGAACTGCCGGAGGCTCCCAGGGCAGAGGTGGAGAGGCGTCTGAGCTACGATCGCTACCGGAAGGTGGGGGGTGCATGCCCTGTTGATCATCGAGGCTGCCCCCCCCATCCCCACAACGCGTCGGAGACATACGGGAGGCGGCCTGAGTACTTGGGAGGCGTCCGCTGCCCCCCCCCCCCTCCCCCCGGCGTCTGGAGGCCTCTCCGGAGCCCCTGGTTTTGCTGGCCGTGGACTGCAGACGTGAGACTTCTGGTGGTCGCCGTGGTGGCGTGATCCACGGGAGCGGACTGCTTCGGGCTCAAGTGTCGGGTACGGCGCGGGGGTGCAGCGACGGGTGACCTCGGGCTGAGACGCTCTGGCCTGTGCTGCCTCGCGGCCGGAGTGCTCTAAAGCCCCCCCACCTGAAACATCAGCAACGAGACTTGTGCCCCTGGTGCTGAGGGGGGCCTGCCACCCGCGACCTCCTGGGAACATTGACGTTCTGGTGTGTGGGGACTCCCCGTTGCGCCTGCCATTCGCGCCACGAGTATATAACGGCTGGGAGCTTGACGAACTTTGGTGGACTGGCTGTCCCTTCCCGGGCCCCTGCATACGTGCATTGGACAGCCCTTCCTGGTTGGGAGTGGTTCATTGCGGACTTGTTTGCCCAGCGGGGGGTGCGGTGTACGGGGAGGCGCTATCTTGCGCCACAGCGCAGAGTGCCCCCTTTGTGGCGGTGGCTGCTGCGCTGGCTCGATTCTGACTCCCTCTGATCACTTTGGGAAAAAGCAAAACACGAAACAAAAATAACCGCCCTCACTGCCTCCGTTGGCCTAACGGGGGGCTCCAGGATGTCTAGCGCTAAGGGAGCCAGGCCATCCCAACAAAGTAAACTAGATCGGTACACATGTACGAAAACGGACCTACCTGAAAAGAGAGTGCAGGGTGAGGTGCCCCAGCATGGCGCGGAGCATGTCCCGTCTGAGCCCACGCTGAAAGACCTTATGGCAGCCATCACTGGCGTTCGTGCATCCGTGGACGCTCTATCCTCGGAGATGACGCTGATCAGGGCCGACTTCGCTAAATACAGGGAGAAGGTGCAGCAGCTCGAGCTCACCACAACGGGACTCCTGGGGGATACCTCCCAGCTCCAAACCGAGGTCGCAGAGCTGCAGGCCTTCCGAAAAATAACAGAGGACAAGCTCGACGACTATGAAGGGAGGATGAGGCGCAACAACGTACGCGTCTTAGGGGTGCCTGAAAAAATGGAGGGCCCTGCCGTCGACCTCTTCATCGAGAACTTGATTACGACCAATCTACAACCTAAAGGCCTCTCCAAGCTCTTTGTTGTTGAGAGGGCACATAGGGTGCCGGGGGGCCGCCCGGGGCCCCGCCTCGCCCAATTCTGGCCCGTCTTCTAAACTACCGAGACAGACATATTATCCTCCAGACTGCTAGGGTTGCCCCCCCACTCCACCTGGATAATGCCACCATTACTCTTTTCCCGGACTTTACCCGAGGGGTCCAGATGCGTAGGCGCACGTTCCAGGATGTTAAAAGACTACGAGCCAATGACCTAAAATATGCCATGCTCTTCCCTGCACGACTGCGTGTGGAAGCGGAGGGGAAAACGTATTTCTTCGATCATCCGGACTCCGCGTCGGAGTGGCTGGACGCCCGGGGGGCTCTCCGGGGACATACCTCATCGGACAACTGAGCTGCAGAGGGTGACAGCATTGAAACGCCTGTGCGAAACTGGTGTCACGGACTCCTGCTGTGGGCGGCGTCTCCTTGGGGGGCGCTGTGGCAGGGCCGGGTGCAGAACCGGGTGCCTTTTTTCAGATACTGCCTGACATTGTTCGACCTGTCCTCCCTGCATAATGCTGGAGATGTATGTATACCTGGGAGTGAGGATCGGGGGACTGTTGCTGCCTTCCCCCCACGTTCTTCCTTTAGCTAGTTTTTTTCTTTTCTTCCTTTTCTGATGGGCAACAGGCACTCTGCAGCTTTGGTTTGAATTGGCAGTTTGAAGCCCAGATTGCAGGGAAGCAGGGAGGGGGGGGAGTTGGGAGGGATTGTTGCTTCTTTTGGTTGTTCTTATTGTTCACGTCACCGACGACATGGTACCTAACTGCAACGCACCAGCTTCTACACTACAGACACACAAATGGGTATGCAACGTAACAAGGAAATTAAAATCTTGAGTTGGAACGTTAACGGATTGGGGGATCAAATCAAACGTAGTGTGGTGACCCAACACATTAAACGGCTTTCCCCCGATATTGTTCTCCTCCAGGAGACACACCTGATAGGTAACAAATGTGGGGCAATGTGCAGATGGGGATACACTATGGTGGTACATGCGGGCTTCACGTCTGGATCGAGGGGTGTGGGAATCATGGTTAAAAAATCTTTCCCGATGTCAATTGTTTCAACCTACATAGATGACATTGGGCGATACCTGGGTGTGTCAGGTACATGGGAGGGCCAAACCGTAACCCTCCTCTCAGTTTATGCACCTCCAGGGCTGCAGTTGACCACGCTGACGGACCTTAGTGCTTTGCTACTTACATTACCTGTGGGGCAGCTCGTCATAGGCGGGGACTTCAATTTGGTCGTATCAGGTGTGCTAGACAGACGTCCACCGCGTCTCCTACCCCTAGCGGCACATTCGTTCTCTACTTTCTTGGACGCAATGGGCCTAGTGGATGCATGGAGAAATTACCACCCAGACAAGATGCAGCATACTTTTTACTCCCATGCACATCGCAGGCTCTCCCGTTTGGACTATATCATCGCCCCCGCCTCCCAGATCTCTAACATCCACGAGATCAGACACTTACCTAGGGGCATTTCTGACCACTCCCCCCTCTGGGTTCACCTCATTCTAGATCATGCGCAAGTCGGTCGTGTCGCCCCCATAAACCCGTGGCATTTCAAAAATCCCAAGATACGCAGGGAACTGGTCAAGTCCATCGATGCCTATTTTCTAGAAAACGAACACACAGTTAACTCCCCGCAAACACTCTGGGAAGCGTTTAAAACTGTGATCCGAGGGCAGGCTTTATCTCTCATAGCGGGTGCAAGGAAGGAAAGGTTGAAAGATATCTCTGACATAGAGCATAGAGTCCACAGACTGGAGAACTCAGTTAACTCACACCCCGCGCCCGAAAAGCTGCATGAATTACGCCTCTGTCAGGATGAATACAAGGCCTTGGTCACTGATCGCGCCAAACTCATGGGGCAAGAAAAACTGGGCCGTATATATGACTGGGGTGACAAGGCTGGGAAATTAATAGCCTGGCTTGATCAAAGAGAGCGTGCTAGCCGTCTGGTGCCAGAGCTCCATGGGACAGGCGGTCACTCCGTTACAGACCCCCAAGATATAGCTACTCAATTTGCAGCCCATTACTCGGTGATGTACAGGTCTGTGGCCCCACACACGCTGGAGGACTCGGTCGGGCTTCTAAGAGATATCTCCCTCCCGACCCTATCGGAGACTGATAGCCAGTTCTTAGACAGCTCCCTCTCTGCTGAAGAAATCGCTCTGGCAATTCGAACACTCCGACCCGGTAAGGCGCTCGGCCCCAACGGTATCCCTATCGAGCTGTACAAGCTCCGCCCTGACAAGCTGGCACACTATCCTTTGGCACTGCAGGTTCATTCAGGATTACTGGCACAAGATTCACTCTATCATTAGTGAAACCCTAGAGATTGAAATCCGGCCGGAGGCTCCTAGATGCCTCCTAAATATCTGGGAACGCACAGATCTCAATGCGTATGCAGTACAATGGGTTACACTTGCTTGCATGATTGCAAAGAGAAATATCCCCCAGCTCTGGGGGGCATCCAAGGCACCTACAATAACAGACTGGAAAAAGGACCTTGACTGGTGTGTGCAACGAGAAAAATCAGTATTCATTGCAAGGGGCTGCCCCCAGAAATGGTCCAAGATTTGGACCCCCCTGGAACTTATATAGAGGCGAAATATGTACCCCCCCAGACTTCAAGATGTAGATGTCTCCCCCTCTCCGTGACTTCAAAAATGTCGCTACACTTTGTATTGATAAATCCTTGTGCTTGCATTGGCCTATGCTGTAATGCTGTGATACTATGCCTTGATGTCGGTGTATTTTCTTTAAATAAAAAGAGTTTAAAAAAAAAAAAAGGATTTGTGGGTACCTGATCTTGATTGTGAAGGTGGTGGCGGATGAAAAACCTTTTGACATCCATCATCGTTTGGTTGTTTTACAGGATCTAAATGAATCCAGGACACAACAAAGTAATGTCCACCTGAAGCAGAACGCCACTGGGGAAGTCAAATCAGTCACGGCAAGACCTGTCTGGATCCCAAAAGTCGGGGATCTGGTTAGAGAGAAAATAGCGGACAAGAAAGAATTTGGGCCATCCTACAGAAAGCCTGTACAGGTCCTAGCAGTTGAAGGAACAATAACTGTACTTCTACCGCCTCTTACCGGAGAAAAGATTTGTCTCAATTGACCTAATCAAACCACACTATGTGGCTGATACTGAGTAGTAGGCCACGAGGACTCCAAAGTAGCAGATGCCCTCCTCTCGCTACAATTCAAGAAGTTCAAATGGAAAGACTCATCACGTTCGAAGAGTCCCCTGCATGGAATGATGGACTATGCAACAATGCTATGGAACTCGTTCTCCTTGAACCTGAAGTTCAAATTTAGACTCAACATGAGCAAACTACGATTTCCACAAATCCTGATGCAATACCAACAATTGATCGAACGGCTTCTGGCTACTTCATAAACTTTGATACGTTTTCTTTGGATCCAAGTAAACCTGAAACAATGCCAGCCCAACTATCACGCAAGCAGCAGGTTAAAAGCTTTCTTAAAAAGACTTACCTTTTATCACCTTGGGTAGAACTATGGGTAAACACCAGGATACTTTCCTTTCTTTTCTGGTTAGGCTTAATAATAGTTTTTAGCATGCTCATTAATGGAAAATACCTTCCACAAAGCTCTGCAGCCCAAAAGGTGAATTTCATTTTAAGACCACATCAATCATCTCATCGAGAACAAAGAGACTTGTCATCAGTGAACATTACAGCAGCTCCTAAACCTGATGGAATACTTTGGGACAAGGTTGATTTCGATATATTTGGTCCGACCAAACATTTGAAAATTCCTCATTTATTTAAAATATTGTTGAGTGATAACATTACCTCAAGTACATTTTTCTATGATTGGTACTTTGAAACTGTAACTAACATGTTATCTGATTAAGAAAATTATGCTGCATTTTCTAGTAGTGAAACATTTGAAAGCACACCGGATTTCGAAACAATGTATTGTTATCAACATTATTGTCATAATTTTTGCATAAATCTGCTAATCCTAGAAATTTGTTCACATACCACCAGCATTGTCCAACACAGCCGAAAGGCAGTTCAAAAACATTTGCACAAAAAGTGTCCATATTTTTCAGGGTTTAATATGTCTGTCCCAGCCTCATATTATGATAAGGTTGCACCAATATCAGCACAGAAAAATATGTTAAACACCAAACAGGTTTACTCTGCTTTCTTAATTGCCCAGTTGTCTTAACAAGGTTTCCACACATGGACAGACACCATAGACTTAAAATCAGTCTGGGGTACTAGAGAATGGCAAGTTAAGGGAACGGAAGCTTTATTTAGAGCATGCCTCATCCCTCGACAGATCATGTTTTTGAATGAGGCAGTGCAACAGATGTCTTGCCTTGGACTAGCCAGGAACAAAGACTTGAATAAACCTCGGCATCCAACTCCATCACACACCGATGGAAACGAAACATCAGAAAAAGGAATTACATTAGATGACATTATACAATGCAATAGATCAGACCCTGATTGGAAGAAATGGTTGATTTGGCCCACAGACACAAATAGTTGTCAAGATAGATTCATGGGTAAGACCGAAGGGTTCAGTATCCATAGGCCAGATCCACGTTGTGAACAAAGAGTACATCCAGGGGTACTGATATCCTACAGCGTTGGGAAGTTGTGCCTTGATTGGCTAAAACCCTCCACACTCACACAGGTGAAACAACACTTATCTTTACTGACACAGGAAGTGGATCTTAGGGATTTTTTACTAGGTCCCAGGAAACCACGGCAGAAATGTTTTACTTATGCTGGCATTTATGCTGCCTACAATGAAATATGGAAAATATCCCAACAAGAGGCCGCAGAGAGACTACGGGAGATAGACCGTATCAATCTGGAAAAATCTTTAGCAGTGGTAGATAATGGGTTAACTACATTAACCTCCAGGATATACTCCTTAGGCAACATTGTATCTTTTGCGATAGACATACTAGAACAGGATTTAGCCATATTAGAACATGGGCAATCTCAATTACGTTGTATCATGTTAAACTGGATGCTGTAATCTTTGCATGCAGGCTATGTACCTTGGCGTTTTATCAACAGCACGTCTGTTTTTCTGAATACGATCTAACAGATAAACGGATGGAAATGGCACAAAGGGGAGCAGAATATACAATGCTGCCTATCGAAAAGCTGGATAGATCACCATTTAGAGTGGCAAAATCACCGTCCACAGAATGGCAAATCCATGGCCACATAACTCTACCGGTCAATACTTTTCAGTTTCAGTATTGCCTTGAACAAAAGCAGAAAGGCAGATATGAAAAAATGGGTAAGTAATACATTAAGGAATCTTGGGAATTACCATACAGAATTCGATGCCGGTATGGGGATCGAGAAGTGTTTCTAAGCGGTATAAACTGTGAGAACGCTTTAAGTGGATCATTCATATGCCAGGAAATAATACAGCACGGGGCTTGTAATGGTTCTGTAGCAAACTTGTCCTGTCACTTAAGGGGTTCCCCAGCTGCAGTGATTACTCCAGCATTCAGGCTTTCAAATGAGAGTTTCTTGATGCTGGACAGTCCAGGCTGCTGCGGAATGCTCCCGGGCATCGCATATCTAGTCACCGTGAGCTCCAGGGTAACTTGTTTGCAAGTATTGTTTCCACCGACACATACAGTCAGGGAGGCGCCGTTATGGCCTTCACTGAATGATTTTTTAATATGGTTTGATGCTTTAAGCAGAATGAAAGCCATGGAGGTTTGCCCTTAACCTCCGCTCGAGAGACTTTTGATCGCAAGGTCTTCGGCAGAGATACGTGCGCTTATTCATACAAACTGCCCTTCTCATTTCGCAGAAATAGTAAATTGTATCTTTAACGTATCTGATATGACAGGCATAGTCCACCAATTTAAGAACATAGGTTCTGGACTTCTGGGCACCTTTCAGACGGTACTTGGAGTTATACCAAACTTCATACACTCTGTATTCGGAAGCATCTTTAGAGGACTTCCGCTCATCCTGTTTTTAGTAGCAGGTATCCTGATTGTTTTCCATCTGCTACCCAATGGACGTTCCAGTCACCAAGGTGATGGAAAAAGCACTCCTACAGCGTAAATAACGTGACCGCATAGTACAACATCTAGGCACGCCTCGCCTAACAGAACTAAGGGCATCTTGTTTTTTGTCATTTTGACCAGTCTGGATGGACTGCATCCCACCTGTCCTCTGATGTATGTTTTATCGAGAGGAATGCCTGTTAGACCTTTGTTTGACACTCCCATCATGTGCGCAACCGGACGTGAATGCTTTACTGGTCCCGATAACGGCCCATGTCCTGCAGTATCCTCAGTGTATTCCAATGTTGATGGCCCCTTCCTTGGTAGTGACTGCACCTGTAGGTATGGACACCGGCTCCTCCACTGACACCCAGGCTTCGAATGGTACACAGGCTGCCCCAGCACCGGCTGCGGACAGCGTGGAACATCATCTGTGCTCAATTGATGTACTTTAGTTTTCGTAGGTGGGGTTTGCACCATGTTGCTCTAGATAATTAAGGAATGATGAGCACCTCCAAACTATGGTTCTCCTAGTACAGTTTAATCTCTTGGAGGATGATACTGGGGTCTCAAAGATTTTCTGTAATAGCAAATGTTATTAAATGAAAATCATCCCAAGCTACTAATATTATTAGTGTTGTAATATTGAACACATCAGACAAGATTACATTATTGGCAACCCTATTCAGGATTACCAGGAGTAATTGCTTCAATGCATCAGGCAGAGTTGTCATCAGTAATGTAAAAAAGGCTTTGGAATGCCTTTTTATGGGTAATACATAACAGCCATATCTGGAATGCCCCAGGCACCAAAGTAATATTAAAAATAAGTCTACCCAGCACCACATAATTTATCACCTGCTATATTAGCTTCAAATTTATTTGGAAATTCACCCATTTTTAGTCAAACATCAGCTAACGGGTTCTGAAAATACATGCATTTTTGTCTCAAATACACACTTTTCAATTTCGGTATGCCAAACAACAGTTTCTAATTTGATAGGGAAGGCTACACAAAGGAGAGCTATTTACAGGTAGCTGTAGAGCTACTGGTTGGAGAAGCTTGCTCTATATAGGCCTAATCAGTTCTGTTATGATGTGGGCTACACAATGTAATGCACATTGGACTTGCTTCTTTTGTGAGTAGTATACATTCATGTGATTTGGATGGGGAAGTCTTTACTTCTATTGTACTTTTGTCAAAGATTGAGAACAAATGATTATTAATTTACAAAGGAGTTTGTGTATCATGGCAGTTACCTCACTTATGTTAATCGCCTCACTAAACGAATAACAGATTAGCCTGCTGGGGTAAGTCTAAAGTTTGCAACGGCATGGTTTCAGTGGTGGGAGACGATGAAATTTCCAAAGTCAGGGGCCATAAGTGCAGGTTCGGTTGCCAGGGTAGTGGAATGGCCCTGTGAAGGTCCAGGCTGCTTGCTTTCAGTGAAGAGGTGGGAGAGAGTTCCTTGGTCTTGACTGGATCTGACGGAATTTTTTGTTTTGAAGAAATCGAGAGTTTTGGATTGTGGCCATTGGTGTTGGCGATGGTTGTGTTGGTATAACCCAGGTGATGCGGGGTGACTTGATGTTCAGAGATGGTACTGATGTTGATTGACTCTAGAGTAGGATCTGTTCTGTTCTATCCTCTTGACTAACAGCTACGTAGCAGGATTCCCTCATTTGCCCACACGAAAACATCCCTGGACCTCTGGGAAACCCCAAGTCATAGGTATAGTGTGAGAATGTTGCCAATATCATCCAAGTCTCAAAGAGCTGTCATAGCAGTTGTCACTATTATCAATCAGTGGTGGTCTTTTTATCGACTTAAGATAAATGAAAAGCTGGCTAGACCTGTTGAGTTGACCAAGTGATCTCTGCTATGGATGCTTTGTTCGCTGGGCTACAGTAGCAGTATGACCACGTTACAATCCATACGCCACGAAAAAGATGACTATGGTTTTAATGTCATAGAAACTCTGAAAAAGATTTACAACACATTCTTTGAAGAGTGCTTACAGGTTTTTAGCTGAAACATTTGTCAGACCCTCACGATAGTAGGTGAGTTAATGACGCTGTTTACAATCGGTGACCACTGAGTAACAGAATACGTTTTAAGAGTTAAAAGTATCTGTAATGTTCCAAGAGTACACCCAACATAGTAGTACTGGAAACCGAAATGTTTATCTTTTAAAGATTGCATAAGGAAAAAAATACGAACTGTGCCCAGACAGAATATGAAGATTTGGACTTTACTGCTTGATAAATACTGAGTACTTGGAGTTTCTGGTATGTGGAATACTGAAGAAGGAGACTGCTACATTAATACATAGACTGTTTAAACCTTCCAAGACCTCAGATATGGCTGCTTAGTCTTAAATAGGATCATTATCATCGGATCATACCACTTCATCATGGAGTTGAAATTAGCAGACATCCTACTACATTCCTGGTGTATAAGTGAGAAACAAACTGCAGACATTCTTTGCTGGATCTGTATTGGGCAACACTGTTGTATGATCTATTGTGACAATCCTATCTGGTTTAGAGGTGGTGGAAACTGAGAACTGACCAATTTGTGGAGGAAATTCTAAATGGTGAGGAGGGTCCACTGGCTCAATTCCCCCATGTTAGACCTGTCAGCCCTTTGGGTGGTCCCTCCTCATTATTATTTATTTTGTCCCACTTCTGCCTCAAACCCTGTTATAATTTTTCCTTTTTGGGAACCACCAGACTTTTTAGTGTTGATGCAGGGTCAGGGAGCCATTTTCCCTACCCCTGGAACTTCTGTCTGAGGGCCTGAGACACAAAATGGTGGCCACCCATTGTCACCTGTGACATCACCAGAACCCACTGGAGGTTTCTAGAACCTTCTGTAACATTCTAGAACCCTGTGACAGAGGGAGGCAGTTTAGAATGTTGGGAGGCCATCTCAGAGTGGCAGTTGGCAACTGACTGGAGAGGAGAGAGGACCGAGATAGGAGGAGGTCGGAGTAAGGCAGCAGGGGTGGAAACCAGTGCTTGGAGTGGGGTCCAGAAACCCACCCTTGATGCTAGTCCCTACTGACCAAGCCCAGCCTAAAGCCCTGTGTGGGACCAAGACCAGAAGAACCATCTTAAGGAACTGAACATTTGAAACAGGCCTTAAAGAGGAAGAACAGCAAGTTCCTGACCTGTTCAGTGGTGTCCTCCTGGAATCCTGACATCGAGAAGCCTGGAGACCTGGGGCCTGAGGTAGAGAAGCGGCGCTGACAGAAAGCAGACGTCGTACCCGGAGCCGCCAGAGGTCGGGTGAGGGCGCCGACGGAGGTCGTGGAGAGGCACCGGAGGTCGAGTGGAGATTCACTCGAGGTCGGGTGAGGGCGCCGACGGAGGTCGTGGAGAGGCGCCGGAGGTCGAGTGGAGATTCACCCGAGGTCGAGGTGAGGGCGCCGACGGAGGTCGTGGAGAGGCGCCGGAGGTCGAGTGGAGATTCACCCGAGGTCGAGGTGAGGGCGCCGACGGAGGTCGTGGAGAGGCGCCGGAGGTCGAGTGGAGATTCACCCGAGGTCGAGGTGAGGCGTCGACGGGGGAGTGAAGTCTGCCCACCGGAGACGCCGGAAACTGAGGTGAAGCGCGCCGGAGGTCGGGAGTGGAGATCGCACTCCGGAGACACCCGGAAGCGGGGAGGTCGTGTCCCTGCGACGCCGGAAGGCGACATCGAGACGAGGCCGCCCAGCGACATCGAGACGAGGCCGCCCAGCGACATCGAGTCGAGACCGCCCAGCGACATCGAGTCGAGGCCGCCCAGCGACATCGAGACGAGGCCGCCCAGCGACATCGAGCCGGAGCCGCCTCACGACATCGACACGGCGCCGAGCGGAGCCGATCATCGTGAAAAGGGCAGTAAGTGGTAGAGGGGGCGTCTGAGGCCCCGTGGAGCCCTAAAAGACCATTCTAGGGGCTAGAGGGGTGTTAGAACCAGCCTGGGAGTGCCAGGGGTGAACTAAGACTGGTGCAGTGACATCTGTGAGGGGCTGCGTAGTTTGGAGGGCCAGATCTTTAGGTTACCCTTGTTCTGCCTCAGCTTAGGCCCCAGCCTTGACCAATCTAGGTGGGACACCCCCATGCCATCCAAATGACTACAAGCTGTGTATGGGCAAAGTAAGACCAAGTTACCTCATGAAAGTGATCTGATCTATACTGTCATTGATTGCTTTTCCTTATTTATTGAAGGTGCTTTATTTATTGTCTTCCACTAATTTATTCCTGCACTGTATTTATTGCCTGACTGTATTTATTTGCCGTCTATATTTATTGCACATCTATTTATTCTTTGCTTAATGAGGACCTGAACCTATTTATTGAAATTCCAAAGTAGTATTGTTTATTTGATCTGCTCTTTTAAAGGAAAATCCTATTGTATTGTATTTATGTTATGAAACCTGCAACTAAGAGAAAATAAGATAAAGGTATGCATAATTGCTTCCTTCCATAATCTTTACGGTGTAGTGTCGTTTTTGGAATGGATGAACGCATGGTTATTGTGAGGGTGTGACGTACGCTTAACACGGTGCCTGACCCCCCGACCGCTCGAGCCAAGCTACCACTGTGCTGGGAACCTGGTGACTGCTAACCCGGTTGCCCGGTTTCCAACATAAAATTGGTGTTCAGCGGTGGGATTGAGCTGTGCTTGCGTCTACTCGACAATAACTGTGGGTAGTCCATAGGCCTACACCGGGAGTTTTCTCCAAGCGGACTTCCTAATTTTGAGTTTTGTTTTTTCCAAATTTACTTCTGGTGGTGGGAGGAGGTATTACAAAAGGTACCCCCCTGCATAGCTTCTGTAAGCAACTGTCTTCTATCCTGAGTGGGCAAAATGGAGTTTGTGTTGGAGGATGTGGAAACTTACACTGTGGCCCAACTCAAAGAGTTTTGTGAGAGAGAGGGGGTATATTGTCCCCCAGGTGCAAAGAAGGGTGAGCTCCAAACCAGCTTGAGGGCTTGGGGGGAGGCACGACGAGAAAGTAAGGCTGAACAGGAGGACAGGGATGGAGAGACTGACCACGAGGGGGCTGGTTTGTACCAACCTGAGGTGGGGAACCTAGTAGAGGGGCCCATAACACTTTCAAGGAAGGGCAGCAGTATCTCTAGTGGCGGCCTATCAGAAGCAGTATTAACTGACCGGAGGGAGAAAAGACGGCTCACATGGGAGTTGGCGAAGCTGGAGAAGGAAAAGGAGGAACAGAGGATGGCTCACGAGTTGAGGCTCAAGGAGATAGATCTCCAGATCCTACGGGTCGAGCACACACTGTTCCTAATGGTGGCAGCAAAGAAAGAGAAATCACCAGGGAACCCAAACCCTATAAGCCAAAAGACATAGTAGCTAGCTATAGTGCGGGAGATGATATCGCCAAGTGGCTAACAGCCGATGAGGTCTCTTTAAGAGCCCATGGGGTTCCAGAGAAATATTGGGGAGGGGGATTGTATAAATACATGCCTCCAGCTGGCAGGGATACATTATTGGCCCTAGAGCAGCATGAGCAGACCCACTACCCCACCATGAAAGTGGCGCTCGTGAGGAAGTTTGGACTAACACCCGAGAAGTATAGACAGAAGTTCCGGGGTAGCCACAAACTGGGCACACAGAATTGGGTGGATTTCCTGGACTATGCAAAGAAGGCATTAGAGGGTTGGATACAAGGCAGCGAGGTGAGGGACTACAAGGGGTTGTTTGATTTGATGTTGAAGGAACACCTGCTTGAAAAATGTTTCCCTGACCTGTGTCAACACCTGGTGGATAGCAAGCTGACCAATCCCCGGAAGCTTGCTGAGGAGGCGGACATTTGGGCTAGTACCCGGGTGTCCACAAGGGGGACTGGAGGGGACTCTCAAAAGACCGGACAGGGCGCCCCCCAGAAGAAAGAGGGAGGGGAAAAGAAAACTGAGTTTTCTAAAGGACCCCAAAATAGTTTCCAAGGGAAGGGAACGGGATTCACCCCTAGGGCTAAACCACCCAGAAACCCTAATCCTGGCCAGAGTCAGCAGCCAAGGGTTATCCATTGCTTCGAGTGCGGTGGTGTCGGACACTATAAGGGAGATGTGAAGTGCCCGAAGAGACCACCTCCTCCCATCGGAGGAAAGGCCCCCGGAGTAGCTAGTGTAGTGCTCGGGGAGGAGATGCCTTTAGATAAGGGAAGGGAGTGGGCGGGTGTCACTTTAGTGTCCCTGGGAGAACGGGAGATGGTTCCTAAGATCCAGGTGCCCGCAAATACCACAAAGTATGGGCAGTGGGTCACCATCAACGGCCAAAGAGGGGAGGCTCTGAGAGACACAGTGGCCAGTATGACTATGGTACGTAGCCAACTGGTGTCTCCAGAGCAGGTGATCCCCACTGTACTCCACCCTGCCGCGATGGCTGACGGCAGAATGGGCCACTATCCGGTGGCCGAGGTTCCATTTGAATGGGAAGGGGTTGCAGGGTTGCTTCGAGTTGCCGTAAGCCCTGCCGTGCCAGTCGATTGTCTGCTGGGGAATGATATGGAGCATAATGCTTGGAAGGAGGTGGAATACCGGACTCATGCTGAGATGCTGGGTACACCTGACTGGGCCTGTGTCAGCACAGGGTCTGCGACTACCCAGAGGGGGAGTTCGTTTAGGCGGGAGCCTGGAACAAAGGCACCGCCGGCTGCCGACCAAGGGAAGAACCGAGGGCAGGAGGAGCCTGCCTCGGCATCCGCACCCCGTGTGACGGATAGGCCACCGGAGGTGGTGGACCAGGAGTCCGCGGAGGGGGATGTTACCGAACTGGAGAACCTACCCATCCCGGCCGAGTGGCACGTGGAGGGAGGGCCGACCAGGGAGGAATTCTGCAAGGGCCAGAGGGAGTGTCCTACCCTTGAGGGACTGAGGCGACAGGCCGAAGCCCAGGCAGCAGGGAACGTTGAGGGGAACTATAATATTTACTGGGAGGATGGCCTCCTCTACAGTGAACCCAAGGCACCCATGCACGGATCGTCACGGGCCTTGGTTGTCCATCAACGTTATCGAGCATTCCTCCTAGAATTGGCTCATGAGATCCCCTTGGCAGGACACCTGGGGCAAGACAAGACCTTTGCCCGGCTTGTCCCGCACTTTTATTGGCCTCAAATGAAAGTGTCGTCCGACACCTACTGCCGGACGTGCGTGTCTTGTCAAGCCAGTGGGAAAACAGGGGTGAAGCTGAAAGCTCCCCTGGAACCACTTCCTGTCGTTAGCACCCCCTTTGAAAGGGTGGGCATCGACATTGTGGGTCCATTAGATCCGCCTACTACAGCTGGTCACAGGTTTATCCTGGTTCTGGTGGATCATGCCACACGGTACCCAGAGGCTATACCTCTGAGGACCATTACTGCACCTATTGTGGCTAGGGCCCTGATGGGAATCTTTACTCGAGTGGGTTTTCCCAAGGAAGTTGTGTCCGACAGGGGGACCAACTTCATGTCAGCATATATGCGGGCGATGTGGAAGGAGTGTGGAGTGACCTACCGGTTCACCACTCCTTACCACCCCCAGACCAATGGTCTGGTGGAGAGGTTCAATAAAACCTTGAAAGGCATGATCAGGAGTCTGCCTGAAAGCCTGCGGAGGAAATGGGACGTCCTCCTACCCTGTCTATTGTTTTCTTACAGGGAAGTGCCACAGAAGGGAGTGGGCTTCAGCCCCTTCGAGCTTCTGTATGGGCACCCTGTGCGTGGACCTCTCAGCCTGGTGAGAGACGGATGGGAAAGAACTCCCAGAAAGCTTCCCCAGGATGTGGTGAGCTACATGCTGGCCTTCCGGAGCCAAATGGCTAAGTTGTGGAAGCAAGCTTCTGACAACTTGGAAGCCAGCCAAGCAGTGATGAAGGCGTGGTATGACCACAATGCTCACCCGGTGGAGTTGGAGCCTGGCCAGAAGGTGTGGGTGATCGAACCAGGAGAGCTTAGCGCCCTCCAGGATCGCTGGTCAGGACCCTTTGAGGTGTTGGAGAAGAAGGGTAAGGCTACCTACTTGGTGGATCTGAAGACCCCTCGCCAGCCCCTACGGGTGCTGCATGCCAACCGCCTCAAACCCCACCATGAGAGGCCTGAAGTCATCTTGCTGATGGTGACTGACGGAGTAGAGGACGTGGAAAGCGAGCCTCTCCCCGACTTATTTGCGTCTCAAGAGAAGGATGGGTTGGTGGAGGGAGTGATTCTCTCCCCGTCCCTAACTCCTGAACAGCAGGAGGACTGCCGCCAGGTCCTGGGGCAGTACTCTTCATTGTTCTCCCTTGTTCCGGGTAGGACTCACCTGTGCGTCCATGACGTGGACACAGGAGACAGCCCACCTGTGAAGTCAAAGATCTACCGGATGACAGACAAGGTGAAGGCCAGCATTCACAGTGAAGTCACTAAGATGCTGGAGCTAGGAGTGATTGAACCTTCTAGCAGCCCCTGGTCCAGTCCGGTGGTATTAGTACCAAAAGCTGTACCACCGGGTGCCCAACCGGAACTGAGGTTCTGTGTGGACTACCGGGGACTGAATTCAGTAAGCAAGACTGATGCTCATCCGATTCCGAGGGCGGATGAACTGATTGACCGGCTGGGAGCTGCCCAATATCTGAGTACCTTTGACCTTACTTCCGGGTACTGGCAGATCTCTCTGACTGATGGAGCTAAGGAAAGGTCAGCCTTTTCCACGCCCAAGGGCCACTACCAGTTCTGCGTGATGCCCTTTGGGCTCAAGAACGCACCTGCCACGTTTCAGCGTCTGGTGAACCAGATCCTCACTGGAATGGAGAGTTTCTCTGCTGCTTATGTGGACGACATTGCCGTCTTCAGTAACAGCTGGGAGGATCACTTGCGTCACGTGCAAGCTGTTCTCCAGGCCCTGAAACACGCTGGTTTAACGATCAAGGCGAGTGAATGCCAGATCGGGCAGGGGTCGGTAGTGTACCTTGGACACTTGGTGGGTAGGGGAGCGGTGCAACCCCTCCAGGCGAAAATCGAGGCCATCATGGCCTGGGAACCCCCCAAGACTCAGACTGAGGTCCGAGCTTTTCTGGGCCTCACCGGATATTACCGCCGCTTCGTGAAGGGGTATGGTACCATTGTGGCCCCCCTCACGGAGCTTACGTCCAAGAAGCAACCTCGACTGGTAGTCTGGACGGAGGCTTGTCAGCAGGCCTTTGTGAAACTGAAGCAAGCCATGTGCGAGGCCCCGGTCTTAAGGGCCCCAGATTTTTCCAAGGAGTTCATTGTCCAGACAGATGCATCGGAACATGGCATTGGGGCAGTGTTATCGCAACTCAATGAAGAGGGTCTGGATCAACCCGTGGTCTTCCTATCCCGGAGACTACTTCCCAGGGAACAGAAGTGGAGTGCAATAGAGCGTGAAGCCTTTGCCGTGGTATGGGCTCTGAAGAAGTTGCGGCCATACCTGTTTGGCTCGCACTTCCTAGTTCAGACCAACCACAGACCCCTTCGGTGGCTGATGCAGATGAAGGGGGAGAATCCCAAGTTGCTAAGGTGGTCTATCTCCCTACAGGGAATGGACTTTCAGGTGGAACATCGGCCTGGAGTGGACCACGCCAATGCAGATGGTCTCTCAAGGTATTTCCGCCTTAGTGATGAGAACTCCCAAGGGGTTGGGTAGCTCTCCCCACTTTCAGCTGGGGGGGACGCGTGTTAGACCTGTCAGCCCTTTGGGTGGTCCCTCCTCATTATTATTTATTTTGTCCCACTTCTGCCTCAAACCCTGTTATAATTTTTCCTTTTTGGGAACCACCAGACTTTTTAGTGTTGATGCAGGGTCAGGGAGCCATTTTCCCTACCCCTGGAACTTCTGTCTGAGGGCCTGAGACACAAAATGGTGGCCACCCATTGTCACCTGTGACATCACCAGAACCCACTGGAGGTTTCTAGAACCTTCTGTAACATTCTAGAACCCTGTGACAGAGGGAGGCAGTTTAGAATGTTGGGAGGCCATCTCAGAGTGGCAGTTGGCAACTGACTGGAGAGGAGAGAGGACCGAGATAGGAGGTCGGAGTAAGGCAGCAGGGGTGGAAACCAGTGCTTGGAGTGGGGTCCAGAAACCCACCCTTGATGCTAGTTCCTACTGACCAAGCCCAGCCTAAAGCCCTGTGTGGGACCAAGACCAGAAGAACCATCTTAAGGAACTGAACATTTGAAACAGGCCTTAAAGAGGAAGAACAGCAAGTTCCTGACCTGTTCAGTGGTGTCCTCCTGGAGTCCTGAAGTCGAGAAGCCTGGACACCTGGGGCCTGAGGTAGAGAAGCGGCGCTGACAGAAAGCAGACGTCGTACCCGGAGCCGCCAGAGGTCGGGTGAGGGCGCCGACGGAGGTCGTGGAGAGGCGCCGGAGGTCGAGTGGAGATTCACCCGAGGTCGAGGTGAGGGCGCCGACGGAGGTCGTGGAGAGGCGCCGGAGGTCGAGTGGAGATTCACCCGAGGTCGAGGTGAGGGCGCCGACGGAGGTCGTGGAGAGGCGCCGGAGGTCGAGTGGAGATTCACCCGAGGTCGAGGTGAGGCGTCGACTGGGGAGTGAAGTCCGCCCACCGGAGACGCCGGAAACTGAGGTGAAGCGCGCCGGAGGTCGGGAGTGGAGATCGCACTCCGGAGACACCCGGAAGCGGGGAGGTCGTGTCCCTGCGACGCCGGAAGGCGACATCGAGACGAGGCCGCCCAGCGACATCGAGTCGAGGCCGCCCAGCGACATCGAGTCGAGACCGCCCAGCGACATCGAGACGAGGCCGCCCAGCGACATCGAGCCGGAGCCGCCTCACGACATCGACACGGCGCCGAGCGGAGCCGATCATCGTGAAAAGGGCAGTAAGTGGTAGAGGGGGCGTCTGAGGCCCCGTGGAGCCCTAAAAGACCATTCTAGGGGCTAGAGGGGTGTTAGAACCAGCCTGGGAGTGCCAGGGGTGAACTAAGACTGGTGCAGTGACATCTGTGAGGGGCTGTGTAGTTTGGAGGGCCAGATCTTTAGGTTACCCTTGTTCTGCCTCAGCTTAGGCCCCAGCCTTGACCAATCTAGGTGGGACACCCCCATGCCATCCAAATGACCACAAGCTGTGTATGGGCAAAGTAAGACCAAGTTACCTCATGAAAGTGATCTGATCTATACTGTCATTGATTGCTTTTCCTTATTTATTGAAGGTGCTTTATTTACTGTCTTCCACTAATTTATTCCTGCACTGTATTTATTGCCTGACTGTATTTATTTGCCGTCTATATTTATTGCACATCTATTTATTCTTTGCTTAATGAGGACCTGAACCTATTTATTGAAATTCCAAAGTAGCATTGTTTATTTGATCTGCTCTTTTAAAGGAAAATCCTATTGTATTGTATTTATGTTATGAAACCTGCAACTAAGAGAAAATAAGATAAAGGTATGCATAATTTCTTCCTTCCATAATCTTTACGGTGTAGTGTCGTTTTTGGAATGGATGAACGCATGGTTATTGTGAGGGTGTGACTTACGCTTAACAGGGTGCCTGGCCCCCCGACCGCTCGAGCCAAGCTACCACTGTGCTGGGAACCTGGTGACTGCTAACCCGGTTGCCCGGTTTCCAACACCCCATCATATGCATAGCGCGGCGGAACAAAATTCAGCTGCCGGAGTCTAATCTGTATTTAGAATTTTCTTCAGAAAATGAAGGCTTTCATTTATGGCCAAACTGTGATTCCAGTGGTATAGTTACATGATTTTGTAAAGGATTTAAAATTATTTCCAGCTGTAGCTTTAACAACCTCGTATTTAATACCTGTGACAGTAGCGTTATTTTCTTGAACACTATATTTTGCCTCTTATTTGCACCTCTAAAATGTCTGCAACATGGTTGAGAAAATACTTTTAAATGTTCACTTGTGAAAAGGTTACACAAAGCATTGTGCCGGTGACATGCGACCTGCGCTCAGGAAGAGTTCCCAGTCGCTTGTTGGTCACCCATTTAACACTTCAATCATCTGTGCAGATGGTCTCTTGCACCCTTCGTATGTACAGGTATGTCTCTGTTTATCTTTTCTAGATTCTTGGCTCTTTTTGCTGCATCTTCATGGAAGCGATTGTAGTGGAGCTGGATTTCTTTAAGCAGCATCAGGGCTTCTCCATACTCCTTCCGGTTGGATTGTTTGTTGCGCAAACATGATTCTGTATCAACAACAAGCATAGGTTCAGCACAATCACATAATATATATTATTTTGAACCATTAACAGCTTGCATCTTTCAGCATGAGCTACTCCTACATCTGTTTACATATTTAAATTTGTGATAACTGCCCTACAGAACAGGATCAGATAGTCTTAACCTTCATTGAGCTATTCAACTTTATGTGAATGAGGGGCGAGGCAGTGTTCATCCGCGTCTGCTACTGCAAGTGATCCAGTTGTACAATGCCTGGTTTAAGCTAATGGACAGGGTCCTAAAGATATTAACACCGTTGCCTGCCAGCACTGCCCTCAGATCACAGAAGGTTTTGAATAAGACACAGATTATTCTCATGCAGAGCTCGGTTCACCCCTGCAAGTTAGTTAAATATAAAACAACAAACCGCACACCAGAAATCCAAATTAACTGAACATAAAGTAATATATATGTATTGCTAAATGCAGTGGTGCACATAGTTACTACATACTCGAGCTCTCTGTATACCTGACACTCACAGAGCCATCTTGAACCAATATCGTTGGGTTTGTGTTGGTGGGGTGGCGGTGTAGAGTAGGGTGGAGTAGTGCAACACTGCATACGTCCATAGAATGTAGCAGGATCTACACTTTTGGTCCAACCCATAAAAGAATGCTCTAAAATGAATGCACTTTCAGCGGTGTGCAACCACCTTGGACTGTGGTTTATGTTGTCAGGGCCCCAATGGAGAAAAGCCAATACAATACAATGTAAGAGGCTTGGACTATAAATGTTTGAGAGACTGAGGTGAAGCGCAACTCTTCTGAGGAAGAGGGTAGTATACGTAGGGTCTTACACACAAGCACAACACAGCTCTTTGGTCATTAGCACCATACCCAATTTTGGGTGAGTCCGCATGACTACTTTCTTAGAGTGAAAGACTGTGTATGATTCGTGAGAACATAATGCTTGGCTCTCGCTAATCATGTGGGCTGATGTTTTACCAAGAAAGATGTTGCAGGGATGCCTTGTGAATGGGCTCGAAAGGATCCTCCATAGGCCGTGGAAAGGCTATGTTTAGCTCCCAGGAAGGTGAAGGACACCTAATGAGAGGAAAAGCTTCTTCAACCCTTTTAAAAAAATAAAAAAAAATCCTTGAGTACGAGGACTTTGAAAAAAGAGGTTTGTGAAGGACATTTTTTGTAGGCGGTAAGGGCTGCCAAGTGATTCTTCATGGAAGAGGATTGCAAGCCAGATTTTGCCAAGTGAAGCAAGTATAGAAGAATTACAACTTCCTGGCAAGTTGTTGGGTCCATGTTCTTAGAGGAACACCAGATGCAAAATCTCTTTCACTTGAAGGCATATGCAGAATGTGTTGCAGGCCGCTTAGCTTCTTTGAGAATGTCAAGTGCAGTCTTGTGGCAGATTCAAGTATCCCTACTTCACTAGCTTAGGAGTCATGCAGCCAAATTGAAGGAGGAGAGATTGAAGTGAGCCATCTGAACTCTGAATTTATTTTGTGGGCAGTTCTGGCCTCCATGGCAGCTTGAGATGTGGATACTCTGACGGGTAAAAGAAGGTCTGTGAACCACCACTGGCGTGGCCACTCCGGAGCTATTAGGAATATTTTGGCTCTCGAATGGGACAGCTTGATAAGGACTGACTGGATCAGGGGAATTGGCAGAAAGGCATAAAGAAATTTGACGGACCAGTTGATCCACAGGGAAGATCAACTAAGAAGAAGATATATTAATATACAAAAGAATATATATTGTGGAAATGTAAACTGTTCCTTACTACTCCTGTATTTCTTTATTAGGTACTCTACCATGCCTTTCTAAATTAGCCCTAAAACACCTAAAATGTGAATATTCAAGAAATATGCATATACAGTTACAAAGATAGAAAAGACACCACCCTTTTTGCACTTTCAGTGGTATGGAGTTGCACGTTTCATGGTAGCTTCAAATAGGCATGTAAGATTGAATTCTGTAGTACTAACTCCTTGGCTCATAAATGCTTTTGTCAATCCAAACTTTAGACATTGATGCAAGATCTTGGCATGTGCAACGTCCGCCCTAGTAATCTATATTTTATAAGCTAGCAAGACGTTACTCTCTTCATAGCTAATGCAGAAAAAATGTCCCCCCGTAGGATCAATGAGACTGGAACCTATGACATCATATCTCTTGATGGAGCTCTGTGCTACCGGTCCTGAAGACGACAAAAATGTGTTTGGTATGCAATATAAGGTATTTTTCATAATTAATCGCAGCACCAGAACATCCTGAAAAGATAAATTGTCATGAGGGCTGACCTCATGCTGACAAGGGAGAGTAGCTCTGCATGCCCCAGAAGCAGGTTTCTTACATGGTGTTTCCTGTGATAGATGTACAGTAGAATGCCTTATTTTTGTTTCCTCCAGTGAATAGGTGGTTTTCCTACTTAGGGGTCTCACTCATCTCCTCACTGCTCTGTAGGTGCTGTATCATGCGCCTCCTCAATAGCTTTCTTAGAGATACGAAGTACAAGTAGAAGACAAAATAGTAGGCCCCTGGGTCTAATTTTTTGTAGAGGTGTTGGGGTATCCCTTTCTTAGGACGATTCCCCTCACCCACCCATAGGTGGCATGCTTCATCATAGGGGATCTCCTCGCAATACGAACCTAGTCGTAGTGCGGGCTACAACCCCCTCTCTGAGAAGGAGGAGCTCAGGGATGTTTTAATAGAGATGATAAGGTATACTAAACCTCTAGATGAGAAGGGTGTGGGAGGGGGTGAGTGAAAAGGTGAACGTGATTAAAACTAACTCTATGCTATGCTGGACGATTTTAATGTTGCATTCATAGGCCAGGATTAAAAGATATAGCTAGGACAGAGGGAGATTCAATGTGTCAAAGAATTAGGATGGTCGACATGTTCCAGCCTAAAGCTCCCGTAGGGATGCAGCAGCTTTCATCAGGACCAACAGAGTGTGCAACAATGAAGTGCCAGTGACCACTTGAATTGCCTTGAAACAGTGGAAAAAAATGTGTATACAAAACCAGTAGGTGGAGTGATAGGTCACTCAGTCTTGGGTTGTACTGGTCAGCATGCTCCCCAAAGTGTTGGGTGAGCACTTTTTGTGACGCATCGGCAGCGTAAAACATGCCTCCTGTTGCGCCCTATTTACAAAGTGACACATCTAAGTAGATGCGTCACTTTGTAAACCCCTGCGCTACATTATACCTGTGTCAGGTATAGTGTATGCCGGCTGGACGTTCCCACGTAAGTAAGCCTCGTAGAAGTGACGCAGTGAAATCTACAAGATTTCACTGTGCCACTTCTAGGGTGCAAATGCGTCTTGTTTGCAAGTATTGTTTCCACCGACGCATACAGTCAAGGAGGCGCCGTTATGGCCTTCACTGAATGATTTTTTAATATGGTTTGATGCTTTAAGCAGAATGAAAGCCATGGAGGTTTGCCCTTAACCTCCGCTCGAGAGACTTTTGATCGCAAGGTCTTCGGCAGAGATACGTGCGCTTATCCATACAAACTGCCCTTCTCATTTCGCAGAAATAGTAAATTGTATCTTTAACGTATCTGATATGACAGGCATAGTCCACCAATTTAAGAACATAGGTTCTGGACTTCTGGGCACCTTTCAGACGGTACTTGGAGTTATACCAAACTTCATACACTCTGTATTCGGAAGCATCTTTAGAGGACTTCCGCTCATCCTGTTTTTAGTAGCAGGTATCCTGATTGTTTTCCATCTGCTACCCAATGGACGTTCCAGTCACCAAGGTGATGGAAAAAGCACTCCTACAGCGTAAATAACGTGACCGCATAGTACAACATCTAGACACGCCTCGCCTAACAGAACTAAGGGCATCTTGTTTTTTGTCATTTTGACCAGTCTGGATGGACTGCATCCCACCTGTCCTCTGATGTATGTTTTATCGAGAGGAATGCCTGTTAGACCTTTGTTTGACACTCCCATCATGTGCACAACCGGACGTGAATGCTTTACTGGACCCGATAACGGCCCATGCTCTGCAGTATCCTCAGTGTATTCCAATGTTGATGGCCCCTTCCTTGAGACACCACAGGTAGTGACTGCACCTGTAGGTATGGACACCGGCTCCTCCACTGACACCCAGGCTTCGAACGGCACACAGGCTGCCCCAGCACCGGCTGCGGACAGCGTGGAACATCATCTGTGCTCAATTGATGTACTTTAGTTTTCGTAGGTGGGGTTTGCACCATGTTGCTCTAGATAATTAAGGAATGATGAGCACCTCCAAACTATGGTTCTCCTAGTACAGTTTAATCTCTTGGAGGATGATACTGGGGTCTCAAAGATTTTCTGTAATAGCAAATTTTATTAAATGAAAATCATCCCAAGCTACTAATATTATTAGTGTTGTAATATTGAACACATCAGACAAGATTACATTATTGGCAACCCTATTCAGGATTACCAGGAGTAATTGCTTCAATGCATCAGGCAGAGTTGTCATCAGTAATGTAAAAAAGGCTTTGGAATGCCTTTTTATGGGTAATACATAACAGCCATATCTGGAATGCCCCAGGCACCAAAGTAATATTAAAAATAAGTCTACCCAGCACCACATAATTTATCACCTGCTATATTAGCTTCAAATATATTTTGGAAATTCACCCATTTTTAGTCAAACATCAGCTAACGGGTTCTGAAAATACATGCATTTTTGTCTCAAATACACACTTTTCAATTTCGGTATGCCAAACAATAGTTTCTAATTTGATAGGGAAGGCTACACAAAGGAGAGCTATTTACAGGTAGCTGTAGAGCTACTGGTTGGAGAAGCTTGCTCTATATAGGCCTAATCAGTTCTGTTATGATGTGGGCTACACAATGTAATGCACATTGGACTTGCTTCTTTTGTGAGTAGTATACATTCATGTGATTTGGATGGGGAAGTCTTTACTTCTATTGTACTTTTGTCAAAGATTGAGAACGAATGATTATTAATTTACAAAGGAGTTTGTGTATCATGGCAGTTACCTCACTTATGTTAATCGCCTCGCTAAACGAATAACAGATTAGCCTGCTGGGGTAAGTCTAAAGTTTGCAACGGCATGGTTTCAGTGGTGGGAGACGATGAAATTTCCAAAGTCAGGGGCCATAAGTGCAGGTTCGGTTGCCAGGGTAGTGGAATGGCCCTGTGAAGGTCCAGGCTGCTTGCTTTCAGTGAAGAGGTGGGAGAGAGTTCCTTGGTCTTGACTGGATCTGACGGAATTTTTTATTTTGAAGAAATCTAGAGTTTTGGATTGTGGCCATTGGTGTTGGCGATGGTTGTGCTGGTATAACCCAGGCGATGCGGGGTGACTTGATGTTCAGAGATGGTACTGATGTTGATTGACTCTAGAGTAGGATCTGTTCTGTTCTATCCTCTTGACTAACAGCTACGTAGCAGGATTCCCTCATTTGCCCACACGAAAACATCCCTGGACCTCTGGGAAACCCTAAGTCATAGGTATAGTGTGAGAATGTTGCCAATATCATCCAAGTCTCAAAGAGCTGTCATAGCAGTTGTCACTATTATCAATCAGTGGTGGTCTTTTTATCGACTTAAGATAAATGAAAAGCTGGCTAGACCTGTTGAGTTGACCAAGTGATCTCTGCTATGGATGCTTTGTTCGCTGGGCTACAGTAGCAGTATGACCACGTTACAATCCATACGCCACGAAAAAGATGACTATGGTTTTAATGTCATAGAAACTCTGAAAAAGATTTACAACACATTCTTTGAAGAGTGCTTACAGGTTTTTAGCTGAAACATTTGTCAGACCCTCACGATAGTAGGTGAGTTAATGACGCTGTTTACAATCGGTGACCACTGAGTAACAGAATACGTTTTAAGAGTTAAAAGTATCTGTAATGTTCCAAGAGTACACCCAACATAGTAGTACTGGAAACCGAAATGTTTATCTTTTAAAGATTGCATAAGGGAAAAAATACGAACTGTGCCCAGACAGAATAAGAAGATTTGGACTTTACTGCTTGATAAATACTGAGTACTTGGAGTTTCTGGTATGTGGAATACTGAAGAAGGAGACTGCTACATTAATACATAGACTGTTTAAACCTTCCAAGACCTCAGATATGGCTGCTTAGTCTTAAATAGGATCATTATCATCGGATCATACCACATCATCATGGAGTTGAAATTAGCAGACATCCTACTACATTCCTGGTGTATAAGTGAGAAACAAACTGCAGACATTCTTTGCTGGATCTGTATTGGGCAACACTGTTGTATGATCTACTGTGACAATCATATCTGGTTTAGAGGTGGTGGAAACTGAGAACTGACTAATTTGTGGAGGAAATTCTAAATGGTGAGGAGGGTCCACTGGCTCAATTCCCCCATCATATGCATAGCGCGGCGGAACAAAATTCAGCTGCCGGAGTCTAATCTGTATTTAGAATTTTCTTCAGAAAATGAAGGCTTTCATTTATGGCCAAACTGTGATTCCAGTGGTATAGTTACATGATTTTGTAAAGGATTTAAAATTATTTCCAGCTGTAGCTTTAACAACCTCGAATTTAATACCTGTGACAGTAGCGTTATTTTCTTGAACACTATATTTTGCCTCTTATTTGCACCTCTAAAATGTCTGCAACATGGTTGAGAAAATACTTTTAAATGTTCACTTGTGAAAAGGTTACACAAAGCATTGTGCCGGTGACATGCGACCTGCGCTCAGGAAGAGTTCCCAGTCGCTTGTTGGTCAACCATTTAACACTTCAATCATCTGTGCAGATGGTCTCTTGCACCCTTCGTATGTACAGGTATGTCTCTGTTTGTCTTTTCTAGATTCTTGGCTCTTTTTGCTGCATCTTCATGGAAGCGATTGTAGTGGAGCTGGATTTCTTTAAGCAGCATCAGGGCTTCTCCATACTCCTTCCGGTTGGATTGTTTGTTGCGCAAACATGATTCTGTATCAACAACAAGCATAGGTTCAGCACAATCACATAATATATATTATTTTGAACCATTAACAGCTTGCAACTTTCAGCATGAGCTACTCCTACATCTGTTTACATATTTAAATTTGTGATAACTGCCCTACAGAACAGGATCAGATAGTCTTAACCTTCATTGAGCTATTCAACTTTATGTGAATGAGGGGCGAGGCAGTGTTCATCCGCGTCTGCTACTGCAAGTGATCCAGTTGTACAATGCCTGGTTTAAGCTAATGGACAGGGTCCTAAAGATATTAACACCGTTGCCTGCCAGCACTGCCCTCAGATCACAGAAGGTTTTGAATAAGACACAGATTATTCTCATGCAGAGCTCGGTTCACCCCTGCAAGTTAGTTAAATATAAAACAACAAACCGCACACCAGAAATCCAAATTAACTGAACATAAAGTAATATATATGTATTGCTAAATGCAGTGGTGCACATAGTTACTACATACTCGAGCTCTCTGTATACCTGACACTCACAGAGCCATCTTGAACCAATATCGTTGGGTTTGTGTTGGTGGGGTGGCGGTGTAGAGTAGGGTGGAGTAGTGCAACACTGCATACGTCCATAGAATGTAGCAGGATCTACACTTTTGGTCCAACCCATAAAAGAATGCTCTAAAATGAATGCACTTTCAGCGGTGTGCAACCACCTTGGACTGTGGTTTATGTTGTCAGGGCCCCAATGGAGAAAAGCCAATACAATACAATGTAAGCGGCTTGGACTATAAATGTTTGAGAGACTGAGGTGAAGCGCAACTCTTTTGAGGAAGAGGGTAGTATACGTAGGGTCTTACACACAAGCACAACACAGCTCTTTGGTCATTAGCACCATACCCAATTTTGGGTGAGTCCGCATGACTACTTTCTTAGAGTGAAAGACTGTGTATGATTCGTGAGAACATAATGCTTGGCTCTCGCTAATCATGTGGGCTGATGTTTTACCAAGAAAGATGTTGCAGGGATGCCTTGTGAATGGGCTCGAAAGGATCCTCCATAGGCCGTGGAAAGGCTATGTTTAGCTCCCAGGAAGGTGAAGGACACCTAATGAGAGGAAAAGCTTCTTCAACCCTTTTAAAAAAATTAAAAAAAATCCTTGAGTACGAGGACTTTGAAAAAAGAGGTTTGTGAAGGACATTTTTTGTAGGCGGTAAGGGCTGCCAAGTGATTCTTCATGGAAGAGGATTGCAAGCCGGATTTTGCCAAGTGAAGCAAGTATAGAAGAATTACAACTTCCTGGCAAGTTGTTGGGTCCATGTTCTTAGAGGAACACCAGATGCAAAATCTCTTTCACTTGAAGGCATATGCAGAATGTGTTGCAGGCCGCTTAGCTTCTTTGAGAATGTCAAGTGCAGTCTTGTGGCAGATTCAAGTATCCCTACTTCACTAGCTTAGGAGTCATGCAGCCAAATTGAAGGAGGAGAGATTGAAGTGAGCCATCTGAACTCTGAATTTATTTTGTGGGCAGTTCTGGCCTCCATGGCAGCTTGAGATGTGGATACTCTGACGGGTAAAAGAAGGTCTGTGAACCACCACTGGCGTGGCCACTCCGGAGCTATTAGGAATATTTTGGCTCTCGAATGGGACAGCTTGATAAGGACTGACTGGATCAGGGGAATTGGCAGAAAGAAATGTGACGGACCAGTTGATCCACAGGGAAGATCAACTAAGAAGAAGATATATTAATATACAAAAGAATATATATTGTGGAAAGGTAAACTGTTCCTTACTACTCCTGTATTTCTTTATTAGGTACTCTACCATGCCTTTCTAAATTAGCCCTAAAACACCTAAAATGTGAATATTCAAGAAATATGCATATACAGTTACAAAGATAGAAAAGACACCACCCTCTTTGCACTTTCAGTGATATGGAGTTGCACGTTTCATGGTAGCTTCAAATAGGCATGTAAGATTGAATTCTGTAGTACTACCTCCTTGGCTCATAAATGCTTTTGTCAATCCAAACTTTAGACATTGATGCAAGATCTTGGCATGTGCAACGTCCGCCCTAGTAATCTATATTTTATAAGCTAGCAAGACGTTACTCTCTTCATAGCTAATGCAGAAAAAATGTCCCCCCGTAGGATCAATGAGACTGGAACCTATGACATCATATCTCTTGATGGAGCTCTGTGCTACCGGTCCTGAAGACGACAAAAATGTGTTTGGTATGCAATATAAGGAATTTTTCATAATTAATCGCAGCACCAGAACATCCTGAAAAGATAAATTGTCATGAGGGCTGACCTCATGCTGACAAGGGAGAGTAGCTCTGCATGCCCCAGAAGCAGGTTTCTTACATGGTGTTTCCTGTGATAGATGTACAGTAGAATGCCTTATTTTTGTTTCCTCCAGTGAATAGGTGGTTTTCCTACTTAGGGGTCTCACTCATCTCCTCACTGCTCTGTAGGTGCTGTATCATGCGCCTCCTCAATAGCTTTCTTAGAGATACGAAGTACAAGCAGAAGACAAAATAGTAGGCCCCTGGGTCTAATTTATTGTAGAGGTGTTGGGGTATCCCTTTCTTAGGACGATTCCCCTCACCCACCCATAGGTGGCATGCTTCATCATAGGGGATCTCCTCGCAATACGAACCTAGTCGTAGTGCGGGCTACAACCCCCTCTCTGAGAGGGAGGAGCTCAGGGATGTTTTAATAGAGATGATGAGGTATACTAAACCTCTAGATGAGAAGGGTGTGGGAGGGGGGGTTAGTGAAAAGGTGAACGTGATTAAAACTAACTCTATGCTATGCTGGACGATTTTAATGTTGCATTCATAGGCCATGATTAAAAGATATAGCTAGGACAGAGGGAGATTCAATCTGTCAAAGAATTAGGATGGTCGACATGTTCCAGCCTAAAGCTCCCGTAGGGATGCAGCAGCTTTCATCAGGACCAACAGAGTGTGCAACAAAAACAGTGGAAACAGTGGAAAAAATGTGTATACAAAACCAGTAGGTGGAGTGATAGGTCACTCAGTCTTGGGTTGTACTGGTCAGCATGCTCCCCAAAGTGTTGGGTGAGCACTTTTTGTGACGCATCGGCAGCGTAAAACATGCCTCCTGTTGCGCCCTATTTACAAAGTGATGCATCTAAGCAGATGCGTCACTTTGTAAACCCCTGCGCTACATTATACCTGTGTCAGGTATAGTGTATGCCGGCTGGACGTTCCCACGTAAGTAAGCCTCGTAGAAGTGACGCCGTGAAATCTACAAGATTTCACTGTGCCACTTCTAGGGTGCAAATGCGTCAATATCTTACGCCTGCCTTACAGCAGGCGTAAGACTGACGCAGGCCCTTTCACATGGGGCTTGCCCCGTGTGAAAGAACACATTGCTGGAGTTGCATCACTTTTGTGACACACTCCAGCAATGCGTCACTTTTTCGCCTACAGATAAGTCAGAAATACTGACGTATCTGTAACTCCTTGCGACATGATGGGTCATACAGTAAATATGATGCATCCATCATGTTGCAAGGAGGGTGCACTGAGAAGTGACGCATCGCTGCTTTCACGCAGCCATGCGTCACTTCTCATAAATGAGGCCCCTAGTACCTCAGTATGACCAACTCAAGGCGGCATCCGATACCTTACTCAGAGAAGCACGGTCTCAACGTAGCCCTGTCCCCAGTCTAAGTACATGTGCCTTGTCTTAACAAGTCACATCTAAGTACAAGTGCCTTGTCTCAAAAAGTCACAATGTGGCAAAGCAAAACTTGTAGGACCAACTCCATGAGACACTGACGGATAATGAGCTCTTCATAAGTGAACTCAGTCAGTGGTTGGCTGAATAAATAAAGAACTCTCTTTCATGAACATGTTATATTTATAACATACGGTACCGGTTGACTGAGGTATTTGAATTTGGACCAGGAGAATGGAAAATGTCCCCATGATCCCCAGATCTCAAATTTGAAATGCACTCCTATCTGGAAACAAAACATTTCTTGGACTTCTGGATGGAAGAAGTGTATAAACACATGCAAAACTAACAGACACAATTACACGTTTGTACTATTCTGGCCACCATTCTTGAAGATAAGCCTCTATGTGGCTAGGTTATTTTTTTAGCATTACAACTGCCACTGGAAAGAGGACTATTTTAGGACACTGGTCGAAGTCAGCAAGAAACTGATAGAGGCCCAGGCATAGCACACACTTAAAAGACTGATTTCCCCACAAATTATCTTCGATACTAAGGTGAAAGACACTACAGTGACCAATGTCACAAGGAAATGTTGAAACAAAAATGGCACATGTTTTGACACACCAACAATAGATCTAAAACAACCCTTTGTTTTTGCTCTTATCATTTGCTCTAATCTCAATTTCAGTTTAGTAAGGACACAAATGCAAGCAAAGTTATGAAAGTTCGAAATGACAAACATTGACAGTATATTCACTTGAATGGCCAATAATTGTGGCACCTCTGTGTTACAGGGAACAACAATTCAACAATGAATGAATGGTGTGAGCCTAGAAAGCAGAGCACCTAATTTGCTCAGGGCACAGAATCTTAAAACATATAAAAAGTTGAAAATTAGGAGAGCATGGGACAAATCAAAAAAACAATAATTCACCAAGTTAGAGGCTAATTGGATATGTTAGTTTCCTGCTACCTTTCGGATTTGATAAATACTCTCCTGCTCAAGGTGGTGGCTTCTTTTGTCCAGGCATCTTGCCTTTGGAACAAGTTACAGTTACACTTGCAAACTCATCCTGGCTATCTAAAATTTGGATGAGCCTTTAAAGCCTGACCTTATACTTTCCTTATTAACAAGTTCATTACCGCCATGTTCTGTAGCCAGAAGATGTCCTCAAGCAATAGAAGGCTAGATAAATATTAAATACATACATATGCCTTCAATCAAACAGAGGGAGCAGCATTAATTAAAGTGGCATAAAGGGGGTGTGTATACATATCTGGACAACCAGCATGTGCAGGAGAGGTCTAGCGGTGTCACCTATGCTGGGTGCTGAGATGCGACTGTTAAGTTATTGATGAAAAGTTGGACCCTGTGCTTTGAGAAAGGTTGGAAAGCTGTTCCATTGCTGTGTGCTTTCTGAGGAGAACTCATGGTGGACCCTTCATTGAACTAGTAGCACCTTCCTTGACAAAAGGACCAATCTGGGCAGTCGATGAATGGGAATTTTCTCCTCCAAGCAAAACAACCAGTGCAACCCCTGGCCTCCATTTTCAAGCTGGGTTCTTAGGCTACGGCCCGGTGATACTTCACACAAAATCATTATTAAATGATAAGTCTTTTGTTTGACCATTTATTTTGACGTAAGGCAGAAAAGGCGAAAGCGAAATGTATAAAGGAAGTAAAGTACCTAGTGGTTGCTCTGTGTAGGTCTTGGATTTCTTCATACTTGATAGTATATCTTCTAATACTTCTGCTTTGTTCTTTTGAAGAGGAATGGATGGTACTTTCCCAACCTAAAACCAAACCAAAGTGGAAAATCTGACCGATTGCATTTGTAATGTGAAGTATGTGCAACTCATTTATATGAAACCTGTTAACCCCTAAGTGAATATGTGCAAAAAAATCTAAAATGCGCAATGATCACAGTTCAAGTGGAAATCTATATAGTTATAGAAAATAAATGCAATACCAAGTTTAAAATGCCCAGCAATACCTATATGCAAATCTGGTTCAGAAGTTGCCTTGACTTTTAAGAAACGAAGCAAATTATCGGAGGTGCACTATAGAAGTGTAGCGTGCAATATCACATGCGGTCGAAGGGAGCCACTGTATCTTACATATCCATGTGAGGTGCTTCGATTACCTTGTCAGAAAGGTAGGGCACAAATACAGTAAATACAATTGGCTCTGGCTCACTGCACCTTTTATCCCTGGGTAGAACATTCTGTGTTTGCATTTTCTGGGAGTCGATCCTCAGCCACACTGAGCAGGAGATCCTCATCAATTCACATATACGGATGTCTCCCTAGTGGCTCACTCTTACTTTTTCTCCCCTAACCATACTGGTGCTCTCGCCTCCACCTAACATTCAAATAGTTACCACCAAACTGGATATTTGTTTGAGCCCACCATCCATTATTGCATAAAGTTGCTCCTTATCTGCAGTGGTGGACTAGGCAAATAAATGATGGACAGGAATGCAGTCCTGACTAATTACCAGTGATTAGGCAAAATCATTCATTACACTCATCAGTTTTGTTTTTCTTAGCTAATTATTTATTTATTTTTTGTAAATCTTTTTTATTAAAGAAACACAAATCAACCATACAACAAAAGACAGCAACATAAAAAAGAGCAATCATCGAGATGAGCAAATCACATCCGTTAGGCACTTCATACATATAGTCAATACATTCAAATACAAATAATGAAACAAATACATAATGACGTTAAATCCTTAAAGTGACTCCCTATCCATGTTGTGTGGGGAATCATCCTCAAAGGGGGTACATAGAAACCCCCTGCTTTCGTTCCAGGGGCCCCATATTTTAGTCAATTTGCCTGGGCAGCCTCTGCTCTCGTATATCACCCTCTCGGCCAGCATGCACCAGTCCATGTCCTCCGTTTCTCAGCTAATTATTGACGCAAACCTTCATCTCAGAAGTGACATTCAATTAAATCGGAAGGGAACCCACTCCATATCATGTATTGAGTCAATCTGCAGGAAAACATGACATGACATGAAGTCTATCTTGGTCTCACCTCACTTACTATTCTTCTTTAACCTACTACCACCACCACCACTCAACCAGGCCTATGCCCGCTACTTCGCTATCTCAAACAGTGACACACGGAGAAGGAGTGTCTTACTTATTTAGTGCTTCATGTCTCCATGCGGTTACTTCAGAGCTCTGACAGAAAGAAGTCCAGCTTGATGATTAGATGGAATAGTTAGTGCCTATCAGGTCGGGTAGGTAACTGAGTGCAATATTTTTCAGAGCCAACCCAGTCCTGTGTTGAGATAAACTGACAGCAATCTTAAGTAGTTCAGGAGTTTCATGGACTTGATTTAGTTGGATTCAGCTCTCCGGTAGGGGTTAAGTGCAAGCCATAGCTCATACCATGAAGCCTTCAGAAATATGCCTCTGTGTTTACTGTGTAGAAAAACAGTTAATTGAGCAGGTAGGCAGACAAACCGTGAAAGTCTCTGGTTGGGGCAAGAGAGATGTGATTTCCTGAATGTATTTAAGCCCTTTGCCCCAGTAAGCCTTGTGGATGGTGCATAAGCACTTCAACCTAACCCTGGTGTCCACTACGAGAGTGCTTTAACGGCAAGTATGATAATAGTCCAGCTTACTGTGGCTGCTTAGTTCGGGAGTCTTTGGAGCCTGGTAGAGAGTTAATTGGGGAGACCAGGTAAATAATGGTGCAGTAGTCACAGAGTATCACAACACAGGCTCTTGTCATCTCGATTCTGTACTGTGAAGCAGAGGGAGGTTTTCTGTAGAGGTGAAAGTTGACTGTTTACAACCTTGACTACAGTGTTGATTTAGGGAGTGTAAGACAGAACATGCTTTTTTGTTCGCGGTCTACCATTTTCAGCTGCATGATTTTAGCAGGCTCAGGAGAATCTGTCCTATTCCACTGCTCACAGAGTGGCACAATGTGTGCTTTTCCCCTAACCTATGTACTGCGCATAGGCTTCACCTAATTTTTGGCATTAGAAATGCACCAGCGGCATGTAAGGTAAATGTCATATGTGGGCGGCAGTTTGTATTTACACTACACATGACACTAAAATATGGCTTCAAGGAAGACCCCTCTGTTCTGTATGGGCTGCAGTGCGAGTAAAAGTGTATGTGCCATACAGAGAAACCTATTTTTTATACACTATCTTAAGTCACCAATCAAGTATGCCTTGTAAGCCCATGAATCTGGGTGCTCAATATATAAAAATGTGGCATGCTACACATAGGGAATAGAATCCACGCCCAGTGAACAAGTGTCCAAAAGAGGTTTTTCACAGTGTAGTTAAATGATGAAAAGTTATGTTTCACTTAGTTTAAAAAAATAACTCAGTGGGGGGGCGTGGCCTGGCGCCAACTAAGATGGCGGCTTAATCAGCGAGCTCCACCGGAGCTGAGGCCTAAAACCAACAAAACATCCGTCCACTATCTGCCAGGAGGAGACCTGGTGGCTAAAGTGCCAGGCAACGCGGCGGGCCCGGATCGACGAAAACATTGCCCGTAAAGAAGGTCCCGGAGGCGAAACTATGCATCGGCGCCTGGCGCAGAGGAACGCAGCCGAGTGGACTGGGGGCGGTCGCGGAGGGGTGTGCGGCGAGCCCCTGATCGCCTACCCTCAAGCCTGCTGAGATTGGACCCCTGACCTCCCGGGGGAGAGTCAAGACCCTGGATGGTGTCGCGGGGGGCCCGTGTGGAGATCGCTGCCAGCCCGGAGGGCGGGGCTGTCCGCTCCGGCTCCTCCGTGGGAGAGCGTCGCAGCGCCGGTGAGCGCTGAGTGCAAGAAGCCGCGGAGGGCGGGCGGCGCAGTGAGACCTGCCGCGAGAGACTACCAGGTGAGCGGGGGCTCGTGTTCATTTGATGAGAAATGGCCTGGTGTCCTTGGGGAAGCAACGGCAGCGAACGGCCTGCCCACATCGTGCATCTGACCCCACCCCCCCGGCGGGACCTGGGTGGGGGCCGTTCCCAACACCAGAGACTGCACTGGTGAGTGCTGGGGTGACACTGCTGCCCATGGCCCAGAAGAAACAGAGACATAGCCACACTTGAAGACACTGGGGGCCCTATTGAGACACTGAACTGCAGTCGTGAGGGGGAACCCTAACGTGACGAGCCCTGGTGGGGATTGTAATATGGACGGCGAACAGCAACATACCTGACCTGCCTTACAGTTGCACTGCGCACCAGCTCATGCGGTGGGACGTCGCAGTGGGGATAATATCGTCTATTAGACTGGGGGGCAACACCTCTGGGACCGTGCCATGGAATGCGTGCGGTAGCTGAGAGCGCCAGCAGACTAGGAGGTGGCGGCTGGGGGGAGACCTGTCACCAGTGGAACCCGCCCAGCTGGACCGACGCTCAGACGCCACCGACACAGTGCGCATGCCAGACTGTACCCTGTACACAGCAGGGAGAACCACTATCCCTGAAATCAATGGTAGTGCGGAAAGTGGTGACCTACGCAACCTCAAACTTTTGCGAAAGGAGAAGCGCATCGAGAGGGAAGGTTCTAGTTGGTAGCGGTGTGGAAGCACGAGGTGCGTTTGCACAATGAAGCCCAAGCATGCCACGACGGTACAATCTAACAAACTAGACAAATATGCTGTCCCGAAGCTGACCCCATAGGAGGAGGGGGCCCAGGGGGGGCAACCTGGGGAAGGTTCGCATATTGGTCATGTACACTACACTACAATCAAATGCTGTCCGCTGGCGCTGCGTCTAACGCAGGGCGTGCAGAAATGCTTGCTGTTACAATGAGTACACACTGGGATAAAAACCTAAAGCTATTGAGCTGGAACGTCAACGGGTTGGGGCACAAAATCAAAAGGAGTGTCGTCCTCCAGCATATAAAACGCTACCTCCTGGACGTAGGCCTGCTCCAGGAGACGCACCTTATTGGCAATAACTGTAAAGCACTAAACAGGTGGGGCTACACAATGATAGCACACGCCGGTTTCACATCGGGGTCTCGGGGGGTAGGTATCTTGACCAGGCGCACCCTCCCGCTAACCGTCCAACACACCTGGGCCGACCCACTGGGACGCTTCGCGGCAATCTCGGGACAATGGGAGGGACACACACTCATGCTGTTAACAGTCTACATCCCACCTGGACTCCAAATGCAATCTTACAAAGATCTGGGTTCACTCCTGCTATCTCTGCCGGAGGGGCAACTCATAATTGGGGGGGATTTCAACTCGGTGGTATCATGCCAGATGGACCGATCTCCGCCGTGCAAAATGAGCGCCGGACAAGCATGGCTCCCTGATTTCTTGGAGGCATTTGGCCTCACAGACCTTTGGAGATTAATCCACCCGACCCTTCAGGAGTATACATTCATGTCGGGAGCACACCATACTTTCTCAAGAATAGACTATATCCTCATGCCTCTTCATCACAGCGTGACCACGCAGGAAATCAAACACCTGGCACGGGGTATCTCATACCACTCCCCAGTGTGGGTCCATCTCACGGTAGGAGATCAGAAGGTGGGCTGTGTGGCACCAATCAATCCTTGGCATCTTCGTAATCGGGGGACCAGGGCATCTATCATACGTGCCATCGACCACCACTTCTAAGAAAACGAGGGCACAGTGGACTCCCCCACTACTCTGTGGGAAGCGTTTAAAACAATGATCAGGGGTATGGCCCTCTCGACCGTAGCGGAGATGCGCGAAGAAAAAGAAAAGCAAATGGTCGCTATCGAAAATGATCTCCTCCGCCTTGAGGAGATCGCGAAAGACGGCAAGGACCAGGGTGACATGCATCTCGTACACATTAAAGCGGCAGAATACAGAGCAATTGCAAACGACGCTGCAAAAACTCTTGCAAGAGACAGGGACAGACGACTATACGATCAAGGGGACAAAGCGGGCAAAATGATAGCCTGGCTGGATAAAAAAGAGAGGGCGCAGAGACTAGTGCCGGAGCTACACAGTGGGGCTGGCACTGTACTAACGGAACTGCAAGGCATAGTCCGCGAGTTCGCTGCGCACTTTGAACGGGTATATGAAAGGGGCATGGAACTTTCAGAAGATGACTCCTCCAAACTACTGGTAGACATCCAACTCCCTACCCTTTCAGATCCTGACCGAGAAGCATTGGAGAACTAACTCACAAACGATGAAGTGGCTAAGGCAATAAGAGACCTCCGACCTGGCAAGGCATTAGGCCCTAACGGTCTACCAATTGAGTTCTACAAACTCAAACCAGACAGAGTGGCACCATACTTAAACCGTATGTTTAAAGACAGTGGAAAGGTGGGAATACTGCCAAGAGACCAACGTATCGCCACGTTGGTGGCCATCCCAAAAGAAGGAAAGCCAAGGGTCAGCTGTGCATCATACAGACCGATCTCCCTCTTGAATGCAGAATCCAAAATACTTGCCAAGCTTTTGGCAAACAGACTCCGGCCGGGTATAACTAAATTGGTGCACCCGGACCAAGCGGGTTTCATGCCACACCGCAATACTGCCCTCAATCTGCGACGCCTACATGGAGTGCTGGGGCGTTGCTCCACTATTCAAGAAGACGCAGTGGTAGTGTCACTGGACGCAACAATGGCTTTCGATACCCTTGAATGGGCATATCTAAATGCGGTACTAAAAAAAGATGGGCTTTGGCCCTAAATTTATTGGTTGGGTGCAGCTCCTCTATACAGAACCATTAGCCCAGGTGGTCGTAAATAATAAACTGTTGGAAGTGTTCACACTCGGTAGGGGGACGAGACAGGGCTGTCCACTCTCACCATTGCTCTTCGCATTATCCCTTGAGCCGCTCGCGACCTGGGTGCGGCAGGACTCCTCTGTCCGGGGACTTAAATGGGCCGAAGGATGGGAGGATCGGATCGCCCTATACGCAGATAATATCCTACTCTATCTTGCCTCCCCTCAAAAGTCATTAAGAATTGTGCTGGACATATTCACCAGCTTCGGAAGGAACTCTGGATACAAAATAAATTGGAGCAAATCACTATTGTACGTCCTACATGGGTGTCCTCCTTCCATACCGAAAGACTGCCCCATCCAATTAGCCGCAGAAGGGTTTAAGTACCTAGGTATATATATCTTACAAAGAATGCCAAGTCCTGCTACGAGCGAAATTTGCTCCCACCGCTGCAGAGGTTCAGGCGTGACACCAACATATGGAAGGCGCTCCCATTGTCCCTATTGGGGCGGGCAGCGCTTTTTAAAATGATGGCACTGCCGCGCTTTCTCTATGCCCTCCAAAACTACCCAGACTTGGTCCCGCAGGCGTATTTTAAAGAAATCGAAGCTACACAAAGGGACCTACTATGGAACGGGACACTAGGACACAAGCTAACCGTCAGTTGGTACGATGGGGGCATTGCCCTCCCCGACATCAGAAAGTACTACTGGGCAGCACACCTGTCCGTTATAAACCAGTGTATGTATAGCAATGGGGATGAGCCTGCATCTAATATGGACAGGTGGACCCTCCCGGGCGGAGACTTAATGAGGGCACTGTACTCCAAACCAACCAAATTCCCTCTCACAGGGCCTACAAGACACTCCGTACAACTTTGGCACGCAGTCAACCGGAATCTGGGGTGGGCCAACAGACTCACACTGGCTACCCCACTCTGGGACGCTGAGGCCCTAGGAGTGTTGGGGCGCTCTAAAGGGTTTGACAAGTGGGACCTAATAGGTATCTCCCGTATAGAAGACCTCTGGGGACCGCAGGGAGTGGTGTCTTTCACTTCTCTACAACAGACCCACGAACTGGCGCAATCTGAGTACTTTAGTTACGCTCAGGTCAGACACTCCCTTCAGACCAACATTCCAGCCGGGTTGACGCTTCCGGAGTCCTCCCCTCTTGAGGACAGACTACTTGATGGACACCTACCTGAGAAGAGCATCTCCCTCACATACAAAAAGTTAATACACCACACTCCAAATCCTTTACTGGCGCTGAGGGAAAAATGGGGAAGGGACGGTCTAGAAATAGACGATGAGGAATGGCAAGAGGCACTTTCCTCCCCTAAAGAGGTCGCCATCCCAGCAAAACTAAAACTGGTCGAATTAAAGATTCTACACAGGGTGTACTTCCCTGGGAGACGACTAGTCCTCATGGATAGAAGCGCTGATGAGAGGTGTAGGAGGAAGTGTGGCTTAGAAGGGATCTTTCTGCACATACTATGGGAATTCCCACTCATCCAAAACTACTGGAAAAAAGTGCAAAAATGTATGAGTGCAGTGTGGGGGGTGGGCCTTAGATTGGAGGTCAAAAGATGTCTCCTGAACATCTGGGAGCCTACAGACTTAAACACAAAGGGTAAGGTATGGGTGACTCTTGGACAGATGGTAGCTAAGAGAAACATAGCAAGACTTTGGGGAGCAGAGGCGCCTCCGACACTTGAGGCCTGGAAAAGGGACTTGGATTGGTGTATGGCAAGGGAGAAAACGGTATATGTGGCCCGTGGCTGTCCCCAAAAATGGTTAGCGTTGTGGACTAAGTGGAATGAATATCGTGGAAATGTGTGTGAACCCCCACATGTCCCCACCCTTGATGAACCATTGATGCCATGAACTTACCAAAATGCAACTGTCGCAGAGATGTACGAAAAATCACTGTATAATACTACTGCATGTTGGGGATGCTGTGCTACACGGCTTGGAGATACTTGACCGAATGTGTAACATGACCTTATCTGTTTTTCCTTTTTAATGTTCAATAAAAAAGAATTATAAAAAAAACAAAAAATTACTCAGCTGTGAAAGATGATTGTTAATGTTTTTTTTTTTTTTTTTTAAAAACCTTTATTCGTATAAGTCAGATACACAGCTATTCAGCCGACATCCCGGAGGTTCGGCAGCTAATCAGTCGACACATGAAGTCCTCCATAGCTCTAATGCAGGATAAAGACAAAGGTTTCATTTTTGAAAACTACCTACAATAAACACAACAAGCAAGGCAGTATACACCACAAGTTCGTGCCAGTTCCCAACGGGGGCGCGGCCCCATTTCCAACATCAAATCAAAGCCACCGATCGGGAGGATGAGGGAGAAGCAGAGGCGCTAACATTCTAACTGAGGTGCATCAGAAAGACCCAAGTCGGAAGTGAGGCTAGGGGGAAAGTTGCTCCTCTGGTGGTTCAATGGCAGGAGGCAGACATATGCCCCCCCTATATTGGTTCCAACTTCCCCATACCTTATGCCATTTCTTAGGCCTCCCCCGTGCACTATATACCGTTTTCTCCCGAAACATGCTCCAGTCCATGTTGTCCTTCCATGCATCCAGGGTGGGCGGGCTATGAGAGCCCCACAGTCGTGCTATATCTCGCTTAGCCACCATATTGCCTAGGGTCGCCCATTGAGTCTGCGCTGCGTCACAATCTGTAGGACCCCACACATTCAAAAGACAGCGCCGCGCCTCTGGGTGCAGTACAATACCCGTGACCTCCTGCATCACAACGTGAATCCGCTTCCAAAAGTCCGCAATCACACCACACTCCCATATGATATGTAGAAAGGTGCCCACCATCCCGCAGCCCCTCTTACATAGCCCATCCTCGGAAAAACCCATATGGACCAGCCGGGGCCCAGTGACATAAACTCTGTGCAGTATCTTAAGCTGGACCAGCCGTAGTCTGGCGGGGATCGCGACCTCCTTAGGAGAGGAGACGGCGTATTGCCAATCCTCATCGTCCAGCTCAAGGCCGTCCCTAGTCCACTGATCCCGCACCCCCAGGAGGAGGTCGGTCCGGACGTTCACAAGCTTTTTGTAGATTAGGGAGATTGTGCTCTACGGCATATGGCCGTCCAGGATCCGGTCCTCCAAGGGAGAGGACTCAGGCACCTTTTCCCCCTCAACGAGGACCGACCGCAGCGCATGGCGCACCTGCGCATACCGGAAATATTCCGTGCCCTCCAGCGCATATTCCGTCCGTAGCTCGTCAAACGACTTAATCCGCCCCTTGGCCAGCAGGTCCCCCACCCTGGAGATGCCAATCAGATCCCATTTCTCGAATCCCTTACAGTGCCAAAGTTTCCCCAGCATATCGGAGTCATACAACGGAGTGGCGAGGGTGAGCCTATCTTTCCAGCCCAACGAGTTCGTGACTGTCTTCCACACGTTCACCGCCACCCCGGTCGGCCCCGTGAGGGACCCAGCCGGGGGCCTCGAGTAAAGTGCTCTATAGTAGCCACCCCCACGCAGCAACCACCGGTCCATAGCAAAGCCAGGGCTAAGCGCCGGGCCGTAGACTCCATGATTGATCGCACTCAGTTGGGAGGCCCAATAGTATCTTCTGATGTCGGGAAGCGCGATACCCCCATCGTACCAAGGAAGAGTTAGTTTTGCTATCGCTATACGCGGACGGCCGTCCCACAGCAGCGAGCGCTGGAGACTCTCAACCTCCCGAAAGTAGCTGGCCGGAACCAGCTCCTGGGTGTTCTGCAGGGCATAAAGAAAACGGGGAAGAGACATCATTTTGAATAGCACAGCACGGCCAAGGAGGGAAAGCGGCAGCCGCCGCCAGCCCGCTACCTCCCGCCGCAGGCGCGCCAACGGAGGGACCAGGTTCCTCTCGTACCGTACCGTTGGGTCGGCAGAGATATAAATCCCAAGATACATGAAACCCTCCCGGGCGATCTGGATCGGGCAATTCCGCGGGGGAACCGGGACGTCTCCACACAGGGCATACAGATATGACTTCCCCCAGTTAATGGTTAGTCCCGAATTCCTCCAGAAGGAAGTCAAAATGTCGCAGACAACTATGAGGGACTTCCGGGGTGAAGTGAGATAGAGCAGGATATCATCGGCATAAAGGGAGATGCGGTCCTCGTGGTCAGGTGACCAGCGAATCCCCCTCACATCTGGGTGCCATCGTATCCAGGCCGCCAGCGGCTCGAGAGCAAGAGCAAACAACAGCGGCGACAGAGGACAGCCCTGCCTGGTACCCCTCCCCAGCCCGAAGGGACGGGACGCCCTACCGTTGACCGCGACTTTAGCGAGATGTCCTTCATATAATAGTCTCACCCAGCCCACAAATCCGGGTCCGAAGCCGAATTTCGCAAGCGCAGCCCACAGGTATGCCCACTCTACCGTATCGAAAGCCATCGTTGCGTCGAGCGCTGCCACAATGGCCGGCTCCCGCATCGTCCCCACCCTTGCGATCACTCCGTGGATGCGCCTAAGGTTCAACGCGGTGTTACGATGCGGGATGAAACCGGATTGGTCAGGGTGGATCAGATCACCGATCACCCTGACCAAACGGTTAGCGAGGATCTTAGCGAGGATCTTCGGCTCGGCATTAAGGAGCGAGATCGGCCTATATGAGCTGCACCTGTTCCTGGGCTTACCATCTTTATGTATGACCACGATTGTTGCCAGGCGCTGGTCGAGTGGGAGGCATCCCGTCTCCCGAGCCTCCACGAACATAGCTCGCAAATGCGGAGCGATCTTATCCGGCCGATGATTGTTAATGTTATTGGAAAATTAACTAATAAAAAGTGTGCTTTGTGTTGCTTGAGAGAAAACCACTTTAGAACGGGTTTGCCTCACAGTACACATCCTCTGCTAGCTGACAGTGACTGCATAAGATCTTGGATGACAATAGCTTGGCCACTGGTCCCAGTAAGGCAGGGTATTATGAACTTTTGTTTATAATACCCTGCCTTACTGGGACCAGTAAGGCAGGGAGCACTCATCTGGCAGTAGAAAACAAATAGATAGCAGAACAAAGGGCGGGCAGCCTTAACACTTCTACCCTTACCTGGAGAGGCCAAACGATAGCAGTAATTTCCAGGGCCCTCTCAGACCAGGGCTTTAACCCAACCAGGAGGGGAACCAGTTTGGGGCCTGGCAGAGGGATGAACACTTCATCTCCATATAGGAGAGGCCAAGGGAAGGGCCAGAGTTCCTTCGGGTGGAGGTGGGTGGCAACCATCCTGTATTAGGGCTATGGTGTGCAGTCAATAGGCTGTGATACGTGGTGTGGAATCAGCGAGAAGTAAATTAAGGTGATTAATCCCATCACACCTGTAGAACACCATGATATTCATGCATTCAGTATTTTGCGTGGCCTACTACATGTGTAGATTTGTGGGTTCTTTGGCAGACTCCTAGCACATATAAGATTTCAGTGAGTTCCATCGAGGGTTTAGAGTCCGGTTGGTCATCCAAAGATTGAAACCACATATAAGCAAGATTTTCTGAGCTGAGGTCTGTAGATATCTTCCAAGAATGTTAGGTCTCAGCCTGGAGAGTGGTAAGCTTCAGTTGTGAAATAACTGGTTGTATTTATTGTGCATACTGTGTCATGCTCGAGTCATGAGCATGAGGTGCCTGGTGTTTCTGTGCTGGTGAGTTCAGTAAAGTACATAGGGTCACATTTTCTAACCTTTCACGCAGGGCAGCAGACAAAGTTGCTGCACTGTGTTGCATGAAAGGGAGAGAGCAGAAATTCTCCATATTTATAAAGATATGGGGAATTTCTGCTCTCTCCATGCATTGGCGCACTCTGTGCTGCCTAGTAAAAGCAGGTACACTTGCACCATAGTGCAAAGTGCCTATGTCACGGCCAGGATTTCTTTGTGCAGAACGTGACACCTGTTTGCACAAAACAATCCTTAAAGTCATTTTCCTCTTTCGGTGTGTGCTGAAAAATGCAGTACATGTGGAAAGAGGAAATAATGAGGAGAATCGAAGATATTCCTCCACGTTATGCCTCACTTGGTAATGCTTAGCCCCCGAGCCCCGGTGGTCGCTCGCTCTTGCCCCACCCCCTCCACACTCCCGCCCGCCTCTTCATCAATCCCGCCCCCCTTCCCTTTATAACGGCGACCGCTGCGGGGGAGCGCTTGTACTGACCAGACCTCGGTCCAGGCAGCACTCTCCCCGTAGCTCCACCAGCTGATATACGCCGCATTTGACGCCCAGCAGCAGAGTTCGAGCCGCGCGCCCGACTCTGCACCAGGTTTTTGTTGAGATTGTGTTTCCGCGCTCCTGACATCAGCGCGTGTCTTGGTATATCTCTGTTTTGGTATTTTTGGTATTTCTTCTTTTACAGGTTGTTTTCCCCACATTAATCCAGTGCCGTAGCGCCTTGCCGCCTCCCGCCCCCAAGCCCTGGTGATCGTACGCTCTTGCCCCGCCCCCTCCATACTCCCGCCCGCCTCCTCATCAATCCCGCCCCCCCTTCCCTTTAAATCGGCGACCGCTGTGCAGTCGCGCAGCGGGAGCGCCTTAGGCGCGCCAAAGGCGCGACTAAGGCAATCCCGTCTGCGCCCGTCCGTGCCTGGACCGCACCCAGCGCCAGGACCCCTGGTCCGCCGGGCCCCCCCTGCTACACCTTCGCCAGCCTCCTCCACTCAAACCCAGCCTCCTCAAACCCTGCATGCGGGCCTCACCCCTCAACACTCAAGGAGCCTTCTCATGCGCCCACTGCGGCAGCACTTTCTCCGTGGACCCCCCCCGCACACAACCGACAAAGACACACTGGCAGCCAGACCCGTCAGCACCATAAACTGCATCCTTCTCAACGTACGATCCCTACACCGGCACGCCATAGAAATCTGGGACCTACTAGACACTCTCGCCCCCAACGTCGCCTTCTTCACTGAGACCTGGACGAACGCAAGCTCCGGACCCGACATCGCCACAGCCATACCAGACGGCTACAAGCTCAAGAGGCTAGACCGCCCAAACCGACTAGGGGGGTGAATCGCCATCGCACACAAAACCTCCCTCAAACTCAAACTCACCGTACCCGGCCCAAGCAGCGCGCCTCCCAGCCTGGAACACTTCCACTTTCAGGTACACACCAACCCCAGGAAAACGCTGCGGGGAACTCTCATCTATAGACCACCAGGACTTCGTGCCCAACCCATTGCCACCATCACAGAACTCGCTGCAGCCCACGCCATCACCTCCACAGACTACATTCTGCTCGGAGATCTAAACTTTCACCTAGATAACCTTCAGGACCCCAACTCCAAAGCGCTACTGGAGAATCTCGCCAACCTAGGACTCAAGCAGCTAGTCAACACATCCACCCACAACGCGGGACACACTCTGGACCCCATCTTCACCGAAGGGCCGAACATCCGGTTCACCCACACCACCCGGCATCCCTGGACAGACCATCACTGCATCCACTTCACCATCAATTCCAGCACCACGCCCAAACCAGCCCCGCGCCCGCCTAGACAGAACTGGAGCAAGATCACTCCAGAACTCCTCAACACTACCCTCCTCCACGACCCTCCCGCAGCCACTACCGACCCAGACGCCTCCGCCAAGGAACTCCACCGGTGGATTACACGCTGCACTAACACACTAGCCCCCCTCCGGCAGTCTTCCAAGATACGCCCCGCAAAAGCCGCCTGGTTCACCACCGAACTCCTAGAGACTAGACACGCCTGCAGGCGACTCGAGAAAACATGGAGGAACCAGAAGACAAACGAAGCCCTCATCAACCACAAGACCGCCATGAAGAACTACCACCAACTAATAAGGGACCCCAAAAGAACCTTCATCAGGGAAAAAATCAACGCCAACGCAGCGAACTCTAGTGAACTTTTCAATATCATCAAACCTCTCACCAAACCATCATGCGAATCCACTGACATCACACCCACCCAAGATCTCTGCAACAAGCTCAGCACCTTCTTCCACCAGATGATTATGACCCTTTACGACAATTTCAACGAACCAACTACGGCCTTCGCCCCTACAATCACGACCAGCGCCAACCCTACAATCTCCACATGGAGCCCCGCTTCAGTCGAACTAATCACCACCACTATGAAGAAGACCCACTCGGGTGCCTGACAGACCCCTGCCCCCCGCACATCTTCCACAGAGTCATCACGGCCATCGCTCCCGAGCTTACCCGCACCATTAACTCCTCCCTGGCCTCGGGCACCTACCCCATGGACTGGAAGCGCGCCGAAGTGAGGACCCTCCTCAAAAAACCATCGGCGGACCCAACCGACCTCAGGAACAATAGACCCATCTCCCTCCTTCCTTTCGCGGCCAAAGTCTCAGAACGAATCGTGAACACCCAGCTGACAACCTTCATCGAAGAAAACAACATACTGGACCCCTCCCAATTTGGTTTCCGCAGCAACCACAGCACCGAGACAGCCCTAATCGCGGCCACCGATGACATCCGCATGCTGCTCGATCAGGGACACACCGCAGCCCTCATCCTCCTCGACCTCTCTGCAGCCTTCGACACCGTCTCACATCGCACACTGACCACCAGACCACAACACAGGAATTCGCGGAGACACCCTCAACTAGATCCGATCCTTCCTCTCCAGTAGAACACAGAGGGTCATGCTCCTCCCTTTCCTCTCCAAACCCACTGACATCATCTGCGGGGTCCCCCAGGGATCCTCTCTGATCCAAACCCTCTTCAACATCTACATGGCCCCCATCGCCGCCATCGTCAGACAGCACGGACTTGGCATCATATCCGACACCCAGCTCATCCTCTCACTCACCAGCAACCCCGAAGACACCAGAATGAGCTTCCAGGAGGGAATGAGTGGAGTAGCCACCTGGATGAAGGACAGTTGCCTCAAACTAAGCTCCGAAAAGACCGAGGTTCTCATCTTCAGACCCAGCCCCTCAGCCTGGAACGACTCCTGGTGGCCTCCCGCCCTCGGCCCCCCTCCGACCCCAACAGACCACGCTCGGAAACCTCAGCATAATCCTCGACTCCTCACTCTCCATGAACCGCCAAATCAACGCTATTGTCTCCGCCAGTTTCAACTGCCTCCGAAAGACTTTCAAATGGATCCCCTCAGACTGCCGAAAGACCGTCACACACGCACTCATCACCAGCAGGCTCGACTACGGCAACTCCCTCTACACCGGAATCAACAAATCACTACTTAGCAAATTTCAAACCATCCAAAACGCAGCCGCCAGGCTCGTCCTAGGACTACCACGCCGGGAACACATGACGCCTCACCTACGAGAGCTCCACTGGCTCCCCATTGAGAAGAGGGTCACCTACAAACTACTAACGCACGCTTACAAATCCCTGAACAACACCGGACCCAAATACCTCAACGACCGAATGAGTTTCCACAAACCCAAGAGGAACCTTCGCTCTTCCGACCTCGCTCTGGCAGAGGTCCCTCGCATCCACCGAAGCAGAGCCGGAGGGAGAGCCTTCTCCTACACCGCCGCCACAGCATGGAACACTCTCCCAGTTGAAATAAGACACTCGACTACCCTACTCACCTTCAGACGGGCACTCAAGACCTGGCTTTTCAACTGAGCGGAGCTACTAGACCTACCCCTCCCCCAGTGCCTTGAGACCCTCGCGGGTGAGTAGCGCGCTTCACCAACCCCTGATTGGTTGATTTATTGATTGATTGATAGCATTTTGATGCATTTCCAGGTTTAGAAGTCTTTGTAAATCTGGGCATGGCCCACAGTTCATGGGTGGATACATGGAGACACCCATGCCCCACCCATGGAATGCCTCTCATGTTGGAATATATTGTAATGTAGTGCATAGAGCTGCCTTGCATTATATTTCTTCATAAAGCCACGCAAATCAGGCCTCGGTAGCTTTGTAAATATTACTGAAGCATTTGTGTTGTTCTTGCGTAGCCTTTCTTCACAGATATGAGCCATAATATATAAAGCACCTCCTCGACAGTGGCAGCTCCTCTGCTAATGTGGAGGAGCGTCGCTCCACTGCTTTTCAGCAGTGTATAAAAATGAAAAATAAAACGATAATAATTAAACTTTATCATTTTATTTGTTCCTGCTGTTACAGCTTTGCAGGCTGCTCTACTCACAGAGCAGGTGGAGGAGTGGCGGCACTCTGTAAGTGTGCATGACTGTTTGGGCGGCTGTCTTGGGCCAGCCAAACAGTCATGCGCACTGTGCATGTTATCCACCCAGGCAGAATATGCCCAGGTTCCCAGTCCCCGTCTGAGCACCGAACCACGGCGCTTCGACCAATCACAACTCTGCATTGCAGCGTTGTGATTGGCTTAGGGGAGCCTGGGTGCTTCCTGTTTCCGGCCCGACGGGAGAGGCGGTGGAGGAGAGACACGGCAATAAGGTAAGTTTGTTTTTATTTTATTTTTAATACCCTCCTCCCCCTACACCCCGCCACCCTTAATCCGTGCCAGCTGCCACTGCTTATTCATTCATGTCTCTGTTCAGTGCAATGTTATTTAATGCTAGAGCAGAGCAGATGATGACATCCTAAACCTTGTAAAATGTATCTGAGGTTAAGGGATTCACATGAATCCTAGTTGTGTCAAAGTTTATTTTAGCATTCACCACTTTATCGTTCACTTGGACCGTCTTGCATTTACTCAAATACAGTTTGGTCCGGAACAAAGCTAGATGTTCAAAAGAATCAGACCTAATAAAGAAGTCATAAATGTACTCTAATACTCTTAGCGCACTGCACAAAATCAGCTGCCGTGCACCACGGAGACACCTTTGCGCCATGGTGCAAGGGTGTCTCTGAGTCTAGCATAGGTTTTGTCCTGGAAGGAACCCTTCCAGTACACAATACTATGCACAGACTCAGTTTAACCATATTCCCACTGTATATGTGTGCTGTAAAGTGCAGCACACATTTAAAGTTGGAAAGGAAGTAGAAATGAAAGCATTTCTCCTTCCTTGCGCCTACTTGATATGGGCGTAGTTTTCTCACGCTAAACCCAATCTACTTTATTAAGTAAATTGGGCTTCGCGTGAGAAACCTTGGGTGGTTGCATGGGAACGCCCATGTGCCACCCTTGGTACGCCGCCAAGGCGCGAAGTAATGCAAAGCAGCGCTATGCACTGCTTTGCATTACTTTCCGTTCTTTCCAGTGCTAAACAAGTTTAGTGCTGGAAAGTAAATTGGGGGAAAAAAGATTTTTCGCAGATTTTCATCACTTTTGTGACGCACACACGGTGCAAAATCTTAGTAAATCTCCCCATTAAGCTCTTAAGAGAAGACCTTCCCTGTACGGTGATCCCTACTAAGGAGCTAAACACTGAGTTGTGCAGCCTTGAAAAATCTCATAAGAGTGGGATGCTCAAGTGTCAACTGCAGGTGAAGAACTCCTGCTGTGCTGCCATTTTATAACTCTGCCATACTTTGTGAACACCTTAGTAGATGATGTGTTACTAGGAAATTGATGCTCTTGCGTGTGAAAACATTTGTTTTGGTCTTGCAGCAGACAGTATTGTATGCCATACTCCGAACAGCCAATCTTTGCTTATGAATGGATAGGTTGTGTGTCAATCTCAGTCGCCTTGCTCCTATTAGTTACTTTTTTCCCTTTCTCGGTTTGACACCCGGAGGAGCTTTTTGGTCTTAACATGGGTAGAATTGTCATTCTTCCTGCTCGGAATGCTGCATTGCTAACAGCCACATTTAAAGATGGGTTTGATATATTTCAGTGTTAATGTTAAAGATTCAATACCGATCTTGACAGACTACCACAAATGAGCATTGTCAATGCCAATCAGTCGCACATGCATGTAAAGGCACGCAAGAATGACTGGCATAGATTATGTTTTTATTGTAATCACATTTTTGTACTTGCGTGTTACAAGCGTGTCTGAGGCATGCACTGGTCTTGAATTGACACAAACTCCCAGAGTTTAGGATACACTACGGACACTCTTTTAGTAGCTGCGTGGTTTGGGATTAGCACATATATTGCCAGTTTGGGACTACATCTCTGCAACAAAGGATGTATCAGTCACTCTGTAATGAATATTTGTATAGATCGGCTCTAGCACAGGACTGTTTGTGAGACCCTACCATTAAAACCCCCTGCAGTGCTCTGGTTTTGTTCGTACCATATCTTTTAGAGCCTGTCTAGAAGCTTTGGTACCTTAAGCCAACCCTTGCTAGCCCGCCAATAAAGAGACAAGACAATATGTTCTGTTCTTCAAGCACACTTGTCATACAGATTGAGCTGTGGTCTCTGCACAGCAAAGTAGATTCTGTGGATTCATTCTCTACTGCAAAACACCTTCCAAATATTTGACAAATCTAGCACAACCCTGAGAATGGTGAGGTTTACAGCCCTTCTGGGATACAATTCCAGGGGACTGTAGAGCATTTTTTAAGAAACCTGTGATCAGATCATTAGTGATTTATCTGCACATGTTTAATGCCACAGAATTACCTTGTAGCATTCCTAATGGATCTGTCTTACCAAACTCAATACTTCACTCTTAAACTCTCCTGCCAAGAAAAACATAATCAGAAAATTAAGGTAGAAGCTCAGACTTTGGTCATAGGATTCCCAAAGACTCATAATATTCATTACATCCTAAGAGAAAGATTTCTCCCATTTGTTCATACACTCTTACTGGCAACGACACCGGCAAGAAAAGCCATTTTACCAACATCGACAGAAACAGATGAGTAGCAGAAGACAAGGAGAGTCATATTGCAATGAATAAATGTCTCTTCGTCACTGAAAAGGTAGAAAGAGGACCTTTTATCCTTTTTCGGTGTGGCAAAGAATAACAAAAGATAGATGGAGGCTAGCCTTCAAGGAGAATGATTAAAAGATCCGGATTGGAGTTCCTGTCCTCACATTCGATCCAAAAGCTTTTTCAGCTGATATATAATCAGCACCTCTCCCTCTGACTTAAATCTGCTCCACAAGTATTCCTCAGGACACAGAGGTTAATCTATATCGATAAAAAAAAATGACCGTCCAACTCTCACCAGAAAGCACGGCAGTAATTCCAAAACACACCAACAACCATCAAACTCTGTGGTTCCTGATGAATAAAGGCAAACCAGCATTTAAACTAGTTGTCATCCAGTGTCACACTGCAACAGATTAAACTCGAGGTGACCATCACGCCCATGCAGCGGATCTCACGGGGAGTCTGTGATTCCGTTTCTGCTCCTCTGAAGAGCCTACAACCACAGGGAACGATTCTCGAGGAGAATGATTGGACCTCTAGTTAAGGCATCAGGATTTAGATCAGCAAAGCAACCTTAACTTATCTGTTGGATCAAGAAAGCAAATACATCTCCTAAGATATGGATGCTTTTTGGCAGAGGCCTGGCAACTCCTCAGATATAAACTGGAAAGTGAGACCACTTATAAAAAGTATTATAGGTGCCTGCCACATCTGCTATAGAGAATCCCCTAAATATGAAATGTGTGCATACACTTTTCTACGCTTCTATATTAGTTTATTTTTCTTATCCTCCTTCTTGCTCCATTTGTTTTATCTTTCACTAAATCTACCTTGCAAACATTCCCAACAACTTCCTTCCTTCCCTTGTTGTTGAATCACATAAGTTGTAATTACTTACTAATCATTTAATTTCATTTCCCTCCTTTGTATGTTGATGCCTGAGACAGACAGTGCAGCTGTCTGGTTGCAAAAGACTTACTGCGGGCATGTTGATAGTTGTCTTGGACAGCAGCTCTACCCATTTCTCTCCACTGACTTTTTATTTTGTCACTTATATTTGCTTGGGTTCCAGTCAATGACTATTTGTTTTAGCCCGTCCATCTTGTCTTTGTCCCTGCCGTGAAGCATAGCTTTTTTACTATCTCTCCGATTGGCTGCCTTCTATGATTCCACTGGTGTTTGCTTCCTGGAAACTATGGGGTCTAATTACACAACGGGATGCATGAGTGGCGCAAACCATTTTTCAGATTTATAAAGCCACGCAAGGCCACTTTGCGTGGTCCTGACCAGCTCCATAAATCTAGAGTAAGGCAACGCTGCGCAATCTCAGCGTTGCCTTACTCTGCCCTGGGAAGGCGTTCCATGGGCATGGCGTGGGTGCTTCCACACAACTCCCATGGATTTTGACGCATTCCCAGATTTACCAGAAGTAGTAAACCTGGGAATGTGCCCAAAAGATACGCCTTCCCAGGAGAGGCGTAACAATCAGAAATATCTTTATTTCTCCTCGTTACTTTCTCTTTGTATGTGTGCTGCGTTATGCCTCTCAGGATTGTTTTTGTGCAGGAAGGTGCCCCTTCCTGCACAGAGACAATCCTGGCCCCCTCGCAACATGTTGCAAGAGTGGCTGAATTGGCGCTAGGCTGCCAAAAGAGCACCAGCGCAGAGGAAAAGGCAGGAATGCATGGTATTGCCTTAAATACAGCGCATTCTTGCTCTTTCCTGTTCATGCAGTGCAGTATTGCACATCGACTTGCTGCACTGCGTGACTATTTCATAAATTGGCCCATATGTTTTCCTCTTTCGTAAAGCACTCCATGATTACATGGGTTTTCCATCTGTCTCCTTGTGTCCTTCTCTGCCCACACGCAGTGATCCACATTGTTCTATCACATGTTTGCTTCTCTCCCCCACACAACACTCCATGTGCCTATCTCGCCGTGTCCTTCTCTCCCCTACCCAGCACTTCACCTTGTCTTCTCTCATCTGTGACTTTCACCCCCACTCGCCCTCCATGTTGCTTCTTCCCCCACCCACTCCCTGCCCCCATCCTGTTCCCATATTTTGCTCACAATTCTTTTTTTAAACGGTTTTGTAGCTACTTTTTATTTTCCAATCCATTTGGATTAATAAACAAAAAAAATGCTCCCCTCATTTTGTAGGTGCATGCATGCGTGTTGGCGCACACGTACGAGGATATTGAGTCTGTAGCTATGTCATACTGCTTTCCATATTGGACTGGTAAATAAAAAAAAGAAAATGCCCATTTCATTTTGTAGTTGCACGCGTCTATAAAATGAGTTGACATCCGCATCACAGTGCTTTTAAAAAACAAAAAAATAAACCAAGCTGCTGTACAGAAAGATAGGTCTCATGGGCGAGACCTATTTGCTTTGCCATTGCTTGTTATATCTATTTCCAGAGATATGTGTTTACGTTCATTAAAGATCGATGGCCAAAAGTGTAACTAAAAATTTGAACTGTCCCTATCAGTGAGGTTTTGAAGAAGGGGCGAGGCAGACCTTCGTGCTCAAACGAAGTTTATTGAAGGTTAAGGAGATGGGACGACTCCGTCCTAACAGGGGCCCAGAGATGTAACTGCCTGTCGTGGAATCACCGCGCGGGTCGGGTTCCACGACAGAGCAGCGTTCCAGACATAGATCACCACAGGTTTGCACAGTAGTCTGCAGGAAATCGAGTCACACATCTGCTAAGCATAATTGCTTAGATTCTGACTTCAAATGACACTTTCAAAGGGCAAGCTTCTCTGTACAAGGTGTGTGCTTAGCTTAACCAACACTGGGTAATAGTATCTCTGACAACCTGTGGTTTTTGTCCTCCGTATTGAGGGATTAGATAATGTTCATGAAATATATATATATATATATATATATATATATATATATATATATATATATATTTGTATTATTGTTTTTTTTTTTATTATTATCATTTGACACGTCAACTTTAAAATACCATATATTTATTTTAGAATTGCTGATTTGTAGTTATGAACATTGGAAAAGGTCCTAGAGCACTCCAACATGCGTATCTTCTTTGAAGTCATAAACAGCCCTCCAGCCTCCCAAATAAATCAGGACAACTAGTGGAAACTAGTATTTTAAATCCATAGCCTAAACTTCCCATCAAACTGAAGTACCCTCTCACATTTGCTCCAGTCCTTCTGCAATGCATTACGCCAGATGTAAAATAACTGAATTAAGGATAAACTGAACAACATCCACCTTAATTCATTTTAAAAGGACAGGAACATGCCATTTTGACAGTGTGAATCATACATGTTAAAGAGTCTTTTCATTCTAATTGGAATTAACTAAAAAACAAACCTGAAAAATAAACTAAAATATTGCCCTTTGATAGGCATGTTTTCTTTATGAAAGGTATTTTAACAATGACATATATCACCATGTGCTCACTGTTAAAAATAGCAGTCCATGGTTATTGACATTGGTCAAAATGGGAAGTCAATGGGACCTATGAACGAAAGCATTGTTGAGCCATAAAGTAGTACTCCGTAGTACTGCTTTATGTACTCACAAATGGAATTCGCTAATCGCTCCACTCACAAACTGATCGGTTCACAAAAGCTTTTTCGAGTAAGGGAAGTAGTGCTTCAGTAGTGCTACTTCACGAACTAATTAATACAATTCACTGAAGTGTAGGTGGTGATTTTCCATAAGACCGGTTCAGTTACATTTGGCTCTATGCACAAAGGGACCAAATAGTAAATATTTACTCTTATAGTACTCTTGAATTTTAGGAGTAAAGCAGGAGTACTCCAAAGGGGTAAGCGAGTTACAATTCATACCCACATCAATTCCAGTATTACTACAGTCCAGATAGGCTAATATCTACTCCAGCCAAACCTTGGAGTAAGTCACACACCACACATGACCCCTCACAGGTACTGCAAGGGAACCACATACAAATCAATGGAGGCAGTGAGTAACACTACTGGTACAAAGCTCAACACGTAAAAAAGAAATAAACGAAAAAAATTGGCATATTACTTAAGGACATCGAAGACACTCATATATGCCAGATTTTACAAATATAAAAAAACAGTAAATCAAAGAAATATAGAATGAATTCAAAACAATCATAAATGTCACCCATATACAACGCATTACACTAATATTAAAAAATAATAAATATATGATGTTAATATTAAAAATGCAATAAAGTCATAATTAAACATTGCATACCTGTACAAATCAGATTATCCAAACATTAAACAATAGTAAAAGATGAAATAAGAATATTAAAAAAGACTGCAAATGGTCACATTACTGTAAACATTTGCACACCTGCACAAACCTGGTTAAATGTGTTATAAACGTAACACATACATTTACAAATATATATATATATATATATATATATATATAGTGCTAATATGGTTAAAAAAGAAACCATGCCTCGTGTCATTTCTAACACTATTCTCCAAACAACACAAATGTAGGTGTTATGTTGCAACGCAACGCGCTGTGGCACAAAGGAAAGAGGTCAGAGCCCTGGGTGTGGGCGGTATTTATATGCTTATATCAGTAATGCCTTTCAGGTTTGTTTTATTTTCTTCATGTGGTGGCCATTTTCATATTCTTTTTAATCTGTAATTCTAAATATCGTAGCCTGAGATCTCCATCAACACTATGTAGAACACCTAAAATACCCTCACAAAGTTAACAGTAGTACATTTACAGTTGTATCTTGAATTGTAAGTAACCCTCACTCAAGTATATGTAATGTACTCCTACTACTAGGCATCAATCTTCAGGTTCAGAGATCTTTTCAAGTACATTTTTCTTCATAAAGTGGACTTTGAAGAGTACTCCTGAAATTCCAGCACAAGATAGGAACAGAAGAATAGAAGAGAGGAATAGTACAAGAGTAAGTCATAACTACTAACAAGAAACATTTGTGAATAAGACCTAAAGTTTTTGGGAGATTCCTGATTGAACAGACTAGGCAAACCAGAGACTAATGAGTAAAATATTGTCACCACTCAAACATGCATTGTAGCACTTGCCTTGTAATCCTTAGAGCTGTAAGGTTTCTGATTACTGTTCAGCCTTAGTTTTGACTCGCGATATACACGCATGTGCTTCAGAGCATGTTCCAGAGCTCTCACATTTTGCCGTATTCCTAGAAAGAAGACAAACAGTAGTGATGTAAAAATATTATTTTAACATAGGATTTAGAACACAAAAAATGAATGAACAGCTCTTGATTGAAGTAAAATAACTAATACAAGGCTGGAATTTGCAGTTTTGGTGCTACTGGTTCATGGGTTTAGCATTCCTACCCAGAAACAATGAATCCAACAATTACGGAAATTAATATAGCTCTGAATGAAAATAATAGGGAGCTACCCATTAATGATAACATTAACATGAATATGTTCTTGCTTGTGGTTTACTTGATACAATCATCCATGTAATTACTTATAAGTTTATTTAATCATAAGCCTCTACATCAGTTAATACAATACACTGATTTTGCTTAGGACAGAGCAGATCAATGATCGACATATAATGGTATTTCAAAACCTCATCTATAATGATGCTGACGATTGATAACAAGTCATCAATTTCAACTATATATACAGCCCTGAGGAAGCTCAAAATCCTATATGGCTTGAATAAAAGCTGCATTCAGTGCAATAAAGTTGTATTAACAAATGTGTTATCTTACATATCATATTTTACATCTATATCCAGTGTGCACTGAAACATATCCAAGGCACATGTTCAAAGTGCCAGGCCTAATGCAAGTCCTCTTATTTTATAACTTCCTAATAAGTTTGATCATTTGTTTAGCCAAATCTGTCTTCTCTATTTTTAAATATATTACCAAATTAGTGCTACGTTCACCCACATGGCTTCTTGGAGCTAAATTTAAGAGAACTCACAAGAATTACAGAACATAACCAATGCACAGCCAGGTCTGCTGCATTCTCCGAAATTGGAGAATAGCAGTGCCAACGCATTCCACTACCTTGGTGATAGACTTCAGAATTCCCTTCACTTTTACCTGACCTCACAGAATTTAGGTATTTGCTTAGGAATACAGTCAGCAGACCAAAGAGCCTATAATGGAGAGTATCTCTTGTGTCTATGCTTTATGAACCACAATGCAGCTATGTAAAAGGAGCTAAGATGCACTCCTACTGAATCAGGAGGAGTAATCTTTCTAAAAAACTACGGCTTCTGACAACAGGTATAGGAGACAGCCAAAATGTGAGGCACAAGTGAATCCAGCAGACCAAAGGGCCTATAATGGAGAGTATCTCTTGTGTCTATGCTTTATGAACCACAATGCAGCTATGTAAAAGGAGCTATGGTCAAAGCACACAGCTCTGAAGTGTCACCTGCCTTTTATAGGTAGCAAATGGAGTTTCCTTAGCTGGGCGACACACAGCCATACATTTGGAACCCACAAACAATAACTCTGCTGCCTATTCATAATCACCTGGATTCATGATAAAGTATCTTTGTGTATATCCAGGTAAATTGTTCTCCCATAATCCAACCAGGAATTAATCAAGGTTGTAACTGCAAAGATGTACTCCTACTGAATCAGGAGGAGTAGTCTTTCTAAAAAACTACGGCTTCTGACAACAGGTATAGGAGACAGCCAAAATGTGAGGCACAAGTGAATCCTTGTAGTCAAATTTGAGGCGTATGTTGTGTAGATCTTGAACAGGTGTCAGAGAGACCCTACACACCCAGCCCCTTTTCCCAGTAAGAATGACTCCAAATATCACCTAAAACCCCACCTCAACAACCATCACTTCAATCTGCATACATAACCATCAATGTACAAGTGAATTCACTTGCCTTATATACAGCGTGTAGTCTCTCTGGTACAAAACAATGAGTGGTGTTCCAAACAGTCAACCTTATTTTTTAACTTTATCTCCTGAAACATTTGTATGAATAAACCTAGGCGCATTGGCCCACCGCCTACCAACTGCGGACACAACTTGAACACTTTTTGAATTACAAAACGGCATTGTTGCACTACATGCAGGATAAAGAACTGCATTATCACAGAAGTCATATGCTGATTATGCGATCCTGCAATAATAACATGGAGGAGAGTTTCGGTTTCTACCTCCACAACACATTTTCTGAACTACAGAAAAGCGGAAATCGACAGCTTCAGGGTTCTCGATATTAGTGCTTGGATGTGCCTTAGCAAAACAGAAGAAAAGGGATAAAATGCTACTGACATCTGAAACTAGTTACATTGTTAAGTGGCAGAATTCTTCTCCATTAGTCAGAGCAACCATGGATCTCAAAGGTCTGGGAGGATTTCACTAAGTAGTCACAAGGAGAACTTGATTCACCACCAAAGGATATCAAATGATGCCCATGGCCAAAATGTTTTATAAACTCCTTTACTTAATTGGTAAATGGAAGAGATCGGCTGGACCATTTTGGATTAAATCGAGAAGAGGTCTTCTTGTAGTCTTAGTTATTGTGGGGCTGAGCCACAAAACCCTCTGAGCACCTAGATTTTGCTTGCGTGCAACAGGTAGTAGCATACAGCAATGGGCATTCACACTCAACAACAGAACCTACTGCTGTGGAAAAATCACAAGTACAGTGACTTTTCCTGAGTCGTAGGTTGAGCAGTGGAGGGAGGAGGTGGTAACTGGGAAGGATGTGAGCACAGAAAAGGGTGCAATCAATTACTATCACACACACACTGGAGTTGTTAGAGGCAGATCAAGTTGTGCAAATTTGATGTTAAAGAAGAATAGGCTATGCTGATTTTTCTGTACCTTTATTAATAATGTATAAATGTATTTTGCAATCTATCTGGAAGGATTTTTTCCCGATGTTAGTGTGCTTCATTCAAAACAGCTTTTTCACTAATGCAAAAGGAGCCTTTAAAAGCATCCAGTATTGCCTGCCAGTGGATTTGTTTTCCACCTCCTCCATGCTGTTTTCTCCTTTGACACCAATAATGTACTTACCTACCGGCTCAATAAAATCAGGGTCTGGGTCTACATAGTAAAGTTCCTCATATCCCCTGAATATCTCTGGGATTGGGTCACGCGGCTCCTTATCCTCCAGTTCTGGTATTTCTTGCAGGCTTTGATCTTCTTGAGAATCACAAGAGGAATCTGGTAAATCATCCACCTTTTTAAGAAACAGAAAAGGACAATATGAAGCATTCAAATTATTATCCACTGCTTCAATACACAAAAGGAAAAGGTTGTGTTATATTCACACCCCTCCCCCGGCAAGTCTTTCTTGAACAAGCTTCTGTTCTTTCGTTACTGTGAGAAATGAGAAACTTCTGCTTGATTAACTTTAGAAATACAATACCTTAGGCGAATAAGATAGTAGAGAGCATCTGGTTATAAGTTGGGGCTTTTCTCAACATAGTCTGCCCCAAATGTTCCAGAGCTCCAAGAGTTGCCTCCAGGTACTCATCTTGAGGACGGCAAGTTGGGCAATCCTTATCAAAGCCCAACGCACCACTCAATGAAGCTGCCAAGTGTAAACCAATGAGGCAGCAATTAATACCCCTCTGTTACTGCTTTAAAAACCCTGTATGTGACCAGTGTCATTGAATTCATCTCACAAATCATGTTTTAAAAGTATACATTTTGTCTATTTGCAAGGTTTAGGTGCCTCAGGATGTTTTGTAAGGGATGGGGGCAGGGGAGTGAGGGAAACAAGGCATCATGCATCTTTTGGCCATGTATAATCATGTGGTGTATTGTTGTTGTATCTAAAGTCCTCTGGGTGTCTCCACTGTGCCTGAGAAATTCAATGGTATGGCCTTGTTGTGAGGAGCCTACATGATCCTGGCACTGTCCTCAAGTCTGCCAGGAAATAGGAACCTGTCCTAGGCATCTAAGAGACATGATAAATGCTGGCAATTCATAAGAGCAATGTGTGACCATTAGTCAGATGTGAGAGGAGCAGCATGTGGATGTGTAGGACTGTTTTCTAGCAATAGGCCAAGTGGAAGAGGTCCTGGCTCAGAGACACATTTTATGCCGTGTGCTATTTTTAGAACTTGGGTGGTCGCGCCCATTATCAATTACGTTCATGTTTCTGCCCTCTGCTCAGGGAGTTACCAGGTTTTAATATACTCTGAAAACGGCATTAAACACGGCCAATTGCCTCACCAGCAATTATAGGTCGGAGCTGAAAGCACATTTGACAGCTATTAACGCCTTGTAGCATGTGGGCATTAAGGGTTTTACCACCCTTTCCCTTGATGTCACCCAGCACCTGGCAAGCAAACACCCCCACTGTCTTATTCAGGTATTTACCAAATAACAGAGAATATAGAAAAGTGCATGCATTCTAAACATTCCCACTGTCTCAGCATTCCATACAAGGTGCTAACAGGTTTGGGCGGTCAATAACTACCATTAAAAGGGTACAATTTCCATTTATGAAACTCAAAGATTATGCTTGCTAGTTCTTGTAATGTCATCGGACATGGGCTGGGAGTTAAATGACATGTGTCGTCACCTTCGCTATGACGATCTAATGAAGACATGCAGTGGGCGCATACAGTGGTGTAATGTTAATGTCGTGGGGGGGGACTAGCGGTGATTCTTAGGAAGAAATGGGAAATGTCATCAAAAATCATCAAGTTGGCAGGCCCCATCGAGGCCATGTCTTTTTGTATCAGAGTCACCTCTACCCTTTCATATGCGGGCCTACTTGTATACCGACCCCCTGATGCCACTCCCTCGCACTGGCAGGAGTTGTTCGATACTATTGCTGTTCTCTCCTTAAAATACACCAATTTTTTTGTCCTTGGAGACTTCAATGTTCATATGGACAACTCGAATTGCCATTCGGCTGTAACCCTTACAGACACTCTCCTAGGCCTCAACTTGACTCAGAGGGTCCCCTCCGCCACGCATGTTGCAGGTCATACACTTGACCTGATTTTCTCAAATGACCTCTCCCTCAGTGTAAAGGACCCTCTCCCTTTGCCTTGGACTGACCATTTTCTGGTCCCTTTTACATTAACTGGCCAGATGATGCCCAGTGGGTCCTGTTTAGAGCCTGAGGCTAGAAGAAACTGGAGGAAGGTTCTCCCCGAGCCCATGGGTCTCGAACTACAAAATACACTCCCGCCTCTAACAGGTCACCCAGATCAAGACATCTCGGTCTTTGATGCTTGGTTCACGGCTGCTCTTGACAGAGTAGCCCCCATCAATATCACAAGACCTGCTAGGAAAAAGCCCACAGCCCCCTGGTTCTCGTTAGAACTCCAGCGGGAGAAAAGCCTGTGCAAGAGGCTTGAACGGCTCTGGCGGAAAAAGTATGAGGCAGTGGCAAAAGAGACCTACAGAATGGCTCAAAAAAGGTTCCATAAACTAAAGCGAAAAGTACTGAAGGACTATTTCGCAGATCTAATTATGGCATCGGATAACTCCTCTAAAGAAGTCTTTAAAATCGTGAAAGATTTTGTAAAACCACAAGTCCTGAAAAGTTCGATCGCCCCCTCTCTGCACCTATGTGAGGATCTGGCCACCTTCTTCCAAACTAAAATTCAGACCATCTACGCAGCTTTCCCTAAAATAACCACTCCTTGGCCTCCGGCTGAGATCCTGCCTACCACTCTCCCCGTGGAGATCTGGAGTGAATTTCTCCCTTTCAGCCCAGACATCTCCCTGGCTGAACTTTCAAAAGTTAAGTCTGGCTCTCCAGCCGACCCCTGTCCTCCTAAGTTTTTTAAAATCCTAGCCCCATGGTTGAATCCGGTACTTAACCATATTTGGAATTCCTCCTTGAAAGGAGGTATTTATCCCACTAACTGGAAAACAGCGTTCGTCCAGCCAATTCTGAAGAAAGAGGACGCTGACCCAGCAGACTTAAAAAACTTCAGGCCCATCTCACTCCTGCCTGTCCCGGCTAAAATACTAGAGAAGGAAGTTCAAACACAGTTGGCTGCATTTTTGGAGTCAAACAAACTCCTCCACGACTCACAGTCGGGCTTTAGGACAGGCTACAGCACAGAGACGGCCTTACTTGAAGTGGCTGAAACTATCAGAGAGACGATGGACCAAGGGAACTGTGCGATGTTGGTGCTGCTGGATTTATCCGCAGCATTCGACACGGTGTCGCACCAGATCCTTCTAGATAGACTTGCCGCGCTTGGAGTGATGGGTACCACCCTGAGATGGTTCCGCTCCTTCTTGGAGGGGCGCTCCCAAAAAGTGCTTTTGCACCCCTTTGTATCCTCTTCCACCCCTTTGACATCTGGAGTGCCTCAGGGCTCAGCCTTGAGTCCCTCCCTCTTTAATATATATCTTGCCCCTTTAGCCCCCATAATCGAACATCTGGGGGTGAAAGTTATCTCTTATGCTGACGACACGCAGCTTGTTTTCTCCTTTAGGGAACTCTCCGAGGCTGCATTTACGAACTTCAGAAGCTGTCTTCTGAAAGTTGCCTCTTGGATGAATGATAACTGTATGAAGCTTAATACAGACAAAACTGAGGTGCTCTTTTTCAACCAACCTTCCCCCCCAGCCCAAAACTTTGGTGGCCCGCAGCGCTTAACCCTCCTCCGGTCCCAGCAACCTCGGTAAGGAACTTGGGATTCAAATTCGATGCCTCTTTGTCAGGAAAAGCCCAGATTAGCCAGGTCTCTGCCAGCTGTTTTTGGAAGCTAAAAACCCTGAGAAGATTCCTGAAGCTTATACCGATCAGCTGCAGAAAGTCCGTTGTACATGCTCTGGTCATCTCACAACTTGACTATGCGAACAGTTTGTATCTGGGCCTTCCTGACTACCTTGTTAAAAAGCTGCAGATTATACAAAATGCAGCAGCAAGACTGATTAGGAATGTTCCATTCCGCCATCACATCTCACCACATCTCCGGAGCCTTCATTGGCTTCCGGTAAAGAGACACATTGAATTCAAGGCTTTAACCTTAGCCTTCAGAGCTTCTCGAGACTCAGGCCCCATATATCTAAAAAAAAGACTTCAGAAATACCATCAAGGCAGAACCCTTCGTTCGAATTACCAGGAATTACTGGTAATCCCCCATTTCAAGAAATCTAGGATGGGCGGCAGGTCGTTCTCGGTAAGAACAACCATGCTATGGAACTCCATGCCGGAACATCTGCGTAAATCCCCTTCAGAACGTGTCTTCAGGAAAAACCTGAAAACCTGGTTGTTTGATATGGCCTAGACCCTCCTGTCTCTTCTGCGTTTTTCTGTCATGCTCCGCTGCTAGCGCCGGGACACCTCCGTTGGAGGTAGCCGCGCGCTCTATAAATGCCATTAATAATAATAATAATAATAATAATAATAATAATAATAATGTTTGTGTACTTCTAGCTAGGGATCTGCAAGGGAACTATCCGCAATCCGGAGGCCTCTGTTTTGGCAAGAACACATGGACAGGATTCCTTGAAGGTGACAAATGCTTCAGAGTAATCATGACTCATTATTGTTAGTGCTAAAGAATCTTACCTTGCTGTCCTCCAGGACACAAACCCAGGGAAGTGAATTTCAAGAAGAGATGGAAGTTGTGCACCACACCGAAAACGTGCAGTTGTGCCTTATTTCTGTGAAACAAAATTAAGATTTGGAAAAATGGTCTCTCATCGGAGGGGGAGCTCTGCCAGGTTCCTAATGTTGCGTACAATGGCCCCAGTCTGGTGAATCTAGGTGTGAGAGAGTAACTACAAGGAGAGAGGAAGTGACCGGCTGGAGGTGGGAGGCAAAGGACTGTGTCTGTTATAGAGAGACAAAGTTGAATTAAGAATCTGTATTGATGCAACTAAATGAATGGCCTTTTGTTGTGCTTAACTAGTTACTCTAAAAGAATGTTCAGAACCATTGTTTAAAGTACACAATTGGATTGTTCTCTTGTTTCAAGTAAGGCATGTGAGAAAGTAATTTGTTGCAGGGTCGCATATCGGTGTTTGACCAATAATCTTGCTTTGTTCAGAGCTAGATGAATTTACAAACCTGGGTCATAAACACTGAGTCCACATTTTCTGGCTCATGCTCCTGATCTGTTTCCAAGTCTTGCTGTGCTCTCTCCGATGGTGCGGTGGTCTCGTGCTGCATACTCTCTTCACCTTCACTCTGAGACTCAGAAGATGCTTTGATAGGTGGAAGAGGATCAGGAGACAACTGTGGGCTCTGTGATTGCTTTCTGGAATCACTGTGTTCAGTTCTGGAGGAGTGAAAGTCTAGACTCCAAACAAAGGCCTCGGGGGGCGCTCCCAGCATCAAGGGCTGCTTGGGAATCTTTGGGATGCGGGTCTTCACCTGGAGCGGGTAAAGCAGAGGATTCAGACGCTGAAGCCAACAGGTTTCTACGCAGATTTGAAAAGACATATATGATTCTAATATTCAAAAGTCCAAGATTTCTTTCGAGGAGTTCCAATTTGATAACTCACCCAGTTGAGGTGGTCAAGGACACTCAAGCGACAAGCATTTGTTTACAGTAAAAACCTGAATACGTAACTCATTTGCTTCACAACACAGTCTAGTCTTCAATGAGAATTTACAAATAGTGTGGGAAAAGGAACAGGAGCCCAACAGAAGTCCTTGAGAAAGCACATCAATATAAGATTGCTGCTAAACACTCATGGTTAGGGAATGCTGCATTAATGTCTTGAACATGCATTCCTTCCCACACAGTTTGAGCAAATGCAGGTGCAATGCACAGCAAACCAAATGAAAAAGGATGCTGAATGTGGTAATAAGCTTCTGTAACGGATTCAGTGTAATGAATGTGTTACTTATAAAGCGAAGAGATGTGATCTGGTGGCCGGGCGCCTGTGAACCCAAGTTCTGATGTTGGATTCGGCGCATGACTGTAAATCATGTAATTCTGGAAAATCACTTAATCTCCCAGTGGCTAAACTTGTAAACCTGAGGAAAATCTAATGCAACTGTAACAGTTTAACTGTAGCACAACTGTGAAGTTTAAATGTCTAATTCTCTACTTAATATCTCACAACATAACCAAATAATATATAGCTCTACCTAGCTAGTTTGCGCAATATAAATAGAACAGGCAAGTTGCCATTCTATCCAAACCAAAACCATTCATGCCAGAGTGAACCTAGCTGTCAGTCAGCAGGAACAGTGATTTGTTTTAATGAATGTGGAATCGCGAAGAGAGGGTGCTGAGCATACTGATATTTGAGGGTTTACAAAAGAATGGTTGTGAGAAGATTGCGGAGAGGGAATGAATGAGACTGCGAGGATTGTTCAAAGTCTCAGTGGGGATTATGATAGTAGCCCAAACTGGCAGATCTTTCCGAGCATGTCATTGGTTATTCTGGTGATACAATGGTAAAGAGAAATGGTGCAGGAGCAGAGAACATGTTCTTGACCATGAAGAAGAAAAGAGTTATCTAGAACAGGGTCCATGCCTAGGTTGTGAACAGAAAGAATGTGTGAAATTACTAAGCAAACATTGTGCAGGGTAAAATGAAGAAGCCTACTAGGAGGTGCAAGACAGAAAGCAAGTGCTCTGAGAGGAGATGACACCTGGATGATATTTTATATAATCTTTTTGTAAAGTATTACTAACCATCTTGGAGCGGCCTCAGATTTCTGTGTGTAGATATATGTAGCGAGTTGAAACCATTACTGGAGGACTAGGCAATTGTCCAGTAGGGAAGGACACTGGCTGGAGGTAACCTACTATTGAGTCTGGCCTCCAGCAAGATCACAAAGCTTTGAAAGCAAGAGTTCTGAAACGCTGCCTGACGAGGTGAAGCCAGTTTGTGGCATCGGACTCAGCCGGATAATGGATCATCTAGAAAGTCAGTTATGAAGAGTTCTGATTATCCACCTGCCAGGGTGAATAAGCGAGTCTTCAAGAACCTTCTGAGTTTGAGATAGTCATTTTACATTCTCATTTGAGGACGCAGATGAGTCCACAGTCCTGAATGTGGAGACATCGACTGCTCTAACTCATATAGCTGAACGATTGGGTCAACAATAATCACCAGACCTAATGCTTCTGGTGGGCTTGGAAAGGGGTTACCAATTTGGATAGGTAATTTGATGGACAGTATTGAGAAGCCTTGGGTATGAGATAAACTATCGGTCAGTTGAGGGATTCAAGGGCCAGGGTAATGTGTGTTTGTCTTTTCAGGCTAACTAGTAGCAACGTACTGTCTAAAGTTTTGAGACAGCAATGCAATGGAATGGGTGGAACAGTAATGTACTGCAATGATCTAGATATGTCATGACCACAGCAAATATTACATTGATTTGCTGAGAGCAGTAGAGCAGTGGCAGGAGCCCTTTCAACCGATGTAGATGGTGGAATCTGGTTTTGGAGACAGCATTTATGCGCCAGTAAATGTGAAAATAACGGATAGCTGTCAAAGGTCAAAAACAAATTGTACATTTTATCCACTAGGATTATGATTTATGACTTAGTCAGTAGATATAGCCAAGGTAGACAGACAGACAAGGGAGCTGGAATGACAGGTCTCAGGAGCAGGATACCAGTTTTTCCCCAGTATAAGCAGAGTCAATTATTATCCATAAGTTGATGAACTTGCGAACAGCAGTGAGAACTATATATCATCCACAGAAAAAAATGCGTTCTTCTATCTTGAAGGATTTTAAGATGTCAGGCTGTAAGGGCCATGTAAACGGTAAATAGCTTTAATGAGAGAGAAGAGTCCGGAGGCTATTCCGGGTTGGAATGGGCATACCTTTACCTTATGAGTACTATTCTGCAAGATTCAAATAAACAATGACAATGCAGTCCCACTGATGCCAGCCAATGTAGGCAATTTTTAATTGGCACCTGGTGGTCAATGGTTTCAAAACTGACTAATAGATCTAGTAAGATCAGTGCACACAGGTGGGCCTGTTCCAGGAATTGATATGTTATTTCCTAATGTGTATACTAAGTGTGTGTGGTACCTGTTTTATTTCCAACGTGCGCGCTTACCATTAATTCCGTGGTACATTGCACTTGTTGTCTTTCTTGTGACTCTAAGATAGCTGGGGATGGACACTCACTCATTGCCTTTACAAAAAGGCTCCATTCCTGTTTCCTTTATTTAGTTTGGCATACAGAGAGGAGCACATGGTTATCATAATACAAGAAAAACAAAGTGCTGCATTCCAAGGAGGACTGCAGGTTGGTTTACTTAAGACGATACAGTAAGAATAAGAAATATTTTAACAGTCGGGTTGCGATGGGCAAACATGGCGAAGCAACGCAAGGTCTAAATTACAGCCCGAGGACATCAGAGGGTTAAAGCTTAGGAAGAAAAGACCGTAAGCTTCCTGGTAGCACACAAATGTTACCCATGTGTGTGAAGACTTTAGGGCTGTTTACAAGGGGTTTTCACCACCAGAATGTCACTTTTTTTAACGTTCTGGTGGCGATAATCCCACCTTGTAAATAATGCCCCTATTCACGCAGCACTTAGCGTGAAAGAGGCGGGCAATGGGTGTTGCACTGGGCAAGGCTGGCGTAAATATGGGGAGCAGCACCAAAAAAAGACTGGTCTTAAACTGGCACAATGAGGAGAAATTATTATTTCTCCTTGTTTTTCCTGTTTCTATGTGTACTGCAATCTGCACCACATATAGAAAGAACAAATCGCCATTCCCTTCCTGCACATAAATAATCATTAGAAAATGACCAGTTGCAACCTCTGTACGTGCTGCGTTCTGCAGCAGACATAGTGATTGTTTGTGTGCAGGAAGGGACACCTTCCTGCACATGAACAATTCTTCTCTGCAGAGCAGGCACCCTGGCACTATGATGCAAGGGTGCCTGCATTGGCGCAACGCAGCTAAATTAAGCGCCAGCACTAGGAAAAATGCAGAGGTGCGCCGTATTATTGTAAATACGGCGCATCCCTGCATTTTCAAAATGTCAGAGCGCAGCGTTATCAATTGTGGTGGAACACTGCACTCCGCCATTCAGTTGTGAATATACCCCCACTTTTCACAGGAACCCCATTTTCTTTTCTTTTGAAGGAAATTATAAGTATTCCCTACCCCTCTCGCCTACAGTTGAACAGGTCTGGGGTGTGTGGTAAATCGTGCAAACTGTTCTTTAAGAGAAGATAGTCCATGAATCAGAACTGGGATAGCCACATCAGGGCTACTAAAATAATGAAAAGTAATATGAGTACTACCATACCTAAAAGTTGCACTACTTATCAGAAAATTAGGAGGGAGTGTGAGACCTTCATAATCTTTTCCTGGAGAAAAGATTCCCTAGAAAGATCCTGAATCCTGGTCATGGAAGAAGTGAACCTGGGTATGATACCAGAGAATGTTTGGGTGGAACCCCAACCCATTCTAAATAGTTGGAATGTGTGGGTCAAAGTACTTCCTTCAATTAATGAGAGAAAATATGAAGCCTGGGTTTCTCAATGCCTAAAGATGAGCCGTAACAATGGAAATGTTAGCCCGCTCAATGCCCAATTACATGGATTCTGGGAATCTGGCAAAGAGGAAGAGAGTGGAGACAGCCCTGTTTTCCAATGTAAAACACTGCAGTGGTGATGGCTGTCAGAACAGCATTCTACGGGAGAGATGGAGGAAAAGGCTGAGAGACAGGAAGACTGTCATCAGCTCTAAGAGTTTGATGCATGACCTCTTGTCCACTTTTGACCATAAACTCCGGGGAGAGAGAATGTCAAGGACAGTGCCCTGGGCATAATCTAGAAATCAATGAAGGCAATCAGGGAAAAGGGGCTCGGAAGGGTCAAACCTTAAAGAAGGGTGACGTCTAGCCCATCTGAACTGAATGTATTACAGCAGCAATTGAACAAATATTTTCTTGCAGGTCAAATGAATGATCCTTCTGAGAAAAGATGATGACTTGAGCCTCAGAGGGAACAGACAGTGACTTGAGCCTTAGATTCACATGGCCTACTATGTGCATGCGGGACACCATAGTATTCGTGATCTGTTGGATCAACCATGGTGAGATTCTGTTCCTAATTTGGAACAGTAAAATAAATCTTACTGCTGGAGGAAAAGCAAAACCTGGGTCAAACTTTATTGAAGAGCTGTAGCTTCTGAGTAGGCAGGGCCCGAAACAAAACTTGGGCTTATTGCACAAGAACCCCAGAATCGGGAGGATCCAAACAACTTAAGATTGATGAGGGCTGCCTGCTGCGGGGGGAACTGAACGAAACAGGCATTCAAGCACGCATAAGTATAGCTACTGATATACATAAAAAGAAACATGGAATATTCTTTTAAAAACTGTTACAAAGCGAGAACAACAGTAAACTGGCGTATATAAGTAAAAGTTAGATTACACTGTGCCATATTGAGTGTTTCAATGCCAGTCACTGTATGAAATTAGCATTTTTCAATCGTAAAGGAAGGATCCAGGTGAGGTAAGAGAAACACAGGAAAGTCCAATTAAGCCCTGTGAACAGCAATGCAGTATGAAATCGATGTAAGTATTTATGCACTGGTATTGAAGCAGCACGACCTAGCTAGAGAGTAACAGAGAGCTGGACGGGGATTGAATTCAGTGGCTTATGATACGTTTACAATGACTGGCAAAATGATTAGTAAACCAGAGGATGCATGCACCTAAGTTTTCCTGAAGTGCACCTATCAGCCTTAATCTTACAGCTGTAGATTTCCTGCAAAAGTGGAAAATCCTCAGATTTAGAGTTAGTGTTAAAGTGAGATTGTACTTTCATTTTCTCTTTTTTCTGTACAGTGAAAGTATTTATTCATGAGAAGCAATTTCCTTCCAAACTTCATCTTCAAAAATGGGTTGGTTGAGTCACTTGCCCACGCTCATTAAACTACCCATGCACTGTATGTTTAGCAGGTGTGCGAAAGGGGAAGGCCACGGCCCCCACAGGGGACACTAGAAGGGACAGCCTCCTAGCGTTTCCCCATTGCCTCTGGAAGGGTTAGTATGTTTTCTATGGCCACATGGCCGGAAGGGGACAACCGCACGGGCGAGATCTCGCCTCCTGAGGGACGACGCACTTCCGGGAGGCAGCAGGCTATTTAAGTCTCTCACCTGGGCATTCTTCTTTTCCGGACAGCAGCAGATGAATTTACCACCCACACACCCAGCAGGGGAGCTAAACAAAACACCACTGCAGAACTGTTATACACCGTCGCAAGCGGAGTTACAGGGTCATCTTTATGCAACAGGTAGACAGACTAGTAGAAACCCAGCAGAGATGGAAGGCAGGGTTCAGCAATTCACGCTATGGGCAAAAGACAACAGGAAATCCCATGCCTGAGTAGCCAGACATGTGGCAGCGATCGCATATCTCACCAAACTAGCAGACCAGATAAATACCAAGAACAATTTCCCACTGAGGGGAGCTTTAAAAGGTTGGGCACGGGAAAAGCACAGGGCAGCGAACAGCAGGTTTCCAGTAGAGTTTGGAATGCTAAGATACTGGACGAGCTGGAGGGGATGTGCACCAACAGGTACGAAGAGACACTGTTCAAGGCAGCTTCTGTGCTTGCGTTTTTTGGTGTCCTAAGATGCAGCGAGCGGGTGGCACAATCAAAAGGGGACACAACGATGAAAGCACTGGCCGCACAGGATGTGGAGGTTAGGGAGACACAGCTGCACATCACTGTGAGGAGCTCCAAAACAGATCAGGCAGGAAAAGGCGCAACCATCACCATGCGTGGCCTAGAGGGGAGCAGGTACTGCCCAGTTGCAATAGTGCGTCACTACATTCAAGCACGCCCACATACAGCAGGTTTCTTCCTTATACACGTGGACGGAACACCACTCACTAGATTCCAGTTCAGCAGAATCCTGGCCCAAGCCCTGAAAAGGGCAGATTACACCAAGGGAGCATACTCCACACATTCATTTAGGATAGAGGCAGCCACAACAGCATTCAGGGAAGGCCTACCCTACGACAGAATAAAACACATTGGTCGTTGGACATCAGACAAATACAAGCTTTACATTCGACAATTGGCAGGGATGGAGACCCATAGGGGCACACGCTGGTCACCAGGAAAGAAGGGAAACTAGGGCGCGTGGCATTCCCCCGCAGGCAAGCCGCCACACCTGCCAAACGAAAAAGGTGACTGCAAAGTGACAATTCGACAACGATGTCAATTGGAATCGGAATGAGTGCAATATATAGGTAGATGTTTTAATGTGCAGTGACAAACGTTTTAAACAGAAAGTGTGCTAAATGACGTAACAAAGCGCCACGGGTCAAGCTCGATGGGAGGAGTTAAGGGGTAAAACCGCAGTGAACAAGAGCGCAGCACAAAGAAGGAAGGGTTATAGGGTCATTACACCCAGCAAGGCACTTTAAGCTTTCCTTTTCATTGCTGTAGGAAGCAGGCTCTGTATACACTATACGAAAGTTAGGTATAGTGGGCACAGAGTCCAGTGAATCCCCAAAGGTAGGCCGAGCTAAAGTTAGACAGCACCTCACTCTCTATTTGTGGTAGAGTGGTCGAGCAGTAAGACAGTATCAGAGGACACTGTTAAGCATTTGTTGTACACACTCAGTCAGCAAATGAACTAACACACTCAAAGACTGAATTTCAGAACAATTGTTTTTGTATGAAAATATTATTTTAGTTATTTTATTTTCTAGAACCAAGCAAGCCTGGCACAGGTAAGCAATAAATACTTTACAGTAGTAATGCAGTTTGAATTGAAATTGTATATGCACTTTGTTTTGACATACAGTATGGTTTCAGAGAAATGCAATACAAATACAGTACATAGACTTGAATGGGCTTTTCAGTAAAATTACAGATAAGTTACTTTTGAGCTTACTTTTCTTACTCAGAGTAGTATACCTGGATACTACTCTGGGACATTTCCTGCAAACAGGTAAGTAAAATCGTTTTTGTTAATTAGTTCAATTTTAAAGAATTTCTTAAGGTTTTCAAACTCCACACTTTAAAACTTTTTCAAGAAAAACAGTCAATGTTACCCTATGGAGGGAAATAGTGTTAGCGATTTTGAGGTAAGTATTTGGTAGTGGGAGTTGATGATCTGGGGGTTGACTCAGGGGTTCCCCAGGGTCAAGTATGCACTCTAGTTAAACCCTCAGCGGCACTAGGGCGGCAGGGTGCAGAGTGTTGAAGCCCAATGTAATCTAATGGGGGATTTGGGGCCTCCGGTTGGTGGCTGCTGGCAAGCAGGCCACTTGCTTGTGGGAGCAAAGCTCCTGGAAATTAGCTCAGGGCAAATGCGAAAACAAAGTAGCATCAAAGGTGCACCCCCAGCGGCACTAGAGTGGCTGGGTGCAGGGTGCTGTTTCGACATCGGGCGTCAATGGGGAACCTCCAGTTTGCAAAGGAACTGCTGGCTTGGGAACAAAGATCTTCTGGGTGCGACCACCACCTCAAGAGGTAATTTGGGAAGTTAGGGGTTGGTTAGGCACCGTCGGTTTGGGCTCACAAGGCTGTGGGCCGTCAGGTGCAGGGGTGCCTCTTGGGGTCGGATCTTCTTACTAGCTCCTGGTCTCGGGCAATGTTTTAGGGAAAGAACATAGGCCGTGGGTACCTGATTAGCAGGAGCCCTGGGCACACTCAGTCAAAGCACATCGGCAATTCAGCAAAAAGTGGGGGCAACCATGCAGAAAAAGGGCACTTTCTCATAATTGCATGCAGGGACAAAAGTCTGGGTGATCGGCCACTCCTTCGTGGTTAGGGCAGCAAGATGGGCAAGCACTAATGGGTGGAGCGGACCCACTAGTACACAAGTAACATGGATCAGCACCCCGGGCATGAAATGGGCTATGCTAGAACCCAAAATAAGGCATACCATGGTGGCAGGCGCAAAAGGGTCAGACATACTGGTGATACACCTAGGGGGAAATTACCTTACCACACTGGGCAGGGGCCAGCTGCTGCATGACATGAGGGTGACAATGACTAGATTGGCAGCAGAATTGGCCCCCTGTGACATAATCTGGTCAGAGATAATACCGAGGGATGATTAGCTGAGGGCTCGCTCACACTCAGCGGTAGAAGCCTCAAGGAGAAGGCTGAACGCCACAATGCAGAAGTTCACGAGGAACTTAGGATTGGCTTTGTGAAACACATTCCGCTATGCACAAGAACACCTGGCTACTTTGCACTCGATTGAGTGCACCTATCAGACCAGGGCAATGAGTTGTTTGGGAGGAACATTTGGTGGGCCCTCAAAGAATTTGGATGTGGTGATTGAACACCACACTAGAGTTAAACAAGTGGGGGACTCTGGGTCAAGGTAGGCCACCCTGAGCCTTGGAGGGTCTAACGGGTGATCTTTATGCAAAGAGGTGATTAATACCCCATCAGAGGGTGATAGGGCTGCTGATAAAAATGTGATACTCAGGCCATAGGGAGCCATGAGAAGAATGCGACGGCGACCCCTTCCTCCTGGAAGGGACAGTTGGTATCCTGACAACTGGGGGTTGGCCTTACCTCGCTCCGTGGCGGCACGAGTGCAGCAAACACATAAAAAAGCATTGGGCGGCAGCCACAATATGTAATATACAGTACCAGATAAATAATGAGATGGCAACGTAATGCCCAGTGGGTGTAGATTGTTTCAGGAGGAGTGTCAGCAGTTAGTCCTTAACGGCGCTGCACTTGGATGATCACCCGTAAGCTAACCCTACCTGTGTATATATGCATAACAGAATGCAAATAAACTTGCAACAGTTTTCCCACAAGAAAAGGTGTTGGTCTGTTTTGGTATTTTTGATGCAAATGTATAACTGTGTTTTGACACAAGAGAGGATGCTTATATCGATATGCGAGATAACAGCGGGCTAGGGTTGGGAACGCTAAGGCATGTGCAATGTTTGTGAATACTTACCGAGATGCGTTAAGAGAGGAACCTCCCATTACCCCTGGGTTGGAATATCCATTTTCCTGCTCTCAACCTACACTTATGAATGTGGGAAATTGGCCAATCATTGTATAGTAAACCTCATCCGAGACTATAAAAACACATAGATCCGGATTGTGTGAATCTGGGACTTTTCATGCACAAAAGTGTCGCTGATGTGAAAAAAAGGTTTTAAGAATTGGCCCGTCTGTCACTACCTTCCTTTTTGCTTTGAGAGGAATGAAGATGTGTGGCTTCCCTTGAGTCAAATTCTTTCTTCTAATCAGTTTGATCCCCAACCGGTCCTGAAGGAATTTTGTGAGCAAAGGTGGGTCACCTGCAAAAACAGATACATCTCAATCATACATTTGCAAAGCGTCTGCTCTTGATACACAGCAGTCAACAACTCCAGGCTAAATGATGAACAAACATCTAAGTCAAATACATTGGATATAATCAAAGGTTGCATCTCATAATGAAAGTTAATGACCAAGGGCCTGATTCACAAACTGCCTCCGCACTTATGACGGAGACCCTGCAGTAGTGGCGGGGGAGCCTCACTCATGGTGGGACCTCCGCAATGAAAACTTGCAGTTCAGAGGTCCTGCCACGAGAGTGGGGCCTCCGCTATGAGTGAGGGGGCCCTCTGAAAATTGGGCCCCAAGAGTTAACAGGATGGACACTGCTAATCTAGATGTATTAATGTGCAAGGCTGATGACACCTTAACAGTCATGTCATCTGGAAGCAAATGCTACGGTGGATAGTGTTTTACCCAGTTGGGGTCTGGATCACCCCAGACTATAGCTTTGGTTATAACTTGTGCTTTGCTCAAAATCTAAATACATGATAAATATAGAGCTGACTTTGCAGCTTTCTACAAGAGGGCCCTTCTAAACTCCTCTGGAACTCCTCCTTGTACTAATTCACTAAGAATAAATATTGTACTTTGCATTAAAACACAATTTTGATCTTTTGCTATTAGGATTCCAACATGTCCATTTCCTTCCAAGGACCGAATGATGAAGAACTGTAGAGAAACATACTTCTGCTGAGTAGAACAGACATTTACCTATTCCTAGAATCGTAAGCAGACATCATCTATGAACCCCAGCTCTTTGAGAAAAAGAGCAGGGTTTCTGACATGCAGTCGATGTACTGAGAACACTACACAGAGATGCTTCAAAAAAACGCGGAGATAGCATATTTATCCTCTGAATTAATCCTCCATCCTGAATGAAGCTGAAGATGAAAATCAAAATTAAAAAAGAGGGACAAAGGATGCCTGAAGGGCCATAAAAGCCCCTACATCATTAACTCGCGTGATACTTTCTGAGATGGTGAGGTACAAGAGAAGGGATTAGTAGAGTTTTAATCCATAAATTAAATTATTCTGAGCCTTAGATCATAAATATTTGTAATGTAAAGAAGTAAAAAACATTTACCATATCAATTTGGTGAGGTAGTGTCTCAATTGCATCCTTACATCACATCTCCTTATTACAGACAGCGCCAGACACCACAATGTTCAACATATTGAACCTCTAACCAGGGCATTGGTGGTTCTGGAAAAACCTCCTGTGAGGCCATGTTCTGGCAAGGTTAAGAAATCTCGCAGGAAAAGGCACTCACACAAGATGGCAGAATACATGCGAGTCACAGAATCCCTTCCAGGTTTCCAGAAAACTCACAAAACTCAAAGAAGAAGCACAAATACGCCTGTCGCCGTGAAAAGGACACAGGAAACCCAGAGTACCCAGAGAAAGCATAGGAGAGACCCAGCCTCTCTAAAAGGGTAACAAAATAATGTGAGAATTCAGGGGCATTAGGAGAGGCAGAGAGGAGCACCAACCACATTCCAAGTTCAGTGACTTGCAAATCTTCTGGAACCAGACAGAGAAACTGCTACCAAGAACAGGGACTATCCCACTGATCTGACAGGTGGGGAGAGGGTGTGGGCCACACTGGGGGCCATGGTGGCCAAGCGGGAGATAGCCCGTCTATGGGGAGCGGAGGCACCACCCACCTTGGCCGCTTGGGAAAAGAGTCTTGACTGGTGCATGTTTAGAGAAAAGACTGTATACGTAGCACGTGGGTGCCCCAGAAAGTGGTCAGCGGTGTGGTCCGGGTGGAATGCTTATAGAGGAGGCATCTGTGTGGCACCTGTACACACCCCTGAGGAAGAGGTGTTGTCCCCTTGACCCAGCTTAGGGTTACACGATCGTTAATTCTGTAATGTGTATTAATTTGGTGAATGTCGCCACTGTGTTTATTGCATCTGATTTGTCTTGTCTGTTCAACATCTGTCAAACTGGTCGAACTGTTTAATTTGTTTTTTCGTTCTGCCTTAAATGATAAAAAGATATTTAAAAAAAAAAAAAAAAAAAGAACAGGGACTAGCCACGGAGCTGCAACTTCCCAATGTTTGCCAGAGCCTGCTGTATCCAGTTGTAAGAGGATACACCTCTGGAGTACTTCTTCTACTTTCTCACTCTTATTTATCATCTCTCCTAAAAGATCCTACGGAGAGAACTCCTTCATCTCATCCTTGAGTTATATTCTGATATATAGTGTATGTGCGACGTCTGATACAAGGAACCGTGGGGATAGGGGATCATCATTTCAATTTTCGTATTCCATGTATATGTCAGATTATTGAACCTAGACGCCTAGATTAAGACAGTGAGAAGTATGAACTACTGAATTTATTTTATGAGGTGACCCCAAGGTAACAGAATTCTACTGTCGGGTCTGGCTGGGGTTTGCAGTGACATATGCCACCTATAAAACACCACTCTATCATTTGGCCCCAATCAACCTGAATTAGTCCTTGTCTGAAAACAGCGACCTGTGGTGGAACCTTCATAATTCCAGCTGATCCTAGAGAAACGCAACCCAAAACACTCATAGTGACCAAAGGCCTCATGTTCACAATGTGGGCTCAAACACACCCTTAAGCGGTCTGTCCAACTTGATAACAAAGCTATCTAGAGACTAGACGCTTCGATGTATATGTGGCTAGACCCTTCCCCAACATTCACTTACAATTTCCATATGTCTAGCCTGTATGTTGAGGCAATACAACAGTTTTTTTTATTGCTCCTATTACTACCACTTTATTCCATTGTTATCCTGAATCCAAATGCAATAAAACATCTCAGGAAAACATTTTGCTGCTCCTTGGAGCAATATCCACATTAAATGAAATACCTAAAGTATAAATAAATAAATAAAATGTAGTCTTATTTTCCCTACTTTTGCAATAATTACCCACATCCTGCTCAGGGCATCATAACTGAGTTTTCGATTAACCTGTACAGAAATGGGCTAATATTCCTGGTCTGTTGTATTCCAAGGACATACAATATCATACTCGTTGTAGTGCAAGAAACATAAAGGGTCAGGTGGCAAAGAGAAAATGCCAGCAGCTATGAGGTTAGTTCTTTCCACAACCGTCCAAGGAACCAAAGGAATTAAATGTTTTTCCTTAAATTGCGTTCCAGAAAGCATGAGGCTTTGTCAATGGCAGTGGACAGTAGATGCTTCTTCAGTGATGTAGGATCCCACAAGATGCCCTAAATTGTTTGCAGTACTAGCAATGGCAACGCACAGCACCTCACCCACTTACTGCAACAGTAGCAATCAGGTGTAGATTTCAGTGACCTCGTGTCCGTCCTCTGTACCTCGCACATGTTTAACAAGGGCTCTCACATAAGTGGCTCTAGGGAACTTGCCAGTCGGTCGTTCAGCCAGACCTAGTTCCAGATAATCCTGGTTTTGGCACCATGATGGTCGAGTCCATTGCCGAGAACGGTTCTTCTTACCTAACTGGAGTCCTCCCGAATGTAGAACATCTCAGCTCCCCATCACCCATGCTGGACGGGTCATATTAGTCTGCCTCACCAGCATCACCCCGTGAGATTCTGTTTGATCAGCTCTGAGAAGTTCTTCAGCACTAACTCTTTGCAAACTTCCAGACCATCCATACCCGTTCTTGCCAGTAATACCCCTACAGAAACACACCAAACATATCACTGCAACCAGTGTCAATCATTCTGGACTCGGGTCCAGGTAAACATGACAACTTCTTCCTTCGCCGACATGGGTTACATTGTTGTTCGTTCCCTCGTGCACATTTGCCTAATTAAATCATTAGGCATAAATATGGTCAGAAGTTATGGGAGGATGTATGGGCATTTAACATCCTCAACAAGTTTTCACTACAGGTAAACAAGTACTTCTACAGATTTAACATTGTATCACACTGCTAAAAACTATTCCCTCTATCATCCAAACACACTGTGAAGACATTGAGTCTATTGTGGTATCTAGAGACCTTACACAATGATTTACAACCATGGTACATGCCAATATCACTAGGACCAACTTCAACCCTTGCATTCCTCCCAATTTCAATGATTGAGCCTCAACGAAGTTCAAAAGGCAGCCATACAATGTTAAGTATCCCACCTGCAACATGCAGAATGCTCATAAAGATCTCCAAACATTCTTCAGAATAATTCCTATGAATATACCAAATGCATCCCTCCAAAAGAGTATAGATCTGACCTTCTAATAGAATGAAATAATTATGCCATTTCAGGATATATACATACATATATATAACCAGTAGGCTGTTTTGTGTCCCTTTCTGGCAGGCACAAATCGCTTACACCCAAGAATGTATTTTAGAAAAGAAACTTTATTTGGCGTCACGATTTGTCATCACAGTCTTCGTCAATGCCATTCTCGAATGGTCGAGTGGCAGTAACGAAATCTGTAAGGATGAAAAGGAGTAACAAGGATAGAGCAGATGCGTGAGTGGTGGGAAATACAATTAAGAAGCACCTGAAAGGATATGTGCTGTCGATATATTAACAAAACGTGTCTTAAAGCCATGGAATGGAAGGTGGACCACATAGTAAAGAGGAAAAATCGCAAGAGTGTATGAAAAAGGCAACTAGGATAGAACTAAGATGGGTATGAAGAATGGGAAGCGGTACATGAAACAGGAGGATGATATTCAGTGGAAAGTTAACAAATTGGTACAAGAGGTTGGAAATGTTATAGTGGAGGATTGGGGGAAGTCAAGAACTGTTCAAGAGAGAGGTAACAATGAGATGAAGGGTGAAAGTGGAAGAGCACGCAATTGAGGAACATTCCTAAACAAGTTCAGGAAAATTAAATATGTCAAGATGGACCTTAGAAGATGATCTTGTATGGAGCATTTATGTTAGACCCTCAGTGATGTTTCAACCAGTAGGTGGTCCCTAAAGAAGTAGGTGGAACCTGAGGCCATGGCCATCAGATGTAATCCTGTCATTCTGTGTTGATTCCTTTGGGTCACAACCCATTTCTTGCCTCCTGCTTTCATTATACAAATTAACCTTTTACAGAAGACCTGTAAAATTGACCCATCTCTGTATGAGCATGCACCTGCTGGGAGACCAGCAGTATCCTTTCAATTAGGGAAGCATATGACCCACAGGTATCCAATAAGAGGACACAACATCACCTCTCAGCATACTGCTTATGTTTCTTCTGCAAGGGGTATCATTAAATGTTTCAATAAGCTACTTTTGATGTATACGCTTTTTATTTCATACTCTGATTTACAAGTTCTAGACACTTTACTATACTTTACCGCTTCTAAGAGTCGTCAGAGGGTTGTCATAAATTACCAGTTCAACCAACGAAGGAAACAGTGCCACAGCAAGCAGATTCTCTTCATTTTCGATCTACAAGCGAACAGGAGAAAGTATGCAAAATACATTACAGAACTTTGTAGGAAGACTTACTTTTTGCATCATTTTAACCCTAAGGCAGATTGGTTCCTAATATGGTTTGAAGAACTACACCATGGAGTAAAGAAGCTGTGGAGTGCCAACGTCTCAGAATAATCACTATCAATGATATTAGGTATCACATCAGACTTTTCACTCAGTCACATTGACAAACACTGGTGAACTCAGTGGTTTCATTGTGTAGCTTTGTGACAATATCCGTTATGGTGCTTAAAGAGATGATGCTAACTGCTTCTTATATAAAAGGAGGAGCTCTATGAATGTGTTATCCTTGTCCACAATGTATGTCTTAAAGGAAGCGTTTTTTCACTGACAATGACAAATGTATAGGCATGGTCATGTTTACAGCAGGCCACTTGGCCATCTAGAGGCATAACTTATTCCACTGGTCCATTCATGAAGTAGAGCTTTTGAAGTGGCCTTAGTTGTAAGTGCTTCAGATGGTTAGTCTTTGCTTTTCATGTTGCAGCCACAAGCTCAAAGGCAGTGGCCAAACCATGGCATATGAATTCTATGAAGAGTGGTGGGACAACAGACCTTGAAAAGGTATGCAGGCACCTCCCCACTGAAATCTCACCACCGGTGATCTCTCCACCAGCCCCACAGCAGTGGGACATGCACTGTGACAGGAGCACACTGTGGAAAATTGACTCTGCAGGCTGCAATGACATCTGTTGCATGCCAAATGAAGGAGCAGGAGCAGAAGAGATCGATCCAGATTCTAAGTTAAACATGTGTCCAGGTTGAGCAACACGCAGCAGAGTGATGGATAAGTGAGCCAGATAAAACAAAAGGAAACATGCTTTAGGAGCATGTGGGGAGTCCTGCTTTTTACAAGAAGCAAATCTTCAAACACCCCAAAGATCAAGTGGCTTCTGGGGATGTCCCCCTAAAGAGAAAATATAAGAAGGAACATAGAAAAAGCCACACGTGGGGTAATGCAAATAGAGTGTCACCAGTAAGGAAGATGAACAGTTAATTTCTTGCTAAGAAATCAGCAAGAATCTTTAGAAAAATCGCCCGAGAATGTGTGAAGCATAGCATGTGTAGATGCTGCTGAAGAAAAATTTACTTATTTAGATAATGATATTTCTGTTAGGTACATAATTCTACCCCAGATTACTCAGCTTCTGACTACCTCTTCCAGGTTTTCCAAATCTTTTCTCCAGCAATAACTCCCCAGCGCATCCAGGTGGCCCCACGTAGCTCCAGTCACACTTTGCATTTGGATGTGACCTCATCGAGATATATTAGCTGCCAACTGATGGGCCGGTGCTAGTTTCTGATATCAATTCCATGCCCTGTTGAGGTTTACGAAGGGGAACCGTGAGCCACAACTGCAACAAATACAGGACATAATATGTTTTCTTACCATGTTATCTTATTATTCATGTCACTAGCTCATCTGGGAGAATGGAAGATGGTAAAGAATCTGCAGGATGTAACATTTCCTTGTGATGGATAAATCCTCATTTAGCTACCTCACCTTAGTAATGTATTCTAAAGCAGTATCTACCATGGAGGTGAGACTGAGTAGTGCAAGGAATTCATGCAGTCCTTCTATGACATACTATTGTCATAAAAAATACTGCAATACACAAATATGCTGCAAACATATTGTGGTACTAAATATCGAGTTTACATACTTACAATGTTGTTGGAAACCCACTCCCACACTAGAAGGGGGGGTGGTGGTCTTCCGGACACACTGTGGTAGCTTGGCTCGAGTGGTCAGGAATCAGGCTCCGTGCTAAGCATACAACATACCCAAACAATAACCATGCGTGCATCCGTTCCAAAAACGACTCTACACCGTAAAAATTATGAAAATAACTTTCTTTATCTGCTTTTTCTCTTAGTTGCTGATTGGAGAAATAAATAAGTCAATCACAATATACAAATTTTAAATAGTGCAGGTCAAATAAATATTGTCTGAAGTTTCAATAAATAGGGGTGATCATAAATATAAAGGACATAAATTTAAGTGCAGGTAATACAGGCAATTAAATATTCTGAGGCAATAAATACTGTCACCAATAAATATTGTGCACCAACAAGTCCTGTGGACCAATAAATATAGTGAAGCAATAAATAGGTTAAACACAATAATACAGTGCCCCCCAATAAATAATTAAAAGTATACAGCAACACTCATGTAATCAGATTACTTTTCAATTCTTAAGGGCTGATTTGGCCCAGGAACAGCTTGTAGGGTTGTGGAAGGCTTGAGGGGGTCTACTCCCTGGCTTGGACAAGGCTGAGGCCTAAACTGAGGTAGATCAAGGGGGGAACACCAGTGCCCTGGCTTTCTCTCTCCACACAACCTCTCTAGGTTAGTCCCAATTCACCCCTGGCACAGTCAGGTTGGTTCCAGCACCTCCCTAGCCCCTTAGAGCAGTCTCTCAGGTCTCCACAGGGCCTTAGGCGCCCTCTACTCCACTTACTGCCCTTTTTTCTGATGCTCCGACGCCGCTGGAGTCGTATCGATGCCGTGAGGCGGTTCCGGTTCGATGTCGGCGGCCTCGGCACAATGTCAGTTCTTTGACGACGCCGGCAGGCGGCTCCGGTCTCGATGCCAGCGGCCTCGGTTCGATCTCGACCTCCGATTCGATGGCGTCGGGCAGTCTTACTCGATGTCGACTTTGGGCGGCTCCGGTCCGATGGCGACCTCGGCTTCGATGACGTCGGCCGGCCTTGCCTCGATGTCGACTTCCGGCGGCTCCGGAGTGCGATCCTCACTCCCGACCTCCGGTTCTCCTCACAGGTTTCCGGCGACTCCGGAGTGCGACCTCCACTCCCGACCTCCGGCACGATTCTCACAGGTTCCGGCGACTCCGGAGTGCGATCCTCACTCCCGACCTCCGTTACCCTTCACCTCGGTCTCCGACGACTCCGGAGGGCGGACTTCACTTCTCCGATGACGCCGCTCACTCGACCTCGGGTGACTTCCTCCTCGACCTCTGGTATTCCTCACGACCTCCGTCGGCGCCCTCTCACGACCTCAGGCGGCTCCGGGTACGACGTCTGCTTCCTCAGTCAGCGCCGCTTCTCCACCTCGGGCTCCAGGTCTCAGGCTACTCGACGCCGGACTCCAGGGAAACCAGTTTCCAGGTCAGGATCTTGCTGTTTTCTGTTTCTAAGGCCTGTTCCTGCTGTCCAGGTCCTTAGGATGAGTTTTTCTGGCTTCTTCCCACACAGGGCTCCAGGCTGGGATCCGTCAGTAGGGACTAGTATCAAGGGTGGGTTTATGGACCCCACTCCAGGCACAAGTTTCCACCCCTGCTGCTTCACTCCTTCCTCCTTCACGTTTTTGCTGCTCACTCCTCACCAGTCAGGTGCCAACTGCCAGCTCCAACTGCCAACTCTCTCTCTTAACTCCCCAACATTCTAAACCGCCTCCAACGGTCACAGGGTTCTGGAATGTTCTGGAAGGTGCTGGTAGGTTCCAGTGGGTGCTGGTGATGTCACAGGTGGCCACCATTTTGTGCTCCAGGCCCTCAGACAGAAGTTTCAGGGGTAGATAAAATGGCTCCCTGAATCTGCAGCAACACGAAAAAGTCTGGTGGTTCCCAAAAAGGAAAAATACCAACAGGGTTTGAGGCAAAAGTGGGACAAAATAAATAATGATGAGGAGGGACCACCCAAAGGGCTGACAGGTCTAACAAATGTAAACTACAAAAATACCATCTACATAATATAATGGTACTAAGTATAGCGATTGTAAAGTTAATTATATACATTTAACAGTATTTCATAATATAATGACAAAAAAAGAACATATATATATATAATGTGTGTGTGTGTATGTGTGTGTGTATATATATATATATATATATATATATATATATATATATATATATATAGTTCAATCAATCAAGTAGTATTTGTATAGTGAGGCTAGTCACCCCAGTCGAAGAGCCAGGTTTTGAGTCCCTTCCTGAAGTGGTTCAGCGATGGATAAATGTGGAGGTAGAGGGTGTTCCAGGCTTTGGCGGTGAGGTGGGAGAAGGAGCATCCTCCAGGCTAGCTTCAGCGGTTACGTGGTGTCTGAGCGAGAGCGAGGTGTGCGGAGTGGAGGTTTCTGGAAGGTTGGTGAAAGATCAGGCAGTGGTTCATGTAGTCTCTTCTTTGATTGTAGAGGGTTTTGTATGTGTGGGTCAGGACTTGACCTGGCATCTCTTCTGGATGGGAGCCAGTGGAGATCTTTTAGGTGCTGGGTGATGTGGGTTGAAGCTCTGTCGGCTAGTGATAAGGGCCTGTGTCACAGTTTTCTTGTGCTGATGTTGAGCCATCTGAAGATTCTGCAAAGCATGTGGATCATGCAGAAGCAGGCTGAGGAGATGGCGTTGACCTGTTGTTTCATGGAGAGTTTGCTGTCCAGTATGATGCCGAGGTTGCGGGCCTTTCGGCGGGGAGGTGGGTCTAAGCTCCTCTGGTCACTAGGGGCCCGATTCACAGAACTAACTTAAGATAAAATCCTAAACTTACTACCATTTTCGTATTCACAGAAGGCACTTACTCATTTTGGTATTCACAGAAGACACTTACTCACTTCGGTATTCACAGAAGTTAGGTGTCCTAACTTTAGGACTCCAAAATGCCTTCTGTGAATACCGAAAGTCTTAAAGTTAGGATTTTTCTAAGTTTAGGAGTAGTAAAGTTAGGAATCCTAACTTTAGGACTCATAAATGCCTTCTGTGAATACCTAAAGTCTTAACATTAGGATTTTTCTCAGTTTAGTAGTAGTAAAGTTAGGACTCCTAACTTTAGGACTCCTAAATGCCTTCTGTGAATACCGAAAGTCTTCAAATTAGGATTTTTCTCAGTTTAGGAGTCCTAAAGTTAGGACTCCTAACTTTACTAATACTACACTGAGAAAAATCCTAATTTGTGAATACCAAAATGAGTAAGTGCCGTCTGTGAATACCAAAATGGTAGTAAATTTAGGATTTTGTCTTAAGTTAGTTCTGTGAATCGGGCCCTAGGAGTTGTTCCAAAGGGTGGTGTGTTTGCCGAAGATCAGGACTTCCGTTTTGCCCGTGTTGAGTTTCAGGCACTTGTCTTTTATCCATGTTGCGACAATCTTAATGCAGTTGCGGACATTAGTCTTTGTCAGGGTGGGGTTCGTTGAGAGTGAGAGGATGGACTGAGTGTTGTCAGCGTAGAACATGATGTTGATGTCATGTGATCTGACGATGGCTGCGAGAGGGGTCATGTAGATATTGAAGAGGGCAGGGCTGAGGGATGAGCCTTGGGGTACTACACAGATCGTGTGCTTGGGTTTAGAGGTAAAGGATGGGAGGCAGAATCTCTGGGTACATCCTGTGAGGATTGAAGTCATCCATCTGAGCGCAACATCTGTGATTCCAATCTGGCATTGTTGATTGATGAGTGTGTGGTTGAAGAAGGTGTTGAAGGCTGCGGAGACATCCTGGAGGATGATGGCGGCTGATTCTCCACTGTTGAGTAGGACTTGGATGTCGTCTGTTGCCGCTATCATAAACATCTTGGTGCTGTGGTTGGCTCTGAAACCTGATCTGGATGGGTCCAGCAACTTGTTTTTTCTAGATGATCAGTGAGTTGGAGGTTGATGGCATTCTCCAGGACTTTGACGGGGAATGGGAGGAGAGAGATGGGACGGTAGTTCTGGGGCTCTCTGTAGTCTGCCGAAGGTTAAACAAATAGAAAAGTTAGCTAAACAATTAGAAACAATTAGTTTCTAGTTAAACAATTAGTAAATAAAGGTAATACATTTTGTTAGAAAAAAACAATACTTACAAATACATATAGGAAATAATATAGAACTAGTAACATTTCTTTACAAAAATCAAAACAAATACTAATATCTAAAAAAATATATAAAACTACAAACTAAATAAATGTTTATAATAAACATGGAAAAAAATATTCAGTATTAAATATTTAAAATGCTACATTCAAAATGATAAACATGAAATATTAAAAATAAATGTCAAACAAGGAAACTCAATTAAATTAAAAATTAAACAAAAAACATAAATAAAACTAAATTATCCTTCCAAATTAACATACAAAATGTTTTGAAATGTTAACACTTTGAAGAATAAAATGTACCATCCCTCTAAAACCTCAAAAAAACAGTAGGGAACTATTCTACTTTAAAGGATAAGATTTACTATACCCACTTCAACCTAAGCTACAGTAGGTAAAGTTTTGGACTTTGGATCGATACGAATGCCTATTCCTTTTCCAATCTAAGTAACATTAGGGAAAGCGTTGGACTTTGGTGGGGGGAATAAATTTACTATTTCCACTCTAACATAAGAAACATTGGTGAAAGTATTGAAATTTGGCAGGGCGAGATTTGCTATTTCTACTCCAACCTGAGCAACAGTGAAAAAAAGCTTTTGACCAGTAGGGAAAAAGCAGGACTTTGTCGGGGTGAGATTTTCTATTTCCACTCCGACCTGAGCAACAGTAAAAAAAAACTCTTGACCTTGAAGGGGTCATATTTACTATTTCTACTTCAACCTGAGGAACAGTAGGGAAAGCACTGGACTCTGGATAGCTGAGATTTACTGTTCTCACCCCAAAATGAGCAACCTGTATGGATGTGTTTAACTCTGGGGCAGGGGGATCAAATTTACTGTTTCCACTCCAACTTAAACAATAGTAGGGAAAGTGTTGGAAAAATATATCGTAATAATTATTAAAAAATATATGTAAAGTTATCACAACATTAAATATGTATATAAAAACGAAAAAAGTTAAGTTCTTATTAAAAAAACGATTTCTATGAAAAACCAAATACGCTACTATTTTACTTTAAAAAAAAAAATTCATTTGTTTATTAGGCTTTTTTCAATTTAAAATGTCATCCAACAGATTTTTCACTCTGATACCTTGCAGGTAATCAGCAACAACAAGCATAGAGGCTTTGAGGCAAAAAATAAAAACAAGTATTGGCATAGCCAATAGGTCTCGCCTTTGGAACCTTATAAGTGTTTAACCATGCAACAGTTAATGTTGTTGCACCAAGGATATTGTGCTGCATAACTAAATACTTATAAAGTCCCAAAAGCTAGACCTATTGGCTATGCCAATGCTTGTTTTTGTTGTTGCAGATTTATATAGCGCAAACTCGACCCAAAGGTATTGGAGCACTTTACCTGAGCACCAGTTACTTTACATAAGGACACATTCATTTTTTTGTAGGCACGGGGAGATTAAGTAATTTCCCAGAATCACAGGGTGTGGAGTTGACTCCGAGGCTTAAACCTTGGTTTCCCAGCTCCAAATTCGGCAAACTAGCTGTGAGACCACATCGAAGTGTCTTCCTCTTCCCGTTCCTAATACTGGAGGTGACCCACGTTTAGAGAGAGACCCCAGAAAGACCTACATTATAAAGCAAAATGTTTTTTTATCTGTTCTTCCTTCCCAGAAGTGTTAAGAGAGTTAACGAAATATAAATCAATACCTCCTGCTCCCATGGAGAGAGGGGGAGAAATGGAAACAGGAAGAAACGGAGTGGGACTCGGTAAAATACAAACACCAGTAAGTATCAGGTCATGTGCACCACTTCGACCCTCTTACTAGTCCCCTCCCTAATCAATAACGATACACAAAGCAACAAAAACGCAATCAAGCATGGGTAAAAGATTATATAGAACAAGGTAAGGATGCTGCAAACAAATGAAATTTAGTATAAAGAAATCAGTACATCAAAAACAGTCATTCTGCTACAAAGCCAAGAACAGCACAACCGAAAGCAGCACTAGAACCCAAAGCCTGGAATCTATACTACTGATGCAAATATTAGGAGAAGCAGATGTCACTGCCCGACGTATATCTAAATTAGACACTTTTAGCAACATCCCACAAGACTGTCATTTCAAGAGTGGAACGGCCCAAAACCATAGCTGATATAGAAGTATTTGAAGAATCACACGCCATAGAAACCACACATCTAATCAATCTACATAAAGTAGACTCAGATGGATTCTGACCCTGTCTAAACACCCAAAAAGAAACAAATAATGACTCAGAAATACAAAAATGTGAGAAGCTCTGCAAATAGATTCACACTGCTCTTTCAACTTTCAAGGAATGCAGTGTCATTTTATCCTCTGACGAGGAAGTAGGGAAGAAATATAATAATACTGTATCCTAGTGACAATGCAAACTAAAGACAATTTTTGGCAAAATAGGAGCTAGGTATAGACGAGGGAAGCCATCGCCTCCTCCTGGCAGCAGACTGCTTTGGAGGTCAGAAAAAAACAAACAGAACAAACCGCCGCCCGGAGCAGCTGTTTTGAAGCACACGCGTGCTTGCCTCAGTACTGTCCTGGGAGCGTGCGTGAGTGAGAGAGGGGGAGCAGGTGGTGAGCCTGGGAGTGGCGCGCGCGTAGCCTACTCTTTTTGGAAGCACACACTCGTGCTTGTGGCGCGCCCCTGCGCGCTCCCGCAAGGTGGATGCTGCCACAAGCACGAGTATGTGCTTTGAAAAAGAGCAGAACGACAGCAAAAGGTCCTCCTATGCAGCACATGCGCGCTGAGTAGGCGAGACCTAATAAAAAGGAAACCTGCTCTAGTTTCATTTTTTAACTTAAAAAATAACAGATATCCATAAGGGACTACAAAGTCTAAATTCTCGAGTAAGCATAAAGACAACCCCCCTTCACCTTCCCAGCCTAATATCAAGTAAGGTAAAGATACTCATGGAGTGAATAGGAGGAAAGATAAGAAGAGAAAAAGAGGATGAAGGAATCAGAAAGAGGGTAATCAGAAGCTTAGCTATACAATAAGATTACGGTGATGGTTAAAATATTTGTAATAAAATATGTATTACAAAACACCAATCAATACTTTATTTACCAAGTAAAAACGCGAAAAGAATTTACAATAAATACACTTCCCCCCCCTACTCTGGTACAATCCGAACAACCTAAAATAAATTGTGAAATGATTCTAAAAAACCTAAATAAATCACAACAAAAAATTACAAAAAAAGAGTAATTCTTAAAAAGGGAACTGACAAAATGAAATAAATTAATTGATTAAATTAAATAATTACATAATTAATAACATAAGTATCCAATTATGGTAAACATCATTAACATTTAAAAAAAATTACATAATATATTTAACCAATTAAAAAATGAAATATCATTTTGGATAATATAAATTCAACTATGTAACTATGAAATATTTTACAAAAAAGTTACCCTAATGAAACAATTACATTTTACAAATTGAAAAAAGCATAAAAAACCTTCCTACCCTACACCCCTACAAACCCAACAACCTGCCAATAATTTAAACAAATTGAAAGAAACTCATAAACAGCAGTTTAAAAATATTACTAAAACAATAAAACTACAAAAAACAGAGAAATAACTAAAATTCACATATTAATAACTTGAAGCACACAAAATCGTAAAACAATACAACATAATAAAAAAGTATATTATAAACAACTATATATACAAAAAAAATATTAAGCACTTAAAAACAATATTCGTACCTGCAATATCTAGTGACTTGATATTCTTGTCACCACGATATTTTTTGACAACATTTGTGTCTGATGATATTTTTGAGTCAATTTTAACGATGTGCACACAAGCAACACAGCACAATCAAAGTAGCAAGCCGAGACATGGGGCAGTAATGCTTTGCAAAAGTATGAAAAGACTACCACTCAGCTGCCTGGCAGAGGTCAGCAACTGGGAGACCTCTGGAAAGGACAGTAGAAGCCCCCATAGCCCTCATCGAATGAGCATGGCCTTGGAGGGTTTTTCATGCACAGGGCACAGCAAATCTTGATACAAAGGATAACTCAACATAAAATTCTGTCACTGCCTTGACCTTTTTAGCTAAAGGGAATACTACAAAGAGTTTGTCATCAACTCTGTATTGTCAAGTGCAGTCGATGTAGTACGACACTGCACTTCTGGGATCCATCCTATTCAGCTAAGCAGAGAGGTAGAAAAAGTGCCCTTCAGAGGAAGTATCTAGGGCACTGGTCCTTTTAAAGCTAAGTGGATTTCAGAATCAAAAACATAAGGTGGCAGGCAGGAAGTGATCAGTTTTTGAGTCTTCATTCATGTGTGGCCAAAGTCCTTATCTCCATAGCCTAAGCATATGAACTTCAACTAAAACTTTCCTCTCAGCAAAGCAAACTTTTGGGCAAGGCGTGGTGCACCTGAGGTGCACTAGGTAGGATTCATTGTTATGGATTAGCCTTGAGCTTCTCCTTTACCACATGGATATCTTCCACTATCAAGTCCTTGGTCATCAACTCCGTGGGCAATGTTGCTATTAGCTTTGAGAACTGTGTTGTAGAAAGACCTGAGAAATCAGGGATCATGCCATAAGTGCCAGGGCCACAGCATGTGAAGGCACAGCATTGAGAAAGTGTGGAAACCACTTGATTCGCCTAGTCTGCAAGGGAGCAGCACAGACAACTGCTGAGCCATTCTGATATAATCCAGCATCACTAGCCAGAAGGCCTTCACCTAAGCAGAGCTGCCAAAGAATCAGGAAACTCCGATCTCTGGACAACATTTTACAGCAAGCTATAGGAGACACTTGACCTGGTCGCTGTAAAAGCTGAGGAGTTCTATGAAACACCAAGAGAGAGCTCCTTACTGCATCAATGAGGTGTGGAAAAACAGGAACTGGTGCCAGCGGGAGCCCACTATGCCCCAATTATGTCACATCTGGTAGCGGAATCCTGGTAAAGCCACCCAGGGTGTCACTGCTGGGGAAACGTTTTTTTAGACCAGTCTGAAGCCTAGAAGGAGTATTCATGAGGGGAGGAATCTGCGGAAATCAGGGATGCCGCATGGTTTAAGGACAGAATTTACACTAATATCACCTTCATACAGAAGTGGATAAGAAGATGCTCAGAACCTGGTAGAGGCAATTAATTCAGGATGCAAATGTTTAAAACATAGGCAAAAAGTTATTTAAGACTGTGTTCTCTGTCATAGGCATGGATTTTGACAGTTACAATAAGCTAAGTTTGTACATGGTATCCAATACCCCTTGCATGTCAACATATTAGCAATGACTTAGGACGAAGGATCGCTTAAAGGTGGACAACATACATTGAGCCATGTTCAGGTGACAAAGCCTGATGGATTCATTCAGTTTTTAAAAGGTGATATACAATTGTCCATATGAAGGAGATACTAAGGCTGAGAATACTTCACAAAAACGGATCCAAAAGACTCAGAATGGGGACTTCAAACTGTGAGGTTGGTGAATCACTGCCAACCCTCCTCCCTGTAGCTGATGAATATATGCCACCACTCCTTCCTATAGCTGTTTATCAAATGTCATTCTTCCCCAACATAACTGTTGAATAAATGATATTCCTCCTGCCCGAAGCAGATGAATCAATGCCATCTTTGACTCCCTTCCTCCACATAGCTTATGAATCAATACCACCCACTTCTCCCTGTTGGAGTACAAAGAATGTTATATGCCACTGCAGTAAACATGAGGCATTGCTAATGAAAGTATGACACATTGATCAGTGTCAAGGTAAGAGAAACTTCAGCTGCCGAAAAAATGGCATGCCTTTGGAGATCCAGAAATAGGATGCATCCACCTCTTCCCAAATTTGTTCCCAACAACTTTAAAAAGAAGATTGAATGGATGTTAATAAAAAGCATTTTCTCGACAATGGCCTGAAAGCTGTGTTTCAACAACCTGACAGAGTAACTTGGGAGTTGAGGTTCCTATTTTGCACCCTGAGAGAGATGAGCCTCTGCTGGAGGCAGAGTTGAATAGAGGAATGAGTAGTTGAATAACTGAGTCACACAAGCGTGCTTCACATTTGATAGGAACTGAAGACTCGTCTCTTCAAAGAACATCTTGTTCATAAGTAAACAGATTTACTGCGGCCTTGGGCATTAATACATTTGCAAACCTTTAACTTAGTCGCACAAATGGTATGATTTACAAGTCCAAATTCATCTTTACAATTCACAAAACAAGAATTCATACTCACTGATAACTTTATGCATGTTAGATTGCAGAGGAAAGCTGTGACTGTTATAGTTCTCCTTGGCCTTTATGAAAATGGCGAAAATTTGTAAATTTGATCCAAACATAGGTATAAACCTATGAGTGTAGATTTTCAATGTGTTTGAGACTCAGGTCCCATGTGAAGAGACACTCCCTTTGAATATTTAGGTGGACTTGTTTCACTCTCATTGGCTCATTCTTCTGCACTTTACAAGGCTCCGTCACTTTATAGCTAGGTTTATAATTTATAAAACAGCATACATACATGATAAATTATGCTTTTTCTTAACTGTGCTTTTAGTTCTTCTGCTGAAAAAAACATACTGGGCTGAGCCGTGTGAAAAGAAGGGGCGTACTGACATGGAACAGTTACCCAATTTCTAACTTTTTGACGTTTTATTGAGATTTCAAAAAGCATATAAACAGGTTATTTACATAAAATTAATTTAAATATGGTGTCTTTCCTGCATTTGGTACACTTGTTACTGCCCTGCGAGGGTCCATTATTTATTAATACCACAGAGTGGGCAAACAAGACTGTTATAGAAGGTGTTCAATAGGCAAGTTGTACCAATCCTTTGAAATCTGGTTCCTAAAAGTCTTCTCCACCGTGGGACACTACACTCCTCTCTTGCTGCAGGGGCAATGCTGATTTATTTCTATGACGCCTTATGACAAACTCATCCAGTAATCAGGCCAAAGAAATAGGGACTGACCTTGTTATCAGCCAGGCTCAGGTACCTCAGTTCTGGAAGTGGGGGCTCGAAGGCAGGGGTTAGCCTCTTCAAGGAATTCTCAACCTGGGATTTGAATTCATCAGGGAATGAAAAACACTTCTCCAAATTGGCAGGTTTCTGAAAACAAAAAGAAATGGGAAGAGAACAAAACTTATAGGGAGGAACATTGAGAAAGCACGTAAACGCATGCATTAAATATCATGTTGTTGAGTGCTGCTGTTAAAAAATGTAGACAAAGATATACCTTTTTTGCTGAAGGAGTATATTACTAGGACCCAAACATGGTGAAGTAAGGAACAGTGATAACATCCCTATCGCATCCTTAGCTGTTCTCCCCTCTCTATTTAACATTCTGACTCACTCGGGCTACCAATCTCAGTGAACACAGTGACCATGAGCCCGCGATCATTCCTTCAGCTCTCATCTCTCTTTGGTTACCACTTTCATTATTATTTAGTGGTGACTTTGTCCAGAAACCCTATCTACCTAACTATTTCCACCTTGGGGTGGTGTGGGGTGTGGTGGTGTGTGTGTGTGTGTGTGTGTGTGTGTGTGTTTTCTGCTCAAGATTCTAGGTACAAAGATGTAAAAGTCCTATAGTTTTTGTTTTAGGCAATTCTTTCCCTGAATCCTGATCATGTTGTGGTTCCTGGTGTAGCGCTGTGTGCCTGAGGCAGTTTCTTGGACAGATATGCTGCATCTTTTTGAAAGCCATGTTGCTGATGTAATGCAGTTGGCTTTCAAGATATGTTGTTTTTTCAGTGTTGGGTTGATGTGGAATAATTTCTTTAAGCCCTTAATGAAACATGCTAGAGAGTGTAGACAGTATTTCAGGGGTGCCAAAGTGCCATCTAAGGGACCATTTAGCAGTGCGTTGCCTCCATCCAGATGGGGGAAACCAGGGCCTTCATCTTCATTCTGAAATCAATTTCTGTACCAGTAGGTATAGTCTTGGTTTGCTTGGCAATGTGTTCTTTGAACGCAATATCTGGATCAAGGGTGGATCCTAGGGATTTTTAATTGTATGTCAGTATGAAGGTGAAGCAATTCAGGCTCATGATGGAAAGCCATGCTTGAATCTGTGGTTGTTTGGAGCTGCTGGCAAACAACGAAAATTCAGTCTTTGTCAGTACAAGCTTTAGATAGGTACTTGACAGCCAGATCTTGAGAAGCTCAAGGCAGGTTTTGAATCACTGAATGAAGGTGGGGGAGGACATTCTGAGGTAGAGTTGTGTACTATGGGTGCATTGATGGATCTTGATTTTGTTACCAGTGAGTATGAATCCAAAGGGTCCTTGTAAAGGTTGAGATTGAGAGTGGGGAAAGAATTCTGGTTCATTCTACAGGTGATGGGGAATTTTTGGGAACTTATGGATCCTATCTGTACGAGTTGATGGTGATTGGAGAGGTAGGAGTTGAACCAGTGCAGGGCTGTTAAAGAATTTCATGAATGTTTCCAGGTGAGTATCTATGCTTGGTAGTCAACAGTGTCAGATTCTACAGAGAGGTCAGGCAGGATCAAGAGGCAGGTGTGCTTTTTATCAATGATGAAGAAGGCATTGCCGAATAATTTAAAAGTGGATATCTCAGTGCTGCAGTGTTGTCTACAGCCAGATTGGCAGTCTTGCAGGATGGTGTAATTGATGATCTGCTCTTGCAGCCATGCTGCATTTTCTGTGATATTCCCTATGAAGAATATAAGGTTAATGGGATGGAAGATGGCTTGATCGCCTGGATCTAAAGTTGGGTACTTTTGCAGGGGGAAGATCAGACCTGATTTGAAGATGTCTGGGAAGAGTCCTTGGATACGAGACTGTGTACAGGTGTGTGAAGGTATTTTATTGGAAAATATATTTTACATGGGTAATTTATTATGGTTTTATTAGATGAAATGTATCATTATATATGTATTTGCTATCATATTTTAATGTTATGTTGTTTAAAGGCCATTGGTCTAAATAAACATATCTCTGATTGATTGATTGATTGATTGATTGATTGATGCATCTCCATAGAGGTATTTTCTAATGAAAGAGAGTAGAATGTCATTTTCAAAGGGGTGGTTTTGAGTGAATGGAGGAAGTTGGTGAGTTCAGTGGAGTTGGAGTGTTGGAGATAGGCAGTGAAGCTGATGAGAGGTTGGTGTTGTCAATTTGGTTCTGATTTTGTTGCCCTTCTCGGTGAAGAACTGGTTGATGGTATTGCACTGGTTGACTGATGGTGTGATAGGGGGTTCTGGAAAAGCATTAATGCATTTTGACATCCTTACAAAGTGGTTTGTTTCTGACAGTCACTTGGTTGATGGTAGTCTTTAGATGTGGTGACAAGGGACCGGACTACAGAATGAAGGGCTTTAGGTTGGGTGGGGTCACCTGTGACATTAGTCTGTCTCCATTTCTTTTCTTTGGCAGCCTCCGAGCGACAATGAGTGGTATGAAAACAATGAGTGGTATGAAAACACGCAGCATAATAAAACACACATTTGATAGTTTTTATGCTTGGGTGATTGCAAATCATGCATCCTGTATGTACGTGGCATAATGATAGAGCGAAGGCTCAGTGGCATTGACTGGATGACAGACTTTTCAGTCTGGGCACTTTTTAGTCTGGGCTTACCATCTCCAGGCAGTGTGTGCCTGCTCTTAAGGCTTCTGTTAATGTTGCCAGGTGGGTCTAGATCCTGTAAGACCGGACTACTAACATCATCTTTGTATGGGTAGATTGGGCTCAATCCTCTCTAATTAGCTAATCAAGTTTCCACTGTATGGGCAGAGTTGGCTAAATCCTGAACCATTGGCCTACTCAGATCCTAGTTATATGGCCAGATTGAACCAGATCCTGCACAAAACTACTTAAATCCATACTGTACGTACAGATCAGTCTAGATTATACACAATTTGGCTACTCAGATTTTCATTAAAGGGGCAGACTAAGCTAAATCTTACACAATTAGGCTACTCAAATCCCTAGTATATGGGCATATTCAGCTAGATTCTGCACATTAGCGATACTGAATTCTTGGTGTCAGGACCCTCTTTCATTTGGATGCTTCATTGCAAAGAGGGAAGGAAGTGACCAGTTTTACTGTAATATAAACAAATATTTACATGAACAGCTGATTGATTTAATATTTTTATATCAGGGTTTTCAAAACAGATTAAGCCCTTTTCAACACAAATGATAAAAAATTGAAGCTTGCAGAACTTCCAAGAACTACATCAGACAGGAATCCCTGCATAACCCAATCTAAGATGTAACTGGTATTGCAAATGTGACTTTCCTTCAAGAAGACCTCTTCCTAAAAAACAGGGGAAGACACATTTGGAGAATCTGGGTCTCTCACATATAGCCTGCCTACTGTTAGAAGATAGACAAATGTGTTGCATATAAAACCTTATTCACGAGTCGCAGCACGTGGTAACATCCCTTGTTTTTTTGTTATATTGCTCCTTGTGATGCAGATGAAAAGGGAATGTTTGTGTGCATCTGGGAAATGTGCATTTTTTCCACAGGTAATGCAAAGAGCTAGAGAAAGCCATGCTGCCCATGTGAGCCATGTATGCTCTCCTGTAACATAAACTGATAGTGGATTTTGAAACAGCCAGATGTTAGGGTTACAAGGAAATGCCTAGACAAATGTACAGGCAGCTGGGGTTAGGGAGTGTCTGGGAATGAAACAAAACATTTAGGGGCAGATTTACACCTTCTGGGGCATCTCTGCAGGTCAGCAGGGATGCGCCAGAACAGATGCGCCACGTAATCCCCCCCTTGCGCCACCACGGATGCGTCGCATTTACAATGCGGCGCACCATGGTGCAAGGAGGGGAAGATGCGTGACGCATCTTGTGGTGTATGGGTGGCGCACTGCTGGAGTTGTTTCGCAAGTGCGACGCAACTCTTGCAATGCACAGGGGCCGCCCATACTTAACGTGGTGCGTCACTTCTTACGCCTGCTTGAAGCAGGCCTAAGGATTTGACGCAGCAGCGTCGTAAAACTGACTCAGTGAAATCTTGTAGATTTCACTGCGTCAGTTGTACGGGGCTTTCCTGCGAGGGAACGCCCACCCTGCGACAGAACGCCCATAGCGCAGGGCTTTACAACGTGACGCATCTGCCTAGATGCGTCACGTTATAAATAAGTCGCAAAAGTGGCGCATGGTTTACGCCACCGTTGCGTCACAAAAGTGACGCAACGGCGGCATAAAAGTGTCGCAAGGGGCTTGTAAATCTGACCCAGTATCTTTAAATAATGCTCTCTTTTACTCCTTGTTTGAAAGCGGCAAAGCAAGGGGTGCAGTCTACACAAAGCAAACCTCTCGCCCGTATCACTTTACCTGAGGACCACAGGTGAAAGTGTTAGCTAGCAATTTTTTATGTAAATCATGCAATTTTTTCTAATTAATATCTTCAGATTTATTGATTTTTAATGATATTAAGAGTTAATCTAATGTTTTAAAGTAAACAGCAATGTTTAGGTCTAGCTAGAGGGAGAGTTAGCCATCTACCGGAGGTAATGAGATTAACACAGCAAATTACAGATAACGGCCTTGGGCCAGCCCCTTTTAACCATTGTCTGCTTTGGGTCAGCCCCTTTAAGCCACTGCTTGACAAAAGTAGCATTCACTTTTTGGATCAACCCACAAGAGTATTTCCCCTTAACTGTCCTGGAGCTAAATCGTTGGTTACCAATCCAAAACAATGCCCAGAATATATGAGAGCATAATGCATAAAGTAGATTAACAGACAAAAATAGTGCCTTCATGGCAAATTTTCAGCCTTCCTTCAAAGAACGCCAGCCTCTATTGAGTTCTTTGCATGCGATTCCTACCTTCATGTAGCCTGCCGACCACCACTTTACACCCAGTGCTATGCTTTTCTTACACAAGGTAGCAATAGGATGCCTTAAAATGAAACCATATGTTGCTTCTGTCATCCTCATAAAGAACTTCAACTAATTTTTACACTTCAACCACTGGCTAGTGCTTGATGGGTAATCCTTCAGTCTACTAAATGCAAATTCCATCATATAAGCATCAATGTATAAAATGCGATTAAATATTACAAGCTTGAACTAGGAGATGTTTTATAGGATACAATCACTGCTGAATTATATGGGTGCAATTACAAGAGGTCGCTACTAAGTTGCATTGCACAGTATAGATTATGAATATGCAGAACCACATGTCCTTCTTAAATTGAGCTCTGGGTGACAACATTACTGAACTGTAAGGGTGCAGACCCATATTCCATTTATAAATTATGTTTTGCAGCCTGAAATCATTGCTGCATTACATCGTTGAGTACCGTGGATGCAGGGTCCGTAGCTGACGTGGGCCTGTACTTCTGTTGTAGCATATATGAGAAGAGGGCATCTTTCTGGGAATTTCTTTTGTTCGAGGTTGCAGCTCTCTTTCTCCATTAGGCCCGCAGAGAACTCAGCTGCTCAGCCTAGATCAGACTCAGGAGCTGAGTCTCTGTTTTTACCTTTTAAACTGCGCTGCGACTCCTAGACACTCTGGACTGTTTCAAACCAGCACTTGTTGTGACAGGTCACAGGACAATGCACAAGAACCTGGAGGCAGGACAAGTTTCTAGAGGCACGAACAGATGTCTGGGAATAGAACAGAGTTCAATCAATCAATCAGGGGCTAGTATAGCGTGGCTGCTCACACCTGAGGGTCTGAAGGTGCTGGAGATGGGGGGCTGCTGGTTGCAGTGGTTCGCATTCTAATAGCTAGGTCTTGAGGTCCTTCTTGAATTGGGATTGCATGAGGTGGAGGGGCAGGGTGTACCAGGTCTTGGTGGCAAGGTGGGAGAACGAACTTCCTCAGAATCTGATCTTGTGGATCTAGGGGACAAAGGCTAGGGTGGGTTGGGCGGAGCGAATTTGTCTGGTGGGTACGTAGAATACGAGGCGGTGGTTCAGGTATGCTGGTCCTTCGTCGTGTAGAGCTTTGTAGGCATGAGTGAGGAGCTTGAAGGTGATTCTCTTGCTGACTGGGAGACAGTGGAGTTGGCGGAGGTGTTGCGTGCTGTGGCTGTGGTGGGGGATGTCGAGGACCAGTCTGGCTGCGGCGTTTTGTATGTTCTGTAGTTTCTTGAGCTGTTTCTGGGTGAAGCCAGCAAACAGTGCGTTGGCGTAGTCAAGTCTGCTGGTGATGAGTGCGTGGGTGACCGTCTTTCTGGATTCTGTGGGGATCTATCCAAATGTCTTTCGAAGCAGGCTGAGCGAGTGGAAGCAGCCTGAAGACACTGTTGATTTGGCAGTTCATTGGGAGCAATGAGTGCAGCATGGTTCCGAGGTTCCGTGCGCATTCCGTCAGGATTGGGAGACTGGGGGGATCCCAGAGCAGCTGGCCACCAGGAGTCATCTCAGGCTAAAGGGGTGGGTCCCAGGATGAGTACTTCGGTCTTGTCCGAGTTGAGCTTGAGGCAGCTAGCTTTCATCCAGGTAGCAAAAGCCTTAATTCGACTATGGAAGCTGGTTCTGGCGGTTGTGGTTTTCGTTGGTGAGGGAGAGGATCAGCTGGGTGTCGTCAGCGTAGGAGATGATGTGGAGCTTGGTTCTGACAATGGCTGCGAGGGGGGCCATGTAGACGTTGAAGAGGGTCGGGCTCCAGGAGGAACACTAGGGCACTCCATAGTTGATCTCTGTGGGTCCTGAGAGGAACGGTGGTAGTCTAACTCAGTGAGTCCGGCTGGTGAGGAAGGAGTGGATCCAGTCCAGTGACTCTTTTCGTGGATGCCGGCGTCGTAGAGTCTTGTGATTAGGATGCAGTGGGAGACAGGGTCGAAGGCAGCCAAGACCTCTAGTAGAATGAGGGCTGCGGTCTCGCCATGGTCGAGGAGGGAGCGGATGTCATTGGTGGTGGCGAGGAGTGCGATCTCTGTGCTGTGGTTGCTTTGGAAGCCGGATTGGGAGGTGTCCAGGACGTGGTTCACTTCGATGAACTCAGAGATTTGTACGCTGATGCCCTTCTCGGTGACCTTGGCTTGGAAGGGGAGGAGGGAGATGTGTCTGAAGTTCTTGAGGTTTGTTGAGTCTGAGGACGGCTTCTTCAGCAGGGGGTTGATCTCAGCATGTTTCCACTCGTCAAGGAAGGTGGCGGTTACGATGGAGCAGTTGATGGTGCAGCGAAGCTGGAGCGCGATGGCGGCAGCTTCGCTGTAGAAGATGTGGTACAGACAAGTATCTGTCGGGGGTTCCTGAGTGGGTGCTCTTCATGGTCTTGAGTGTGCCCTGTGCAGAGAGTGGGTCCAGCAGAGCATGTTCTGTTGGGGTGCGGTGTGGTGTGGTTGTGTGTGATGGTGGCAGGCGTAGTGGCCGGATCTAAGGTGTCTAAGCTGTCGTAGATCTTCCTGATCTTGTGGTGGAAGAAGGTGCTGAGTTTGTTTTAGAGGTCTTGAGAGAGAGGAAGACCTGTGGTCTGGCTGTTGGGCCTGGCAAACCCCTTGAAGATGGCGAAGATTTTTGGTGTTGTGTGCATTGGCGTTGATTCTATCTAGGTGGGCCATTTTCTTTGTGGTTTTGAGGAGGAGGTGGCGATGCACGTTGACAGCGGATTTGGAGGTTGTGTGAGTTTCCGGAGTTTTGTTGTTCCTCCATCTCTTCTCGAGTCATCTGCAGGTGCGTCTGGACTCATGAAGGGCGGGAGTGAACCAGCTGGCTTTCATGGAGTATTGCTTGCCTGGTCTTTTCTTGAGGGGTGCCAGGGTGTCAGCGCAGTTGGAGATCCATCGGTGGAGGTTGTGTGCTGCGGTGTTGGCGTCTGTTGGCGTTGGCGGAGTGGTTGTGCTGAGGGAGTTGACAAGAAGTTTTTCAGTAGCCTTGATCCAGCTGCGACGGGGAAGGAGCAAGTCCACTAAAGGATAGTGGACAGTACTTTCACCATGCAGCGACTGCCATTCAGTAGTGCTGGTGGGGGGAAGGGTGGGCTGGACAGCTGGGAGGCATGAAAACGTGGGAGAGGGAAGGGACACTTGAGGGAGGCAGGGCCGTGGGGGACCGCAGCAGCAGGGGAGACGAGGGAGAATAACAGGAGGAAAAAGAAAAGAAAACAAGTCAAAGGCAGAGGCGGAAACAAAAATAGAGAGAAATGCAGAAAGAGACAGAAAAAGAAGAAAGAGAGACAGACGGGCAATCAAGCAGAAGAGCGGTGACGCTCTACTACTGGACCACCAGGGATGAGGTGCAGGCAGGAGCATGCAGGTGGAGGAAGGCCTCAAACTCCTGACCTCTAGGTCACCTGCAGCAGATGGGGACAGCAGCAGCTACCAGACGGTGCTGCGCTGTGGAAGGAGCACGTCAACTAAAGCCATAGTGAGTTCCAGCACCTTGGTAGATTACCAGGAAGAGGCAGTACCAAACTTGTGTATCTATCCATTTCCAAGTTCCAGTTGCCCTTTTTTTTTTTTTTTTTTTTTTTACAAAGGATTCATTCAGTTATTTGCCCAACCAAGGCAGAGGTCTGTATTTTTTTCTGAGGACACTGCGTCTTCTCCACGGACAAGGGGTCAGGTCCCTAGTTGGATGCATCATAACGCATTCAAAGTCCAATTCATGATGAGCCCTCAGATAATCTTTATGTCTCAGATTTTTTATTTTTCTTTAGTCATTTTTGGATTATTTTTTTCTTGAACAAAGGCAGTTTTAGGTAGTTCAGCGCCAAGTCTTTCTTTCTTTGGCTACTCAACTTCAAAATTCCATCTTCGCTTGCCTAGGAGTTTCGTTGTACCTTCAGGCTAATCCTCCTACTGGGACTCTTCTACTTTGACACCTGTCAACTTATCACATATCTATTCAGTGCAAAGTGGCACCACAGTTAGTAGAACATATTTCCCTTTCTTCAGGCAGTCAAAGTGAGTTAAAGAGGAGTGATAGTTAAGTGCAGCCCTTGACTTACACAGATTTGCACCACAAGCTTTTTGTACATGTCTAGTTAATAAAAAAAGGGTGATGACTAGGAAGCTAGTTCTCAAAGGTGGCATACAATTTACCGTCTCACATATACGCAGATACTTTGTGGATTGGAAGTGCATATTTTTACTGATCAAAAATGATAGACGTATGCAACCCTACATGACCATTTTACATTTAGATCTCTCTATATAATTAGCTTTTTATGAGAACAGCAAAACTATTTTGCTGAAATAACAAAGGGCAAATTCTATTGTCCTGCTGCGAAACATGTGACATTCTCTAAACCAATCCCATCATAGGTGATTTTGGTTAAGCAGTCAGACCATTTCCTCTGCTTGTAATTTTATAAGTCCATATGTTAATATTATATGTTACTTCAATGGCAACAGAGGTGAGCATTTTATCCATGTACATTTTTGGTACTTTTGAATATGTAGCTTTCCCTGGTTTCTTCTGACTTTCGGTATTCTAACATACGTTTTTTCTGTTATTATAGAAAGTTTATCTTTTCTAATTTTTCCTTTCGAAAATTTCACCTAAGACTGTCCTGCAACATTAATGGATTGCCAAGACAGTACCACATTGTCTTACTGGGTAGAGTTCTGACTGGCAATGTTAATGAATGCATGCTGTTACTAGATGAAGTTTTGCAACTTGGAATCAATGCTGCTTTCAGTCATGTTAGTATCTTATTACTAGATGGCATTCTGCTGTGCACCTTTCTGGGGTACTATGAAATATAATAATGTTTTATTTATGTTGCTAAACCGTCAAGGAATGTCAAAGTCTTTTTTTAAAGAGAATTAGAAATTCTATTGTCACAGCCTTAATACACAGGGCACTAAGTGAGTAACCAGCAGCTGCCTTCTATTCGTTTTTCCACCTCCCATGATAGTGAGACCATCAGACAAGACAAGGGCAAGAGCGTATGCCCAGCAGCTCTTGTTTCCAGTGACTTGATGAGATGCCAGCAGAGCAAGCAGGATGAGGCAAAGACTTCCCACATTTAAGCTAAGTTTACGCTATGGACTGGGGACAAGCAGAATCCAACAGAGACTGATGGCTGGTCCACACCCAGCAGGCCCTTGCAGCCCAGATGACGGTGGTTAGATGTCCATAGTCCCCTCAACAGGAACTGTAGCGCCTAACTTTGATGATGCCCTGAGAACATCAAAGGCTCTTTGGACTGGGTTGTCGCTGTGGCCCTGTCACGCCCGGATCCCGAACCGAGACCATTACCAGTTGGAATGACCAGTGCTGGGCACTATCTGCACTTTGCCTGTTCAGCCAATTTGATTCTTTTTGAGCTGGCAGAACACTGCCCGAAGATCCAGGGATCCTACCCTCAGTCTCTTTCATGAAGCGTTGGCAGCTAGCTCTGTAACTTGGAATGTATACCTCAGGCAACCACAACAAGTGGGGCAGGAAACATGGGAAGAGTCCAGCCCCTACCTCACAAGGGTAAACCAAGATTGATAAATTTACCTCTAACCCGGCGAAGGTGTTCACACTGACTGCAGAGGAATCCCTGGGCAAAGGCGCCCTGACTCACTGGACACTGGTATCAGACTAAAGGCAAAAAAGGCCTCAGAGGCAGCTCTGGAAACAAGAATAGGGGAGGTGGGAGCGGAAATATTCCTCCTCCAACAAGACTTGTACAATATAAAAGGATCTCTGAAACAGAAGGGCGCATTGTGGAACTGGAAGATGCAGTTACAGAGCTGCAATCTAGCGTATCACGCCTCACCACAATGTCTAAAACCCTAGAAGATGCAAGCGGAAGATGCTGAGAACAGGGCTAAGCAGACTAAACTATGTTCCATTGCTTTTCTGACTGAGGCAGAAGGCCCGTCCCCTGAGAGGTTTCCAGAAACTTGAATTACTTCCTGGTTGTTGCCAGACAAACTGTCAGCTTGCTTTGTGCTTGAGAGGGCCTATAGGACAATCATGCAGCATCCTCCACTGGCTGCATCTCTGCACCCTATTATTGCCAATGCGCTGAAATACAGGAATAGAGTTGCGATCCTCAAGCATGCAGGAAATGCCAAACACCTGATCTTCGGATCTGCCTGTGTCATGTTCTTCCCAGACTACACTCGTCAAGTTCAAAAGCAAAGGAAGTCTTTTGATGCAGTTAAACAGAAAGTGAGGTTGAAGAACCTTAAACACATGCTTATGTCCCCAGCCAGTCTGAAAGCGATATTTAACTCTTGTCCCTTCATGTTTTAATTTCCTGAGCTTGCATGGAACTGGCAGATAGAGTGGTAAGAACTAAAACACAATCCCCCTCCACCAGAGAGGCCTCCTGCACACAATGAAAACCATGTCAACATGGTCAAGCCGAAAAGACAGAGAGGGTAGTGTCGGCGCTGAGGCTCTCCCCATGGCTCACCAGAAAAGTGATGGCAGCCATCTGTGAATTGAGGACTGAGTGCAGACATCTTCGATGCAGAACCGCTCAGGATCCCAAAGCCCCAACTCAAAGGGTGCACCTCCCATAGGAGCAGAGTGAGTCGTCCCTGTACTAAACATTTTAAATAATAAACAAGCAAAAGGGCAGACTATTACTTTTTCTACTATTACTTACAAACCTGTACTAAATCTTCAATCCAGCGATGTAGTATCCTTTACACAATGTAACAGTTCGGGGAGGCTCTTCTTTCCTATTCTCAATTGTTGACTGAGTTGTACCATGGGAATTGTGAGGGTGAGAGATGCTTCTGGGATGGAACTGTGTGGAAAGGGATAGTTGTGTGGGATTGGGGGCTGCAGACCAGTTGGTCAACAGTTTTACATGTTTTGATTCCAATGCTTTTACTCATGTTGCATGTAGTCCCAGCACCTGTGAGTGCACATGCTTTCCCAGTTGATTGAGCTCCCATGCAGCGCCCTTCTAGATCGCATCAAGATAGGGGTGGAATTCTAGTATGCTAGACACCACTTTCCAGTTGCATTGCTTTGCAGGAAACTCAGCTTCTGGGCTAACAAGGCTCCTTCCTGGGTAGATTTGGATAATTTGGTCAAACTACAGGTCAATCCCATTACACAAAAGCTTCCCCTTAGTTGTCTCACAGGTTATTAGAGATGGAGGGCTGTCTAGAAGAGAGACAGTAGAACCTGCTTAGTGCATATGTCCCATCACATCTATCCAAAGCCACTCATGTTCTTAGACTAATCATCCTGGGGCCACCCCCAGGGCTGACCGTTACAGGGGAAGACTTCATAGCCATCCTCAATCCCACAGTGAAATTGACTAGGCCCAGGGCAAAAAACATCAGAAGGGCCTCTGTGCTGGCAGAGTGGATGTGCTCCCTGGGGCTATGCGATGTATATTGTGTGTGGCACCCCACGCTAGGGAATACACACACATGTCAGCTGGACATAAAACTATGTCTCAAATTGACATACTATGCCTTCAAGCTGCAGACATATTGTGCATGACAGCAGCAAATATTCTACCTCGAGGAATCTCAGCCCATTCCCCCATCACTGGCATGGTGGACTCCCTGGGCACGCTCTGGGCGGCATGGTAAGCTGTCATGCGTGATGTGGCAAAATCATTTCTTAAAAAGAATGAGTGGGAAAAAAACAACAAATAACAGCACTAAGGTGCAGGATTCTTGCACTTGAACATGTATATCACATCAAACATGAAAAGAAGACCTGACGTCAATTAGAGACCGATAAGCCTTCCTTGTGAATGGAGGAGGCTCACCAATGGATCACCTCCAACAGGTGAATGGACAGAACAAATCTTGGAAAACTGCATTCCTGCACTGGTAAAAACTAGCAGTAAACAAGGAAACACAACAATCGAGATTATATTGGCCTTTGCCTCTTATTACCAAACCATACATAAGAAGCAAGAGCGCTCTGCACGTGAGTGTTCCTCCCCTCCTACTGAAGGTCTTCTTCTGATGACACTGGGTGTGCCACATAGAAAGGCTCGGAGCAGCCTATTATGCTGGAAGAAATTGAGGCAGGTCTCAAAAACAAGAAACCTGATAAAATGTTGGGACCAGATGCGTTTGCCCCTGAATGTTACAATAAATTCAAGTCAGTCCTCTTGTCTCACTTATTGCCTACTTATTTAGAAGCCACAGAGAAGGGCTTTATTCCCTTCGACTTGGATTGGGCTACAATTGTTATTATTCATAAACCTGGACATCCCCTGTTTCAGATCGCCTGATCGCCCTCATAAATACAGAAGTCAAGACCTATACCAAAGTCTTGACCAACAGGCTCCTGCAGATGGTTACTTCATTGGTCCACCCAGACCAATGTGGATTTATTCCCCACTGAAGCACACAGCACTGCATCCTTAGGATGCACACAGCACTAGCACAACTTCAAAAGCTCAAGGATCCCAGTGCTCTGATGCTGGCACATTTTGAAAATGTTTTTGTCTCTCCTGGTCCCACTTAAATTGGATAAGGAGATAACAGAATGGCAGTCCTGCCTCCCAATGCACAGATTTAGCTTCCACTACCTGAGCATACAAATACATAGAGGTTCCTATATGTGCTAAAAAACGTTCCATTAATGTTTACCCAAAGTGGTTCAGAGACCAAATGACCAGGGTATGTTCTTTTTAATGGACAGATTAAGCTCTGCCGACTGCATTTATTAAGTGTACCCAGTCCACTTATGGTGGAAGTATGGGCATGCCAGATCTTCACCTGTATTACTGGGCTTCACAAATTCTGGTGTTGAATGAATGGTTATATGGTAAGTGGGAATATAAAGCATTTCAAACTGAAATCTCTCTGACTAGCTAACAACATACAAGAACTATTATATGAGACCACTACCCCATACTCACTCACAGAGTCGACCAGGGTGGTTCTCCTCGGGGGGCGATCAACTCTGCGCTGGTTCAGATGGGACCGAAAGACCCTTTGTCAAGGAAAATAGCTTCACCGTCGTGCCCGAATAGAAGGGTTTGAGTGATGGGACCTTATGTGAATTTCGAAACTGGGCGATGTAGTAAAATCCCCCTTTTTGCATGGTTACTTTCTCACCTTTTGCCTGACATCTGAAGCAACTTGACTTGATGTGCCCCGGGTCCCTGCCAATCAGGTTCCCAAGGCCTGTGTTCTTTCCTAAAACTGTACCTTTGTACCCACAATTGGCACATCTCTGGCCACAGTAAGCCTCTTGTGAAAGGCACCATGCGCACCAAGGGTACTGTGACCAGGGAAAGCCTTTAAGGGCTGCAGAACCTATTGTGCCACCCTTAGAGACCCTGTACCTTAACACCCACAAACTGCCATTGCAGGCTGCATGTTTTGGTGCAGAGAAAAGTGAAGTGTTGACATGCCTGCATCCCACTGCCTGGGGCCTAGGTAAGTCACTCCTCTAGCAGGGTGCACTAGCCCTCAGGTGAGGGTACAGTGGAATGAGTCTTGTACCCCTACAGTGTCTAAGACTATTGTTAGACATTGTAAGTGTAGTAAAGCCATAAAGAGTATATTGTATGGGAGTTGGTCATTACGAACTCCACAGCTCCATAATGGCTTTATTAAAAACTGGGAAGTTTGGTAGCAAACTTCTAAGCACCTTAAACTCACACTGATGCCAGTGTAGGATTTAAAATAAAATGCACTCAGAGGGCATATTATGTTATGTTATGTTATAGGGTTCTTATAAAGCACCTATCACCACCGGTCTCTAAGCGCTAGACAGAAAACCAAGAACATAATAACGCCTCAAAAACCATCTGCCTGCTCCAATTAGACCGAAGATGTTACCTTTCCGAACAGATATGTCTTCAATTTTTTCCTGAAGGAGAGTAGGTGAGAGTCTTCCTTCAGACTATATGGAAGATCATTCCAAAGTTGGGGAATGAGTACTGAGAAAGCACAGCCTCCTTTGGTTTTTAGATTGAATCTGGGTTGAACCAGATTTGAGACAAACCCAGAGCGTAAGGGTCTACCGGGAACATACTTCCTCAGGCGCTGTTTGACATATTCTGGGGCCTTGCCAAAGAGCGCCTTGTGGGCCATGCAGAGGCCTTAGAATTGAACCCTAAGCTTCACCGGCAGCCAATGCAGTTTACGAAGAAGAATAGTTGCGTGCGAGCTTCTAGGAATAGAGAAGACCAGTCTGGCTGCGTCGTTCTGCACAACCTGCAGTTTCCTCATCAGCTTCTGTGATAAGCCCAGGTACAAAGCATTACCATAATCGAGCCTCGAGATGACAGTCGCTGAGACGATGGTTTGCAGCGTGGAGGCTGAGAGAATGGTGGTAAGCTTGCGTAGCTGCCGCATCACGGCTGTGCAGGAACCCACCACAGCCGACACTTGAGGGGCCATGGTAAGATCCGCATCGATCTTTAGGCCAAGACTCTTCACACCTGTGCCAGGGATGGGAGTTTTGCCGAGTTCTGGGGGTCAGTACAAATCATCCCAGGGGTTGGCTTTGTTGGTGAGTACCAACACCTCCGTTTTCTCTGCATTTACTTTGAGGAAGTTGTTGGTCATCCAGTTAACCGTGAATCTAAGAAGATTCCTAACTGATTCTTGGGCCTCTGGTGTTTCTCCCAACCGCACCAGTAACTGCGTGTCATCTGCATAGTTAAAGACCTCACAGTTCCTACGCGTGAGTTCTTCCATCAGAGGTTGCAGATAGATGTTAAACAATAAGGGGGAAAGTGCGGACCCTTGAGGCACCCCCCATGTCACATCCTTAATCCCGGATAGCTGGTCCCCCATCTGAACCCTCTGAGTGCGGCCTGATAAGAAGGACTCTAACCACTTGAATGCCTGGCCAGCAATCCCCAGCTTCGCGATACGGTCCAGCAAGATGGTGTGGCTGACCGTATCGAAGGCTGCCGATAGGTCGAGCAGAATCAGAGCGCAGGGTTGTTTATTGTCTGCTCTGATTCTTAACTCGTCGGTGACCGTGGCCATAACCAGTTCTGTACTGTGTTGTGGCCGGAAGCCCGCCTGCCTGGCATGCAGAAGATGGTGTTCCTCAAGGTAACTTGCTACTGCGTTCAGAACATGTTTTTCCAAGATCTTACTTAGAAAAGGCAGTTGAGAAATAGGCCTGTAGTTTTTCAATGCCTTGGGGTCAGTGCCCGCTTTCTTCAGAAGTGGGGAGATTCTGGCTTCCTTCAGAGATGCTGGGAGGTAGCCCGCTTCCAGAGAGGCATTCAGTAAATGCAGTAGCTGGGGTTGAATGCCTGGCAGAGCCAGTTTGAAGATTTTCGGAGGGCAGGGATCACTGGAGGATCCTGATTTGATGTGACTAACCAGTTCTGTCAGGTGCTCCCCGTCGATATCCGGGAAGCTAAGCAAAGCCCCAGCAGACTGCAGGCTGTCTGAACAAGGTTGCGATGGTAAACTATCTGAGAGCGTAGTAATATCCATCAGGATATCCTGCACCTTCTGGAGGAAAAATCCTTGAAAGGTGTCGCAGTCAGGCTGGCCCAGGCCGCAGCTTTTATCATTCAACTGCGTGAGTTCCCTTAGAATAATAAAGGTTTCCCTTTGTTTATTCATAGCCGCCTTGATCCGGCCCTCATAAAAGGCGGATTTCCTAGCCAAGATGGCCCGTTTGTAACTGGCTAAAAGAGCTTTGTACGTTAATGACTCTGCAAGCCCATAATCCAGTCTCCATCTTCGCTCCACCTTCCGGAGAGCTTGCTTCTTTTCCCTGAGGGATGCGTCAAACCAGGGAGCTCCTTTCCCTTTTTTCCGAGTGAGCTCTAATCGTTCTGGGACAAGTTTATCTAAAGCAGAGCGAATCCAGGTCGTAATGGTCGTGGTCTCTACATCCAGGTTCTCCTGCTTCATCTTCGGAGGGGGGAAGGAGAGTAGAGTTGAGACTAAAGAATCAGCCTCAATCTTCTTCCAAGGGCGAACCTTCCTCCTTGTTTGTGGAGGGGCCGCTACTAAGGGATCTCCTGGAACCCAGCACTTAATCAGATAGTGATCTGACCAGATGCAAGGACTAACTTCCAGGATTTTCATCAGTGGTAGGGAGGACCCGACAAGGTCAAGAGTATGGCCCTTCTCATGGGGGGGGCCTTTTACAAGTTGGTTTAAATGGAGAGTGGCAAGGTTAGTTCCAAACTCGGACGCAATGGGCCCCCTGGGAGTCTCGTCCCAGTGATAGTTAAAGTCCCCAACCACTACCAGGGACTTATATCTGGATGCCAGATCGGTCAACAGTTCAAAAAAAGAATCATTAAATTCCGGCGAGCTCTGCGGAGGACGGTATACTAACAGAAGCAACATACATGAGGATTTCAGTGATATTTTTATCCCTAATACTTCTGCACCAGCACAGTTTTCTGCGGTGATCTGCGTTACCTTAAGATTCTTTTTGAACATGATGGCTACCCCACCCCTCTACTGTCCTTTGGGCGGTTATACCACCGAGCATCGAAGTTGGGCGGTAAAGCTGCTATAATGTCCGGTGTTGAAGCAGTCCCTAGCCAGGTTTCTGAGAGCGCGAGGATGTCTATCTCACCCTCGTCCAGCAGTGTGAATACCTCTAAATGGTGTTTATGTAAGGATCGTGTGTTGAGTGTGGCAATTATCAGACCTTGTGAACTTGTGGTGCCAGATCTATCCTCTACCTGCAACAGGTCTTCCGACCGAAGGCTGGCATGCGTTATCTCATCTAGCGTAGTTATCCCTTGTCGAAGAGATCTGAGGGTAGCAGGAGTGTAGATCCGCGGCTGACCAGGGGGGGAGGCCCTACGGCCCGTCCTGGCCCGGACGGGCACAGACGGGCTTTCCTCTGGCGCTCCTCCAGCGCGACGCTGCGCGCGTACGCTGCGCGCGACCATAGTGGCCTCTAAATAGCGTGTGGTAGGCGGTGCTCGCTCGAACTAGAGCGCACCCCCGTAAAACGTCTTGGGGGCGTCTCAGCCCTACTTCCAAGATGGCGCTCGTACTGGGATACAAACACCCAAATGGTGAATGGTGCTGTCAAAAGTTTTAAAATGCAAGCAATGCGGTCAGTGGGGAACAGGCAGAAACAATTTAATACGAGCAAAACAGTAAGTATAAAATTTTTAAAAACCACTTCAAAATAATTGCAGCAGTAGCGATAATTTACAAATACAGCGTGATGTTAGCGTGTCGGTCAGTCTGTTGACCGCGCGCCGACCAACTGGCCCCTAAATACCATTTGCCAGGCGGTGCTCGCTCGAACTAGAGCGCAGCCCCGTAAAACGTCTTGGGGGCGTCTCAGCCCTACTTCCAAGATGGCGCTCGTACTGGGATACAAACACCCAGAGATGTCCCCTGATATACGACCAGCCCTGGTGTGGTTCCTGAATGGCTGCCCGCCATTTGCCACTACCAGACATGTTTCTGGGCCCCTGGTTAGAGAGCCTCAGCTCTGTGTCCAGAAACAAAGCCCATCCTGGGCAGGAGGTGTCATGCCTCCTTCCTCAGGATTGGCTGGGTTCACAAAGGGGACGCTTCAAAGGCCTCCCACCTTTGTAAGTTGTTCCTGCCCTGAGCCGCTCGCTTCCACTGGTTCTGCCCCCCACTTTGGGCGGGAGAATCAGTGGTACAACTGAGCTAGGAGGAGAGGTGTGCCTACCTTTGCCAACCCCACCACTCGGGTGGGGGAGGCGAGGGAAGCACACATCTCAGTCCCCTCCATCTTAAAGGTATGGGGACCTAGCCAATTAGGGAGAGGCTCATGCCAATCTTCCATGGGAGGGAGGCATTATAGGGGGTGTACACACCACAAAGAAGGGACCCATTGGTCCCGACCTGCACACCCCTTTAATGCCCCTAAATTTAGTATTTAAGGGCAACCCTGAACCTTGCCTCCTCAGATTCGAGATAGAAAGAAGAAGGACCGAAGAGCCGTACTGACCAAGGAAGAAGAGGACACCCACTGCTTTGGCCCCAGCCCTACCAGCATGTCTCAACTCTGCGTGTCCAGCAGCCAGCAGACCCCCAGAGCCCGGAGACCTGCCCTGCACCCGTCTTAAAGACTATCACCCATGAGCACTGAATTTGCTCAAGCAAAGGCTCACCTACAGAATCTGGATCCAGGCGGTTCCGCGATTTTGCACCACTCTGCACCCGAAGCACCTGGCCCGAGTAAGAGTGGCCCAACACCACGAGGAGGTCTCCACCATGATCCTGACCTGGGATCTGGGGATCTCTGACCTAGGATCTGGTGATCCCCGACCTACCTCAAGCCGACACCTGCAACCTCAAACTGAAGGGTCCCCCCCAACCGCGACCGGAGCTGGTAGGAAGACCCTGACACCAAAAGAAAACCATGCACTCAACGCCCCACGGCCTTGGGTGACCCAACTGACAGTGTCCAGGAATCCCCCAAGAACACAACTTACCTCTCCAGCCGGTGGTTGCCTGCAGGAAGTCTTCCTGCTCGAGCCTGCAGCATCTTTGTTGAACCGAAGGTCTCCATTGGAATCCACAGGGTCCCCAACGTCTCCTTGGCACACTACACTCGGCCGCCCCTGTGCAGCTGGTGGTGTAGCTCCTGTGCTGATCGTTGGCCCCTGCAGTGCTGACCTTAACCCCAGGAGCTTTTCTCCCACACCTGAGTGGCCTGCTCGTAAGCAGCCCCTGACCGAAGGCCCCCTTAGTCTCATTGGCTTAGATTGGACCCTCCACTCTGCAACTGGCCGCCCCGGTGCCGCTGGATTTGCAACTTGAGTGCCTACCTAGATCTTGGGGAACCTTAGTCCTAACCTTCAAAACTCCCCCTCGTAAGTCATTTACTTACCTGAGAAACTGTTAACACTTTTTCTCACATAGGAACTACGAGTTTTGTATCTAAAAATGATCTGTTGAGTTGAACTTTTGTATAAAAGAAAAAGTAACGGAACTGCAACCTTAAAAAGTCTTACTTACCTTGTATTGTGAGATCCCCGGTAGTCATAATACCCCGAGTAGTCCAAAAGTAATTTAAAGTATTCCAAAAGTAATTACTGTGTGATTTAACCTGTTTTGAAACCCAATACAAACCTGTAACAATTGCAAATTCAACCACAACTGCATTTCCTTGTAAAGTCTTGCATTTGAGAGTATATTTCACTTACCTGTGCCAAGTCCTGCTTGGTTCTACAAAATAAAATACAAGTATATCTTTTGTATACTTACCCTATTTTTCTGGATATAGTCTGAGTGTGTGGTATCAGTCTTGAGTGAGTGAATACAATAAATACTTAACACACCATCTGGATAAGCCCAACTGCTTGCCCACACTACCACAAAGAGAGCAGTTAGTACGTGTCTAATTTAGCCTCTGCTATACCTCTTGCGACTCCCTAGACTCTGTGGACACCATACCTTACTTTAGTATAGTATATACAGAGCCAGCTTCCTACAGGCGACACGTGACAGCGCTCAAACATCGTTTCAGGACTTTCAATCAGAATTTGATCGCCATAGAACTCAGGGGCTCAATTCAGGGTTTTGGCGTAGGGCAGTGCAGCAAGTTACCTTGCTGCATTGCACTACGCCACAGTGAAAGAGCAAGAATGCACTGTATTTATCCAATACAGTGCATTCCTGTCCTTTCCCCCTGCCTGGTGCCATTCTACTAGCCTCGCGCCAACGCAGCAACCCTTCAACCATGGTGCAAGGGTGTCTGTGCTGTCAGCAGGATTGTTTTTGTGAAGGATGGGGCACCTTTCTGCACAAAAACAATCATGAATGCAGAATGCAGCACACGTGGAAAGGGAAAATAAATGAGGTGAAATAAAGTCATTTTTTCCTCGTTGTGCCTCCCCTGGGGCGGCGTAAGGTTTTGGTGCAACCCCAAGTTTACATGGTTTTGTAAATCTGGGGAAGTGTCAAAATTCCTGGGTGTTGCATGGAAACACCCACCGCAACGCCCATGGAATGCTTCCCTAGCGCAGAGTAAGGCAGCCCAGCGATTTGCGCTGCCTTGCCTTACTCCATATCTATGAGGCCTTTCAAAGCCACACAAAGTGGCTGTGTGTGACCTCATAAATATGATTTTGTAGTTTGCTTTGCCGGAGCATCACAAGGGGCTCACAAATAAGCCCCCCAATGTTTAGTATTTGCAGCTTCGGCATGCACTGCCGTGTCACCAGCCCTCTATGATTGAACCGGCAGAATATTTCCTGCTTGAAGCCAAGTTATCATGGGCCAGTTGGGGAGAGGAGGGTTATCACATATCTACAGATCCTTAGTTATTAACGCTCAAATCTCTTTTTGGCACTCAAGGAGCGATGGGAGACCGGGGTGGGTCCTTTGGGTGAGAGGGATTGGAGGAATTCTAAAATGGCCCCACGTAAACTTGCAATCTCCTCGTGGGTGTGCCTTATACAACTAAAATATTTTCATGCTACATGCCTTACTACTAAAAAGTTATGGCAAGCAGGTACGCTTTTCTCACACCTTTGCATCTGATATAAAGAAACACATGTCTGAAAGGCAAGCAGTAATGGACTGGTGTGCAAGACTGGAAGAGCCCATTTACAAAGCTAGAGGATGCCCACATAAGCACCGCAAAATGAGGGGGAAATGGTGGTCTCATTATAATTTAATGAATGGATTATACAATGGGTTTTGATGTAATTTTTTCTCTGATTAATTTAATTCCTGTGATTGCACTGCATTTACAGTTATAGTTTTTAATGAAAACAATACATTTGTTTATGAAAAAAGCCATGTAAATAAGGAAGACAGTCATTTGGTGCACATATTGTGTGTGGGATTCAATCAGAACACTGAACTTTGCTCTATTTATGTGAACATGTTCATATGTGTCACATGGGCAAATTAGCTAGGGGTGGCAGTGCTCAGGTAGCTTTCGCTAGAGGTACACCTCATGACATCTCCTTGCAGCAACGTCGACTCCATAGAACATTTTCGCGATGTTGAGTAGCTACTATTTCAACAAAGATCTGCCATACACCATTGAGTAAGCTATTGATGTCAAGACCATTCTCGAGTAATTTTAGAAACAGTAGATATAGAGTGTGCTGAATCTTGAAGTCTACGACTCTTTTACAAGGTCAGTTCTTCAGTGAACACAACAGTGAGTACTAGTGTCTCAACGTAAAATTCCAGCACCTAATGTCCAAGGAGAGACTATTGAACCAAAAAGATTAACGCTAATAAGGAAAAGGAGAACTCCTGGAACGAAGATGATGATGAGGAGAATTAACTCCATGTTTTCAAATCTTGAAAAAGTTCCCTTCTTCTGCACCAAAGAGCCTTTGCAGATTGTTTTTATCCGTTTCGGGATCCTCACAGGAATGCTTGGGCTTTATTCAGGGAGGGCCAGTAACAGGGTACTACTCAAATACTGTGTTGCCAGCACAGCAGTGCTGCAACATGGAAATCTGTCCAGAGCTGTTCTAGGGTCCTTCTCGTTTATCAAGAAGAATTTCAAAGTATATAAATCTGAGGAGGATTTTATGGTAGGTAATGTGCAAAGGAACCTACTACTGGCGGGATGGAAAGCCCACACTCGTAAACATCAGTACCTTGCAATAAATTCAGCAGAACACGTTAATACCTGTGGAAGAACTGTGTGGACCTGGTGTTACCAGGTGTTATCATACACGGGATCCTTTTGCCCTGGGTATTAATGCCCATCTTTACCACCTGCTGCAAACCAGATGGTAAATGTGAGAAGGTGTGCTGGTAATGGTAGGGGTGGAAGAAGTGTTTAGAGAGAGTGATGGAAAGGACGTTCCTTGAAGAGGGGCGCATGCATGCTTTAGAAGTGGGCAGGAATTCAGCTCCACTGAACTTGTAATCTGGGCTAAGGACAGTCAGACCTCCTCTACCAGTTAAATGTATGTTTCCATAACAACATGACGCAAGACCAAACTGCAATCTTACCAGCAGTGAAATGTCCTCTGGTGGCTTGGGATTGGAGGTGAACACTACCTCTGTAAGAGAAAAAAAGGTTTTTGTTACTTGGCCACTATCTTTTTTTTATATGCAGTTTTTTCCCACTAATATTTGGACTAAAATAACTGTATGGACTGGTATGTACAAATTACTCATGAAATATATGACTGAATGAAAAGATGGAACACAATATTGAACATGCGTGTGAAAGCGTGGAACGGTATTTACTCAAATGAGGCTTCAGTGTAACTATAACCCGCTTCAGCCATGATTTCTTACTCACTCTAACATTGTAGGGAAGTGCCCACCACAGATGTGGAGCCGCTCCTGCATCATGGCTTCCACAGCATCAAAAGCCGCACTTGACGGTCCGCCGGAACGGTTACTAATCTGCAATTATTTGAAGGCCATCCTTTCTCAATCCCATGCTCTCACACCAGGCACTTGCAGGTGCTTGGAGTAAGAAATAGACATGTGACCTAACTCCAAACTTGGGTATCCTAGGGTATGTATGTGAGTCTTGACTTCTGACTGCAAGCTGGCTCCACTAACTGTTGCTAGGGGAACTCTGACCAGATGGATCTGTGATTCACAGATTATTCATGTTTCCGTTTTTATCGATAAACCCTTTCAGAACCGATTGGCGTGTACGCAGAATTCTTATGACACACACAAGTCTACAAATAGGTCGGCGTAGCCCACTCAACAATAAAACAAGCATTGAAAATGCAATAGGTCTCGCCTTTGATTAAGTTAAAGCCATTTGCTTTGCTAATGGTATTGTATAGCAAAGCAAATGGCTTTAACTTAATGAAAGACAAGAGCCCTTTTGCATTTTTAATGCTTGTTTTACTTTTGTTGCATGGTGAACGGATCCAGTCGCCGGGGGAGTTTTTAGAGCTTGCCCCAGTGTTTTTGCGGTGGGCAGTCCCCAGGGCTTTACGTGGGATGAAAAAGCAAGTCGTATTTAAAGTTCAGCAAAGTGTAGCGTGATGGGATAGTAAGAATTATTTAGGGTTCGAGGAAGGGTAGCATTAATGGGTAGTTACGATTTTTGGGATTTATGGAAGGGATTTAGGGATGGTTAGCATTAAGGGGTAGTAAGGATGTTTATAGTGTAGGGATGGTTAGTGTTACAAGATAGTATGTTTCTGTGGTTGAGAAAAGGGTAGCACTAAGGGATAGTATGGGGTTTTTAAGATTTAGGCAAGCATTAAGAATGGTAAGGGGTTCTTGGAATCGTGGATCAGTAGCGTTAAGGGGCAGTAAGGATTTTTTAGGGTTTATGGAAGAGTAGCATTAGGTGCAGGAAGAGGCTTTTAGGATTAAGAGAAGGGCAGCGTTAAAGGGTAATAAGGGTTTTCAGGGAATGGTAGCATTAAGCGATATTAAGGGGTTTGTATGGTTTAGGGAAGGAATCGTCATATGGGTTGCAGGATTCAGTGAAGGGTAGTTGCAAGGGGCAATAAGGTTTTTTTTTAGGATTTATTGATGTGTAGCATTAAGTGGTAGTAGTGGGTTTTTAGAGTTTAGGGAAGGGTCGCGTTAAGGGGATTGAAGGATTAGAGAAGGGTTGCATTAAGGGGCAGTAAGGATTTTTTAGGGTTAGAAGTGAAGCAATGTTGTTACACAACAGCTAGACTTGATAAAGACCTCAGAGAACTTGATTACCGTGGATTCCAGCTCTTGGAGGGTAAGCACTTTTTGTGTGGAAGCACACAACTTGTGCCAAATACAAACATGTGCTTCTGTCCACCAACATATGTGCAGAGCCTGATGATAACAATGACTTCATCTTGGAGGCTGTGGCAACATACTGTGCCTATACGCTGATGGATTAAATTGGCAGTTGTCCATCTTCAAAGTTAACTGTACCAAAACATTTTTTTACTGCTTTCTTTTTCCTCCATGATGGGCAGTATACTGCCCCGTCCTGGACTTTTTTTGTATTTTTACCTCACAACTTCGAACATTCACTTCAAAATTATCCGGTTTATCAAAATATGAACTTGGTTCTGTCTCAATCAAACTTGAACTCTGTGTTCCTAAATTGCTTCCCTTTTTTTGTTCGTGGTCTGATCAGGGGAGGGTGTAGTGAAGACAGAGTTCTGCTTGCACACATTGCTATGTTACCATAAGCGTATCAGAAGTTTAAACGCCATTTTGCCACTTTGCCGCTTTTGCACACAACACTACATGTAACTGTTGTTGTAAGTTATACTGCTTGCTTTTCTTCGCATGAGAACGGTCTGTTTTTCACATCCCTAGACTTGCGCCGCGACGTTAGTCTGTACACTGTGTGCAGTAGTCTTTTCCAGGTCATAATAACATTCTATGCTGTGATTCAGGTTGATCGGCCCACGCTCTAGCACGCAGCTTAGTTTTCATTAAGAATCTCTGAAATTCCAGTGCACCGAAATACAGGCCATCAGCCCCCTTTAAATATAAAATACCCTAATCCTTATCGAAAGAAATGCACCAGCCAATACGGATAGCTTGAGAATTGAAAACAAGCCAAAGACTTAAAGGTCTCCAGGGCACTGCTAGTCAGCTTTCACTCTCGGAAACAGATCTGCTAACTGTCTGCAATTATTGGTGACAACATTGCAATTTCCAGTTTTGTACATGAGTAGTACACCAGTGCTACCTACGCTTTACATGCTTTGTGTGTGAGAGGGAAACACAACGCTGCTTACCCTGGAACTGTTCTTGGTGTTGGGGAACTTTGTCATTTGGTCTCTTCTGTACCCCTCCTGCGTGCTGGTTTAGTTTGGTAACTTTCACCGTTCAAAAGCCAAAAAGATAGGCCCTGTCAAATGCTCATTTGTTGGGGAAACGGAGGGCAGAAATCAGACTGCAATGTACTGATGTCAGATGGTCTTGCAGCATACATGGTTCAAGGAAAGAGGCAGCACCATGTCTGCAGTGTGCACTGCAAGTAAAGTGTATTATTATCTCGCAACAACACAAAACAAAAGAGGCCGCGGAAGAAGCGTCAGTATCGCAGCAGTGAAAATTCAAAACCTTTGAGGATCATCAGAATTGACACATGCAAAAAAATAGTTTGTAGTTTATTTTTATTTTTAAACAGCCGTCCCCACCCCCCTTCTATTCGACAGCATTCTGCAACAGAAACGCCCGTTGTACATTTGAACTAAATGGTGCCTCTTAAAGAGAGCCGCACAAAAGGAATTAAAAGAGCCAAACCATTTAAACCAAGCGCCAGCCTCGGCATCTTCAAACAGGAGTCGAAAGGGAAAGACAACAACTACTTACTCTTTCATTTGCCAAGTCTGCGAGCAGAGAGAGTGCACAGGCGGGAGAGGACTTACAATGCGTCACCTTCAATACTTCAATATAACCCCTGCCTTGAGCGGGTTTCTAAAAGGGCACTCACTGTACTGATCAGAGTGCACCGCTTCAACGTCAATTTTACAAAACATTTTTTTTCATCGAGTCCTAACGTATAGAACCTCGAAATACTTTTACTAAAAAAATGCATTTTTTTCTTTTTTTGCATGGAGCGTGTTTTTTATTTTAGGAATCTCATACAAAATGGGCCTTGTTCAAGAGCAGCAGTGCACTATACAGCAGGAGATTATACTTTAGTAAAAGCTTCGCAGACACGTAAAACAGTATTTTATCTAGAATAAGACGTGGAGATAATCTATGTGAACATGGCCGAAACAATATTGGGCAGCGAGCTTATGATTCTTATATTACTGTACACGTTTTAAGGAAGGACAATAAAGGGGTTTGCCTAGTATGGGCCAAGTGCCAAAGCCATGATCAGAATCCTGTACTACGGATATTAAGGATAGCATCTAAGGGCCCGATTCACAGAACTAACTTAAGACAAAATCCTAAACTTACTACTTTTGGTATTCACAGAAGGCATTTAATAGTAGTAAAGTTAGGATTTTGTTTTAAGTTTGACTTAAGACACATTTAAGACAAACTTAAGACAGACTTAAGACATACTAAAGTTAGGATTTTGTCTTAAGTTTGTCTTAAGTCTGTCTTAAGTCTCTCTTAACGCTGTCTTAAGTTTGTCTTAAGTCTGTCTTAAGTTTGTCTTAAGTCAAACTTAATATAAAATCCTAACTTTACTACTACTAAATGCCTTCTGTGAATACCAAAAGTAGTAAGTTTAGGATTTTGTCTTAATTTAGTTCTGTGAATCGGCCCCTAAGACATGATGCTTATAAAAAACAGGTTATGTTCTGCTGTTAAGAGCGAATTATTTAGATCACGTTAGCGTTTTATCGCAAGACAAGTTTTTCTATGAAATATATTATTTGCAAGTGGTTGGATGCAAGACGTCTGGGTTTTCTTTCAGCATTACTTGTTTAGGGAACGGCTAAGATTGTTTAATACGAAACAGGTAGGTGTGTGTGTAGTACCCAGCAGCAAGGTCCTCCTTACGACCTCTGAATGTCATATGGCTTGGAGATGCCTGCCAGATCAAGGTGTATGTCTAGACAAACTGGTTTCTATTAGCACAGCACACAAACACAAGCACTGGCCCGGCGGTACGCTCCTAGACCGGATGTGGGACACCCTAGGAGCACTTCTCAACGCCACGCCCCTCGGGGACCAGGAGCTACGCACCAGCCCGCTGAGCCCGGTAGAATGGACAAAAGGGCACAGAAAATGTAAACAGTTTAGTCAGAGGTGATGAGTGGGCTCTTCTTTTCCAGTCCCCCACCACCTACCCCCGGGGGACATAGGATGAGGGCTGAAACATGCAACTCGCGTCCTTCAATTGTACTCCGTGCGACACTACAGCGAGTCTGTATGTCAGAGTCAGAATAACTCCTATACTGCGAGGGGAAAAAGAACAAGTATTAAGTTTAAATCTGAGCGCAGCGCCGCTTCACAGACACCGCGCTCGTTTTTTAAATATATCTGTTAACTTTAACACTGAGCGCAGTGTACTTGAAGCAAGCGCTGCGCTCAGTGTTAAAGTTAAGAAATATATAAATAAACCGAGCGCGGTGTCTGTGAAGCGGCACCGCGTTCAGATTCAAAGTTAAAAAAACAGCAGCTGTGTCTGAGGGAAGGGTCTGCTCGGGGAGAGAGACAGAGGGAAGGAGAAAACAAGTAGTGCTCACCCAGTAATTAAAGGGCATAGTCTAACGCCGCTAGTAAACGATCCAATCCCGGTGGGTGGGGCCAAAAGAAGACAAGGCAGCAACAAGGAGGGACTAAGAAGCCTCCTTTACAATGAGAAGCCTGCGTTTAGCCTAAGCTATGACGCGAGCCAATGGGAAGGGGCTTCAAGTCCCCTTCTTCCACCGTATTGATTTCAAGAAGCTCTCGGATGCCGAGAGCAGCGCATGCGCGCTGCTATCGACAGCCGAAACCTAAAAATATAAAAATGGGGGCATGGCGTGCACTCACTGAAGGAGGCGGCGTCCCGCTAGCTCTCCGTGGAGCCACAGGAGTATTCTTCTCACAGTGACAGTCTTCCTTCATGTCTCGGCCGTACTTCATTCCAGAGGCAATGAGAAGCCCAATGGACCATAAATATTGATTTTCGTGGCCCTTCCCAGCGGCATTCATGCATCCTTAACATATTGCGCTGTTATCACTCACAGCGCACTTCTTCTGACAGAGAAGCTTCTTTAGAATGTTCACGAGGGACCTGCATTTGTTGATTTTGAACACTTTTAAGTAACTTTCTCCCTACATTATTTATTTTTACACTATTTTAGGTGTATTTTGGATTATTAAAACATGTAACCTGCTACTCAGTTTAACCTATATAAAGCAAGGATTTACTGAAAGGGAATCGAATTTTGCATCTGTTAAAAGTTTATAATCTTGTTTTGATATTCCTCCTTTTTGTTACTCCCCGTCTCTCTTACTCGCTTTCTTCCTTTTCCTTTTTATTTCTCTCTTCTTTCTTCTTCTCCTTCCTATTAAAATTTAAAAAGCTCTTTTTTCTTATGTACAGTTTTATCTCCCTGTTATGGGACTCTTTTTGATATTATTACGAGGTATTATTGCTCTTTTTGTTTTCGCATGGTAAATTATTTATATTGTATTGATGTCTTACTTTGTTTACAATCTGCAATAAAGCTCTTTAAACTTAAAAAGCTTGTAGATTTATATAGTGCGGCCTATCACACCTGAGGGTATCCAGGGGCAGTCCATGGGCATGGGGAGATTAAGTGAATTGGCCATAATCACCGGATGATGCGCCGAGACTGGAACCCAGGATCCCCAGCTCCCGAATCGGCAGCTCTTGCCGCTGCACCACATCCTCTCACACCAAACTTCTATAGTGATTTGTAATAGAAGGGTGATGGGAGCACACTGCTTCGCCTCCCAGCACAGTTCACCCCTTAGCATTATGGTAAATGCAGTTAATTTTAAATGCTTACTTGAGATTTTCCTGAAGTGGACTCAACAGAGGAAGTACCTAACTGGCTGGGAGGTGTTAAGGTGTGCTTATGTAAGGTGTGCATGACAATCAGAGTACAGTGTGTGATTCTATGAAGAGGAATAAAGATGCACAATCCAGTGCTCCGTGCGTGGCGTATTCATTTACATGCTCCTGGGCTGGGAGGATGCTATAGTAGCTATGACTTAGCTTTTCTTAGCCTCATAGCAGCCTCTCCAGTCTCCTTAGAGTACTCCTTCACCTCCTGCTGCACTCCCTCATTGTCCCAGCCCCACCATACAGAGTTTACAGACCTGAACACAGGAGGGCTCCTCCCACCATCAGATCCTGCTCAGGGTAACGCAGTTACATGGGGGATGGAAGGGCAGGAACAGGAGGCTGGCTGAGGTGGTACAAGAACTGCTCACTGAACTGACAGGACCAGGGGCAGGAACTCAGCTTTCAGTCAGCCTCCAGACTCCAGCACCCATGGGGAATTGAAAGAAGTTTTATGCCAAAGGGGAGGGGTGGGGAAGGTATAACCTCTATTCTCTGTATCGGGCACTAAAAGATGAGATCAGATCGTCCCTTCAGTAATCTTCTGGGTGCAGGCAAGGGAGAATTAAACACCAATTCTGCCTGCTGTACATTTTCCTGTTCGTCTATCCAGTGGCAATGCTGGAACTTATGAAAGTACTGGTGATGAGTTCACTTTAAAATCTTGCAGGAACTTTTTTTTAAAAGAGTAGGCTTTTTTACAAAAGTGCCCATTTCACAATTTTCTTTTAGAGATTTGCAAAAGCACCATATCTGGGGGTTTGTCGAAGGGGGCTAAAAATCTGATCTCACCTACCCAGACATGCCAGATTCAGTGATGAAGGGGCAATCCCACTTTATTTCCTCAGCAGTATCCGCTGTACAGCTCAGTCCTACAATTTTCAGCTCTCTTTATTTGCTCAGAGCTGGCAGCCTGGAGTCCCACTGTCCGCGCTCTTGAGTTTCCCAGGTCCATTTGTGAGGAGCTCGGCTACTACAGGTTTCTTCTTTGCATTCTGGGAATTGTAGCCCTCACTTTACAATGGTATAACGAGAATTAAAAATCCCAGAATGCTAAGACAAAACAGTGCACTGGCTCAACTGCTCATGCACAGACCAGGCAAATTGGACAGTTCTGCTGTACACAACACCCCCCACAAACTTTGAGGTTGGGAGGTGAATTTAAGTTATACCCCAAGGTGTTGAAGCAGGGGTGCTGCAGATGGCAGGAGGAATGCAGAGGTTGAAGTGGTACCAGGTCTCTCCTTCTTTTTACTGCATTGAGTCCATAAAGGTGTCAGAAATAAAAGTGCAGGCTTGTGCTCACATGTTTGTGCCCCAATGGTTCAATAGAGAAGCGTCTTTCTGAAATACTCAAACTTCCCAGCCTTCGGGCAGTATCACTAGCAGGCCTGGCTCCAGGATTCTGGAACTGGGAGGGCCATGAAGCAGCATGGGTGGGCCGTGAAGATGAATAGGGTTGCCTACCGTCTCCCAGGTGCCTGAGAGCTGGCTTTTGACATGCAGGATGGTCTTGTAGGGGTATGAGTAGCATACTCTACCTACTGTTGGGGTCGTCCTACTAGTATTGTGTGGGCTTGTAACCACCAGGCACATGCATCAACCACAAAACCGGTCGCAAACGGGCAGATTCTCAGAATCTGGCCCTTTGCGACCGGTATTTTTGCATTTGGGATGCATCATCCCAAATGCAAAAATCGCAATTTAAGGAATCTCAAAATAGCGATTCCTTAAATAGCGATTGCATTTAAGGAATCCCTAATTGAGATTCCTTAAATGCAATGCATTAAAGTTTAAAAAATAGCAATTTCGCTACTAGCGGGAGCAAATTACCATGAAGCTGGACTTCATGGTAATTTGCTAAAACTTAGATAAATGCACTTATTTGCATTTTTCTAAGTTTCATGTTGCGCACACACATGCCCTTAGAGCATGTGTGTATGCAACATGTGTGCAGAGTTTGAATACATGGGTGCAATAGGGTGTCATTTTGACACCCTTGCACCCTAGAAATTGCGGGAGCAATTTGCGAGTACCTACTGGTACTCGCAAATTGCTCCCGCAATCTCCAATGCATTCCTATGGGCCTGAAGGCCCATAGGAATGAATGGGAAGCCATTCATTAATTGCGACTTGCAATTTGTGAGTCGCAATTAATGAATGTTAAGGAATCGCTATTTTAATAGCGATTCCTACATGCATAGGCTTTTGCGAGTCCTTAATTGCGATTTCTTAATATTCGCAATTAAGGACTCGCAAAAGCTTTTCTTGATGCATGTGCCTGCACGTGCTTTATGTTTTCTGCTCTCTCTGCCTCAGCCACATTTCTCTCTGCCTCATACTCTGCATTCTCCCTCTTCACCCTGTTCTCTTGCCCAGCTCATTCTCTGCTTCCTCTCACTTAATCATCTTCTCTCTCCACCTCACTCACCTTCTTTTTCTTCAGTTCATCCTCCTTTCTGTGGCCTCCTCTCTCTTTCTCTGCCTCACTCTACTCTCTCACCCTACTCTAGCCATTCCATCTCACTCTCTCTCGCTGTACCTTGCCACCTTCTCTCTGAACATTAATCTCCTCTCTCTCCGCCTCCCCCATCTCTCTCCATCTCACCCTTCTTGTTCGGCCTCCCTTTCACTCAAGAGAGAGAGAGAGAGAGAGTGTGCGTGCGTGTGTGTCTGTCTGTGTGTGTGTCTGTGTACTTGTGTAGGTGTACTGGTGTGTGTAACCGGAACTGGCACTCCTGCGGCCCACGGAGTGTTTTTCACTGGTAGCTCTAAATACCTGTACAGTGGCAGCATCAAGCCTGGATTATATGGAGCGTGCTTATGAGCATGCACAATATTTACAAAGACCTGGGGGCCCACTCTATGTAAACAGATAGTAAGAAGCTGTGCAACGTTTTAACGTTGAGAATAGTGCCTACTGCTGTACATTTAGTCCAAATAAGAGTGATGAGAATTGGAAGAGCAATCAAAGTTGGCAACCTGAGGAGAACCAACCAAACATCAAATGTGGGCCTGTTTCTACCATAGCTGCCCACTGTGCCAAGAGTGCAGCTTCTGAGGTTGACGAATGGACTTCTCATTTGGTGGGTTTTTTCCTCAAAGAATATTTGGTTGTCAGTTTCTTGAGCAGGATGCATATAAAGGAAATCAAATAGTAAGCATGCAGCTAATGTGAGTGCCTCAAATCTGACTGGTCTCCTAAATTGAGATTTGTGTGTGTCTTACACGTTCTCTTCCTATTTCCCACTAGTCTCTCCTAGTCCCTTAATTCGCTCTTACTTTTTCACTCTCCCCTGTCTCTTTTGTTCTACCAATCTCCTCAAGTCTCTTCACCCTCCTTCTCTGGTCTCTCCCTCACCAGTGATCATTTGCTCATCACCCATCACTCTGACCACCTTTCTTTCTAATCTTACTTATCCTTCAACACCCTCATCCTTTTCCTTCACGCGTCCCTACTCCCCTCTCTCTACTCGCCTCTCATCGCCCCCACTCCTAGTAGAAAGATGAAAGAGGAGTCTGAGGAAGTAGGACGGTAGAGCAGGAGAATTATGAGCAAAGTGATGGTTGGACGCAGGGCCCAACACACAATGTGCAGTGGGCAGTCACTACACCTACCCACTGCACATTGTGTGTTGGGCCCTACGCCCAACCATCACTTTGCTCGTCATTCTCCTGCTCTACCGTCCTACTTCCTCAGACTCCTCTTTCATCCTTCTTCATCCATCTCTCACACCTTTATTGCCTTCTGTACTTTGAAACTCATGACCCTTCTGCTCCTCTCTTATTAACCCTCTCTGTCATATGTCTGCTTTTCCCTTCTACTCACTTCTTTACTCTTATTTTATCCACCTCTTTACTTACTGGTTTCTTTCTTATTCTTCTTTTTCATTTTCCTTACCCTCATATTCTCAACCCTCCTTGTCTTCTCTAATCACTCTCCATCTCTCATATCCGGGCCCTGTCACAGTTTCCTCTTGCCCAGTTGCTAGAATGTTTGATCATGTTCACAATGTGTTAACATCACAGTTGTGAAAACTGTGGCCATGTATTTTTCAGGACTCCTGATGAAAGGACACAACCACGTCCACAGTTTCTACTTACTCGATAGCTAATAACATTTACTGATCTAAGTGCGTTATTCACTCCAGCTTTCAAAATGCCCCAAAATATCACAATATGTTTATCTAGATCACCTAGAAGCTCAGATTTTTTATATCGATGAAAGGACATAAAAGTTATTTACGGCGCTTGCTGCCCCACATTTGTGCTAAAAGGCTAAGTAAGAAAATGTGAAACTGTGAAGCCACAAATTGTAGGAACATCTCAGTAGCAGGTGCATAAACCCACTATATTATTTTATCAGATTAGGACCCGTTACAGCATCGCTTTCTAGCTACTCAAATAAACCAAAGAGGCAACGTTTTGGGAGAGAATGCATGCACAGTGGTGTCCCAAAGTGTGGTATCTGTGCCTAAAGACCCCTCAGATGATCTCAGCATACAACAGATATTGGCAGTAGGCAGGACAAAGGCAGCATGTGTTGGTTGCACAATGGCAGCATGTGTTAGCAGTCCTGCCACAAGACACCCTCCAGTGCTGTTCCAAGGAAATTAGTTAAAGTCTGTTGACAAAATCAAAACGTGTGACACAGGCAGAAATTCTTTTACATATTTGGTCATGGGTTAAGCATAGATTCACAGCAGGAAGAAAATAACACAAACCATTGTATACATGCGTATATACGCATATTGTTCAATTACTTTTTAAATCATAACAGGTGTTAACTAACAAATCCTGGGAGTTCCTCCCAACCACCCACCCTAGTCACCTTCTAGTGTCAATTCGTTCGAGGATCACTTTGATATTGACTTGCTCAGTAACCTTACCCGGGGGTGTGTATGCGGTAAATGTCCACTGTTCTTGCCCTGTCTACCAAGCCAGGGTTCGCTCTGTTACTCATGCGCGTTTTCCTGATCCTCCAGGTCAGGCGTGCGTGTATACCCGCTGATGGCGCTGTGCATGTGTGTAATTCAGTCAGTTTCGCATCCCAGTTTGCTGCTATTGGGATTTTACATATGCCCATAGTGTCCTCTCTACGGAGTGAAACGCTTTAAGCTTTTGCCCATGCAAGCATAGAGTGTCACCATGCTATTGTGTGGGGGGAGTGCCTGCGTCTTCCATTTCCTGGTAATTCGCCTTTTGGCCACTATCATGCCTAGGTCTAAAAATCTAGAGGTTACTTTGATGCTCTGGCGTCTCTGATACAAATGTAAAAATATATGTGTGCCATTCGAATGGAAGTATACGCTCCGTACACCTAGCCAGCGTGTTCGCTACATCCGTCCAGTACGTTTGTAAGCTGGGACACCGCCACAGCATGTGTAGCATATCGGCGTCTGCGAGGGCGCAGCGTGGACAGGCGGCATCCGTGTGATGGAAGTATCGATTAATTCTGGCCGGTGTAAGATATGCCCTTTCTGTGATGTAATACTGGATCTGGCGGAGTTGCACATTTCTGGGAATGCGCACCGGGCTCTCTAGTACTAAGGTCCACTCTTATCCCCAATGACCTCGAAGTGAGGTCAAATCGATTGCAGTATGTTGCCTCAGTGAGGCCACGAACCACTACGAGAGATGCCTACCCTGTCCCATGACATGTATGTATTGCATTGTGAGGTTTGTTTGCGGCTCCCTTGCTAAGTCGCCCCACCCAACCGCAAGGGTGGTTATCAATGACCGGTGTAAGAGGAACTGTCCTGGGGGTAACTCATCGTCTTCTACTAGTGTCATATAAGGGCTTAAAGCGCCATCCTGATATAAATCTCCCATGGTTTGAATCCCTGCCTCGTGCCAATTTCGCAGTTCTTTTTGGTCACTCCTGATTGGCCCCTGCCCATGCTGCTCTCATGGTAGGTATAACATGAGGGCCGCATCTGGATTAGATGGGAAGTCTGTGATGTGTGCCAGGGACTGCTGGGAGCAGGACAGCAAACAAGCACCATGATGCAAGGCAGCCAGCAGCATCAGGCAAGTCTTTTACTTATTTATTTTTAACACCCCCGTGCTCCCCTCCTGCATCCGCCACATACTTCAACTGCTTATCAGGCAATTCCTTAGGTCCTTTAGCTAAATGTTAATCTCACAAGAGCAAAGGAAACATATTTTACCATTGACCAACTTTTTCAGTTAATTTTTGATTTGTTTATTATACACTATATCCAACTCACATGCTTTTATATTCCACTAAACCCAACACTATATGCAATCAATTCAATCGATAACTTTATTTCGGTCGTAGACCATAAAAGTGCAAATAAAATACATACAGAAGTGCACAGATCATTAAAACAATAAATAACAGCAAGTTAATATAGAGTTAAAAAAAAGAATAAACAGTAAAGTATTCAGAGAGTAAGGGAAAAAAGGGTGGCTATATTTACTCGAAACTTTTCCTCCTTCGCCACATACCCAATAAAAAACGGGAGACAGCAAAAACGATAGGGGGATGAGTATCATATGTTAAAACCCTACATGCCTGTATACAATGTCTAAACCCAAGATTCCTACATAATGGGATCAACCAATGTTTTCTTATCGATTGATAGGCGGGGCAGAAGAACATAACATGGCATACATCTTCTCAGTTGTAATTACATGCCGGGCAAGCAATGTTTTCTGATTGTGCCCATTTATGGGTAAATGCCCTGAGTGGTAAGCTGCCATGTCTTAGCTGTACATAAAGCTTCCTCGCAAGCGGTGGATGAATTACGTCTAAAAAGACTTCTGCTCGCGGGTCAGCTTTTACTAAGAGATACTCTTTAGAAAGTCTCCCCAGGGTGCTTGATCGATGTAGGGCGAGCAGTTTCTGTTCCCTCAGCTGACTTATGAGTTCCTGTTTCGGTAACCCAAAACAGGACACCTCCGGGGACTCCCAAAGCTCGATCCGGCCAATCTTTATGCTGAGGTTCTTAATGTGGTGTAACCACGTGATATTCTTATTTTTTATAAGAGCCCAGACCTCTAGGAATTCCTCTCTGTATGACGCCAGTTCAGGCACTGACCAGAGTCTCTTCCAATAGAGCATGGGCCGTACAGCTACTAAATCTTCGATTGATTCCAGCCTCAGGTCAAAAAGCAAAGGAATAAGTGGTGTACTTAGCGGCAAACCCAAAAGGCTTCTCATACAACCCTGCTCCGCCCTGAGGAGTTTAGATATATTTTTATGGCTCCAGAGTTCAGCTCCATACAATGAGGCCGTTCTGGCTTGTAATCGGTATATTTCTATAGCCGGAGCTGCCGGCTTGAAATCTGAAGTTCGTTGGACTTTGTTAATCCCCCCCATAATCAGGGACAGCCTGAGCGTTGATTTCGAAATTTGGGAATCCCAATCAAAATTCTCCGTCAGGCTGATCCCGAGATAAACGAAGGTCTTAACTCTCTCAAGCGCAGACCCGTTAAGAATAGGATTTGGACGGGTCTGCTTCGGGTGGTTGAAAATCATAAACTTGGTTTTGTCCAAGTCTATCTCCAATCCTCGAGCAGTGCAGAATGCTGCAAAGCCGTCCAAGATACGCTGAATGCCCGATGATGTTTTAGATAACAACAAAGTGTCATCCGCAAACATCAGAGCGGGCACTCGGCCAGAGGCCAGCCTGGGGGCATTGCTGTCAATTACCTCAGCTAAATGGTCCACAACCCCATTGATGTAGAGACTAAACAACGTCGGGGCCAAGACACACCCTTGGCGTACACCCTTCCAAACTGGAAAGCATGCAGACAAATCACCATGACTCCCGCACCTAACTTGGGCATAATTGCCTTTGAGGAGTCTAATTAAAATGTTCAGTAAATATGGTGGGATACCCAAATCAGCTAAGACTTTCCACAACTTTTCCCTTGGGATGAGGTCGAAAGCGGAGCGCAGGTCAACGAAAATGAGGTAGAGGCTACCTCCCTTCACACTCACCGTTTTCCAAAATAGGACCTGGAGCCGAAAAATTTGATATATAGTTGAAATGCCTGACCTAAACCCAGTCTGTAGTGTGGTCAGTATTTCATTTTCTTCCATCCACCCTTGAATTCTATCTAAGATAATTCGACCCATTAGTTTCTGGGAGGTATCTATAAGGCTAATGGGCCTGTAATTTGCTGGGGTTAGCGGACAACCTTTCTTGAAGATGGGGACAATCTCCGCACCCAGCCAGGTATCAGGTGGATCTGCCCCCATAAGTATTGAATTAAATAAGACCACCAAATACGGTGCCCATATTTTGGGTTGAGAACAAAATAGGTCTCCGGGCATCTTATCCAGTCCAGGAGCTTTGTTAGGTAGTAGCCTTGCTATTGCCGACTCTACTTCCTTAAGGGTAATGACCTCGGGCTGTCCCAAGAGGGAGCCCCCCCATCCACCGAGGAGTCCCCGCTCCGTCCGCCGTCCAAAAACCCCAGCGATCGATACTCCTGCTGGAGCTCAGGGACGGCAAACGGAGGGCGAATCGTGGATTCACCAGTAGCCAAGTCTATCCCACTCGCCGATCCATACTCCAAAAGTAAATCGGGGTTAGAAAGGAGTACACTATCTTCACCCGAGTCACCATATAATGCTCCAAAATGGGATTCCCACACTTGGGATGCTATGTTTACAGCTGGGGTTAAACCTCCCATACTCGCACCAGAACTCACAATAGCCCAGAACGCCTTAGGATCCCTTAGAGAGAGAGCTAATCTAAGTTCCTCCCATCTATGTTCCTCCCAGTCCTTCTTTCCCCTGAGGATGGCCTTTTTATACTCTAGGCGGGATTTCTTATTGTTGGCTCGATCTTCATCTTTTATTGCGGAAAGCAAAGCTTTTTTTACTTTTCTACAGGAGGCATCATACCAGGGATGTGTCCGATCCAACTGGCATTTTGCCTTTCCCACTGGATTGAACACATCCGCCAGCGTGACAACCAGCTGCTTGTGGATTTCCAGGGGGATGCCCTGGGAATCCACACCTAGGTTACCTACGCTAATATCCCCCATATCAGACAGAAATGGTATAACTGTCTGGTATATTTTAGCAAGTTTAGAGGGGGAATTCTGAAAATGGGGCCGTTTAACCCTCCGCCTATTGTTAGATATCGACAGGGGAAACGGTGGACCAATGGGATCAGGGGCAGGATTTGTTAGCCCAAAACTTCCCGGTTTAAGAGTTAAGACAAGGGCGTTGTGATCACTATCTTGTCTGGGATATATCATAAACTCCAACAACTTATCCCTGTGTCTGGTTTCCATCAGTATATAATCAATGATGGAGGTTTTCCCGGGTCTATTAAACGTAGCTGACCCCGGGCGATCTGGATTCAGCCTCCCATTACAGGCCCTTAAAGACATTACAAGGGAGAAGGACTTAATTTGGAGGGCCAGGGGGGTCCAGGCTCTAATAGGAGGAATTTGAGGGTCCGGAACATGCCAGAACTGATCCTCATCGTCCAACTATCCCTTGTCTAAGCTCTCAAGGGGCTCAAATTGGCAATTAAAATCGCCTCCAACCAACAAAGCAACTGAGGGGTCAAGTGACAATATAAAGTGCTTTAGTGTTTCAATAGTACCAGATTCTTGGCCACTCTTAACTGGTATGGAATACATTTTTATTATGGCTACCTGTGACATATCTTTAAGTGTTAAAAGTACACATTGGACGTCAGGGGAGCTAGTTGGTATTTGAACTGCCTGTGCGCCCAAATGCGTACCCACCCATATTGTCAAACCACCCGAAGGCCTCCCCCTACCCTTTGTAGTTGCCAAGATATCAAAAGTAGCAAAACCAGTCCCTACATTCTCCTCCAGTGCCCAGGTTTCCTGCAGCAGACAAATGTCATGCCTCCGTATAAAGTTGCCCCACTCAGGTATAGATAGTTTATTCTTGATCCCAGCCACATTCCAGGACAAGATCTTTATTTTCCCATCTTCCACCCTATTACTAGCCGATAAATCACCCTTTTTTTGATTAGGGCTAGTTCGTCGTGTTCGCATATTAGATTCTAATATCGTTTCCCTAGCCTCATCACTTCGCAGCACATCAGATGAAAGGGAGGCCCCCGGATGTTCGGTAGTTTTTTTCACTAAAATCCCTCCCTCATCCATGCTCAGAGAGAGGGATGTTGATATATATTCAGAAGTACTACTCCCACCATTACCCGGCACTGTCACTATTTGAGTGCTCAAAATGTTATCAATATGCGATACAGGACTCTGTCTCACATATGGTCAATCAGCCTCTTCTAACATACTGAACCTATTCTTCTAAAGGGAGTAGTGAAAGTAGGGGGGTAGTTTGCCGCCAATCCTCCCAAGCTGACTGTCCCTGTTGTGCTCTGACCTGCAAAGTATTCTTGCCCCCCACACACCAAACATCTCTATTCAGCCCTGTTCTTGTTTGGGATGCCGGATAGAAATATGACAAATGTAGTGGAATAATTTGGGTGTTAGACCTAATTGGTGCCCTGCTGCAGATATAATCTACAGTAAGTGTGTGCCTAAAGTTGATAATGACACAATTTCCTGCGATGGCTTTAGGTGCGGTCCCAATCCAGTCTACTCTTCTTACACCCAGAATTTCACCAGAGATGTTGGAGGGAAGAGGCCTATTAGAATTAAGCCAGTGTACACATTTGTTTTTAATTCAGAATAGTCCTCCTTGTTTCCTTGGTTTAGGGGAGGAACACCAGCAAACACCACAACATATGGTAAGGACTCTGGTGGGAGATCTATACAGGGCAGTACAATTTGAGACCCCTCCCTAACAGTATTTCTGCTCACTTGTGGTTGCTTATCCAGACGTTTTGCCCCCACTTCGGTAACCCCTCTCTGCAGTATAGGATTACCGATGCCTATATCCCTAGACAAAGATGTAGTTAAGTCAGGGGTAGTCTTGGCAATTTGTTGGGGGGGAACAGATGGAATGTTTTTGCTAGCAGGGGGGAATTTCATGATTGGGAGCAGAGCTGGTAATAGGGTTCCCTAGTGGGCTAGTCAGTTGGGCTCTCCCTAGTCCTGTGTTATTAATAACAGATACTAGTCTGTCCAACCTAGATGACAGAGATTTGAAATGTGAGCCAAATACCTGTTCCATATGAGCCTGGAAATCTAGTAGCAGATGGGTAGCCCAAAGAGGTGCCCCCATAGAGGACAAAGAAGAGGGGTCATCATCATCAGATGTGGGAGCAATTAGGGGCATAGTTTTTTTTGTTACTTTTCTTTTCCCAGTCCTAGATTTCCTACTTACGGGGTAAGTTACAGGCACCTTATTGGCTACGAGATGTGGTGAAGTTTTAGCAGCCTCTAAAGCATTGGTTTCATTTAAAGCTGGCTGGGCACAGGGCAACTCGGCAAATGAACACAAAAGAGAAGAGTTAAAATCAGGGGGATTAGTAATAGCAATTGAAAAATCCTCCACAAATTGGGGGGGGTGGATTAGCAGGGGTAATTGATAATCGCCTCTCCGTGTTTTCTATAGCTGTGGCCACCACCGCAATAGTTTTTTGGAGCATTTTATCAATGGCTGTAAGACTTGGGAGGGGTTGTGTCGTTGCTGTCTGGCACCTGGTCATAGGGCGGGATGCAGTAGCCTTAGAGTTTTTGCTGTTTTTACCATTCCCTTTCATATTTACAAGCAGGGTAGGGTGCTCACGCTATTTATAATGTAACCTCTCTGCAGACGTAAGTGGCGCTAGACACTTGAGGGAATAGGTTATTGAATATATGAATCCTAAAGCCAAACACTTGTGGTTACAGCACCGATATACAGTTATCAAATCAATATTATTGTTTCCTTTTGTCAAATACCATGCAACAGTGGCAAGGACAAATGGGGGGCTGTCAATGGGGTGGCCCAGCCCGGCCTCTTCCGGCCCATGACGGCCACAGACGGCCCGCCCTTTGCCCGGGCTTCGACTGGCGCGCCTGCGCGCGTCCCGCGTAGTGGCGAGTCCGATTGTTTATGTACCGCTGGGTGGAGGCAACAACTGGCAGCAGGTGAGGCAGCCCCTCAGACCTCTGGGGCTTGTAGTCCGGCAACCTTGGGCTTCTCCCAGCAGCGACGCGTTTCCCGTGAAGCGGGAAGCGCTAGGTGTTTTTGAAGGCGCTGGGTGGAGGCAACAACTGGCAGCAGGTGAGGCAGCCCCTCAGACCTCTGGGGCTTGTAATCCGGCAACCTTGGGCTTCTCCCAGCAGCGACGCGTTTCCCGCGAAGCGGGAAGCGCTAGGTGTTTTTGAAGGCGCTGGGTGGAGGCAACAACTGGCAGCAGGTGAGGCAGCCCCTCAGACCTCTGGGGCTTGTAGTCCGGCAACCTTGGGCTTCTCCCAGCAGCGACGCGTTTCCCGCGAAGCGGGAAGCGCTAGGTGTTTTTGAAGGCACTGGGTGGAGGCAACAACTGGCAGCAGGTGAGGCAGCCCCTCAGACCTCTGGGGCTTGTAGTCCGGCAACCTTGGGCTTCTCCCAGCAGCGACGCGTTTCCCCTATATGCAACCTGTTGCCCGTGTGCCTAACCCCTATTGTGTGCAGCCTTCAACACAGTGCAGGGGAAACGGCAAAGCACTGTGCCCAACCTCAAGTGAACCCAACCGCTGCTATGAACAGCCTTTGGCTCATGCACATATAGTGTGTGTGGTTTCAAAACCCATATTTCAGGCAGGGAATTTCACACTTGTGACTTATGTTTCACTCTGGCAGAAATGACATAATTCCTGTGATTTATAGATTTCATTCAGTAGGAGGTTGCAGAAAATGTGGTTACTAGTTGAGGGGGGTAAAACCCTACTCAAGCAGCAACCACAATCTCTGTCAGGGTGAGACACAAGCAAACCCCAAATGAATTTGTGCTAGGCCTCTGGTAGCTTAGCACAAAAACAGACAGGCTTAACTTAGCGGCACTGTGAAAAGTATTTATTTAGCACTTGAAACAGTAACAAAGTGAATACACAACACAAGAAAAATCCCACATCAACTTAGAAAATAGAGTAAAAATGTAATAAATTATTTCAGACCAAAATGACAAAAATTCAATCAGTAGAACCAGAGATATGAAATTTCAAAGTTCTATTAAAAAACAGTGCCCATAAGCACGAAGTGGAAACTGTGTTATCTGGTCGCACTGGACCAGAAAGAAGTCAGAAGTTTATGCTGACCTCGATGGAGTGCGGCTGGATACAGGAACTAATTTAAGCCAGCTGAACAAAGTACCTTAATTCCTGGTTTGTGGATCGTTGCGAGATCCTGCGTCAAGAATGCATCGGGCAGCGGTGGTTTCATGGCTGCAGGGCTGCGACTTGAAGTCCCGGTCATTGTAGAGGATATTGTCGATGAGGGGCTTGTGATGCGAAGTCCTGCATCGAAGATGAGTCATGCTCCAGTGGTTTCGAAGAAGCTGCGGGGCTGTGATATGAAGACCTGCAACATCGGCAAGGATGCCGTCGATGAGGGACCTGCGATGCAAAGACCTATGTCGACGATGTTCCAGGAAGACTTCGGGCTGTGATGCGAGGTCCGACTTTGGGGATGCCTCGAGTTCTGGTGGTTCTGAAGCAGAGATGCAAAGAGATATGCTGTGTCAGTTCTGCTGATCGGGCCACAGCTGGGCTGTTAGAGCACCTTCAGGTCCACTTCCAGGGGCCAGGACATCATGTTTATTATTCAGACCGAAAACGAGCCTTCCTGCGAGAAGACTCCTGATGCTCCTGTGATGTGATTTCACTAAGCTGATCTTTGAGGTATGGGGTCCCCTATTCAAGCCTAAGAGACCTTCTATTAGACTAATAATAATATTAGCTTCTTAGTAAAGGGAAAGTGGTAGTATCCACTGTCATTATAACATGATCACCCCTTTTATATTCTATGGAATTGTAACTATGTTGATGGTTTTGATTTTAATCATTTGTCTGCTTGTATTAGCCAAAGTACTGCATATTAGGACACGTGGTCTATAAAAATAAACTCTTTTTATTTTCACCGTGTCTCTGTTGATTCTTGTTGTGGACTGATGTGAGAATAATATACGAACAGGTATTTCCGATTCCCACCATTCCTGAGTATGTACTGAGTCGCGTGTTCTGGGTTGTCTTTTCATTGGGACCGCCGAGCTAAATCTCGGATAACGAATGGGACACTTATGCTAGCCGGATACTGGGTTCTGGGTTCTGAGGTGAGTTTCTGGTACACCACAACTCACTGAGGTCCTGGGGTTCTACGCATAGTTCTGTGTATAAGCAGAATCCCTGCACCTACGCTGGTGGTGACTTACATGTATTAAAAAGGAACGTTTAGGCCTGGCAAAAGGTGTATATGGGCAGGTCGATATGGCAGTTTAAAACTGCACACACAGGCGGCAATGGCAGGCGAAAGCCATATTTAAAAGGCTAATTAAGTGGGTGCATAATTAGTGCTGCTGGCCAACGAGTAGCATTTAATTTACAGGCCCTGGGCATAGGGAGTATCACTTTACTAGGGTCTTATAAATAAATTAAATGTTTCAATTGGGTGTAAGACACTTTTAACATGTATAAGGGAGAGTGCATAAGCACTTTCGCACCGGTTAGCAGTGGTAAAGTGTGCAGAGTCCTTAAAACCAACAAAAACAAGTTCAGAAAACAGGAGGGTGAAGGCAAAATGTTTGATATTACCCCACAGAGAGGCCCAGGACCAACAATGGTCATAAATAAAAAAATGCGCCAGCTGCCCTATGGGCAGATGAGAAATCTGTCCCTCTAAATAAGACCCAAAGTCTCAAAGACCAAGAGTTGTGTTAAAGTGCACCGTGATTAATCAGCATCCTCTACATGAAAGGCAAACAAGTGTTGTTAACTGCACTTTGCAAACAGCACCATCAAACATTTTGCACTTCCTAAGGCATAGTCTGCTTATGAGTGGTGGAAGCAAAAGACACACAATTGATGGACAGAATGCAGAACAAATCAAAACATTCATCCCCTGTCAAGAGATCTGGGTTAAATCCATCATTCTTTTGCCCACCATGCCACCCCAGTTTAGACCTGGCCATATGCAAATCAGTATTGACCCTGTGCTTCATGGGAACAGTCCAGCCCGAACTGCCAAGCATCCTAGGATTGGTTTCGGGGTTTCACCTGTTTTGATTTGTCCTGCATTCCACCCATCAATTGGTATCTTTTGCTTTCTCGCCCTAAGTGCACCGGGTATGCCCAGACGTGGGTCCTGGGCTCACTGTGCCACTGGATTCAAGCTATCCCGGCTGATGAGGGGTGAAACCCTGAAACCAGTCCTAGGATGCTTGTTTCCGGTCCAGGGAGGACCTGGCTTGGCATTTTAGGCTGGACTGTTCCCATGAGGCACAGGGCCAAGACTGATTTGCATATGGCCAGGTCTAAAGTGGGGTGGCATGGTGTGCAAAAGAATGATGGTTTTACCCCAGATCTCTTGACTGGGGGTGAATGTTTTGATTTGTTCTGCATTCCGTCCATCAATTGTGTATCTTTTGCTATCAGTGGTGAAAAGCATGTAGTTACTTCAACTAAACTTTAAGCAACAGAACTTAACATTTTCCTTTGTTTTCACTGGTGAAAACCAAACTGAATAGGTCAGTATTTAATTAATTATTTTTTTAAAGTCATGTTTGTGAACTCTTCTGAGCACACTAGATTAATACCCTTGGTTGGCCTCCAGAGAAGCTACTTGACCCACCACTGTTTTTCCTAATGATTCACCTGGGCCTGCAGCCTCTCTTTCTCATTTTGTTTGGCTTTCATGATAAATGCTACGCAAACAAATGATGGACGGAATGCTGAACAAATCATACATTCACCCCCAGTCAAGAGATCTGGGTTAAATCCATCGTTCTTTTGCTCACCATTCCACCCCAGTTTAGACCCAGTCATATTCAAATCAGTCTTGACCCTGTGCCTCATGGGAACAGTCCAGACCAAACTGCCAAGCCAAGTCCTCCCTGGACCAGAAACAAGCATCCTGGGACCGGTTTCTGGGTATTATCCTTAATCAGCCAGGCTAGCTTGAATCACATGGCACAGTGAGCAAGGGACCCACGTCTGGGCATACCCATCCCACTTAGGGTGAAAAGTGCTACGCAAACAAATGATGGACGGAATGCTGAACAAATCATACATTCACCCCCAGTCAGGAGATCTGGGTTAAATCCAGCATTCTTTTGCTCACCATGCCACCCCAGTTTAGACCCAGATCTCTTGACTGGGGGTGAATGCTTTGATTTGTTCTGCTTTCCGTCCATCAATTGTGTGTCTTTTGCTTTCTCGCCCTAAGTGAGCCAGGGATGCCCAGACGTGGGTCGTGGGCTCACTGTGCCACTGGATTCAAGCTATCCTGGCTGATGAGGGGTTGTTAAATGGTAGCGGCAGTTTCAGTCGATAACCTTTCAAGTATTGCCCGGCGGTAATCGCCTCTTATACCATTCGATGATTAACCAACAAAAGAGGCAGGCGCCGGAGACTGGAAGGCAGGAAACAAAGTTTTATTCCGTCGGAGCAGAAAACGTCAGATCGGACAGCAAGGTATCGTCTCGAGGTGCTCTAACCGCATCGGGGGGATGTTCGCAGCGCCAGAGGGGTGCGCTGGCGATCGGCAATGAGCAGGGAGAGGGGCCATGGTGCCTAAAATGGCCGCAGTGTGTTTCTGCGAGCGGCGCTGGAGAGAGACAAGATGGCGCAGATAATGTTCAGTTACGAACTAAATTTCCACAGTCCTCCCTTTTAACATATCTCGCCAGCTTGTTTAGTTCGGATCTATCCCCATAATACCACGTACTTCTACCTCGTACAGAGCTTTCATATGTTCTGCTTCAAAGTTCAGAGTCTTAGGGCAGATGCAGTTTGTGAAAAGTGAACATAGAGGTGGCAAGCATTGAATCCCCAGGCAGCATCCACACAGTACCACAATCGGTATTAGGATAAACGTAAACAACCTCCACCCCCAGTCCTTTATTGTGTCCCAGAACCAACTCCCAAGCGACCATCCTTCTTGTTCTTGATGAACCTCTGAGGAAAGTCTGTGGAGGTGTTCGATCGCCTTGTAGACTGAGGGTGAGTTATCCGGTACGTAAGTACAACAGCTGGATCCAATGATGCGGCATGCTCCTCCACAGTCAGCCAGAACCACGTCTAGAACGAGGCGGTTCTGAAGAGCTACCAGGCGGACGGCCTGAAGCTCAGCGGTGTTGTTGGTGAGGATGCCGGCTGTAATGTTCATTGTGGTTTCGACTGCCTGGGTTAGGTGCCGGATGGCACGGCTGTTTGCCATTGGACCCCACAGTGGAACAAGTCCCTTTACTGCATCCATGAACTGTGCTCCAGTGGAGTCGGCTTGTACAATGTCCTTTGCACGTTTCTGCCGGTGATGGTTTGCTGGAGCCACATATGTTGGAGGAAGGATAAAAGCGATGTAGCAGGTGCCTCCCCAACCTTTCAGGAGCCAGGTGTAGGCCTTAGTACCACAGACGAAGTACATATTTGGGGAGGTAACAAAGGAGGGTGGGTCAACTGAGTCCAATGTTCGGGTGATGAGACAGGAACTGTGGCCTACCGGCTGTGTTCCTAGGCCTTCGAGGCACACCAGACCTGTGATGTTGACGACGGATAGGGCCACTGTTAGGGTGGCGGCCGTTCGTTTCCGGAGGTAAGAGAAGGTGGGTCTGGCTGGGTTGTTGAACACCTGCATTTCAACTCGCTCCTTGGCAGGGATGTCCATATGGAAGAGGTGTTTGATCTCAAAGGACAAAAGGGGGCAGAGGTTTTTCCAGTTTGGTTCAGCCAGAACCCATGATAGAAGTGCGACACAGTTTTGCCGGAAGCGGCATTGTCCTTGTAACTTTCTTGCAGGAGGATTAGCCAAGCAAGGCAGGAGCCATGGACAGAGAAGGGCGAAGGGATGAAAGGGATAGAATGTCCAGTGGCATGTGGTAGCAATCCACAAATCCAGCAGTTAGTGGCATTGGCGGCAAGATTGTGTTGGTGGAGCAGTTGCACAAAAGAGTTATTCCAGAACTCCTTACGTCTTTCTCGAAGTTGGGGTGAAAGTGAAATCAGATGGTGTTCTTTCATGGTGGTGGGTTGAGCAGTGGTCAGCAATGTCTTATGAGCGGGTGCATTTTCTTCCATGATCCAGAAAGTGACCATGAGAAGGAGGCAAAGGAGAAGGGTAATAAAAAGTGCAATAGTCTTTGAGCTGTGCATTTTGTCAGTCTTTGGGTTTTTGTAGTGGATCTTCGGACCTCCGGTTGCTTCCATCATCTTCATGTCGGGCGCTTCCATCACCTTCAAGGGACTCGGTAGCGGGCAGAACCACAGACTTTGTTTAGTTTCTCTCCTGGAGGCCTTTGAGGTGACTAGGCTACCGCTCTGAGATTTCAACTTAGTTCGTGGTCTGCTTAGCCGAAGTTCCCTCCTTTCGTCGTAGGTTATACCCTTCTTTGGATGGCATAGTGGGATCGGGATATTCAGTCAATTCAAGTGTCTCTGTATTCGGGTAGCAGCTCAGGGATGGTCGGTCTTTGTCCAGAAGTTCCTCTTGGGCGGTGATGTTGTCGGTGGTCGTCAGGGTCGATGATACCTTCTTGCAGTGGTGTGCATGCAGCCAATTACGTTTCCACTCCACTCGAAGAGCTGTTCGGGTGGTGATCAGGACTTGCAGGGGGCCCGTCCACCGGGGCTCCAGACTCTTGGTGCGCTGGAAGTTGCGCACTAGGACAAAGTCGCCGGGTTGGATGTCGTGTCCGGGGCCCCTGGAAGCATCGGGAATGGCTTGCAGCACCGGCTGATGGATAACAGACAACGTTTTAGTTAGATTGTACAGATAGTCAGACATGAGGACGTCCGGGACGTCGTGAATGGATGCTGGTTTTGGTGCAGTCCAAAGGTTCATGGGTCGCCCGAAGACGACCTCGTAGGGGGTTAAGTGGTGTTTGGTAGGAGTGGAACGCATTGATAGCAATGCTAGTGGGAGGGCGTCTGGCCATTTCAGTCCTGTGGTGGCAACTATTTTGGCTAGTTTGAGTTTCAATGTGGCATTATGTCGCTCAACCAAGCCTGCAGATTGGGGGTGGAAGACCGCATGAAACTTCTGTTTTGCACCCAACCCTTTTAAGATGAGTTGGATAACTTCGGCTACGAAGTGGGGGCCGTTGTCGCTCCACAAAATTCGACAAAGGCCGTAACGGGGGAAGAATTCTTTCAGTAGTACTTTTGCGGTAGTCATAGCAGTGTTGTCGCGGGTTGGGTAGGCTTCCACCCATTTGCTGAAGGCGCACACAACGACAAGCACGTACTTCAGGGTTTGGCTCCTTTCTAACTGAATGTAGTCCATCTGTAGGACCTCAAAGGGGTGACTAGGAACCCCAAACCCTCCCCGGGGTACAGCAGTTCCTTTACCAGGGTTGTGTTGGAGGCATATCAGACATTGTTGGACTAGGCGTTTAGCTGAGTCTGGGATTTTGTCGTTGTGCCAGACTTTGGAGATGAGTTCAATCATGGGGGCAGACCCTATGTGTGCGGGGGAGTGTTTCATGGTCAGCATGGGAATCAGGTATCAGTCAGGTAGCAACCATTTGTTCGTGTCTCTAGTTCGCCAGCAGCCTTCATCGTCTTTCAATCCCACCCGTGCCCATTCGGTCAATTCGTGTGGTGAGCTGGCCAATTGTATGTCTCTAATGGTTTCCCTAGCATCCTTCCATTTTTCAGTTTGTGACCTGGTCACGTACATGCGTGTTGTTGACCTATTCTCGGCTGTGGTTCGGGCAGTGATGTCAGCCAGCGCATTTCCCTGTCCTATAATGTCCGTCACCTTTTTGTGTGCCTGGCATTTGATCACAGCTAGCCGTGTGGGGAGGAGGACAGCTTCGGTCAGAGCGGAGACTAGATCTCCATGTAGGATGGGTGTGCCATGGGAAGTCAGGAATCCCCTCTCCTTCCATAGGAGCCCAAAGTGGTGAATCACCCCGAAGGCGTACTGGCTGTCGGTGTAAATGTTTGCGGTTGTCCCCGCTGCTAGGATGCATGCTCGTGTGAGAGCAATCAGTTCAGCCGCCTGTGCGGATCGCTGTGTGATGCGGGCTGTCTCAACAACTGTCCGGGCCGTGGTGACTGCATAGGCGGCTGAGGTGGTGCCGTCGGGGAGCTTGATGCATGAGCCATCTACCCACAGCTCTCCATCAGGATCTAGAAAGGCAGTATCTCGGAGGTCAACCCTACTCTTGGTCTGTTCGTCGGTGAGGGTCACACAGTCATGTTTAGGGGACGCATTGGGGTCATTGTCAGGGAGAGGTAGCAGAATGGCTGGGTTCAGAGTGGCGCATCGTTTCAACGTGATGTGGGGTGCAAGCAGAGTCAGTTCATAACCAGTCAGTCGTGCGCTAGTCAGGTGTTGAGTCTTAGTCTGGTTCAGGAGGGTGTCAACTGCATGGGGTACTAGCACGGTGAGGGGGTTTGAAAGCACGATCCCCTCACTTTGTCGGATAGAGACAGCAGCGGCGGCTACCGCTCGAAGGCAGGCGGGCAAAGCTCTGGCTACAGGGTCAAGAGTGGCAGAGAAGTAGGCACAAGGGCGTTGCTTGGGACCTATGGACTGGGTTAGAACAGACAACGCGCATCCCTCCCTTTCGTGGGTGAAGAGGGAGAAAGGTTTAGTGTAGTCTGGGGTTCCTAGGACTGGTGCTGAGCAAAGGGCATCTCGTAATTCTTTGAAGGAGGATTGGCATTCGGGTGTCCAGGGGAGGGGGAAGCAGGGAAAGCAGAGGTTTTACAATAAGACTGAAGTTTGGCAACCACTGTCGACAGAAGGAGGTGAGGCCTACCAGAGACCGCACTTGCTTCTGAGTTTTGGGAACAGGGGTTTCTAGGATGGTCTGAATTCGGTCAGGTGTAAGCTTCCTCCCATCTTTGGATAGGAGGTGGCCTAGGTATGTCACTTGGGGTTGGCAGAATTGCAACTTCTTCCTGGAGACCTTGTGACCGTTCTCCGCGAGGAAGTGGAGGAGGTGGATGGTGGCTGTGACTGCAAGCGGAGTGGTGTCGGCCGCCAAAAGAATATCATCGACGTACTGTATTAACACCACTCCGTCCGGTAGTTGAACTGCATCCAGTTGTCTCTTGAGGGCTTGGCTATATATGCTGGGACTCTCAGTGTAGCCTTGTGGTGCCCTACAAAATCTGTACGAACGGGCTTTTAAGGTGAAGCCGAAAAGGTAGCGGCTGTCTGGGTGGATGGGGATGGAAAAGAATGTGTTCTTGAGATCAATAACGGTAAAGGTAGTGGCAGTGGACGGAATCAGGGTGAGGATGGTGGTGATATCTGAGACTACGGGGTACTGAGGTATGACTACTTTGTTAACCTCTCGTAAGTCGACAATGAAGCGGTATGCTTTCTCATCTCCCTCGCCTTGCTTCTTAACAATGGGTAGAATAGGGCTGTTGCAAACATTACTAACTACTTCTTCTACCACTCCTGCATCGACTAGGGACTGGATGATTTCCACCAACGCCTTCTCGCCTTCGGGCGATATCCGATACTGTGGAAGCTTTGGGAGCACTGCGTCCGGTCGGACAGTTATGTGTACAGGGTCGATCACCATGCGTCCTACGTCTGAGTCGATTTTAGCCCATAGATGTGTGGGTAACGTGTCAAGTAGGGACAGGTCAGCATCGGTTATGGAGAACATACGTCGTGCGAGGCAAGGCCTGAACAGATCTGGGTTATCGTGCAGTATGACTCGAACTCCGTCTGGGGAACATCTGATGGTAGCCCGGAAATGTTTTAGTAAATCAAGACCCATAATTGCGTCGGGGGTGTTGGAGGAGAGCAGAAATGTCGTGTCAGTGGTGTTATTTTCCAAGTCAAAGGAGATTGGTGCGGACAAGGGATTAGTGGAGGGCGTTCCATCAAAGCCTATTGAGGTTACATGTGAGCCAGACAAGGGTGCCCTTGGGATCAGCAGTATCTACCAAAAATGGAGACTTTGTGCCCAGGACCTTAGCAGTGACGTAAGGACCTTGCTGGTCAACACGGAGTTCGACTGGATCCCTCCCTTGCCCCTGGCGGTCCTATGCAAAGTCATGGGTGTTTTCGTAGTCGGACTGCTGGCACTGGTTCTGTCGGGGGCGGTCGAAGGTGTTTGGTCTGTCTGACCTGTCGTTGGTGGTGTCGTTCGTGTACCCTCGTCCCTGTCCTCTATTTCTGGGGCTGTTTGCTATGTCTCTTGTGTCCCTATTCTTGTTCATATCCAGTAGGACCGGGCACTGGGATTTCCAGTGTCCGAACCTTTTACAGAACACACACTGATTCTCGTCTAAGTCCCTGCGTCCAGCGTAGGATGTGGGTGCATGGTCTCTAGGGGGTAGTTTTCTAGGAGCAGTCGGTTGGTAGTTTCCCTTGGGAGGTTCCCTTCCTATGGTCACCCCTTGCAACTGTGCGATCATTACCCTTTCCTTCAGCTCCTTTTTCTTTCTCTCGGACGCCCTATCATTCTCATTCTTTTGGTGTTCGTAGTACTGGGCCATCTGGAGGATAGCCGCGGGTTTGGAGGCTGCCCAACTACTCTCGCTGGTCTGTAACTTCTGGGAGACTTCCTGTGACAGACCTTTCACATAATTCTGGACAAAGAGGTGATGTCCGGTTGCAGTGGTCATGTCCTGGCCACTATAATCGGAAAACACTGTCTCGAATCGAGAGAAGTATTCGGATACATCCTCCTGGGGTTTCTGTCGGCAAGCCGTCACTATCGACCAGTCTACCTTCCTTTCTGGGATTAGGGTCTTTCATTTCTGAACAATCTTGTCTGGGAGTTCCAATATGGCCTTTAGAGGTTTCTGTCCAGGTTCTCACTGCTTATCTATGGTATCGAGTTGTACCCAGGTATATCCGAACGGCTCAGCGTGGTCGACTTTCCGGATTTGCTTCCACACATCAGCCGGCAGACATAACCCGAAGAACAAATCGATATCCGCCAAGGTCATTATAGTTGAACCTAAGGCCGTACCTAGTTCTGTGTAAAAGGCAGTCGGGTTCTTTCTTAAGTCGGGTAGGGTTTTTCTAAAGGTCAGGATGTCTTGTCGGTCCCATGGCTGATAGACCCAGTTATATACAACCCTTCCCTTCACATCTTGGTGGTTGATGTCATCGTGTGTTCCCTGACCTCGTGGGGGGACCCAGTAAGGAGCGGCTTCCTTGATGGGCATCATGGTATCAGCTTTTCCTCCCTGGGGTTCAGTCGCTATGGGGGTTTCTGTCTTGGTCGTCTGCCTGTGTTCTTTAAGATGTCGGAAGACTTCGAGTGTACGTGTGAAGAGGTCCGTCACATCGCCCTCTCCCCCTTCCCCAATATCAACCTTTCTATACAAGGTTGTTAAGCCTTCGGGACCTCTATCCTGGTACCTATCCTCATAGGCATTCAGAGTGTGATAACAAAGTCGTACGACTAAGTGTCGTCTGTGGTTGTCGGCATACGAGTTATACATATCTGTCACATATTCCTCACTTTCCTTCCGTTCTACTAGTGTTCTCACTACCTTATCGATTCCGGCTCGTTCACCCTTTGTTAGCCGACTCATTCTGGCGGAATCTTTCTTTCTCGTCTCGGGGTCATCTAACGTTATTGCTAACGTTGTGTTCAGTACAAGAGGCTCAGCCGGCGCGGAGGCCGTGAGGACCGAGGCCCTGGTACTGCTTTCGCTTGCGTTCGGGGGTTGTGGGTGCTGCACTATAGGTTGGGAGGGAGCGTATGGAGGGGGCATGTAGATGATCGGAGGACCTAATAGCAATTCATCGTTCGCCCGTTGCTTGGAAGGCAACTCAGGGTAGAGCGTAGAGGGGGTCCTAACAGGGCACTGGTCTGACGTTTCAGATTTTTGTCTTGTTTAGCTTCCTTTCTCTCCTTTATTTCTTCCTCTAACCTTCTAGCGGCAAGGTGAGCTGCCTTTCGTAGTTCTTTTTCTGCCTTTACTTCTTCTCTCTTTTTCCGTTGCGTTGTTTCTTTGCGCCACATGCCGATACTGTCGAGCATAGTGGGCGTCGTTTTATTGCTACGTAGAGCTATTTCTAGCGTTTCTATTTTATGGTCATCAAAGGATCCCATCAGTGGCCACTGACTTTCGGAGTCCTTCTTTGTATATTTATGCCATAGTTTGCTATAAACTACAGCGACTAGTCCATATTTAGTAAACATGTCCTTATTAGGGGTGCCTTCCAGTGGAGCCGGATGGTTCATCTCTAATAAGCGGTCCGGGCAGACCCAACTACCAATCAGTGGGGAGAAGATAGGCATGACGGGTTACAACGGGGACAAAAGTCTGCACTACCTATCTTTTCACTGCTTGCAAAGACTAGACAGAATATCTCTATTCCACGTTATTTGTAAGCAGAGAATACCTCCAAAGAACCAATATCGAACAACCAGTGTTCGGACAATCAATCAGTGGGGAGAAAAATAGGCACGACAGATTACAAAGGGGGACAAAAGTCCGCGTTGCCTACCTTTCACTATCTGCAAAGACTAGACAGAATATTTCTATTCTACGTTATTTGCAAACAGAGAATATCTCAAAAAGCACTATTCGTCAAAAACAATCAATGTTCGGACAATCAATCAGTGGGGAGAAAAATAGGCACGACAGATTACAAAGGGGGACAAAAGTCCGCGTTACCTACCCTTCACTATCTGCAAAGGGAGAGAGAGTATCTCTATTCTTCCCCGTTTGTAGGCAGCGAATATCTCAAAAAGAACAATCAAATAAGCAATACTAGTATTTTCAATCAATCAATCAATCGTTTCGCAATTTGTCGTGTTACACGACCTTACCCGGACCGCATGGACAGTTTCTCGTCTTCCGCCTCCAGCGCCCGATCGTCCTCTACTCTCCGTATTTGCCGCGGCACTCCTGATGGTTCCCAGTCAGGACCGTAGATCACTTGAGAGAGGTCTGCTCGGAACCAGTGAAGTTCGGATGATCGGCTGCCAGACGAGGGTCTATCGGGCAGGAGCTCTTCACGATTGTTGCAGTTGTTCACTCTGTCGTCGGGACCTCTCTCTTTGGATCCACGTGTCGCTGATGGGCCCCACATTTGGGACGCCAATTGTTAAATGGTAGCGGCAGTTTCAGTCGATAACCTTTCAAGTATTGCCCGGCGGTAATCGCCTCTTATACCATTCGATGATTAACCAACAAAAGAGGCAGGCGCCGGAGACTGGAAGGCAGGAAACAAAGTTTTATTCCGTCGGAGCAGAACACGTCAGATCGGACAGCAAGGTATCGTCTCGAGGTGCTCTAACCGCATCTCTGAGGCCTGGCCTCTTATACACAAGTTTATTGCTTTATTACACGGTTTATGGTACATGGCACATTCTTGAGATTGCTTTGATACATGAAAGAACATCCTCGGAATCCCCACTTCAAGCTCGTTCCCACACATATCTACAGTAGAAGTCCCCACCCTACCCACAGTAGGAGATGGCTATCACACAGCCGGACATTCTGCCAATTCCCAGGGGTGTGTGCGACTGGTCGGGTCTCAGGGGGTGGGGACCTTGATCTACTGTAATACCTTTGATGTGAGGTGTTTTCCCTTACAGTAGGGGCAATAAACTGCATCCGCAGGGCTAGGTGATGGCCTGGGATCGGTTCGGACAATCGGGCGCAGAGGAAGGGGGTTATCAAAAGGATGTATGACCATGTATGGGATGAAAGGAGGTGTTGGTCAGGCGCGGGATGTGGTTCCATGGCAGGGTCGCGCAGAAGGAGAGGGTTTATGGCCCATGTATGAGAGAGCGGGGGGTGGTCAGCGTGCGGGGGGATGTTCGCAGCGCCAGAGGGGCGCGCTGGCGATCGGCAATGAGCGGGGAGAGGGGCCATGGTGCCTAAAATGGCCGCCGTGTGTTTCTGCGTGCGGCGCTGGAGAGAGACAAGATGGCGCAGATAATGTTCAGTTACGAACTAAATTTCCACAGGGTGAAACCCTGAAACCAGTCCTAGGATGCTTGTTTCCGGTCCAGGGAGGACCTGGCTTGGCATTTTAGGCTGGACTGTTCCCATGAGGCACAGGGCCAAGACTGATTTGCATATGGCCAGGTCTAAAGTGGGGTGGCATGGTGTGCAAAAGAATGATGGTTTTACCTCAGATCTCTTGACTGGGGGTGAATGTTTTGATTTGTTCTGCATTCCGTCCATCAATTGTGTATCTTTTGCTATCAGTGGTGAAAAGCATGTAGTTACTTCAACTAAACTTTAAGCAACAGAACATAACATTCTCCTTTGTTTTCACTGGTGAAAACCAAACTGAATAGGTCAGTATTTAATTAATTATTGTTTTAAGTCATGTTTGTGAACTCTTCTGAGCACACTAGATTAATACCCTTGGTTGGCCTCCAGAGAAGCTACTTGACCCACCACTGACAATAATCCCTAAAGACCTGCAACCTTTTGAAGCCTTTTACTTCAAGTGCTTTAATTTTTGCCATAGAGTTCTAATGGTTCTGTCTGTAAAACAATGTAAAATAGATTGTTCTGAGCTCATGAAGATAACTTTTCTCACAGCTCGGTAATTTCGGTCATATCAAGTTACTTTTATCTTTTCTTGTCTATTTGAAGCTTGGGAGAGTGGTGGCTACTATGCCTGCTGGTTACAGTTTGGGACATTTGCTAATATGGGTTCATACATCCTACCAAGAACATCAACTACACAATACACCACAAGATGGGTTCATCTGCCACTTTAATTGTATCTTTTGTTGGGATGGTATAGACCTGAATCAAGTGTTTTGCTTCTATATAAACTTACAGCAAATTACAAGTTATGCATTACAATTACCACGTCGATTAAATTAACTAAATATAAACTTATCAGGTTTCAGAAGTCTGAAAAGGGTAGTCAGCCTTACTCTAGGCACATAGGGCTTCATTATGATGTCGTTTGGAGTTGCTTCCGATCGACATCTCTGCGGTTGCGGAACCGACTGACCTCCGGTTGGTGGTCCTGAAACTGCAGTTACGATGCAACTGCATATGGTGCGGTCGCAAACCTCCATTTCTCTACGGGAGCTTTTGCAGCGGCCGGAATCCGGCCACAGCACAAGCTCCCTTAGAGAAATGGCAGTTTCTGTAAATCCCTGCACCGTGTGGCAGGCAAGGTGCCCTCCACACGGTGCTGGGATTTATAGTGGGGCACCATAGATACCACCCCAGCCCACAACCACAGGCCATGGGGAGAAGGGGGCCCTTCTAGGGGTCCTGCTAGGGGCCCGCAGAGTTGCTTTCTGAAAGGCTTTCGATGTCAGAAAGCCCAACATGGAAAGCCTGTCAGAAACCGACATCATAATCTCGAAGGCGTAAACGCTATCCTAAAGGGATCATGTGTGGTTTCCGACAAGCCAACGGGCACCTTGAGCCTGTCGGAAGCCAGTCGGATTGACCAGCCAGTTTGGACTCTGACTGCCATCATTGAAATACGGGGGTCAGAGTTTAAACCAACCATGTCAGTCAGTAAGCCTCCGACAAGCGGTCGGAAGCTTACCAACCAACATCTAAATCAGGCCCATAGTGTTTTGAAATGATGATTATAAAATATGTTTTTCACCTTTACCTAGAACAATATTCCACCTTCATCTAAATGAATGTTTGTCAGAAACCCTTCCAGAGGGCCACGTTGCACGCAGGGGCTACTGGGCCCAACGGTTGGGGTTGAGGCCTTTTCTCCTGATATTATGGGGTCCGACCTACCAGAGATCCTGAACAAGTGGGCCAAGCACTCTTTCTCCACCTGAATCTGTAGTAACATGGTTGAGCAGTCTACTGCTCCCTCAGGGGTGAGGGGGGATTTGGATACAGGGCAGTGAACACAGGCTCACAACTCAATATGCATGCAGCAGCAGCAATAAACTATTGTCCAGCCAAATACACACTTTTATGAGAAAAAAATAAGTATTTTATTACTACAGCTACCAACACAAAGGAAGAATACGACATTCACAAACACCTACACAGTCCCCCTAGAGGTCGGGGCTCTAGTGTTTCTTTGGCAGTTCCCTGTCCCACTCCCTCCTCGCTCTATCAATAGTGGTTTTTCTCCATTCACTATTGGCAGCATCCAGGGTATGCCCCACTAGTAGTCCAAATCTCAAGAGTCTACTCCGTTCAAAAGTCAAAGGTGTTCCAGCACCACAGCATTATCTAGTAGCTAGTTCTCCTGTGGCCAACTGGCCAGCATTCAGTTGCCTGCAGCGACCAGAGGGTCCTTGAAGCTCCTTGTTACCAGTAGGTCTTTTGGTCTCTTCCACAATGGGAAGAAAGGTGATGAGATGTTCCCTGTGTTGATCCCTTGTCTGAGGGTTGATGCGTGGGTGTTCCCATGGCTGCCTCACTCCTTTGACAATGCTCTGGATCAACACACACCTCTGGTAAGTTCCGATGACCCCCACTCTGGCATATGGGGTCACCGCTTCCCAACTGCACTCAGGCACTGACCCGTTTAGCACAGCAGGTGTCCACCCGACAGACCCTCCTAGGATAAGGGGTTGCAGATCCTCAGCTACACATGGGCTCTGGCCTGATCAGCACAGGTTTAGTAAAGTTCACGTGCAGCAGCCCCTACTTGCATACAGAGTTGCAGATCCTTAGCTGCACACGGTCTCCAGCCCGATTAGCACAACGTTCACCACAGCTCATCACACAGCGGCATTCCCCTGGCATAGAGAGATCGCCGACTTTGGCCTGAACATGGGCAATGACCCAATCGATGCAGCAGCCATTTCCTTCACCTCACAACAGAAGTTCATGTGACAGGATTCCCCACTGGACCGCGCTCCCTCCAAAGCTCTCTTCTTCCTCACAGGGCACACTGGTCTTGGAAAGCAGGCGGTCGATGGTGTTCCAGGCTCCAGGGCAGGTTGTCTTGGATTCCTTGGGGGATGCCCCCCTCCCCCAGCAGGGAGCCTAACATGTCCTGGTCACAGTCAGAAGTCTTGCAGAGCTTCCCTTCCTCACACAGCCCGTCTGGCTGCTTTGCAGATAACACTTTTTGTGATCTCATAACCAGTTGCTTCGACAGATCACATTGTGCTTCCCCCCCCATGAAGGGGCTGGGTCTGGTCAAGGTTCTATCTGCCCTGGCCCAGGGATCTGAGGCAATGTTTGTGGCTGGGTGATGCATAGTTGCACCCGGCTTGGTGCTGGGGACAAAAGGAGGCTGTCCTGAGCCTGACTGGGGGAGTATTATATGGTACACCAGGGGTGCTGTGGGAATAGAGCAGGGGCCGGAGTTGAGAATGTGTTAAAAGTCCCTGCCCCAATGCAGTTTCACTGGATACACTGAACCTGGGCCGGCATCTATGGACCCTTAATTACCGGGTATGGAATTTGCAGACCTGGTAAATTAGGACAGGGAGACACAGGACCCCTTACAATGGCGAGTGGTGAAATGCCACCTGGAGTTACCACTCTAAGTGTAATTCCATCACTCATGATCAGAGCTTAAGGGCCTGAATTAGATCTTGGCAGACAGGTTACTCCATCACAACAGTGACGGATATCCTATCCGCCGAAATATAAATCCCATTATATCCTATGGGATTAATATTTCGGCAGACAAGATATCCGTCACCATTGTGTCAGAGCAACCCATCTGCCAAGATCTAAATCAGCCCCTTAATCTTTGATAAGCAGCACTGATGCCTGCGAACATGTATAAAGGGCTCAGTTCCCTAAAATAAGTGTTGGTGGTGCTCACCGGCGACCACTGGCTCAAATTAAGTACTGCTTAATCACAACAAACATGCAACACAAAGCAAACAAAAATAAGAAGGAGTGCAAAAGGTAGTACTGTTGAGTCCACTCTTGGACTGCCGTGTAGATGCCTGTCTGCATGTTGTGTCTTTTTTGGTGTTTGTCTTAACCAGGTGGTGTACACCCTGGAGCATCTCACCTTTCTAAGGCAACATTTTAGGAAAACATTGTAACATGTTTCAGCATACCTGCATAGAACTTTACAGAACTGTCATCATTTTAATGCCATGGTACCAAGGCACATCTACATTTTAATGCACAATGTGACACCTACCTGTACGATCTGGATCATCCTTATTCGATGACACTACATAACCAATTTCTTCTCCATCACTATGAATGTCTTCCTGCACTCCAGGAATGTCTGTCTGTTGGTTGTTCTTTAACTGTGAATGAATGCTTGAAAGGGAGTGGGAGGACTCTGCCCGACTGTTGCTTACTCGCACCCAAGTTGGACTGGATACTTGTTGTTCATCTTCCATTTGATGCAGGTATGGGATCTCACAAATTCCATTTTTATCCAAATACAACTGCTTCAGTCTAAAACCACAAAAACAAGTAAATCTAGCAGTGCTGCTGTTTGGTGGCTGATTCACTGACCCACCCTTTCCACTGATTTTACTAACTTTGAGCTTATGCTCCAAAACACACATGAATAGCTCTCCCCCCCACCAACGTATGTTCACTCCATTCACTCTTGTCCTTCAGCAGTCAAGACTCCCCCCAAAAACAGCAAAAGATAATCAGACGTATTTCATCAGGATGTCCGATTGTGCAATGTATCAACTTGGCAACAATCATTTGGCAAAGGAATCAGGTCTAGTGTTGACTGCCAGCCTATTAGCTTTGCCAGTGTTAAAGTGAAGTTATAGTTGGGTAAGGTACTAAGCTTTTAGCTTACATTAAATATATTCTAGAAATTCACTGAAATAACACAAAGGGTAAAATGACTATATAGTTAGGGCCTGTTATAAAATAAAAGCTAACGTTTGAAAAACACTAAAACAAGTTATAGTTCACCGAGCTAACTATAACTTATACCCCTCCACCATGCACTGATCATAACCGCACATATTACATCACTCATGACATGTTATATGACATCATGGATAACATCTCAAATAACTAAGAAAAAGCCCTCTCGACCAATCAGAATGCCCTATTTTTTTTTTAATCTACGGTACCGCTGGAGTATCACAGTACCAAGCATCCAAATATCACTATACTTTGAAGTTTCATTTTCTAAAATGGCTGAATGGATTTACACCAAATCACAAAAGCACACTTTCTGAGTTAAGATCTACCTGTCTGTCAAATAATAATTTTTCATTCAGTTCAGCTGCATTTCTTGAATCTCTTCCCAAAATTCTTATGGGAAATTACACTGGAAACATACATTTTGGGACCCTCCATTTCCTCGCCCCCCACTTGATGGATCACCACCAAAACTTTTCAGAAAGGAGCAGAGGTGGATGAACTTTTTTTTAAAAACATTTACTTTTGGTGATTATTGCTTAAATAGCACCAAAGTCATTAGCAAAGCAAAAAGAGGTTTTTCTTCTGAAAACTTTGACCTAACTATAACTACACTGTGGCGGCTCTTATTTAAATTTAGCCTTAAGATAACTTTCTCTGCAGCTACTACTCCTGTTTCTAAGAAGAGTGTTGAATCTGTGTACCTGCATTTCACCATGCCTTCAAAGCATAAACTCCACCTCATCCCTGCATCAAATGATGCTGAAGAGAACTTAATGACTTTGTGTGCAAACTATTTTTTCCACTCAACTTATCAACATGTGCCAGGAAGAATTAAAAACAAAAAATCTTACTTGACTATCCTTAACCACTTAAGTGCTAAGGACGAGATGATCTTGTCCTCAGCACTGCCAGTTCCAATGGTGTACTTGAGCTGTTAATTGCTCGCTGTAGATAGGTACTGCCATGTCACTAAAGGAGACCCCAAAACAAAGTTCTATTCTACACCTACAATGCCCATATTTCGATATATAACATTTAATCATCCTTTTATAATAGCTCCAAAACCAGGATCTCACATGGCACTAAATTCATTATATAAATGCAAACATGTAAAATTCCAGAAATAACATGCAGTCTTTGTGACAATTGCACAGTCATGTTACAAAGGATCAAAACCTTCAGCTATCTGAACTTCAGTTTCATTCTCTGAAAATGGATTTGGAAGGTCACCAGATTCAGATTATCCTTCTTCAAAAGGAACCTTTACCCAGTGTGATCTTCCTCTGCACGCAGTCTCACCCATAACCAATAATGATACAACAGATACTCATCTCCTACATCTAGGCTTCGCCACCTTAACTCTGACATCAGATACACCAGATGGAACACATGTAGTGGTCACAGCCAGTTACATAACAGTGACAAAACAGATGTCCCTCCTCTAAACACTTCAATGGACACTCGCATGCTCTATCATATCACTGATACCCATGATGGACCTCCTCTTTGCTAGCTGCAAGTACCAGGTACCTACTGCTAACAAAACAGGTGCCCAACCTGTAGATACCTCATCTGACACAAGTCCATGCTCAGGAAGTGAGACTGGAGGTATTGCTTACCGACTGGAACTCGATGAGCACCAGGAAGCGATACTTCAAATCTGGTTGCACTGAGTTTCTTTCAAAGAAGAAAAGGCTGGCAGTCATGGCAAAGGGTTGGCATTGTCTGGACTGAGGCTTCGCAGGCACAGAGAATGCTTTATGCAACAGCACACAGACACTAAACTACAATTCCCAGCAGGCCATGAACTCCTGCCTAGGCTGAAGAGAGGGTGGCCACCTTTGACATCTAGGTAAAACTTCCCCCTCTTTCTTTGTTGGGATGGTTTCTTTCCTTATTCACCCAGGCTCCGCCAAAAGAATACCATACATTATTCACGAAATCCTCCCCAATACTCAAGGGTAGATCTTTACTGTGGGAGTAGTGTGGTGCACCTTCCTATGTCAGATAGTCAGTGCCATTATTATTTATAATTTAACCTATGTGAACCCTACAAGCCCAAAATATACAAGGTGTATTGATGGTATTGATGCAGAGACCAAAAGATTATATGCTAAGCACAATGCGCTATTAAAAAATAAAATAAACAAAGAACAAATAATTTGGGTTACCTTTTCAGATTGGCAAGACTTGCAAAAACACTTGGTTGAGACAGTTTGTTGTCATCAAGCATCAATATTTCAAGAGATGGAAACCTTTTGATCTCAGGATTTTTACTGCAAAGACAAGATTTGATCTTTCAAAAGGCATCCTAAGTAAACAGCCTATTTATGTAAAAATACTGTATAACGCTGAATGTTATCAGACAGATATGTTTAAGTGGTCAGTGAGTGGCTTCAAGAGAAACCAAAGGTTGGCGCACAAGGAGTGTGATTTCAAATTCCACTCCATGCAGGTATGTACTGCAGGTGTCACAGGTTAATAAGCAAGGCAAAGTGGTGTATCAAACCCTAGGAGAGCTAACCTAAAATTCGCTTTAGGAAACACTTGTCCAATATATTGAACAATAAAAGGATGTGAGCATAATATTCAGTAAAATGGGTTGTCACTTACCTAAATGTGACATAGCAGAGCTCTGCATTTTATTCGGGCCACGAGTATTGTGACGCCCAATGTCAAGAGCAAAGCTGGAACCAAAATGATCGTAAATTTTAATCGAGTAACCTACATGTGCAACCCCAGCTCAAAGTCTGTAATGTCTCGAAGTCCCAGCTAATGTGTAAGAGAGAACTTTGACAATAAGCCAGCAGGCAGCCTTACACAGAACACATAAGGGTCACTGTTTGTGAGGGTGGCATGGAAATAAAACAATGGCGACAGCTGATTGCCATGCCTAGAATACTGCATACAGAAGCCCAAGTATATAATTAAAGCAGTCAGGCCCCATTCAAGGGGCTAAAGGGCAGACAGGAGCTACTAGGCCCCAACCCTGGTGGTTCAGGTCATTTGCCACTGGTGCCCTGGGCCTGCAAACTGGGCCCAGTACAAGCCTTTCCGCACTTGACTCTCAAGGCAGAGAGGTCGAGCAGTCTAAGCAGTGAAGTAGTGTGGGAGGCATGAACTTAGAACTCAACCATTAACCTACAGACACAATAACTTCAATGTCCAGCCCAGTGCTTGTCTCTTGGAAAACGTCATTTAATAACACAACAGCACTAAATACTGCACAATCCAATTATGCTCAGGAGTACAGAGTTGACTCTCCAAGCTGAAGCACCCATTACGTGGGCACAGTAAATTGTGAGAGATCTGTACCTGGCTGTTATCAGCCTTTCTAAAGCAGTAATCTGCAACAGACAAAAAGGCAGACCTAGAAACATCCTCACATCGAACAACCAAAACTGCACTCCAACTGTTCATGGCTACCATCCACCAAACAGCAGTGTTCAGGGAGTATTAATCAGCAGCCTTTGCTAACAAAGTCTTCATGGAATATCTAAATGTAGCCCTGTCTCCATTCTCCTCACTTCAGTGTCTGGATCTCAACCCTCCAGCCACAGGTATCCAGACAATACACTTGTACTCTCTGAGAAAGTTGCCTGACCTAGAAACACTTCAACCTTTGGCAGCACAAACTGCAGTCCCACCCTTCACCGCTACCATCCATCTAGTCTCCTCACCACAGTATCTGGATCTCCACCCTCCTGCCACAGGAATGCACTGTCTGGGAAAGCTGTCCTTATCCTCCATCTGGTGCCATGCTACACTGGGGCATCTGAAAGGATCCCAATGGTTTCAACACTCAGACTCACACAGACGCACAAATACAAGGCCTGATTCAGAAAGGTAAACTTAGACCAAAAGTGAAAGTTTAGACCTGAAGTCTAAGATTAGACCAAAAGTCTAACTTTATCAGTAGTAAAGTTAGACTTTTGGTCTAAACGTAGACCAAAAGTCTAACTTTACTTCTAGTTAAGTAACATTTTTGGTCTAAACTTAGACTACAGGTCTAAACTTTGACTTTTATTCTAAGATCACCTTTGTGAATCGGGCCCATAGAGTCCTACTGCCAGACATGTATCACAGGCTTATTGCACATGGACTTGAGATACACATGATGTCAGTGCGTGGTTCGCGAGTACACATCGTAGCAGAAGTTTACTTTAGAGGGGCCAGTATGCCAGATTCTCAAGGACAAAGATAAAAAAGGTCAGGTCACACTATAAATCACACAACACGGCACACTGCCACCACGGCTTTTTGTGCCACACCTATGTCAGGGATAGTAGTCCTCTGCACACTATGAAGGCATACCTAGTGTGCCCCTCCAAGAAATATGACAGGTTCTGGACCTCACATTGGCTCTGCGCACATGCTTATGTGAAGCAAGGGCTATAATAGAAGTCAGGATACCACATTCACATGCCATTGGGCACTCAGGGTAGGCAAACATGCGTATAAACCATGCAGGGGACATTCCTGTCCCAAACAGAACACCCTTGAAATGCACTCACAACAACTGAGACACTGAAACAGCTTAAGAATATCCCTAGCGTATCATATAAGAAAACAAATAATTCCTTACAAAACATAAATAGATAAGACATCATGGTCACAAACCAATGCTTAAAACCTAGTGAAATTCCCCTGTTAAAGTTAACTGCGCCATAACAAATCATGAACATGCAGATTCTAAGCTCTTCTAAAATATATCTACACTATCCCCCCTCAATTTGATAATTTCCATGTTACAGTCTCCTATATTCTGGTTTGGTTCTCAAAAGAAGGACTTTCAGATCTAATTTACATGTGTGTTCAGCTGCTATCATGTAGTGTATTGCTCCAGCATAAACTCCAGTGATTGGCAAAACTATAAACACTTCTTTGTAGGGAATGACGCCTTGAGTTTGAAACATGTAATTGTGACTCTTCTGGTCAAAAGCTGACCTCTTCACTAAATAAACAAACAAACTGAGAGCCAATATACAATTTACCAATTGTTTCTAAAACTGATGAGAGGTGTTTTAAGGGGAGGTGGTTCCTGGCAGGGAATGAAATTAAGATGGCCCTATGAACATAAAACCAAAGTTGCTGTAGTAGAAGATTGTCAGTAGCCAGCAGTGCTAATTCTACCAGACCTACTATTGGCCTTCAACATGATAGAGCACCAGAACCTTATTAGAAAGAATGGATCAGGCCCCGAGACATGGGAGCAACACAAAGTCCAGTTTAGCCTTCTCTCTGGTACACTTTCGCGTGTGTTCTATGTAGATTTTGATCTTAGTCCCGGGTCCTATACTGTTGTGATCCACAAGGCACAGAACTCTCTCTATTCTTTTTCAATGGCTCATGCTCCTCCTCTAGGTGCACAATCAGGAACATCAGAGGTACCACAATGACACCCGGCTAGCAATGCAGCTTGAGAATCGGTGGGTGGTGGGAGGGGCCCATTGCTCATGTGTTATCCTTGGCTAGCATCATTGGGGTCAGAAGGAAGTTTCTTCAGCTAGTGATGCTCAATGCTTCTCCAATCCCCTTTAAGTGAAGTGTTATGCTGCGCACTCTCTAATAACTGCCCCAGTGTTCACAATCTTCTGTGTTTATTTTGATCACAACCTATTGTGAAAACACTAAACTTATCAAAAGCTGTTCTTTTTAGGTCTCGCTAGCGTAAGGCTGCGTGCATGCGCAGTCTCGCTGGCGAGATTTAGTGTTGACAGGGTATTTTCAGTAAGGGGCATTAAGCCCCACCCCTCTTTCCCATTGGCCGGCGTCACCGTTTATGGTAAACGGCGGCCAGCCATTGGGAAAGAGGTGCCGGTGATGTTTTCGCTTGGCTTTTCGAGCCGTCCCATTTGGACGGCCTCGCCTGCTTTGCATTGGTCGCAAAAGGTTTCTTATCTTTATGAGGCCAAACACATGGCCCCATAAAGACAAGAAACCTTTTGGCAGGCGAGGCCACGGCAGAAAAAGCCAAACGAAAACGTCATGGCGAGCACTTGTGTTTATATGCGCTCGAGCCATGCTGTGCATTCTACATTCCAGGTTGTGAATCGTAAAGTTTACCACACGTGCTGCTGCTACAGAGTGTGAGGTGAGGGGGGACAGGGAGCAGTGGGCCTTGGGAGGGATGAGGTGCCGTTGCCCAGGGGAGAGGGTGGGAGAGATATGTGGGGCGGCTGGCGGGGTTAATATTACCAACTGAAATGGTAATAAACAGCAAGAACGTTATGGGGCATTAATAAAGTGCTAAGGGAAATAGTTGCAGGATATTTCTGAGTTTTGGTGTATTCGCCTAGCTCATCTTTCACCGATTGTGGCTCGTCTGGCGAGGTCCCCGCCCGAGGGTGGATTTCCTCCTCAAGGCACATTTGTGGGGATGGGTGTGTTGGTGATGAAGCCACCAGGTGGCTGGGGTCTGTGGAGGTCGCCGTGGGCTGCTTGGTTGCCGATCTAGGGTTGATGCAGTGTTGGAATGCCCGCGGTGACTGGCGTTGTGGTCGCCTAGACTTTCGTGATGGGTGCAAGAAATTAAAGGACGGAGTAAAATTCAGGAGGGGGGGGGCCGTGGGAGCGGGAGGAGTTTGAGGGGAAGGGAGGGCGACACAGGAGTTTATTTTATGCATTTTTATATAACGCGGACTTTACCCGAAGGGGTCAGGGTGCCATCAGACAGAGTGGCAAAGGTGTTGTTCTGGGGTGTGGGCGGAGTGGGATGGTTGGGTGAAGGAAGCGGGGGCGATCGGCTGAGGGTAGGAGGGGGGGCGTTGTGGGTTTTGGGGGTCAGAGGGCTGCGTGGGAGGGTGCGGGATGGGGAGTGAAGGGGAGGTGGGCGTTCCTCGGCGGGTCAGGTATGCGCAAAGGCTGGGAGGAGACTTGGCGGCAGTTTGAGCAACATTCAGGGAGGATGGATGTTTTTGCCGGGTTGGGCTCGGCCTGCTGGCATGTGGCTAGCTGTGGAGGATAAGGGGCAGTACGGAGGATTTGATGTGGGACGGCCGGAGTGTCGGCGCTGGTTTGGATGGGTGGGTGATGTGTGAAAGTCGCATGGCGCCTGGGGGGGTTGGTTGCAGGAGTAGCGGTTGGGAGGGGGGACTGTTTCTCGGAGGGCTGCAGGCTCACTGTGGAGGTTGCGAAAGGAGGATCGGAATGTTATTAAGCAGGCAATAATAGGCGGGATTGGGACCCCAGGGGGGGCGACGGGCCTTGTGGGCGGGACTGTCGACTTTGGGCCAGTGGGATGGGGTGCGGTTTTCAGTGTGGAAGGGCAGCCAGAGGTCCTGGGCAGGTTGTTAGATGTCCGGGGAGGCGGACTTTGTCCGGGTGTGGCGCAGCGGGTGGTCCTGGGACAGACTGACGCACATTGATTGGGGTTGGAAGGGGACGAAGGCGCGCCGGGGGGAGGGGTGGGGGCAGGGGGCACTGGGGAGAGGCAGCGTCGGGTCTCATTACATGTTGAAGGGAGGTGCCATGGGCACAGACAAGGTGTACAGCACCTGGAGGCTAATTACATCTGGGTTTCTCCCCTCCCGCTATCCTCATTTCTCTTCGGCCTCAGGTGGAAGGGGTGCGGTGGACTTCCGAGGAATCCCTCGGCATTCCTGCCACATCTGGAAGTGGGGGAGTATGGGGGTTTGCAGTGCCAGGCACTGGTGGGTGCTTCACCCACAGCTGGGGAGTGCAGCGTTTAGGCCCCGGGTGACTAGGGGTGAAGCACTGTCTGGGGAGGGATGAGGAGGCGCTATACAGGGAGCAATGTCTTCGGGTTATGCAGAGGTCCCTCGGGGGCGGGTGATAGGAAGAACACACTGGGAGGTTGATGCAGTCCTGGGGTGGGGGAGAAGGCGAACCTTTACTTCTTTAAGAAGCACATCTAGACATTGGGGGTTTGTGCCCCATCTCAGGGTGCGTTTTGTGCATTTATTCCTATTATCCCTGGTTCAGCAACATGCTCATGGATGCCATGTCTACTCTGTATCTATGTCAATATTCTTTATGACACAGACATGTCACGTGAAGTAGCCCGCTGAGTTGGGGAGCTGATGAAATGTATCTCTGGATGTTATAACTCCATAGGTCTGCTCATGGCCTCACCTTCAAGGTGCTGTTTGATTCTGTCTTAAGTCCCGGGTGAGAGGGCAGTGGTTGGGGGCTTCCCGTGTTCCTGCTGGGGGGCATTGTACTGTGAAGTTATGGAGCACACTGTTGGGTGTGAATGGGCAGTCAATTATTCGAACTCTGCGTGATTTAAAACACATTCACACAGTCACGTGAACAAATATGCCTTGGTGGCAGCACAATGGGCATGCAGCTATATCGTGACTTGTTGTCTAACATGGGGAGGTTCATAGAGTCACTAGAGGATTATGAGGAATCTGCTGTGAAAGTGATGGACGAGCACTGATGTGGAATCCCACACTCCTGTGGTGTTTAGGCCCTATGATGAGTGCGCACAGACACAGATACAGCTAACATTTAAAAAGCTTCTGGCAGGCATCTGTGAAGGCCATAACCCCCGACCCCTGGGGATTGTAAACATCAAGGGGCCTTCATGTCAAGCTCAAAGACTTCATAATAAATCAGGTCTTATCTCCGGGAAACTCATTCCTTAGCTGCCCTCTAGGCAGGGACAGGAAGGCAGGATTACGGTTCCAGCACGAGACAAGCATTTGCAATGCAATGGGCCTCGCATTTATACGAGTTTAAAATATTGGCATTGTAAATAACAATGCCGTTTATTTATCTTTTAAAAACAAAAATAAAAGGCATTGCCATTTGCAATGTTAATAGCTAAAACTCTTGTAAATGCGAGACCTATTGCATTTTTAATGCTTGTTTAGATGGCCACACAGATCAACAATTTTGTCAGAATGGGCCATCTCCAGCTTTATGTCACTAACGCACATTTCTAGAGGTAGACACACACAAACATGCATGCAGAACAAAGTCACAACCATTATTGTGCAACATAAAAGAGATGAAATCTCCAAATTCTCCAGAGCTAACAAGAGACTTCACAAAGAACTGACTTCAATGTGTTTTGTTTGGATTATTAAGAAGTATGGACAAAGGATCATAGAGACAAGGCTTTTCCAAGTCAAGGGTTCCTCTCTGAAATTAGTTGCCCAAAGCACTCTAGTGAATTGGTGATCACTATTCATGCGATAGTTTACTGAAGACATGTCTGTTTATCAAAGCACATGGGTGCAACACACCCAGAGAGGATCCAGGTAGGCAGTATGACACACGTTAAATGAGCTCAGGGCGTGCACCTTAAAAAATAAGAAATTGTAAAGATCTTTATTTGCCAGCAGAACTTTCCTGGGCTGGTTTGGGGAATCTTAAGGACTACGACACACACATGGACCTGTGGTCTACTTACAGCTCTGAGACGGCCATGTCCGCAGGAAGGTGAGTGAGACCATTTCCTGTCAAGTGCAGGACTCTCAGGCGAGGGAGAGTTCCAAGCCCTAGGACATCATCAGCTAAAAGGTTATTGTAGGAAAGGTCCAGAATCTGAATAAATAAAAACAAAGAATCCATCACATTAAGTGTATCTTATGGTTACCACAGGAGTCCACAATGGATATGGACTGAATGCACTTTTGTAACATCAATCCCCCCATTACACATCTGGAATTACAGATACCATGGGGCATGGTAATTCCAGGCTTAAGGTGTTAGTACAGTATAACAGGATTTGACTTTAGGAACAGACAGTAACTTTGGGATTTGGTATTTGCAAATCTATTCCCTCATGTTTTTCTTCCCACACACATTTTGACTCATTTTTCGTACCGGAATATGTGTGCAGAAAAGTTACAAACCACGTATTCCCATGAAAAACGTGTAATTCTGATTCTTGCAGAAACTCATGTATCCAAAGAATTGGAATACCAAAATCACTCATTCTGAGGGTCTTAAGTTGAAGGACAGCCAATATTCCCGATACAACTCACAGCTATTCCAAGATTGTCACTGGCCACACAAACAGCATTCAAGAGAGTAAATTGTATTTTGAAGAACGGATGGGGATGTGTGCAGAGCTAGTAAAAAGACATCACTTGATTTCACAAAATAGTATCCTATTGAGTGTAGATGGTGGGAGTGGGCACGGGGTGCTATATGTGAACACCTCTGACATTTGGATGTTCACAGTAGAATAACAAGATGGTGAGTATGGAACACAAGCAAGGCGGCAAACCCAAGAAAGGCGGCAAACACAAATGGAAAGCGAGTGCTTACCCTAGTAACATCAGAACAGTGGTTACGCTCCCTGGCTAACCACTTTTGTACAGTCACTGCAGTGAATAACTGGATTTCGATCCAGTTGTTCACGATAAAGCCTTCCTTTGAAAGCCATGTACAACACTGTATTTTTCAACAGAGAAAGAAAATTCAATAACAACAAGAACAAAACTTGCAGCAGGAAGAATTTCTGACACTCACTTCAAGATGGGGAAAATCTCCAGCACCAACTTTGAGATTCTGGATCCGGTTCATAGAAAGCTCCAGTTCTCGGAGTGCAGAAAACTTACGGAAGTGACCTGTGCATAGAGGAAAGACAGAGATATCAAGCAGTCACTGCCTGCTTAAATGCATAGGACATCGCTTTGAGGGGAAACAGCCTTTACAAAGAGGTTTTCACCACGCTGTGCCTTTACCACACAGTTTTTACCTCGCATGTTTTACCACATAATATGCCTTTACAACGCATGCCTTTACCACACATTTATGGTAAGTTGGGGTTTCCCCCCACACATTTTTTTTATATATATAAATAATGCGTAGTAATGACTTCCGGTGTAAAGGCATATGCGTTCTAAACTATTGCGGGATAAAAAATGTGTTAAAAAGTCATGCAAAGTATTTCCCTGCGTTTTTCCGTCATACAACCCACTTAGAGCAAGAACAGGCTTAATCCTACGACATCCTGTGTTGTACTCTCCTTCCACTACCTACATATGGCAATGCAAGTTGTATGCATGCTTGCATATATCAGAACTGTTCATCACAGACCTAGCGAAGAAACATAGAGGGTGGGGATCAGTTCAAGATGATGGGGAAGAGTGTTCCCTGAATATTACATCTAACGAGGAAATAGGCGCTGAGAGGCCCCTTATCAGTGGGACCAGCATGAACAAATTATGAATTCAAGCGGTACTTAAAATTGTAAATAAATAAGGATCTTAAATTTGCACTTTATGTAATAAGGCACTTAGTCTCTTTGTTATGTTATGTTAAAATAGTTTTATAATGCGCACAGCTACCCAAAAAGGGTTTCCCAGGTTTATCTCACTCATGCAGGTTACCTTTTCTTCCTTGTTTTCTCCCATTGTCACTGTTTTCATATCTTTTTTTCCCTCCTTTCATAATTTTTTGCCTGTCTTTTGTTCTTCCCATGAGTCTTAATCTGATGCCACAAAATAAGTGATGGTGCATTAAATTGAGTGCCAGTGCAACCATCGTCCCAAATTAGGCACTTTAGGGCTTGATTCATAAAGGTAACTTACACTTTAGAGTAAGTTCACTCTTTGAAGTAAGTTTACTACTTTCGGTATTCACAATTCCAAGTGTAAACAGACAACAAAAGTGTAAGTTGCATGTCTCCACCCCCTGAGAAATGCAATTAGCTTTCTCTTGTGTGGGTGAGTGATGGCCCTCCCTAAACCACTCCCTGACCCTACCTAAATCCCTCTTTCTACTCCCCAATCCTAAAGCCTTTTGTGGTATGTCCGCCCATTCTTTAAACCAGTCCCCTGTGTCCCTACCACCCTTACTACTAAAACCTATACTTACGTGTGCAGATACTTTGCACTTCTGGTGGAGAATGACACACATAAGTATAGGAAATGCGGAGGTGTAAAACTCCACACGTAGTTTGTGAATTGTAATTTTTATTTTGTTTTGTAGTACTACAAAGTGCGGTTTGAGAATCAAGCCCTGCATGCAAAATTACTAATAACATAGGTTGGGATAAAAAAAATGGTATGTATGTCCGGATATGTGAAACTGAGACTGGTGGATCCTGGTATAGAAATATTGCAGGCCGTAACTTACTATTACCGTTGGTACTCTCGCTCCTCCCCCTTCACAGACAAAGTTGTAGAGAAAACAGTCAACAGGAAACTGACACGATTCATTGAAGAGAACGCCGTCCTCGACCCGTCCCAATCCGGATTCCGAAGCAACCACAGCACAGAGACTGCCCTACTCGCTGCCACAGATGACATCCGCACCCTCCTGGACCAAGGCCACTCAGCAGCCCTCATCCTACTCGACCTATCAGCGGCCTTCAACACCGTCTCCCACCGCACACTAGTCACCAGACTACACAACTGAGACATACAAGGAATAGCCCTGGGCTGGATCCAATCATTCCTCACCGGAAGAAGCCAAAGGATCAGACTCCCACCCTTCCTCTCCGACCCCACGACAATCACCTGCGGAGTCCCACAGGGTTCATCCCTGAACCCCACCCTGTTCAACATCTACATGACCCCTCTCGCAGCCATCGTCCGACAACACGGCCTCAACATCGTATCCTACGCCGATGACACCCAGCTCATCCTCTCCCTCACCAAAGACCCCACCACTGCCAAACTCAACTTCCAGAAAGGAATGCAAGACGTCACAATCTGGATGACCAACAGCTGCCTCAAGCTCAACGCCGAGAAGACAGAAGTCCTCCTCCTCGGTACCACCCCTTCTGCATGGGACAGCACCTGGTGGCCAACCGCCCTCGGAAGTCCACCTACCCCCTCAGACCACGCCAAGAACCTCGGCATCGTACTCTACTCATCACTCACCATGAACCAACAAGTCAACGCCGTCACCTCCAGCTGCTTCAACACCCTCCGCATCCTCCACAAGACCTTCAAGTGGATCCCCCCTGAGTCAAGGAAGACAGTCACCCAAGCACTCATCACCAGCAGACTAGACTATGGAAACGCACTGTACGCCGGCATCAACAAGTCCCTACTCCGCAAACTCCAGACAATAAAGAACACTGCCACCAGACTCGTCCTTGGCATCGCCCAACACTAACACATCAGTCAAAACCTACAAAGTCTCCACTGGCTCCCCGTGGAGAAAAGAGTTACTTTCAAAATCCTCACTCACGCCTACAAATGCCTATACAACAACGGACCCAAATACCTAAACGACAGAATCAACTTCCACGTACCCAAAAGAAACCTCCGATCTTCCAAACTCGCACTGGCCGAAACCCCGCGCATCCTCAGAGCCAGAGCAGGTTTGCACCCAAGACCTGTAACGAGCTACCGGCAGACATCAGACGCGCCCCCTCCCTGAACACATTCAGGAAGACCCTCAAGGCCTGGCTCTTTGGCTAAACAGATCTGCGCCCCCCCCCTTCAGCGCCTTGAGACCCTCACGGGTAAGTAGAGCGCTTATAATTCCCTGATTGATTGATTGGTAAATACTGGTCATTTACTACTGAGTTAAAATTACAGCTACTGGTAATTGCATTACAAAAACAAACCCTGTTGAATATTAAAAAAATCCACTAAACCAACAATATTATTTTATAGGCAGATGCACGAAACGTCCAAAAAGTAAAGCTAGGGGGCACCTTTGCATCTGGGGGTGGAGGGAAGTTCTCTCTTTACCCTTCTCATTTTCAAGGGCACTATTAGAACAGTGCCCGGAAAACATGCTTTGCTTCTCGTTTACAGGAAGGCCGGGCAATATATGGTAATATCATCATGAAGGTAATTGTGATACCGCAAGCTGCAATCACGATATCACAAATATGATTTGAAATGGAAAATAACGTTGAGGTAGTCCTGCTTTTTTGGCATTTAATCGTGTGGTGTTAGCACTAGTTAGGTCGAGCATTCGAGACCTCTTGTATATACTTTAGTATATACTTATTATATACTTATATGTGTATGTACTTTGTAGGCTCTGGAGATTAGCCCTAGGACTAGTCTGCTTCCGCTTAGGGACTTTTTTCTGTTCAACTGCCTCTATTTAACTGTCTTGATAGAAAACGACCAGCAGAGGTCAGTAAAATATCAGAATTGCTTTCTGCTGAGAGACTTTCTTTTTTTAATTTTTCTGGCTACTGCCTCTATTTAACTTTCTCAATAGAAAACGACCAGCAGAGGTCAGTAAAATACCAGAATCACTTAAGCATTCTCTAGATTCCAGTCCATAGAAATTGTCTTCCATGAGCACCGGAAAACAATAATATTTTTTTCAAATCTTGTATTTTCAGTGCTAGGACCACCAAAGGCCCTGATTTTATATAAAAAACAGAGCTTTGAACTATACAATTTCCTGCTGAAAGGCAATATTTCTCTCCATGTGTTCCCATATCTGGCGTGTCACGCAGTTTGGTGCTTACTTTCCTTCCATGTTTAAGTCGAGTTACAGCATTTCCTGATATGGTAATATCATTTTTCTACAAATAGAAAAGTTGTGTCTTAATATTATGTCATGTGAAAAATAGGTGTTCTCCCGCAAGCCGAGGGTTGCAGTATGTTCCATGGTAATGTTGTCCTACATAGGGGACCTCTCGGGTTCGCCGTCCGTTTAGAGGGACTGTTGAACAGAGACAGCTGCAACCCCTGGGGCCAGGCGAGGCCGCACTGCCACCTTAAGGACCCAGCACGCACCATTCATTCACACTGGCAGCGGTCTGGCCAGTGAAATGCGGCACCCAGGGGAAGTGAGGTCGACAGACCAGTCTTCCCCTGGGGAGTTCGCGCGAGACCGGGACAGGGGTCTAGTTAGTTTTGGGGGGTGGGGTTTTAGGAAAGTTTATAAGGGGGCAGGAGAGGAAGTTCTTCCTCTCCCCAGCGCCTCAGGGAGGGTTAAGGGAAGTTTTTGTTGTTGTCCAAGTAGAGTGGCCCGGTCCGTCGGCTGGGTCGTGGGAGCGGCGCCACTTGTGTCCCGGTGTGCGGAGGCTATATAGGGCTGGAGCGGTCGTGGTGAAGGGACCTCGGCAGCTAAGCGCGCTTTCGGCAGAGGTGTAAGAAAGGCGGAGCCTGACGCGGCGGCCGTGCGCGCCGCCCTGCAGGTGCTCGGCCGGGCCGGGTGAACCGATCTCCTGCGGCCCGGCGTTTTAGATCAGGCTTGGGTCGCAATTACCCGGACGCCGCGATAGGCATCGGCAGGAGTGGCAGCGGCGGTGGTGGCTTGCCAGGATGAGCCACCACCGCCTAGAGCAGGTATGGTGGCGCGGGATAGGGGCAGGCGGAGGCCAGTAAGCGCGGGGGACGGCGGCTGAGCCTCCCCGTGCGTATGCATAGTGAGGCGGCAGCGCTCCCGTGGTGCTGGGGGCGGGGGAGGGGCTTTGGCAGGCATGCAGGGCATTTCAGTGGACACGGGGGACAGAAGGAAGGTGGGGATTCTGTTGGGGGGGAGGAGGGGGCTTGGGGGGAGAAGCCCATTGATCTGTCAGGGGGGGTAAACGGGGCAGTGGGGGGCGGGGGGGTAAGGGGAAGGGACCATTGAAAGCGGCAGTTGTGCAGGGGGCGAAGTCAGTGCGAGGTGAGGGTGCCCCGGCCCTTCCAAGGGTGAGGGGCCAGGCCCCACCGTAGGGGAGGGTGTCCGTTGGGTTCACAGGTGGGATAGCATGACGCTAGAGGAGCGCATTCGCGATCAGCGGCGGGTAATTGAGGAGGCGGAGCTCAGGTGGCAGGAGATGTGCGCGGCCAGGGAGTTGGCGGGGGGGTTTGCACCGAGGGGGGTCTGTCCCCCGGCACAGCCGGCGGAGCTGGCGCCAGGGTGAGGACAGGGCAAAGGGCAGCCTAGGGCACGAGGCCAATGGGTCTTGGTGGATGAGGTAGGGACTGCCTTGACGCTGCAGAGACCTGGTGTTGCTGGGGCCCCCTCGGGCTTTGACGGTCTGGGGGGAGGGGGGTGTAAGCCAGCGGTGGAAGCTGGTAGAGGCCAGGGTGGGCCGGCGGGTGCAAGATGGCCTCCAAACGCCAGGGCGAAGCAGCAGGGGGGTCCGCAGCGGCCTGCCCTCCATCGAGGGAGCGAGCATCGTCAGCGCCAGAGTGTTAGTTTGTGCCTGGCATGAAAGGAAAGGGTGCGAAAAGAGTGGTGAGTGAGGTGCGGAAGGCGCTGGTTGAAGAGGTGCATGAAGAGCAATTGGATTATGATTCGGAAAGTGAGGAGTTGGAGGAAGGTGAAGTGCGTGAGGTGCCCAGGGGATGGGAGAAGGCGGCAACAAGACGGCTTGGTGTTTTACAGGCGCCGCAGGCCAGCAGCAGTGGGACCCAGACGGAGAGCGTGAAGTCGCCAGTGATCGGTGGACAGGAGAGTGCGGTGCCAGTGAAGCTTGCAGGTGAAGGTGCTTGGTGGGATGCGTGTGATAAAGGGGGTAGAGGTGGTCGGAAGAAGGCCTGCCGGTCGGTGGGTGTTGGGGATGGGTCTGTGCGGGAGGTGGGAGCGCCGGTCAAGGTGGCAGAGTCGGCAGGGGGGGAAAGCAGTTGGTGGGTGCTGGCGTTCAGACTGACAAGCCCGGGGAGCCAGAGGGGAAAGAGGAGGCGGGAGAAAAACATCGCAATTAGTTGCCGTACATGGGCCTGGCTATGCCCTTAGGGTCGCAGAAGACGAGGTCTAGGATTTGGAAGCACGAATATGTGGACGTTTTCAAACTGTTGCATAGAGAGATTCAGGCCAAGGAGGGTTCGAAAGTGGAGGAATGGGAGTTGACTAGGTGACCGAGGGTACCGGTGAATATGGAGAATTGGACATCGGCGTTTCTGATCTACGCGAGCATATATTGTGAGAAACACCAGGATAGGGCCATAGCGTTGTTGAAGTATATGGATATTATACGCAAGGCGCAGATGCACTTTGGTGGCTTTGCATGGCTCAGTTACGATGAGGAGTTCAGGGCCAGGATCAGTGTTAACCCTGACAAGCCGTGGGGGGAGGTGGATCAGGAGCTGTTGGTCCAATGGATGTCCTCCACTCAGTCGGCGGCTTCTACGCACACGGACGGTGGGCTTCCGGTTGCTTATCGGTCTTTTCAGCCGCGTCCCGCCCAGTCTGGGGCGGGGGGCAGGGTGTTACAGGGGGAGCGGGTGGACAGACCTTTCCCTCAGGGAGAACGGGGCAGTCACCTAAGCTTGGGGGGGGGCACCACAGGGGCATGTTGGAACTTTAATAAGGGATTCTGCACATGGCACCCTTGCAAATTCAAGCATGAGTGCTCCAAGTGCGGCGAACGCCACCCTGTCATGCAGTGCTTCACGATGGCCACTCCCTCTGAGCAGTGGCGGATTACTAAAGGACGGGGGCAGGCTGGACCAAAGGGCTCCTACACGGTTGAAGTGGAGGCCGTGGGTCCGTGGCTCTCTAGGTACCCTGATAAGGAGGCGGCGTTGAAGATTCACTGGGGGATTGCTGAGGGGTTTTGTGTGGGGTATCAGGGTCCCAGGGAGCTGAGATGGGCATAGAACTTGCGGTCAGCTAAAGAATTGCCAGGAGTGGTGGAGTCAAAATTGAGGAAGGAGGTGCTGGAAGGTAGGATTGCGGGTCCTTTTGACACATGGCCGATGCCGGAGCTTATTATCTCTCCGCTGGGGGTGGTGCCCAAGAAGGAGCAAGGGGAGTTTCACTTGATTTATCATTTGTCTTGGCCATAGGGGGCATCAGTGAACGATTTCAATGCGGTGGAGGATTCCAATGTGTTGTACGCGTCCGTGGATGATGCGATCGGCTTGGTGCAGGCATGCGGCCGGGGGCGTAATTGGCAAAGTGCGACATCAAACCAGCGTTTAGCCTCCTTCCTATTCATCCGGCGGATTTCTCATTGTTGGGAATGGAGTTCGGGGGGGCGATTTTTGTTGATAAGGTCTTGCCCATGGGCTGCGCTGTGTCCTGTGCGCTGTTTGAAATGTTCAGTTCCTTTTTGCAGTGGGCCTTCACGGACAGAAGTGGGCACCAGTTGGTGTCGCACTACTTGGATGATTTCACAAGGTCAGACGGGGGAGTGTGAGGAGGCTCTTGGGCAGTTTCAGCAACTAGCCTGTGATTTTGGGGTCCCTTTGGCGCCGGAGAAGACGGCTGGGCCCAGCTGTTGTCTGACATTCCTGGGTATTGAGCTGGACTCCGTGGCATAGTCGGCGCGGTTGCCTACACAGAAAGTGGGGGAGATGCAGGAATTCTTGCTGCATGTGATGAGGGAATGGAGGATTGATTTGAGGACGGTGCAGCGGCTCTTGGGTTTGTTGAACTTTGCGTGTCGAGTGGTGCGGGCTGGCAGGACTTTTTGCAGACGTCTCAGCATGGCTATGTCGGGGGCGGTGCTCCCTCATCACAGAGTCAGGATCTCTATGGGCGTGCAGGCGGATTTGCGGATCTGGCATTGTTTCCTGGCTGATTTCAATGGTGTGTCTTTGGATTTTGTGGACGACAGGATGGTGTGGCAGGTGCAGATTTTTTCGGACGCTGCTGGTGCTAAAGGGTTCGATGTTTTTCTGGGACGGGAGGTGGTGTGCGGAGCAGTGGCCAGAGCACTGGCTGAAGCAGGACAGGAGCATCGCGTTTCTGGAATTCTTTCCTTTGCTGGTCACGCTGGAAATAAGGGGCCTGGAGTTTAAGAACAGATCGGTCTTATTTCATGTGGACAACAGGATGGTGGTTGACCTGGTAAACGATCAAAAAGCAAGGGATCTGCGAGTGCTGCGCTTGCTGCAAAGTTTTATGCTGCTCTGTTTGCGTTTCAATGTGCTGTTTCACGTGCAACATGTTCCAGGCGCAAGCAATGACATTGCGGATGCATTGTCTCATTCGCAGTGGCAGCGCTTCAGGAGGCTGGCGCCGGGAGCAGAGGCTTGCAAGACCAAGGTGCCGGAGGGTATCTGGGCCTGGGGGAGTGAGAGTAGTGGGCCTGGTAGAAAAGTCTATAGCTGACTTCACAAGGCGCGCTTATCACTTGGCATGGTCTGAATTCGGTGCTTTTCTGGGATGGACTAGTGTGACTTGGCGTATGTCCCGGGGCAGCTGTGAGCAGGGAGTGATACAATTTGTTTTAGACTGTATGGACAGAGGTTTGTCGCAGGTTACTATTGCAGGGAAGTTGGCGGGGATTTCTTTTTATAGCATGATGTATTTGGGGTTTGACCCAGCAAAAAGTGAATTGCAGAGCAGAATGTTGAAAGGCTGGGGTAGGGAGAGGGGGGAAGTTGGGGGAGGGGCCCTGCGGGAGCCAATGACGTTTGACTTGTTGGTTGAATTATTGGCGGAGTTGCAGCAGTGTTGTTATGATGCTTTCGAGTTGGCTTTGTTTTGTTTGTGCATGATTTGGATGTTTTTTGGGGCTTTTCGGGTGTCTGAGTTGTTGGGGGCTAGGGGCGCCCCTGGCAGGCAGTTCGAGGAAGTGAGGTTGGATGGGTCACATTTGGGTATCTGGTTGGGTCATTCTAAAATGGATCAGGTGGGGAGAGGCAATTGGGTATGGTTGTGTGAGAGTGGTTGGGCAGGGGCTTGTCCAGTTTGGGAGTAGAGTGCGTTTTGTCAGCAGGCAAGAACGTTGGGGGGAGAGATTTTTTGCCATGCTTCTAACAAGCAGGTGACGGCGTTTCAGCTGCTGGCAGTGTTGCGCATGGCATTGAGACGTTTGGGCAGGGACCCTGCATTGTATGGGACTCACTCTTTTCGTATTGGCGCGGCGACGGTAGCAGCCCGGCTGGGGTGGTCTTGGGAGAAGATTAGGCGGATTGGAAGGTGGGGGTCTCGTTGTTGTGAGCGGTATGTGCGGAAATGACGGCTGGCGCGCGCTCTGGGGTACACTTTAGGGCTGCTGGGGCGGTGGTGGTTTGTTTCGTTGTACTAATCTCTTTTTCCTTCATAGGTTGTGTTGGGGGTCCAGGAGCTAAGACGGTTACCTGGATTGTCGGACATTCCTTTGTGCATTAGGCGTCGAAATACGTGGACAGGCAGGTGTAAGGTCATAGCCTTGGCCTGCGAAGCAGTCACCACGAGGTACATTGGTGGGGCAAGAGTGGGATGCGCTGGGGAGCTTTGTTGCCCTGGCTGACGAAGAAGGTGTCTCAGAGGGACTGCCCGGACATGATTGTTATCCACTTGGGGGAAAATTACTTGGTGAAACAATCCGGGGTGTCTCTCCTACATTTGATGCAACGGGACTTGGAAGCCATGCGAAGCAATCTGGCTGGCTCCTGTATTGTCTGGACTGAATTCGTACCGCGCCGGATCTGGCGGGGGGGCATTGAAGCCCGCAGCTGTCGAAAGAGCACGGAGAAAACTGAATAGGGCAATGCAAGTTTTTTGTGGTAACAACGGGATCAAAATGATTGCTCACACAGGGTTACGGCTCGAGGAGCCCCTTCTCTTTAGGGACGACAGGGTGCACCTTTCGTACATGCGCAATGCATATTATATGATGGAGTTGAGGGATGTCATCAGTACTTTGTGGAACGAGTCTATTTGGTGCCGTCGGGTTTGAGGATGAAAGGTGCACTCGAGATGGGTGGGGTAGGTAACTGCCCTCCGGGGGTTTCCTGGTTGCCGGTACTTGGGGGGGGGGGGAGGGAGTCCATGACGGGCATACTCACCCTTCCGGGGAGGGGGATACAGGTGCAAGGTGGGGGTGCATCATGCAGGAGTGCGATGGCTGGAGATGATGGAGGAGGTTGGAAGAGAAGTGAGGAAGCAAATGGGATAAGTGAAGAGGTCGCTGGGTGATGTGGGAGTGAGTATTGGATTGGGAGTGTGGGAGTGAATGGAGGGATGAGAGACATGAGGTTGGGGATTGTTGGTGGCTTTATTGATGTTGTGTCATATGTTGTTCAACCCTGTCCTAATAAATGGCCTTTTACGCTAACTAACAGCGTAGAGTGGTTATTGCGCGATGCGGCCCCCAGGGGAAGTGAGGTCGACAGACCAGTCTTCCCCTGGGGAGTTCGCGCGAGACCGGGACAGGGGTCTAGTTAGTTTTAGGGGGTGGGGTTTTAGGAAAGGTTATAAGGGGGGCAGAAGAGGAAGTTCTTCCTCTTCCTGTCCCCAGCGCCTCAGGGAGGCTTAAGGGAAGTTTTTGTTGTCCACCCTCCGACCCTACTTTTATAGGTGGAGCTAAAGGGTGTATGTGTACAAAGCGTGCCAGTTTAGGACGGGTTGAGGTGTCGCGTTGACGGTACTTGGGGGGGGAGGGGAAGTCCATGACGGGCATACTCACCCTTCCAGGGAGGGGGATACAGGTGCAAGGTGGGGGTGCATCATGCAGGAGTGCGATGGCTGGAGATGATGGAGGAGGTTGGAAGAGAAGTGAGGAAGCGAATGGGATATGTGAAGAGGTCGCTGGGTGATGTGGGAGTGAGTATTTGGAGTGTGGGAGTCAATGGAGGGATGAGAGACATGAGGTTGGGGATTGTTGGGGGGCTTATTGATGTTGTGTCATATGTTGTTCAACCCTGTCCTAATAAATGGCCTTTTACGCTAACTAACAATGTGGAGTGGTTATTGCGCGATATACTCGGGACATTCTGTGCTGTCTGAGCAGGTTCCAGCGGCGGACACATCGTGCCACGGGCAGAACCCGGAAGTAAAATACTGCAGCAGCAATGGAGGGGGGCTATCATCCAAGAACGGAAGACGAAGGTGGATCTGCAGGTGGATTGGCAGAGAGGTCAAGGGATCTGAAACATCCAAAAAGAGAAGTGTATTCTAGGCCAGTCAGGGCACCCTGCAGGGGATGGCGTTCCGAGGAAGCACCCTTTTTTAAACAAACACTGGCAAAACCAATAAATCTGGTTGTTTTGGAGTGAAAGTGCTTCTTCACGGATTAGCGAGTTTATGTGTGATAGAATGGACAGGAGAGCAGGTGAAAGTCAGAATGAGAGAAGAGGTGGATGGAAGAACGAGTGATGCAGTGCACTGCCAATTAATAGGTGATTGTACTAATGGATGGGTTAGTGCATGCATGATTGTTTAAATTTGTGACTGGATGGATAGGTGAGCGAGTGTGTGCAAGGTTGTGATGGTCAGATTACATTAATCATGCAGGCTGAGGCCCCAGACAGTAGTAATAATGTTTAAAAATGTTTGTAATGAATAAAAGTATTGAAATCCAATCCTTATACCAGTGGTGGCCACTATCATGCAAAGCGTGCCTAGAATATATAAAGAATTACCACAGCAATACATGTTCACATTTGAAGCATCACTCAATATCAGAAAATGTGTTCAGATTTAAGAATTGCTCAGTAATTACAGTGCAGTTCAGACATGCCCCATTACTTAGTAATCATCTATAAGCATCTGTTATTCAGCACCAAGATACCCCTCTGCTTGAACGTGCGCTTTACAAATACACGTTATGTTATTGATCATTTGAACATGTTGTGATCTGCACTGTAAATCACTAATCGTCACGCTTATTTCTTCTCATAATCATTTCTAGGAACCAATCTTCTTAACTGGTTAGGTTAAATCCACGCACCTTCTCTCCCCTGGCCACCGCTCAAAGAATTTATCACTTCTGGAAGGATCCCATGCCATGAACAGTGCAGCTAGCGACTGCCTTGCAGGTAAAGTGTTGTAACTCAAGCTAACAGTGGTATTCCCGGGCCTGGCCACTGTTTGTCTCCTTAAAGAAGGCACGCAGATTTCTCAGAGGAGGAGTGGGGTCAGCCATTACCATGTTAGGGTTGTGCATGTGCTTGCAGACATTCTAGATGAAATCTCGTGTGGTTTGGAGCCTCTCGTGAGACTTTGTATCTTTGGTGGGATTGGCTCCTGGCTCCTAGGTCAGCAATGCCTTTCAGTGATGCAGTGGTGAGACCAACAAGAAGCCTGGACACAGCTGTACACCTCAAGTAAGTGCCTTTAGGATTTAGGTAAAGCATTTTTTCTCCGGCGGAGCTGAGATTTAAAGAGAGTGTTAGAATTGGGGGGTCTCTAGTTGGCAGAGGTAGACACCTTTGACCAAGTAGGGGCCATTGCTTCTAGTCAGGGAAAGGGGGTACACTCCTGGATAACCCCTGCTCACCCCCTTTGGTAGTTTGGCACGAGCAGACAGGCTTATCTCAGAGGTAGTGTGGAAATTTAGTTTGTAACTGAACATTATCTGCGCCATCTTGCCTCTCCCCAGCGCCACGCACAGCGAACGCACGGCCGCCATTTTAGGCATTGTCGATTGCCAGCGCGTTCCCCTGGCGCTGCAAGCATCCCCCGCGTGCCGGCCACCCCCGCTCTCTCATACACGGGCCATAAACCCTCTCCTTCTGCGCGACCCTGCCATGGAACCACATCCCACGCCTGACCGACATCCCATACATGGTCATGCATCTTTTTGATAACCCCCTTCCTCTGCGCCCCATTGTCCGAACCGATCCCAGGCCATCACCTAGCCCTGCGGATGCAGTTTATTACCCCTACTGTAAGGGAAACACCCCACATCAAAGGGATTACAGTAGATCAAAGCCCCTACCCCCCTGAGACCCGGCCGGTCGCACACACCCCCGGGAATTGGCGGAATGTCCAGCTGTGTGATAGCCATCTCCTACTGTGGATGGGGTGGGGACTTCCACTGTAGATATGTGTGGGAACGAGTTCGAAGTGGGGATTCCGAGGATGTTCTTTCATGTTCCAAAACAATCTCAAGAATGTGCCATGTATGATAACCCTGCAATAAAGTCATAAACCTGTGTATAAGAGGCCAGGCCTCAGAGATGCAGTTAGAGCACCTCGTGACGATACCTTGCTGTCTGATCTGATGTGTTCTGCTCCGACGGAATAAAAACTTTGTTTCCTGCCTTCCAGTCTCCGGCGCCTGCCTCTTTCATTGGTAAATTATCGAATGGTATGAGAGGCGATTACCGCCGGGCAATACTTGAAGGGTTATCGACTGAAACTGCCGCTACCATTTAACAATTGGCGTCCCAAACGTGGGGCCCATCAGCGACACGTGGATCCAGTGGGAGAGGTCCTGACGACAGAGTGAACGACTGCAACGATCGGGAGAGCTCCTGCCCGATAGACCCTCGTCTGGCAGCCGATCATCCGAACTTCACTGGTTCCGAGCAGACCTCTCTCGAGTGATCTACGGTCCTGACTGGGAACCATCAGGAGTGCCGCGGCAAATACAGAAAGTAGAGGACGATCGGGCGCTGGAGGCGGAAGACGAGAAACTGTCCACGCGGTCCGGGTAAGGTCGTGAAACACGACAAATTGCGAAATAATTGATTGATTATTTGAAATACTAGTATTGCTCATTGATTGTTCTCTTTGAGATATTCGCTGTCTACAAACGGGGAGGAGTAGAAATACTCTCTCTCTCTCCCTTTGCAGATAGTGAAGGGCAGGTAACGCAGACTTTTGTCCCCGTTGTAACCCGTCGTGCCTATCTTTATCTCCCCACTGATTGATTGTCCGAACATTGATTGTTTTGAAGAATAGTGCTCTTTGAGATATTCTCTGTTTGCAAATAACGTAGAATAGAAATATTCTGTCTAATCTTTGCAAATAGTGAAGGGTAGGTAACGCAGACTTTTGTCCCCGTTGTAACCCGTCGTGCCTATCTTTATCTCCCCATTGATTGATTGATTGATTGTCCGAACACTAGTTGTTCGATATTGGTTCTTTGGAGGTATTCTCTGCTTACAAATAACGAGGAATAGAGATATTCTGTCTAGTCTTTGCAAGCAGTGAAAAGATAGGTAGTGCTGACTTTTGTCCCCGTTGAAACCCGTCATGCCTATCTTCTCCCCACTGATTGGTAGTTGGTTCTGCCCGGACCGCTTATTAGAGGTGAACCATCCGGCTCCTCTGGAAGGCACCCCTAATAAGGACATGTTCACTAAAATACGAACTAATCGCCGTAGTTTATAGCAAGCTATGGCATAAAATATACAAAGGGGGACCCCGAGAGTCAGTGGCCACTGGTAGGATCCTTTTTGACCCTACAAAACTAAAGAAACGCTAGGAAATAGCCCTTTGTAGGATATATGGAACTAGGGGAAGGAACCAAGCTCACGGTCAAGACGGCCACGAGGTAGCCCGGCCCCATCGCTCTCACTGCCTAAACATGTCTGCCCTACCACCCACCCCACCCAATAGACACAACCGGAAGTCCGTTGATACCCACCATCAACGTCACCGAACTTGACTAGGATCACGCGCAATTGGACAATGCCATTTTCCGATTACACTAACTAGATTGCAAATATGTACAACACTCCAACAAAGTAGTATGGTTAAACATTTTAATAACTTATAGGTATAACAACATTCCGACAAGATGAACAGGTTAAAACACGTTTTAAACAACTATTTACATGACAGTCTGCTGCGACCTGCATCCCAAAGCATTTACGTCCACGTGACACCGTCCTCGCCTCTCCTTCCTCGAAGTTGCAACATTGGCCTGTTTTGGGCGGTCCTTTTAGTCGGTTTTGGGCTATTAAAACCATGCAAAAATCCATTGACATCAGTGGCGGACGACTGTGCGAATAGGCCGGAGGCTGCACGAAGCGCCGAAGCTCTGGCAGCGCCAAGGCGGAGTCTGCCACGCCGTGCGGATCTTCCCATTTTCTTCTTCTTCCTTCAATAACGAAGGGTGCCCTGGCGGGGGGAAGCGACGCGGACGGGCTTCCCCCGCCTCCCCGGGTGGAGGCTCACCAGCAGAGGAGGGCACCCCAACCATTCATTCGCCGGTCGGCTGAGTTGGCGCCCCTGCACTCGACCGCCGGACAACCACCCAAGCACGGGTTCACCAGGATTGCCACTAGCGCCCGACGCGAGGAGTGGGCCCCCGCAGCCGAGTAATCGGGGACCCACCCCGGTGGCGATACCATCCGAACTGCTGTCGTTGCTGCTGCTGGTCCCTCTCCGGTGGCTGTACCGAAGAGCTGCTGCTACTGCTGCCTTTGGACTCCGGCGGTCGGTTCCTCCGGATCCAGGCCTAGCCCACCGTGAGACAATTCTGGACTCGAAAGCTTGTCTGCTTGGGCGTGGGCCCCACCCTTGACAAAACGCTCCCCTCAGCTTTGCAGAATCTGCTGGAGTCATTGGCACTCGACTCCCGCGGACTTCCGGTAAGGACAAACCGCCGCCATTGTTCTTTGCCCCGGGCGGCAGCCACCTTGCCTCCGCTTGGTGCAGTGAGAAAGACTGATTCAAGGCGTCGGCGGAAGAACCCGCCTGCTGCCCCGCCCCAAGAACGAACCACGGCATTGCTACAAGATCGCGGTGACGCCATGCTGACGCAAAGCTGACGCTAACGAAAGTTCTCGAACTACCGAAAGGAATTCTGGTCCAACAGCTAATTCATGGAAAGACTTAGACTGTACACTGGCCCGACCTCGCCCCAAAATGGCGCCGATGTAGGAGAGGCCTACAACTCCTTGTGGCGTTCCAGTCACGTGGCATTTGTGTTAAAAAGAGATATGTATGCGATGCTTCCACACATGATGGTCGGGGGGGGGGGGCGGCGAGGGAACCGATTTTATGCTAAAGTAGTGTTGCTCATGATACTCGACGCCTCTCACGCCGTGGCCGGCCTATAGCGGTTGTAGGCCCGTATTTGTATACTGACATTGTTTTAAATAAAGGGCTTCTTAAAAGGAATTACGGAATCAGTGTCATGACAAATCATCTAGGTTGGTAAAGGTTTTTCTTTTGAATAAATGATTGTTACTCCCAAGCAAAAGAATACAGATAATGCAGACTCCATTTGCCTGAATCTTTTTGATTAACGGAATTTGTACCCATCACACCTGTCCTTTTCCAAGAGTTGTCAAATCGATGGTCAACTATAGCTTAAGGTATATGCCGAACGCAAGGTATGGTATCTTGCACCATAATACACGACCAATTGAGAAATGCATGTACGACCAGGGAACCCGAATTTAGGAGATGAATGAAATAGAGCATCTTTGTCTCGGACAAAAAGAATAATAGGTCTGTGGTATTACCCACTCCTGCGGCTAGCCTGGTACGTGGTAAGTAGAACTTTTTCGTGTCTACGCGCGCTAGGGTACTTTGAATACTGCACATCCCCTCCCCTCTTTTTCCCCTCTATAGGTCACGACGAAGTTCCGACTGAAGAATGGAGTGGACATGGACCGCACCGTGTTCAATATCAGGAAAAACATAGACAAACGTTGTGGGATAGTGCGTAAAGTGCAGACCACCATTGGGAACATGAGAAACTGTATGGTATGATTGTGCGTGTGTGCTACGATTATACGGTATGAATGTGTATGCATTTCATGCTTGGGTCACTTGAAGAGAGCGTCACCGTATGATTGAAGTGCTCGTCCATCGATCAAAGGGAGGAGAGTAAAAGGTCCGACACCCCCCCCAAGATAAACTACAAAATACTGAAAATACGCAGCATGCATAGGAAAGAGGACAGGAAAGGAGAGGTCCCCATACTCAACGTAGCCCTGAGTCTCCGTCTTAAGTTTCTGCGCTTGATGCATGTACTGTCACACCCTATCCGGCATTTGTGTGTACGTGATCACCGAATTTATGTCTTTTCCCCGCTTGTGTTTTCTTACATAGAACAGACCCATGCTACTCCATGTTGTGTGTGCACCAAGTGGCCTATTATCATACCCATGTCTCTCTCTCTCTCTCTCTCTCTCTCGTTTTGTGTCGTACATATGCCAAATAGCCTACTTGATGCACACGTCTCTCTCTCTCTCTCTCACTCTCACTCTCACTCTCTCTCTCTCTCTCTCTCTCTCTCACTCTCTCCCCCTCCCTCACTAAAGGCTTTCTTGCCCTATTTCTTTTTGAATAAATTAACGACACATACCTCTTCGGTAAGTGTATAATTGGCCTGAAACACGGTGGTGTTCAAACAAATTGACAGAAACAAAACGACCATACTTTACCACGTTACTACCTCTCCTTTCTGCAAATGTTGAGCTTAATTGGCTGAGAAAGAAAGGACAGGTAAGACGACTGATGTCCCCCAATCTGGCCCTCATCACGGGGACTATATGTCAGTGGTTTTTGTTTTTAGAAGACACCATCTCCACCGCCCAGAATTACCCTCGCCCAATTACCCCGAAATAGAATGTCTAAAGCACCCCGTTCTCCCAAAAATAACCCCAGCCCTATACTAGCCGTCTCAGAGTATTTCGAACGAAACAGCTGATGACCTTATTCTCTAATAATACATCGCCTAAACTGATAAAGGGTTACCTATTGTCTCCAGCAAAAATAATGCTTAGCTTATGTTCCTCCCCGAAATGGATACTCGTGAACGCATGACAGTAGCACCTCGCACTTTTTCATAAACTTAGCAGTCCTCGGAGGAAAATGTGTATTAACAAAACTTGTGTTGAGATGAACGAGTCTCTACCGGAGAAGCCGGTTCGAATTTTTTAATAGACCAGAAGGTTGACAGATGACAGGCTTCCTGCAACGATTATAGGGCGCAGGAATCGACACCTAGAAGGCCAGACGATGGACAGGGACACCCACAGAAACCTGCACCACAGCAATGATTAATAGATTGGTAACACGCACACTAACATCAGAGTTAATAGACACCAATCATACAGCAACCGATAAAAGCATTTCCGCAACTACTCGGTGGTTGGGAGAGAGGATGAAGTATGTAAATGTCTTCCCTGCCAACTCTCTAAGATTTTTGTTTCTTGTACCCATTCAAAGATAACCTGCGGCCATCGGAAGAGAGGGGTCGGACGTGACGCACAGCCTGGCTGCGGACCATGGAACATCTATGGCATCGACCAAGGGGGAAGCATCGAAGCAAAAAGGGCGTGAGACGAGGCACCATTATCAGGATGATAAGCGATAGAACGAAGGGCTATATCAAGGCCCCCTGCTCACTGACCAGCGTGCCTGAAGTCCCAACCCGTCGGGCCCGATTGATGGGCCCAGTGCTGGAAGATTCTGCTCTCCTTGGTCCGCATTTTGATCCGATCCCACTCCACCCCCTCTTCCCTCGGCATCCCGAAGCACGTCACACCCTTCTCTCTCTCTCTCCCTCTTTTATATGGATTATGAATTTGACTTAACTACAGAAGAACAAAAAGCAGGTACCCTGTCTCAAAGTACCTATGATGAACTGTGTTAAGGAACAGGACTGTGATCGGAGAACAGCGAATGGTCACACCCTGCCACGTGAGAAATTGGATTTGAGCTGGACCTTAGCTCCACCGCCGGTGCTCAACAGTGCCAACGAAAGAAGAACAACAATAAGAGCTTACCAGTGATGGCTCTTTATAAAAGGACACTGGAAAGAAGAACCCATGTTAAGTTGAAAAACCTCTCCCAACCACCTTTTTATATTAACTATCTTCCTATCGAGTTTTCATGATGTTGCATCAATCACTTCCGACTGTACACTGAAAAGTTAAGAAAATCTAACTTTGTATAATGACGTTCATACAACACCAGCCATGCACACGACTGTACTGACTATTTTTGATCCACACGAAGTCTGGGCCTTAAGTAATGTACGAAATATCCCTTGTTTTGCCAGAAAATTTTTTTTGCTTTACAGTATCCTGTTTGTGCTCAAACAAGTTCCCCTCCTCCTATCCCTGGGCCTGACATGCGGCGCAGCTGATGTAATTTTGTATGTACTACCTCCTCGCCTACTTTATCAACTGTATGTAACTATGTACAAATGTGTCAGATTACTCCTGCCTGCCCTAAAAACTCTGTATCTTTAAGAAATGTATGAAAAACATTAACGGTATTATAGCTGAAGGGTTAACGAAGGTGAATGTCGGCCAGGCAAGCTGGCGAGATATGTTAAAAGGGAGGACTGTGGAAATTTAGTTTGTAACTGAACATTATCTGCGCCATCTTGCCTCTCCCCAGCGCCACGCACAGCGAACGCACGGCCGCCATTTTAGGCATTGTCGATCGCCAGCGCGTTCCCCTGGCGCTGCAAGCATCCCCCGCGCGCCGGCCACCCCCGCTCTCTCATACACGGGCCATAAACCCTCTCCTTCTGCGCGACCCTGCCATGGAACCACATCCCACGCCTGACCGACATCCCATACATGGTCATGCATCTTTTTGATAACCCCCTTCCTCTGCGCCCCATTGTCCGAACCGATCCCAGGCCATCACCTAGCCCTGCGGATGCAGTTTATTACCCCTACTGTAAGGGAAACACCCCACATCAAAGGGATTACAGTAGATCAAAGCCCCTACCCCCCTGAGACCCGGCCGGTCGCACACACCCCCGGGAATTGGCGGAATGTCCAGCTGTGTGATAGCCATCTCCTACTGTGGATGGGGTGGGGACTTCCACTGTAGATATGTGTGGGAACGAGTTCGAAGTGGGGATTCCGAGGATGTTCTTTCATGTTCCAAAACAATCTCAAGAATGTGCCATGTATGATAACCCTGCAATAAAGTCATAAACCTGTGTATAAGAGGCCAGGCCTCAGAGATGCAGTTAGAGCACCTCGTGACGATACCTTGCTGTCTGATCTGATGTGTTCTGCTCCGACGGAATAAAAACTTTGTTTCCTGCCTTCCAGTCTCCGGCGCCTGCCTCTTTCATTGGTAAATTATCGAATGGTATGAGAGGCGATTACCGCCGGGCAATACTTGAAGGGTTATCGACTGAAACTGCCGCTACCATTTACCAGTAGTATGTAAAGCATTTGTGAACACATAGAGTAATACAGTGAAAACACTACAAATGGACACCACAGCAGTTTAGAAAAAAATAAGTAATCTTTACTAGACTTAACACAAGACCAACCGACAAAAACCCATAATACTGTAATCAAAAATAGACTTTAAAATGGTAGAAATAGCTTAGTTCAATGGAGATGGTTAATGCAACACTTTACTCTCAAAGTACCTTGGATGCGTCACGCAATACAACCAAAAAGGGTCGCAGGGAAGTTGAAGCGCCGTTCCTTAGACTCAGGGGAGTGGATGCGTCGGTTCCTCACTGCTGTGCAGGGGAGTTGAGGCTTTCTTCCTTACTGTGTGGGGAGTTGATGCGTCATTTCTTACTGCGTCCCAGTTGCGATGCGACAAGAGGGCCCCGTGATGCGATGCGACAATGCTATGCGATGCTATAAAATGGCAACCTTTAATGGGATGCCACAACGTTGGATGCGATGCATGTACGCCCGACGGCCGTGAGGCGAACTCGGTAACTTCTGAGCCGCGACAGGCCCTGCGACACCCTTTTCCGGTGATGCGACGGCAACCTCTGCGGCGCCAACACGCTTCTCCGGTATGCAACGCGCTTCGTTGGTGATGCGACGGCGAACAGCTGCAGCGGTGGCACGTTTTTTTCGGCGATGCGGCGGCAATTGCTGTGGCGGCGACATGCTTCTCCTCATTGCGTCGCGCTTCCAGCTCCCAGCGACGCACAGTCACAAGAGGCACCCAGAACAACAGCAGGCACCTCTCTGCAGGTAGAATTCCCAGCAAGGAAATTCAGGGGAGTTGGTGGTGAAGTCTTGTATCCCTGAGACATCAGGCAGGAGGCAAGCACACTTCAAGACCTTGGAGATTCTTCCTCAAGATTATGAACAATTCACAAAAGTCCTCTTCCCCTTTCCTTGGCAAATAAAGTAACCACTGCAGGTCAACCCCAGATACAGCACAGCGCAGGTACAGTCTCCTCTTTCAGCTTCTTTGGTTCTTCTCCTTGGCAAAGGTTCGTCTTGATTCCCAGAAGTGATCTAAAGTTCTGGGGTCTGGGCCCCAATATTTATACCAGTAAATCCTTTGTCCTCTGAAGGCAGAGGGTGCCTGTGCCCAGCCAAAACCATTTCTGTGCAGCTTCCTGGCAGGGGGTGGAGACAGCATTGTTGAAAGCAGACCTGGCCCAGGTAGCTGAAAGGAAATCTCCTCCCCCTACTCTCTATTCTATAAGGGCGCAAGTCAGTGAAAGGAAATCTCCGCCCCCCACTCTCTACTCAATGCAGGCCCTATTCAGCCCAGCCCTGACCCATCAGACTACTGGAGCCAAAGCCCTCTACAGCCCCCTGTCACTCACAAACCAGACATGGAATACACAAACCTAGCAGAGGCATGCTGCATGGTTAGGCAAGAAAATACCTACTTTCTAAAAAGTGGTATTTTCAAACATAGAATGTAAAAATCACCCACACTAAAAGATGTATTTTAACATTCTGAGTTCAGGCGTACCACACTCAAATTTCTACCTTGTACCCTGGGTCAGTTAGTATTATAAGATGTTATAATCAAACTGCCCATTCTGGCCTATGGGAGCAGGGAGCCTTGCAATAGTGAAAAGCGAAATTGGCTGTAATTCACTGTCAGGACATGCTACACACATCAGGCATGTCCTACCTTTTACATACATTGCACCCTGCCCTTGGGCCTACCTTAGAAATGTAAATGTAAATGTAAATGTAGTGCATTTATATAGCGCTCCGCACACCCCCGAAAGGGTCTCTCAGGCGCTGTGCACATACCGCTGTGGAACCCTTCCTGGTATTTCCCTGTGAAGTGCCCACTCCTGGGCACCACCAAGGTGAAAGCCAGGCATCCTAGCGCTTTTGGGGCCGTTGTGGAGATTAAGCAAGCTATTGCCCAGAGTTGCAGAGTGAGACCCATGATTAGAATAGGCACGAGGCGAGAATTATCGGGTCCGGGGAAATTGAGCCCAAGACCCGCCGAGGCGGGAATTGAACCCTGGTCCGGGCTAGACCTCTGCATCAGGATCTGCCGCTCTAACCATTGAGCCACACTTCTCCACTTAGGGGTGACTAATATGTAGAAAAGGGAAAGTTTAGGGACTGGCAAGTGGGTGCACTTGCCAAGTCGATATGGCAGTCCCAGACTGCACACAGGCTCTGCAATGGCAGGCCTGAGCCACATTTTACAAGCTGCTTCTGTGGGTGGCACAATCAGGGCTGCAAGCCCACCTGCAGCATTTGATTTACAGGCCCTGGGCACACATGTACACTGTACTGGGGTCTGACAAGTGAATCTAATATGCCAATCATGGAGTCACTAATCTATTACATCAATTTACAATGCACTTTGGCACTGAATAGCAGTGGCAAAGTGCCCAAAGCATCTAGACCAGCAAAAACATAGCAACAATTCAGGAGGCAACAGCAAAAAATGGAAGGGAGACCTACGCCAATGGTGCCAGGTCTAACATGTGTCCCCTCCAGCTGAAATGTGGGGAGAACTACCCACCCCTTGGGAGTTCTCTTCACTAAGGCGGAAAAATCTGGACAGACCATCAGCATTGGCGTGTTCTGTACCAGGGCGGTGTTCCACCGTGAAGTCCATCTCCTGTAGGGAAATGGACCACCTCAACAGCTTTGGATTCTCACCCCTCATCTGCATCAACCATCTGAGGGGCCTGTGGTCTGTCTGAACCCGGAAGTGAGTCCCAAACAAGTATGGTCTCAACTTCTTCAGTGCCCAGACCCCAGCAAATGCCTCATGCTGAATTGCACTCCACCTCTGTTCCCATGGAAGTATTGTCCTAACGATAAAGGCTACAGGTTGGTCTAGGTCCTCCTCATTCATCTGTGAAAGAACAGCCCCCACACCATGCTCTGAAGCGTCTGTCTATACAATGAACTCTTTAGAGAAGTTGGGTGCCAGAAGCACGGGCGCTGTGCACATGGCAGTCTTCAGGGCATCAAAAGCTTTCTGACAGGTGTCAGTCCAGTTCACTTTCTTGGGCTGCTTCCTGGAAGTCAGCTCTGTCAAGGGTGCAACAATGCTGCCATACCCCTTGACAAACCTCCTGTAGTATCCAGTGAGTCCTAAAAAGGCTCTCACTTCTGTCTGGGTCTTGGGGGGTTCCCAAGCCAGGATGCTCTCCGCAGTGCCATCAATACATCCCAAAGGTGGCGCAGATGTTCTTCCCAACTGGCGCTGAACACTACAATGTCATCCAGGGAGGCGGCACTGAAATCTTCCAGTCCAGCCAATACCTGGTAGACCAACCTCTGAAAGGTGGCAGGGGCATTCTTCATCCCAAAGGGCATAAAACCGAATTGGTAGTGCCCATCTGGTGTGGGGAATGCTGACGTCTCTTTTGCCCCATCAGTTACGGCGATCTGCCAGTACTCAGACGTTAGATCAAACGTGCTGAGGTACCGGACAGCCCCCAACCGATCAATGAGCTCCTCAGCTCTGGGGATGGGGTGCCCGTCAGTCCTGGTGACTAAATTGAGCCCTCGGTAGTCCACACAGAACCAGAGTTCTGGCGTGCCACCCGGTGCAGCAGTCTTTGTGACCAAGACCACTGGGCTGGCCCAAGGACTGTTAGAGGACTCAATCACCACTAACGCAAGCATCTTGGAGACCTCCTCCTTAATGCAAGCTCTCACCCTGTCAGTCACTCTGTAAGTTTTGGGCTTAACAGGAGGACTGTCCCCAGTGTCCACATCATGGACACACCAATCAGTGACACTGGGAGTCAGGGAGAACAGATCAGAAAACTGCCCCAACAACTGGCGACAGTAATTCTGCTGCTCATGGGCCAGGGTGGAAGAGAGGTTTACACCATCCACGGACTCATCTTGCTCTGTTGCAGACAGGAGGTCAGGAAGAGGCTCAGTCTCCTCCTCCATTCCATCATCTGTAGCTAGGAGCATGCCCACTTCGGACCTCTCTAAGTGGGGCTTCAGGCAGTTGACATGTAGGACCCGCAAAGGGTTCATGGGAGACCGCAAGTCCACCAAGTAGGTGACATCGCTCTTGCGCTCCACCACCTCAAATGGTCCGGTCCACTTTTCCCGGGGCGCACAGGGCTCCACGGGGGCCATGACCCAAACTTTCTGACCAGGCTGAAGCTCAATCAGAGTGGCATTCTGATCGTACCACCGCTTCATCTCCTCCTGGCTGGCTTCTAGATTCGCCTGAGCGAGTTGCCTGAAACGTTGGGTTTGGTTTCTGAAGGCCAGCATGTAGCTATATACATCCTGGGGAGGTTTCCTGGGAGCTTTCTCCCAGCCTTCCTTTACCAAACTCAGAGGTCCTCTTACAGGGTGACCATACAGCAGTTCATAGGGGCTGAACCCTAAGGACTTCTGTGGCACCTCTCTGTAAGCAAAGAGAAGGCATGGCAAGAGGACGTCCCACTTACTTCTCATATGTTCCTCAAGACCCATAATCATGCCTTTGAGGGTCCAGTTGAAGCTCTCAACCAGCCCATTACATTGGGGGTGGTAAGGAGTGGTGAACTTATAGGTTATACCACACTCCTGCCACTGGGACTCCATATACTTGAATATGAAGTTGGTACCACCGTCTGACACCACCTGTCTGGGGAACCCCACACGGGAGAAAATCCCCATCAATGCACCACCCACCACGGGGGCCGTCGCTGACCGGAGAGGGATGGCTTCGGGGTACCAGGTGGCATGGTCCACCAAGACCAGGATGAACCTGTTGCCCAAGGCTGTCTTGGGATCCAGAGGCCCCACAATGTCAATGCCCACCCTTTCAAATGGGGTGATGACCACAGGAAACAGCTGAAGAGGAGCCTTGTGCTTCCTCCCACTCTTACCACTTGCCTGGCAAGTCTGACAGGTCCTGCAATAAGTATCTGAACTCTTGCGCATTTGGGGCCAATAAAAGTGGGTGACAAGCCTTTCAAAGGTCCTGTCCTAGCCCAAATGTCCTGCTAAAGTACATCATGAGCCAAACCCAGTAGGAAGGCTCTGAAGCGCTGGGGTACCACCAGCACACGGGCTGACCCAGGCTCAGCAACCTTAGACTCACTATACAGGAGACCATTCTCCCAGTAGATCCAATGTGATCCAGACTGATCACCGGCTGCCTGGGTTGCAGCCTGTTGCCACAAACCCACAAGAGAAGGGCACTTTTTCTGCTCCTCACAGAATTCTTCCTCGGAGGGGCCTCCTTCCTGCTGCCAATGGGTCAGCTCAGGCAGGTCCCCCAGTTCAGCTACTTGCTCCCCTGTAGGTTCCAGGGCATCCCCCTCAAGGTCTGCCTCCTCCTGGACCGTGGGAACGGTGGGTGCAGGTTTCCCGCGCCCTGGCCTCTTCTCTTTAAGGCAGGCACCTGGGCCACTCTTTCAGGCTCCAGGTCCTCTTGAACACCCTTGCTGGCTGCCATGGATCGAGTGGTCACACACGCCCACTCAGGCAGACCCAACATCTTCAAATGAGCACTTCGCTCCACCTTAGCCCAAGGGGAGCTCTCCAAATCGTTACCCGACAGACAGTCAACAGGCATGGCTGGCCTCACAGCTACTTGAAGAGTACCTGAGACCCCCCCCCCCCCCGACTCAAAGGGAACCTGAGCCACCTTGCTGTGGCCCTTTGTGTTGTCAGCGGCAACAAACGGGTAAAATGCATTGGGGACCACCTGCTCTTCAGACACCAGCCGATAACTGACAGCTGTCACACTGGCTCCGGTGTCTCTAAGAACCTCCTCTCTATGGCCATTTATGGTCACCCACTGCCTGTATTTTTTAGTATTATCAGGAAGTTGGGTCCTGGGAACCAACTCACAGTCTCCTAAAGAGACTAGGGACATCTCTGCGGGACCCCACCCACCTTGGGCACCCATCTCCTCCTCCGGGCCTACACTAGCCATCTGCCGGAATGGTGCATCAATGGGTGCAGTTTTTTTTCCCTCGGGGGCACTTGGGATCATAGTAACAGTGGCCCACCTCACCACACTTAAAACATATTGGGGGTCCCTTATGAACAGGTTTACCTGTCGGGCCCCTGGCTTCTTCTCTGGGGGGAGACTGGGAACCCTTCCCTTGGGGATTACTTTGGGCCCCTTTCTGGAACTCCCTCTGTTTACCCTTGTCCCCCCCACTCTTCTGCTGGGGACCCTGCCCACCTTTGGCGAAGTGTCCCACATGACCCTTGTGGACCCGGGTACTAACCCAGCGGTCCACCTCCTCAGCAAGCTTCCTAGGGTTAGTCAGTTTGCTGTCAATAAGGTGCTGGCATAGCTCTGGAAGACAAGTGCTCCCATGCAAACAAATCATAGAGCTCCTGATAATCATTCACTTTGCTACCCTTCACCCAACCATCCAATGCTCTGCAAAACAAAGTCACATATTCTACCCAAGTGCTAGACTCCAGTTGCTTACAATTCCTAAACCTTTGTCTATAAAGCTCAGGGGTCAATCCATACTTGGTCATTAAGGCTTCCTTCATGTGCACATAAGAATTCTGATCCTCAGAAGGCAAATCCAATAAGGTATCCCGCCCATCACTGAGGAACCGTTCCCACAACCCCTCTCCCCAATCCTTCTCAGGGACCCGGTGGGAGGTCATAGCTACCTCATTGCCCAATATCTTAATTCTTATGAAACTCCTCAATGACATCCTTGGGAATAAGCACTCCTGTTTCTACAGGCACGGATGGTGCGCTGCCACCAGAGGGAGACATTTCTAAACTTTTAGCTTTCAATTCCAATTCCCTCAGCATCCTTTCATGCTCCAAATGCATTCTTTTTTCCTCTAAGGCCAACTTCTTACTCTCCAACTCCATCTGACCACCTAGTTGGAGCTAGCTTGGCCAGCTCCATCTCATGCACTCTATCTCTCTCCCTGTCCTCCAACTCTCTTGGGGACAGGTCCTTTGAAGAAACACTGTTGCCTGCTCTGGAAGTCAACTATCTCCCATCCAGGCCAACTGGCCCCTCTTGCTGCCCATCTAAATTCTCTGTCTCCTCCCTAGGCTCCTAAGGATGCTCACTGGTATTCCTAGATTCTACCCAGGCCTTCAGTGCCTTTTGGTATTCCTCTTTCCTGGTGAGGCACTTCATAGAGATTTTTAATTTCCTGCAAGCAGCTTTGAGGTAAGACACAGTGTAGGTGTCAATCCTATCTTCTTCAAAATCAATGTCAACAGATGCAATGGATGCTGCTTTGCTCATGGTGAAACCAGTTGGTAGTTCTCAAAAAGCAAAAAGAAGTTCCAAGGAAAGATTCTACCAAAAAGTATGTGGTCGCGTTACGGTCTGCACTCACTAGTAGTGAACACCAATCACTGTATATGAGTAACAAATGCAAGTCCAAATCCCACTGCTGCCACCAATGTTAGAATTGGGGGTCTCTAGTTGGCAGAGGTAGGTACCTTTGACCAAGTAGGGCCCTTGCTTCTAGTCAGGGAAAGGGGGGTGCACTCCTGGATAACCCCTGCTCACCCCCTTTGGTAGCCTGGCACGAGCAGACAGGCTTATCTCAGAGACAGTGTGTAAAGCATTTGTGAACACATACAGTAATACAGTGAAAACACTACAAATAGACACCACGCCAGTTTAGAAAAAAAATAAGTAATCTTTACTAGACTTAACACAAGACCAAGCGACAAAAATTCACAATACTGTAATCAAAAATAGACTTTAAAATGGTAGAAATAGCTTAGTTCAATGTAGATGGTAAATGCAACACTTTACTCTCAAAGTACCTTGGATGCGTCACGCAATACAAACAAAAAGGGTCGCAGGGAAGTTGAAGCGCCGTTCCTTAGACTCAGGGGAGTGGATGCGTCGGTTCTTTACTGCTGCGCAGGAGAGTTGAGGCTAGCTTCCTTAGTGTGGGGAGTTGATGCGTCGTTTCTTACTGCGTCCCAGTTGCGATGCGACAAGATGGCGCCTCGATGCGATGCAACGATCCGGTGCGATGCGACAAAATGGCGTCTTTGATGCGATGTGACAACGTTGGATGTGATGCGTGCATGCCTGACGGCCGTGCGGCGGACTTGGTAACTTCTGAGCCGTGACAGGCCCTGCGACACACTTCTCCGGTGATGCGACAGGGACCACTGCGGCGGCGACACGTTTCTCTGGTGATGTGACGCACTTTGTCGGTGATGCGACGGTGAACAGCTGCGGCGGCGGCACGCTTCTTCGGCGGTGCGGCGGCAACTGCTGCGGCGACAACACGCTTCTCCTCGTTGCGTCACGCTTCCAGCTCCCAGCGACATGCAGTCACAAGAGGCACCCAGAACAACAGCAGGCACCTCTCTGCAGGTACAATTCCCAGCAAGGAAATTCAGAGGAGCTGGTGGTGAAGTCTTGTATCCCTGAGACTTCAGGCTGGAGGAAAGCACACTTTAAGCCCTTGGAGATTCTTCCTCAAGATTATGAAAAGTTCACAAAAGTCCTCTTTCCCTTCCCTTAACCAATAAAGTAACCACTGCAGGCCAACCCCAGAAATAGCACAGCACAGGGGCAGTCTCCTCCTTCAGCTTCTTTGGTTCTTCGCCTCTGCAAAGGTTTGTCTTGATTGCTAGAAGTGATCTAAAGTTCTGGGGTCTGGGCCCCAATATTTATACCAGTAAATCATTTGTTCTCTGAAGGCAGAGGGTGCCGGTGCCCAGCCAAAATCAGTTCTGTGCAGCTTCCTGGCAGGAGGTGGAGACAACATTGTTGAAAGCAGACCTGGCCCAGGTAGCTGAAAGAAAATCTCCGTCCCCTACTCTCTATTCTATGAGGGCTCAGGTCAGTGAAAGGAAATCTACGCCCCACACTCTCTATTCAATGCAGGCCCTATTCAGCCCAGCCCTAACCCATCAGACTGCTGGAGCCAAAGCCCTCTCCAGCCCCCTGTCACTCACAAACCAGACATGGAATACACAAACCTAGCAGAGGCATGCTGGATGGTTAGGCAAGAAAATACCTACTTTCTAAAAAGTGGTATTTTCAAACACAGAATGTAAAAATCACCCACACTAAAAGATGTATTTTAACATTCTGAGTTCAAGCATACTAAACTCGAATTTCTACCTTGTTCCCTGTGTCAGTTAGGATTATAAGATGTTATAATCAAACTGCCCATTCTGGCCTATGGGAGCAGGTAGCCTTGCAATAGTGAAAAACTAAATTGGCTGTAATTCACTATCAAGACATGCCACACAAATCAGGGCATGTCCTACCTTTTACATACAATGCACCCTGCCCTTGGGCCTACGTTAGGGGTGACTAATATGTAGAAAAGGGAAGGTTTAGGAACTGGCAAGTGGGTGCACTTGCCAAGTCGACAAGGCAGTCCCAGACTGCACACAGGCTCTGCAATGGCAGGCCTGAGCCACATTTTACAAGCTGCTTCTGTGGGTGGCACAATCAGTGCTGCAAGCCCACCAGCAGCATTTGATTTACAGGCCCTGGGCTCACATGTGCACTGTACTAGGGTCTGACAGGTAAATCAAATAAGCCAATCATGGAGTCACTAATCCATTACATTAATTTACAATAGGGAGCACTTGCACTTTGGCACTAAATAGCAGTGGCAAAGTGCCAAAAGCATCTAGACCAGCAAAAACATAGCAAACATACAGGAGGCTACAGCAAAAAATGGAAGGGAGACCTACGCCAATGGTGCCAGATCAAACAGAGAGGTTTTCGCCAAATATGATGCTTCTTAAGGAAAAGTAGCCAATGCAAATTCAAAGTGTCTATTGTCCCCACAGAGATAGGGAACAAGGACTCGAATACACACTACTGACCCTGCAGATATGACACTAGGGTGTGACACCAAAATAAAGCGACATTATTAAGAACCGCAACGCTATTCTCTGCCTTTATCAGCACAGCCGCTTTTAAGTGTGTATAGATAAAGCGCTTAGAACCCAGCGCTTTGCAGGTCTGAGCCCTGGGCCATTCAGAGAATTTTGTTGCAATAAAAACATTAAGCAATTACGGGGAGGGACAGGAAAATGAGAGAGAGAGAGAAAGGTGGGTGTGGGGGAGAGAGAGGCAAAGTCAGTTAACGATGGAGAGAGGTCTGGTAGAGAACAGAGGGGTAGCTTGCATTGGTGCAGCTGGTGCAGTGTTGCTGGGACCCCGAGCCCTGATTATTCTTGTATTGCACAGTTCAAACAGCAGCCAGTAGCCCATTTTCTTTCCTGCTCTAGGGCCCATCAGATGCTGGCTACGCTACTGGGAGAGAGATAACGACAAGACTAGAAGGATAGAAAGACAGATATAGGGAGAGACAAAGATGTGAAGGCAGGGACAGGTGGATGGATATGGAGAGGCAGGTGGGGGCAATTAAAACGTGAGATTCACTTGCTAAGGGCCTTGACCGAATGTGAAGTCCATGTTAATGGTCGCTCAGTCAGCATGGCCTCCACAACATTCTCCTTCTCCATTCTGGCGAAAACCTTGCAGAACCTACAGACAGGATGAGCCCGAGCGTGTTAGCAAAAAGGCTCTGACAGTGGCTAGTAGAATAGAGCGACAGCCAAGTCCACTCCCCAGATCCTTACCTTACAGATACACAGCAGGGGTGTTGACACTGCGCAGAGGACAGCATGTGCCTCACTCGCTCATGGGTTGAAGGCATGAGGGCACCCTGCTCTTCTGCTATGCGGTCTGTAGGCTCTCTGCCCTGGGCACACGACGCAGCTCCCAAGATGCTGGTGTGCGTGCACAGTGGTGGTGCATGGTGATGGACAACTTTGCTTCTCAGTGCTCGCCCCTCTGGTCGACTCTGACAAGACAGAGTCAACATGCCATCAGTCATTATGACTGACAGTTCCAACACTGAATGGGCATGGGTTGGGCTGATCCAAAAGATGAACAACACTTCCAACAGAGCAGAGGCTGAAGGAGTGGACTCACTGCGCCTTTCTATGTAAGTAGTCTTGTTGGCTGTACCAAATAAGAGTGACACTTTCAACAATCAATGGCTGAAGGGGCTGATCTAAAACACCTCCCTATGTTTACTGCATTGTTTTTTTTATTGATAAATTAGCTTAAGCAGACGTGTATAACTGTCTTTACACCAGACCTAAAGATTAGACAAACTGGGGGGAATTCAGTGCAGGGAAGTAACCGGCATGGCTTTTGAAACAAGAACTTCCCACACTGAATTACGTATAATCAAAACCAAGAACGCCAGTGATAGTGAAAATCATCCCAAATTATTGAGCAGGGTTGTCAGTGCAATACCAGCCAGCTGCCTAAGACAACACCACCATAGGAGCATCAGAAACTCTGTAAAAGCATCAAAATCTGTAAAGACTGCCACCTTCTAAGGGTAAGAGGGGCAACAGGATATCACCAGTTCTATTCTAGCATAGATCTTTGCTCTAGCATGGACAGACTCCCCTGCAGAGCCAACATAGTCCATTTCACTCTAGCGGTGCAGTCATGATGGGAGCACAGCCTTACTGACCTACCACAATCTAAGGGTACTGGCAGAGAAACAGGCTGGGCACATTCTGTGCCAGTCCATTGGTAAGCTCTGCGCTTTGTAGACGTTGTGAATCACTCACCTAACGATAAAAGGTTTTCTGTTGCATTGATGTAGGCCACACAGTCGAACTGCTCAAAGTCATCTTCCTTAACCTGTAAGAGAGAAATGGGGAAAAAAACATAAATTGGGTTGGGCAGTTTTCAAAAAGCAGTATTTTTCTAGGTTCTACCCCACAGTAATTTAGAATTAAATGCATTCTTCTTCTCAACATCAGACATTTCCATAAAAGCCGCAGGCGCAGAGACTAAAACAAAGAATTCTAAATAAAGGTTCGTTAAAAATTACAGAAACGTCTAAAATTTGCAGCTCAAAACATTTTCAAAGACTGGCGCAGCGACCACTTTCTTTTTATTAATATAAAAATATTTTACAGACAATCAGACAGCATCTTTATTTTTGAAAACTCTTCAACATTTTAGCTCACTGGGGTTAACAATTATTTTTCCCTACATCCATTCACATTTTTATGTGCTATTGCACTCTATCCCAACAGTAACTTTGCCCTCTCTCGCTCTCTGGCAATACTGTACTGCTCCCAAATTTCAACCGTTTCATTCCATTATCCCTGGAGACTGGAATTAGAAAATAATTATTTGCTGCGTGTCAATACTGAACACAGGGTTTCTAATGAAGAGGTTTCCGTATATTACTAAGAGTCTCCCTCTCTGGAGACCAAAATAAGTCTCTCACCCAGTTCTGGCATGATGCTGTCTCTTATTTTCTATCAGGAAAATCTACAAGAACTCCTAGCTCTGCTACCCTATTGTATGTTCTTCACATTTGTTTCAGAATTGTATGTAAACACACTTACAGGTCCTACTTTTGTGTGAGGAAGGCAATATTTTATACAATACTTTATTAAAATACAAAAACATAAAACAAGATAGTCAGAAGACGCAATAAGTTCAGGATGGCTTTCTCTTAGACTTCAGCCTTGATTGTAGTGCTCTAGTTAAATCCCTTGAATTATAATTATCACTGGTCCTGGTAGTTCCAAGGGTGGGGAAATAACGGAAATTTTAGGAGATTTGGGGGAATAAAATTCAGGAGTCCGAGTTTCACGCCAATTCCCACGTTTTCCCATGCTGTTTCACACTCAGGAGGTACTTGCTTTGGGCTGCTAAGAATGCTCCGCAAAATGCTTGACTTAATTCCTTTACAGCTAAGGAAAACAGTCATGCACTCCCTGGTTACGTCCCGCCTGGACTATGGCAACACGCTCCTTTTGGGTGCTCCTAAGTATGTCATTAACAAGCTACAGCTAGTCCAGAATGCAGCGGCCAGACTTCTGTGTCAGATTCCATAGAAAGAATCAGTGAAGAAGCTTCGTAGACAGCTACATTGGTTCCCGATTGAGGCGAGAATCAAGTTTAAAGCACTCTGACTTACCCATAGAGCCATAAACAACACAGGGTCAAGTGAGATCAGAAATCTGGTAGGCTTATATCTCCCTAATAGAAGCCTGAGGTCAGGCTCTGAGCTACTGTTAAAAACTACCAGAATAAAAAGGGCCAGATGGGGGAGAAGAGCTTTTTCCCACCTGGCGTCCAAGCTATAGAACTCTCTTCCTCGGGAGATGAGATTCACAGCATCAGAATCTTCCTTCAGGAAAAAACTGAAAAACTGGTTGTTCAATGAGTGCATATAACTTCCTCTTCTCTCGCTTCTTAGCGTCTCATGCCTAGCACTGTGATGTTTATCAGTCACATATCATGGCTTTCCAATATCCTCTACAGTTTGAGATGTAAAGAAGATGAAAATCATAGGCTTACATCAGTTGGTGAATTTTACTGGGTCTTGCTGGTTCAATCTGACATCTACCTCAACACATACTTTTCGAAGGCATCCTGGTCATCGTGTAACTACTGTGGTGGTAGCTCTTGACTGTGGCAAAGGCCTGTACTTCAGGACCTTCAACAAACGTTATCACCCTCAGAAGCGGTTAATAAGGCTATATCAGGAATACTGCTTGGAGTGCTGTAATGAAAAGATTTAACCTAGATTCTCTAGGATTGGTCAAGCCCACTCTGCGTTGAGCAGTACCCAAATTGTTATTTTTAGACCTAGTTCTGCAGTACATTGTATTTTTCGGTGATCTCCACAACATTACTGTTATCCATAAGTTAGTCAAACATTTATTTCTCAACCTTTACATGACTTGAATATAACAGGGCAACAGAAACAGTAAAATAAGACTCTTCCTTCCTCCCTATTGATCAATGCCTTGACAATCCTTTTACCTAGGTGACTGGTGACTATATTGTATTGTGTAGAATAAGACACAGCATCAAATCCCAGAAGGATCATCAGGCCACAGTAGCCACCTTGTGTTGTCTGGTTAAATAAATGGTTTAGTACATGAATACCAAGTCTTCATACTTACAGAGGTTAAATGTTTGTCACTGATATCCACAGAGCACAGGTCCGAAGGGTGGTCAACATAGTGCGACTTCAGCTACAAATTGAATAAATAAGGATTAGCAATGTGTAGACAATGAACATACTTTAAGTTACGTATGCCCCATACATACAAGAACATGGAGGCAACTTTAAGAAAAGCATTAGGATTGTAATTGGGTGTTAATGCATGAAAATCCCTTTTCACTTTGTGATACTGCACTTAACCCTCATTGGTATTTTTATATAGGAGCCCTTTTGCCGTCTCCTTCTCATGAAACAATGCTGTTACGATTGAGAATTAACTTCCATTATAGCCCCCTACTTGAGATATAGGTAACTTGTCAGGTGGAAAATGGACCAAAACTCTCAACAATATGAATTTCTGGAAGAGTGCTTAACTGAGGAATTTTACCAAGTTTAAATCCATTATTTGTATTAACATAGAATGAAAGGAAGAACTACGTCTTTCCTAACGACAACACTAACGTTTTTGTTTAAACATTTGGTTTTGAAATATGCTAAATCAAGAGCATAGCTCTAAGCAAAAAAACGGGTTAAAATAAATAGAAAAACGTACTGCCAGCTGTAACAATGTCCTAAAATGTTAATTAATTTATGATGTGCCTCAGAGAAGTTGAATACCCAGTGCCAGAGACCAGAAATTTTCTGGGAGGTGGTGGCCAGCACCACCACAGACGACGCTGCCCACTGCAAAGGGAGGTGCCACCTCTTCGGCTCTGTCCCTTTCTAAGATACAGTTCATTTGGCAGCCTAGTAGCCGTGTAAAGAATTCCTTTGATCCCCAATTAGATGCCAATATATAGACTGCATTTTGCTGCTTATTTCAAATGAGCAGTGTTTCACCTTTATCTAGAGAATGATTGATCCGAAGTTGTTCTCTGTCTGGTATGAGTAGGGTATAAGCGCTGTTTTTCCTTTGCATTATGGTATTTGTTGTCTGTTAAAGCTGGCACCATTGGCGTGGGTCTCCCTTCCATTTTTTCACCGTTGCCTCCAGTGTTTTTGCTATGTTTTTGCTGGTCTAGATGCTTTGGGCACTTTGCCACTGCTTCTCACTGCCAAAGTGCAAGTGCTTCCTATTGTAAATTGTTGTAATGGATTAGTGACTCCATGATTGGCTTATTTGATTTACTTGTCAGACCCTAGTACAGTGCACCATGTGTGCCCAGGGCTTGTAAATCAAATGCTGCTGGTGGGCTTGCAGCACTTGTTGGGCCACCCACAGAAGCAGCTTGCAAAGCATGGCTCAGGCCGGCCATTGCAGAGCCTCTGTGCAGTCTGGGGCTGCCATGTCGACTTGACAAGTGCACACACTTGCCAGTCCCAAACATTCCCTTTTCTACATATTAGTCACCCCTAAGGTAGGCCCAAGGGCAGTGTGCATTTTATGTAAATGGTAGGACATGCCCTGATGTGTGTGGCATGTCCTGATAGTGAATTACAGCCAATTTTTTTTTCACTATTGCAAGACTATCTGTTCCCATAGGCCAGAATGGGCAGTTTGATTATAACATCTTATAATCCTAACTGACCCTAGGAACAAGATTGGAAAATAAAGTTTAGTATGCCTGAACTCAGAATGTTAAAATACATATTTTAGTGTGGGTGATTTTTACATTCTGTGTTTAAAAATACCACTTTTAGAAAGTAGGTATTTTCTTGCCTAACCATCCAGCATGCCTCTTCTAGGTTTGTGTGTTCCATGTCTGGTTTGTGAGTGAAAGGGGGCTGGAGAGGGCAGTCTGATGGGTCAGGGCTGGGCTGAATCGGACCTGCATTGAATAGAGAGTAGGGGGAGGAGTTTTCCTTTCAGCTACCTGGGCCAGGTCTGCTTTCAACAATGCTGTCTCCACCTCCTGCCAGAAAGCTACACCAGTGTAGGACAGAACTAGTTTTGGCTGGGCACAGACACACTCTGCCTTCGGAGGACAAAGGTTTTTGTAGTATAAATATTGGGGCCCAGACCCCAGAACTTTAGATCACTGCTTGGAATCAAGACGAACCTTTGCCAAGGAGAGGAACCAAGGAAGATGAAGGAGGAGACTGTCCCTGTGCTGTTTGCCGTTTGGGGTTGGCCTGCAGTGGTTACTCATTGCCAAGGAAAGGAGAAAAGTAACTTTGTGTGTACTTTAACTATCTTGAGGAAGATCTCTAAGGGCTTGAAGTTGAGCTTGCCTCCTGTTCTGAAGTCTCAGGGGCACAAAGACTTCACCACCAGCTCCCCCTGAATTTCCTTGTTGGGAATTCTACCTGCAGTGAGGTGCCTGCTGTTGTTTTGGTCCCTCTGGAGACTGTGTATCGCTGGGAGCTGGAAGCACGACACAATGAGGAAGAAGCGTGTAGCCGCAGCAGCAGTTGCTGTCGCATCACCGAAGAAGCATGTCGTTGCCGTTGCTGTTCGCTGTCGCATCGCTGAGGAAGCGTGTCGCATCACCAGAGAAGCGTGCTGCTGCTGCAGAGGTTGCCGTCGCATCACTGGAGATGCGCGTCGCATAGCCTGTCATGGCTCAAGAAACCATTGATTTTGCCGCACAGCTGTCAGCTTGCATGCATCGCATCCACATTGTCGCATCGCATCAGATGCCATTTTGTCGCATCGCACCGGATCGTCGCATCGCATCAAGGCGCCATCTTGTCATATCGTAACCGGAACGCAGTAATAAACAGACTCATTCACCTCTTCTCCGGTAAGGAACCGACGCATCACCTCTCCTGCACTGCAGTAAGGAACCGACGCATCACCTCCCCCGAAGCAAGGAACCAACGCATCACCTTCCCTGCGACCCTTTTGTTTGTATTGCGTGACGCATCCAAGGTACTTTGAGAGTAAAGTGTCGCATTTACCATCTACATTGAACTAAGCTATTTTCTACCATTTTAAAGTCATATTCTTGATACAGTTTTGTGGATTTTTGTCGTTTGTTCTTATGCTGAGTCTAGTAAAGATTACTTATTTTTCTAAACTGGTGTGGTGTCCATTTGTAATGTTTTCACAGTATTACTGTATGTGTTCACAAATGCTTTACACACTGCCTCTGAGATAAGCCTGTCTGCTCGTGCTAAGCTACCAAAGGGGTGAGCAGGGGTTATTCAGGAGTGTATCTCCCTTTCTGTGACTAGAAGCAAGGGCCCCTACTTGGTCAAAGGTACCTACCTCTGCCAACTAGAGACCCCCATTTTTAATATTGTCCAGCATTTATAAGGGCTAACAAACTACAAGTACCAGAATTCAAAGGAAAAAAAAATGGCTAAATAGGTTACCTGACTGGATGGGTCAACTTGAGAGCTCATATTTGTGTTGGCCAAGGCTCTAAATATAAATCACAATCTGGATGAGCTGATGACAGGCCAGTAAGGTAGTCTCACGTCGCTAAATGGTTCAGCGGGAGGCAGGCAGGTACTAGATCTCTGATTTGGCCCACCCTAGCTTAAATGAGCCAATATGAGGCACGCCTGAGATTTTCTCTGGTTGGGGGTCTGGAGTATGTCTATGAGAGTCCTTGTCCGCCACCTGTGTCACTGTCCCTTTACCACAATAGCATTGCAGCTCTTGAAATGAAAATACGTGTGTTGTGTATCTCTCACAGTTACTGCATGAGCAGTTCATTCATGCAAAATGCACAACTGCATGGCCACTACACAATCCGTGCACACATGAAAACAAGCAGCTGTGTCAACTCTGGGTGCTCTAAAAGGAGTCCTGGTACTAAGCACTGGCCCACACATGACAACATAAATTAAACATGGTAAATACTCAAATTGACATCTAACACAACCCTAGATGCGATACTGATTAACTGAGGCTCACTCCATCATTCCAGGAAAAGTCTTATGGCATATAAGGCAGGAGGGAATGGATCGGGAAGAGAAGATAGCTTCTTTTGCTGACCTCTCTCTGACCCAGCCACGCCTTTCACAGGCTCTTTATGGTACCATTCCAGAATCATATTTCTTTTTTATATTCTCCCATTTCCAGAGAGTATTTGCCCCATTACCCTTGGTGAGTGGTGGTAAGAGAAGACAGCTTTCACAGCGGGAAACCACAAAATGTTCTAATTTGGACTATCTAAGCTACACACGCCTATCACCCTTACCTATGGAACCACATCACCAAAGTAAAGACCAACAACACAAGGGACTAGAGTATGACGTCCATGTTTAAAATCACCAAAATATAAGTTTTTTCACTGACTTACCAACTCAGTGCAGGATTTTGCTAGATCATCTGAAAGACCGGAAATATGGTGACATGTGAAAACTGTGCTATGGGCTGCCAATGGACCTACTTAGACCTGGAACCCCAGTGACATGGCAAGGGTGCAATGGGCCTTAATGCAAGAAGGAAAATGGGCACTGTATCTCCATTGGGTATTAAAAGACCCATAATTAGAGAGTAGGTCAGCAGGGCCTTCAGACCCCCTGGGTCACGCTAAGATTGCAATGAATGTGCTGCTTATAGCTATACCTATGAAGAGATTGTCTTAAAAAAAGTTAATTATAAGACAGAAATAGCAAACAGTTTATACTTGGACTTTCAAGTAATGTAAGTAATTTATATGGATTTTTGTTTGCCATTACCAAAAACGCTGCATTTAGGACATTGTTTCCCGCTTCCGGCTCTCTGACGGGGCACACGCTTCCTTTCACGGATTGGGCAGACGTGCTGGCATGCAGTCGGTTCTCTCCACACTCTTGCCTTCGAAGGGACTTTGAACAGACCATGGCCTTGAACCTACGCTCTTGGTTGGCTTTGTGTGACACCAGCCAGTGCCCAGCGCCTGTCATAAAACAAGAGCCACAAAAAATTAGCATCATTTTGCTTATGCACCAAACCCACAGAATTATCTTTAACATGCAACCTCAATATCTTTTGCAGAGTGGAAAGATGAGGACATTTGAGGGGTTAGGGACCAAAAGTTGTGAGACAAAGTCACAGCAGACAACATTGTAGCCATCTCAATAAACCAAAAAAAGTGAACATAATGTTGCTAAGGTACCAAACCTTACAGTATTCTCTTTAAGATGTAACCTCAATATCTCTTGCAGAGCAGTAAGAGGGGATATGTGGGGGTTTAGAAATCAATAGATGTGAGACGACGTCATGAGACCCAATATTTTAAGCATCACAATAAACACCTCGACCGAACAAAGTAAGTGCAGGGAAGTAAAGCACCATTTAGATGGATTGCTGCTTAGACACGGATACTGGGAAAATGTGATAAAACTGCAATTTCTTTAATGTACATATGAATTGGCTGTACTCACTACATAATCCACTATCTACTGCATATTTTGAGACTTTAACAAACAAATTAATTTGTTTATCTCAAACTCATCAAAAGTTATTTCAAAAGCTGCATATGATGTGTGGTGATGAGCAAGACACTATGCACGGTTTAAATGGTCAACTTGCTGTAATCAGCCATTTGAAAAGATGAACAATTAGCCCAGGTAGAGCAAACGTTCTCATTTGATGGATGGGGAGAAGGATAAAGACCTTAAATACAAAAGCACAATTCAAACAAACTGGAGATTTAAAAATAAAAAACTTCTGAATCATGAAACCTTACTGTTTCAGTATTCACACAAATTAGGATGTAGATCAAAGTCACTGTTCTTAAATTATAAACTCTTTCATGCAGGCATCTTAGATGAATGCAAACCATGCTGTATTTCTGTTTAGTTCCCTTTGATTTCTAAAGAACCTCCAAGAGAATTACTAATATAATAAATGGGAAATTTACTGCTTTGTTTTTCAGGGCTGTTTCTTAATGGAAAGAGGTCCCTCTAGAGCATTGGTACTCACAAACATTTTCCCAGGGGCCAAAAAGTATGTTCGGTTGTGTGACCGAGGGCTGCATGGATGCCAGCAGGGTGAGAGTACTGTAGGTTGGAGGCTGTCCTAGGGGAAGCGTGGCTTGTGGACAGGGATTCGTGGATCTACTTTGAAGGTTTCATTGCAATATGCCCTCTAAGTCAAGCCTGTAGTGTCTAAGAGAGTCATAGATTTGACGAAACCGTGTTACGCTGTAGCTGAGTCACTATCCCTAAATCGCACCTTGAGTAAGCCTTCTCTGCTTGCTACTGCCATCTTGGACGAGTCAAGTGTACAAAGGAAGTGACCTGATTATTGAATTGGAATGAAATAAAATCTTATGCTTCACAATTTCTTTATGCCTACACTTTCTTTTCCATAAACTTTAGGAGAGCTTACAGAAAAGCTCAGTTACGATGCCGAGTGTTATAAAAAATCCTTGACAACGAACCCCCTCAACAAGGTGTGCAATTCTCTAAGATGGGCAGACACAAACATCTAACCTCCACTTGGTGGGGTGGAAACATTTTAGCCATAGCAGTAGGAGACGTAACATTTAATTGTGGCGTTACCACTTTGACAAAACATGCTGGTTGGGAACTCTGTATTTAAAGTCTGAGCAGGTTCCCCAGCATGGGAGCATTTGTTTCGTCAGAGTAGTCCCCAAGCCTAACCATCAGAACCACTCAATCCACAATTGTTGTGTAATGAGCAAGATGCAAACTATGGATCCAGAAGGTATATTTTTGTATTAATCTCAGCCGCCCCTTATATCAAATTGTGCGCTCTTCTCCACTTCTTTTTATCAGAGATAGGAAGAACTTTCATTAAACGAAACATTGGCAGTACGTCTGTGATAAGAAAGCAGGACTGTCACTCAATAATTATTTGATTTTATCCATTAGAAAGAGAACACCCAGTCTTATATTCCACTCACTAAAATATGGTGTAGTGAGAAAGTTAGGAATAGTGAAAAAAGTAGTCCTTCACTGTGGTGTTGGTACTCCTGCTAGACAAATCTATGCCTTTCTATGCCTTTGTCCACTTAATAGGTGTTATGTGAAAAGGTGAACGAGCCAAGCTCAAGCCAAATGCCTGGCTGTGGATCATCTCCAGGTTCTCTTCAGTCCTCAAGTCCAAAACAAGCTGATCCTTCATAAAGTTTCTGTCTGTCACCCACACTCTAAACTCACGCTCCAGGAATTAAACACAAACCATGAACTTGTGGCATAAAATGAAAGGGGGAAAAGACAAACCCATCGAATGGCTATACTGCACACTGTGAAACCTGAAAACCTTGGATCCCGGCTTCCACACTTGACCACACTGTGTGATAGTGGCCAATTGTTTTATTTCACTTTGCCTCCTTTTATAGTCTCGCCTGACCCAGCGCATGCGCTGGTCTGGCGAGACTTATTGAGAGGGCTCCAAAAAGTGCTACCAGGCCAGCCTGGAGCAACAGTGCATGTGCGCGGGCGCGCGCGCTTGACCGCAAATACTTTCACTTTCGCTGCCGCTTTGATGTTTGATCGCGATCACTTTTGGGGTCGCAGGGCCGCTTGGCATAGCCAATAGGTCTTGCTTTTGGGACCTTATAAGTATTCAGTTATGCAACTGTTGCATGGCTAAACACTTATAAGGTCCCAAAGGCGAGACCTATTGGCTATGCCAATGCTTGTTCTTCATTCTCACATATGTAATCACCTTGGAAAAAAGATGTCAGGATGTGTGCTGTACGAAACCTTCTCTTGTGTTTGATTTAATAATCTATAATGTTGGCCACCCAGAGGGTGCACATAACACTGACTTGACTCTAGGCTCACCATTGGCATTGTAGTCAGGGTGGGGTGGACGCATGACTGTTCCTAGTTTGTGTTTGAAAATTGTCACTTTAAAAAAATACTTCTCAATGTACTGATATCTGATCTACTAAGGTCAAATGCTTCTGCATCCAAATGAAATACACGTTTTTGAATTTTGAAGTAACTCATGTTTGTTGCAAGATCTCTTTAAAACTCAAGGCGTTCCCAAAGTTAAGTGGTGCAAGACACTTTCCTTGGTTCTTTTATTTTACTTCAGTCAATGTATGAATAAATGTTTGCGTTTATTTTATATTTTTCTGAACATTAGTGCTCGGTACATTAAACAGCAGCCCAATGCTGCTGTTCACAAGGGACTGCATGTAAAAGCCAGAAGGGCCACAAGCGGCCCCTGGGCCGTACTTTGAGTATCACTGCTCCAGAGGCCCTATAATGTGACCATCGGGTAAAACCGAATCTGGAAACATGTTTGAGAGCATAATGGGAATAAATAGGGTGCTTTTGGTACAGGGATTGGACGCATGTAGGCTTTCTTTCTACTGAGTGCAACACTGTATGTGTTTTGTACCCAAGTATTATTCATTGTTGGTGAAAAACAAATTCAATATGATCTCCTGTGTATGATTTTCGTTCCTAATAAATGTATATATTTTTATAGTACTGGAATCTCTTTTGACTCGTTGCATTAAAATATATGTATGTGATATTTCCATAGCGCAAACCTAGCCAAAGGGAGTAAAGCGCTGTGTGGGGTCAGGCATAAAGTCATCGAATAATACGAGAGGTACGTGGTTTGTGAGCTGTTCATACAAAGTAGCTGGACAATAATGCATTCAAATGCGCTGCATAATTTCATTTTTCGTGCTGCATAATTTACCCTCTTTGCAAATAAAACCATTCCCCACTAAGAAGGCATGGTCTACCTCCTTCTTGGGCTTCCAGTTGGCCCTTCCATTGCTTGTGCTTCCAAATCTGAGCTGAGGCCTCTTCAGAGTGTGGAGCATCTTGGGGCTTCAGACACTGTTTCTTAATGTTATGGCATTCATGAAAGGCACAGCCACCATAAACAGGATAAATACAGCAATGTTCCCTAGGGGGTTGGAGAAAACACTCAGCTTGCCAAGGACACTGGTTTGTGGCTTTACAGACACAAACGACAAACAAAATAATTGCCAACTGGGCTACCACCAAATGCGCCCCACCGCTGCACGGACATTTTTATCGAATATGCTCTTGCTCTGCCCATAAGCAATTTTGGTGGAAATTCCCCGGCTCTGCACAAGGGAACTCAAACTCTGGCAATACGCTTAATGAAGCTCTAGGCTTACTGAATGCTAAGAAACTGCTATGCTCAATGCATACTGGAAGCTACTTCAACAAGATCATTATTTACTATGCTCAAGGAAGTAGGGAACGCATTAAAATCTGTGCTGGTATAGTACATGAAACACCAAAAAAGTGATAAAAGATCTTAATTAGAGGCCAAGTACCCTTGTGCAGGAAGAGGTGGGTTTGCTCTCTGGCAAACACAGTCTGTACATTAGAGTAGTGGATTCCAGGGCCCGTATTACATATAGGGCACACTGTCCTTGTTTGCCCCACAGCAAACCTTTAAGCAGGTGTGCTGGGGGCAAACAGGGAGCCGTGTGCCCTCTTACAATGAATGTACTGTCTCTAGGGCAGCCACAAGCTCATGCTGCCACCAGGGCAGCGCATTCAGTCAAATACGGAGCAGCTGCTTCAAACCACTCTGGGCTTGATTCACAAAGGAAAAGTGAGACCAGAAGCCTAACTTTACTGCTTTTCAGTATTCGCAAAGGTATGGTTAGACCAAAAGTCTAACTTTACCACTTTTCAGTATTCGCAAAGGTATGGTTAGACCAGAAGTCTAACTTTACCACTTTTCAGTATTCGCAAAGGTATGGTTAGACCAGAAGTCTAACTTTACCACTTTTCAGAATTCGCAAAGGTATGGTTAGATCAGAAGTCTAACTTTACCGCTTTTCAGTATTCGCAAAGGTATGGTTAGACCAGAAGTCTAACTTTACCACTTTTCAGTATTCGCAAAGGTATGGTTAGACCAGAAGTCTAACTTTACCACTTTTCAGAATTCGCAAAGGTATGGTTAGATCAGAAGTCTAACTTTACCGCTTTTCAGTATTCGCAAAGGTATGGTTAGACCAAAGGTATAACTTTACTACTTTTCAGTATTCACAAAGGTATGGTGAGACCAGAAGTCTAACTTTACTACTTTTCAGTATTCGCAAAGGTATGGTTAGACCAGAACTCTAACTTTACCACTTTTCAGTATTCGCAAAGGTATGGTTAGACCAAAAGTCTAACTTTACTACTTTGCAGTATTCGCAAAGGTGTGGTTAGATAAAGGTATAACTGTACTACTTTTCAGTATTCGCAAAGGTATGGTTAGACCAGAAGTCTAACTTTACTACTTTTCAGTATTCGCAAAGGAATGGTGAGACCAAAGGTCTAACTTTTTTTAAATTTTAATAAACAAGATCTTTATTGGTATCGTTGGTCATACAGCTCAACCACTGCCTACATCCCTTCGGGCCGGCAGGGCCAAAGTAACAATGCTAGGTGGTATACGGGGGGGGGGGCAAAATACACAGCAAGCCGCCTACAACCCCATGAGGGGCCGGCCATGTCAGGGGGGCAGCGGTAACAACACAAGGTGACTTAGATCTCATTTGTTTTGGTATTTTTTCCTTTTGAAACAGATATATAACAGGGAAGGAACTAGGGAAGGGAAACCACCATCATCGAAGAGTGTGCTAGGGTACGTGCGCCGTAATAGACCGTGTTAGTATACGCCGCAGGGATGCAGGCTGGGGGTGGACCGGGGACGTCGTAGCGCATGCGATCACGCTGTATCCACCATGGTGAGCCTACTCTTCGCCTCAGCGCTAGGGGCGCACCTGGCTAGTGCAAAGGATAAATGTAAGCCATTAGGTGTTGTGGTCAGAGTATCAGAATCCATGTGAGCTATTACCTTCCGAAACGGGATTTAGGGGGGGGGGGGGGGGGGGTCGTGGGCGGCAATTGTGGCGGCAAGTGCGTCCCTGTGGGAGGCCAGGCTTGGGTGAACTGAAAGAGTAGTTGGGTCCATTCCATTGCTAGTGGGTGCTTTCTCCGCCCCCGCGTTTCCTCCACTCTGATTGCTTCCTCCTCCGCTGCTGCCCATTTCCTCACCGCTCCCGCCCACGCCTCTCTAGTTGGCCCTTGGGGGTCTCGCCATTTCATGGCGATAGCCCGTTTAGCTAGCAACAGGGTGAGGGAAGCAAAGCGGGTGTGGGCTTTGAGCGGTTTAGGTTTGCGGAACAATCCCAGGGCCACCACCTCCCAGGACTGCAGGTCTGGGAGCTTAGTTATCGCAGTGATTGATGTGAGGACGGCCGTCCAATACTGACCCAGTGACGGGCAGCTCCAGAACATGTGCTGGAGCCGGGCATCCGGGGATCGGCATCGGGGGCACCGGAGAGGCACATCCGGATAAATACATTGCAGACGTGCCGGGGTTTGATACGCCCTATGCAAGATATTATACTGGACGTTATTGAAGCGCGCGTTGCGGGATACCTTTTTGGGGAACTCGAGGGCTTTCTCCCATTTTGTATCAGGCAATGGTCTCCTGATGTCCTCCTCCCATTGGGATCGAAGGGCGACCAATGGTTGATGTAGAAGTTGTCTGATGGCCTTGTATAACCATCGAACTAGGTGGTGACCAGAGCCCATGTGGAGGATCGTGTGGATGACCGGCTGCGTCTCCGGCTCCCCTTTGGAGGGATCCGCATGGGGTTGGAAGTGTGCTATCAACTGCCTGTGGAGCAGAAATTGCCCCGGCGGCAGACCATACAAATCCATGAGGTGAGTAAAGGGCGCAAGCTGGTTTTCGGTAAAGAGCGCCTCGGCCTCCGTGATGTCGCACGCGGTCCAAGGGCCGAGCTGGGCCACCTGGAAATAATTCTCCTGACATGGCCAGCCAGCCAGGGGTAGCTTGGGAGAGTAGGCCGGTGTGTCGGGCGCCTTTCGGTGAATCCGCATCATGCAGCGCCTGGCCACGGAGACCTGAAGTGGGTAGGTGCGTCGCGGGTTTGAGCCAGGGAGTAGCAGTCGGCACAATTCCGGTACGGGGACCTGGCCCTGTTGCGTATAGGTTTCTCCCATGTGGCGGCTAGCTGTCCAGTACGACAACCATTGGAGCTGCGCCGCCAGAAAGTAGGATTCAAAGGCCGGGGCCCCTAGGCCACCCTCCGTGGTGGGCAACTGCAGTGTGCGTAGGGCGATCCGAGGCCTGCCAGCCCCCCAGATAAGGGAGCGCAGGAGTGTGTCCAGGTCCCGAAAAAAGGTTTGAGGTGAGATCACCGGCAGGTTGGCGAAGTAGTAAAGAAGGCGGGGGGCCAGTATCATCTTTGCAAGCGCCACTCTACCGATCTGATCCCAGCCAACATCGCACGATAATTGCCATCGAACAGGTCAGCGGGGGAGTGATATAGCCGCACCCCCAGGTATTGGGGGGCTGCGGCCCCCACCAATAATGTTTTCTCGCCGAGGCGGACACCCCGCAGCCGGGATCCCGGGTGAAGAGGGTACACGGTGGACTTGTCCCAGTTCACCGCAGCCCCGAGGCCGCCGCGAAGCCCTGCAGCGCCGTCCAAATCACGGTAAGGTCCGCTGTGGCATCACGGATGTAGAGGAGCAGATCATCCACGTACAGGGAGACACTGTGTATCGTGTCTGCTATTGGTATGCTCCAGTCAACCCCTCCCTCCCGCAGGCGTATGGCAAGGGGTTCCATCGCCATCGCGAAGATTAGGGGGGAAAGGGGGCAGCCCTGTCTGGTTCCACGCTCGACCTGTAGTGGCGCGGAGATATATTGCCCTATCCTGACGCGGGAGGTAAGATTAGTATAGAGAAGTTGGGTATATCCAAGTAGATTGGGACCTATCCCCGCTTTCCGAAGAACTGCGAAGAGATACGGCCATGTGAGAGTGTCAAATGCCTTTTCAAGGTCCAAGATCAGGCACGCTGCGTTGGGATAGCTGGTATTCACCTGATCCTGGACATGAAAAAGAAGCCGCAGATTTTGGGAGGTACAACGACCGGGGACAAACCCACATTGATCCATGTGAATCAGGGGTCTAAGGATCCCTTCGTAGCGCTCTGCCAGAATTTTCCCCAATATCTTGCAATCAGCCGAAAGGAGCGTAATTGGGCAATAGGATGATAGTGATTGTGGGTCCCGATGCGGCTTCACGAAGGACACAATGATCAACTCCCGGAGAGAGCTGGGCAGTTCTCCTTTCCTAAACACCGCTGCGTACATCGTGACAAGGCGCGGGGTCAGGAGGGCGGAGAAGGCGATAAAGTACTCTAGGGGCAAACCGTCCATCCCTGGTGCTTTACGACGTGCCATGGCCCGGAGAGCCTGCGAGACGTCCGACGCCGAGATCCTCGCTTCCAGGCTGGGGCTGTCAGCTCTGGGGATGCATGGAACCGGTAAGGGGTCTAAAAAGCGGGGAATGGCATCCGGGTCGATCGATTGTGGGGCCCGGTAGACGGTACTGTAGTACTGATAAAAAACCTGGAGGATATCTACCTGGGTCCGCACTATGTCCCCCGAGGGGCTAGTAATCTCCGTGATGGGGTGTATGCCCGCATCCTGCTTCACCAGCCAGGCCAGGAGTGTTCCCGCTTCATCTCTATCTCGGTGTACTATGGCCGCGTAAGCTCTGAAGTTGTACTTCCGCAGGGTGGTTAGCGCCTCAGTGTTTCGGGACCGTGCTGTAGCCACCTGGCGTGCCGACGCCGCATCCCTATCTTCGCGCTGTGTGAGTGTTGCCAGATGTCGCTCCGTGTCCGTGAGTGATCGCTCCAGTGTGCGCCTTACCCCTGCTATCTGTGTGATACACGCGCCTCGCACCACCACCTTGAACGCATCCCACTCTGCTAGCCTTGACGAAGCCGTGTCGGTGTTATTGGTGAAGTAGTCTTGGATTGTGCGTGCATGGTCATGTTTAAAAGCCGGATCAGTAAGGCAATCCCGTGGAAGGTGCCACGTGGGAACCGGAGGAAGCGGCGGTCTCCAGCGCAATCGGATGACATGCGCATCGTGGTCGGACACTACCCTACCTAGATAGTCTGTCTCATGTATATTTGGGATGAGCGTCGGGGAGCATAAAAACCGGTCCAGTCGGACCCGTAAATTATGGGGAATAGAATGGAAGGAGTACAGCCTGGGACCAAAGGTCTAACTTTACCACTTTTCAGTATTCACAAAGGTATGGTTAGACCAGAAGTCTAACTTTACCACTTTTCAGTATTCGCAAAGGTATGGTTAGACCAGAAGTCTAACTTTACCACTTTTCAGTATTCGCAAAGGTATGGTTAGACCAAAGTCTAACTTTACCACTTTTCAGTATTCGCAAAGGTATGGTTAGACCAGAAGTCTAACTTTACCACTTTTCAGTATTTGCAAAGGTATGGTTAGACCAGAAGTCTAACTTTACCACTTTTCAGTATTCGCAAAGGTATGGTTAGATCAGAAGTCTAACTTTACCGCTTTTCAGTATTCGCAAAGGTATGGTTAGACCAAAAGTCTAACTTTACTGCTTTTCAGTATTCGCAAAGGTATGGTAAGACCAAAGGTATAACTTTACTACTTTTCAGTATTCGCAAAGGTATGGTTAGATAAAGGTATAACTGTACAACTTTTCAGTATTCGCAAAGGTATGGTGAGACCAGAAGTCTAACATTACTACTTTTCAGTATTCGCAAAGGTATGGTTAGACCAGAAGTCTAACTTTACCACTTTTCAGTATTCGCAAAGGTATGGTTAGACCAGAAGTCTAACTTTACTGCTTTTCAGTATTCGCAAAGGTATGGTGAGACCAGAAGTCTAACTTTACTACTTTTCAGTATTCACAAAGGTATGGTGAGACCAAAGGTCTAACTTTACCACTTTTCAGTATTCACAAAGGTATGGTTAGCCCAGAAGTCTAACTTTACTACTTTTCAGTATTCGCAAAGGTATGGTGAGACCAAAGGTCTAACTTTACCACTTTTCAGTATTCGCAAAGGTATGGTTAGACCAAAGGTCTAACTGTACTACTTTTCAGTATTCGCAAAGTACTTTTCAGTATTCGCAAAGGTATGGTTAGACCAAAGGTCTAACTGTACTACTTTTCAGTATTCGCAAGGGTATGGTGAGACCAAAGGTCTAACTTTACCACTTTTCAGTATTCGCAAAGGTATGGTTAAACCAGAAGTCTAACTTTACCACTTTTCAGTATTCGCAAAGGTATGGTTAGACCGAAAGTCTAACCTTACCACTTTTCAGTATTCACAAAGGTATGGTTAGACCAAAGGTCTAACTGTACTACTTTTCAGTATTAGCAAAGGTATGGTTAGACCAGAAGTCTAACTTTACCAATTTTCAGAATTCGGAAAGGTATGGTTAGACCAGAAGTCCAACTTCACCACTTTTCAGTATTCGCAAAGGTATGGTTTGACCAACAGTCTAACTTTACTACTTTTCGGCATTCACAGTACTACGAGTAAAGTTAGACTTTGTTCCAAGTTTGACTTTTGTTCTACCGTTACCTTTGTGAATACCGAAAAGTAGTAAAGCTAGACTTTTGATCTAAGTCCGACTTTAGGTCTAACTTTACCTTTGTGAATATCTAAAAAGTAGTCAAATTAGACTTTTGGTCTAACTTAATCTTTGTGAATCGGGTTCTTTGTGTTTCCCTGTGCAGGCCAAACCTGCCTGCACTTTAAGGAGGGGTTCGAGATCCCCTGCTGCACGCGGATGTAGCGAGTGATTGCACCGGCCTGCACAGGGAGGTCTGAAGGTCTGTGGCATGCTCTTGTTGTCCCTACAGAGCACTACCCTCAGGGGCACACTGACAGTATGCCACCTTTTTAGGTCTCGCCTGACCCAGCGCATGCGCTGGTCTGGCGAGACTTATTACGAGGGCTCCAAAAAGTGCTACCAGGCCAGCCTAGAGCTACAGTGTATGTGCGCGGGCGCGCGCGCTGTGCTTTACCGCGATTACTTTCACTTTCGCGCTTTGATGTTTGATCGTGATCGCGATCACTTTCGCGGCAGCACGGCCACTTTGCATAGCCAATAGGTCTCGCTTTTGGGACCTTATAAGTATTTAGTTATGCAACACTTATAAGGTCCCAAAGGCGAGACCTATTGGCTATGCCAATGCTTGTGTTTAAATGCTCCGGGACCTTCACGACGACTGCTGCACCACTGCTGGTCTATATTGTGTTTGAATTAATTCTCACTATTGCTGTATGAACAAGAATGTCGATATTTCATGTTTATATCAATAAAATGTGTTTAAACAAACAAAAAATGCACATGTTCAGATGGATTGAAATGCACTGGCAACCATTTTAGTAACTTAATCCAAAGCAGCATTACCAAAGCAAGTAGCTTGGTCCAAAAAATCTGAAACATAATTTACTCATTGCTTGCTTACTTTGTGCTACTGGTGTTTATTGTGTGATCTCTAACGTAGAGTATCAAAGACCGTTCCGACCTGTGGTTGCCTCTAAATTGCGTCTGTTTACGTCTTATGATAAATTGCAGGATCGCGCGGCACCCGCCATTAACGCTCCATCTGCTGCACTCCAACACTAATGAGGCGCACATCTGTCTCCAGCCATGTACAACAGCACATTGTGACTGACTTTCGATGTACGGTGGTCTTAATGAGTGAAATATCTACGCATCTCTTGAACTCACATTAATGCATACACTTGCACACGCACTCTTTACTATCACAGTGGTGCCCCCAGTTTTAACGTGGCCCCTTCTGTGTCAACTATAGAAAATAATTTCCAGATTTTAAGCAATATTACTCCTCTTACCGAGATTGCCACCCCTGGAAATTGAACTCTTCAATGGGTGTTCTCTGTTCAATACGTTTTTTTTTTTGCCCTCCAGTACTGTGATGCTATATACTAAACATGCTATAGATATGTAACAGCATTCCGCGCAGTGGTTGAAGTGGGGAAAAAAAAGTAGGGGAACTGTGGGCGGAGACTCAGGGGGCGGGAATAACCCAAGGATTGGATTAGTGGGCGGAGTCGGAGGTGTGGCTAGAAACAGCAAAACATACCAATTTTTGAACGTTTGGCATTTCACTGACCAGTTACAGCTTATAACGTTATTTAATTCAAAGAATCAATAAACATGTTTATTTGAGGTTTAATATACAAGTTGTTTATATTTAATTCATTTACAATGTGGGACATGTTTCCAATCACAGAATATTCCAAATACGCTTATAAGTGGAATCATAAGTCAATTGTCTCCGAGCCATGCAGTTTCTTTCATCTGCACTTCTCCTCCCTTTTTCTAACCATTTCTGAACATAAAATTCAGGTTTAAATTCTATGACAGGTGGCCCCACGATATTTATGAACATTATAGAAAAAAGACGATTGATTGATATTCTGTTCCGCAGTGGTGTGAGCACATCATTCATTACACTAAAGCCCCGTTCACATTCAGCAGTTGAGGTACAAAAGGTGTTTATAATGTGCATTAATGGTTTCAGGCTTTCAGGGATGCAATTTTTATTTTGTTTGTACTCTCTAAAACCAAGGATGTACTGCCTGGTATCAAATACACGCAACCTGCTACAAAGGTTTTGTAATTCTCCCTCACCGTATGAGATGTCTACTGGATCTGGCCAATAAACTGGTTGTAGGAGTTTCATTCTATGTACTAACTCGTTGTATTCTATTTCATCATTGTTTGTGGTTGTGCATCTAGAAACATTTGATGCATTAGACATTGTCATCCTTTTTCGCAGGTTATTTGCTAAGCTCCTAAAGAACTGTGCCCTATTGATGCTAACACAGCCTTTGTTCTGTTGCAGTCCTACACCAGCAAACTGCATCCGTTCAGCAGCATCTAATGCAGTTGTAGCAAAGGGCCCAGGTGAATCAGCCATTGATTCAAACACTAAAATCTGCATCTGTATTGAACGATCGGCCTCATATATGGTCATATCACGCCGCTGCAGCCTTCTGGATAGGTCACCCAATTCTGTGAGAGCATCATATAAAATGCCCATATTTTCAACAAACACCAGCGAGGTTAATAAACGGTTTAAACCAGCATATTTCCTCCGCTCAATGTCACTCCTCGTTGAGTCTTCGGAAGATTCCATGAAATGTTTACTAAGTGCTTTGTAGTTATTCCAAACAGCTCTCACAGATCTTTTACTTGAGGACACCCAACGTACATCTAGCACCTTTCCAATTGCCAGAAGTCTTACTTCTACCTCCAGAGCACATTCCCCAAGCTCTCTATGATTTTTCGGAGAGGCATGGTAGGTGGTATATAGTTTATCAAAAAAAACTTTGAGCTGATTAATGCCTGTGACTTCTTTACAAACATCACCCACAGCAAGCTCCAGCTTGTGGTTAGCACAGTGCCATACACTCGACTGTGGATATTTCAGTTTCAGAAGAGTTGCCACACCGGATTTCTTACCTATCATATTGGAAGCACCATCTGTTACAAGCTGAACCAAATGACTTTTTAAATACTCATCAGTAAAACCGTGTCTCTCTAAGCATGCAAGTAAGGTATCCAAGATTAGATCTGCTGCTGTGCTTGGCAACTCAACAAGGTCCAAGAAAAAGGTCAGTGGCTCATTGTGTTTATCAATACATGCTCTTACACAGATAATTAGTGTGGTCAATTTACTATTTGTGAGCTTAGGGACATATTTATGGGAATGGTGGCGCAGGGCAGCACAGCAAGTTACTTTGCTGCGCTGCCCTGCGTCACAGGGAAAGGGCGGGAATGTGCCGTATTTATCTAATATGGTGCATTCAGGTCTTTTCCCCCTGCACTGGCGCCATTTCGACAGCCTAGCTTCAACGCAGGCACACTTGCCCCATGGTGCAAGGGTGCCTCCTTTGCATGCAGGATTGTTTTTGTGCAGGAAGGGGCACCTTCCTGTACAAAAACAATCTTGAGAGGCTTTTTCATATTTCTATGTGGGCTGCAGAATAAAGCACAGTTTGAAAGAGGAAAAAACAAGGAGAAATAAAGATATTTCTCCTAGTTATGCCTCCTCTGGGGCAGCACAAGATGTTGCCGCATTCCCAGGATTACAAGTCCTTGTAAATCTATGAATGCGTCAAAAACCGTGGGAGTTGTGTGGGAGACTTTTATTATTGCAGGAAAACTACTGCGTGACAAAGCCACTGCTGCTCTAGGGTGTGCTGCTTTGTAAACCTACCAGCAAGACTGGTGGTGAACTTCGGTATGAATTGAGGTGGACAGGGCTTCAAGTTTACCCAACTGGCCACCGGTAGGGTTCACCTGCTGGTGCTAAGAGACCAGGGCTTCTAAGGTCTAGTGGGGCCTTCTAAAGTCTATCATGGGTGCTCCCTCAGGAGTGGTCTGATGGACAAGGCATGAAGGCTGAACCAGGTTCCCCAGTTCCAAATTTGGTAGCTCTGGCCATAATGCCACATCCTATCCCCACCGAACACCCTTCTGCCCCACTGAGTGAAACTCGCACTGTCTTCAGCTACAACCCAATTCTGCCCCATTATAAGCACCTGGATGCGACTCATTTCAAATTATGCAGTGCCTGAAAAAAAGTAACAACATTCTGGGAAAAGCAAATACTCATAGGGAATGCAGAATTATGTAAAGCATGCAAAATGTAAGCAGGAACGACATGTTACCTTAACGCTTTTACTCTCATTCAGAAATCAATGAGTATTTTTTGTCTCAAACATTGAGGACATGAATATAGGGCTCCTCCTGTACACATGTGTTAAGCAGGGCTCAGAGACAAAGGAACTCTTCAAGAGAATCTGATCTGACTCACGGAAACCCACAAGGGCTCCTTCTTATCCACAAATTGTGCACTCTTGATTGTCAGAGCCAGGATGCCTGTTAGGTGAGAGTGCGCTTTACAAGTGAGATAACTAACTAAATAATTCTTATTCATGTCAGCCAGCTAGCTGCTCAAACATAGTATAGCACATATGTATTCAAGTGTCCTGCAAAGAAGAATGAGTGCGAGTAAGTAAATGTGGGTGTGAATGATTGAGTGCCTGAATGTAACTGAGCATGAGTGAAAGAGTGTATGTCGATGAAAGTGAGAGAAAGTGAGTGAGAAGGAGTCACGTAGAGTAAGTGAAACTGTAAGTTAGAATGAGGTAATCAGAGTAGAAAAAAGTGGTGAGACTGAGTGAGAGTGAGAATGTGATACCGAATGTTGAAGAGTGAGTGCAAGTGAGCAATTTTGAGTAAAAGGGAAAGTGAATGCGAATGAATAATGGGGGTAGTGAGCCTGAGTGAGATAACATGTGAGCAAGCAGGACAAAACACAGGCCTTGGCAAAGTGGAGGTAAATATTTACTTATGGGAGGAACATATTGTGCATCTTGAAAAAAAATGTGGTCAACTCCTGGGAATGTTGTCTTGGCACAGTAATGGCTTTTGAGAGAATTTGTGTAAAAACGGGGTGTTGAAAATAAAATGCAGTATTTGACCCTATAGTTTTTTTTTTCAAAATTATCTTGGGAGTAGCAACACCCAGACTGCAAATCCTCCTAAAAAAAAAAAAAGGCACCCTTACTCGCTTTGTACGCTCTAGTTCAGCTCTAGCATTACGCTAGTCAGTCAGTCAGTCAAAGAGGCTTTATTTCAATATAAATATATCTTAAAAAGCAGAACAACAGCAATGTACAATAAAAAAATAAAAGGGAAGCAGTGCAAGAAGAAATATTCATACAATTCATGCTACTACTAAAGCCAATAAATTAGCTAAAAACAGAAGTTAAAAAGCAGATTAAACAACAATCAAAAGCCTAGATGACCTAATACGCCAAGCCCAACCTAAGAACTTGGCTAAACCACAAGCAAGGAGGGGCCTTGCATCGTTTTTTAATATTCGTAAGGCTTCTATGCAATGTCTGGTACCAAGTTCTCTACAAAGCGGTTTTAACCACCTACTCCGGGGGGCTGCATAAGCGGGACATTCAAACAAAAAGTGAGGGACAGACTCAGACCGCTTATCACAAAATGGACAGAGGGAAGTTGTTTGAAGTGGGACTTTCCACCTGGAAGTTAATTCTCCTACAGGGAGTAAACCTATTCTAAATTGAAAATATAGGGCCCTGTCTTTGCGATTAGAGATAACATCCAGGTAAGGTTCACAAAAGTAAATTTCTTTGACCAAAAGAAAGTCCATAGTGGACCTGCACAAATTTGCATTACTGCTTCTGGTACCCGCCACCCAACTCCAATAAATCTTTTTTAGCTCAGACTTAGGGGGTGCAGTTCTGTTGGACCAGGCCTCGCCAAGACCAAGGCAAACAAGGAGACGCTTAACCTCCCTCAGCCAAAAGATCTTGGACCAGCCTGTTAACCCCAGCACCTCATTTAGGCCCTCCGCATAGCTAGATAGTTCAGGTGTTCTCCATATGCGCGCCCATAAAAGGAGAGGGCGGAGCCTAGCCTGGTCACTGATTGGCCGGGTGCCCAGGTCCAAGAGCAATGGAAGAGTTGGGGTACCATAAGGGAGCCCCATAAGATCTTTATGGAATTTGTTTTCTGAGCGGGACAAGTGGTCAACCTTATGGACGCCCCAGAGTTCCGCCCCATAAAGAGCTGCGCTAACCCCCCTTGCCCTATATATATCAAGGACAGGAGCAATGGGTTTCAATGATGAAGCACGATGTTCCTTAAGCAAGGCACCCACCACCCTCTTGTGGGTCAGCAACATTTTTTGGTGGTGGCACTTCCATCTCATGGAGTCGCAGAGACGGATACCAAGATAGTCAAATTCTGACACTCTTTCGAGGGTAACAGAGTCCAAAGATGGAGGTTTAGCCAACCTTTTCGGGGGGTTAAGGACCAAATACTTGGTCTTAGCTGTATTAATAACTAACCCTCTCACATCACAAAAAGACTTGAAGTTGGTTAATAGACTCTGCAAACCCACCGGGGTTTTAGAAATCAGGAGGGTGTCATCCGCAAATAGAAGGGTAGGTATTCTTCTACCAGCCAGGGTTGGTGCATCTGCAGGATGTTGTAGCAGGTGCTCCACCACTCCGTTGACATACAATGAAAACAGAGTGGGGGCGAGAACACAACCCTGGCGTACCCCTCTATTTACTGGAATACGGGGTGTTTTTTGTCCCTGATTTCCCCACCTGATCTGGGCAAAATTTTCCAAATGGAGGTTTATCAACAGGCTCAGCAAATAAGGTGGGATACCCTGTTCGCTGAGCACACTCCATAATTGGCTACGGGGAACTAGGTCAAAGGCAGTCCATAGATCAATAAAAGGAAGATACAGACTGCCTTTGCCCAGTAGAACCACCTTCCAGTATAAGATTAAGAGGCGAAAAGATTGCTCTATTGTCCCCGTGCCTGATCTAAAACCAGCCTGAAAGTCCGAGAGAATACCCTTTTCCTCTACCCATTGTAATATCCTTGCCAAAACCACTTTTCCTGCCACTTTTTGTGAGGTATCTAGCAGGCTTATTGGGTGATAATTAGCTGGGTCGTTACGACATCCTTTTTTGAAAATAGGAACGACCTCAGCGCCCTTCCAAGAGGTCGGCAGGGAAGCCCCACTGAGGCTGACGTTCAATAGGGCGGAGATGAGTTTTCCCCATTCCTCAGGATTAATGCGTAGCAAATCTCCTGGGATCCCATCCGGAGCAGCAGCTTTGTTGGGCATAAGGGAAGTAATCGCCTCCACCACTTCCTTGGGTGTAAACATAATCTCAGCCATAGATTGAGAATGAGCGTAAGGGTGGCATATTCTCAGGCTCTCAACCTGGTCCTGGCTCATTGAATAATGGGAAAAATGGGAGACCCACGCACTCTCGGATACATTGCAGGTGATCAGAGTATCCACAGGTCTTTCTCTATTTCTAAGTAGATCCCAGAAACCCTTGGCGTCCTTCCTAAGACTTGCAGCCTTCAGGTCACACCAAAACTGATCTTCCCAATCTGACTTTGCCTTTAATAGAACCCTCCTATAGTTACCCCTCGCAGCACAAATTCGCGCTCTAATCTTGGATTTAACTGCCATTAAGAGATCCCGTTTAGCCATGCGGCATGCAACTGAAAACCACCCAGCGGGACCCTTCCTGTCGCCACTCTTGTTGGCCCTCTTCCCAACATTTGGGGCTATAAATAGTTCGCCTTTGTGGTTTGTTCAAAGATTGTAGGTACCTCTTGCACACTGAATGAGGGGGAATCTAGATAGAGTATGATATTAGCCATCACAGATTGCACCTCCGACATCTTGTCCTCATTGTCAACAATATTTTTCCATTTCAGGCGCCTCCCGCAATTGGAGGGGCACACTTCATGGGTTGTTTTCCATACATGAGGGGTTTGGGGAGGAGACCAGCCCTTCCAAAGTTGGGACAGAGACAGGATTAGGGGATTATGGTCACTATCAATAGAGGGCCAAACCTCCATGTCCACCAGAAAAGACCACAACCGAAAATTCAACATAATGTAGTCAATCCTAGAGGAATGCCCTATTCTATTAAACGTATGTGCCCCCATTTGGTCCGATTTGGATCTGCCATTTGTTGCTCTAAGACCATGCTCCAGACAAAGAGCATTAAGGTCTATTGCATTTTGGGTCCATTTTCTAATGGGCGAGATAGACAATGGAGGAATGCCTCTCCTTGCATCATCCTCACCAATGCCCAGCACATCTTCCAGAGCAAGAGGTTCGAATGTGCAATTAAAATCCCCAGCTAATAGGACATGGGAATCTGGACCACAGCGCTTGAGTTCCTCGTCGATACCAGATGGGGCTAGAATAGATAGACCACCTCTAGTACTCCTAACATAGATATTGAATATTTCAAGCACTCCTCCACCAAACGGGCATCTTACAGTTAGTCTCAAGAGGTCTGGGGAATTGGTGACTATACTTTTAATAGAGTACCGCAGGGAAGTGCTTACCCAAATTAACAGTCCTCCAGAGGGGCGCCCTTTGCCTCCATTCGGTCGGACAGCTGGTGCAAAATAAGTAGTGTATCCCAGCTTATATTGTGGGTCCATGCACCAGGTTTCCTGGAACAAACAGATCAAAAAAGATTCGATAAATGTGTTCCAGTCTGGGATACTTATATTTCGGGTTAAGCCGGCAATATTCCAGCGTACGACCTTCAGGGGGTTATTGGGAATCTCTCCGTGCTCCGAAACCAAATCTCCTGTAGAGGGAGTACAATCCGTGAAGATATCCTTATGGTCAACAGGTGGTACCACAGTAGAGAAAGTTGGGAAATTTTCGACAGGCGTCTCCCCACTAAGTTGGGACAACGCCTGTGGGTATCCCCTAAGCATAGGGGTAGGAGGAGGAAGGATAGTGATTGGAGAGTTCACCTGCAGCTCTCCAATGGGTAAACTCTCCAATAAAGGTTCCCCAGATGGTTCAGCGTGTAGCTCACATATGGGGGAAATTACCTGTCAATTACCCTTCCACAATCGACCCTGCAAGTGACCAGGGCCATTGTTAAATATACTGAATTGAGAACTACAGCCACCAATATGTCTACGGACCCAACCATCCCTCATATCAGAACCGATCTGCCTTGGCAAAATTAGGGGATAAAAATAGCTAAGGTCACAAGTGCAAATTGAACCCAGGCTTCCTACTAGTCTATGTTCCTTTGTAGCACCACTACATATAAAACTGGCAATCCTTGGATCTTCGAAATTCACTATAATACAATCGCCAGAAATAACTTTTTCCCTAGAGCCAATCCAGCCAACTCTACGTACGTGTAGTATCCTGCCCCCCCAAAACTCGGGCAAAGGTCTGTTCGCTTTGAGCCAAAATAAGGTCTTATTGAACAGTTCAGCGTAGGACTCTTTCTTGCCTGGACTAAGGGCGGGAACCCCAGTCAAAACGACTACATAGGGCTTACACTCAGGGGGAAGATTAATAATAATAGAGTTTCTCCCACCAGGAGGGGCCTCGCCTGGATACAACACGTGGGCTTTTGTATTTTCTGATAGTTCCATGGTCGAAGATGTAGCAGTGCTAGGGGAATTACTCTCGCCTACGCTAGCCAGTGCCGGGGGACATGCAGTTTGTTTGCCCCAAGTGTTGGGTGTAGCTTTGGGGGATTTAAGCTTCTCAGCCGGCTTAACGGAAGACAGGCCGATGGCACTAGAAGTGCCATCGACAAACGCCGTTGAGAACGGATTGTGATCAGTCACCTCCAAGACTACTGGTTTATCAACTGTAGGAGCTAAATTGTGTCGGACAGTAGACGTCGCCTTTTTGTCAGGGCCCCTACCCAAGCTGTCATCCCTAGATTTTAACTGCATTTTTATAAAAGATTTTAATGAGAAAAAATTATCTAGGGTTGTCTGCTCTATTTTATCCATTCGCTCGGATAGCCCTCTGATTTTATCTAATACTGGCAAAAGTAAGGATTTCATTATTTCCTCCATTTTTTTTGCCAGGGGTAAATCTGAGGGAGGGGGCTCTAAGCTACCAACATTTTGGGTATTAACGGCAAAAGTTGCATTCCCCTCAACGGTATCCTCTTCTCTATCTACCTGGAATAAACTGGATTCCCCTCCTGTAACCTTAGTGAGGCAGCCCCTCCTGGCAGCCACCCGCCTCTTGTTTTTACCAGTTCTAGAGAATCTATTTTTTTGTATGGTGGTAAGTTTTCTAGATTTAAGGGGGGCAGGGTGGATATCCGCCTGTACCATGATAGATTTCGGGTTAGGTATAATTGAGGGATTGATGGGGACAGTCAAATGGGGAATGGCAGTAGCAGGCTTGCTTAAGGCTACAACTGGTGTCACTAGGCTTTGGGCATTAAGTGCCGTATCTGACAAGATTTCAAGCCCTTCTATATTGGCTCTCAAGGCCGCCACACGAGGATGGTCCGGAGGAGAGGGGCCACGAGGGTGCAAAAGTTCGGACCAGAGCATGTTCCGGTGAAGATATCTGGGCTATCGGGCCAATCGAAGATCGTCTGTCGCCAAATGGGCTTCCAGATAGCCGCCGCTCGGCCATAGATATTTCTTTGTCGATGACATTGGCCACACGGGTAATAAACTGGTCCATGGTTCCAGCCATGCCCCCCACGTTCCCCCTCAGACTTTTACCTGAACGTGTTGGCATTAGTAATAATACAGGGCCGGGCCGTGAGGCAGGACAACACAAACCCCGGTCGGGTATACAATAAGCAGCAAATGTATAAATCAGGAACCAACAAGTAAGTAAAAGGGTGGTTCTAGACACAAAAACGCCTTACATAAGTAGGGCGGCTAATGCAAGAAATAATCAGTCAATAGGCACTACCCAGTCCAAAACCACCACAGGTGGTGGGTGACGGTGCTACTCGATCTCAGTACCTGTTTAGTGTTCAGCACATCAGTACCAGCGATTTAGAGGGGGGCCCAGCCTGGCCTCTTCCGTCCCCTGACGGCCACAGACGGTCCCGCCCTTGTCCCGGGCTTCTCCCGGCGCTACCCGCGCGCGATCCCGCGACGCGGGAGCGGCGTCGTGAATTTATGCGCCTCCTGGCGCGCGACTCTAGGTCACGTGGTTCGTGACCGCTAGAGCTCCTGGGTGTTGTGGTCCGGTCTCCCCACTGCGGCCGCGCAAGATGGTGATGCGGCGGCGGGAGACCGGAGCGGCTTCAGGCAACAAGGGAGTAGGAGCAGGCAGCAGGATCCACGTGTCGTCAGGGCCAAAGGTTTCACTTTACCAGGTAGGTTTTTACAAGGAACCCGCTCTGCCGCAGCGGCGTCGTGAATTTATGCGCCTCCTGGCGCGCGACTCTAGGTCACGTGGTTCGTGACCGCTAGAGCTCCTGGGTGTTGTGGTCCGGTCTCCCCACTGCGGCCGCGCAAGATGGTGATGCGGCGGCGGGAGACCGGAGCGGCTTCAGGCAACAAGGGAGCAGGAGAAGGCAGCAGGATCCACGGGTCGTCAGGGCCAAAGGTTTCACTTTACCAGGTAGGTTTTTACAAGGAACCCGCTCTGCCACAGCGGCGTCGTGAATTTATGCGCCTCCTGGCGCGCGACTCTAGGTCACGTGGTTCGTGACCACTAGAGCTCCTGGGTGTTGTGGTCCGGTCTCCCCACTGCGGCCGCGCAAGATGGTGATGCGACGGCGGGAGACCGGAGCGGCTTCAGGCAACAAGGGAGCAGGCAGCAGGATCCACGGGTCGTCAGGGCCAAAGGTTTCACTTTACCAGGTAGGTTTTTACAAGGAACCCGCTCTGCCGCAGCGGCGTCGTGAATTTATGCGCCTCCTGGCGCGCGACTCTAGGTCACGTGGTTCGTGACCGCTAGAGCTCCTGGGTGTTGTGGTCCGGTCTCCCCACTGCGGCCGCGCAAGATGGTGATGCGGCGGCGGGAGACCGGAGCGGTTTCAGGCAACAAGGGAGCAGGAGCAGGCAGCAGGATCCACGGGTCGTCAGGGCCAAAGGTTTCACTTTACTAGGTAGGTTTTTACGCTACACTACTCTCAAGCATCACCAGCCATGGTGAGAAAGGGTATTGTGCACAACCGACACAGTTAAATAGTTTATACATTTTACTGTTCCATTGGCATAAGACTCAGGAAAAGAAAACCTGTCGCAGTTCTTTATTGATCCTTCACTTTAAAGTAGATCCGAGAAACTACTAATCTCTCCCTACCGGACTACTGATAATATATCTTTTGAGCTCTCGCTACCGGCTTTCTGACTTTAGCTGCTTTTGGGACAATGAGCCCAGGACCCATGTCTGCGCATACCCGGCACACTTAGGGTGCAACATTTCCAAAGGGCTGTCCACTTCGCAGCAACACAAGTCACATTTTTTGTAACTTTTGATCCGTTTGAGCTACAAACAATTTGTAAGTTAAAATTGTCAGATTATGTAGCAGATGTGTTATGTGTCAAATTTGCCAGGATCATAATTATTCAGAAAACATTTGCAAACTAGGGTATTTTGCTATTCATGTTTGAACTGGTCCTGTGGAAAATAGGAGAAGTGCTGATGACAGAAACTCCATGGCTCGGAGACAAATGGCTTGTGCTTCCACTTTTAAGCGTATTGGGGACATTCTGTGATTGGAAACATATCGGACTTTGGAAATGTATTTTAATGTGAATAATTCATATTAAACCTTAAGTAATCACATGTTGCCTTCCCATTTGAGACGTGATGAATAGAAAGGGTGTGTGCTGATCTCGTCTGTGCTTTAAGTGCAGACCGCCCTCATTACAGAGCAGAAAGTTTGTGTTGGGCGCTATAACAGAAAATATAATGATGAAAACAGGTAGGACAACGGACATCAAATAAGTAGCGACTAACATGATACCAGATTCAAAGCTGGTTGAATAAGTCCCTTTTTTGACCATAGTAGCTCAAATGTTCATTTAAAAAATGCTGGCACGTAGCGTAGTTTCTAGCAATTTTAGCCTCATAAGTATTGTTTCACAATAGTGTATTAATGGTAGATCACGGCTTCACCAGAGGGACGACTAGGTTTATCACATTTATGGTTTAAAAAGCAGACTTTGTGAACATGCCATGTTAAATATCAGAAGTTAAAAATATATCAGATTTCACACGTTAATTCATACTAGTTAATGATGTATTTAGCTGTACAGTTAAAGATATATTTTTCTTTACCAAGTGTATGTTAGGAAACCTGACACAGCCAATTAACCACGTTTCTAGACAGATTTCCTGGGTCTTCTCTCATCCTTACGTGGGTTTTCCCTTTACACACAGTTTGCAGTGCTGCTCTCTAAATAGTGGTAAGCCATCATACTTGTTTAGGGTGTATGCTTCAGGAGTTACAGCTTCTTAGCACAGGGACACATGCTTGCCTGTAATATGAGACTATTAATGCCACCTGTTAACCTAAAATCCCCCAACTCTAAATTTCGTTTATTCTTGTCATGGCATGAAAAGAAATTCTAGTCCACCTTTGAAACATCCCATTAAAATGTGTTTTCGATATTTTGCAGCCTAGAGCAGAAGGTAACGTAATTAGTGCTGGCATCGGGTTTCTAGATCCCTCAATGGGAGACTAGCCTTCAAATCGGTGGAGAGCAGATTCACAGTCACAAAGTCCTCAGTGAAGCCCTTTTCTTCTTTCCCAGGTGGCGTCCGTCAGTCTGTGTGAGCGGGGAAGGGGGGGAGACACCAAAGTATCCTGATGTGACCATTGTATTGGTCACAGTGGGGGCAGGCAGGCAGCTGTCCTCACTGAATGAGGTGTGAATCACGGGCTCATAACCCCCGCACTGCGCCTAACTGGTGGAACTTATTATTTAGCCCCCCGCCCCACCGGCGTCCCAAGAAACTCAGCCAACAAGGATTGTAATTGTTGTGGTCATTGTTGGCCGCAGATTTTATTATGGTTACACACATACCGGTTATCCGGTCATCCTTTAGCATGACCCCTGATCACATTGGGGTTATTTGCGAACTGCCCTGTCTTTGGTCACACAGCCTTGTCCGCATCGCATTAGCCGATCTTGTTGTGGCAAATCCAGATCGTAAATGACCCCAACCAGTTCTGTTGTTAGTCCTTGGTAGTCCCCTTTTGTCCTGTTACCAATGGGACCACCATTTGGTTGGTCACCCCACGCTCTCTGCGTGTAGGGAGGGGTAGCTTCTCCCCGGAGTTAGGCCCCCAACTCGCTACCTTTTGTGCCCTGCCGACAGGCCGAGTCTGGGCCGCGAGCGCCGTCTCCGTTTGCTACCCTCCTCCTTGGCCCGGCCACCTCACCCTGCCGGCAAAAATTCTCCTTGGTGCGCCGCTCTCCCCGCTCCACGAAGTTGGGAGCTACCTGGGCGAGCGGCTGCTTATATCCCCCCCCCGCGTTTCCCGCCGCCCGGGAACGCACCCCATTGGGGGGTTCGTAAATCGCCTCACCCCCCCATTGGATGGGGGGTGAGTTTGTCGCCACCCTGATGGCCAGGGGGGCTCCATCCTGCCGCTTCCGGTCGCCGTCGGCACCCAGAACCGTTTTTTTCCACCTCTGGCGCGGCGTGGGTTATGGCGCCGGCCTCTGAGCCTCTCTCCCCCTTCGGGGAAGAGCGGCGGCCTCTGCAAGAGCAGCCGTTTTCGCGCTATGCTAGACTGATGGCCCCTTTCAGTGTCACTTTGCAGGCCCCTAGACACAGAGGGGAAAGGGAGGAGGTCGGGCGCGCTGCAGAGGCCTTCGTCGATGTGCACGGTGGACCACACAGGCTGGATAATAAAGGTGTCATTTTAAATTAGGGCAGGCCCGGCTCCAGGAATTTTTATTTGGGTGGGCCATGGGTGCATTTGGGTGGGCCACTGCGGGCTCGATTTGTGGCATATATGTCTAGGCAGGCCTGCTTCAGGGCCCTCCTTTATCTCTTCTTAGTCTTACAAGGCCCAGTAAATCGCACTCTTTTCCAAATCTCTTTCTAAATATTATCACTCTCAAAAACTGTTTTTTCTATGTAATTTTCCTTTGATGGGAAGAGGAGGTTTCTGAGGTGGTAGTATCAGGCAAGTGACACTACTTGGGCTCCCTCTGTTCGAGCCTTCATGGGGGATCCCTCTTCATTACTACCTCCACCTGACCCCAGACTCCGCAACGCACTCCCTTGCAGGCTCTCTCTGTGCGAGCCTTCATGGAGGATACCTCTTCATTACTACCTCCACCTGACCCCAGACTCTGCAACGCACTCCCTTGCAGGCTTGATTATCCACTACTCCTCTCCAGTGCACCTTATCTCACAGCTGACCTTGGGCCCCAGCCCCATATCAGGCACCATCGGGCTCCACTTTCATTTTTCCCGGTAAAAACATTAGTAAAATCACCTTCAAACTTAAAACATTGAATATAGCAGTAAATATAATTAGCACACACTTTAAAGTATGTTCCACAGTAGCCCTTATGACCCGACTGCTAATTAAATAAACAAAAACAGAAAGGCCATGACAGGGCCGGATTTAGCGCTGATGCGAAAGTCTTTTTTGGCGCCGCACCAATAATCACTGCCATACGCCACAAGTGCTCCTCATCTCCCCATAGCCCCTCCCCCTCATGACCTCCTCCTCGGATTCCCTCACTGCCACCCTCCAGCAGTGCCCCTCATTTCTCTGTAGCCCCTCCCCCTCATGTCCTTCTCCTCAGAATCCCTCACTACCATCCTCCAGCAGTGCCCCTCATCTCTCCCTAGCGCCCCCCTCCACCCCATGACCTCTTCCTCGGATTCCCTCACTGCCACCCTCCAACAGTGCCCCTCATCGCTTCATAGCCCCTCCCAATACCTCCTCCTCGGATTCCCTCACTGCCACCCTCCAACAGTGCCCCTCAGCTTTACGTAGCCACTCTCTCATATGCATTTCATTTGTTGTGTAGCGCTACTCATATCAGTGTAGTGTGTGTCAGTACTTTACACCACGCACACATTATACAGAGACAACGAATCATACAAGTATGTAAATCAGCCTACAGGGAATGTCACATAAGCCAATGAGGATTACAAGGTGTATGAATCACATGTCATCCATACTGGTGGGCAGTTATTTTAAGAGGGTTTGGTCTGGAGAAGCACAAACTCAGGATTTAAAGAGTACTCCAGTGGTTAGGGGTTGGCTTTACTGATAAAAATGTATATCTGCCCAAAGATACTCATTTTAGCAACATTAGAATAATAAAAGACTGGGGAAGTTCTAACTATATCACAAAACAAAAAACGTGAAGTTCTAACTATACCATTCAGGTTTGCATGCAGCTCTTTGATGACAGTTAACTGGTCACTGTCCTATGTTAGGATTGTAACTTCTGTACTGCAAGTAACACAAGGATCTCTGTTACAATTACAGTAACCCACTGAGCTTCCACACAAAATACAGTTCATCTGCACTTAACTACTAACAGAGAAATGATTGCTCTCCAGCAGTATCATTAATCCCCAGCGTTATCTGGGCATTTTTTATTGTCTTATTGTTGTCCTGCATCGGCCATGATAATGATAAAAACGGATTAAATGAAGCACACACAAAGTATGTGTCCTGCTGCGCCTGTGCAGATTTAAAAAGAAAAACAAATAGTGACACATTCTCCTACCTACTCCATTAGTCAAACATAGTGTTGCAGCCTGAAGTGATAAGCAGCTGCAGGGGTTGGGAAAGGTGAATTAAAATAAACAAACTTCTTTTCTCCTGCGCTGCAGCTGCATAGAAAAAGAATATCCACGCAGCAGGACAGTCGGCAAAGGTTACCGCGGCCAAAGAAAGGATTTGTCGCCTTTCGCCATGCCCCTGTTGGAGATGAAGGGGTGAAAAAATAAACAAAGCCTCGTTAACATGTAAATGGTCTTTTAAAGACCTGTGAAGTACTCAGGTACGGCTGCGATAATCTCAAAAACTGTCTGTGTGTGCGCGCCCGGGCGCACACACACACGACGGGGGGAGGTAGGGGGGGGAAGGCTTTGAAGCACTTTGAGCCCCATGGCGTTGCGCGCCTCCCTTCAAGCCCTTACTGCAAGGGCCAAGGTTCCAGTTTGGGTGGGCCAGGCTAATGTTTTGGTGTGCCCGGCCCACCCGGTAGAACCGGGCCTGAATTAGGGCAGTCCCGGGACGCTTTTTTTAAATCAAGAAGTAGGGGAACGGACTAGCATAATTTTTAAAAGTAGGGGCACGCCGTGCCCTTCCGTTCCCCCCCACTTCTAACACTGATTCCGCGTGTGTCTCATATGTGCAGTGTGTCTGTTAGATCCCTGAAGGCCAGTGCTAGTGAAGGGGAAAATTACCAAAAGCTAAACTGATCTTTGCAGGGCACAGTGAGCAGAGAGGCCGTGGGTTCAAATCCAGGCAGCACACCAGCAGATGGCCCTTTTTAGGTCTCGCCTACGCAGTGCACATGCACTGCATAGGAGACCTTTAGCCGTCCTGCAGCTGTTTTTCCAAGCACATACTCCTGCTTGTGGCGGCATATGCCTTGCGGGAGTGCGCAGCGGCGCGCCACAAGCACGTGTACGTGCTTTGAAATAGAGCAAACAGCTGCTACTTAGTGCGCAAGCGCACTCCCCCCACCCCTCCCACTTGTTTACTCTTGCCTTTTGTCTGCTTTTTCACCGGTCTGCATCTCCGCTTTCACCAGTTGGTGTGCCTGGTTCTTGCACCTAAATGGTGTAATATAAAATATAAGGTGCTCAGTAGAAGGACCCTTTGTAATACCTTTCAACGCTACTGCCTTTCAGAGGGAAGATGTCAGGGAGAAGGAGGTGCAGAGATTATGAAACCTTACATTGTGCGGTCTGTCAGGGAGCAACATGGCACTATTTTACACTTCAGTCAAGGGCAGAACTCCATAGAGCCTTACGCTGATGAGTTGGTATACCTCAAGGCCCTTTTGAAGCATCTGTCCCGTTGTGTGGCCTTGGACGGGTCACAAGAGGAAGGCCTTCCGGGGCTTTCTTCACCTCGCACTGAATTAATGAGCAGATTTTTATGGCGGTACAATGCAGGCCTTTCTTCATTGCATTTCTGCTGTCCTTGTGGGTTAGGGTACATGGCCACCTTTGCAGGTTAGGGTGTATCTTTAAACCAAGTGTGTCTTTTTGCCCTTATTACCAGCTCCAAACGCATGATTATGGTGCCTTTCACGTGCCGTCCATTCATGCTGTAGATTAGAAGAGTACAAAAATGCTCCCCTCCAAAACGGAACCAAGTGGCCTATTCCAGTGAAGAACCATGGGAGTCTTTATGGATACGTGTAAAGTCGAGCACTCTTTGCAATAGGCATTATTGTCTGAAGGCATCAGTTTAACATGATTAAGTAAGCACTTGCTTTTTTTCACTACTTTTCTTTTAAGTCGTTCAAATCATTGCAAGTTCACAGCTTTACACGCTTTAATCTGGGTTGTATTTTCCCTACAGTTTATTGACCTTCTGTTTAAGACTCTAATGCACCTTGTTCTTTTTGACTCGGTCTTCCCACGGTAGCACTAACAGATCCTTTTTTTACAATCTTTCCACATGGCAGCACTTATCTACCATTGCTAGCTGTTTCCATGTTATTGGAGTCGATCAGCTCTTGATTTAATTTCATTTTTTCTAGAGAAACTATTCCTCTGATGAAGGGATTGTCCCTAAATGCATTGGGAATGCATGAATGCCAAGTCTAAATGTTTAATATAAAAATCACGCTAACAAACAATGAGCAATTTACTTGTGATGGTTAACATCGTGAATTGACAAGACGAAAGAAATCTCTAAAAGCTTTGAGAACGTCTTATTGAATTTGTTTCTTAATTTTTTTTTGAAGTCTTCCTACCCCCACGAGTGCAACGAGGGCACACAGGGTCGAGGTTCACCCAGTGCTTTCTTTAAAAATTTCCTTTAAAACATATGCACTTAGTGTTCAACTTTGGGCATACTGTTAAATGTGATTACCATCATATATATTTTTATATTCCATGCGTCAACTTTGTGGAACTCCGTGCCTGAGGCCCTGCACGCTCTGCCCTTCTAAAATTCCACAGTGACCAAGCCCTAGCTAGGGCTGAGTGAACTTGCGTAGTTTTGTCTTGCTAAATGTAATCAAATTCCATACAATTTGTATAATTATGCTTTTGCATCGAAATGTGATAGGCCAATATCTTACGTAAAACTTCTTGCTTGATACGGACAGGAGATACTTGGAGTAGAAAATATTTCTCAGCAGGACATTTCCTGTGCGAATCAGTCTCCCACTGATATCCTGCAAAACATTTCAACAGGAGATGCACGTTTGGGTTTTAAAAAAATGCACAGTCAGGTAATTTTGAGAAATGTAAGAATTTCGCAAATTTCCGTGGTGTTATTAAAACTATTCCAATTTCTAGCTTTATCTACACCAGGCCCTTGTATTCCCAGCTCACCGAGCCTAATGGTGCGTGTTTAAAAAAGCACTGAAAATATGCTCTTACTGGTGGCAACCTAATTTGTCTTGGAATCTTAATAACATTTCTCTCTACGTGTTTGCTTGGAGGGTACTGTAGTAGTCCAGAGCTGTCTCTTGAACTGGTATAGAGCCTCTAGTAAAATACTTTCCCTTGGTTGCACATCCATTTGGCCCCACCGGGCATTTCGCACCTTCTTTAGTGTGCAGTGGCCGCCAGTGGAAGTTATTTATTAAGGAGTTGTGTAGAATGTTACGTTATGTGTCATCCAAGTGCTAGATAAGATCAGGACAAGTAGAAATGGAGTTGATGTAAATGAAAGTCCAGTCAGCGACGCAGAGCCCCAAATCTGACAGTCTTTGCTGCAACCACACCTCCCCCAGGAAAATGAAATTAATTTAGAGTTGAGCAGCAAAATTAAGCTATCATATTCCTGAAGCTCCTATACTTTCTTTCAGACCCCCGGCAAGGGGCGCTTCACTCTTTTAGGCCCACCAGATTTCCCTCTGATGTTTTAGCTGCTTGCTGTTTCTTTGGTGGATTACATGTTGCCGTAAACCTCCTTGAGGGTCATGGTGGGTTTCAAGTTTCTCTATGCCTTTGTTCCAGTAAGGTTTTTGCACAGTGTAGAATACCTTGGATTTGATTGTCTACTTCCCTGGTAGTCATTTTTAAGACCTATAGTATATATGCATGTGTGTGCTATTTTTATTACACAAACCTAGACACAAAGCAGCGAAGCGCTGTACATGTTCGAAGGTACATAGATGGTCAGCGTATGATTGGACAGGTAGCTGGTCACTTCCACTGATTTAAATCAGTGGAAGTGAACTGTAACAGTTAGATGTGGTCCCTTGCCAGTAAGATCAGGCACATTATTTTGATGCTTTTGCAGCCTACTGATGCATGTCTTTGGGAGTCCAGATCACATATTAACAATAATCGAGGCCTGCCATCACAGGGATTTCATCGGCTGTCCTTGATGTTCCCAACAGAGTAGAAAGAAAACTTTTTGAACCTGGTTAAGCTGAAAGTCAATCTCTGTTTTTGTCCTCCCAATGAAGGCAGATACTAAAAGCATTAGCATCTAACAGGAATCATAGGCTCCCCACTTTCGCAGTTGTGGGAAATATTTTACCTAAACGAAGGGGCAAGATAAAAAGTGGAAATTCCGTTAGTCTTGGTTATGTCCATGCACAAAAAGCTTTGTTTGATCCAGTAGAAAAAGTGGGTTAAGGCATGTTGCAAATCTAGATTTATTTGTTACTAATCTTGAATGTGGTTTTTGGTGCCATCAGCGTGCACCCGGAGGGTCACTTTCTATTGGTCATGGAGCTAAGCCCGAGGACATCATGAAAATGAATGGGAGCGTAGGCAAGGAAACACCTCAAGAGATGCATTGGCATAGCCAATAGGTCTCGCTTTTGGGACCTTATAATTATTTAGTTATGCAGCACAATATCCTTGGTGCAACAACATCAACTGCTGCATGGCTAAACACTTATAAGGTCCCAAAGGCGAGACCTATTGTCTATGCCAATGCTTGTTGTGAAGTACTTTCAGTGCACCTTCTAAGGGCATGCTTGCCTCTGTGCCCGTGCCCATAATGTAGCAGAGGCAAAGTGCAAATGAGGGAAAGTCCTTTGAAGATAGTGCTGTCGTCATTTTTACAGAAGGGGTCGCACAAACGCCTGTGATCCCTTCAGTGATACCACAGTGCCCTGGGGGAGCAAAAAGCAGACTCATGCAACTGTTGAGCTGCTGGGGCACTATGAGTAAAAAACCACCAGGTGTTCAGGATGACTTAATCATTGATTACCTTCACAGAGGTTTTCAGGGTTTTTTCCCTTCCTTTTATTTGTCTGGATATAGGTCCTCGCAGAGGAGCAACTTATTTCTACAACACTTTATAATGCACTGAAGCAATTTCAGGTAGGGCGTTATCAATATATCTCCGTAAAACATTTACAATTTTTCAGTATCATACCTAATTCCGCCCATCTAAGTTAGGTGGGTGGAATTACAAGTCTGTCTTCGATAGCCCTTACTCCGTCGGAGTCGTTTAGTCACAGCAGAGACAGAGTAGTCTCCTCTGTGATTATACCTATGGTCCATTCGTATTTAAATTTGGCAGGCAGACTATTATCTTGCCGTTATGTATACTCCGTCACAATTGCGATGGAGTATACATACGGCCAAGATATAAAGCAGGCCCTTTGTTTTTTCTCTAAAGGATGCAGTTGCTTATTTGGAGGAACCTAACCCTAATACACCAAAACTGGGTAACACAAATATTCCTAGATCACTTTTTTCTGATGACGCTGTGCTACTACCTTTGAAGGACTTGTCAATGAATAGTTTAGTTAGTAGATTTATTGAATATTGCTTGGCAAAGGATCGGACTATAAATATTACTTAGACAAATGTCATGTTACTGAACAGGACGCCTCTCCCTAGAAAATGGCGTGCAGTCACAGAACAATCTCTTGACTGTGTAAATAATTTTGATACTTGGGTATTCGTTTTAGTCACAGGCTTGACTGGTCCTCTCATGCAGTGACAGTAGTGTAGACATTAAAACAACCCGCCAATGCCGTGTTGAGAACGAGCCCAGCCGGTCCACAAGACACTCCTAATATACAAACGGCTGCTGCCGCTACTACTCAGGGTGCTGAACTTTGGGGCTGTCCTGAGACCAAAGAGCTACAACTCATTCAAAATAATTGACTAAGATCCCTGCTTCAGTTGGGACCCGGCACCTCTCCGACAGCCCAGTATCTGGAGTAAGGTATTAAACCCATTCCTGAAATTCTGTACTGGGCTCACTTAAATAGGAACCAGCTGCCTAGAGCTACAGGCTGCAATGGAGCAGTTACAAATTGGTGGATATTATAGGTTAAAAACTCACTCCTAGGATGTGGACATTTATGGGAAAAGCTTACCTTAATTAGGCCAGATACAATCAACAGAATGAAGGGCCAATACTGATACCAGAAGCTTTCAAAAGCTGCTAAAGCAGCCCGTCTAGCTAACCGACGTCAAACTATCTCACTTTTAAATAAAACATTGGCTGCAAGTCATATCTAGATTGGACTCAACCCAAGGAGAGTCGCACCGTAAATCTAAAATGTAGGCTACGCACCCTCCCAGCCAGAGCCTAGAGAGCAGCGTGGGGCATGACAACATCCAATAATGATCTTTGTGACTGTAGGTAGGAATCGGTTTCACATTTTTCGATTTTTTGCACCAAGTCGATGGGTGTTCACTAAATAGGTTCCAACCATTATTCAAAGCATTTGTGCAAAGCATCCTGTCGAAGCACTCGCACTTAGTGATAGAACTGATGTATCTTTAATCTACTTTGACTGAGCTTCTTAATTTTGGTTTGCTTAACTTATCACAGGGAGCGGAAGGGCTACATCGAGTCAACATTATAAAGACCGTGATTTTTAAAACGACAATATTATAAATTGGGAACCAATTACTTACTGTACTCTGTAAATATGGGAGCTTAAATATCAGTACCAGAGGCTTTTAGGTATGGTGAAGAGGGCTTGTTTTTATAATCAGTCTAATAATATTTGTATGGAATACAGGGAACTATTTTAAGCTTTTATGTTGGAATCAAATTGCACTGTTTCTTGGTCGCATTGAGGCATTTCTTTGATGTTGATATTATCTTAAATTGCTATGACAAGTTGAGAACAATAAAATGTTGTTGTTCTTAAACGACTATGCTTAAAATGTGGTCCATAAAGTGAGGTACAGACCGTCAAGACGGTTCACAAGATCATTTACAGATAACAGATCCACAACGACTTTTCTGAATTAAGTTGACATACTATAGACTGCACAAATATATGCCTTCATCTTTTTTAACCAACAGGCTGGTATATTCGGGTCAGTTCACCAGATAGTCACACATTCATAGAAGCTGACCTGGAGTAAAGATCCTACTCTTGAGCTCAGAGAGAATGTTCTGCTGATCTAAAAGATTGATTGCATGTTCTAGGATCACTGTCCGTGTATGTAGGAACCAAAGCTGGCAATGTGAACAGGGGCTAAAGAGGCACTGGAAACCTTGAGGGGCAATCACCTTGAATACATTTCCAGTGGTGATATCATTATAGTAATACGTTCATTAGATGAACAGTTGAAATTCATTTAGGATGCAGCCTGACCCCAAATCTGGGATAAGAGTATTCTCTAAAAGACAGACAATTAAGGCCAACATTAATAAGTAATTTAGGAATACTGCATCAGTGTTCACTTTCTTAAAATCACCCACTTTAGGTAATGGTCCTGAAATTACCGACTACACGAGAATGCCGCATGATTCTAAGTTGCATCCTCATGGTTCCCTTCGAAATTGGGATTTCCACAGGAATAGGGATGCCACACCCGATTCCTGTGTTAATTCCCTATTTATAATTAGGAGCAGTTGTCCAATAGATCTATTACTAACAATACATAGAGAGGGCTTTGGGTACCTCCCTGTCAATCACTGGCGTTCTTCAATCAGCTTCTTTTAGTTAGTCATTGGCAGGAGCCTTTACAATCCCTTTTTGGCTCTGCCCTGCTCACTATTCATCTCTTAGCTAACCCTTTTGGGTGGTTGGGTGATTCCTTCCGCCACCACTCCAGTACATGCACTGAACTGCATGAGGGACTACTTTATAGCTATATCCCTCTCTATCAGCTCCTGCTGGCTCCCTCTTAATGGTCTCTCTAATGTGCCAACACTGCATGCATTAGCACATTAAAAAAGACCTAATGGCGTTACCAATTTTTGTTGAACTTGTAAACCTTTTGGATATTTCACCAACTATTGGCTAGTGAAATGTCCACAGGGAAACTGTGGATTTTTTCCCGCACATCCCTGACTGCCAGTTTATTCCACTGGGGATTTTCCCAGTGGCCCTGGATGCCAGTTTTTAGGGAAGGGAGCTGCTGTTAGTGCCTCTGTCACTTTCTCTAGCTCCACCAGTTAAATTCAGCAGGCACAGCGGGTGATTTAGATGAGAGAGTGGAAAGAGAAAAGTAGAGAGATGAGGAAGGGAGTGAGACTAGTTTGAACATTTTTGCCAGGGCTGCTTTTGGTTTCCAGTCCAGCCCTGTTCTAGTATTCCTTGTAATTCCTTATTCTGTCGGAATAACAGTTTCAGCAGTGTGACGAGAGCCTAAGCGTTTTACTGGTAAAAAAAAAAATGTATTTATTTCTTTTTGTAGTTTTACATAGCTCAAACTCGGCCTAAGGGCATTAGAATGCTTTACATGAGGACCAGTTACATTACACAAAGTCAGAGTAATATATATATATTTTTTTTAGGTGCGGGGAGATTAAGGGCAGATGTACGAAGCCTTTTTGTTTATTCAAGAGTTCCGATTTGCAGAACCGGGCAGTTTGTGACCGTCAGAAGGCCTTTTGCTATGTACAAAATTCAAACTGTGATTCAGTAACGGGTTGGGTTAACAACCAAAACCAATTTGGTATTTGGAAGCGGAGTGTTTAGGGCGTGGCTTACAAAAACAGAAATTTTGCAAAAGAAATCCAGACGCAAAACCTTAATACTTCATCCAATCCACACATGTAGTGGTAAGACATTTGCAATTGGGAAGGGGCCCTCAAGGACCCCTTCCCCCTTGGGAATGCTGAAAACAAATCTTTTTTAAGACTAGGCAGTGGTCTCATCGATGACTTTGGAAAGTTGAGGAGAATCTATCCAAGGACAGGGCCAGACCCAGCAGTAATTAAAAACTGTCTTTGAAACGGGCCCCTCTCTGGCCCTCTATTCATGCCCTTAACTTTACAGACAACAACACTGTTTGTGTTCATTCTTCTAATCCTTGTCAACAATGTGTGGCAGCAGAACTGTATCCCTTTAATCAGAACACACCAAAATTCTGATCACCCAAAATGTTACCTCTGACAATTCTCCCCTGGGTTGATCTTGCAAATGGACACCCAACCCAACATCAATTTAGCAGAATAATCTGAATAAATAAATAGGACCACTCAATAATGGAGTCCCAGATAAATCAAAAGGTAAATGTGTTCTATTACAAAAATGTCAAAATCAAGCAGTAAAGAATAAATGCCATGGAGGCTCAGATGCAAAGCTAGACAAAGTAGTTATAAATCAGAAATCATTCTAAGTCTCAATAAGCAGCCAAATCTAAAGGAATTGGGCAGCATCACTAATAGAAAAGGAAATCCTGAAAATCTGGCTCACCCCCAAAACCAAGGGGTTCTTATACACAATTCTTACATAACAAATTAAACAGTAAAATCATCATGGCATAATCTAAAGCGGCAACTCTTTCAAAAAACCTGAGGTTTACACAGGATTACCTAAATACATCAGCACTATCACATTTTAAGAGCGCATCCAGCATCTTCCATGCTGCCTCCATCTGTAGATGTTCAAACTAATATTAAACCTTTCCACAATGACCCATCAGAAAATGCGCAGGGGGCCAGGATGGGGGTTGAATACAGAAGTGAATGACAGATAAAGCATCCATTTTTCCCAAGATGGCATTTTCAAATAAATGGGGTACAACAAAATTACATTAATAAACACACCTACATATATCATATTAAACTTGTGTTAACTATGATCATATTAGCTCATCATATATGTATTAGATCAAACATAAATATCATGATTCGCTAATATTATAAAAAATAAAACCTACAAAAACGCTACCACAAACGCAATCCCTTTTGTCTGTTTCACTTGTCTTACTTCCTCTTGCATTATTCCCTATGATTATTTGCTTTTTTCCAGTAGTGTTTCTCTAGTTATTTTCAAGCAACATACAACTGTTGTGTAGTACATACTGTGAACTGTTTTGCCTCCAGGTGTTTGGGTGAGTTCAGGTTGTGGGTAGATGTTTATGATGGGCACAATTGAGAGTCCTGGAGCTGTGTCTGGAGGCAGTATGAGATATTCATTGTGCCCATCCGTGGATCTTAAAGGTAGATAGACTGCAAGCACATCTAATCCTTGGCCTCTCTGCAGAGTGCACTGAGTGATATGTGCCAATTGTAACTGTAGCAAAGTGAGTGGAGGAGGTCCACAGCTATCACAATATGCACAGTATCAGACAAAGAAAAGTAAAATGCAGAGCTTACAGGTGAGTGGGTAGGTTGTGTGTGGAAGGATGGTTAAATGGAGGAGATGAAATCAAGTGAATGTGAACGGCGATGCTGAAAAGGAAAGAGATGGCAAGAGATCTGCAGATGGAGGATTTCCGAAAGATGTGAGGAGAAGAAAGGCGTAAGTGTCTAACAGAGTGAGAGAAAAGCGGTGCGCAGGAGGAACAGGAGTGATCGAAATACTTCAAAGACTAGTATGTATCCCTTGCACAGATCTTAGTCATGTTCAATTTACTATTTCATAATGGAAACATTTTCAATTTAAATCAGTCCCAAAAAAATAATGTTTTTACTTGTTTCTGCAAATAAGCTCTGGCAAAGCCAATAGGTCTGGCATTTGACTAGGCATATGCTTTTGGTCGTATTTTTCTGGAACCATCCAAATACTGTTCAGGTTGCATTCTGTGTGAAGCACAGGATTTTAGTTTATAAGTTTCAAGCCATGCCTTTAATTACATAGACCACGTCTCTTGGAAAACAAGTCTGGTTATCCTAATTTGGACTCACCCCAAAACCTTTTTTATCCCACCTAAAACCCTGCCTAAAGATTCAGTTAGGGTTTGAAGGCCCTGCTTCCAAGCCCACCATTCAGTACAGAGACCTTCAGCACAGATGGGGGCAGTTTAAAACGTTTCTGTGAGAGAGCACCATGGTTTTAATAGCAGCCTCCCACAGAAGGGACATAGATGCCGGTTAAACCACTGATGGGATGCCGAAAAGTGGGATGCCCATCAGACACCACTGCTGTCTACATGTTTCTGACGGTATAGCAGGCAGCTGTTCTGCTGCTGCGATACGCCGTTTTCTGAGCAGGGGCTTTGCTATCAATAGTGCAGCAGTTGCAGTGCCACCGGGACCCAGGAGTGTTGGGGGCCCTCTATTTCCTAATAATGCTCTATTTTGCTATCAAACTGTGGCTAGGGGGTCCATTTTACCAGTCTTCTGCACCCAGAGACCAGGAAGAAGGAAGGCGTAGGGAGCAAGGAGAACCAGCTCTTTGTGGGTTACACCGCTTTGGAAGTGAGGAGTAGTAAAACGCCACAGGAGTATAACCCATAGACCAAGTTGAGATCTGGGTGAGTACAAGAAAAATAAACAATAATATCTCAACCGGATTCAGTAGAAATTAATACACATGTATGTACAAGACACTACAGGAAGAGAACAAAAGAGAGAGACTCCAAATTATTAGTTGAATGTGGGAGCCGCTTCGTGCTTGGAGGAGGTGACAAGGACTGCAAATCCCAGGGGGCCTGCTGCTGATTGCCCGCACCTGAGCATGCCATCCACTATTTTACCGCTTGCCGCTCCCGCTTCGCGGGAGCCGCTTCATGCTTGGAGGAGGTGACAAGGACTGCAAATCCCAAGGGGCCTGCTGCTGATTGCCCGCACCTGAGCATGCCATCCACTATTTTACCGCTTGCCGCTCCCGCTTCGCGGGAGCCGCTTCATGCTTGGAGGAGGTGACAAGGACTGCAAATCCCAGGGGGCCTGCTGCTGATTGCCCGCACCTGAGCATGCCATCCACTATTTTACCGCTCGCCGCTCCCGCTTCGCGGGAGCCGCTTCGTGCTTGGAGGAGGTGACAAGGACTGCAAATCCCAGGGGGCCTGCTGCTGATTGCCCGCACCTGAGCTTGCCATCCACTACTTTACCGCACGCCGCACCCGCTTCGTGGGAGCCGCTTCGTGCTTGGAGGAGGTGACAAGGACTGCAAATCCCAGGGGGCCTGCTGCTGATTGCCCGCACCTGAGCTTGCCATCCACTATTTTACCGCTCGCTGCTCCCGCTTCGCGGAACGCGCGCAGGCGCGCGCCGGGCGAAGCCCGGGCCAAGGGCGGGCCCGTTTGAGCCCCTTAGAGACCGAACGAGGCCGGGCCGGGCCTACTCTCTGTGACTGCACACCCCACAAGGTTAGTCCTTGCCAGTATACTGGTGTTAATTAGAGGAATACACAAAGACCTAGCTGTGTTCTGTTTACTTCTACTTTCAATTTGACTTAGACATCTCAGGATGAACATGAGAGAGGGTAAGGGGAGAACTGGGCTGCCTGCAGGAAGTACGGTTGGGACTTTGGACCAGTTGTTAATTAGAGCTAGCTCGGTCCTTGCTCATGAGATAGCATTGACGGAGCGTTGTCTATCTCTTGATCCCCAATTGTCTAAACGATCGTCGTTGGGCGCTATAGCATCTGCACGTTCTCCTTACTGTTCTTTGGTTGTAGACTCTGACTCCCCTGATAAGGCAAGTGATGCTGGTCAGTTTGCTAATGGGCCATTGGAAACCTCTGCATCGTCGGTCACTGATAATATACTCTATCATGTGGAGTCGGTGTAGACGGATGCAGCACCTACCCAAAGCACCCTACCTCCACGTGTTGTTACAAGGTCAGCACCCCAATGCAAAAATAAAGTTCCTGCTCCAATTTCAGATCCAGCACTTAAAAGAAAGCGGGGATGGGGGCCCCAGAGACAGAAATTGGCGAAAACTCAAAGGACAAACACTAATGGAGGAGGTACTACTTCAGCAATGGTAGCGACGGGGGAATCGGCTCTTAGTGTCCCTGGAATTTTGACCTCAGGGACTACAGATGTTTCCTCAGCTGAGGCTAATGAGGCTATGTGGAATAAACTGGGGGATTTAATTATAACATCTTTAACTCCTATTATCCACAGATTGACTAAGATCGAGGAGAGACTCAATAATTTCGAATTGAAGGTCATGATAAATCATAGTACTATAGAGGGTTTACTGACACAAGCCAACAGATTACCTACATCTAAAGAGCTGAGAAATGCGGTAGAAACCAATTCCAAACCGCCAAATCCACCGTTAACTGGGCTGATGACATTGCTGTTAGGGGAAAATGGTACTGTGTCCACTAACCATGAAGTTGGAGTAACAAATGTGGGAAGGGAAGTGGGTGAGACAGAGAATGTGCCTAGTGGTTATAGTCTAGTTAATCAGGAAGTTCGGGGAGGAAAGGAAACTAGATCATGTATAGGGCTAGTAGGTGAAAAAGTACAACAGCCAATTTCCTGTGTACCAGCAAACCGGGATAGCCCTATACTAGGGCCTTGTGAACGAGGGTACCCACAAATGCACGAGGGATTGGAAAATAGACCAGTTTTAGAAGGTTCTCGGGTCTTACACCTTCCCCCGGCCGCAGCCCCTTTGGTGGTGGTTTTGAAGAAAGTCCCAGTATTACAGGAAGGTCAGATCGAAACCACCGAGCAATTGATGGCTAAAACCATGCATTGGCTTACAACAAAACTGAAGGAGGTTGGGGTATGGGATTGGGATGTCTGTAACCAGATAATCATGGTCAGACGATCTCCATGGATAGGTTACTCTATGAAGGATGGGAGAGGGGATTGTATAGTTGTTAACTTTAATAACGAGAATGTCGTTAGATTTCTTCTAGACCATCTAGGTAGCATCAATCTAGAGTATCATACAATGAAAATCTCTCTCCTGTCCCTAGGTTTCTGTTAGACCCCGTCATACCCCTACGATGGGCTGGGCGATTTCGCGTCCAGTAAACCACCCAAGGGCACCCCACAGAATCCCACATACACCACCTGACTTAAATTTAGCTAATAGATTTGCTCCTCTCTCTGGCTTAGATACATGTGACTGACTACCAATTGCAAACTTGCCCCTGTTAGAGAACACTGCTGTTCATTCCGCATCTCCCTTTGTGAATGATATAAGTATTCAGCGAGCTATACCACCATCTCCCGAGAGCAGTTTGATTAGGTCTTTTTCAGATAGGAGTGTTAGCATTGCTCCCTACTTATTAAATATAATGTCATGGAACATTGCTGGTTTACAAACAAAAACTAACTCTAGCGAGTGGTCGTGCTTTATAGAGAATCAAGACATCATTATGTTCCAGGAGACCTGGTCACTGAATAGGATTTTTCGTCCTGGGTATTTGGCTTTTGGTAAATCGGCTATTGCCAGTCATAAAGGGAGACCATCTGGGGGTTTGCTTACATGGGTTAGACAGCAGGCATGCTACCAGGTGCAAGAGCTAACAATAGATAACCCTGACATCCTGGTTATTAAAATTCGTTTTGAACCCAGGCTAGATTTTATTTTTGTCAACGTTTACGCAAGAGGGCAAGTAGGTGGGAAAGCCTCTCCTACAATCTCTAAACTGGATTCATTCATCCAACCATTAAAAGGGGCAAACCATCTAGTAGTAGCGGGTGATTTTAATTGTACATTCAAGCCCATGGGTTTAGAAGATGGAAGCCTGTCCAGGGATGAGGATGTGACCTGGGGCATACCATCGCTGGAGCTTTCCCCGATTAATAAATGGTCAAAAGCGGTCCTCCAGTTAAAAAGTTTATCCCTGGAAATGGGCCTGAGGGCTGTAAATGGAAGGTCAAAATCAGACTTTGAGGGCACCCATACTTTTAATAATGGGATTTGAAGTAGCAGAATAGACTACTTCTTTATCAATTTGGAATTGTGGGTAAGGCTAGAGGATATGAAGGTCCAGAATAGACCAGAAAGTGACCATGACCCCCTAATTTTAACACTTAAAACTAGTGGGCAACCTACGGCAAGGGTAGCTACTGAAATAGTCACAGCTGAAGTGACTATGTCCAATGATTGCCGTAAATTAAAATGGGCATTGTTCTCAGAGGATGAGGGTACTATGGACCTGATAAAACTAACCCTTGAAGATTCATTATTAGTCCTTTCACAGCTTGATCTGCATGAGGCCTCTCTTCCTGCCCTCACAAAGGTTCATGAGGAGCTATTCATAAAGTTGAAAGCATTTTTTACAAAAAATAATAGGAGCTCCAAGCAGGCCATACAGAAATCTGCAAAATGGTATGATGGGGCATGCAGGGCTGCTTTTAGTCACCTCTCTCAAGCTGTTAGGTCAGGATTCCCGCGAGAAGTTAGGGAAGCTAGGGTTGCATATAAGGAAATTCAGCGAAGGGCAAAGAAGACCTTCAATGAAAAAAGATGGCAGGATTTATTAAATGCAAGTAATGGAAAAAACTGGGTGCGGTTCTGGCAGACAGTGAAATGTGGTAGTGGTGATATAGGGCCATTACCAACTAATAATGTCCCCCCTGAAGCATGGGTCATGCACTATCAGACCCAGTTGGCTTCAATGAATAGTAGTTTAAGCCATTATCCACGATTAATGTGCGACACTATCCTAACTTTTGATATAGGGGAAATTGAGGGAGCCTTGGATAGTGTGGCATCAGGTAGGGCTCCTGGCCCGGACTGCATCCCAGCGGATATTTTTAAATATGATAAGAAAAACTGGCTCAAATATATATATTATATGGCCAATGGAATTGCAAGAGGTGCTCCCTTGCCAGAATCCTGGCGCGGGGCAGAGATCATCCCTATTTATAAAAAAGGGGATCGTGCCTGCCCAAGTAACTACAGGCCCATAAGTCTCATAAATACCATGCAAATGATTGTGGCCAGACTTGTGCTGAGCAGGGTAAATACCTGGATAGATGACCAAGAAATTCTATCCACGTTTCAAGCTGGCTTCCGCCCTCATGTCAGTACTATTGACCAAGTTTTTAGATTCATGATGATTTATTGGAACACTGTGGTTTTAATAGGGGGGCTCTCTATGCTGCATTTATAGATCTAAAGTCAGCATTGGATTTGGTGCCCCGCTCTAAGCTGTGGGACTCACTTAAGGAAGTAGGGATGCCCCCTGCGATTTAAAATTTCATCATTAAACTTCATGAGTCTAACTATGCCCGGGTTCGGTGGGGTCGACAGGGAGAGATAACAAATCAGTTTCCTGTGACTAAGGGGGTACGGCAGGGCTGTGTTTTGGCCCCCACCCTCTTTTCTTTGTTTATAAATAATGTTATCTCATACTTCTCTGAATATCCAACTGATGCCCCTACTCTTGCTGGTGTGAGGGTTCCACTTTTAATGTTTGCAGACGATACTTTAATTTTATCTAAAACACAAATAGGTCTGCAACGAGCCCTCGATAGATTCACTTTATTTTGCAATGACCATGAACTTATAGTTAATGTTGATAAGACTAAGTTCATGGTGCTGCATAAACATAAAAAATTGAAAGGCAGAGTTGTAATGAATGGTGCAACATTGGAACAAACTGACACCTTTACGTACCAGGGCATAACGATGAGTAAGAGGATGAATTGGAAGCCTCAGTTAGATTTGCTAACCCTTAGGCATAATCAGTTAGCAGGGGCCCTTCTGAAAGAGCACCGGCTGTCTTATACCAAACCGGTAGGTCCAGCACTTGCCATATACAATGGGAAAATCAGGGCTTCCATAATTTATGGTGCAGAACTTTGGGGCTTCGATAACCTAGGCCCCTTAGTCCTGGCCCAAAATAAGTTTTTGAGATCTTTGACTGGCCTTCCCCAATCATCCCCTATTTTTAGATCTGGGATGCACTTCCATTGAGGAGGCAGCGGGCTTTAGACCCCTCGCGCATTGGAGACGGCTTTGGACAACCCCTGAGTTAGTACCATATGCCAAAGCAGTAAAGTACTTCAGAGAAGCTGACTTCAAAAATCATTTGGCTGAAAAAAATCAAAAGCACGCTGGTCGATATGGGGCTCAGGCATTTGTGGGAGGACCCAGAAGGGAATCAGTTTCCGTCTAAAGATTATTTTAAATCTCTTTATTGGGACATGGTCTGTCTTAAATCCCTGTCACTGGTGGATAGTGCATCTCTGACAGGCCTCTTTATAGATCATAAGTATGAACATTGGTTTGAGGCCTATTGGGATGTCATTACGAGACCCGGTGACAGGAAACTGTATCACCAATTTAGAGTGGGTACCCTCCCCCTTGAAACTTTTACGGCAAAGTGGGGAGATGGAGACACAAAATGTATTGTGTGTACATCTCAGGATGAGTCCATACTCCATGTATTGTTTGTGTGCCCCGCGTATAAGGGTCCCCGTAAAAAATGGATTAAGCCGATTTGCCGTAATATTGGCACAAGATCATCCCAAATAGCATTGCGTATTCTAAAGACAGATACAAGGGAACCTGTAGTCATAGCTATGGCAAAATGTTTGAGCTGAGCATGGACCCTTAGAAGAAGTAGTTTGGTTGCTAATGCAGGCTCCATTTTGCATTAATGAAGTGAATAATATTATGCTGGATGATTCTCCTCTGATGGACATGTGGGAATATTGTCTTTTTTTTATGTGGCTCACCTTTTTGATATAATTGTGCTTTGCAATGAATGTAAATTTTTTCCTTTTTAAAAAAAATATAATTAATCTTTTTTTATTAATAATTACATTTTTTAAAGTGTGGTACACATGGTTTTATATAATGTTTTTAAATGTGTCTCTTTTATGATTGAAAAATTATCGAATAAAGAAACTGAATTGAATTGAATAGTTGAATGTGCTCATGGCATCATATTTTTTGAAACATGAGTTACACATGACAATAATATCAGCACTGTTAAGCATAAATGCAAAGGCAACCCTAAAGAACTAAGTGCATGTTGTGCTCGTGACAGGACGTGACGGCGCAAGTGGCAAGTGAGGAACACAGCGCTAGGCACAAGGTGAAAAAGGTGATATAAAATATATACAGGATAATTAGTTCAATACAATGATTTTCTTGGCAGAATTAAACACGATTCAAAGTGATTTCATGAACCAAAGAAGGATGTGCGCCATAAATTGCACTGGTAAAAAATGGTCGATGGCGTTTCGATCCTATCGAATCAGGATCATCATCAGGACCGGGTAGCGAAGATAATGGGTGCTGTGTGAACAAAGAAGGTAAGTATCAGAGCGGCTAGGTGAGGAGGTCAGCTGAAACTCCGCTGGTGACTATAGATCCCCACCAGGATTAAAATGAGCCAAGATCATCAAAATTGTGACAACCAGGCTTGATTTATGGTATTTTAAAGATTGGGGACCTTTGACCTCTACCGAACAGAGCAAGTGGGACTCTGCCGTGTTTCCTAGGAATGCCCCGGGATGGGCCAGGGTGTTGGGGCAGGATTTGCTTTGAAATATTACCAGGAGGAGGCTTGTGTGTAGCCCCCTCCTCATTTTCTACCTGGCCCCCATCTCCCTGGAGGCCGATGCAAGAGGATGAGTGCATTGGGAGCACATGGGGTGCCTGGGAGGCACCGGGCAACCTCCCCTCCTCCCCCCAGAAAAAATAAGAACAGAGACAAAAGTACAAAAAGGGCATGAAAAAAACTGAAAGCAGCTCTCCCAGACACAGCGTGAGAGCTGCTTATACAATGTGCATTGCTCCGGCTGTAGCGTTCCATAATACCCTGCGGGGCTTTTTCATTTGCACTCTTTCGCCACACATGGTAGTCCCAGGATGGCAAGGGGCAACACCAACGTGATCCAGAAGGTGTAGAGAGGTTGCAGGAGTGCAGCAGCCCTTACCCCCCTCACTCCCCAAAGAGTTTCAGAAAGGAAGTGACCCTATATATGCAGTTTCAGGAAACCAGGACCTCCCTGGGATTGTGCATAATGTTTTCAAAGCTCTTCCAAGGCTGCAGCTTCTGAGCTACAGCTGGGAGTGCAGCGCCCTCTAAGAGGTTGTTCTATGGCTGCATTTATTGTGACCCAAAGGTGTTAACGATGTTGCTCTCTAAGGGCTAAGCCTATGTTTGCAAATTATGTTATCAGAATGTGTTGCCCCTAGTGGCTGTTCTTATAATTGTAATTTCATGGCTGAAAAGTTTATAAAAAGTACACAGACACGTTTTGCTAATTTTTAAGTTCTTTATTGTTATAGTAATGTTGGCTGTTAGAAAAACTCACTCCCACACCGGAAGGGTGGTGGTGGTGTTCTCCCAGACACGCTGTGATAGCTTGGCTCGAGCGGTAAGGAAGGCACCGTGTTAAGCATACGTCATACCCACACAATAACCATGCGTGCATCCGTTCCAAAAACGACACTACACCTCAAAAATTATACTGAAAATATATCTCTTTATCTTCTTTTCTCTTAGTTGCTGATTAAATAAATAATAATACAATCACAGTACACAAGGCTTTTTCTGTGGAAGGGTACGTCAAATAAATACTATCTTAACGATTCAATAAATAAAGTAGATCCTAAATAATCAAGGCATAAATATAAGTGCATTACATAACAGGCAATTAAATATTATGAGGCAATAAATACTGCGAGACAATAAATATTGTGCGACAATAAATACTGTGAAACAATAAATACTGTGAGGCAATAAATAGGATAAATACAATAAATACAGTGCTCTCAATAAATAATAAAAGCCAACAGTGACACTTGAAAATCAGTTCACATTCCTGAGGTACTATGGGATGATTTGACCCAATCCCAGCTTGTAGAGATTTGGATGGCCTGAGGGGTATACTCCCTGGCTTGGACAAGGCTGAGGCCTAAACTGAGGTAGATCAAGGGGGAATCTAGAGATCTGGCTCTCCCACACTACACAACCCCTCTGTATTAGTCTCAGCTCACCCCTGGCACAATCAAGCTGGTTCCAGCACCTCTCTAGCCCCTAGGATAGTCTCTCAGGGCTCCACAGGGCCTTAGGCGCCCTCTATTCCACTTACTGCCCTTTTTATGAAGCTCCGACGCCGCTGGAGTCGTGTCGACGCCGTGAGGCGGTTCCGGTTCGATGTTGGCGGCCTCAGCACAATGTCAGTTCTTGACGACGTCGATAGGCGGTTCCGGTTCGATGTCGGCGGCCTCGGCTCGATGTCGACCTCCGGTTCGATGACGTCGGGCAGTCTTGGCTCGATGTCGACTTCGGGCGGCTCCGGTTCGATGTCGGCGGCCTCGGCTCGATGTCGACCTCCGGTTCGATGACGTCGGGCAGTCTTGGCTCGATGTCGACTTCCGACGGCTCCGGAGTGCGATCTCCACTCCCGACCTCCGGTGCTCCTTTCCTCAGGTTCCGGCGACTCCGGAGTGCGACCTCCACTCCCGACCTCCGGCACGATTCTCTTCAGGTTCCGGCGACTCCGGAGTGCGATCTCCACTCCCGACCTCCGGCATGATTCACCTCGGTCTCCGGCGACTCCGGAGGGCGGACTTCACTCCCCCGTCGACGCCGCACACTCGACCTCAGGTGTCTTCCTCCACGACCTCTGGTACTCTCCACGACCTCCGTCGGCGCCCTCTCTTGACCTCTGGTGGCTCCGGGTACGACGTCTGCTTTCCAGTCAGCGCCGCTTCTCCACCTCGGGCTCCAGGTCTCTAGGCTTCTCGACGTCGGACTTCAGGTAGTTACCAGTAACCAGGTCAGGAACTTGCTGTTCTTTTCTTTTAAGGCCTGTTCCTGCTGTCCAGGTCCTTAAGATGGTTTTTCTTGCTTTCTCCCACACAGGGCTCCAGGCTGGGCTCAGTCAGTAGGGACTAGTATCAAGGGTGGGTTTATGGACCCCACTCCAGGAACAAGTTTCCACCCCTGCTGCCTCACTCCTTCCTCCTTCAGGTTTCTGCTGCTCTCTCTTCACCAGTCAGGTGCCAACTGCCCACTCCAACTGTCAACTCTGGCTTAGCTTCCCAACATTCTAAACCGCCTCCAACTGTCACAGGGTTCCAGAATGTTGCAGAAGGTTCTAGTAGGTTCCAGTGATGTCACAGGTGACAATGGGTGGCCACCATTTTGTGCTCCAGGCCCTCAGACAGAAGTTCCAGGGGTAGATAAAATGGCTCCCTGAACCTGCATCAATACTAAAAAGTCTGGTGGTTCCCAAAAAGGAAAAATACTAACACGGTTTGAGGCAAAAGTGGGACAAAATAAATAATGATGAGGAGGGACCACCCAAAGGGCTGACAGGTCTAACACGCGTCCCCCCCAGCTGAAAGTGGGGAGAGCTACCCAACCCCTTGGGAGTTCTCATCACTAAGGCGGAAATACCTTGAGAGACCGTCTGCATTGGCGTGGTCCACTCCAGGCCGATGTTCCACCTGAAAGTCCATTCCCTGTAGGGAGAAAGACCACCTCAACAACTTGGGATTCTCCCCCTTCATCTGCATCAGCCAACGAAGGGGTCTGTAGTCGGTCTGAACCAGGAAGTGTGAGCCAAACAAGTATGGCCGCAACTTCTTCAGAGCCCATACCACTGCAAAGGCTTCACACTCTATTGCACTCCACTTCTGTTCCCTGGGAAGTAGTCTCCGGGATAGGAAGACCACGGGTTGATCCAGACCCTCTTCATTGAGTTGCGATAACACTGCCCCAATGCCATGTTCTGATGCATCCGTCTGGACAATGAACTCCTTGGAAAAGTCTGGGGCCCTTAAGACCGGGGCCTCGCACATGGCTTTCTTCAGTCTCACAAAGGCCTGCTGACAAGCCTCCGTCCAGACTACCCGTCGAGGTTGTTTCTTGGACGTGAGCTCCGTGAGGGGGGCTACAATGGTACCGTACCCCTTCACGAAGCGGCGGTAATATCCCGTGAGGCCCAGAAAAGCTCGGACCTCAGTCTGTGTCTTGGGGGGTTCCCAGGCCATGATGGCCTCGATCTTCGCCTGGAGGGGTTGCACCGCTCCCCTACCCACCAAGTGTCCAGGGTACACTACCGACCCCTGCCCGATCTGGCATTTACTGGCCTTGATCGTTAATCCAGCTTGTCTCAGGGCCTGGAGAACAGCTTGCAGGTGACTCAAGTGATCCTCCCAGCTGTTACTGAAGACGGCTATGTCATCCAGATAAGCAGCAGAGAAACTCTCCATTCCGGTGAGGATCTGGTTTACCAGGCGCTGAAACGTGGCAGGTGCGTTCTTGAGCCCAAAGGGCATCACACAGAACTGGTAGTGGCCATTGGGCGTGGAGAAGGCTGACCTTTCCCTTGCTCCATCAGTCAAAGAGATCTGCCAGTACCCAGAAGTAAGGTCAAAGGTACTTAGATATTGGGCAGCTCCCAGCCGGTCAATCAATTCATCCGCCCTAGGGATCGGATGAGCATCAGTTTTGGTTACTGAATTCAGTCCCCGGTAGTCCACACAGAACCTCAGTTCCGGTTGGGCACCCGGTGGTGCAGCTTTTGGTACTAGTACCACCGGACTGGACCAGGGGCTGCTAGAAGGTTCGATCACTCCTAGCTCCAGCATCTTAGTGACTTCACTGTGAATGCTGGCCTTCACCTTGTCTGACATCCGGTAGATCTTGGACTTCACAGGTGGGCTGTCTCCTGTGTCCACGTCATGGACGCACAGGTGAGTCCTACCCGGGACAAGGGAGAACAACGAAGAGTACTGCCCCAGGACCTGGCGGCAGTCCTCCTGCTGTTCAGGAGTTAGAGATGGGGAGAGAATCACTCCCTCCACCGACCCATCCTTCTCTTGAGACGCAAACAAATCGGGGAGAGGCTCGCTTTCCACGTCCTCTGCTCCGTCAGTCACCATCATCAAGATGACTTCGGGCCTCTCGTGGTGGGGTTTGAGGCGGTTGGCGTGCAGCACCCGTAGGGGCTGACGAGGGGTTTTAAGATCCACCAAGTAGGTAGCCTTACCCTTCTTCTCCAACACCTCAAAGGGTCCTGACCAGCGATCCTGGAGGGCGCTAAGCTCTCCTGGTTCGATCACCCACACCTTCTGGCCAGGCTCCAACTCCACCGGGTGAGCATTGTGGTCATACCACGCCTTCATTACTGCTTGGCTGGCTTCCAAGTTGTCAGAAGCTTGCTTCCACAACTTAGCCATTTGGCTCCGGAAGGCCAGCATGTAGCTCACCACATCCTGGGGAAGCTTTCTGGGAGTTCTTTCCCATCCGTCTCTCACCAGGTTGAGAGGTCCACGTACAGGGTGCCCATACAGAAGCTCGAAGGGGCTGAAGCCCACTCCCTTCTGTGGCACTTCCCTGTAGGAAAACAATAGACAGGGTAGGAGGACGTCCCATTTCCTCCGCAGGCTTTCAGGCAGACTTCTGATCATGCCTTTCAAGGTTTTGTTAAACCTCTCCACCAGACCATTGGTCTGGGGGTGGTAAGGAGTTGTGAACCGGTAGGTCACTCCACACTCCTTCCACATGGCCCGCATGTACGCTGACATGAAGTTGGTCCCCCTGTCGGACACAACTTCCTTGGGAAAACCCATTCGGGTAAAGATTCCCATCAGGGCCCTAGCCACAACAGGTGCTGTTATGGTCCTCAGAGGTATTGCCTCTGGGTACCGTGTGGCATGATCCACCAGGACCAGGATAAACCTGTGACCAGCTGACGTTGGCGGATCTAACGGACCTACAATGTCGATGCCCACCCTTTCAAAGGGGGTGCTAACGACAGGAAGTGGTTCCAGGGGAGCTTTCAGCTTCACCCCTGTTTTCCCACTGGCTTGGCAAGACACACATGTCCGGCAGTAGGTATCGGACGACACTTTCATTTGAGGCCAATAAAAGTGTGGGACAAGACGGGCGAAGGTCTTGTCTTGCCCCAGGTGTCCTGCCAATGGGATCTCGTGAGCCAACTCCAGAAGGAAGGCTCGATAACGTTAAGGGACTACCAAGGCTCGTGACGATCCATGTAGGGGTGCCTTGGGTTCACTGTAGAGGAGGCCATCCTCCCAGTAAACACTGTAGTTCCCTTCAACGTTCCCTGCTGCCTGGGCTTTGGCCTGACGCCTCAGCCCCTCAAGGGTAGGGCACTCCCTCTGGCCCTGGCAGAATTCCTCCCTGGTCGGGCCTCCCTCCACGTGCCACTCGGCCGGGATGGGTAGGTCCTCCAGTTTGGTGACATCCCCCACCGCAGACTCCTGGTCCACCACCTCCGGTGGCCTATCCGTCCTACGGGGTGTGGACGCCGAGGCAGGCTCCTCCTGTCCTCGGTTCTTCCCTTGATCGGCAGCTGGCTGGGCCTTTGTTCCAGGCTCCAGCCTGAACGAACTCCCTCTCCGGGTAGTCGCGGACCCTGTGCTGACACAGGCCCAGTCAGGTGTACCCAGCATCTCAGCATGAGTCGGGTATTCCACCTCCTTCCAAGCATTGTGCTCCATGTCATTCCCCAGCAGACAATCGACTGGCACGGCAGGGCTTACGGCAACTCGAAGTGAACCTGCAACCCCCTCCCATTCAAAGGGAACCTCGGCCACTGGATAGTGGCCTGTTCTGCCGTCAGCCATCGCGGCTGGGTGGAGTACATCGGGAATTACCTGCTCTGGAGACACCAGTTGGCTACGTACCATAGTCATACTGGCTCCTGTGTCTCTCAGAGCCTCCCCTCTTTGGCCGTTGATGGTGACCCACTGCCCATACTTTACGGTATTTGCAGGCACCTGGATCTTAGGAACCATCTCCCGTTCTCCCAGGGACACTAAAGTGACACCCGCCCACTCCCTTCCCTTAGTTAAGGGCATCTCCTCCCCGAGCACTGCACTAGCTACTCCGGGGGTCTTTCCTCCAATGGGAGGGGGTGGTCGTTTCGGGCACTTCGCATCTCCCTTATAGTGTCCAACGCCACCGCACTCGAAGCAATGGACAACCCTTGGCTGCTGACTCTGGCCAGGATTAGGGTTTCTGGGTGGGTTAGCCCTAGGGGTGAATCCTGTTCCCTTTCCTTGGAAATTATTTTGGGGGCCTTTGGAGAACTCCTTTTTCTTTTCCCCTCCCTCTTTCTTCTGGGGGGCGCCCTGTCCGGCCTTTTGAGTATCCCCTCCAGTCCCCCTTGTGGACACCCGGGTACTAGCCCAAATGTCCGCCTCCTCAGCAAGCTTCCGGGGATTGGTCAGCTTGCTATCCACCAGGTGTTGACGCAGTTCAGGGAAACATTTTTCGAGCAGGTGTTCCTTCAGTACTAAATCAAACAACCCCTCGTAGTTCCTCACTTCACTGCCCTGAATCCAACCCTCTAGTGCCTTCTTTGCATAGTCCAGGAAGTCCACCCAATTCTGTGTGCCCAGTTTGTGACTACCCCGGAACTTCTGTCTGTACTTTTCGGGTGTTAGTCCAAACTTTCTTATGAGCGCCACTTTCATGGTGGGGTAGTGGGTCTGCTCATCCTCCTCGAGGGCCAATAATGCATCCCTACCAGCTGGAGGCATGTACTTGTACAATCCCCCTCCCCAGTACTTCTCTGGAACCCCATGGGCCCTTAACGAGACCTCATAGGCCGCTAGCCACTTGGCGATATCGTCACCCGCCCCATAGCTAGCTACTATGTCCTTTGGCAGGTAGGGTTTGGGTTCCCTGGTGATTTCTTGGTCTTTGCTGCCACCATTAGGAACAGGGTGTGCCCTAGCTCTTAGGATCTGAAGATCTATCTCTTTCAGCCTTAACTCGTGAGCCATCCTCTGTCCCTCCTTCTCTTTCTCCAGCTCTGCTAACTTCCATGTGAGCTGTCTTTTCTCCCTCCGGTCAGTTAACTCTACTTCAGATAAGCCACCGCTAGAGACAGTGCTGCCCTTCCTGGAAATGGTTCTGGGCCCCGCTACTAGGTTCCCCACCTCAGGTTGGTACATCCCAGCCCCCTCGCTGTCAGGCTCTCCATCCCTGTCTTCCTGCTCAGCCTTACTCTCTCGTCGTGCCTCCCCCCAAGCCCTCAAGCTGGTCTGGAGTTCAGCCTTCTTGGCACCTGGGGGACAGTACACCCCCTCTCTCTGACAGAACTCTCTGAGTTGGGCCACAGTATAGGTTTCCACATTTTCTAAGACAAATTCCATTTTGCCCACTCAGAACAGAAGACAGGTTTTTACAGAAGCTATGCAGGGGGGTACCTTATATAATACCTCCTCCCACCACCAGAGTAAATTTGGAAAAAACAAAAACTCACAATTAGGAAGGCCGCTTTGAGAAAACTCCCGGTGTAGGCCTATGGACTACCCACAGTTATTGTCGAGTATACGTAGGCACAGCTCAATCCCGCCGCTGAACACCAATCATGTTAGAAAAACCCACTCCCACACCGGAAGGGTGGTGGTGGTGTTCTCCCAGACACGCTGTGGTAGCTTGGCTCGAGCGGTAAGGAAGGCACCGTGTTAAGCATACGTCATACCCACACAATAACCATGCGTGCATCCGTTCCAAAAACGACACTACACCTCAAAAATTATACTGAAAATATATCTCTTTATCTTCTTTTCTCTTAGTTGCTGATTAAATAAATAATAATACAATCACAGTACACAAGGCTTTTTCTGTGGAAGGGTACGTCAAATAAATACTATCTTAACGATTCAATAAATAAAGTAGATCCTAAATAATCAAGGCATAAATATAAGTGCATTACATAACAGGCAATTAAATATTATGAGGCAATAAATACTGCGAGACAATAAATATTGTGCGACAATAAATACTGTGAAACAATAAATACTGTGAGGCAATAAATAGGATAAATACAATATATACAGTGCTCTCAATAAATAATAAAAGCCAACAGTGACACTTGAAAATCAGTTCACATTCCTGAGGTACTATGGGATGATTTGACCCAATCCCAGCTTGTAGAGATTTGGATGGCCTGAGGGGTATACTCCCTGGCTTGGACAAGGCTGAGGCCTAAACTGAGGTAGATCAAGGGGGAATCTAGAGATCTGGCTCTCCCACACTACACAACCCCTCTGTATTAGTCTCAGCTCACCCCTGGCACAATCAAGCTGGTTCCAGCACCTCTCTAGCCCCTAGGATAGTCTCTCAGGGCTCCACAGGGCCTTAGGCGCCCTCTATTCCACTTACTGCCCTTTTTATGAAGCTCCGACGCCGCTGGAGTCGTGTCGACGCCGTGAGGCGGTTCCGGTTCGATGTCGGCGGCCTCGGCGCAATGTCAGTTCTTGACGACGTCGATAGGCGGTTCCGGTTCGATGTCGGCGGCCTCGGCTCGATGTCGACCTCTGGTTCGATGACGTCGGGCAGTCTTGGCTCGATGTCGACTTCGGGCGGCTCCGGTTCGATGTCGCCGGCCTCGGCTCGATGTCGACCTCCGGTTCGATGACGTCGGGCAGTCTTGGCTCGATGTCGACTTCCGACGGCTCCGGAGTGCGATCTCCACTCCCGACCTCCGGTGCTCCTTTCCTCAGGTTCCGGCGACTCCGGAGTGCGACCTCCACTCCCGACCTCCGGCACGATTCTCTTCAGGTTCCGGCGACTCCGGAGTGCGATCTCCACTCCCGACCTCCGGCACGATTCACCTCGGTCTCCGGCGACTCCGGAGGGCGGACTTCACTCCCCCGTCGACGCCGCACACTCGACCTCAGGTGTCTTCCTCCACGACCTCTGGTACTCTCCACGACCTCCGTCGGCGCCCTCTCTCGACCTCTGGTGGCTCCGGGTACGACGTCTGCTTTCCAGTCAGCGCCGCTTCTCCACCTCGGGCTCCAGGTCTCTAGGCTTCTCGACGTCGGACTTCAGGTAGTTACCAGTAACCAGGTCAGGAACTTGCTGTTCTTTACTTTTAAGGCCTGTTCCTGCTGTCCAGCTCCTTAAGATGGGTTTTCTTGCTTTTGCCCACACAGGGCTCCAGGCTGGGCTCAGTCAGTAGGGACTAGTATCAAGGGTTGGTTTATGGACCCCACTCCAGGCACAAGTTTCCACCCCTGCTGCCTCACTCCTTCCTCCTTCAGGTTTCTGCTGCTCTCTCTTCACCAGTCAGGTGCCAACTGCCCACTCCAACTGTCAACTCTGGCTTAGCTTCCCAACATTCTAAACCGCCTCCAACTGTCACAGGGTTCCAGAATGTTGCAGAAGGTTCTAGTAGGTTCCATTGATGTCACAGGTGACAATGGGTGGCCACCATTTTGTGCTCCAGGCCCTCAGACAGAAGTTCCAGGGGTAGATAAAATGGCTCCCTGAACCTGCATCAATACTAAAAAGTCTGGTGGTTCCCAAAAAGGAAAAATACTAACAGGGTTTGAGGCAAAAGTGGGACAAAATAAATAATGATGAGGAGGGACCACCCAAAGGGCTGACAGGTCTAACATTGGCACTGATTAATAATTACCCAGAATATACTTCATTAACAGTAATAAGTGCATTTACACATGATTATTATTGATGACTGCATTTGAGTACAAAATTATACCTTTAACTTGCGGTTTGTTGCTCTTGAACCTTTGATCACCCAGTAGGCTTACCTTAGATGCTTGTATGACCCCTTTAGGGAGATCAAAGGTGATTATGCAATGTCATCTATGGTATTTTCCATCTGCCAAAGTACATATTTGCAAATTACTGCATAGTATTTAGCAGTTTTTGTGTAATAAATGTACTTTTTTTTCTAAAGAAAAAGAACAAACTGGACAGTCATTCATTGAGTGTTATTATTGTGTGTCAGCAAACGGTGATTACTAGCCCACACTACATCCCCCAATCAGGACTTGGACTGCCCTGCTTTGCTGTCCTGAGAGAGTCAAGTGCTACATTGTGGTGCTTGGTTCCCAATAAGGAGAAGTGTGGGCCTATTACTTGTTCAGGCCCCACAACTGATAACCCAATTTCCTACAGTGCGGTATAAGACTATAAAATTATGATCTATTGCTTGTTCTCCTCACTCTTTCTGAAAAGTGGTATGTCCCAGCTACCACACAAACGAGGGGCTTGGCAACATCATGAGGTCTTTCTAGGCATGGCTTGGCTAATGGGGACTTCTTTTATGGGCTAACCCCCAAATTTATATATCTCAGTTTCACATCGGCTTCCATAAGAAGAATCCCTGTGGACCCCTTCATGCCTCTCACTGCGGCTGTTCACATGAGCTCCAACCACGCCCCACAAACGTCTTGTCCTTCTGTCTTCCTGCTCTCTGTTTTACCCCCTCGTTTTCCCATTGTGTGCCTTTATCCCACTCTTAGACTCTTGTAAAGATCCTGATCAACTTTTTTATGTCTGAAAACTTTATCTGTTTTCCAGAACTCATGTCAACACAACATAAAACATACAGAGAGACTTTGGCATGCATCCACTAACCCCTGTCAGGCAAAGGTTCAATGAATGCTCAGCAACTTTTTAGGAATTAGCACACTGCATTTCTAGGATGCATACATTTCTGCAGCAACAGCTTGAGTTGGTAATAGGTAAAAAAAGTAGTATACTTCCCATATCATCTCCTGGCTTTCACACTCCTTCGCTTGCATAGACCTTTGCTCTCTTTCTCTCTCTCTCTTCCTCTCAAAAAACCATTAGTGATCATTATGCCCAGAGTCCTCATTGCTGCAGCAGTAGCCCAGTGTCCTTGCCTCATATATAGATGGGCATATACTTAGTAAAGATTACTACTGCTTGCAGAAGCGGCAAGCAGCTGGCAGGTACTCTTAGTGTTAAATTGAGTGACCCAGCGGTGTCTGCTTTCTGTCTGCTTGCAATATCCCTGCAGTCCATTCTTTTTCCTTAGGCAAAATCAGTGGGATTGGAGAGAAGAGTAGAGATTGTGTGGTATGAATAGCAAACGAGTGGAAGCGAACTAATTTAGTTTTCAATATCTCAGCAGTCCTCAGGTCCGTTTCTTGGAGCACACAACATGGCACCAGGAGAGGGCATCTTTTATAACATACAGAGCTGAAGACCACAGTGAGCGTCTGATTAGATAATAGTTCCCCTCTGCAACCATTTATGTGGCTTCACATAGTTTATCATCAGAAAGGTCTTCTAAAGGAGACTCAATCTGAATCTCATTTCCTCTAAATCTGATTAATATTGTCAATTTATTACTAAAAAGATTAAATTAATACTATCCATTTAGTCCCATTTCAAGTTCTTCTATTTGGTGATCCTTCAGTTGCTGAAGTAAGATTACAAGCAAGTTTGCCACAGCTCAGTGACTCATCCCATGCCCTTTCAGAAACACACAAAAGATTTTGGAACCCTTTATTCTTTATCAGTCCTTTGAGCCATAGTTGGCTCTAAATCTGTTGTCCATGTTGGCATCTGGAACAGGGATGTGACAATTTAAAGCTGAAGTTATAACACATTTCATTTCAATATCAGATTGTGGTTAAAATGGTTGCTTGGAATGCGCTTGAGCTTATGTCACTAATCAAGAAAAGGAACAGAATGAAGCAGGTTGTATCCATAGTAGATAGTCCATGTGTGATAAAAAAAAACATAACATCAAGTTCGTCTCACTGCACACACATAACAAAACAGAGGCTGTTGTCTACATCAACAAATCTTCCCTTTATGACACAATGAAAAAAAAACTGATGTAGCGTTGCAATAAAAAATTAGCGGTGTTCTTACCATTGTAGATTCAATGAATACTCCACAGTGGTTATATATAATGAACATATAATCAAGTAATTAATTAAAGCGCCTACACACACAGGTGGTCATGTGTTGGACACCGGGATGCATCCGATACCCTTCAAGTTGTAAGTATAGATTTACAAAAGGCTAATCTGATGGACCACTCATTAATTAGCTGTGCTGCCTATTGCCCCAGTGATGGAGTTTCAATCTGTGAGTCCAACATATTTTCATTCAAGTTGAAAAATGCTTTTATAAGTTGGAATTTAACAAGCTTCCCTATCTTTGAATACCAGTCGGACAACACCTTTCAATACACTATTTACACTGGCAGCATTTCACAACCAAAGAAAATGTATCTGACCAGTACAGTAAGAAAAGCACATACCCCTGCCCATAAAAAACCAAGCATTGGCATAGCCAATAGGTCTCGCCTATGGAACCTTATAAGTGTTTAGCCCTGCAACAGTTGATGTTGTTGCACCAAGGATATGGTGCTGCATAAGTAAATACTTATAAGGTCCCAAAAGCGAGACCTATTGGCTATGCCAATGCTTGGCATGCAAGTTACGACTACGTAATGTATAGCCTACAATAAGCACTTTTAATAAAATAAAAGTGCCTAAATAATATATAATTAGAATCTAATGTATGGTAGTGGGGTGTGCTAGTGGCTACTCCAAGTGAGTAAAAGTTTTTTGTTAAGAGAAGAATGTGATTTTGGAAAAAAAATATTTATGCACGGTATCAGCTAATGATTAGATGATACAGTGCATTATTACGAGTACGAGTACGTTTCTGTAATTTTGAGAGTTATTTTTTCAGTTGTTTTCGTCGGCATCCATAGCAATCTACTTTTAACACCTATGTGCCTACATATGTACATACATCATTAGTTAAACACCTCAGTGCAGGAGATTAAAGTACGCCTATGGACCGCACAATTACAAGTATTTTGTTTATCTGGCTTCCAGATGATCAACCCTCAGTTCTGACAGTTTTGACAAATCAGATTATTAAAGCTGCAATTATGGCCCAGAGCAGTTCATGTAGCTCAGGGAGCCTTGCGATGTCCCCGCGCCGCATTATGTTCCGCCATTTCATTATTGGAAGTAAATACTGAGTGGACTTAGACGCAGACAAGCTGGTCTCATGTGAGAAGGCAATCCAGAGATTAAGTTGCCAAATATATTACCAGTTCATTTCACGAGGCTGGGAACGTAAGGGTATTTTCAAAGAGATGTGACCTTGATCGTGTCCACACGCATACAAAATGCCCTCATTTATAAGTCTAACCTGCGACTGAAATCCTCCGGGATCTGATCCATTAGTTGCTGGAGGCGGAGATAAATGGAGCTTAGATTATCTGCTTCGATCAATAACTCCAGGAGAGGAGGCAACCTCTACTCTGGGGAGTCCCAGTCAGCAAACATCTTGAAATAAAGAAAACACGGTGTTGACACGTCAACGGCTCTTGGTGTTTGCCTACAACCCGAGTACTTGTCACTACAAGAAGAGGCTTGCATCCAGCCCGCTGATTCCGCCGCCAGGCCCTCCTAAGAGATGCTTTTAGTTAAAGCTTTGTTTAAGATACCCCAGTCAAGTACGGCGGGGACTGCTTTTCGAAACAATGCGCCCTAAAAGATTTGCCCACTTGAGCAGACACTTTCCGAAGTTCATGTCGCACACAAGGCGGCCTATCTCGCGCCCTGTTTTGCTTAAATTGATAATTGTGAATAAAGGCATGTCGATGTAATTACCAGCTAATTCTGTGAAGGGCAGCTTCGCAATGACCAGGACACTTAAAGTGCTGCTTTTATAAATCACTTAAAGGCACTACAGTAGGTCGCCTCACACTTACTCTGATGTCACTGGGAGGCATCTAAGCATAACCTTTACTGCTTGTTTGTGGAGCTTTTCCTGGAAGGAAATTTGGTCAACACAATGAATACTACAGTTATGGCAGTTCATCACAATTGCGGCGTTGGCAATTACAAACATGTCAAATGAAATTTTTTAAAGAATGATAAAGATCAAGACGACCGTGGCATTACAAGATTGAAGCTCTCCAGACAGTGAGATTACAATGTATTTATAGAGTACACAGATTGCCCAGACTTGCAGGTTTTGAGATACAAGACGACGGGACAAAAGATACCAGGCTTGTAGTCTTATATTCACATTCAGTCTGTTGTCCTTTGCAAAGAAAAAAAGTATATTTTACACACAATCAAAATTGCTGCATACTGGATGCAGATGTTTGTCACAAAGCTACAATGAAGAATTTCAAACAAAATAGAAGCAAAAATAGGCAAGCAAGCGCATTTTGGGTCAGAGAGCTTGGAGATGATAGAGGGACTGCTATGGAAACGAGAAAAACAAACGAGCGCGCCTCGAGCTAAGGGAGGAGGCAGCAGGGGGAGGGGAGACAGGAAGGGGCCTGCGCCTGTTTCCCTTGCGGGAGTGAGCAGGGGCACCATATGTTTGCAAGTTAATTACAACCATATGGTGTCAAAGCTCGCGCGCACAAGGGAATCGCCAGACGTGCACGCGTTGCCATTAAAAGCAATGCAACGCGCGCATGTTTTTGGCTAAAAAGGCGAATCGATGGCTAAAGGTCTTTCTCCTATGCAGCGCATGCACGCTGCGTAGGCGAGACCTAAAAAACAAAGGACGTCAAGGAAGATGTGAACTCTATTTGTACTAGGGCACATTACCAAGATTAACATGATAGACTAAAAGTGTCTTTATCGATATAATACAATTAGGAATACAATTAGGTTCATCCCCTTCTCTTACTGTGTACTAGTAGAAACGGCCTTGATGCATTTAATGAGAAATCTCCTGGCATTAACACCAACAAAAATAAAATAAAAATATATTAGCTGAAACCAGTAACACTTGAGAAGACTTGGATGCAAAGAACTTTATGCAAGTCTCCCACATCAGTTTTTTATGGCTTTTTCAAAATTAACTAATTTTTCCACTTGCTTTAGGGTATCAGCCTGATGGTTTCAGTTATTCTGTGTCCAGTAAGACTATTTATGGATTTGTAAAGCACAGGATTCTGTTTCACTTGTATTAGGCCATATGCTTGTGGACATTTCTTAAAAACACTTAGGCCGTGCCCATTTTAGAGCCATCCCACCTTTTTCATCCCACATAAAACTGGATAATGTTAACAGTGGTGGTAACAAAATTATACAGACGTCAAGAAGAACCAGTCAGTGATTAAGTGTATTCAAGAAAAGATCAGATGTAGAAAATTCAGCCTTACCCTCAACCCCAGGCCGAAAAAGGCTCCTGACAGGAAAACAGTTGCTTGCAAAGGTTTCACCATCATCCAGTTTGTACAAGCCAGTGGTGGCCATGTTTGATGCTCAAACCTACGAAGAAGATGCAACAAAGATTCAAAGGCAAGTAATGCTTTATATACAAACTCAATAAGTTCTATAACAAGTATTAAATTCAATATGGAACTCAGTTTAATATTACATTATTTATCTGCTTGCAACAATGGCTTTTACAGGCCTTTAATATCATTGGCAGTTCTGCAACCAGACGCCAGCTACCATTCCAATCACTTGTTGAATGTACTTTTGCCTTTGACACGGTACAGCACTTTGCCACCTTTTGCTAGGTTCTCACAATATAAATACATACATTCTAACCCCCTGAATTTGGACCTATGTTGTATGGTGAGCCTCCCTATCAGAGTCTCCCACACGCTTATGAGCTACATCCTGTGGCACCAACCTTTTAATATAAGGCCAGTAGCCTACAGCTAGCTCTGGGACGTTTTCAGGTAACACGTATGGAGAGTATGTGCACTGCACAGGTTGGTCCATTATGGCTTGTAGAGTATCTCTAGTGCTTTCCTGTATGGGGATAGGAATACATTTTGGATCCCCTGTGTGGGTTTTGCATACACTATGTCGGATAGTGAGAGCCTCCCAGATATGGATATTGATTGTAGAGGATTTTTGAAGTGGATCAGCCTCCTGTGAAAGGAAGGAGGGGGGCAGATGCACCTCTGAAGAACAGGGATGCTCCCTAACACTTTCCTGCATCATTTGTCCCTCACAGGTTTTACTGCAGACAGAGTTGTATAGTAGCCGAGAGGGAAGGCCTCTCCTCTATCGTGCCTTTGTTTTTTGGGTCTACCCGACAGGGAACTGCCAGCTACACCTCCTTTCCTGTTGATACTCTAGGAAAAAGACTGTGGCTTTACAGTCTGGAAGGGATGCGGAAAATATCAGGAGCTGTCTGAAACTTTTACAAGGGGAGGTTCAGTGGACTACCCTCTCTCTGTCTACAAACTTAGAATAAATAGTGGGTAGAAACACAGGCCAGTGTGCCAGTATTCTCATGAACCAGTGACAAGATCCACTCAGAAGAGTGGAAGCGAATTAATTGAATTCCAGAGCAAGACTCTCCTATTGCCAACTTCCTTTCTAGTAGGGATAGTCTGGGAAGACCCCTGCCTGGCGAGATTTAGACTGCATGGAGAAACTGCCTGCTGGAAAAAGGGGGTATCTGAACTGCATCCCCCGGAGGAGAAGCCTGTCTTATGGATTCTTCAGCCATTCTGAATGATGACAAAGCAGTTGTGCAAGTGACTGAAAATGAACGTTGCTCGAGGAATGGAAACTGCCTTCAGGGAAAAGGACACCTTACTGTGGAAAGTGGTGTTGCCACAGTGTCCTGCAGGAAGATGCTGTCTAGTAGAGGAGAGAACTGTGCAGGAAGGACAAAGAAATAAGATTACGCAATTCTGGGGGTCAAGAGTCCCTCGGAGGTCGTACTCGTGGTTGGAGCTCAAGACCAGGAGCAAGAGAGTGAATCCCCTATCTTGGTCCATGAAAAGGGGGTTGAGCTATCTAAAATTAAAAATCATACCACATCCCATATTGAGGAAAGTCTTAATGCATCTAGTGGTTTGTTTGATAGTACCCAGGGAGTACTGGAGCTCCTTTGGGACTTCAAGCACTGTCCTGCTATATCCACATACTGCCCCATAAGGAAAGGTGGGAACTGCTGACACTACCTTTCCCGGTGAGCATAGGGGCCTGGTGCCGTGAGAAGAGCATAGCTGCACTCCTGCACCCACCCACTGGCAGGTGGGGGCAGTAGTGGCAATCATCTCTCCAACTAGCACAAGGAGAAGTGTGCTGAGGTGGGTCTGGAGATAGCCTAGGAGGTGCAGCTCAGGAACCTCCTTGTGGTCTCTGTGAACTGTGGGTCGGTGCTCCAGAAAAGAGGAAACAGCACCCACAGTTGAATTAAACGCTGCCGTAGCGTATCAAAATCTGAAAAATGAAAAGTTTCCATGGTCTGGCAGCTGCAACAAACGGACTTTAGAGATAGTCCTCAGCGCAAAGGAGCACTTCATAAGGCACTGGGGCCCATTTAAGATGTGCATACTCTTTCTTGTGGTGCCCCCCGAAAGACAGGAGAACCACAAAGTGCTTTACTAAGTTTTGGGCAAAACAACATGATGATGGATGGAATGCTTGAATTAATCTCAGCCACCAGCAATTGCTTGTGGCTCATCCCAATCCATCGTTTTTTACCCACCATGCCACCTCTGTTTGGATTCAATCATATGCAAATCAGTATTGACCCTGTTCCTCCTGGGAGCAGTCCAGCCCAAACTGCCAAGCCAGGTCCCTCCTGAACCGGAACACAAGCAACCCAGGACCAGTTGCATGCTTGTTATGGGCTCATCAGCCAGGGTCCCGTGGCTCAATGAGCCTGGAGCCCACGTCTGGGCATACCCGGCGCTCTTAGGGCATCAAATGCAAAAACAACAAGGTGTTAGATGGAATGCTTGAATTAATCTCAGCCACTGACGATCGCTCGGGCCGCAACCCAATCCATCGTTTTTACCCCACCATGCCACCTCAGTTTGTAGTCACCCATATGCAAATCGGTCTTGACCCTGCTCTTCATGCAAACAGTTCAGCCCGAACTGCCAAGTCAGATCCTCCTTGAACCAGAACACAAGAAACCCAGGAGTGATTTCACTTTTGTTATGTGCTGAGTTTAGCTTGGTTCAAGTGGCACAGTGAGCCCTGGACCCACATCTGGGTATACCGGGCTCACTTATGGTGTCAAATGAAAAAATACAAAGTTTATGGATGGGATGCTTGAATTAATGTTTACTGTTTTATCATGTATGAATATGGGTGCTCTGAAGTGGGGGATGCGGAAAGTGGCCCAGGGCACCGCTGTATGAACCTCCAATACCATTCACAGAATGCCAACTTTTATTAATATAGTTGCTATCTATTTAAGGGACGGGGCTGGAAAAGCTGTAAAATAGAGAAGTTGAAGATCTGTGACTGTGAATGCTCAGAAGCGGGCCTTCTGTGCCTCCTAGGCTTCTATCACTGCATTCACAATCCATTGAAGGGGATTTGAAAAAGCAATCCTGCCTCATTAATGTTAATTGGGCAGGATTCTGCAAATCCTACCTAACAGACATTTTGCACTGCAATGTATATTTACATCCAACGCTGGACAAAATAAGGGTAGGGTCACAAAGCAGTCGGTGTACAAAACTACTAACTGCCTTATGACTTGAGCTTTGTACTTTGGGATATTTGCTCATTAAAAACAGAAGGGGGGCAAATTATTGCTAAACTTTTCAGTAGGTATTGCATTCTGAAGTCACTGTAGTAATGGTTAAGTGACCAATAACAGGTATGGGGTATCTACATAGGCACATAGAAGCTGTCAGCAGGTAAGGGCATCAGATCCATGTAGTCTGCCCCTGACTGATACAACAACATACAAATCAGTCTTAGTTGGCTTTCACCTCTATCTTTGTTCTTATTCTATGAATAATGAATATAGTCTAGGGTTTTTTGCTCACAATTATGTTAGACCTGGCATCCTTGGTGTGGTTTCCTTTGTCTATGTGCCTCTACCTCCTCTAATTTTTAACTGTATGTTGGACTTCGTTTTTGCTGGTTTCGGTACTCTGGGCACTTTACCACTGCTGTACACTGCTAAGTGCTCCCTGTCTAAATTGTGATTTTGATTGATTATCCATGATTGACATATTTGACTTACTGGTAAGTCCAAAGCAAAGTACACTGTGTGCCTAGAGCCTGTAAATCAAACGCTACTAGTGGGCCTGCAGCACTGGTTGGGCCACCCACACAAGTAGCCCTGTAAACGTGTTGCAGAAGTTAAAAATACATCTTTTATCAAAGTTGGTTATTAAATTGTGTGTTTGAAAATGCTACTTTTAGAAAGTAGGCATTTTTCTTGTTTAACCATCCTGTGCCTCTGCTTGCCTGTGGAATCAATGTCTGATTCAGACTGACTGGTGCCTATTTGTGCATTCACTCTAGACAGTCACACAAAGGGAGCTGAGGTATGTCTGCATATCCTGATGGCTCGTTATTGGAAATGGCCCTTTTTGCAGGGTTATCCCTAAACTTTTTGCGTTTTCCTCCTATTTTTGCCTGACCTGTTTGTGTTGGTTTTAGGACTCTGGGCAGTTTCCCACTGCCAATCAGTGCTAAAGTACATATGCTCTCTGTGTAAAATGTGTTATGGATTGGTGTTTCCATGATTGGCCTATTTGATTTATGTGTCAGTCCCTAGTAAAGTGCACTGCGAGTGCCAGGGCCTATAAATCAAATGCTGTTGGTGGGCTGCAGCACTGGATTGTGCCACACACGCAAACAGCCCGTAAAGTGTAACTCTGGCCTGCCATTGCAGAGCCTGTGTGCAGCCTGGGGCTGCCATGTCGACTTGGCAAGTGCACACACTTGCCAGTCCCTAAACCTTCCCTTTTCTACATGTTAGTCACCCCTAAGGTAGGCCCAAGGTACCCCTGTGGGCAGGGTGCATTGTATGTAAAAGGTAGGACATGCCCTGGTGGGTATGGCATGTCCTGATAGTGAATTACAGCCTACTTTGTTTTTCACTATTGCAAGGCTACCTGTTCCCCATAGGCCAGAATGGGCAGTCTGATTATAACATCCTAAAATCCTAACTGACCCAGGAAACATGGTAGGAATTTGAGTTTAGTATGCCTGAACTCAGAATGATAAAATACATATTTTAGTGAAGATGGTTTTAACATTCTGTTTTTGAAAACACCACTTTTAGAAAGTAGGTATTTTCTAACCTAACCATCCAGCCTGCCTCTGCTAGCTTGTGTATTGTCTGTCTGGTTTGTGAGTGACAGGGGCTGGGGGAGACTCCAGGAGACAGGGTGAGTCAGCACAGGGCTGATTAGACTTATCTGCACATAGATGGGTGGGAGGAGTCGCACCTGGGTCTGAATAGGGCTGTGCCTGCCTTCCACAATGCTGGCTCCACCTCCTGTGGTGCGTCTGATTACCCTGGCCTACACTGACAAAGGAAGAAGGTGCACACTGGCAGAATGCAACCAGAACTGGTTTGAACTAGGTACAGGACCCTCTGCCTTCAGAGGAGAAAGGATTTGGTGGTATAAATATTGGGGCCCAGACCCCAGAACTTTAGATAATTCTGAACTAAGGAACCTGCCAGGAAGAAGAACCGGGAAAGCTGGAAGAGGAGTACTGCCCCTATGCTGCGTTTAGAGGGGTTAGCCTGCAGTGGCTGCTTCTGTCTTGAGTAGGGAAAGGACTGGTCTGTGCTTTCATCATCCTACTGTTAGAGTTTTCTCCAAGGGCTTGGGGTAGAGCTTGCCTCCTGCTGGAAGTCTCAGGGATAGAAAAGACTTCAAAGAACTATTTTGGACTAAGACGACTGCCAAGAAGAAGAGCTTGAGAAGCTGTGAGGAGGAACTACCACTTTGCTGTGTGCTTTGCTGTGTTGGCCTGGAGTGGCTGCTTCTGTCTTGGGCAGTGAAAGGACTGGACTGAACTTTCTGCAATCTACTTTTGTGAGTTTCTCAAAGGGCTTGAGGTAGAGATTGCCCCCTGTTCAAGAAGTCTTAGGAACAGCAAAGACTTCAAGCCCGACGCCATCTACGACGCCGCTGCCAACTCCTTGTCCTGAAAGCACCGCAGAGGGCACCGCCGCAATGCCGCACCGCAACCTTGGTCTCACCGACACCTGTTGACGCCATCACTGAGCCGCTGCTCACACTGCGACCTGTGGGCACCGCACTCCGCACCGCCTCACTTCACGACGACACCCTGGTATCCCCGATGACGCCGCTCCATGCCAGACTCGATGCCGCTGCTTGCACCGTGGTTCGAGAGCACCACTCATAAAGTTACACGACGCACCGCCCTCACCCGGCACCGCAGCCTTGGCCTACCGACGCCGGTGCCATCGACTCCAGTTCGTCAGCCGACTACAGCGCTTCAGCAACGACGATGCCGCTGCTGCACCGTGACCTGCCAGCACCGTGGCAAGCACCGCCTTCATTTCACACCGCGACCCTGGTCCCACTAACGACGCCATCTGACACCGCCACAGAGGCGCTGCTTGCACCGTGACCTGAGGGCATCACACCGCTGCACTTCGCACCACAGCATCCACGCCTGCCGACGCCAGCGCTCCTGACTCCATCAGAGAGGAGATCGACCTGCAACACGTGTGACAACGAAAGGTCATCAACGACCTGCATTTCTGAAAGGTACTGTTTGCGGGTCTTCCCGACACCGTAGCTGACCCACGACGCCGCGGTCAGCCAGAACTGTTTGGATTTGTTTGTCACAATGCCGTGAAAGCCCCGGACGGAGCTATCGACATCAAGGAACTGTTTTTCAAGGATACTTTGATAACTGAAGATTTTTAAGTACTGTATTGTGGATTTTTATCGTTTTGGTCTTGTCTTAAGTATATAAAAATATTGGATATTTTTCTAAACTGGTGTGGTGTCCTTTTGTAGTGCTTACACTGTATTACTGTTGGTTATGTGCAAATGCCTCTAGGATAAGCCTGACTGCTCGTGCCAAGCTAACAAGGGGGTGAGCAGGGGTTATTTTAGGAGTGTAACTCCCTTAACCTGACTACGAAGAAGGGTCCCTATTTGGACAAAGGTGCAAGCCCTTGCCAGCTAGAGACCCTCATTTCTAACACTCGTCAGCAGGCTACTGGGTGTTCCTGGGCTAGAATAGTGGGAGGAGTTGTAACTGACACCTGAATAGCGTTGTACCTGTCCTCTCACAATGCTGCCTCCATCTCCCTGGAGTGTGTCTGGAGCCACGTCAAGGCAGGAACATAAAACAACAAAGACTTTCTTTGGAAGTTTGCCTATTTCAATGGCCAAATGGGGTACCAGTATTGGACCTAAAACCCCAGACTTTTAGAGCACTTCTGGATCAAGAGGACCCTGTCAAGAAGAATAGCTGAGAGCTGTTAGGAGGAATACTGCCCATTTGCTGTGTGTTGCTTTGCTGGGTTGGCCTGCAGTTGCTGCGTCTGTCTGTGGGCAGTGGAAAGGACTGGACTTTTTCTTTGCTGTATCATGCTTGAGGAGATTCTCCAAGGGCTTGAAGTAGAGCTTGCGTCTTGTTGAGAAGTCTCAGGGACACAAAGCCTTCACCTGCAACATCCTTGAATTCCACTGCTGGGATTTCTGACCTGCCTTGTGGTGCCAATTCCAGTTATGTGCCCTTAGAGGTTGTTCCTGCTGCAAAAAGCAGCAAGAACTATAAAAATCAATGCTGTGCCCTTCCAGCACCTGTTTTTCTGGCGCAGCACCACCGTGCGGGAAGAATATCCATGCACCGCCGCCATACGGCCAAAGAAATCGATGCAGTGCCAGCCAGCAGCTGCAGAAACAGCCGCAGCCCGAGTTCAGCGCACCTGTCTGCGAAGTCCGTGACCACTGCAGACTCCGATGCAAGTCCTACTGTGCGGCTGAAAGAATCAACACATCATGGGACCGCAGCTGGAAATAAATAAATAAATAATTTGCTGCAGCGCCTGTTGACCACTGCAGCATCGACCTCCAGGGCATCCAGATTTCCACACATCACACCTGTGCGGCAAGTTTTTCCAACGCATCACATGCAGACCAGAACCTTCTTGGATTTTCAGCCTTTGCTTCCCCCTACTCTTCCTGAAACCGGGGAAGAGCCTACAGAGGGTTTGGCCTATCTACGGAGCGTTGCCATGTGTTTGTGTGGATGTGCTTGTCCCTTATATTCAATTTCCTTTTGAAGGAAAATAAGGACTTGCTGAAGTTAAGCTGGTTAGATGTTAGAATCCGCCAATGTTTGTTCACTATCTTTTTAGGATTGTAACAATTTTGTTTTTGAAAAAGGAAAATACAACAGCCATTGCCTACATCCAATGGCCGGCGAGGAATATAACACAAAAGAGGGTAATAGGAAGTGGGGAGAAGGGGCGGGAAATCAACTAGCAAGAAAGAACAAAACAAGACATGCACATCTGGATAATGCTTTGAGATCTTGTCAATGTCCATTTATGGTAACAACTTAATCCTTAGTTTGAGCTGTAGACGTGAGACGGTTGACTCGTAGATATACTGGGCAGGTGACTTTGCGATAAATGTCAGAAAGGTGCTTGATACATGTTCCCCAAGTTTTCTCAAATTTGGGTAAAGTATGAGTTATTACAGCTGTCAACTTTTCCATGCCCAGTAAGTCCCAGAGTTTGTGCAGCTAGTCTGTGAGTGTTGGTACCGGGTCCGTACCCCATCTAGACAGTAGAACCTGCTTCACTTCACAAAATGCCAGGGTGATGGCCTTCCCCCTATTGGAATGTAGTGCATATGTTTGAATATTGGGGAGGACTAGCAAAATATGGCTGGGGAAGCGAGGAATCTAAGAATGGAACATCTTGTCGATTTCTGCTAAGACATCTGTCCAGTAGCTGTGAAGTTCGGGGCAGTGCCACGGCAAGTGGACAAGTGTGCCAGACTGGTTGCAGTGGCACCAACATTGGCTGTTCTTCCCCTTCTGCCACTGAGCCAGATGGGCCAGAGTGTAGTACCAGTATTGGACAGTTTTTAGGTCTCGCCTGAGCCAGCGCATGCGCTGCTCTGCGAGACATTTAGTAAGTGGCTTTTAAAAGTGCTGCCACACGCTTTTGCTGGCATAGCGCTTGCTGGCATAGCCCTTGCGGTTACACGCTAGAGGACGCGCTTAGCCGCCATCTTTGCCATTTGCGTGCTTTTTAAAATTTTCTTTTAGCGCGTGCGTGCACGCACACACAACTCCCGGGCTTTGTTCCTCCCTTTTGCGCGTGCGTGCGCACACAACTCCTGCTTCTCCCCCTCCCCACCACAGATCGCATCTCACAGCCGCTCGCGCACGGCCAATGCTTGTTCCACTGGCGCTTTGGTTTGCTTTTAGCAGTACCTCCCTCGGCCTGTTTCCAGCCTTCTCATTGGCACCTTTGTGTTTACTCGTGTTTTGTTTTGAATCTCCCATCTTAGAGGTAACTGATTGTATCTGCGAAGTGGCCTGTACACTTCTGAATCCTTGTGGTGCGAGTTTATCAAACCTGTAAAACCGGGTTGTCTTCTCTTTCCCCCGGTGCAGTTGACACTGTGCCTCTTTTTTTGGCAGTGGTCCATTTTAAGTCTGAGCACTGCTGTGTTTTAACAACGGTAGAAGAGCAGTGAAGCCACCAGTGAAAAGTATGTTGATTCTGTTCAAGTAACAAGCTGAAGGTAGTGTGTGCACTTTTGCATTGTTCGGGCTAGATGTATGTTGTGGACCTCTCAAAACAAAAACAAAAAGACTACACCGCTCGGCACTCACCCACCTTCTCTCCCCCTCGGTCAGATCTCGGCTGTGACTCTCCCTTTAGGTGCCACTCTCACACCTTCACTGTGACTCTGCCCCACTCGTCTCCAGCCTCTGGGGTCCTTGCTTTACCATGTGACTCTCTACAGTATGAATATATGACATGACTTTCAGCCTTTCACTAGCACGACTCTTCTTTCCGTTGTGGACTTTCTCCACTCGCAGACTCTGATTTTCCAGACATTTCCTTTTATCTGTCTCTTCTCTGTCCATGGTTCATAGCCCATCTTTGTCTTCCCACTCATGACCCTTTCCACCTCCTCTGTTTTCTGCTTGGTTCTCTTTCTCTTTGAACTACTCGCCAATTCTTTTCTCGCTGCCGCTGTGCCCCTCACTTATCCGACTTGTTTCTCTTTATTTGTAATCACAGCTAAAGTAAGCATTCACAAAAGCAGTTGGTCTTTCCTTTATATAATGCAAGTACTGAACTGTTGGATTTGCCAATGTTTGTGCAAAGTATTGTTTAATTTTTTTTTATTCAATATACTAGAGGAAAAGCAATCACAACCCTTATGGTATCTCAAAACTGTAGATTGAATTGAATGTTTTCAGTTTTTATAAATGACCTGGTTTATTTTTCAAATTCTTTTCACTAAGGAAACTCTGAGCAGAATTAACAAGCATTTGCAATGCAACAGGTCTTGCATTTACACGAGTTTAAGCTATTGATATTGTAAATGACAAAGCCTTTTATTTATGGTTTTCGTTTTTGAAACATAAATAAAACGCATTGTCATTTACAATGCCAAAAGCTTAAACTCGCGTAAATGCGAGACCTATTGCATTGCAAATGCTTGCTAGTAGTGTTACTCTGCCGGATGAACTAGTAGCTGATGTGCGCGTTCGATGTGAAATATCTGTCCACTCCTTTTGGGTAAAAGTGTGTTCACATTCTGGCTCCGTCTATTCCTAGCAGGTGTGTGTGAGGAGTTGGTTGTAGTGTTGAGGAATGCGTATATGCCTGCTAGCAATCAGTGATCATCACTTCTAGATATTAGCCAGCGCTAAAATGAGGTAAGTTTCCTGCTAGCTTGTGGTCTGAAGGACTGTGATGTAACCCAATGTCGTACTGCTATAAAACGCCAGTGCTCTGAGTGTGGGAATCGAAAGCTTCGTTGCATATGTTTAAAATCTAATAGGCCATGTTTATCTAACAAGTTGTCAATGCGTTTGCAGTTGGCTTCCTGCCACTGGGTGTACGCTCGCTCATTTAGGGCCTATGGGAAGTCTGGATTTCCCAAGATCGGAGTCAAGGGAGAGATTGGGGTAGAGAACTGTTCAGGAGCGCAGGTCTTATCCCAGGCTGCCACCGTAGCTCGGGCAACTGGGGAGATGGACACCCTTGCAGGGTGCAATTGATGCGGAAGCCATGGAATTTTCCTTATGTGTATTCCTGCCACTGCTTGGACCAGGAAACACCAATGCTTTTCCGTGAGGGGGCGTTGCTACTCCACCAGAAAACGCAGCAGTGCTGCCTGGTAGTAACGCAATAAATGAGGTATGCCCAATCCTCCTTTGGCAATCGGTAGATGTGCTCTTTCCCTGGCCATTCTGGCGCGTTTGCTACCCCAGATAAAGGATTCGATGGTGGATTGTAATTTTTTGCTCACTGATATAGGTGGTTGTAGTGGCATCACCTGCACAAGATATAAAATCTTGGGCAGGAGAGACATTTTTACAGTGGCTATATGTCCCAGCCAGGATATGGGTCCCCCATGCAAGGATTGAATAAGCGAACGTACTGTTCTCAGTAGTTTGGTGTAATTGATTTATCTATAGTTGACATTATAGTTATGCCAAAATAAGGGATCCCTCTTGTGGCCCACATGAAAGGGAGTTTCAAAGCGAATCCCACCTATTCATCATGGGGAATAGTAACATTTAGAACTTGGAATTTGGTGGTGTTGTTAATGACATTTTTATTGTCATTAACTCGTTTTAAAGTTTGTGCAGGTTCTTACCTCATTCGGGTTTCAGAGGTGGGTTGCTAGGTTGGGTTGGCGCGTTTGCGGGCTCCCAGCGGCAGCGTGCGCCATCTTTGGTTGGGCTGCCTTCCATCCCAGCCCTGCCCCTCCTCCACCGCTCCGCCCCTACTTAGGAGCCAGGATTCTTTCCCTCTTGTGTTTGCTAGTAGCCCGGTGGCAGTGGGCTGGCCGGTAAACGCTTGGAAAGCTCGCTATTATTTCCCTGCACTCCACTCCTGTTGACTACGAGCGCAGGCGATGTTATGTTTGCACTGTATTTTTATTGTCATTAACTCGTTTTAAAGTTTGTGCAGGTTCTTACCTCATTCGGGTTTCAGAGGTGGGTTGCTAGGTTGGTTTGGCGCGTTTGCGGGCTCCCAGCGGCAGCGTGCGCCATCTTTGGTTGGGCTGCCTTCCATCCCAGCCCTGCCCCTCCTCCACCGCTCCGCCCCTACTTAGGAGCCAGGATTCTTTCCCTCTTGTGTTTGCTAGTAGCCCGGTGGCAGTGGGCTGGCCGGTAAACGCTTGGAAAGCTCGCTATTATTTCCCTGCACTCCACTCCTGTTGACTACGAGCGCAGGCGATGTTATGTTTGCACTGTATTTTTATTGTCATTAACTCGTTTTAAAGTTTGTGCAGGTTCTTACCTCATTCGGGTTTCAGAGGTGGGTTGCTAGGTTGGGTTGGCGCGTTTGCGGGCTCCCAGTGGCAGCGTGAGCCATCTTTGGTTGGGCTGCCTTCCATCCCAGCCCTGCCCCTCCTCCACCGCTCCGCCCCTACTTAGGAGCCAGGATTCTTTCCCTCTTGTGTTTGCTAGTAGCCCGGTGGCAGTGGGCTGGCGGGTAAATGCTTGGAAAACTCGCTATTATTTCCCTGCACTCCACTCCTGTTGACTACGAGCGCAGGCGATGTTATGTTTGCACTGTATTTTTATTGTCATTAACTCGTTTTAAAGTTTGTGCAGGTTCTTACCTCATTCGGGTTTCAGAGGTGGGTTGCTAGGTTGGGTTGGCGCGTTTGCGGGCTCCCAGCGGCAGCGTGCGCCATCTTTGGTTGGGCTGCCTTCCATCCCAGCCCTGCCCCTCCTCCACCGCTCCGCCCCTACTTAGGAGCCAGGATTCTTTCCCTCTTGTGTTTGCTAGTAGCCCGGTGGCAGTGGGCTGGCCGGTAAACGCTTGGAAAGCTCGCTATTATTTCCCTGCACTCCACTCCTGTTGACTACGAGCGCAGGCGATGTTATGTTTGCACTGTATTTTTATTGTCATTAACTCGTTTTAAAGTTTGTGCAGGTTCTTACCTCATTCGGGTTTCAGAGGTGGGTTGCTAGGTTGGGTTGGCGCGTTTACGGGCTCCCAGCGGCAGCGTGCGCCATCTTTGGTTGGGCTGCCTTCCATCCCAGCCCTGCCCCTCCTCCACCGCTCCGCCCCTACTTAGGAGCCAGGATTCTTTCCCTCTTGTGTTTGCTAGTAGCCCGGTGGCAGTGGGCTGGCCGGTAAACGCTTGGAAAGCTCGCTATTATTTCCCTGCACTCCACTCCTGTTGACTACGAGCGCAGGCGATGTTATGTTTGCACTGTATTTTTATTGTCATTAACTCGTTTTAAAGTTTGTGCAGGTTCTTACCTCATTCGGGTTTCAGAGGTGGGTTGCTAGGTTGGGTTGGCGCGTTTGCGGGCTCCCAGCGGCAGCGTGCGCCATCTTTGGTTGGGCTGCCTTCCATCCCAGCCCTGCCCCTCCTCCACCGCTCCGCCCCTACTTAGGAGCCAGGATTCTTTCCCTCTTGTGTTTGCTAGTAGCCCGGTGGCAGTGGGCTGGCCGGTAAACGCTTGGAAAGCTCGCTATTATTTCCCTGCACTCCACTCCTGTTGACTACGAGCGCAGGCGATGTTATGTTTGCACTGTATTTTTATTGTCATTAACTCGTTTTAAAGTTTGTGCAGGTTCTTACCTCATTCGGGTTTCAGAGGTGGGTTGCTAGGTTGGGTTGGCGCATTTGCGGGCTCCCAGCGGCAGCGTGCGCCATCTTTGGTTGGGCTGCCTTCCATCCCAGCCCTGCCCCTCCTCCACCGCTCCGCCCCTACTTAGGAGCCAGGATTCTTTCCCTCTTGTGTTTGCTAGTAGCCCGGTGGCAGTGGGCGGGCCGGTAAACGCTTGGAAAGCTCGCTATTATTTCCCTGCACTCCACTCCTGTTGACTACGAGCGCAGGCGATGTTATGTTTGCACTGTATTTTTATTGTCATTAACTCGTTTTAAAGTTTGTGCAGGTTCTTACCTCATTCGGGTTTCAGAGGTGGGTTGCTAGGTTGGGTTGGCGCGTTTGCGGGCTCCCAGCGGCAGCGTGCGCCATCTTTGGTTGGGCTGCCTTCCATCCCAGCCCTGCCCCTCCTCCACCGCTCCGCCCCTACTTAATCGAGCAGTATGTGTCAGCGCAGCGGACGAGCGCAGCGGGCGCGACGAAGGCGCGCCGGTGTTGCGCCTGAGTTAAGCCCGTCTGCGCCCGTCCGCGGCCGGACGGGGCTAGGGGCACGAGACACTGCCCATTTAATTACGTATCCGCCTGCCCTATTATACTCTTATTGGGCCCCTGGAGCTGTCGACCCCTCAGTAATTACTTCCTGAGACAGCTTGGTCTATTCACCCCCCCTCCTCACTGTCCCCCCATTATTTCTTCACATCTAGTTCCTTCACCCACAATGTTTTCTACCACTCCCCTGCCCCCATTAGTCCCTCCCGCCCAACTATGCAATACCTCAGTTACGCTCCTAAACACTAGGTCTGCGGTCAATCATCAGTACGAGCTATTTGATTACATCGACACTCATGAACCAGATCTCTTATTTCTAACTGAGACCTGGTTCAAGGCTGACTCCCTACCCAACGTGCTAGCAGCACTGCCCCCTTCATACTCCGTCATTCGAGCAGACCGGCCAGAGGGCAAACGGGGCGGTGGAGTGGCCTTAATAGCCCGGACTGATTTCAGCTTTCAGACTCTCCCTTCCCCACCTATTCCTGATGTAGACTACCTTGTAGCCCGCTCGACCCTCCATCAGGCACCACTCACCTTTGTTCTAATTTATCGCCCTCCCCAACCTACCCCGTCTTTCCTCCCAAGCATTCAGGCTCTCCTGGCCACCCTGGTGATTAACAACTCATCAGTACTAGTCCTAGGGGACCTACATTTTTGGCCCAATGAACCTGCTGAGAGTCTCCAATCCAAAGAATTCACTGACCTTATGATCTCTCTGAATTTTTTATTGCTCACTCAAAGTTCCACGCACACATATGGTCACATGTTGGATCAAGTCTGGGCATTAAATATTCCATCAACATTCCCTACAATATCTCCGTGTTCTTGGTCAGATCACTTTATCATCTCCTTTTCCCTTGCACTGACCGCGATGGCCAAACCCCCACTCCCCAAAAACATCTGGGTCAGGAAATGGGGTAAAACGGACATGCCCTCTCTCTGCTCAACTCTGGCCAAAACCAGTCCTGACCTTGCAGGCCTCGCCGCTACCTCCCAATTGGCTGCCATTAACAACTGGCTGACTCTGGCGGGTGACGAGTTCGCCCCTCTGAGGCGGCTCACAGTTAAGCGGGCCCATGCAGCCAATCGATGGTTCACTTCAGATCTAAAAGGGAAGAAATTAGCTGCAAGGAGAGCCGAGCGAGCTTGGAGAAAAACTTACAGTCCCGAGCTAAAGGCAATCTACTTGTCTGTCCTAAAAACCTATAAAAAGGGCATTCTTGAGGCTAAAACTGATTTCTACACTAGCAGGATAATGGCAGCTGAGTCCCGCTCGAAGGAAATTTTCTCTACGGTCTATGAACTGGCATCATCCAGTCGAACTATGGCTACCATCCCCCCCTCTCAGTCCCTCTGTAACTCGCTCAACGGGTTTTTTATTGATAAAGTGGCCAAAATCAAACTTAACATTCCCCCACCTTCCCTTTCATTTGCCAATCCCTTCCCCCCGCCCACGGCCCCCAAACTCAATTTTATTCCACTGTTAACTAATGACACACTTCCCCCACTACTTCGTCGAGTTAAATCGGGTTCTCCCCTAGACTTTGCCCCAGCCCATATTCTTAGGGAAATTTACTTAACCTGCCCTATTCCACCTCTGACCCTTCTCAACGACTCGCTAAGGGAAGGAACTGTTCCCAGCCCACACAAATCAGCGGTTGTAATACCCGTCATTAAAAAACCTGACGCTGATCCATCTTCCCCCTCCAATTATCGTCCCATTTCCCTTCTGCCTTATCTAGCAAAAGTCCTGGAAACCCACGTCACAACTACCTTAAGTACCCATGTAGAAACTAATCACTGCCTCTCTCCTTGTCAAGCTGGCTTTCGCCCCTTGCACTCCACCGAGAAAGTGGTGATCTCGGTAATGGACGAGCTGCGCGAGGGTATCGACACCAACCTTCCGCAAGCCCTGATCCTACTAGACCTGTCCGCCGCCTTTGATACGGTGGACCATTCCATCCTCCTGAACCGTGTCAGGGCGGCGGGCATAGAAGGCTTGGCCTTCTCGTGGATTGAGTCCTTCCTAACAGGGAGGGCCCAAGCGGTCCATTTGGCCGATTTCACCGCTGTCTCCCGTAAGGTGGAGTGTGGGGTTCCTCAGGGCTCATCACTTTCCCCCCTCCTATTTAATTTATATATTTATCCCCTCATTTTTTCGTTACAGCAGATGGAGGTCACGGTGTTCAACTACGCCGATGACCTCCAGCTAATCTTCAATCTTTCTAATCCCTCTTCATCTGCTCTTAATGTCCGGACAGTTATGACATTTATTCAGGATTGGATGAACTGCAACCACCTCAAACTCAACCCGGACAAGACCGAGTTAGTCCTGACCGGAGGTGGTTGCAGTCCATGGGCCCCTTCCCATTGGCCCCTGTCACTTGGTGTTCCCCCTCTTCCCGTCCCTAAAGTCAAAACTCTCGGGATTCTCCTGAACTCACAACTTTCCGTCCATTCTCAAGTTGGTTCAGTGGTCTCCGCTTGTTTTTTCTCACTAAGAATAATCAGGAAAGTCTCCCGTTTTTTTTCCTTATCTGCTTTAAAGATCATTGTGCTGGCCATGATACTATCACGAGTTGACTACGGTAACATTATCTACAATGGGGCTCCTGCTTATGCGATTCACCGCTTACAGCTGATACAGAATCAAGCTGCCCGCTTGATTCACGGCCTACCCAAATACCATCGAGCCACTCCATTGCTCAAAGCATTGCACTGGCTCCCGGTGAGAGAGCGCGCCCTCTTTAAACTTGGCTGCCTCACCTTTCAGGCTAGGTCGGGAACCGCCCCTGAGTTCATATGCTCTGCCATAAAATCCTATCTTCCAGGCCGAGAACTTCGCTCCACCCATATGGCTCTTTTGGCCATTCCTCGCTTCAAGAAACAGAAATTTGGCGGAGCGAAGTTCGCTGTTCTCGCCCCGCTCTTTTGGAATTCCCTTCCTGCTGTCCTTCGCACATCTCCTTCCTACGTACAGTTTCGGAAGGACCTCAAAACCTTTTTATACGACCGAGCCTTCAGTGCCTAGCCTTCCACTGATGACGGCCACTGCATCACCCAAAGCGCCATGAAACCGCATGGTATAAGTGCGCTTAATAAATGCTTTTAAATTCAAATTCAAATTCAAAAATTCAAATTGTTGACTTTAAACCCAGAGACTTCTCCAAATGCAGCACGCTCCTCTAATAGGGTAACGACTGTTGGGGCTTAGTGATAGTTAATACGACGTCATCTGCATATAACACTATCTTATGTGACTGACCTCCCATCCACACTCCTTCTATGAGGGAGTGCCTCCGAATGTGCTCTGAAAATGGTTCCATATGTAACGCAAACATGGGTGGCGAGAGTGGGTACCCCTGCTTTGTTCCTCTAGAGATTGGAAAGGGAGAAGACGGTGAGTTGTTGACACGCACTAGTGCCGTGGGTTTCTCGTAACTGGCCAGATCCAACCCTTGAAGTGGAGCCCCAGGCCATAGGCTTCCAGCACTGCCCTAAGGAATGTCCAGTGTACTCAGTCAAATGGCGTTTCGGCATCTGACAGGAGTAGTGTCGGGGTCTGGGCTCTATGTGTTTTGTCTAACAGATGGAAAAGACGCTTTGTATTATCCCCACAGGTGCGGCCCGGCACAAATCCGGATTTATCTGGATCCACGAGACAGGGGAAATATTGCCCCGTCCTGCACCCCACTATCTCTGTAAATAAATGTGCATCTATGTTGAGTTGTGAAATAGGACGATATGACGCACAGGACTGGGGATCCTTCCCAGGCTTTGGAATAACCATTAATATTGCAGTATGCATGGACTCCGTAAACACTCCCGAAGTGCTGAACGAGTTATATAGACGAATCAGTACAGGGTACAATATAGACGCATATTGCTTGTAAAAAGCTGCTATGTATCCAACTTGCCCCGTAACCTACTCCAGCTTCAATCTCCCAATCGCTTCTAGGACTTAGGGTTCCGTTATATCTGTTGCTAATGGGGCTGCTATGTTTTCTGCAAGAGTGGTTTATGGGCGTTGCGCTACATATGCAGTGCCGTCTTCGGTGAGTAACTTGTCTCTCCCATATCGATGGGCAAAGAATTGCAAAAATTCAGCGGCTATATCCTCATCCCAAGTCTTAAGTGTCTGATCGTGGTCTATCAAATTGTGTATATGACGGGAGTGGGTTTGGGCACGCAATCTATGGACCAGTAGTTTCCCAGCTTTTTCCCCCCCTGCGTAGTACATCTGTTGTGTACAGAGCAGAGCATGTTCAAATGCATCCATATCAAGGGCCTTAAGTTCATTACGGACAATAGTCAGTTGTTGTCTAATGCGGTGTGAGCCTGTCGTTCTGTGTGTCGTTTCTAGATCCCTTACTGCCACCTCCAGTTACATTCGCTTCACCATGCTTTTCTTATTAAGTCGCACCGCTATGGCAATATATGTTCCACGTACCACTGCCTTGAGGGTATCCCATAATGTCTCTATTTTTATGTGTGTGTTTCGTCGTACGCCATTAGGTCGTCTGTGTTAGCCTTCTTTACCTCTTTGACAGCTGGGCCATAGGATAGTAGTTTGTGGTTAAGGCTCCACGTTTTACATCTCGAATTGCGGAGAGGCAGACTGAGTATAAGGGGCATGATCTGAAATAGAGGCTACATCGATCTCGGTCTGTGTCACCAATGAGAGTAATGAGGCTGACACTAAAAATAGTCAATTCTGACATATGATTTGTGCGCGGCCGAGAAAAAGGAGTATGCCTGTGTGGTGGGATGCAGTTTTCTCCAAGCGTCTACCAGCCCTGCGTCTTCTAGCCAACTGGTACTCTGCAAAGAGAAGGCTCTAGTGAATCCAGTCCTTTGGGGTGATCTATCCAATGAGGCATCAGGTACAAGATTAAAGTCGCCCCATCACTATTATGGTGTCAGGTGTTGTCAATATAGTGCCAATTGCTTGCTTCAAAAAGTCCTCTTGATGTTCTTTGGGGGCATAGAGGAATGCTATTGTGAACATGTATGAATGAAAGGAAAGGTGCAGTGAAAGCATATGACCTGCGATCTCAGAACGGGTGTGTAGGACCAGGCCCCGGAAGTGTGTGGCAAGTAATATAGCGACTCCCGCTTTTTTCTCTTGGCCTGCTGACCAGTACTGTTGATCGAACCACTTAGCTCGCATCCTACCCCAACCTTTTTTACGGAGGTGGGTCTCCTGTAGGAGGCATATATCACAGCGCGCTGACCGTAGCTGGGACAGTAATGCTATTCTTTTGGTTAGTGAGTTCAGACCCCTCATATTTGGACTAAATATTTGCACCATACACCATCAATATTGAGAATTGCTACTTGGGTCCTCATTGTAGTAGGTTGTAGTTATGTACCTGATTGATATGGTGCAACATGACAGGTGATAAACTATAGTGTGTGTAGGAGAGTAGGATCTGCATCTTATGTTGCCCCCACTTTTTTTCTGATGTTTACACTGGTTTCTGGCTATAGTCTGGCTGGGACCCTGCTAATCAGGGCCCCAGCCTCTCTGTTCTCTCTTAACAACATGGAGTGCATATTAGGTGCACTAGTGATTGGATACTGTGGTACCTTATGAGCCCCTAGTATATGGTACTTTAGGTACCAAGGGCATAGGTACTTCACAGGCCTACCAGGGGCTGAAGCGTGTATTATGCCACCCCTGGGAAGCAGACTAAATCGGACACCACAGGCCTGCTACTGCAGCCTGGGTGAGGTGGTGCTAACACTCCTCACTGAGATGTAGATTCACTATATCTCTCCCGCACACACATTTAAACCTATCAGTCACCCCTAAGGCAGGCCTTATCAATCCTGAGGGCAGGGTGCTTGGTTTCCATGTGAGGGGGTGCCTCTGCCTGAGCAGGGCCCCTCTGCAGCTCTCAGAGTCCATTCTCTGGGGTTGTTTGTGAATGCGGTCAAACCATATACTCTTAAGTGCATTATAACCTCGCGGTAAATGCTAACTTTGGAATGGCTGCATCAAAACATGTCGTGTTTGGTGTCAAACGCTTTGGAATCATACCCCCACACCAGTAACTGGTGTGGGAGTATGATCCCACCCTTCTAGAGGCTCACATTCATGACTTTTTACAGTCAAAAAAACCTGATGCCTTGCTTGTCACTGAAACTTGGCTTCATGCTGCCTCTGGTCCAGATATTGCTTGCGCTCTCCCCCCCGGCTATGTCATTGTTAGGAGTGACAGAAGTACGGGGAGGGGCGGCAGGATAGGGGTCATTTTTAAATCAAAGTATTCTTGCAAGTTTGAACCCCAATCCTTTTTAGGCTGCGAGGCCGCCCAGTTCAAACTTACTATTTCATCTCAAATGACTATATCTGGAATGCTTATTTATCGCCCCCCTGGCAATGCGAAACATTGGTCCTCCTCTTTACCAGATCTAATTGCTCCTTTTATTCTACAAGCAGCTAATTTTATGATTTTGGGCGATCTAAACCTTCACCTGGAAAACCCTGTGAGCTTGGATAGCTCTATCTTCCTAGCTGACTTGGAAGCCCTCGGTTTGACTCTTCATAACAAGGGATCTACACATCAGGCAGGGCACCTACTTGACCCTATCTTTTCTAACTTCTCTTTAATCTGCAAGCAGCCTGCCCTTCCCTTAACTTGGTCAGATCATTCTGCGGTCCATTTCCAACTTACTGTTCCTAGCTTCCCTCTAACTCTGCCCACTACAGTACTGGGAATAAGAGACCTTGGCACAAGTTAAATCTAGATGTACTAAATCGCCTTCTTGAAGTAAATCCTCCGGCTCTGAAACTTTCACTTAATTCTTTAAATACGGCAGTGTCCGATTGGTTATCCTCATCAATCAATCTCTGCTTGCCTTTCACATCGTAAAACCTTCTCCTCTCACCGCACTCCGGTCCCGTGGTTTAACGACGATCTGAAGAGTTTGAAAACAAAATGTAAATCTTTGGAAAGAAAATGGCGCAAATCATACGCTCCCAGCTGTAAAGTCGTTTATAAGGCAGCTCTCCATATCTATCATTCTGCTTGTAAGGCAGCAAGGGTGGCATATGTTTCTAACACTATTAATAACTCATTGAATCATCCTCAAGTTCTGTTCTCAATGGTGAAAAAATTGGCTGGTGCAAATACTCTTCCCCTACCTCTCGCTCTTGATTCTATTAAATGTAACAACCTTGCTAATTTCTTCATCGCTAAGGTGAAGACGATTTACAACAATTTAACTTCCACTGCCCCTAATGCTTTAATCAAGTCCTGTTCAGATATTATGCATGTGGATTCTCTCTCTGATGCAGAAAACATTTCACAATGGCCCCCCCATGATGAGATATCTTTTGAGAACTGCCTAACTAGGGTAAAATCAGGTTCCCCTTTGGATCCCTTACCGACTAACATTCTAAAACAACTCTCCCCTATTGCGCTAGGAACCTGCAGAGGGCTCCTGAATTCCTCTTTATGCGAGTCCTCCATCCCATCTGACTGGAAACATGCGATGGTGGTTCCTCTATTGAAAAAGCCTAATGCCGATCCTTCGATCTTAGCCAATTACCGCCCAATTTCGCTTCTGCCAGTGTTTTCCAAAATTTTGGAAAAACATGTTAATTTCCATCTAACTACTCACATTGACAATTCTGGATTTCTTCACCCTTCTCAATCAGGTTACAGAACACATTTTTCAACTGAAACCACACTTTTAGGAGTTACTGAACAACTACGCTCCCGCCTTGATCAGGGTGAGACCATGGCACTCATCTTATTGGATTTGAGTGCAGCATTTGATACTGTGTCTCACCCCATCTTGTTGAAATCTCTTCAATTAGCAGGTGTAGAAGGTCCAGCCCTGTTGTGGTTGACCTCTTTCCTTGGTGACCGTACATTTGAGGTTTTTTCCTCTGGCTTTTCATCCACCTCCCGTTCATCGGCATATGGAGTCCCCCAGGGCTCCACCTTGAGCCCTTTGCTTTTTAACATCTATGTGCGACCCCTTGCTACCATCGTCGAGGACGCAGGCCTCACGTTATACTCCTATGCCGATGATACCCAAATCGTCTTTTCTCTATCTTCTTCGAAAGACACTCCTGTATCCTCTTTACAGAGCGGCCTACGCCGAGTCTCGGAATCGATGAACGCCAATTGCCTGAAATTAAATGGGGATAAAACTGAGGTCATTATCCTGGGTAAAGATAAACATCTTTGGAATCCTTCTCACTGGCCCCAAGAAATGGGTCCGTTCCCCCAGCCAGTTGCTCAAGCTCGAAATTTGGGGTTTATCATTGACAGCCAACTTTCCATGCGGCAACAAGCAGTTAGTACCGCTGTTACCTGTTTTTCCATATTGAGATGGCTACGGAAGATACTTTGGATGCTCCCTCTCTCTACACAAAGAACCGTAGTCCAGTCCCTTGTCATCTCTCGTCTGGACTACGGGAATGTACTTTATTTAAGAAGCAACAAGGAACTTCTGAATAAGCTCCAGGTGGTCCAAACTTCTGCGGCGCGCCTCCTTTGTCATGTCCCTAGGAAAAGCTCCATCACTCCTTTTTTCTACAACCTCCATTGGCTCCATATTGGCAATCAAATTAAATTTAAGACCCTCTACCACATTTTTAAAATAAAGCAAGGTGAAGCGCCAATGTACTTGCAGAAACTCATTTGCCCCTACACGCCGCACCGCGTGTTACGTTCTTCCACTCTAGGAAATCTGGCACTCCCTAGATTTAAACTGACCAGAATGGGTGGACGCTCTTTTTCAAACCTTGGACCTAGACTCTGGAACTCCCTTCCTAACCACTTGAAACAGGAATCTTCCTACCTTAAGTTTTGACGAGACCTCAAGCCTTGGCTCTTTATTCAGTAATTGGCTCAGTTACCTAGTCTAGTTTTTTTTTTTGGACTCATTTACGCCGGGAAACCCTGAATAGGGTAGCTGTGCACCTAATAAATGTAATAATAATAATAATAATAATAATTGAGGGATAGACATGTACCTACTGTGGAAACGCGGTAGAATCCTGAAGAGCCCTGGCATCACAAAATGGATACCACCAGTCACAGACACTGGGCTGCCCTCCTGCTGATGACCGAAACTCGCAGTGGAGGAGGCCCAACAATAGGTATCCTGTCACAGGGAGGTGTGACCACCTGCCAGACAGGGTTTAGTGTATTGGGGCTGGGTGGGTGCACTCCTAGAGTGCTTTGAAGTCCTGCACTGGGGAGCAGTAGGCTCCTCTGTGCATACACCAGTTCAAACCGGCTCAGGGGCTACCTGCCCCTGCTCTGGCGTGAAACTGGACAAAAGGAAGTGGGTGTAGCCACCCACTCCCCTGACCCTCCCATAGGTGGGGTCATAGAGCTAGTCCCTCCCTTGCCATTGCAAACTAGATATCCCTGGACGACGCTCTGAAGAAGAATCCTGGACATTCGACGTTCCACTACCTCTGGAAGACGGAAGAATCTCCCTTGGAGTCAAGGAGTGACTCCCCTGCTTGGCAGGCACCAAAAACTGCAATCATCCATCGCTCCCGCCGGAGCCCGAAGTCCCTGCAGCCCAGGAAGAGGATTTCCTGACTTCTCCAAGGCCATCATGAGTTTCCAGCGACGCTGAGGCAAGTGGACCCCACGAATGATGAGGAACCGCAATACCTGGGTACCGTGCACTATTTTCAAGTGCAACCCCTTCACGACGTTCTACGAACCTGTGCATTGGACCACGTGTGGTCCAAGCCTCCAGCAGGATTCCCTCTGACGATCAGAGGTCTACCCCATCCCGAGTGACCGTGGGCCCCTGTTGAGTGAATCCTCCCGAGGCGTCTTCGCAATCCCTTGCCGGTTGGCTTGTGGGTCACCTGAAGACTTTTCTACAGTTCCAAAGGGCTTCCCTGGTTGCTCCAGGCCTGCCCTGACTTACCCTTGCTGGGTGAGTCCCTCAGACCTTGCTGGTCTGCACTGCTGACTTTTTATCCTTTCCACGAGACTTGCTGTTACCAAGGCTTGTTGGCTCCAATCTGGTCACCGACACCGCAATAAGCTGCAGACTTTGTGGGACACGCCGAATCCAGCTCCTGGTCGTCGTCCACGCCTCCTGGACCTCGTGACTGAAGAGTCAAGACACCCGTGGATCACCTGAAATCACCCGACGACTGTGGGGATCCATCTTCCTTGCCCCAGGTCACTGCCAAGTGACATTGAACACTGTCCCCTCTGCTTTCAGGTCTTCCTTCTTCTGAATCCAGCCTTGGATTCCACCGGACACTTCTCCTGTCTTCACAAGCAGCAAGTGTTCTTTGGCTCCCATTGAAAACGACGCCGCGACCCGACACCAAGACACCTATGCACCCGGCTTCCCTGGGTGAGGTAACTCCAGCACTACGGTGACTTGCTTGTAGACTCTCACGAAGTATCCTTAAACTCTTAATTTCCAATCGCGACTTGCTCCATTGAAGTCAATAGGGATTCGCGGCTGTGTTCTCACACTGCATGCGTCTCCCGTGAGTCCTTTACTTACCTGCCTTGGGTGGTTTCGTGAGGCCCCAGCGCTTCTGAAGGCCCTAGGCCTTGTCCCTTTGCAAGTCGTTATTCTTAAGTCTCTTTTTTAGTATATGGTCTGGTACGCCCCTAGGGCCCCAGCCATATTTGTGCTTAACTTATTTTGAAACATTGATTGTGCATATGTTCCTGCCTTCTAATCTCATAAAGAGATTAGCAGAGAGTTGTTTAGTGATAAATACATATATATTTGATATTTATACCTGTGTGGTGTCCTTTCATTTGGTAATTCAAGAGATTATAAGGTAAAACAAGCTGCTTTACATTCCTCTAAAGACTTAGCCTGAAGGCTGCTCTCCACAGCTACCACTAGGATAGCTTTCTTTAAAGGTTGTCTTAAACCTACTACCATAAGAGTCGAATTGTACTGGTGCAAGGTGTCCACTTTAACTAGTGAACAGCATATACCAAGCCAACTTCTCACAGTGTGAGAAACATATAATAACTGTACAAACATTAAAATAAAATAAACATCAGCACCAAATGGTGCAGAACATGTGATTTTGTGGTAAAGACTCCTCCAAGAGACCTGGGAAGCCTGTTTCAGATGTTATGCTCACTTGTGATGAGCCTTCCGACTCGTAGAGATCTTTTCCGGTACCAGAACAAAAAGGAAAATATATTTCCATGGACCTGTTGCCTGAGGTGTTGACCCATATCAAAGAGAATATGGGTTTTGATTCAGATAAAAGATCTTCTACCTCCCAGGAGGGAGCCCTTTGGCAATACCAAAGACCCATCAAAGCTGATTTTCTGATTCACCAGTTTGTTTTGGAAGTTGTCAAACAAGAATGGAAGGATCCAGAAAGAATTTCCTTGCCAAGTTTTAGGTCTAAATGGTATTCTCTGGCGAATATGGAGACCCCTTCACCAGACACTATTCACGTTGATTCACTGGTCGCTAGTTTGGTGGGTGGATCTTGCTGATAGGAAAGCTGATTCTTCTCTGAAGAAGGTTTTTCCGGCTCGTATGTGGCTATGAGAGCAGGAATTTATGGAGCATACACAGCTCAGTACTTAATCACTGACTTCAAGACTTTGGGTCTGATTTAGATCTTGGCGGACAGGTTACTCCGTCACAACGGTGACATATATCCCATCCGCCGAAATATAAATCCCATTGGATATAATGGGACTTATATTTCGGCGGACAGGATATCTGTCACCGCTGTGACGAAGTAATCTGTCTGCCTGGAACTAATTCACTTTTAAACAAATCAGGCCCTTTGTTTAAAAGTGTTCAGGAGGGTACCAAGTGTTCAGATTTATTAGAGTCTATGGAGCGCCAGGTGGAGCAACTTTCCTATTTTTGTTATGTTGTTCATTCTACAGCTTTGGCAAGTGGTGCTTCGGAGGCTGCTAGACGTAATAAAGACTGGAATAACGAAACTTGTGCTCATGTAAAGCACTCTGATACCTGATGTCTCGGGCCTAGTTCGCGCTATATAAAACTCAGATTTTTTTTTTTTAAAACAAGGTTGAGCCCAACAAGCTACAGCCTTAAAAGTGCCTTTTGAGGAAGCTAAGCTTTTTGGCACAATATGGACGATAAGCTTCACTGCAAAAACAACAATTGATGGACAGAATGCAGAACAATATCATACATTAACCCCAGTACAGAGATCTGGGCCTAAATCCATCGTTTTTTTGCTCGACTTGCCATTCCAGTTTGAACCCAGCCATATGCAAATCAGTCTTGATCCTGTGCCCAATGGGAACAGTCCAGCCCGATCTGCCAGGCCAGGTCCTTCCTGGACTGGAAACAAGCATCCTAGGACCGGCTTCGGGGTTTCACTCCTCTTCAGCCGGGATAGCTTGACTCCAGTGGCATGGAGAGCACGGGACCCACGTCTGTGCATACCCGTCTCACTCAGGGTGACAAATGCAAAAACAACAATTTATGGACAGAATGCAGAACAATATCATACATTCATCCCAGTACAGAGATCTGGGCCTGAATCTATCGTTTTTTTGCTCACCATGCCCTCCCAGTTTGAACCCAGCCATATGCAAATCAGTCTTGACCCTGTTCCCAATGGGAACAGTCCAGCCCGAACTGCCTGGCCAGGTCCTCCCTGGACTGGAAACAAGCATCCTAGGACCAGTTTCAGGGTTTCACCCCTCTTCAGCCAGGATAGCTAGACTCCAGTGGCATGGAGAGCACAGGACCCATGTCTGGGCATACCCGTCCCACTCAGGGTGACAAATGCAAAAACAACAATTGATGGACAGAATGCAGAACAATATCATACATTCACCCCAGTACAGAGATTTGGACCTACATCCATTGTTTATTTGCTCACCATGCCATTCCAGTTTGAACCCAGCCATAGGCAAATCAGTCTTGACCCTGTGCCCAATGGGAACAGTCCAGCCCGAACTGCCAGGCCAGGTCCTCCCTGTCCTGGAAACAAGCATCCCAGGACCGGTTTTGGGGTTTCACCCCTCTTCAGCTAGGATAGCTTGACTCCAGTGGCATGGAGAGCACGGGACCCACATCTGGGCATACCCGACCCACTCAGGGTGACAAATGCAAAAACAACAATAGATGGACAGAATGCAGAACAATATCATACATTCACCCCAGTACAGAGATCTGGACCTAAATCCATTGTTTTTTTGCTCACCATGCCCTTCCAGTTTGAACCCAGCCATATGCAAATCAGTCTTGACCCTGTGCCCAATGGGAACAGTCCAGCCCGAACTGCCAGGCCAGGTCCTCCCTGGACTGGAAACAAGCATCCTAGGACCGGTTTCAGCCAGGATAGCTTGACTCCAGTGGCATGGAGAGCACGGTGTGGAAATTTAGCGTGCAAACTGAACATTATCTGCGCCATCTTGCCTCTCCCCAGCGCCACGCACAGCGAATACACGGCCGCCATTTTAGGCACCCCACTCTCTCCCCGCTCATTGTCAATCGCCAGCGCGTTCCCCTTGGCGCTGCGAGCATCCCCCGCGCGCTGGCCACCCCCGCTCTCTCATACAGGCCATAAACCCTCTCTTTCTGCGCGACCCTGCTACGGAACCACATCCGACCGACATCCCATACATGGTCATGCCTCTCCTTTGATAACCCCCTTCCTCTGCGCCCCATTGTCTGAACTGGTCCCAGGCCATCACCTAGCCCTGCGGATGCAGTTTATTGCCCCTACTGTAAGGGAAACACCCCACATCAAAGGGATTACAGTAGATCAAAGCCCCTACCCCCTGAGACCCGACCGGTCACACACACCCCCAGGAATTGGCGGAATACCCTGCTGCGCAATAGCCATCTCCTACTGTGGGTGGGGTGGGAACTTCTACTGTATCTATGTGTGGGATCGGATCTGAACCGGGGCTTCAGGGGATATTCTCCCATACATCAAGGGAACCTCAAGAATGTACTATGTGTAATAAAGCAATAAACCAGTGTATAAGAGACCAGGTCTCAGAGATGCAGTTAGAGCACCTCGTGACGATACCTTGCTGTCTGATCTGATGTGTTCTGCTCCGACGGAATAAAACTTTGTTTCCTGCCTTCCAGTCTCCGGCGCCTGCCTCTTTCATTGGTAAATTATCGAGTGGTATGAGAGGCGATTACCGCCGGGCAAATACTTGAAAGGTTATCGACTGAAACTGCCGCTACCATTTAACAATTGGCGTCCCAAACGTGGGGCCCATCAGCGACACGTGGATCCAGTGGGAGAGGTCCCGACGACAGAGTGAACGACTGCAACGATCGGGAGAGCTCCTGCCCAATAGACCCTCGTCTGGCAGCCGATCATCCGAACTTCACTGGTTCCGAGCAGCCCTCTCTCGAGTGATCTACGGTCCTGACTGGGAACCATCAGGAGTGCCGCGGCAATAACGGAGAGTAGAGGACGATCGGGCGCTGGAGGCGGAAGACGAGAAACTGTCCACGCGGTCCGGGTAAGGTCGTGATACACGACAAATGGCGAAATAATTGATTGATTGTCCGAAACTTTTTGAATACTAGTATTGCTCATTGATTGTGCTCATTGATTTTTCTCTTTGAGATATTCGCTGTCTACAAACGGGGAGGAGTAGAAATACTCTCTCTCTCTCCCTTTGCAGATAGTGAAGGGTAGGTAACGCAGACTTTTGTCCCCGTTGAAACCCGTCGTGCCTATCTTTATCTCCCCACTGATTGATTGTCCGAACATTGATTGTTTTGAAGAATAGTGCTCTTTGAGATATTCTCTGTTTGCAAATAACGTAGAATAGAAATATTCTGTCTAGTCTTTGCAAATAGTGAAGGGTAGGTAATGCTGACTTTTGTCCCCGTTGAAACCCGTCATGCCTATCTTTATCTCCCATTGATTGATTGATTGATTGATTGTCCGAACAGTAGTTGTTCGATATTGGTTCTTTGGAGGTATTCTCTGCTTCCAAATAACGAAGAATAGAGATATTCTGTCTAGTCTTTGCAAGCAGTGAAAAGATAGGTAGTGCTGACTTTTGTCCCCGTTGAAACCCGTCATGCCTATCTTCTCCCCACTGATTGGTAGTTGGTTCGGCCCGGACCGCTTATTAGAGGTGAACCATCCGGCTCCACTGGAAGGCACCCCTAATAAGGACATGTTCACTAAATATGGACTAGTCGCCGTAGCTTATACCAAGCTATGGCATAAATATACAAAGAAGGACCCCGAGAGTCAGTGGCCACTGATGGGATCCTTCGACGACCATAAGATAGAAGCGCTAGAAATAGCTCTGCGTAGCAATAAGACGACGCCTACTATGCTTGACAGTATCGGCATGTGGCGCAAAGAAGCAACGCAACGGAAAAAGAGGGAAGAAGTAAAAGCAGAAAAGGAATTACGAAAGGCAGCTCACCTTGCCGCTAGAAAGTTAGAAGAAGAAATAAAGGAGAGAAGGGAAACTAAACTAAGACAGGAGCCCGAAACATCAGGCCAGTACGCTGTTAGGACCCCTTCTTTGCTCTACCCTGAGTTGTCCTCCAAGCAGCGAACGAATGACGAATTACTGTTAGGTCCCCCGATCATTTACATGCCCCCTCCATATGCACCCTCCCAGTCAGTAGTACAACACCCACAACCCCAGAACACGAGCGAAAGCAGCACAGGGGCCTCGGTCCTCACGGCCTCCGCGCCGGCCGAGCCTCCTGTGCTGAACACAACATCGGCAATAACGCTAGATGACCATGAGATGGGAAAGAAAGATTCCACCAGAATTAATCGATTAACGAAGGATGAACGAACAGGAATCGACAAAATAGTAAAGGCACTGGTGGGATCCTTTTTGGCCTTACAAAAACTAAAGTAACGCTAGGAGTTAGCCCTTTGTGGGACATATGAAACCAAGGGAAGGATTCAAGCTCACGGTCGAGATGGCCACGAGGTGGCCCGACTCCATTACTCTCGCTACCTAAACCTGTCTGCCCTACTGCCCACCCCGCCCAATAAGTATGACAAAATCCTGCACAAACGGAAGCCTGCTGGCACCCACCATCGACGTCACCAAACTAGGGCTAGATCGCGCGCAATTGGTCTATGTTATTTTTCCGATTGCACAGTAACCTCCTTGTGCTCGTCATCAGATTGCAAATAGGTACATACACTCCAACGAAGTAGTATAGTTATAACATTTTAATAACTTATAAGATATAACGAACACACCAACAGGGTAAACAGGTTAAAACACGTTTTAAAACAACTATTTACATGACAGTCTGCTGCAACCTCCATCCCAAAGCCTTAACGTCCACGTGACACCGTCCTCGCCTCTCCTTCCTCGAAATTGCAACATTGGCCTGTTTTGGGCGGTTCTTTTAGTCGGCTTTGGGCTATAAAAGCCATACAAAAATCCATTGACATCAGTGGCGGACGACTGTGCGAATAGGCCGGAGGCTATACGAAGCGCCGAAGTTCTGGCAACCCCAAGGCGGAGCCCGCCACGCTGTGCGGGCCTTTCCGTTTTCTCTTCTTCTTTCTTTAATGAGGGCTGATGCCCTGCCGGGGGGGAGGCGACGCCGACGGGCCTCCCCCACCTCCCCAGGTGGAGGCTCACCAGCAGATGAGGACGCCCCAGCCATCTTTTTCATCGGCCTGCTGAATTTCACCCTGGCACGCTGTGCGGATCTTCCCGCTTTCTCTCTTCTTTCTTCAATAAGGGCTGATGCCCTGGCGGGGGGAAGCGACGCGGACGGGCCTCCCCCGCCTCCCCAGGTGGAGGCTCGCCAGCAGATGAGGGCACCCCAACCGTCTTTGACTCGCCGGCCAACTAAGCTGCACCCCAACCGTCTTTGACTCACCGGCCAGCTGAGCTGCACCCTGCTGCTGCACGCGGCCGCCAGGCAACCACCCAAGCACCGGGTTCACCAGGACTGCCGCTAGCACCCGACGCGAGGAGTGGGCCCCCGCAGCCAGGTAATCGGGGACCCACCCCAGTGGTGATACCATCCAAACTGCTGTCGTCACTGCTACTGGAATCACCCCGGTGGCAGTACCATCCGAACTGCCGCTGTTACTGCTGCTGGCTCCTCTCCGGTGACTGTACCGAAGAGCTGCTGCTACTGCTGCCCTTGAACTCCGGCGGTCGACTCCTCCGGATCCAGGCCTAAAGCCCACCGTGAGACAATTCTGAACTCGAAAGCTTGTCTGCTTGGGCGTGGGCCCCACCCTTGACAAAATGCTCCCCTCAGCCTTGCAGAATCGGCTGGAGTCATTTGACACTCGACTCCCGCGGACTTCCGGTAAGGACAAAACCGCCGCCATTGCTCTTTGCCCCGGACGGCAGCCACCTTGCCTCCGCTTGGTGCAGTGAGAAAGACTGGTTCGAAGCGTCGGCAGAAGAACCCGCCTGCTGCCCCGCCCCAAGAACGAACCATGGCATTTCTACGGGGTCGCAGTGACGCCATGTTGACGCAAAGTTGACGCTAACGAAAGTTCTCGAACTACTGAAAGGGATTCTGGTCCAACAGCTAATTCATGGAAAGACTTAGACTGTACTCTGGCCCGACCTCGCCCCAAGATGGCGCCGATGTAGGAGAGGCCTACAAACCCTTGTGGCATCCCAGTCACGTGACATTTGTGTTAAAAAAAGATATATATATATATATATATGCGATGCTTCCACACATGATGGTCGGGGAGGGGCGGGAAGGGAACCGATTTTATGCCGTAGTAGCGTTGCTCATGACACTCGACGCCTCCCACCACGTGGCCGGCCTGAACGGTTGTAGGCCCGTATCTTGTATGCTGACATTGTTTTAAATAAAGGGTCTCTTGAAAGAATTACGGAATCAGTGCCATGACTAATCACATAGGTTGATAAAGATCTCTTCATTTGAATAAATGATTGTTACTCCCAAGCAATAGAAAACAGATAATGCAGTCCCCATTTGCCTGAATCTTTTTTGATTAACGGAATTTGTACCCATCACATCTATCTTTTCCAAGAGTTGTTAAACAATGGTCAACCATAGCTCAGGGTATATGCCGAACGCAAGGTATGGTATCTTGCACCTTAATACACGACCGATTGAGAAATGCATGTATGACAAGGGAACGCGAATTTAGGAAATGAAATAAATTAGAGCATCTTTGTCTCGAAAAAGAAAAAAATAATAGGTCTGTGGTATCACCCATTCCTGCGACTAGCCTGGTACGTGGTAGGTAGAACTTTTTCGTGTCTGCGCGCGCTGGGGTACTTTGAATGCTGCACATCCCCTCCCCTCTTTTTTCCCCTCTATAGGTCACGGCGAAGCTCCGACTGAAGAATGAAGTGGACATGGACCGTACCGAGTTCAATATCAGGGAAAATTTAGACAAACGTTGTGAGATAGTGCGTGAAGTGCAGACAACCATTGAGAACATGAGAAACTGTATGGCATGATTGTGCGTGTGTGCTATGATTACACGGTATGAATGTGTGTGCATCTCATGCTTAGGTCACTTGAAGAAGGCGTCACTGTATGATTGAAGTGCTCGCCCGTCGATCAAAGGGAGGAGAATAAAAGGGTCCGACACCCCCTAGGACAAACTACAAAATACTGAAAGTACGCAGCATGCATAGGAAAGGAGGACAGGAAAGGAGAGGTCCCGATGCTCAACGTAGCCCTGAGTCTCCATCTTAAGTTTCTGCGCTTGATGCATGTACTGTCACACCCTATCTGGCATTTGTGTGTATGTGATCACCGAATTTATGTCTTTTCCCCGCTTGTGTTTTCTTACATGGAACAGACCCATGCTACTCCATGTTGTGTGTGCACCAAGTGGCCTATTATCTTACCCATGTCTCTCTCTCTCTCGTTTTGTGTCATATGTATGCCAAATAGCCTACTTGATGCTCTCTCTCTCTCTCTCTCTCTCTCTCTCTCTCTCTCTCTCTCTCTCTCTCTCTCTCTCTCTCTCTCTCTCTCTCTCTCCCCCCCAACCAGTATCGGGCACAGGAATCGGCACCTGGGGGGCCAGACGATGGTCAGGGACACCCACAGGAACTTGCACCACAACAATAATTAATAGATTAGTAACGCACACACTAACATCAGAGTTAAAAGACACCAATCATGCAGCAACCGATAAAAACATGTCCGCAACTGCTCGGTGGTTGGGAGAGAGGATGAAGTATGTAATTGTCTTCCCTGCCAACTCTCTAAGACTTTTGTTTCTTGTACCCATTTAAAGATAACGTGCTGCCATCGGAAGGAAGGGGTCGGACGTGACGCACAGCCTGGCTGCAGACCTTGGAACATCTATGACATCGACCAAGGGGGAGGCTACGAAGCAAAAAGGGCATGGGACGAGACACCATTTTCAGGATGATAAGCGCGAGGGGCTACATCGAGGCCCCCTGCTCACCGACCAGTGTGCCTGAAGTCTCAACCCGTCGGGCCCGATTGATGGGCCCAGTGCTGGAAGATTCTGCTCCCCTTGGTCCACATTTTTGATCTGATCCCACTCCACCCCCTCTTCCCTCGGCGTCCCGAAACACGTCACACCCTTCTCTCTCTCACCATCTTTTATATGGATTATGAATCTGACCTACCCACAGAAGAACAAAAGGCAGGTACCCTGTCTCAAAGTACCTATGGTGAACTGTGTTAAGGAACAGGGCTGTGATCGGAGAACAATGAATGATCACACCCTGCAACGTGAGAAATAGGATTTGAGCTGGACCTTAGCTCCACCGCCGGTGCTCAACAGTGCCAACGAAAGAAGAACAACAATGAGAGCTTACCGGTGATAGCTCTTTATAAAAAGGACACTGGAAAGAAGAACCCATGTCAAAAGTCGAAAATCCTCTCCCAACCACCTTTTTATACTAACTATCTTCTTAGCAAGTTTTCATGGTGTTGCATCAATCACTTCCGACTGTACACTGAGAAGTTAAGAAAATGTAACTTTGTATAGTAACATCCATACAACACCAGCCATGTACACGACTATACTGTAACTCTGTATGTACTACCTCCTCGCCTACTTTATCACCTGTAAGTAACTATAAGCAAATGTGCCAGATTACTCCTGCATGCCCTAAAAACTCTGTATCTTTAAGGAATGTACGAAAGACATTAACGATATTATAGCTGAGGGTTAACGAAGATAAATGACGGCCAGGCAAGCTGGCGAGATATGTTAAAAGGGAGGACTGTGGAAATTTAGCGTGCAAACTGAACATTATCTGCGCCATCTTGCCTCTCCCCAGCGCCACGCACAGCGAATACACGGCCGCCATTTTAGGCACCCCACTCTCTCCCCGCTCATTGTCAATCGCCAGCGCGTTCCCCTTGGCGCTGCGAGCATCCCCCGCGCGCTGGCCACCCCCGCTCTCTCATACAGGCCATAAACCCTCTCTTTCTGCGCGACCCTGCTACGGAACCACATCCGACCGACATCCCATACATGGTCATGCCTCTCCTTTGATAACCCCCTTCCTCTGCGCCCCATTGTCTGAACTGGTCCCAGGCCATCACCTAGCCCTGCGGATGCAGTTTATTGCCCCTACTGTAAGGGAAACACCCCACATCAAAGGGATTACAGTAGATCAAAGCCCCTACCCCCTGAGACCCGACCGGTCACACACACCCCCAGGAATTGGCGGAATACCCTGCTGCGCAATAGCCATCTCCTACTGTGGGTGGGGTGGGAACTTCTACTGTATCTATGTGTGGGATCGGATCTGAACCGGGGCTTCAGGGGATATTCTCCCATACATCAAGGGAACCTCAAGAATGTACTATGTGTAATAAAGCAATAAACCAGTGTATAAGAGACCAGGTCTCAGAGATGCAGTTAGAGCACCTCGTGACGATACCTTGCTGTCTGATCTGATGTGTTCTGCTCCGACGGAATAAAACTTTGTTTCCTGCCTTCCAGTCTCCGGCGCCTGCCTCTTTCATTGGTAAATTATCGAGTGGTATGAGAGGCGATTACCGCCGGGCAAATACTTCAAAGGTTATCGACTGAAACTGCCGCTACCATTTAACAACGGGACAGAATGAGGACTTTATCCCCTTTGAAGCGGCTCATGAGGCCTTAGGGATAGCGAATGAGCAATTTTTAAAGCATGCCAGTATAGCTGCCCTAACTAGAGAAGTATGGCCTCCATTTCTGGTTTCCATCTCCACTTCAATCTTGTTGTAAGGGTTGCTGGAGTTGGAAGGAGCCCTCCATTTGGTTTTGCACCTGTACTAAAAACGAGACACAGCAGTCCGCGAAATCAACATCGCCGAACACTGCAATAATAGTAAACTCTCTGCTTGCAAACCCATCATTTAGGGTACCCTGATACCTTACTTATTTAGGATCTCCATACCAGGATCATATCAATTGATACTGAAATCTATTTTAGTGGACTACAAACGCTGGTTGTATTGTTGAGGACATCGTGCTAGATTGCGACGCTATGTCTCTTAAAATAAGTGATTAAAACATAGTTTTATACGATATTGCTGTGAGGAAGCCTGAGGAAGCCTATGTTTTGAGAAAAACATGTAGGCTGCGCTTGTCTGTAATCTTTGAAGAGGAACGAAATAAAAAAGAAAATCACATGCAAGGACTGACTCATCTTGTTTCCTTTGGTCCTGTGTGTAACTCTTTGTTTCTCACACCTTGGTTTTTGTTGCCTCTAATTCTATGTTATAAGATGCACGTGTATAGGGCCTTGATCACTGACAAATCCCGAACACCGTTCCCGGCCAGGGCTGCTTGGGAAGAGGAGCTAGGGGTGCCCCTGCAAGATGCACAGTGGAGCAGATTTTGTTCTGTGGTCCGGACTGTATCCTGTAATGCAAAATTTAAACTAGTCCATTTTAATTTCTTGCACCTTGCGTTTGTTACACCGGAGCTGAGGCGTAGGATAGACCCCAGTACGCCTAGTGGCTAACATTGGTGTAAGGCCCGGTGACATCTTTCTTACACCTTGCCTGGTGCTGTCCCTTTAAACTTTTTGGGAGTCTGTTGTGAGGTGAATGGCCACGGTCTTTGGGGCTATAATTCTGTGTCAGGACCGGAGCATCCGATTATGCTTCTCATTTTCTTTAATGAAAATTCTCAGCAGCCAATAAGATGAAAGTAAAAACAAATAAACACTACAATACCCATGAACACTCACTGGGTATCACATGACAACCATAGAGTAACCCCTAAATAAAGAGGAGAAGAGAATACCATATCTCTTTCTTTGCTGCTTCGCAGCCAGTTAAGTGCGTTTGGCTCTTTCTCAATCGCATTGCATAATTATTGCCTTGACATCTCGTAGCGCGTTTGTATCTCTATTGCTGTTGCGCTTGGTATTGCATTAAGGTACTTGTTCTTATTACCTGCTGTGCGAACGTGTCGTGTTTCTCTCACTTTGTGTGCGCGGTCTCCAGCGCATTGTTGCTTTGCCGCTGGGTGATTGGGAACGTTGTTACCACCCAGGTACGGGCGCTTGGTGCCCGTGCCTTCTATTTGTGGAGTGGGAGTAAAGGGGAGTGAGGAGGCGCGTCGCTTCGACGCGCAGTCCTCTTTCTGGTCTACCGGGCGGCTCGTACCACGCATGCGCGGCATCCATTTTATCTGTTTTTTTCCGCATTCTGGGTTTGAAGGAGCGCGGGAGCAGCGCTGAACTTGCTCTGAGTCCACTTGCCTGTGCCAGGCCCCCAGCGACGCCTATTTCATGGTTTATTAAGAAATTGGGCTGCATAATTGTTGCATAGGCATTGCCTAGAGTGGTTTTCTTGGCAAGCCCTCCCTCCACGCTCTATTTCATTTGCACGCACTGTTTCTTTTCAGTGCCTGTCGTGCATTGGCTTGTCTGGGGTTCACCACTCCCCCCTATTGACTTGTTGTTCTTCTTATTGTTACACTTTCTACAGTGTTTCAGCGCAGGTAGCACCTGTTTGTTCCACACTCTCCTCCACTGGGCATAAGTGTCACTTTATTGTGTCAACATGTCGGAGTATTACTTTGAAGAAGAGTATTTTGATGAAGGACCTTCTGGGTCAATGGAGCAGAGCTTGTTGAAGCTCTTGATGTGAGAGTTCAACACTCCATTAACAAAGCCCTGGTCCGGGCTATTGAACCCTTGAAACGTCATTTATGCAATTATGCTTCAAAGCAAGGATGGCTTCCCGGTTCTACCAGTCGTCCCACCACTAATAAGAAAGGTGTCAAAAATCTTCACGCCTCTGACTTTGCCAGATTAGCCAAACCCTTGTCTAATGACCACTCGTATGGTTCTTCTTCGAAGGAGGCCCCTTCTTCTGGTTCACCTCAAGGGGATGACTGTGATACTTCCTCTGATCCTGATTCGGACCAGGAGGACTCTACTCCACCTGCTAAGAAGTCGCGTAAAGAGCGTTATGTGGATGCGCCCTCCCACCCTAGACTCCTCACCTTTGATCCCGCAGAGATTGTTCTTCCTAATTCCTCTTCATGGCTTCCGTCTTCCGAGGTTGTAGAATATGTGCAAACCCATATTCGCCAGGCGTTTGATAAAGAGGTGAAAGCGCGTTTGCGCTCTGAATGTCCTAGGCCAGACTTGGCTGACAAGGTGGCGGACACACCGGAGGTAGACCCCTCAATGCTCACCTATCTCAAAAAATGCTCTAAGGATCCTAAGAAGGGGATTGATCGAGCTTGGAGGTCTTGTCAGGCCAAGTTGTTGGATTTAACTGGTCCCCTTACAAAAATATTGGAGCTGGGTTTTCGGGCGAAAGAGTCCGCTTACGCAATTGTTCCGGATGAGCTAATTGGGTGGGTTCAAAGGGCCATCTGTCAATTAGGGAACGCGAATTGCGCTATGTCTTGCGAGCACCATCGCTCTATTCTTTTGAAGCTCGACCCGAAATTGGCGGAGCTTTTATCATCTGAATCTGGTCCTTTGCCTCAGGGTCTGCTCTTTGTTCAGCCTTTTCTTATAGAGCTGACGAAGTTTGACGCCACTTTCAGTGGCCTAGACAAGGCGCAGGGTTCCCTCAAGTGAGCTTTTCGCCCGTTTTTTGGCCGGGCCGGACGATATCGTGGGCGGTCGTTCGTCAGTGGTTTCCAACAAGGCGCTCAGCGTGGCTCTCAATCACAGCGTGGTGGATATCACGATTCCAACTATAACTCCTCCTCCTCCTTCTATCCAACACGTAGAGCTAGGAACAGGTTCAGGAAAGGCCGTTATGGAGGTAGCCAGGGAGGACAACAGGATACCACAGCTTGAAGTGAGCTTGCTTTCGGTTTTCGGAGGTGATGTTGGGGGGCAGGAGAAAAAACATTCTCCACAATTAGCAAAAGATCTCTCAGGATGCATGGATCCTGGACGCAGTGCAGGGTTGCAAGATAGAGTTCTTCAATTCCCCCTCTCAAGCTCTCCCTCCACACCCAATGACTTTTTCCCTTCAAGATCAGACCTTCATTTCCAGCTAAATAGAATCTCTCATTCAAAAAGGGGCCAAAGTGGGTAGTATATCGACACTTCAAGATGGAGGGTATCCATCTTCTTTGTGGCCTTCTTCAGGAAGGGGACTGGATGGTCCGTCTGGATCTGAAAGATGCGTATCTGTCTGTGCCCATTTACGAACCTCATCGTCGTTTTCTTTAATTCCATTGACAGGGAGTCTGGTACGAGTACAAAGTCCTTCCCTTCGGCCTCTCGTCAGCACCTTGGTGCTTCATGAAACTTCTGAGGCTTGTAGTAGAATCTCTACGAGCCCGGGGTTTTCATCTCATTATTTACTTGGACGACTTTCTCATCATGGCTCGTTGCCCTCGTCTGGTACTAACCCATCTGGATTGGACCATAGATCTTTTGCAGAGTCTCGGGTTTCTTGTGAATCCGCAGAAATCAGTCTTGGTTCCGTCTCAATCAATCGAGTTCCTGTGTTTTCTGATCAACTCCCTCACTTGTCAGCTCCTCTTATCCAATCAGAAGATCAGATCTATCAAGAGAGAGTTGAGGTTGATTTTGCACAAGCAGATTGTATCGTTGAGATCTGTAGCCCAGATCATCGGAATGTTAGCCTCCTCCATCCAAGTGATCTTCCCGGGTCCCCTTCACTACCGGGCACTTCAACGGCTCAAGATCCGACATCTCCAGAAAGGCCTCATGTATTCAGATCAGATTCCTCTTTCAGGGGAGGCGAGGTGGGAGATGGTGTGGTGGCTAGAACACATGGAGTCTTGGAATGATCGAGCCCTATTCAGAGCCACTCTAGAAGTGGTGATAGAATTCGATGCCAGTCGGTGAGGCTGGGGAGCCCGTTGCGGTCAGATATCTACGGGCGGCCGTTGGTCACAGGAGGAATTGAATTTGCACATCAATTGCCTGGAACTTCTGGTGGACTCATTTGCGATTCGCTGCCTATCTCCCCGCAAGACAAATTGCTGCATTCTTCTCTGCATGGACAATGTGTCAGCAGTTTGTTATGTGAACAAGTTGGGTGGGACAAGGTCACAGATTCAAGCGGAAATTGCCAAGGATTTCTGGCACTTTTGCCTTCAAAACAAGATATTAATGGTAGCGGAATATCTTCCGGGGAGCAGCAACCGGATTGCCGATTGGCACTCTCGTCATCTCCGTGATTTCAGCGACTGGAGACTCCATCCTCGAGTGTTCCAGTCGTTGAATCGGCTTTGGGGTCCCTATCAGATCGATCTAGTTGCCTCTCGCCTCAACAGGCAAATTCCAGCATTTGTCAGCTGGCGTCCGGATCCGGAGGCTCTGGCCATGGATGCCTTTCTGCAGGATTGGCCGTCAGGTCTGTGTTACGCCTTTCCACCGTTTGTGATGATTCCCACGGTTCTAGCCCGAACCAAAAGTTATCAGTCAGAATTGATTCTGATCACTCCTCTTTGGAGGGCTCAGGCATGATTCCCAGTACTTCTGGAAAGGCTTTGTGCAGTGCCGCTCCTCCTGCCCAAGCGGTGGAATCTGTTGCTGGACCCTCTGAAATCTCCGCATCCTTTGATAGCATCAGGACAACTCCTTCTGGTTGCTTGGCGGGTTTCGGGGATCGCTGGACAATCCCAGGCCTTTCACGACACGCTACCAGATTTATTAGCATGGCTTGGTCTCCCAACACACACAAGCGTTATTCTACAGCCTGGATACAATGGTGTAGTTGGTGCTCTCAACGGGAGGTGGTTCCCGCTACAGGAGATGTCTCCTTGATGGTGAATTTTCTCGCGTCCCTTGCTTCTTCCGGTCTCGCCTATAGAACTGTAAAAAGTTTTCGGTCTGCCAACTCTGCAGGTCACGTGGCAATTAATGGCAAACTGGTTGGTGAACATCCTTTGATATGCAAACTGCTCAGAGGTATCCTGTTGGTAAAACCACCTTGTCCTAAATATTCTGAGTTATGGGATGTGTCAACTGTTTTGCGATTCTTGGAAGCATGGCCCTCCAATAAGTATCTGTCCCGTAAGCAGCTTTCTGCAAAATTGACTGTGCTACTTTGTCTAGAGTCTTGTAAACGGGTTCCAGATATCCGCCCGCTGGATCTAGGGGGACGTAGGTTTTCACCAGAGGGTGTTACTTTTGTGATTACCAGACGCACTAAGTGTAATACCGCTACTATTACTTATCCGGTTTTTCCTAATAATCCTAAACTATGTGTGGTACAATGTATCCAGGTTTATGAGGTAAGTACTGCTGAATTTAGGCATGATATGAGAGGTCAGTTATTAATTGCTCTGCAGAAACCGTTTCGCCCAGTGACCCCAGCTACCTTATCCAGATGGATGCGTTGGTGCACATTCAGCTCGTGGGGCTATAGCTTCTAAAGCTTTTTCTATGGGGGTCAGTTTACCAGATATTATGAATGCAGCTGATTGGTCATCTGACTCTACGTTTAAGTCTTTTTACTATAAGCCTATCGTGGATGTTGCATCTGTAGTGGTGGTGATGGAGCTTAGATTTCACCTATAAAATGTATGCATTATTATATGACAAAAAGCTGCAGACATGAGTTTTAAAATGGCACGCAGATTGTGGCGCAAGCAATATCAAAACATAATGCTTCAGTTTGGAGGTGCTTTCATGTGAAAACATGCTTAATTAGTTGAACAGCCATGCTTATATGAGATTAATCCATATGTAATCTCACTATAGAATGCACATTAATTTAGAAAATGTATTTGTACTTTTAAAATGGCATCATGTATTTGTGCAAGAGTAGAAATGTACTGAATTGCGTTTCACAGTGTAGAAAACCACGTGATTTTAGTTTGCTTTAGTGGACTAAACTGAAACATTATTTTGGAATGTGCTCCTCTTTCCCTAGCAACTTTCAATGAAAGGGCCCTGATAAAAAAATCCTGCTTACCGCTTCCTCCGAACTTCAAAATGTTGCATATTTTTGTAGCTTGTTTAAACGTGGAGAGAAGAACACACTTTTTTTCATAAATCACATGACTGAAATTTGAACAGGAACAAGCCTAATTAATGACGTATCCAGTCAGCCCATGGGGAGATGATATGTCTTGAAGTACTGATTGGACCAGCTATGAGGACTGAGCACGTCAACTTTTACTTGAAATATGGCATACAAGTGGGAGGAGTGCCTTTTTTGCCTTGCTTTTGCCTCTCTCTTCTTTTTTCATTTTTCTGAGAGCCAGGCCCAGTTTCTGTGCTGGACACAGAGACAGGGAGGGGCTGCATTCTGTGGGGGCTGTGGTGCAGCTTGAGACAGAGACACAGACTAGCACCGCGAAGCAGAGGCAGAGGGAAAGAGCTGAAAGGATCAGAACAGATTTAGATTTTAGGTGCTAAACTGCATTTATTTCTCTTTATGGGATATTTTTGCCATTATTAATTATTAATTAACCTTGTAAGACTTACTCTTTTTCTTAGAAACTCTTTAAGAGTTTTGACTGACAATTTGCGCCACATTTCCCTTCCTATATGTGATGCTTATATGCAGACTGTAATATGTTCTGTATTAATGCTATTTTTCCTATTTTTCAATTCTGTAACCTGATTGATATTTGACTAATGAATAAAGAGTCAGAGAACCTTAACTTTTGACTTAAATAAAACCCTTTAAAATAACTCACCACTCTCATTATTGCCTCTAATATTGTTTGCATTTAATTTTTATATATATGTCAAGTCCCCTGTTTGGTGAAACACGGTCATCAAAAGATCCATCATTTTTCACCCTTTACAGCGGTAAACCATAGGTGATGTGGTCTTGAATAGGGAAATTACCAGGTAATTACCGCTGGATCCGTTTTTGGTAGCAGAGTTAAGGTTAGTGCCATCACCAAAAGGAGCATAGTTAGTTTAATGCCTAGTGCTAGAAAATAATTGCCCAAGTTAGATAAAGTCCTGATTCCTGTGCTCAGAACCTGAAGACTGGCAAAGCAGTACTGGAAAGGTGATACAAGAAGGAGATTGCTGGAGTGGTGTGAGTATTAATAGGGTTGTGAAATGTTAATGTGCCTGCAGGTGTGTTTTTGTGGTATTGAAAAATAGTAAGGGTTTTGACTGTGGATGAAAGTTTGCTCATTTTGACTTGATGTTTTTTTATTTTGTTTTATTGAATGAATTGGTAATATCATAGGACAGATTTATTGATTATTGATTTATGTACTAACATTCTATGTTGAGTCGCGTCGAGTTATATGTTGTTTGCACGGCTTCTGGGATGTAGGAAGTCGGAAGTTTGTAACGGTTCCGTAGTAGGGCAGAGGTAAGCACTGCTCTCGGGAAAGAGGGAATTATTGTTGCCCTGTAGGTACACGGGGAAAACGTGTAACGATTGAAGTTGCACGACGCATTGTCTGGGTTTGATTCGGTGACATCGCCGTGTGTTGCCATTAGAGACATTTTCTATGTGAGAGAAGTGTGTATGATAGCAAAGGTTACCTGTGAAATTCTGGTCTTAGGTACCAGGGATCCAACTGGCATTCCGATAACACTTATCACTGGAAAGGTAAGGTAATAGATACTCTTGTGTGAAAGTGCATGAATGTGAAGGCATTCGGGTTAATTGTGAAACTCTAGTTTTATTTCTCAGGAGCATTGGGTCTCCAACCAGGTGTCTTAATTCTGGAGAAACGGTTAGCTGATGCTTGTTAGAAGGGTGAAGTAGAGGGATGTGCTACTTTATCAACGGAAGGAACGATTCCGTAGTAGAGCAGAGGTAAGCGCTGCTCTCGGGAAAGACGGAATTCTTGTGAAAAAGGTCATTAACTATACTTTGGTTAGCGAAACAGATAATGGTGGCGTATTTATGTCGTTACTAACAGATTTTGAGTAAAAGAGAACGTAAGAAAAAGATTGTCGTAAGATTTCGTAAAGGGAGGGCTAGTAGCAGGAGGAAAACTGACGTCCCAAAGGGCCACGCTGGCACTGAACGAGACAGTGGGTGTGAAGTGAGCCCTGGTTAAAAAGAAGGGGTCTGTAGCAGGAGTTAAACAGACTGAAACTGTCAATTGTGGCAGGATTGGAGAAAGTAAATTGCATTAAAATATTGCAGAAATGGAATTGTTTAAAGGTTTAAAGAAGCTGTTTGGAGGTAAAGTGAAAACTTTGTTTTTTGTTGGTGATGCTCCTGAAGGGACCCCTGTGCATTTTATGTCTACCAATTTGGGACAAAATTCATGTATGTGGGTTCACCAATGGTGCAAGATTACTGAAAAAGAGGGTCCTTTGAGGTTTCCAAAAGATGGTACTTTTGAATTGCAAGCTATTGACAAATTAAGGGAAGTGTTATGTGAAAGAAAGACACCATCTAGAGCTGCACAATTTGATGCCTTAAGCATGTGGGAAAAAGCAGCAAGAGACAAAGCAAGTGAGGATAAAAAGGTAAAGCGCCAGATGCAGGAGAAGGGAATTAATGATGATAAAAAGCTTCAAATAAATAAGGATTCAGGGGAAGAAATAATGGATGCATTGTTAACTGAGTGTCCGCCACTTTATGTGGTTCCCATTAAAAATACTGAAAATAGTATACCAGTAAGTACTACAGTGGCTACTGCTTCTGTTTAAAAGAGAGAAATACAGAAAGAGAGAAATGTGCAGACATTTCAGATTGACCCACTACCTGTTGATTCAGCACTGACAATGATACCTCCAGGTGTTACTGCTTTAAATGTGACTGATTCCGTGAAAAATCTACAAGCTGCAGATGTACAGACAGTGCCTAGACAAATTATGACTGTTCAAATTAAACTGGGCCCTACTCAAAAGGTTCAAAGAGTTGTAGAAGGAGTAAATATGTCAGGGTTTATTCCAGAAACTCAGAATGCACAGATTATTGAACAGAAACTACCCCAGACAGTCCAAGCATTGAAAGATGGGGAAAAATGGTGTTTACAGCACCCACAGCCCAGGATAAAATGAATATATTTGAAGATGGGATTTTTCAAACCTACTTTGAGGAAGCAGCAGTAATTAAAAAGATAGAAAGCATGGGGGAACAAATTAACCCAGACCCCGAAAAAGAGAAACAGCTTCGTGTTTTAAATTCAACATTTGAGCATGGAGAAATTAACAGTCCTTGCTATTTACATCATGAAAATGTGAACCAGTGTCAGGAAAAAGAATTAAATTCCCTGAGTAAGGAAATAAATACATGTGCAGTAACTACACATGGTAGACTGACCGATTTGGCTCAAAAATATGAAATTATTGTGTGGTAAATAATTTAATTACCGGGACTTAATTTGATACAGAAACATAATAAAATAGCTCAGTAAATAAGAGGCAGAATCCGTGGTATTAGAGGTTCGGAATGGGCTTTATTCCAATGGTCGATTATAATCGGTTGCTCCAAGTTCCATCACCACGAAGGTTCAGGAAGTGAAGTACATACATTATTGACAAGAAATCGCTTTTATAGAACATACATTACAAGGAAACAAATGCGGGAGGCGTAACAATTGATAAGGAAGATAATAATTCACATGCGTAACCGGAAATGGGCGTAATGAGGAGTAAAAAGGAACATAATTGGTTATGACGTCATATATAGGTGGATCTATAAGATTATACTTGGCATAGATGCGCGCGCAGCAGCATGACGTGTGATTGACGTGCAACTAGGGGGTGAAGGGGACTTGACATTTAGCTCTACATGTGGCGACAGAAGTCTGGAGGGTCAAGTCAACCTAATCCCAAATCATATCTAACATCCTATGTTTAAAGAACTAAGTTATCCAAAAGAGAGGTCTCTTCGAGTAGAATCTTATTCTATACTGACTATACTGACTATTAGTGCGTGTACAAGCGTCTAAGTGTCTACACTGTATGCGAGGGCGGAAATCTTCCATAGCAAATAGGGCTATGAATTACTTTCATAAGGACAGAGAAGCCGAGCCTTTGCTCGGTAGCTGGAAGAATGTTTACTTAAACTACTAGACAGGAATGCATCGGGCAGGGAACGGAGCAGATAACTTCGAAGGTGAAATACAGTTTTTGGCAGGCAGCGGGCTGATGTCAGACTTCGTGAGCCGCGCAGGGAAATGGGAAAGTTCATGGTCACAGATGCAGGCTCAGACTGGAGCTTTCAGAGGCAGAAGGCAAGAAGAGTTCGATGACAGAATCAGGGCCTACTTGCCTGGACTGTAAAATGGCATATGTGAACCATATAAAACCGGTGGCCTTTCATACTTAGGAATGGAATATCCGGCCTATTCATGGCGGATCTGACAGAGGACATGTTGACGGTGGACACACATGTGTTTGCGTCTTCATAACTGGAACTGGAGGGAACATACATGTATTTGTGATTCATACATGAAACCGTTGGGGTCCAAGATAGGGGACATAACTGATCAGAAAAATCCATATTTCCACATTCCCTCCTTGTCCCCTACTTGCCCGTTAAGAGATATCAATCTTCATCAATCCATTGATCTGTTCATATAACATCATTTGTTCTTCTTTCTTCTTCCGTGACGAATGAAATCTTGGTGGTGGAATACACGATGTGGCACACAGACCACAGATCGCTGGTCCACATTGTAGACATAGACAGCAACTGAATAGTATGAGAAGGCCAATACCTAGGAAAGATAGGACCTTCCATCCAAAGGTAGATAATACATTCCAAAACCAACCGGACCAAGTCCAGGTGCCTGGGTTCTGGTGTATCTGGCTTACAATCTTATGAAGGCGAGTTATGGCTTTATATACAGATGGCGAATTTTCTGGTATGAAAATGCAACAGCTTGATCCGATGACCCTACAAGCTCCGCCCCTATCGGCTAGGATGACGTCAAGGACAAGACGATTTTGAAGCACAACAATCCGCATAGCAGACTGCTCTTCTGTTAAATTGCCTAAGGCGGAAATAGTTTCATTCACTACTGCTTCAAGGGTTCTAGTTAATCTACGTATCAGTTTACTATTAGTAACGGTACCTATATAGGGAAAGAGACCTTTATTGAAATCTGTGTATTTTTCCCATGCTGTTTCAGTGTAATCAACTATTGGGAGATCTCTCCTTACTCTATTATTTACTAAATGAGTGTTTCTGTGATAATCAGGAGGAGCTAGAAAAACAGGTGGCAAAAGGAATCCAATATAGCAAGTACCATCCCAATCTAGAGGCAAACGTACATATGCCGTCTGACCACATATGAAATAGGAATGGCAAGAAGCTCTAAATGTAGACTTGCCTTGATCACTAAATTCTACTACAGTGGTGCATCTACTGTGGCCCATATGTATGGAACCATTCTTTCTTATACATAATTCCCCTTTTACTGGGAATACGGACATGGCGGGCAAGATTGGAGTAGCTTCGGACTCGACATTTAGGATCATAAGATTAAGTGTAAAATTACCTAATCCATACACTTCATTTTCTAGATCCGTTCCTGTTCTCTGGGGAAGTCCCTCCTTGTTAGGGTAGCAGACCTTAAGCAAAACTAGGTTCAAATTTCCCCATACCCAGTTATCTTGGTAAACTGCAGAATTCGAATCTAGAGAATTAATTAAACTAAACCATGCTCCACAGGAGCCGTTGTGTGTGAACGGGTATGGAAAGAGAGGTAGAATTCCTTTATAATTCTGATAGGGAGGGAGTCGGCCACATATCCAACAATTTGTAGCATTGCTAACCTGATGGGAATGATGTAACATACTTATAAACGTGTTATTGCGCAGCGCAAATCTATAAGACAACTCAAGCGGAGGTAATTCACTAAAAGAATGTTCAGCAGTAACATTATAAACATGTCTAGAAATAGGATAATATATGTGCAGCAATATACTTGCAGTAATTATAAAAAGACTTAAGAAAAACAAGATTAATAATGTCACTATAGGAGGAGGAGCCTAGCGCGCATCCAAGATGGTCGCGTGAGCACAGGGCTCCCCGGACCCTTTCTGCTCCTCGGAATATATCCTGAGACTATCCTGATTTGGTTTATGGAATCTGGGAGATGAAGACCAGCTGATCTTATATCTCTTTTTAAAACTCTAATCGGACCTGGGAATCCTGAGTTGTCGTCGTCGGAACTTTCGGGACCCACCCGACGGAGGTGGCCGGGGTGAAGGTGACCCGTGGGGCCGGGCTGCAATTGAACAACAGCGGCCTCAGCGCGGTGCCAGTTGCCGATTCAGCACTTTCGGTTTCGGTTTTGGCCTCCAGGAGATCAGCTGGCGTGCGTGCTCAAGGTGGCGAGGTGCCTCCTGGGCCTCTGCCCGAGGCTTGCTTCCCTCTGCTACTGGTGGGCCTAACGCCTCCGACCCCTACACCGACAGTTTGTGGTCCTTTTGCTGGCGCCCGCACACCTCTTGATCGGAGGTCCCATTGAGAGACTGCGCTCACATGGCGGGCAAAGGGGGTCCGGAGGGGCGCAAGACCAAGGCTTCTCTGCGCGGGGGGCCGGTCCAGAGCAACAACATGGACCGCTACACCCAGGGCAGGGGGTCCACTGGCGCTGCTGGCCTCTCCCCGGATGCTGCAGGGGGAGGCACGACCGTCTCTGCGGAACCTTCCCTGCAGGACATTATGGGCGCCATCGAGGGCATCAGGGAAACCATCGCGACGCAATATGAGGCCCTGGCCCGTAAGATCGACACTGTCGCGATCGATGTCACCCTGATTCGGGCCGACCTCTCCAAAACTAACGAGAGGGTCCAGGCCCTTGATACACGGACCTCCACCCTGGGTGCGGAGGTGTCGGATCTGCGGGCCGCGCTTGGGGACATTAGAGTGGTCAACGACCATATGGCCCGGCGGCTTGAGGACTTCGAGGGACGGGCCCGACGCAACAACATCCGCATCATTGGTGTACCGGAGTCCTCCGACAGCCGCCCGGTGGTCGAGGAACTTATCATGCAACAGCTGTCCCCGGCTGGCCTAAGCAAATTCTTCGCCGTGGAGCGGGCCCATCGAGTGCCGGGCGGCCGGCCGCGGCCGGGGGCCCCCCCGAGGCCTATCGTGGCTAAACTGTTCCACTACAGGGACCGCGACGCTATTCTGCAGGCTTCACGGACCCGTGGCCCGGTCCGCTACGAGAACTCGACCATCAATTTTTATCCGGACTTCACGCAACTGGTCCAGAAACAGCGGATGGGATTCCAAGGGGTGAAGCGCCGTCTCCGCGAGCTAGGCCTGAAGTATTCGATGATCTACCCGGCGAAACTACGAGTGGAGCATGGAGAGCGGACAGCCTTTTTTGACTCTCCTGTGGCCGCAAGTGACTGGCTGGACTCGCTGCCGGACGGGGGTGGCCGGCCCGGGCCCTCTGGGGGCACCGCAGGTGACGGGTCCCCTTAGACTGACATTTGGTCCTTGCTTCTGCGGTTTTGCACTGTACAGTTGGGTCTTACTCTTTTGCATACTGTGTCTTACCAGGACCCGTGAGGGGTGCGGGCGGGTTCGGGTCCCTTTCCTCCTCCGGGGTCTTTTTGTAGAATGGGGTTAGTGGGGCGACAGGCACACTGCAAGTTGGGGGGGGGTCTTTGGCCCGCAGGGGTGCAGGGTGGGGGGAGTTGGATTTGGGGTGGGGTTGGGGGGGAAGAGGGGTTGTTTTGTTGTGTGTTTTTTGTTTACAGGGCGAGGTATTGATTTTTGTCCATATTTGGGAACTGTGCGGCGGGCTGGGGGCCTCTTGATCTATTGGAGGGGATGGGGGGAGACGGGTTGAGGCTTATGTCATGGAACGTCAATGGGTTGGGGGACCGTATTAAGCGGGGTGTTGTACTGCAATATTTGCGTCGTTTGACTCCTGATGTGGTGTTTCTCCAGGAGACGCATTTGGTCGGCAATGTCTGCCATGCGATGAACAGGGGGGGATACCGCCTCGTAGCCCATTCTGGTTTCACAACTGGCTCCAGGGGGGTGGGCATTCTCCTGCGAACCTCCCTTCCGGTGGAGATCACGAGGATAGTCTCGGATGACAGAGGGCGCTATGTGTGTTTGATTGGGAGGTGGGAGGGGCAGCCCCTTACCCTGGTTTCAGTCTACGTCCCCCCGGGCCTCCAGAACTCCACCTTTATTGACTTGGGTCGAATGCTGCTTGACCTTCCGGACGGCCTCCTGCTCATGGGCGGGGACTTTAATTCTGTGGTTTCGGGTGAACTGGATCGTCACCCACCAAGGACCCTCCCCGCTGCCCAGTCATGGCTGGGTGGGATGTTGGAGACCTTCGGCTTGGTGGATAGTTGGAGACTAATGCATCCGACCCAGTGTCAGTTCACCTTTCATTCGGGGGCGCATGGGAGTCTCTCCAGGTTAGACTACTTCCTTATGCCCGCGGCGCAGACTGGTGGGATTCGAGAGGTCAGACACCTGGCGCGTGGTATCTCCGACCATTCTCCGCTGTGGCTTCTCTTTGACACCGGGTCGCGGTCCGCGGGGCGGATAGCGCCCATTAACCCCTGGTACTTGCGGGACCCTGGGACTCGTGACAGCCTGGTTAAGGCCATGGACCAATACTTCAGTGAAAACGAGGGGTCGGTGTCGTCTGCGTTGTCCCTTTGGGAAGCCTTTAAAACTGTGATACGCGGACACGCCCTCGCCCAAATAGTGGTGGCCAAGAAGGTTAGGAGCGAGGCGGTGGTGAAGCTGGAGACTGACATCTCGGGGCTGGAGTCGGCCTTGGAGGCGAATGTTACTCCGGACGGGCTACATGCCCTTAGCCTGAAACAGTTCGAATATAGGTCCCTGGTCACTGACGCGGCCAAAACTATGTATAGGGAGCAGCAGGGCCGATTGTATGACGCGGGGGACAAGGCGGGAAAGTTGATTGCGTGGCTGGACAAAAAGGAGAGAGTGAATCGTGTGGTCCCCGAGTTGCGTGCTGCGGATGGTGTGTGTGTGACTGAGCCGGATGAGATTGTGGAATGTTTCGCTGACCACCTCCGGGCGGTGTACTCCCCGGTGACTGACAGGGATGAGGATGACTCTCGCCTCCTACTGAGAGATATTGCTCTGCCCGGCCTGTCCGTTGAGGACCGAGAGCGGCTGGACGCCCCCTTGTCGTCGGATGAAATAGCGACCGCGATTCGTTCCCTTCGCTCGGGCAAGGCTATGGGTCCTAACGGTCTGCCCATTGAACTATACAAATTGCGTCCTGATAAGCTTGCGCCCTTCCTCAGCCGCATGTTTCGCGACTCTCTTGCGGCGGGCTCCCTTCCGGCCGACCAGCGCTTGGCCACTATAGTCGTTATCCCCAAGGAGGGCAAGCCGCGAGACCGCTGTACTTCTTACCGGCCTATTTCACTGCTCAATGCGGAGCCTAAAATCCTGGCGAAAGTCCTGGCCAATCGATTGTTGAGTGTCGTGTGCGACCTTATACATCCGGACCAATGCGGCTTTATCCCGCACCGCAACACCGCTCTTAACTTGCGGCGTCTTCACGGTGCCCTTGCCAGGGCGGAGTTCCTCTCCGAACCGGCCGTGCTGGTTTCTTTGGATGCCACGATGGCCTTTGACACTATTGAGTGGCCATTCCTCTGGGCCGTCTTGGATAAATTCGGCTTTGGAGAGGGATTTATTGGCTGGGTGAGGCTCCTTTACACGGGACCCATGGCTCAAGTGGTGGTGAATGGGCGGGTCTCTCGGCCCTTTGCCCTTGGCAGGGGCACGAGGCAGGGGTGCCCGTTGTCCCCGTTGCTTTTTGCTCTCGCCCTGGAGCCACTCGCTGCCTGGCTCCGTTGGGAGCCCTCGCTTAGAGGGATCCGGTGGGGCCCGGGCTTTGAAGATCGGGTCTCGCTGTATGCGGACGACATTCTCCTGTATCTCACCTCACCACGGCAGTCGCTCAACGTCCTCTTTGACGTTCTGACCTCCTTTGGGAACAATTCGGGTCTCACGATCAATTGGTCTAAATCCTGCGTTTATCCCATCTCTGGTGGTCCTCCTCTCCTGCCGCCTCGGCTCCCGATTCAAGTATCTCTGAGCGGCTTTAAGTACCTGGGGATATACGTTTCGCTGGACCCGGCGGCTCGCTATGAGCAGAATCTCCTGCGTCCACTTCGGCGACTGCGGGAGGACACGGCCCGGTGGTGCAGGCTGCCCCTGTCCCCGCTGGGTCGGGCCGCGCTGTTCAAAATGATGTCCCTTCCCAGGTTCCTCTATGCACTCCAGAACTCCTTCGACGTTATCCCAGTGGCCTACTTTCGGGAGGTGGAGAGCCTGCAGAGGAGACTGGTGTGGGACGGGCGGGCGCGTATTGCTCTTGCCAAGCTCACTCTCCCCTGGTATGACGGGGGCATCGCGCTTCCTGACATTCGCAGGTACTATTGGGCCTCGCAGCTATCTGCCATTAACCACGCCACGTATGCGCCCGGCTTGAATCCGGCGTATGAGATGGACAAGTTCCTGCTTCCCGGCGGGAACTACAACAGGGCACTTTATTCCCGCCTGGCTGGCCGGACCCTTACGGGTCCTACTAAGATTGCTGTGCGGACCTGGAGGGCTGCCACTGCGGCCATGGGCTGGAGTGAGCGATTAACATGTGCTACTCCCTTGTTTGCCTCCGACCGCCTGGGCAGCTTGTGGACCACGAAGGGGTTTGACCAGTGGGACACGATTGGTATCAGCAAAGTGGGAGACCTGTGGCACAAGGGCGCGGTCAAGACTTTCGCGGTGCTCCAGGCAGAATACGAGCTGACCGACAGGGAGTTCTTCCGCTACGCCCAGGTTCGACACGCCCTGCTCTCGGTCTTCGGGGAGGGGACCAAGATCCCTGTTTCCTCGCCCCTCGAGGACCGCATACTTGACGGACATGTCCCTGATAGTACTATTTCTTTAATTTATAAAAAATTAATTAATCACCGGGCGGACCTTTTTGTGCGCCTTCGGGAGGCTTGGACTGGGGATGGGGTGGAATTGGACGACGAAGATTGGCAGTCTGCACTGTCGTCCCCCAAGGAGGTTGCCATTCCGGCTCGTCTCCGGTTGGTACAGCTCAAGATTCTCCACCGGGTGTATGTGACGGGTCCGCGCTTGGTCTCGATGGGATTTTCCGACGACGGGCTCTGTAAGCGAGGCTGTGGGCTCAGCGCCACCTTTCTTCATATCCTTTGGGAGTGCCGCGAGGTGGCGGACTACTGGCGCCGGGTCCACACGGTTATGGGACAGGTTACTGGGGTTGTGCTGCTGCCGGAGGTGCGTCGCTGTGTCCTGAATGTGTGGGAGCCCAATGACTACAGCGCGGCTCAGACTCGGTGGGCGGCCCTGGGGAACATGATTGCCAAGAGGGACATAGCGCAACTTTGGGGCGCTCAACGGCCGCCCACCGTGTCAGTATGGAAGGAGAATATGGACTGGTGTATGTTTAGGGAGAAGACAGTGTATGTGGCCCGTGGCAAGCCGGGGGCATGGGGTAGCATTTGGGGGCAATGGAACGCGTATCGCGGAGGCATCTGTACGCCCCCCCTGGTAGACACTGATATCGCCATGTCCCCCTGACCCTTGATGGCTCCTGGCGCCTTTTGGAACAACTACATATGGACGTTCATCTCCCTTGACCCCCTCCCCCCCCCCCTCCGTCCCCGGCCTCCCGGTACTCCTCTCTTTAGCGGATTGCTCAATTGTCCTGACGGGAGTTTCCCGGGGGGAGCCTGATCCGCACTGGTTTCCCTCATAACTCGCCTTTTGTTTTTATTGTTTTTCCTTTTGTTTTTGTGATTGTTGGACTTACGCTTCCTGTTCCTCGAGAACTATCTGGAGCCACGGCGGGGCAGCGCCCTGGGAACTGATTGTAGCCTTGATATGTGTAGATTTCCTTCTGTACCTAGCGGCCGGCCCGGGTGGTTGTAGGCCCGTACTTGTAACCGAACTATTGTTCAATAAAAACTTTTTCAAAAAAAAAATAAAAAAAAAAATAATGTCACTATACAATGACTACGCAGTGATTTACAGTACACCTGTCGTTTCAACATTTTCCGGGTGTTTTCTCTACTCAGGTCTAAGGGATACATGTCAGAGACAATTCAACCGCTTCACCTTGGAGAGGACTTAAACAATCAAATTGCTTGACTGATTGGGCCTAAGCTTTAGTTTATAGTGTTCGGAATTACTTTGTTCAACAAAAGGAAGTTTTGAGTCAATGGGTGAAGTCACACAAGGTGTGGTATTCACTTCTGATTGTGGTCCATGAAATTTCTTGATATGACTTGAATGAATCCAGCCTTTCCTGCCCTCGATCTTCACGGCTGTCCTTGTGGTGAGCAACACCAACTGGGGCGATTTCCACCTAGGTTCCAGCTGAGTCTTTCGATCAAAGTTCCTCACGAGGACCAAGTCTCCCGGAACTACGTCATGGGGTTTCACCTCAGTGTTGTCAGGAAAAGCTGCAGCTACCTGTGAACGACAAGATTGTAGTGCAGACATCAAGGAAGCCAAGTAATCTGTCAGCATATTACAGTCAATATCAGTTATTTTGCGTGGTATAGGCGTCCCCCACATATTTGGTGGTCTGCCGAAGATCACTTCATACGGGGATAGCCCTGTTCGAGAATGTGCTACCATTCTCATGTAAAAGAGTGCAACGGGTAACGCTACTACCCAGTCGACACCTTTCTCTCTGCATATTTTAGACAATCTGATTTTCAGTATCTGATTATGTCTTTCTACGAGACCTGCTGCCTCGGGGTGTCGGACACAGTGGAATTTCCACTGATAGCCTAACAAAAGTGAAACGTGTTTCATTAATTCGGATGAGAACGGCTGGCCGTTATCTGAGTGAACAACACGTGGTAAACCGTATCGTGGGAAGAATTCTCGAACCAACTGTTTGGCAGTAGTCGGGGCAGTGTAATCTGAAACCGGGTATGCCTCCGTCCAACGGGAAAGAGCACAAACAACTACGAGAACATATTTGAATCCTCGACATCGTTCCATCTGGATATAATCCATCTGGAGGACTTCAAAAGGGTGATCAGGAGGATGAAATCCACCCTGTTCTACGGGAACGCTTTTTCCTGGGTTGAACTGGCAACAGATCATACAGGTACGAACTTTTTGTTTGGCTGCTGCTCGCAAATGTTTATTGAACCAAATGTGTTGAATGCTGTCTAGCATGGCTTTTTCTCCTAGATGTGCTGGACTATGTATAGTGTTAATTATAACTTGGACCATTGAATCAGGAAGGAACCACACAGACTTTTCCTTCATCATCCATCCTTGGTCCGTTTGGATCCCTCCTAATTCGGTCCATTTCTTTATTTCATCTGGTGTAGCATGTGTCTGTATGTCAATTACGTCAAGAGTAGGATCTTTAACTGTCATACAATGTGTCAGCGTCGGAACTATTGTCTTTGTCATGTCGGATGTTTGAGTTTGAGCGGTCTGTTTAGCTGTTCTGTCGGCTAGATCATTGCCTTGAGAAATGACATCAGTAACTTTCGTATGAGCCTTACATTTCATAATTGATATTGCAGTGGGTAGATGTATTGCATCTAATAAGGCATGGATAAGGGGTCCGTGCTGAATGTGGGCACCGTGGGAAGTTAAATAACCTCTCTCTCGCCACAGCACGCCGAAGTCATGTACCACTCCGAATGCATAACGTGAATCAGTGTATATGTTGACTTTTTTATTTGTGGCTTGAATACAGGCCTGTGTCAGAGCGATGAGCTCTGCGGCTTGAGCTGACAAGGTATTTATGCGATTCGTTTCAATGACTTCAGTATCTGTTGTGACTGCGTAAGCGGCCACTAACTCTCCTGTACTAGTTCTCATACATGAACCATCTACATACAACGTCAGGTCTGGGTCTGACAATGGGACATCGGTTAGGTCTTGTCTGGGTTTCGTTGTTATTGTAATAACTTCAATACAGTCATGGGCTAGTGGGTCTGTTCCAATCACAGGTAAATGTGTGGCAGGATTCAATGTGTTACAACGTCTGATTTCTATATGTGGCTGAAACAATGTCAGTTCGTACCCAGTGAGTCGCGCAATAGTTAAGTGTTGTGTTTGTGTTCTATTCACAAGAACCTCTACTGCATGTGGTACTTGAGCTGTCAATGGGTGTCCTAACACTATGGCATCGCTTTGTCTGATTGCTAAAGCTGTCGCTGCCACTGATTTCAGGCACGCAGGCAAAGCCTGAGCTACGGGATCTAATGTACTAGAAAAATAAGCACATGGTTTGTGTGCTCCTGCTTGTTCCTGTGTGAGTACTGACAAGGCAGTACCTTCGCGTTCTGTAACAAAGAGTGTAAGCTGTTTATTGTAACATGGCGTTGCTAAAACAGGTGCTTGACATAAAGCTTTCTTTAAGCTTTCAAAAGCTTGTGTATGTTCCTGAGTCCAAGGGAGAACAGTCGATGTGGCTGCCTCCTGTGTTGTCAACTGAATTAGTGGTTTTGCTAGAAATGCGTACTGAGGGATCCACTGCCTACAATATGAAGTGAGGCCTATGAAAGCCCGTACCTCCTTTTGTGTCTTGGGTATTGGCATGTTAGCTATTAACTGAATGCGGTCGGGTGTAAGCTGCCTTCCCTCCTTGGACAGCGAGTGTCCAAGATAAACAACTCGCTGGACACAGAATTGCAGCTTAGAAGGGGACACCTTGTGCCCCTTTTCGGCTAGAAATTGTAAAACTGTCAGTGATGCTTTCTCACATTCGGGTTCGCTTCTCGCGGTGATCAGCAGATCATCGACATATTGAAGCAGAGCAGTGTTAACTGGCATGTGGATACTGTCGAGTTCTCGTTTCAGTGCTTGGCTATAGATGCTGGGGCTTTCTGTAAATCCTTGAGGTGCGCGTAAGAATTTAAAGCTACGTCCATTCAAACTAAATCCGAACAAATATTGGCTTTCCGGATCTATTGGGACGCTGAAAAAGGCATTCTTGAGATCAATTACAGTAAAGAATGTTGCTTCGGAATCAATAGCTGTCAGTAATGACGAGATATCTGGGACCACAGGGAATTGTGGCAAAATGCATTTGTTTAATTCGCGCAGATCAATAACCAGTCGATATACTGGCGGGGCCTTTGGATCTGTTCGTTTAAGAATCGGAATTATCGGTGAATTACATACATTGGAGTCTGTTTCCACAACCACTCCTTGGGCAATGAGCTCGTCAATGATTTGTAGTAAAGCCACTACAGCATCTGGTGGTAACTTGTATTGTCGCATTCGTGGTAGTACCACTCCTGCTTTTAGTGTGACTCGATATGGTGTAATGTTCATGCAACCAACATCCGTAGGGCCTTGTGCCCATAGATGTGTAGGTAAAGTCTGCAGTCGGGGATCCATGTCTCTAGACACATAGTGACCTTTAAAATCACGTAAAAACAATCTTACTCCTTCCGGAGAACAACATATTATAGCTCCTAGAGCTTTCAGTGTTTTTATTCCTAACAAGTTTTCTGGACATGATTTAGTAAGCAATAAATCTGTAGTTCGGGTCAAAGGTCCTATCGTAAGTGGAAGAGGCTGTGACACTTCATTAACAATAGGTTTTCCTGAAAAACCAAGGGAAATATTCTGAGAGCCTGAGAGGGGTGCCCCTGGAACTTCACTACGTTTTATGGTTGTTCGACTTGCCCCTGTATCGAGTAAGAATTTTCTGTCTTGGCCTAATAATTCACTATGTACATAAGGTCCTTCTTGATCTACAGGGATCTCGATAAGGGGTAAGTCAACTTCCCTCTCTAGGCTGGTTCATGCGTATCGCTGGTAATCAGGATAGTCGTACTGTGCGGTCTGGTACAGTTGTCGTGTCGTGGTTTGTGTGGCAGCAACGGGCAGCGCTGGTGCAGCTGGCACAAACTGTATAGACTGTGGTGGAGCTGGCATGGACTGTGCATGCTGCGGGGCTCCTTGTTCATTCTGGTCCTGTCTAGGTGGCCGTGGTCTTTCTTTTGTATTACCTATGGCGATATTATGTTTCAAAACTGGGCAATCGTGTACGTAATGACCTGGCTTTTTACAATAATTGCATGTCCCTTTTACAGGTCCTGTTGGATCACTGGAATGTGTCGTACCCTTTTTATGTCCTTCAGCTGGAACTGTCTGGGAAACTAGCATTTTCATTTTCGTGTCTTTCATACGTCTATGTTCATGTTCTTGTTCCTCTCTAATTCTATTGTGATGGTACTGTAACATTTGTAACATTTGTGATGGGGTGTTACCTTGCCAGGTACTCTCGAATTTTAATACTCTGTTCTTCACTTGAGGCAGGGCATTTTCTACTAATTTTGTTACAAACAGATGTGGGTATGATTCGCTACTTGCTTTTATGCCACTATTTATACCAAAACATTTTTCAAATCGGGCATAGTAATCGCTAGTGTCTTCATCTTGCTTCTGTTTACAGGCTGAAATTGTACCCCAGTCTTCCTTTTTCGTAGTTAATAAACGTGGCAGTACCTGTACTAATAAACCTGGTAGTGCTTTAGTTTTATCCCCAAGTCCTGCTCCTGCAGTTCGGGCCTTTTCTTCTGCTTCTAATACTGACCATTCTATCTTTTGGTCTCCTACCTCCCACTCTTTTTCCCTGAGTTTCTCATAAATGCCAGCAGGCATTAATACCTTTAATATTGTCATGATGTCGGGATAGGTATACTCTCCCATGAGTAACATGTCTTTAATTTCTCGGTGAAAACCCGCTGGATCTTTGTCATGACTGGGTACCACTTTCTTCATTTCTAACAATTCTATTTTCGATATGGGCGTATATACAAATACGCGTTTAAACTCATTGTCCTCGCCTTTTATTGGGTGCACTTCTCGTAAGGGATTCTGTCTATCCATGTAATACGTGGTTCTTTCCTTGATGGGTAATGAGACATGTTCTGAACATACAAAAAGAATATACTGCTTTCTTGATTCTAGAATTTCTTTAATTAACTTAGTACCTGAACCTCTCCATCTATTCATGAGCAATTCAGTCAATATGTCAGGTAAGGGACCAGGGTCCGAATGCTGACTCTGATATAGTATAAGGAGTTGTTGAATCATATAAATCCCAGCTAAACGCTGTTCATCTGGGGTGAGATTCAAAAATGTGCGTGCTACTGTATCGTCACTATACTTTCCGGGACTGTCAACCCAATGGACAGCTGACCTGGCTAATTCTTGTTCATCCATAGAATCGAGAAAATGATAACCCCTTCGTTCTCGGAGTAATTTGTCAGCTGCTTGGAATGAATGCTCGTTAGACGTATCGGGTCAATAAGACATCTATTACTATTACGAGATCTTCCTCTACCCACATAGGCTATGGTGTCTGACTGTCCTGTGGACAGTCCTGATCCTTCCTCCTCGCTTTGTTCGAACTGGTCTACCGCTAATCTTTCTTCGTGTAGGCGTTCTATTTCTTTACGGATCTTTCGGCACATGGCTACTATACAATTTTGCTTATCATGTCTACCTTCTGATATATTCTGGCTCCATCTAGTAAGAATTTGCATTGCTTCCGGGTCTACCCCCGGTCGGTCTTGATTTCTGATCACACAATTTATGAGGAAACGTAACAGTTCCCCCTGTATCTCCACTTTCTGGTATTCCATAGCTCTGTTAATACATTCAGAATCTCGCCCTGTTTGGACAAAATGGTATATATTATCTAGATGCGCCGTCATTCCTGGTAACTTCCCTAAATACACCGCGGCTCGTCTGATACGTAATGATGCCATGATCATTTCGTCCTCTTTGCCGGGCACAGGGTCATATCTACAATCTACAAGAAGTTCCTTAAGCGTACGGGCATTTATGAGTTTGGGGGTACGTGAATGTGCTGACTCTTGAAAAGTAAGTTTATTTATTCTAGGTGGCGTAGAAAAGATATTGGTAGCACCTCCGGTAGCCCCGTCTGGGGTATCGGGTGTGAAAGGATTCGTTGAACGTGATACAGCAACTATAGGTGTGGATACAGCTATAGAAGTAGCTGTAGGAACAGATGCAGAAACAGATGTGCTTGCCGGAACTTGTGTCAGAACTTGTTGCTGTAGGGATACGGGTACTGGATCTTGGCGTTGAACCTCCCTGGCAGGCGGTCTATGTGGGGCGGAATTAGCATACTCGGGAGCTGCGTCATCTAAATATGAGGAAAGAAAAACATCTTCTGCGGTTCTAGGATGCCCCTTAGGATATACCTTTATTGGAAATAATGGGGTTGGCAAGTCTTTTGGTATCTCTGGAGTAGCCTTAGGTAATCCTTCGGCCAGAAGGGGATACATACCATTCATAAGGGTATTTCTTTGTCTGTCTACTTGTTCTGATTTCACTCGGATACCTTCTTCAATTAATAGATTTTCTCGAACTTTATTTGAATTCTCTCTATTTCTCTCTTCCTGTCGGAGGGCTTTTTCTGTACGTCTATGAGATTCTTTACGCCATAACTCAACGGCGTCTTTCTGTGACTGTCTGACTTTCCTTTTCCATAACTCTTCCTCTACTTTCATGATGCACTCTGCATCCCAGGTCCCCGCTGTGGGCCACCTCTGACTTTCTGGTAATTCCTTGGTGTAGTCTACCCATAAATCAAGAAATAATATAGCGTCTAAGCCATGTTTATGATACATGAAGTACCCTGGAGTGTCCCTAGGAGGAATAGGAACGGCTTCTTCGAGTACCCCTTTTCTTGTTGTGATCTGTCGTGATCTGTCTTAATTTTGAAAAGAGCGGCATATTGAAAACTGATCTGATACTTGATTCTAAACAAACTTAATACAGTAAACACGATAATGAACAGTCATTCACACCACAATATGCAGAACGTACTTAAAACATTTAACATTTAACATTTACCTGAACAATCAATAATGATGACGATCTAAGGAAAACTTAATCACTAAACATAATACTCGACATTAACTGAATCATTCTGAATTATATACTTGATATACTAGATATACTGCTAAACAGTACAGATACACTGCTAAAACAGTGCAGACCGGATTTGTGTACCCAAACCCGTCTTGACCGGCACAACCTATGTGCACGTCAGAATGCCTCCCCAGTAATGGTACTCACCGGGTAGCTCGGAAACGGAAGGCCTCGGAAACTGAACTGAACTTGAACCGGACTGAACTCGACTCGAACACTTCGGACACTGGACTCGACTTGGGACTTCGGAAACTGGTGGGCCTCTGTATACCTCGGATCTTGCTCTCTCAGCTAGGCTCTGGTCGGGATACTTCGCACTTCTCACCGCCTCGTCTGGGTGTTGATCGCAGCCTCAGTCGCCCCCGCTTGACCGGAGGGAGATACAGGAAATCCTGCTGGTACGCGTTATTGTCCGTCCAGCTGTGGCAGGAGACCGGGCCTGCAACTCACCGCCGGCGCGTGAGATGAGGAAGTGTCCCTGTTCGGGCGCCATTCATGTGGTAAATAATTTAATTACCGGGACTTAATTTGATACAGAAACATAATAAAATAGCTCAGTAAATAAGAGGCAGAATCCGTGGTATTAGAGGTTCGGAATGGGCTTTATTCCAATGGTCGATTATAATCGGTTGCTCCAAGTTCCATCACCACGAAGGTTCAGGAAGTGAAGTACATACATTATTGACAAGAAATCGCTTTTATAGAACATACATTACAAGGAAACAAATGCGGGAGGCGTAACAATTGATAAGGAAGATAATAATTCACATGCGTAACCGGAAATGGGCGTAATGAGGAGTAAAAAGGAACATAATTGGTTATGACGTCATATATAGGTGGATCTATAAGATTATACTTGGCATAGATGCGCGCGCAGCAGCATGACGTGTGATTGACGTGCAACTAGGGGGTGAAGGGGACTTGACATTTAGCTCTACATGTGGCGACAGAAGTCTGGAGGGTCAAGTCAACCTAATCCCAAATCATATCTAACATCCTATGTTTAAAGAACTAAGTTATCCAAAAGAGAGGTCTCTTCGAGTAGAATCTTATTCTATACTGACTATACTGACTATTAGTGCGTGTACAAGCGTCTAAGTGTCTACACTGTATGCGAGGGCGGAAATCTTCCATAGCAAATAGGGCTATGAATTACTTTCATAAGGACAGAGAAGCCGAGCCTTTGCTCGGTAGCTGGAAGAATGTTTACTTAAACTACTAGACAGGAATGCATCGGGCAGGGAACGGAGCAGATAACTTCGAAGGTGAAATACAGTTTTTGGCAGGCAGCGGGCTGATGTCAGACTTCGTGAGCCGCGCAGGGAAATGGGAAAGTTCATGGTCACAGATGCAGGCTCAGACTGGAGCTTTCAGAGGCAGAAGGCAAGAAGAGTTCGATGACAGAATCAGGGCCTACTTGCCTGGACTGTAAAATGGCATAAGTGAACCATATAAAACCGGTGGCCTTTCATACTTAGGAATGGAATATCCGGCCTATTCATGGCGGATCTGACAGAGGACATGTTGACGGTGGACACACATGTGTTTGCGTCTTCATAACTGGAACTGGAGGGAACATACATGTATTTGTGATTCATACATGAAACCGTTGGGGTCCAAGATAGGGGACATAACTGATCAGAAAAATCCATATTTCCACATTGTTTCAGGAAGTTTTCCATTTCAGAAAAGTTTCAGGGTACATGTGGATGATGAGGCAAATAAGACAATATGTTCTTCAGAAATGCAATTTCACATTGCAGAAACGAAATATATTTTTAAATGCAATGGATTTGAGAAATTAGGAGAAAAGTGCACAAGAAAACATGAGAAGAAAAAGAAACCACCAGACCTAGCAAGGAAATTGGATAAGAAAAAGAAACCACCAGATTTAGTTGGGGAAAATAATAAGCAGAATGAGGGAGAAGCTTTTGCTTGCTCATTGAGAGAAATGGTGGGAGAAGTGCATGTTCATGTGCCACGGAACAAAAGTGAACTTGCAGAAGTTTTTAATACATTCCCGAAATTGAGAGACAAACTTATGCTGTGGTACCCACAAGTTGATGGATTTATCGAAATTTTAAAGGAGTTGTGTATTAATTTCGAAATGATTTTTGACACTGCCATGCAAACTGAATTATGGTTTGAATCTAAATTTGCGGTGCAAATGCCAGGTGAGGAGACAGTGAAAAATGTTTGCATGAATGCACCATCATTTTCTCTTGTTGTTGAGAAAAATGAAGCAGCGATTACTTTTCTGAAGGGCAGAGTGCCAGGAAAATATGTTAATTGGGTACAGACTAAAAGAACAAAACAGGAGCTAAAATTGGTTCATGAAAGTGTGTGTTTAATGATTCAGCAAAACAGTGGTAGAGTATGTCCTGATGCCACTAGCATAAGATTTTTTGTGACTCAGTGGGTTATTGGTTTAATATTTTCTGATCAGATCAGTGTGCACATACAGCAAAAGCTGATAGAATGGCACCTGAAGGATGAAGCTTACTATTTTGCTGGACAGGGAATGAAGCCAAAAGAGTTTGAAGAAAAATCTATGATGGTACAGAGAAGGTTTGCACAGAAAGGTTTTCAGAATAAGCTGTTTGCAGAGAATACAATTGTGGTACAGGGTGATGTTTCACAAGCAGACGTAAAAAGTGCTCAAGAAAGATTTGGTGTTCCACAGGATGGAAATAAAGGTGTTTTGGTTTGTGCAAATTCAGGTATGGATGTTTTACTGCTGGAAAAAGTGTCCTTTTGCCATCTTTGTGACAGATTTGAGCACTGGAAGAAGAAATTTAAATTTAAACATGATGCAGCAGTAGGAAATGTGCAAAAACAGAGAGAAATGCAGGTGCAAGAGGTGCCAGTTAAGCAAATGCAAATGTCAGTTCAGAAACAGGTACCAATGGCAGAAATGTTTCAAGCCCAAATTGTCCAACAAAATATGGAAGATGCGAAAATTAATTTACATAAGTTGTCCAGAGCAAATGTGAATAATTTCCAGAAACAAGGCCTGACAGAAAAACAATTGTTTTGCAAATTAAACAGCACAGATTACTATACACCAGATAATGTTAATTTTCAGATTCCTGATGAGGATGTACATTTTAAAATGGCCCAACAAGAGACAGCTGTAGCATTGTTTTCAGAAAAGACAGCTGAAAAATTACCTTCTGATTTGAAAGCAATAATAAACACAGAAATAAGAGAGTTCACAGAGAAAGATGTCAGATTAATAGAATGTGCAGAGCATGTCTCATTCAAATTAGAATTAGATGACATGTATTCAAGAACAGCATCAGTTGCAGGAATTTTACCAATAAAAGGATTTTTGATGGAATTGATTGGAAGTTTATGTAACTTACTGATCACAGGTTCGCAGAAACTAAATGAAAAGAACAGATTAGAGCAGGAGATTAATAGCATCATTTTTCCATGTTGTCCTGTGGTACTGAATCCAGCCAATATATTTTTTCACATTCCATGTGCTGAAGAAAGGCTTACTGTTATTGATTTTTGCCAAGTTCATGTCACAGTGCCATTGCATGAAGCTAGTGAGGAGTACTGTCAGAAAGAAAATGAATGTCTGGGACACATAATTGGAAAGGGAGGTAGAAAGGTGTCACCACAGAGAGTGGAAATAATTTACCAGATGAATCCACCTCAAATTCAGAAAGAAGTCAGGAGGTTTTTGGGAATGGTTAGCTGCTGTAGTGAGTGGTTACTAAACCTTTCCCTAGTGGCTAAGCCTTTACTGAGGCTGACACACAAGGATGTATCTGATCCGCTTCCATTGGACAACAATTGCACAAAAACATTCCTAGAGTTGAAAGAGAAAAGGTGTCGCGCCCCGGCACTAGGAATGCAAGTTTATTTAAAAGAAAATACACTGATGTGCAGTGAGAGGGAGGGCTGCGCTTCCTCAGTGCCTGTTCAAAAACATGACAGCGTTCAAAGGTCTGTGACGTATTTCCCAATGACCCTTGACCCCAACGTCACAGAAATGCCCAGCTGCCTTAATTTAGTAGCTGTGGTAGATGTCAGTCATAAAAAGAGTGAGTTTATAATAATGGCATTTCCAATTATTGTAATGGTTGCTTCCTTTGTGGAGTTGTTTTGGGAAAATATTGTGACCAAGAAATGTCTAAATTCAAATGTATTTAGCTTACTGCCAGCAAATGAAATTGTTTGTGATCAAACTGAACCTAAATGTTTAAATGTCATGAATTTCTGCCTGAAACCAAAGTTAGACTTTAATGAGGAACGTCTGATTCAGCCCAACCATTTTGTAGATGGCCCATATTTGAAAGGTAACAATGACACATTAAGAGCAGCACATGCTGTGCTTCCTATACATTATGTTGTCAAAGTTTCATGGCTGTCAGCAGTTACCTCAGCCCAAAATTCGAAATTGATTGCCCTTACCATAACATGCAATATAATTTCTCAATTGAGAGTCACTGTTGTCCTGGGAAAGAGAAATGCTAATTCAATTGCACAATATTGTATCCTGTTAGTCTCAAATGTGTTATTGCAAAAGCTGATGCCCAGGTATAGATTGTCAGTTTCTCTGAAATCAGATCATAATGAGGTCTCAAAGATGATGAGTGCAAAACCACAGACTGGACAAGATGTGGATTGTAGCTATCTGCCTGAAGTTTTAAGCATAATAAAGCAACACAAAGGCAGCACAGAGTTACACTTTGCAAAAGACTGTGTTTCAGCATCACCAAAGTTGCTTGAGTATTTACATGCAAATGCACTTGTGAAAACGACTAATGAAAAGACTAGCCATTGCCGTGAAGGTCTGACTGATGTGGAGTGTGCAGTTTCTCACCAGATTGCAGCTGCTACACAAGATCTACATAATGAATGGTGCCAAAACTTTGATCTGAGAGATGCTGTGAAATGGAAAGGCCTGTTCCAAATGATCCTGGCAAAGACTGTTGTGAAATGTGGTGTCCTTCCAAATTGGGTACATGCCTCTCACACACGTATGGTCCTGTGTCCCCCTGATAAAACAGCTCCTCTTCAAGAAAAAATGCCAGCAGTGGTCAAAAGTCCACAGAAGAGGGTCAGTCAAGCTGTAAGGGAACACACAGAGTTTGAAGCAGCACTAGAAAAAACTGAGGTGGCACTGGAAAAGCAAAAAGTGGAAACTGACTCAGATGAAAGCAGTATCCAAAGGGTGAAAGAGTCAAATGCAGCCTCTGATGAAGAAATTAGTGCTGTGGGCCTACAAGTGGAGGTAGGAAAAAGCTGGCTGAAAGGGAAACCAAAAAGTTTGCAGTGGTCATTAGCACCCATAGCTGAAACATCTGAATCTGATCAAAGTGAAAATAAAAGTGAAAGGCTTGGATTGGAAAAGTGCACGGAATTGATGGTGCTCTGTCAGAGTTTTTCAGCACCTGAGTGGTCAAAATGCATGGAAAAAGTAAAGGATGCCACACTGTTTGAGCCACCCTGAAGGCAAGCAGGTGACAAGGAGTCAAAATTTGCTGAAACAAATAAATGAGAACTGTCAAACTGTTCCAAGAAGCTACTTACAGAAATCTGCACAACAACATTTAAGCTTGGCCTTATATATTCTGCTTACAGACCAAATTTGTGTGGCCTTAGAAATAGAGGTAACATTGTTATATGCTCAGCTTTTGTAATAACCAGTGATAAACAACATACTAATTTAGTAGGGTTTTCTTTTAGACACCTGTGTACTAAAGATGAGTAGTAATATTTTAGGAAGAGAAAAACATATATTTGACTCAACTAATTATGTGGTTTTTTTTTTAAACAAATGTAACATGTGAAATTAAATTAGTGTGATAAATTTCGAAATCATTTGAGGTACAAAGATTTAATATTTATCAAAAGGGTGAATTGATGGAGCTTAGATTTCACCTATAAAATGTATGCATTATTATATGACAAAAAGCTGCAGACATGAGTTTTAAAATGGCACGCAGATTGTGGCGCAAGCAATATCAAAACATAATGCTTCAGTTTGGGGGTGCTTTCATGTGAAAACATGCTTAATTAGTTGAACAGCCATGCTTATATGTGATTAATCCATATGTAATCTCACTATAGAATGCACATTAATTTAGAAAATGTATTTGTACTTTTAAAATGGCATCATGTATTTTTGCAAGAGTAGAAATGTGCTGAATTGTGTTTCACAGTGTAGAAAACCACGTGATTTTAGTTTGCTTTAGTGGACTAAACTGAAACATTATTTTGGAATGTGCTCCTCTTTCCCTAGCAACTTTCAATGAAAGGGCCCTGATAAAAAATCCTGCTTACCGCTTCCTCCGACCTTCAAAATGTTGCATATTTTTGTAGCTTGTTTAAACGTGGAGAGAAGAACACACTTTTTTTCATAAATCACATGACTGAAATTTGAACAGGAACAAGCCTAATTAATGACGTATCCAGTCAGCCCATGGGGAGATGATATGCCTTGAAGTTCTGATTGGACCAGCTATGAGGACTGAGCACGTGAACTTTCACTTGAAATATGGCTTACAAGTGGGAGGAGTGCCTTTTTTGCCTTGCTTTTGCCTCTCTCTTCTTTTTTCATTTTTCTGAGAGCCAGGCCCAGTTTCTGTGCTTGACAGAGACAGGGAGGGGCTGCATTTTGTGGGGGCTATGGTGCAGCTTGAGACAGAGACACAGACTAGCACAGCGAAGCAGAGGCAGAGGGAAAGAGCTGAAAGGATCAGAACAGATTTAGATTTTAGGTGCTAAACTGCATTTATTTCTCTTTATGGGATATTTTTGCCATTATTAATTATTAATTAACCTTGTAAGACTTACTCTTTTTCTTAGAAACTCTTTAAGAGTTTTGACTGACAATTTGCGCCACATTTCCCTTCCTATATGTGATGCTTATATGCAGACTGTAATATGTTCTGTATTAATGCTATTTTTCATATTTTTCAATTCTATAACCTGATTGATATTTGACTAATGAATAAAGAGTCAGAGAACCTTAACTTTTGACTTAAATAAAACCCTTTAAAATAACTCACCACTCTCATTATAGCCTCTAATATTGTTTGCATTTAATTTTTATATATATGTCAAGTCTCCTGTTTGGTGAAACACGGTTATCAAAAGATCCATCATTTTTCACCCTTTACAGCGGTAAACCAAAGGTGATGTGGTCTTGAATAGGGAAATTACCAGGTAATTACCGCTGGATCAGTGGCACAGCTTTAAACAAGCATAATTGGCGACTCTGGTCCTGACATAGAATTCAAAATTTGAGAACATACGTGACAAGAATTTTCAATTCTATTAAGGACAGGGAGGCGAGGATTATCCCACCCAGGATTCTGTATTGCTGTATTCGCAAATTTTGAATTGAGCTGGATCTGGCTGTTTGCCTGTTGGGAGATGTTAAGAAGAGTAAAGGCAAAAAAATTGAATTCAGATTTTTGCACTTGCTATTGGCGAAGAGGAGAGGCACAATTACCTGGATGGGGCAGGCTGGGCCTAGTGTGGATGACTGGGCAAGGGATGTGAGTGATTGGGCAGTTGCAGAAGAAGTACGCCTCCAGAAATACAGACAAGATGATAAAGTGGAGGACGACCTGCAGGCTTGGGGTGAGCTGCTGACTACGTTTCTGGGACGGGGGTTGGGGGTTGTCACCAGAGGTTTCCTCTGCGGATAAGGCGCATGTACCTTCTATTACAAATGCTGTTGTGTCTCTGGAGCCATGATAGGAAAGTGTCGGGACATGATACTAAGGATTTTTCCTTCTGTGGGCACTGATCTGTGATCACTTTTTACTGTGTGACATTGCATTGTCACTTTAAGGTTTGAGAACCTTTGGTAATTATAATTCCAAGTGGAATGTTGGTTGTGGGAGCGAGATGAATTCTTGTTTGTAGGCAGTTGGAGCTGCGTGTAAGATGGCTGAGGTGAATAAACCCTACCTAACACATTCTACGTGAGATGAAGTATTCTTTTGGTGAAGTCACAACTTTACATTGGCGACGATCGTGGGAGTATAAAGAAACATCACCTCAACATCCAGCACATCTGTATTCACAAGCGATTCATATCAGCGGATTTCCCAAGCGGCTGTTTTGGAAGATCCAAGAGGAGGTATCTCTTCGTTTGCGGCCGTTCGTCAAACCCCGGAGGACAAACTTTGCAAGGTGAAGGGATTTGAGGAAGGGGCGGAGATCGTCCGATTTCTGCGTTCCAGTGATTTCTGCGTTCCAGTGACAGTGCCTTAACCGTCCTTTCAAGAGTGCGGGTCAGTGACGTGGAGGAAAAGTCATCTGCGCATGTCTCAAGTGCGCATGCACTGTGCGCACTACACGACGGTATTGTCTGTTTTCGACGCATGCGCGAAGTGGTTGAAGAAGACACTTCTAGTCTTAGTTTGCGTGTGCGCGTTTTAACGAGAGCAACTCTTACAGGCTGGAGATCGTGAGTGGGAAATTCTTCATTACTACATACTCATCCGGAGGTACGATACACGCATTTACTGGCGTCTGTGTGATCGGAGGGTGAGCTCAATGTACTGTACTGTGCTATGAGGAGACATCGCAGGGAGGAGAAAGTTAACACTCTTCTGGCACTTCAGATTCACATGCTGGCGGTGATATTTAATGAATTTAAACAGGGACTGAAACTACTATGCTATGTTAATGGACCACAGAGAAATTTAAAACACTGAAGTAAAAAAGTTTTTTTGATTTGCATAGAGATAAAATACCTGTTAGAGGTGATATAGGATTTATAAGTAGTGGCAAATAGATTATTTATGAGAGTTGCGTTTTTTTTTTTTTTAAATCTCATCAGCATTGCTTATGACAGGTTTTGTTTTAAAGTGCCCACTCTATTTAGGATTGTTATTTTTAGATCAGAATGCAGAATGTTACGCAACCTCCATTTTTTTTATCAAGTCCTGGTGAGCCAAGCATAAAATGGCAAAAGTGGAAGAAAATTTTCGTGAATTACGCCAGAGTCTGTGGAACTAATCTAAGTGCAGAACGTAAGCACTCTCTATTGTTGCATTGTTTAGGAGGAGAAGGACAGGAAGTTCTGGAACATTTACCTGATCTTACTGTCGCAGAACAGAGAAATCTAAACGAATATGAGATTTGTATGGTACAATTAGACCGTCATTATCTTCCACGTTTAAGTACCATCATGGAAAGTTATCATTTTGGACTGCGTGAACAAAAGAAAGATGAGTCAGTAGAAGAATTTCTCTCCGCTTTAAGAAAACTAGCATCCTCATGCAAGTTTGGAGGTGCTACTGAAGAGAGGATAAGAGACCAGTTTGTATTGAAATGTGCTCATGATGACATTAGGAAGGAACTTTGGTTAAAAGATGAGCCACCGTTAGATGAAGTCATTACAATTGCAAAACAAGTAGAACATATGATGAAATGTGTAGATGAGCTGGGTGTTTAGAAAAACAAACCTATCGCCACTAACACCAGTGTTGATGAGGTGGTATGTCAAGTTATAAAAAATGATTTAGAGGTAAAAGAGAAAGATAGATCTACACAGGGTAATGAGAATGTGCAAGGTAGTTTCGGAAAGGCAACATGCTATAGGTGTGGGAGACTAGGACATCTAGCTAATGCACCTTTTTGTCCTGCTCTTAAGGTGTTGTGTAGTACTTGTGGTAGAAAAGGACACTTTGCAAAGTGTTGCAGAAGTAAAGTAAGGAAAGGGGATCAAGTAAAAGTTCAGCCTCAAGTCAAAGTAGTTACTTTTCAAGTTGATGTTCTGGAAGCAGTTCATCCTTTTCATTCAGTTAACATTGAAGGTGTAGACTTAGAATTCAAATTTGATTCTTGTTCTCATTTAAGAATGATAAATGAGGATGTTTTCAAAAAACATTTCAGCATCTCTACGAAACTTTTCAAAAGTGATGTTTCTCCGCAAGGCTATGGTGGAGCAACCATTAAAATGTTAGGATATTTCTTAGCAACAATAGAGTTGTGTGGAAGAATGATTGCTGGAAAAGTGTATGTGGCCAAATGTGGAGATGCATTTTTGGGCTGACCTCATCAACGTCTTTTGGGTGTTACTCTAAATCCTAACATGGTTCCTCAGGTTCAAATACAACAAGTTGGTGATGTTGGTTCAATGTTTGCAGAACAATTTCCTGAGGTGTTTGAAGACAAACTAGGTTGTCTCAAGGGATACATACATTGCATCCGTTTAAAAAAAGGGGCGTTTCCAGTTGTGGTCAGGTGTAGAAGAATACATATTAATGAACAAATAGGTGTACAAAAAGAGATTGAACGGTTGGTAGATTCAGGTGTCATTGAGCCAGTGGAAGCAACAGAATGGTTGGCTCCCATTGTAGTAGCCAAGAAGGCTAGTGGGGAGCTTAGGCTTTGCATTGATTTGCGCTCTCTAAATAAGGAGGTGATAGTAGACCATTTTCCGTTACCTAATATAGATGAGATGATTGGGACCTTAGAGGGTGCAAGGTTTTTTACCACACTTGATTTAGCATCGGCCTATCACCAGGTTGAACTGGATGAGTCCTCACAAGAATTAACGGCTTTTGTGACACCTATAAATTTCGTAGGATGCCTTTTGGTCTGATCTCTGCGGCTGCAGTTTTTCAACGGATCAGGACTAGGATATTAAAAGGCATTGGAGGGGTCAGATGCTATCAAGATGATTTGTTGATTTATGGAAGATCAAAGTCGGAGCATTACTCGAGGGTGTGTGCTGTGCTAAAACGGTTGAAGGAATCAGGTTTGACGTTAAAGAGAGAGAAATGCAGGTTTGGTGTTGAGGAGGTGAACTATCTGGGACATTGCATTACCGGTCATGGTGTTTTCCCAAAGACGGAATTAGTGGATACTATTGTGAACATGAATGAACCTACCAACAAGGAGGAACTATTATCTTTGCTTGGAATGGTAGAATTCTATAGTAAGTTTATTCCTGGTTATGCTGACAAAACTCAGAATTTGAGGAGACTTACGGCCAAGAGTGTCATTTTTCAGTGGTCTGTAGAGTGTGGGAATGAGTTCTGTTCCTTAAAAAAAGAGTTGATGAAAGCTCCTTCGCTACAGGCATTTGTTCCAGGACAAGATACTTACATTTTCACTGACGCTAGTATAAAGGGTCTAGGAGCTGTGTTGGTTCAAAAGTACGAGGGTGCAGAGAAATTAGTTGCATGTGCTTCGAGGTGTTTGAGAGGTCCAGAGTCAAATTATTCGGTAATTGAGAAAGAATCATTGGCTATTTTTTGGGCTCTGAGGAAATTTAAGAATCTGATCTAGGGTACCAAGGTAAAAGTTTTGTCGGACCATAAGCCACTCAAAGAGGTGTTCTCAAAAAAAGGTTTGGATTCTAACTCCTCGAGGATTAGGAGGTGGATTATTTCCCTCCAGGAATTTGATTTTGAAGTTGACTATATTCCTGGGGTGGTCAACAAGTCTGCAGACTGTCTTTCTAGGTTAGTTGATCCTAATGGGTGTGTGTTGGATGATGATATCAGCAAAGAAGAGGATAGTGTCAATGTTTGTGAAGTGACATCAGGTGCCATTAGTGAATCCGAATGGAAAGAGGAAGTTGAGAAAGATGGAGAGATAAAGAAAGTAATGGAAACATTGATATGCAATGGTCGGTTGTAAAAACCATGGACTCTAGTTGGAGACGAACTCTCAGTTAATGAGGGTCTCCTCGCTCGTGGTACCAAGCTTATTCCTCCTGCAGGCATAAGAGGTAAACTTCTTGGTTTAGCTCACGCTGGGCATCTTGGGATTGTTAAGACGAAAGAGTTTATAAGGTTACAATTTTGGTGGCCAGCCATGGATCTAGAAATTGAAAAGTTGGTTAGGGATTGTGTGGAATGCTGTGCGAGTGATAAAGTATTAAAGACTAGGCAAATTCCTATGGTATGTAGAAAATTACCAAAATACCCGTGGGATGAGATAGCTATTGACATTGTGGGTCCGCTGCAAGATGTGAGTGACACTCCTTATCTAATAGTTGTGTTAGATCTGTATTCTAGATGGGTTGAAGTGGGTGCAGTTAGAGAAATCTCAACGGGATGTGTCATCAAGTTTTTGGAAGGGATTTTTAAAAAGGAGAGTTTTCCCAATAGCATTCTTTCTGATAACGGGCCACAATTCTGTTCTAGAGAGTTTTTAAGTTTCTTGAGTGAATGTGGGATTGTTCAAAAAAGGAGTGCAATCTATCATCCAGAAACAAATGGGGCTGTAGAACGAGTAAACAAAACTTTAAAAGAAAGCATACAACTTGCGAGGGTAAACAATCTGAACTGGAAAGAGGTTTTGCAAGAAAGAATAACAGCCTAACGCATGTCTCCGCATTTGACTACTGGGAGATCACCTTTTGAACTTTTCAAAGGTAGGGCACCAAATTCTAAGTTATGTCCAGGTTGGATGAAACTAAACAAAGGTTTGGATAATAATCAAATTGGTTCCTGGAGAGATAGGGAACTAGATAAACAGGTCGAGAGGAAGGTTTATTTTGAAAAAAGAAATCTGCACAGTTTAATGAGGTAAAAGTGGGTGATTTAGTAAAGGTTAAAGCTCCAGTTGGATGTCAGCCTGGTTCTAAGTTTTCTAGGTGCAAGTCGATAGTCAAATTATTCAAAAATGCCGTTAAAACTGATGATGGCCGGATATGGAACAAAAATCGAGTTGTGGTAGTTAATCGCAATTTGTCTTCCTCCAAAGAGCAGGGAGTTCCTAACAATTAAAAATTTGCAAACATTCGTGACAAGAATTTTCAATTCTATTAAGGACAAGGAGGCGAGGATTATGCTTTCTCATTTCTTTATTAGAAATGCCCAGCAGCCAATCAGAACCGTTTATGAAACGAAAAAACTACAGTACCCATGAGTACCGGGTACCACGTGACAACCATAGAGTCTCTCCTATAAAAGGTACAACAATAGATAGTACGTCCTCTTTCTTTGGTGAGGAGCAGTTCATATGAAAACATAAAATCCAATGGAAAAAGAAGCAAGCCAGGAACCAAGTCCATCAGCCACAGTCGGTGATCATCCTGACGCTAGAAACACAGCAAACGCCGAACAGAGGCAGGCAGCAGATGATCCAAGCGGAGTGAACAGGATAAACAGTAGAAATCACTATTTCGGGTCAGAACCTGAAAAGAAAAGTATAGCCGTAATACTCATCCAATAAAGAGAGTGAAGGCAATAAAAGGGAAGGGTAAACATGGAGAAATACAATGCATTGTCATAAATCAAATGCCACTGTGACAATGATAAACATGAGAATCAAACATGAATTTGGGTGGGATAATCCTCGCCTCCTTGTCCTTAATAGAATTGAAAATTCTTGTCACGAATGTTTGCAAATTTTTAATTCTATGTCAGGACAGGAGGCTCCGATTATGCTTGTTCAAAGCTGATCCACCACAACAGAAGCAATATGTTCAATAGGCTTGTAATAAAACGTTTTGAACATAGAATCAGAAGACCAATCTGCGGTTTTCATGATGTCCAGTAATGAAACACCCATCGAGAACGCTTTAGAGGCCATGGCCCCGCGAGCCGAGTGAGCACCAAAAATGGAAACATCAATTCCAGCCTCAGATAAGAGCCATCTAACCCAGCGAGCTAATGTAGCAGGAGTAACAGGACGAAAAGGTTTTTGCAAGGCAATAAGTAGTTGACCCTGTGTATCAGAACGTAAAGGTGCAGTACATACCTCGTAATCCTTGACACATTGAACAACGCAAAGGTTGGGATGATGAGGAAAGGAAGGATAAGTAACCGAAGAGGTAGCAGTCTTGGTGCGTTTAGAGATCAGAAAAGTGACACCCTCAGGTGTAAATCTTCGACCTGCCAAGTCTAACGCCCGCACGTCAGACACTCGTTTACAAGAAACGAGACATAACAGCATAGTCAATTTAGCAGAGAGCTGTGTACGAGAAAGTAAGGAATTAGGAGGCCAAGCCTCCAAAAATCTCAAAACAATGGAGACATCCCAAAGCGAGACATATTTAGGGCACGGAGGGTTCGCTAGACGAATGCCCTTAAGCAACTTGGAAATTAAAGGATGTTCACCCGCCGGTTTGCCATTAATGGGAACATGGGCGGCAGAGATGGCGGAACGGAAGTTGTTGACCGTACGATAGGCCAGACCAGAAGAAGCGAGAGAAGCTAGAAAATTAATAATCAGAGCCACATCCGCTGAAGCGGGATCAACTTCCCGCTGAACACACCAGTCACACCAACGCTTCCATGAGGCTCTATATCTTTTGTGAGTACTGGGAGACCAGGCGTCACTGATGAATTTGGAAGCGTCGCATGAAAGGCCTGGGAGCGACCAGCGATCCCCGAAATTCGGCACGCCAACAGTAGGAGATTGCCGGATAGAACCAGGGGATGCGGATCGCCTAGGGGATCCAGCAACAGATTCCACTTCTGGGGAAGAAGGAACGGAACCGCACAACACATCTCCAGAAGGTCCGGGAACCATGGTTGAGCTCTCCACAGCGGAACAATGAGAATCAGCTCCGTTTGAAAACGTTTCGAGTAGGCCAGAACCCTGGGAATCAACATGAACGGGGGAAAGGCGTAGCACAGAGTGGACGGCCAAGTCTGAAGAAATGCATCTGTGGCCAGGGCTTTCGGATCCGGCCTCCAGCTGAAGAATAGAGGGAGTTGAGTATTCAGGCGAGACGCAAACAGATCTAGGTGACAATGACCCCAAGTCCGACGGAGAATGCGAAAAATGCGCGGGTGAAGGCGCCAATCGCTGAAGTCGCGAAGATGGCGAGAGTTCCAGTCCGCAATCTGATTGCGGCAACCGGGAAGATATTCGGCAATAACTGTGATCTTCTGTTGAAGACAGAAGTGCCAAAAATCCTTGGCGATCTCCGCCAAAATCTTGGATCGTGTTCCCCCCAACTTGTTGACATACCGGACCGCTGAAACGTTGTCCATGCGGAGAAGAATACAACAATTGGTCTGATGAGGGGAGAAACACCGAATCGCAAAAGACCCCGCTAGAAGTTCTAGGCAATTGATGTGAAGAGACAGTTCCTGGGGAGACCAGCGACCCCCGGTGGAGATTGGTCCGCACCTGGCTCCCCAACCCCAAAGGCTGGCATCCGATTCTATCACCAGATCCGGAGCGGAGCCGAACAGGGCTCGTCCATTCCAGGCCTCCATGTGGTCCAACCACCATTGCATCTCGCTCTTCGCATCCTCGGAAAGAGGAATCAGATCTGAATAGTGAAGACCTTTTTGGAGGTGACGAATCTTCAATCTCTGAAGTGCTCTGTAATGCAGCGGACCTGGGAATATCGCCTGAATGGAGGACGCCAGGAGACCTACTACCCGTGCTAACGACCTCAAGGACACAATCTGTCTGGAAAGAACAGACCTCAATTCTCTCTTGATGTACCGAATCTTTTGGTGAGGTAATAAGAGTTGACAGGATAGGGAGTTCACTTGAAAACCCAGAAATTCGATTACTTGAGTAGGATTCAAGATAGACTTTTGCGGATTGACTAGGAAACCCAGGGATTGTAGAAGGTCGATAGACCATTCCAGATGGGTTAATACTGTGAGGGGTTTGTCCGCCATGAGAAGAATGTCGTCGAGATAGATTATCAGGCGGACACCCCGAGCACGCAGACATTCCACTACAGGCCTCAGAAGTTTCGTGAAGCACCAGGGTGCTGACGAGAGGCCGAATGGGAGAACTGTGTATTCGTACCATATTCCTTGCCAACTGAATTGAAGAAAACGACGATGAGGCTCGTAAATGGGAATGGAAAGATAGGCATCCTTGAGGTCGAGCCGAACCATCCAGTCCCCTTCGCGCAGAAGATCGCGCAAAAGATGGATCCCTTCCATCTTGAAGTGTCTGTAAACTACACTTCCGTTGAAATCCTTCAAGTTGAGGACCAGACGATTGCCACCCCCTTTTTTCTGAACCAGAAAAACATTGCTGATAAACCCGTGAGGGTGGGGGACAGTTGACCTGATTGCCCCTTTGGCGAGAAGGGAGTCTATCTCTGCCGAAATAAACTTTTGGTCCTGAAGAGAAAAATGGAGAGGAGGAGGGGGGAGGGATTGATGTTGGGTCTGATAGAATTCTATTTTGAAACCTTGAACAGTTTGCAGAACCCAAGCATCGTTGGAGATTTGACGCCAGTTCTGGAGAAAAAAACGTATTCTGCCCCCCAGAACCACCTCGGAAAAACAAATCAAACTCACCTGAGGTATTAGAGTCTTGGTAAGCACTTTGGTTGCCACCGGAACGGCCTTTCCGGAATTGACCTCTCCCTTTTCGGGAAGGATAGAAATTTGAGCGGGTGTTGTAGCCGGAGTCCTGACCCCCGCCTCTCTGGGACTGATAACCTCTCTGGGAGGAGTTATTGGAGCCACGGCCGAACGAGCGTCCCCTATGTCGTCCGGCCCTGGCAAAAACCGGACGAAGTGCACGCTTGATAGAAGCTTGCGCCTTATCCAAACCACTGAAGGTTGCTACAAATTTAGTAAGTTCCTTTAGGAACGGTTGGCCAAATAAAAGACCCTGTGCCACCGGACCAGACTCGGAAGTGGAGAGTTCCGCCAATTTCGGGTCAATCTTTAGAAGAATAGAGCGGCGACGCTCACTAGAAATGGCACAATTTGCGTTGCCCAACTGGCAAATAGCCCTCTGAGCCCATTCTATGAGTTCATCTGGATCCACAAGAGATTCTGCTTCCTTGGCCTGAAATCCGAGATCAAGGATCTTGGTGAGGGGTCCCATTAAATCCAACATTTTATCTTGGCAGGACCGCCAAGATCTGTCCAGACCCTTTTTAGGGTCCTTAGCAAATTTCTTCAGATAGGAAAGCATTGTGGGGTCAATTTCAGGAGTGTCTGCCAGGTGATCTGCAAGATCAGGGCGAGGGCACTCGGAGCGGAGGCGAGCTCTAACCTCTTTTTCAAAAGGCTGACGGATGTGCGCCTGGACATACTCAGCTACTGCAGGAGAAGGAAGCCATGAAGATGAATGGGGGTGATATATCTCTGAAGGCTCAAAGGTTAGGACTTGCGGATGAGTAGGAGCGTCCACGTAATGCTCCTTGCGAGCCTTCTTGCGTGGTGGAGGAACATCCTGGTCAGATGAGGAAGAAGGAGGACCGTCAGAGTCAGTGTGACAGGCTGCCGAGGTAGAAGCGCCTTTCAAAGGACTGGAGGAAGCCTTTTCTGAGGCTAGAGTTTTAGCCAAACGTTTGAAATCCGCCCTGTGTGGATTTATGGGGGATTTGGAAGAGCGAGAAGAAGGCAACCAACCTTGCTGCTTTGCATATTGCGTCAAATGACGCTTCAATGGGTTAATAGCGTGGACCAGGGCTTTGGTAACGGAGTGCTGAACTCCTTGGTCCAATGCTTCGACTAAATCTTGCTCAAGGAAACCTGAGCTCTCCTCTTCGTAAGAGTAATCATCTTCATCAAAATACTCCTCCATTATTCTTAGTTTCACTGGAAAAGTGAAAGTAATGCCCACCAAATGACAATTTAATGTCAATTAATATTACAATGCCAAAGGCACAATTCAGGGGGAGTGAAAAAACCCCACAGCAAGCCAATTAATGGACAGAAAAAAGGCTGACCAAAAATAAATAATTAAATTAATTGTGGAGGGAGGGCTTGCTGAGTCACTCTAGGCAGAGCCTATGCGTAATTATACAGCCCCAGGCCTTTAACCAGCAAAGGGCGTCGATGGGGCTGAAGAGAAGCTGAGGCAGTGGGCAGCGGTGTGGAGAACAACCGATTCCTGATCTCCGTGTGAAAACACGGTTTGTAAACAATGAAAATGGCCGCCGCGCATGCGCGGAACGGCCGCCTCAGTTCGTATGTAAATAGAGAAGCACGCGCGTTAGCGCGAGCTTCTCAGCCCCTATTCTCCCACTCCACCGAATTCGGACACCGACGCTCGAGCGAGCGTCACGCCCCAAGGGAGGTGAGACCACGCTCCCTGCATGCGCGCCGCGCGAAGCGGAGCAAACGAAATAAATAAACCGGGACAGCGCGCAACAATGTAGCAATAGCTAAATACAATTTGGAAGCGAGCGCGTCCCAACAGTAGTGCACAGACAATAATGCAACAATGTAACAGTAGTAAAACGAAAAAGGCACTTAACTGGCTGCGGAGCAGCAAAGAAAGAGGACGTACTATCTATTGTTGTACCTTTTATAGGAGAGACTCTATGGTTGTCACGTGGTACCCGGTACTCATGGGTACTGTAGTTTTTTCGTTTCATAAACGGTTCTGATTGGCTGCTGGGCATTTCTAATAAAGAAATGAGAAAGCATAATCGGAGCCTCCTGTCCTGACATAGAATTCTTGTTTGTAGGCAGTTGGAGCTGCGTGTAAGATGGCTGAGGTGAATAAACCCTACCTAACACATTCTACGTGAGATGAAGTATTCTTTTGGTGAAGTCACAACTTTACATACTGCAGGTCAAATATTTGAGAATAATTGTAGTTTTTGTCTTTCTTTACCTGTATTGCTGTTATTCAGCTGTAAACACTAGACTATGGATTTAAAAAAAAAATACATTCTCGTGTTTGTTTCGCATGTCACGTGGCAATACTTCTATAGCTTGCACAGAACTACGATCACTACACCGGGAATATGCGAAAGGGAGAGAAGATAGAAATAGGCGTATGGGTTGCTAATCGAAAACGAAGAAATTCTTAAAGCGAAAATCTAAGGGTGAAAAAGCAGTGGAAATACTGGAGAATCAGAATTTATAAAATGAATGAGCTATGTGGCAAAAAAATGGGAAAGAATAAGGAATGGGCGAAGACACCGCTTAAAGAACGTAGACCGCTTAAAGAACGTAGTTGGGGGTGTAAGGATTCTGTCCCTGATTACCTCTCAGAAGTTCCTTCCATCAGGCGCTCGCAGATCCTGCTGTGGTGCTCTTTCTGCTCATCGATCCGCTTAACTTGCAGACTCCCCGCGAGTCGCCATGTTCCTCCTGGCTGGAGTGCCGTTTCCAGGCAACGGAGACGCTATCAAATGTCCTGGGAAGGCGCATTCCACATCGCAGGTCTATGACGAAGCTCTCAAACTACAACTCCCATCATTCTCCTTCAGTGTTTGCCCTCATGTTGCACGGTCTCGTGGGTCTTGTAGTTTTTTTTGTAGTCCATTTTCAGCCAAGTCGTGGGAGAAAATAACACGAGTAAACATCTGGAACGAACAAATCAAGGAGAAAGAAAAAGGACTAAAGCGGAGGTTTGTTTTGCCTTTAGCCAAAATACGTCAGAAGTCTAATGACAGCCATATGTGAACGGAGAGCTCTGCCGGCATTAGTCCGTAACAGGACGAAATTGTAAGACTTAAACTAAAAACTATACTTTTTTTGTCAAATTAGTAATCACTGTTGTGGATACTTATGCACGTGTTTTTTTTATTAATTTGGTGAGCGTTTACATAGTACTAGTTTTTGGATCATATTGGTCTAGATAAAAAATAGCGCATGGCTACCTACTATTGGTATATATTTTAATAACGCTGTATGGAAGATCATTTTGCTTCTCTGCCTTTCGTTTAGATAGTCGCCCAACAGAGAGATGCATTTTAAGATGGCTCGCAGAGTGGCTTGCCTGACCTCGGCGTCATCCGAATAAAGCCGCCATAATGATAAGGTGAATGTAAGTATTTCTTGAAATGCTAACGTCTCTGAATGTTGTATTGAGTTTAGAATATAGTCCCTTAGAATTTAGATGTATATTATGTTCCTGCTTGTTAACTTTGGAATAAACATGTATTTGAATGCCCATTGTTTTTTTTTTTTTTTTAATTTAACGAGATTCCGTTCTTGACGTTGTACTTAGGCTTTTCTTTGGCTTCTTTACTACGTGCTCCGTTTCCCCTACCGTCCCGAGGTTCCGTTAGGAAGCACTGACACTGCCTCTCTAGCAGGGCTGCTCGGCTCCTCCCACTACACTACGTCAGCCTCCGAATCAACCAATGAGCGACGCACAAGTCGAGGAACTGGAGGGGCAGAACAGTTGGCTTATTTCAAGATGTCGTCGAGAAGCGGAAAGAACGGGCTCCTGGAGAAAGTAATGAGCTGGGGGCGCAGCGCGGTGGCTGGGGGTGGTGGGGAAGTGGAGTTTATTTAGTTACTCCCGAAGAGGTGTGCTCTGCAGCGCCCTACAGTAGAAGGGACACCAAGATCTCTATTCTTCGGTGCCCCTGTATCCCTGCTGTGCATCCTCATAGTTCCTACCCACAGGGCGCCCTAACGGGCGGGGGGTTATGGTCCCAGGGGAGCCCTTGTGGATTGTGAGGAGGGGGATCTGTGATTACAGTTATACAACCTTCCATGCGATAGCCATAGCGGGGATCGCAGCTGTCCAGTTGTAAATGTGCTTTGAGATTTTGGCTATCTGCTGAGCTAGTGTCAAGTACATTTCAGTTGATTCCAGATGTGTCTTAACTGATAATCGGCCTCTTGTGGTTTCAGTTAGTGCATTATTTAACAATGTCATTGTTTTTAAGCTGAACGCAGTTTGTTCAGGTGCCAATCCATATGTTGCACCTGAGTCCAGTGAAACCTACTTATAACTGGTCAACTGCCAGGTTTGAGCACGAAATCTCTTCTGAAACCCTCTACCTTAAATTGCACCGGACTGATATCATATGTGGAAGGGGGTACCAAGGTGGAGCATTTTGGAACTGGCTAACCGTTCTGAAAGATCTTTCCTTTATTCCCAAAGTTACAAATTATAGCACTAAAATTGATCTTTTCGGAAGGTACCCTTCTGCTAATTAATCGTTTGCTGCAAACCAGTAACTAATCTTTACAGAGAATATGCTTCTGACGAGGCAGTTAAGCTCGTGGATCCAGTAAGTGCTGTTTTTTTTCTTCCAGTTTGACTTGTCTATCGCTTAAACATTTTGCCACGTAAAGCAGTTGGACTACCTGCAGTACAGCCCTTGAGTGGATGTGTGAGCGTTTCGGAGAAGGGGCGCTCCTTCTAGTTGAAATGTTATAGAAAAACAACTACAAAGGCATATTTGCCCTTTTGGCTATTAATTCCATCTGGACACCGTCCTTTGTGTCTCTAAACATTGGCTATTTTTTTCGAGACCCCCTACCCCCTTTGCTGTTAAGTGTCTTGATATGATACCTGTATGTCACCTTGACAGCCTGCTGACATACTAATCAACCTAACCCATTTCTTTCAGAAAGCAGGTTGGAAGAACATGGAGGTGAAAGGGTTTTCGGTCATCTTCCCAAGCTGTCTTGTCCTCTGTTACATCTTCTTAGGCACACATTACAGAGGGACATCATTGCTTTCCTCTCTTATTCTTTGGGAGGGCGGGCTAGATTTAGCAATCCCCATGCATAAGTAACTGACGGGGCCCTGTGCCAACTGCCACCATTTACTGGAGCCTCCAGCCCTGCCTCATGTCTCTGCCGATTCAAGGAGACTGACTGATCAGTGGCAGGAGACTGCTCTATGGAATACTGTCTGTCACCGCCTTACCCACCTTTCTCATCAGCCTGTCACAGCATTAAGTGTTAACTTAAGAGTGCTGGACGGCAGGTTGTTTGAAAATAAAGTTGCTTACATCAAACACAACGGAATCAGGCTGCTTTGAAGGCATAGCCAGTACATCCTCAATGGTTAATCATATGAACACAACAGAACTGACTGCCTATTGTGTATGAGAAGGAACGCAATGAAGGCCCTCACCCACCTGGTAGGTGGCATGCTCCATCCTTTGGCCCCTCCTTGCACTGAACCCGAGGATCTACCCACCAGTTACTAATGTCCAATGGATTAATAGGGAATTTATGAGGGCTTTTATTAATTTTTTAAATTTTTTTAAAGGAATTGATCTATGTACGCTTTTAAAATCCCTAGTTTAAAATTAATTTTACCCGCTCTCCTCAACCGCTTATTTTTTTTGGTGCAGTCTTATATAGCGGGAACTTGACCTGAAGGTATTGGAATGCTTTACATGAGCACCAGTTACGTTATACAAGGACACACGTTCATTGTTTTGTGTGTTTTTTTTTAGGGTTAGGAATGGGGAGATTGTGGTTTGCCCAGAATCACAGGATGTTGAACTGACCCGAGACTCAAACCTGGTTCCCCACTGCCAACGTCGGCAGCTCTGGCCGTTACGCCACATCCTCTTCCACTTTGTCAGTGTTTCTCTCTCCCACACATCTACCAGTTGGCAGGCCTCAGTTTTGTCTTGGGTCTGGTACGTTATCTTCTTCTGGAATATGATCTTCTCTTGCTCTCCTGCTGCCCCTGTGGTAATGGTGTACATCAGGTTTGAACCCATTCACATGCCCTGTCCAAACAAAATTCTTAAATTACAGCAGAGCCAATGCACTGGATAGCACTCTATTCCCTCATGCACAGTTCCTCCCCAAGAGAAGTGGTTTACTTCTTCGACTCCATCACTCCCACGTTCCTAACCTCTCCTGTTGCTTTTCCTTCTGACACCCTAAGCCCCTGCCAGGAACCTAGGGATACAGCTAGCTTAACCACAGAATGTGGCTTGAGTTCTCAGTCACTTCCACTGCACCCACCGGCATACTGTTAGTGGACCTGACAATAACTGAGTTTGATGTGGTGCTGGTGCCTTTGTTTTTTTATTATTGATCTAGACGAAGGGGTATCATTTAATCTTGTTATACACACCTGATTAAACAAGCATTGAAAATGCAATAGGTCTCGCCTTTGATTAAGTTAAAGCCATTGCTTTGCTATACAATACCATTAGCAAAGCAAATGGCTTTAACTTAATCAAAGGCGAGACCTATTGCATTTCCAAAGCTTGTTTCGTTTGGTGGTTTGTGGATGGACACAGAAGTAAGTCCCTGTTGGTTGCTGGGTCGACCAGGGGAGGGGTTCTAGGTAAGCGCAGGGTTTGTGGCTTTAGTACTGAAGCTGAAAAGACATCTGCTTCCAATAAGCATCCCATGGTTTTCACGGTGTTGCTGGCAGTTCTCTGCCGTAGAAATTCCTTGGTGCCTTAAGTCCTTGTTTTTGTTGGGGCGTTTTGTTTCTGCCAAAGCTCTCTCGTTTCTCCAGTTTTCCTTTTCTGTTTACGTTTTAGCCTGAAAGCCGGGTGCTGCAACACCCAAACTTATATTAAATTAACTCCAAGACGTCTAGTCAACCTTGTAGCCCACGCCGCTCGATTAAGCATGAACATTGGAGCGCTTTACATGATGCTCATGTAAAGCGCCCCAATACCTACGGGTCGAGTTTGCACTATATAAAACTGCACACCCAAAAACATTACAACACTTTAAATATTCTGTTTGTGAGATTGTGTCTGACTGAGCTGAGCCTTTATCCCAACTGATAGTTACCCCGGATCCTTGTTTGTAGTCCCCTATAGGCATTCATCTACCCCCTTTCCCCCCCCCCCCCCCCACCCCCCACACATACACACAACATCCCGTTTCCAAGTTGCAGGGCAGCCGGACACTGGCAATAACTTATCTGAAGCACTTAACATGGCCCACTTGAGACCGCTCGTCTCAGAAATGCCCCCAACACAGTGTTTTGAGATTAGTGAAGTAATTTGTATCAGTCGTGTTGGTGTGTGCTTTTTTTTCTTAGGGGTGGGTGGCTGGGATGGGAGTGCGGAGGCTTACTCGGGGAAGGATAAATCGGTGGTGATGCGAGGTACTGCACGGTTTGTGTGAACGCGTTTATCGGCATGTATTCTGTCAATGGAGACCCGAATCACCAGGCCCAGGCAGGCCTGCGCGCTGCTCCCTTTAAAACTGCGACCAGACTTGCTGGCAGCAAATGGGGCTCTCTTTTCCAAAGTGCGCTTTTGTGTCCAGGCGGTGGGGTGGGTTTCTGCCTTCATGGAACGCCACACTTGGCAATCCCCCAGATGGCACCAGGCGATGTCGCGGCGCTAAGGGAGCAAGTTACGTCTAAGCACATAGGGGAGTGGCAGAGATGGAGGCAAGTAACTAGCGTGTAACCATTCACTTGCAGCACAGAGCACTAGACGCGACCTGTGCGAATGGCTAAGTGGTTCCCACTTTCTCCAGAGATGAAAAGAAAAAGAAGCTGCAGTGTAGACTGCGTGTGTGGGCACAATAGCACTACCACATCTACCAAGAAAGCAGGGAGGGGATGTTGCATACCCAATAGAGCTGCCGACCTTGGAGCGGGGGAAGTAGGTTCGAGCCTCAGCGTAGGTTCTGCATCTTTGGATTCTGGGCAAATCACCTTATCTCCCCGTGGCCTCCATGAATGAATGTGGCCTTGTGAACACAACTGGTGCTAATGTAAAGCACTCCAATACCTCTGGGTCGAGTTCGCGCTATATAAATAAGCACAAAAATAGCCAATGGGCAAGGCTGCTAGATTCTGAAAGTAATTGCAGTTTAAGAGTAGAATAATACAGAAGTAACTCTTGGTTTTTCACTTTCGCGGCTCCGGCGCATTGTCTGTAAAGCAAAAACAAGGGTTTTTCACTTTTGCGGCTCCATGCTCAAAATACCTCCGGTTCGAGTTCGCGCTATATAAATAAGCACAGAAAAGCCAATGGGCAAGGCTTCTAAATTCTGAAAGTAATTGCAGTTTAAGAGTAGAATAATACAGAAGTAACTCTTGGTTTTTCACTTTCGCGGCTCCGTGCTCAATTGGAATGAGAGGTTACTTGGAGGACACGCGCATTGTCTGTAAAGCAAAAACAAGCCTTCGGCATTGTGTGGAAAACATAGTGCGTCCCAGCTAATGAAGCAGAGTGTGTCATGTCGCAAGTGAGAGATTGAATCCCCGTTGGTGGAGCCAAAAGGAGACAAGGCGGCAACAAGGAGGGGCTAAGAAGCCTCCTTTACAATCACAAGCCAGCGTTTAGCATAGAAGATGACACCAGCCAATGAGGAAGATGGGTGGGGCTTCAACTCCGCCTCCGAGAGCTTTGGAATCTGGATTGATTCCAAGAAGCTCTCGGATGCTTAGAGCAGCGCATGCGTGCTGCTTTCGACATCCGAGACCTAAAAAGGTGTACACTGGATTGATGCCCCAATTTTCAATTTGAGGTCGATGTACTATTTTTACGTAACAAAGTTGCACTATCTCTTCCTTTGATTGGTTGCTCGTGTCTTCCCGTTGCTCCGGTATAGATTCTCCGATTTATTTATTTTCCTCCCTTTTTTTTTTTTTTAAGGCGATTTCTATAAACATTATGCATATATAGCAGTGCATAAATGAGCATCTAGTATCATTACAGGAAATTCTCTGTTCCTCAGGCTTGGTTCCAATCTTGCAGCATAAGATGCTTCAGTTCTGTTGGCTGCATTTGTGCAAGCCCTAGTCCTGCATCTTGAAGTTTTGCTATATTTTTCAGTACCTAGATATCCACATACAAGTACAGGCCCTGCAAAGATGATTCATTTTCAAAAGGTTAGTTATGCCTTTAGGTCTTTTCACTTCTGTTACTGTTGGCTTTGCTTTCCAGAAGATAATCTTCTGTACCCTTGTCACCTGCATGCTGGCTGCCAGCAATGCTTGCTCCAACTTTAGAGGTGAAAAATTGAAAACTAGTGCGATAACTGGAGAATAAAAGAAGAATGTGATCTTGTATGGAGAAGAGAGGGACAATGGCTCAAGAGCAGCGCTATGAAGTGCATTATAAGAAAGATGATTGTAAATAAGCTTCGATATTTGGGAAATCAGTCCCAGATTGTAGTAGAAAGTAATATACATGGAAAGGGGCAGACTGAGCACATGAGGGCGATGATTGACTTTCTGAAAAGAATTGACAAATTAACAGCCATAGAAAATATCCGTGGGTGGGAAGGCTTGGAAAGAAATTGTAGTACGCAGTTGAATGACCTGGAACTTTTAAAAGGAAGCTTGATCGTCATCCGAGATGGTATAAGTTGGCCTGGCGGTAAGTGGGGGTGGGTTGTGTCCCCGCCCCAGGCTTTCCAGTTTGTGATGTGTTATGCAGAACGTTAACATGGTAAACCCAAGGGCAGCGTGTTGCCTGTGCCACATGGGTCTCTCACTTCCCTCTCCAGAGGAATATGTACCCATAGGCATCTCGGCAAGCTTAGGAGTACCAAATCAAAAATAGATTATGAAGTGTGCAAGTGACTTGTTGGCATGCTTTATCATGGCAAGTACATGTGGGAAGTGGCTGACCCAGGCTGGATGGAGTGGTGGGTTCAAGTAGCTCCCCTATAGGTGGCGCTGAACTTGAGAAGCTTGGTAGATACATCTTTGTCTCCTTTACTGGCAACCACAGGTCAAGTGCAGTGTTTGAGGGGATTTCACTGCCTGCACCTGTCCTCCTCCCACCCTGCTGCTCTTACACAGCATGCGCTTGAACGACTGTCAGGATTTTGCCTACTTGTCCCTGTCTATCCCCTTCTTTCAAACCATAAATGACCAAGCATGTGACAACGAGCTTCTGGCAGTGTATACAATATAAACTCTGGTAGTGTGGGTCAAGTGGTTATTCTGATGATTCTGGCACCTGCTAACGCAGCTGGAGCAGTCCTTTGTGTAGCCGAGAGCTACGCTCTTTCCAAAGTTTCACTTGAAAGTGTTGCATTCGGGTAAGTGGATGGATGCAGGCGGTGCCTTGGTAGATGTTACCACGGTCTGTCAGAGGAGTACTGTGGGATAAATATCTTGTACAAAAGAGTTGAATGATGAACAGGAATTATACTTCACGTTATATTTTGGGTAGAGATCGTCTACCTAGACATTAGCCCTTCTGTTGCCAAAAGGGGCCTCGTGGACCATTGCTTTTGCCACTCGGTAGCTACCAGACCTGTGTGGTGGTATTAATACTGCGCCTGATATTGCGGTATTGCAGATTCATCTGCTGTATCACGGCTATTTGTGTTTTTACACTTGTCAGTATTAACTTAGCACATCTGCAGCCAACAGTCCGCCTTCAAAGTCTGCCATGTTGGTGGTCTGGGTAGAGGGGCTAATGGGTGGACGAGGAGGGTGCATGGCAAGAAATCACTTTTTTACAATTGCTTTCCAGATCTACAATACATTTTTCAGCTCACTTCATATTTTACAGTTTATCTAGTGGGCTTGCTGGTAATCATTAGGAAATCGGTTAAATGCCACTTCCGCCTTTAGAGCTGCTTCCCCAGACCTGCCCACCTTTCTTTGAGATTGGCTATGTTTATAATAAAATAATTCATTTATATGACTCTGTGGTTCTAATCATTAGTTCTGCCTTGCCTAAATATTAGTACTGCAGATCTTAACAGGTACCCATTGAGGATTAAAACCTCATTTTGTAACTTACAGTAAGTAAAGTGGATCTCTTGAAATGCCTTACAGCAGTTTTACTGGACCCCTCCTTTGACCCCACGTTTATACATTTTGAAGTGTGTGGCTGCCCTCCACCTATGACCACACATTTTTTGCTTTTGCAATGTAGTTGAACCTTTGTTGCCTAGCATGCAGGCTTTGCACGGAACCCGCCTGGCACCATCAGGACCAGCAGGTTCTGTGCAAAGAAGTGGAGTTCTCGTACAGTTGGGTAGTGCAGTATGTTTTCTTTTGTATGCTCGGCATAGACAGAATCAACCGGAGAAGGGTGATGTCACGGCCTGTTTGGTTACTCTGTTGTGACGAAAATGTCAGAAAAGGAAAATGGAAAATGTGATAAATCACCCTTCAAAGACGGGTAGTTTGGCAGCTGTTTTGTCTCCTCACTCAACTGTAGACTAGGAAATGCACCATGTGTTTTGCAATCAAAATCTTTCACTCTCCTCTCGTGTTCCAGTGGAAGATCGATGACAAACCGGTGAAAATTGACAAATGGGACGGATCTGCTGTGAAGAACTCCCTGGATGATTCTGCCAAAAAGGTAATGCCTGAAAAAGCTAAGATTGATATGAGAGTGGCCCTGATGAGAATGTTTATCTCAATTTTTATAATTGAAAATATAACTCTTAAATGGAATCGGAAGGGGTGGATTAATGGCGCTGTAGACAAAAGTCTTGAGCTCTGCGGATGTCCAGTTTTTGTTGTCACTCTGCTACACAACTTCCCTACAGCTTGCAGTTGCTCAGCATAACACATTGTGTCACATAGTAGTCAAGCGGTGAGCCTATATTTAATGTGTAATGAATCCCTGTGAGCAGCTATTGCTCATGTTTTACCGAAGATTTTTCAGTTTTAGATGTTTGCTTATCAAAGGAGCATAATGAGGGGGCTGCTAATCGCAGGATTGCGATCTAGGGGATAAATAGGCAGCGATGTCTGTTCTTTTAAGGGCCACTATGCTGTACTTGAATGACTTGATATTCTGTAATCCCTCGCCCACAAATTGGATACAATTACATTTTACTCGCTTAAATGTCGGAGAAGTTGCGACATTTTATGTGGCAAACTGAATATTGAAGAGTGATAGAGTTTGAACGTGTAAAACGAGAGTTGACCATGCTGAATGTATTTGTCAGGGCTGTCACGTTACGGATAGTTGAAGCAATCTTGGAAAAATGTTATCAAGGAGGCCAGGTAATTCGGCTCCTGAATAGAAAATGCACTATCACAGTATGTGAGTTGTGGTCAGTGATTTTTGTTAATACGCTTCGGTTTCTTTAAGATTATTTGCTGTCTAGTAAACTTACTCCTATTGTGGACTATATCAAAAACTTACAAATGGGCTTTGGCCCAAACCATTGCTTACCCTTGTTGTCGCTCATAAATGCTTGCTTTTTATCCAGTGTTTTTTTTGTTTTTGTTCATTTTGTTTCTTTGCCCTGGAGCAAAGCCTTTTTTTTCACACTCCATTGGAGTGCATGTGTTTACTTGCTTGCTCCTCCGAGTGATGCTTCCCTCCCCCAAACATATGTTGTTACTTCCTAATCGCCCCTCTCCACCTTCAACCTCATCAATTGCTTGCCCCACCCGTCCCAGGCTCTTTTAATACATTTTTAGGGCCTTCTCTTGCTCACCTTTAAGCACCTCTGTTGCTCCCTTGCCCTCTAGCCAGTCCCCCATTGCTACACCCAACCCGCTCCTCTGTTTACACCTAAAGGTCTATCACCCTGGGCCTCAACCGCTCCATTTCTTTAATTATTTGGGCGGACGCAGTAGCAAATTACTGTTGGGCACTCAACCTTATAGTAGGCTATTTGGCACAAGTCAAATCCTTTTTATTAAAAAAAAAAAAAAAAACATTTAATGTAGTTTTATTTTTGTAGGTCTCGCCTGACCCAGCGCATGCGCTGGTCTGGCGAGACTTATTGAGAGGGCTCCAAAAAGTGCTACCAGGCCAGCCTAGAGCTACAGTGCATGTCCGCGCGCCGCGCTTTACCGCGATTACTTTCACGGCCGCTTTGATGTTTGATCGAGATCACGAACACTTTCACGGCCGCTTGGCATAGCCAATAGGTCTCGCTTTCGGGACCTTATAAGTATTTAGTTATGCAACTGTTGCATGGCTAAACACTTATAAGGTCCCAAAGGCGAGACCCATTGGCTATGCCAATGCTTGTTTTATATACGGATTCAGCCTGGATTGGTAAATAATAAAAAAACGCCTGCACCATTTCAAACGCGCACATGCATGGTTGCCACTTGTGCACGTATGTCATAACATATGCACGTGCCTATGAAATGACGTGGCTACCAGCAGTGGTTGCCTCATTGCACCTTTGAAATATATTTCCTCCAGCAATGTGATCCTTAGCCTTCCATGCGCTCTGTAAACGGGTGCTCTACTTAGGGGCCGGACCCAGGCCCAGGGAATCAATTTTGTCACAAAGGACGCGGCACTCAAAACTTGACTTTTTGAGAAACTTTAATCTCGTATCAGAAGCTCAGTCCGACGCGTTTCAGCCTACACTTGGCTTTTTTCACGGTAAGTGAGACATCTTCAGTTTCCACTACTTATCCCATTTACCTCAATGTGGCATTCTGGGAATTGTAGTGTCAATTACATTTACAAAAACAATTTAACGACAAATCTTTGCCACTTTCGCCATGTCTTTCATAAATCATACATCATTGACATTGTCAGTTCTGGGATGTAGTACCCATGATTATTTTATTTCACTGGTTATATGGTATAGTACCAACACTTGCTTATATATATTGTATGTTTTTCAATAATACTATGGGTACGCTACATAGACGACCTGTTTTTAATTTGGAATGGCACTACACAGGAATTCAATCAATATTACCGAAAACTGTTGGATAACAATATCGGCCTGGAATTCACATGCAATATAAGCAAGCAAGAAATAGACTTTCTAGACACCAAGGTCTACATTGAATCGAATCAAATTCACACAACCTTATTCCGTAAAAAAACATCAACTAATAGCATCCTACATGGGACAAGTTTCCACCCAAAATGTCTCATGTGTGAAAAAAGCCAAGTGTAGGCTGAAACGAGATTAAAGTTTCTCAAAAAGTCAAGTTTTGAGTGCCGCGTCCTTTGTGACAAAAAAAAAATATATATATTTGGGCTGATGCTGCATGCCATCGGCATTAATCCTTTATGGGGCTTGCCCATTAAACCTGGGAACCGGAGCTCTATGTCCAAATAAAAAGCATTGTTTCCGTTGGGGAAATACTCTTATCCAAGCCTGTAGGGCAATTGAGTTGTATTAAAATGATTTCATGTCACAAAATAATTATTTAACTGATATGTGCAGAAAATACCGATAACACTTAAATTCAAATAAATAGTATGTGTTGGTTATAGAAGTATTGTCATAAATTCATTCACACATTAAATGTATTGTTAACTAAACATCTCTGAGGAAACAAGGTGCTGTAGTGCAGGGTAAAGTGAAAGACGCAGAGCATAGTGTGGCGAGGTGTGAAAAAATAATTCAATACAAATATAAAAACGTCTGTCTGACACGAACGGGTCTAGATTTTTTTATGCTGTGATACAAATATACAACGGTCCAATCAGAGCGGAGAAGGAACCGTACGCTTCGACCTCCGTGGCGAACTGCGACGAGGTCATCCTAAGGATGGTGTCTAGGACGCCTATAAGATGGCAATCTAATAACAGATGGGTAAAAATCCCAGATGAAAGCGCTACCATGTTACTTAACACGTGTGAGTAAACTTAACCGTATTCTTGTTTTGTGATGCTTATCGTGAAGCGCCTTAAATAAACATATAATGTTCGTTCTTCAGGCAATAATTAAATTAACCATGGCCTTCGGAGCGGTGAAAGAGTCTTTTATTTCTGCTGTCTGTCTGCTAACTGAAAGTGATCATTTAACTGCTCTGAAGACCGTGGTTAGTTACCTTTTCTTTTCTCTACTACACATTGGAAAACTGACAGTTAAGATAAGACGCACCATTGGAAAAAAAGTCTTTTCGCTTTTGGTTCGGGGAGTGCAATATGTCCACTAACATAACTTGAGCATTTGCTCAGTATAGTGCCTTAGTACACATTCATGCATCTAGTCTGCTTATTTCACCCTACTGGGAAAGGTTTGGGAAATACTTGCGGGCGGAGGGGATTAATCTTTTATTCGTCAGCAAATGTGCCTTACATAATGTTACTAAGTACCAATACTACAAAATGCCTGCCCTTTGATGCATCCCTGGCCTGGGTGCAAGGAGAAATTGTTCAGTGAGATTAGTATGCAGAATGTCCCAGAAATCAAGGATCCCAATGGTACTCAAAACCCCAAAAAGATTACGACATTCTACCCAACCTGGAGACTGATTCAGGGTTTCCAAATGTCACTGTGCTAAACTACTGCACCACTGGTTTCCCAGTGGTCTTTGTTTGGATCATCAGACACAGTTCTGGGGAGGAGATCAACCAGTGCCCTAGTTTATTAATTGAAAATACTGATGCATCTGACCTAGTATGTAGACAAGGGTGCCATGTGCACTGGATCTTACCTCCAACACAGCCAGTTATGGTTGAATCTCATGTTGGCATGGACACTCGCAGAATCTGGGCTTCTCACTGTAACTCCTGGCTCACCGGTTAGATACGGAGTTTAATGTTTGGGTGTAACTTATTATTTAAAATGCTATATCATCGAAACTGTAAGGACTACAGAGGCATTTCCCAAGGTTGTAGAAACTGGGCATCTCTTTTTAGCCACGGGACCCTACACTAAGACCTAGGATGAAGAGGAAATGCCTTCTTGTTGCTGTTGGGACGGCAGTCGAGTGGTAGATGGTCCCCAAAAATTTGAGATAGTAGAGGGAGAGTTTGCGATGGTGCAGGGTTACCGCATTTGCAATTCCTGGCACCCATGATGTTGCATAAGTTCTTTTGTTGTTTCTGGCTATCTGCTAGGTCTGCAGGCATATCTGTTAGGTCTTCCTGGTTCTTGGTCCTCCTACTGCCTTGGAACATTCTCCACACAGGCTCCATTCTGCTGGATTTCGTTGTTTGTCTTCCTGATGAGGGGCCTTGCCCTTTCCACACTGGGCATTTCAGCTACTTCCAAGGTGGGTCACATTAGCAAAGATTTTTCCATGGTTCTGGATCTAGTCTTAGTCATGAAGTGAACTTCAACACGGTCCCTTGTTCCTGGCAACCATGCCTTTGTGCGGGCACCGCAGAGCTTTTCCTTGAAGTCCAAATAAAATATAAGCCAGTATTTATTCTACTTCGGACTGATGGTAAATCAGACTAAATTAATTTCCATCAGAATAAATTAATTCTCAATCAACCTTTTGGAATTTGGAAATGTCAGACACCCCCAGAAGAATGCATCCTCATTAGCTTACTTCTTTGGCATTTGCAGTGCAGGAGATAGTCCCCAAATTCTCACTTAGTGTATCCCTGGTAAAGGCCACGCAGCCCAGTTCCTCCACTGCTTGGGGAGACTTGGCACCATTCCACTGAGTCAGCCTTGCCACAGTATGTTGGTCGTTGTGTCCGTTCAAATGAGAGCCACCTGAGGGAGAACCAACACTTTGGGCAAAATTCAATATTTGCTAGGGCGTGGCTTGACAGCCATCATGGCAGCCCCATAGTTGGAGAACTCCATCCCGTACTCTCAGATCCTTCATAATCCTCTATTGAGCCAAGAAAAAAACATGACGGCGATCTCCTGGTAACTGATTCCTCCAGAGCACCGTTTGCTGCTGGAAAAACACACCCTGTGTAGTCTACTGCAGAAACAGTGAATATTGGTCGGATGAGTGGAGGCGGGATCACCCCCATCAACATCATTGTCTTCTGACCAAGGTGGGCAGCACTCCAGCGGTGGGTGCTGAGCGGCAGGTGCGACTGTCCCTATGATGCATCGACCTGCTACTGATGAGTGGGCGACTGTCCCTATGATGCATCGACCTGCTACTGATGAGTGGGCCAATCTCTAAAGATGCCCAGCCGTTGAGCCTGATGACGCCAAAGTAGAGCAACTCTGGATGATTTGCCCTGCTTGGCCCATTGAGGTTAGGGCAGCTGGGTGCCTGGGGACTGGCCCTGTTTGCAGATGGTACCTATCATCGGTGACTTAACCTGTGCCACTGCAGGGTGGCAGCTGGGCCTGGAGGTGGCAGGAGTATCACCCAAAGAAAATGAATGAGCCGCAGGAGTTGTGGTGGCTTTGCTTGATGGTGTCTGAGGGCTGGATTGGACTGATCCCTCTTGAGTGGGTTGGTTGACCGCTCGAGCCTGAATGACCTGCTGGCCTGTGAGGGACTGTGGAGCTGATCATGGGCCCCTTCTAGGTGGGCTTTGACTTGTTTGGGGGGGGGGGGTGTCCCCTCCCACTCTTCTTTCTGCGGTGTGTGCCTGTGGGCCACATACACAGTGGGCTTCCTTCCTGAGTGGGCTCCTGTTGCTCTTCTGTTTGGTCCCCCTTTGTGGTGCTTTAGGCACACAGGTAGGACTAAGATAGTGACTACCTGTGCTGCCCTTCTGTGCATGCCTGTGTCCCTCTCCTTCTACAGAGACTTAGCAACGATTCCGCAGTTGCGGTGTACCAAAGCCCCCATGAGCATTATTGCACTGATCTTGTAAGCCCTCCACCCCCCGCCCAGATTGCTGGGCGTGTTGTATTGGGCCCCTCAATAGTCACCGTAATTCGGCCTGTGTGGCTATATCCTCCCGTAGTGAGCCCCCATTTCCATTATTACACTAGTCCTTCAAGCCCTATGGCCAGACCGCTGGGCTTATTGTCGTTATGGCTTCTCAGGCTGAGCGTATAGCAGCCTCCTCTCAATTGCTCTCTTGAATCCAGCCCGTGTGGCTATATCTTCCCTTAGCGAGACCACAGGCTCACTTGGTGTTCTTACTGCCTCCTCTCCTGACCTCATAAGAGACCAAAGAGTCCCAGGGCATACTCAGCCCAAGATCAACAAGATTACTAAATCCATCCCTAAAGGTGATTCAGACCCCAAAAGTGATGACCAGGGATCACCGATGGGGGGGATTGGAGTGAAGGTGAGGGCGTCCATATATGGCACAGCAGTCCTCCAGCAAGCAACCCTAATAAGACCGTTACTCATAGAAAATACTTTACCAGAGTGGTTGATGCTACAGTGGATAGATATAAGTTCAAAGATGGCGCACTCCACTTCCGACCCATATTTTGTCAAAGATGAGCCTCTGCAATTTAGCGTAAGCTTTATCCTCCTGATCATGGCTGCACATATAATTCCAGCTCTCATAATGTCTACTTTAAACTAGGCTATTTGTTAGCTCCTGCAGATGATCTGAGACACATTGCACATATGCAGGTGCCGGGCCACTGTCTTTACTATTAAACTAACCGTTAACTATTCCAGTGGTAGTGCCAGAGGGGGCTGGATGCTGCGTTGACCCAGAGTTCCAAGCACATAGTTTAAAAGAAACTAAAGGCTATTTCGCACAGACTGCGCATTTGGTGAATTCCTAAGTGGTAGTGTGGGAAGCTTTTATGGCCCATATTTGTCGTAAAAGCATTATTCACATTGCAAGTTGCAATAAACGTTAACTACAAGATGCAACACAATTGGAACAGACCTACCAGACACTAGAAGCACAACACCATACTTACCAAGACTTTCTTCTCAAACACAATATAGCCAACCACAGAGCCAGACTGCGACCGCTACTCCTGGACGAGGCAAGGACGGCCTGGCGTGCTACACAAAGTAGAATGTATCAGTGGAGTAACAAAGCATCAAAAGGTCTTCATTGGCTTTGTAGGTATAAAGAGTCCCCCAGACATATCCGCATGATCAGGAGTTCGGATGGGCAACTAGTGATTGGCTGGCAGGTGTATCATGAATGTGCAACTCATTATGCCCAACTATACTCTAGGGGGCAACTTTCTCGCTTAAGAGGCACTGGTAGACCTTATCTTCAATATCCCTGTTGGAAGAAAAAAAAAACTCCAGCTTACTGCAGGTAGATGAACAGATTAGAGTAGGAACTAGTGGAGGCTTTTGCACAATTGTAGGTTGGGGGACCCCAGTCCCAGTGGCCTACTGGCTGAATGCTTTAAATACACTGTCAAACAAGCCATCCCACTGATTAATACAATACTAAACAAGGCTGTTTGGGACAGAACATTACCATATGGCCTTAAAGTGACCAGTAGTATAATGATCCCTAATCCAGGTGTTCACCGATCACCCCTATACCTCTATGACTCATATCGGCCCGTCTGGCTAATTAATACTGAGATGAAAGGTATTGCAAAGGTCCTGGCGATACCCTTGACAGTGATCATGTCCCTTGTCCACCAGGATCATTGTGGATTCATGCCAGGAACATCTACTCCGGCTACATAACACCTTGACAGTGGTGGACAGTTTAAAGGGCCTTCTGGCCCTCCTGATGGTAGATTTTTTCAGCAAGATTTTCCTAGGATATTTATACACACTAGCTTTACACTGGAATGTGGGCTAAGGTCCAAATTGGTTGGGAACTTTAGAGTACTTCCCTGTTCAGAGGGGCATGCAGCGGTGTTGCCTTTTATCACCCTTGCTGTTCGCGCTCGCCATTGAACCATTAGCTGGGTGGCTTTGCATGGATTCCCTGGTGCACAATGTCAACTGGCCCTTTCTGCATATCAAGACGGAGATGGATTAAATAAGGGGCAAAATTGTTTTTCTAAATATGGGGCCCCTGATTGCTAAACCTGCTGTTGCAAGATATTGGAAGGGTCTACCCCTCTATCAATAGACGCTTGGGCGAGAGGTCTGGACATTGCATGTCCTTTGAACATGCCAGAAGCTGAGGCGATTGGCAGGCATGTAAGAGAATGACAATGTTTGCTGTGGGCCAACAAAGCTTAAAATCGGTGCCATTGATACTTTTGACTGAAGCAAGCACTGTTTGAACTGTCTGGGTTTGTGGGTGGGTGGGCGGGACTGTGATGTCGCAGGTGCTCATGTAAAGATTTACATGAAGGGGGCATGTGTCCTAACTGGGATAGTGCCAGTTTTTCTTGTAACTTATATCGCCTGTTCTAAAATCCAAAAATGCTAATAAAGTGGTTTAATAAAAAATAAAAAAACTTCACTAGGGCATCACTGGCATCCCACATTGTCTCCCAGCTTCATGTTTCTGTAAGATGGCAATGCATGCTCACGACCCACACTTGAGGGAAAAGGGGAATGAAGGACTTAGTCACTTGAGGGAAAAGGGAAATGAAGGACCTAGTTACTGGGGCAAAATTCATTTTACCAGGATGGCCTGAGGGGTTCTTGCCCTTTGGACTACAGGTAAAAATGCCTACACCTTGAACCTAGAATGGACTCTCCCAGTGGCCTTTTTTCAAGAGCAGTAGGCAATGTTATATGCAAGAGTAAGTTTGCTTTGGGTTTGCAGATTGCCATATCCAATTACCAGGACAAATCTCTGTGTAGGCCTGAAAGTTGGAAGACAGGGTGAGTTTCAGAGGTTTACGTACCATGCAAGAGCCTTTGTCCTTACAGTCATGTTTTTAACCAAAGTGAGGGGGCCTCTTATAAATGAATGTGTAAACTGATTCGGGGGAGACTAGAGGGGCAGTGCAGACATGGAAAAGTATTGTTTGGGTTTTTAGCAAAGAATTTTGTATTTTTTTCACATTTGTTATTTAAAAAAACAAATCTTTTTTTTTTTTTTTTTTTTTTGCTGCATGAACTTAGTTCCTCTTTTTTGTGATGTACCAGTAGTAGCCTCTGTGTAGTAGCAGCGCCAGGGCTGTCATTGGTATGACACGGTGCAGTTACTGCGCCACCTAGTATGACCCTACAGTGGAGTGACAAAAAAACCCGCCATGAAGCCTATGAGCGCTCTCCATACTTGGAGATAGAATACAGCAATGACCGCATAGGACAGAAACACCATACGTGCACTCATTGGGAAGCAATAGCTAAACTGATTAACAATTGCTGAGAATCCTGTGCAAATCATCATATACTTAGGAATTATAAAACCATGTATAGAAAATGGCCATTGAATGGTGGAAAAGAGGAGGCATAATTTTCTCTTGTTTCTTTGCAGGTACTCCTAGAAAAGTACAGGTATGTGGAGAATTTCGGTCTGATTGATGGCCGCCTCGCCATCTGCACTATCTCCTGCATCTTTGCAATTGTTGCCCTGGTCTGGGATTACTTGCACCCGTTTCCAGAATCCAAAACCGTCCTAACCATCTGTGTCGTATCATATCCTTTAAGTGGCATCACACACACGGTCTTGAACACTTAAGGTCCATTTTTCTGAAAATGTTTTGTGCAAGCAAATGTAAAACTGATAGACCCTGTTTGAGGAAGGAGGGGTGCAGTTCTAGTTTTGGGGTGCTGTCCACGTGCTTAATGATGCCTAGATACCTACTTAAATCTTCTTGGCGGTATGAGATTTTGAAAAACATTCGTGGGCCTGGAAAGAAGAACTCTGTGGCCTACCAGATCTCAAATATTGTTTTAGTACAGGAATGTCTGCCACTAGAGGTCCATGAAACTGGGTTTAAAAGGCTGCATCCCCAAGTCCTGCTATTAAGAGCCTCGCTTGTGGGCTGTCTGCGATCTTCTATGAAACTTCCCTCTTTAAATCACTGTGGGATGTTCAGCTGTATATGGACCTAAATTGTAGCATTCCTCCAGCAGCACTTTACTTGTCATAAATGTGAATAAATGGATCCAAATGCTATTCCACCTGCACTAGGGTGGAGTAGCATTTCGATGAGTAGATCAGACTGACGCTATAAAGGAATGTTGAGACAAAAAGAAGCAAATACGTGTTTGTAAAGTCTCCGTGTATTGCAAAGTGACCATGTCTATGCAGGCCTGAATTTTACAAGGCCATACTGTACCCAAGTTGAGTCACTGTCCTTTCGGATTGCACAGTAAGCGTACATTTAAAACTGATTGGCAGTTCAGAACATGGGCTCTGCATATTTAAAAGCTCCCACTGTACTGTTTCCAGAATGGCGTGTGGCAGATGTCGCCTTTTGTGTAAAATTAACACATGGTTCCATTTCTGTGGCAGCTCTGCTGTGATTTGAACATTACAGCAATTCACTAGTTGTTCCATGAAAGTAATGGCATGCAAATGTAGCTCACTGTATTCCTCTAATCTCCTTATGGTGCAATTGTCATTTGTTGCAGAATGCTCTGACTCAGAATTGCTTTCGCTCTCATTTGCCCAGCACAGCATTTATTATCAAATTGAGTTTTATTGTACTGTGCTTCATCTCTGTTGGTGTCGCGTCACTCGAAGAAGTCTGCATTGCTGGGTTTTATTAATCTGATCAGCTGTGAAACAGTAAAGAGAGAGTCATCAGAGCAGAGTCCCAGTACCCTATACTGGTGCTCGCATTTTTGACAGATAAAATAAATAAGGCTAAAGCTTGTCATTTGCTCAGAACTACCCTTGGGTCCAGTTGGAAAGCTTTGATTGGATCCCTGATCTCAGTCCACAGCCTGCAGCAATAGATCACGGCTGCCCCCCTATGGTACCTGCTCATGAGAAGGCTTCAACTAGGTAGCTGGCAATGGGCTGGCGCACGGGTCTCTTTCGGCTAAGACATTTGGTTTGTTTGTTGGTTGATTACAATTATCAGGTACTATTGGCGGGGAGGGGCTCAAGGATGCACCCGGAACTCCTGATTATTCTTATTCTTAGGTGTAACTGTCCAGGACAGCGTTGTTGGGATGAAAGTGTTGGTGCTGGAGAGTGAAAGATTTTTTCAGTTGAGCAGCACAGAGTTTTTAATTTGTGCTGCTAACTGAATTGATTGCAGGTTTGCATTTTGCTTAAATGTTTCATTGGTGTGAGGCAATCTTCTAGTCTGTGTCTGTGTGCTTTCATTGAATCAAACGGTTCTGTTGAAAATATATATATCCCAGTTTTCCCTTAATTCCTGTGTACCTATTTCTTGATGATGGGTGTGCTCACCATCTATACCTCATACAAGGAAAAGAGCATCTTCCTGGTGGCCCATCGCAAGGATCCTACTGGAATGGACCCCGACGACATCTGGCAGCTGTCCTCTAATCTGAAACGGTACTGTCCATGCTCAACAATTAATGTATATTATAGCGAGAAGGGATTTAGTTTGTTTTCAGGTGCAATGTGCTCCCATGTGCTGCTGTGACTGCATTAATGCTATCTTTGACCTTTGAAGAAACCTGCACGGCACTGCTTTTTTTAATAAACCTTTTCCTACAATGTGAAGTTCTGTAGTTCTCGAGTTGATAGTGAGGAGCTTTTTTAATATATCGTGGGTGTTCATAATGCAACTTTTAACCATACAGCTAAAAAATGAGGCCATTTGTAGAGCACGGTTTATCAGACATGTGACACATTTGTAGTGTGACTGGCAGACCCAGATATACATATATACAATACAGTCCATTTAACACATTGCGTATAAGAGAAATGGTAGTCTTGCCCAGTGTAATAATGGCTTTACAAATTTAATCATCTAGTAACGCGAGTATTCCTACTTTCCAACTTGCTCTTCTGTGCGCTATAGGACCTCATCTATATGAGAGTGCTACTCCTACAGCATGATATTGAAGTTGAATATAAAGCCTGGGTGCAGGCACTGGTGCCTCCATGAGCACCACCTCCAATCTTGGCAACTTCACGCAAAGAAAGGCATTGGTTTTGATTTTTTAAATTTATTTTTTGCACAGTTCAGCAGGTCTTGCTTGACACTTTTTTACAGTTATTTTCTTTTGGTGCTTCTGTGCCTTTTTATGGCATAAATCTATTGTATTTGATGGTCTCTTCTTAGTCATTCCCAGATTCCTGCCTATGTAGCTCCCTCCCTTTAAGGTTTGTGGTTTTGTTGGACCAGTGGATGAAGTGCATCTCATCTGTATAAGCAGATTATTTTTTGGTAATCTTTATTATGCCACTGCAGTCCACCCAATCATTGGTTATGACCATCCCTCCTGAGACACTGAAATTAATCTCTAAAGATTATACTGGTGCGAGCTTGGTATGTACGCAGAGGCTATTTCTCATATTTCCTTTTTTGAAGCAAGTTTGCTATCTCCTTTCTTGCGGCAGTGCTGTGTAGGGAGGGCTCATCTGAATCGACTAAGCAGCCCACTGCTTCTGATTTCTCCAGTATACTGCCACCTTTATAATTGAAACTGTGGAGACCATATATCAACATGTGGTGAGTTTATTAAATGTGTTATAGGTGATTACAATGTTTAGACTGCCTCTGACATACATCATGGTGGAATAACCTGCAGCATTATCTCCAGTGACTTACACCATGGTAAAGAATTTCAAGGCAAGAGGGCCATGAAGAGGAACCTTAAAATGGATGTCGAATATTTTTTTACCGTGCACCAATTTCGCAACACTTCCAACGTGATACACTTCTAACTTCTAACTGTTGAGAAATAGGCCTTGAAGGCTGTTTTACCCTTTCTAATAGCCAGATAGCTGAAGACTCCTAATTGGGCAATAAGTATAGAGTGAGCATGTCTGCCATTAACCAGCAAAATTGGCCATCAATGGCTACCTCCCTTTATTATTGTCATGTATTCATTCCAGTCCTTTATTCCCGCTGCGATCCCGCCGTTTTCAGTGCATACCAAAAATGCCAGCATAACATGAAGGTTTGAGAAACCCCAGTTCTACCAGACTAGATGCAACAGTAATCCTCTTCTAAACTTGGTTCTAATCTTTAAGCACCTAGCGAATCTCTACTAAAGAACATGGTGAAAAAAAGATTATGGTTCTTGCTTCTAGCAAACCTCTCATGGCTGCTGAGTAATGAGATCCAAGGTCATCTAAATGGCGGTGGACCATGGAGCAAACGAGGCACCTAGAGAAACTGTTGATCTTTACTAGATTTCATTGCAACAAAATACACCGGATGTTGACTTGGCATCCTAGGTTCCATAATAAACCACATGCAAGTAGAACAAGCTTCTGCTTTCATAATATCAGGATAATTAAATGCGCACCCGTTGTATTATAGCGTCTCGTTTTTAGTATAGCAGCCAGACCTCTACTTCAGCTCAATTGAAGGAGGATAGGTAGCCCTGACTACACACCCTGTGCGGGCTGCCAGTCACTGCATCAGCTTTTTGGCCCTCGGAATCGCAAACCGGTCAGTGCGTAGAACATAATCTGAATTCCTGCAAACCAAGCTGGTCACAGACCTTCTCAGCCTTGGCCTTTAACCCTCCTCCGGGCGCTCTCACTATCCCACACTCATAAAATGGTTATGAGGATCTTCTGAATACAAAAGATTGAACACAATCCTGGACACACTTGCAGCCTTTCACAAAAGTTTCAAGCCTGATCGCTTCGTTTTCTCCCTCTACCACTTTTCCAAATCAAACTGTCAAAGCACGCTGATGGATCCAGCATGCAAATGATAACCAATTGACAGGCATCCTAAGACTGCCACAACAAAGTGTAACAGACGGCCACCTACCTACCCTTTGACTAACGAAAACCTGCCAATCTGGTACCTTAAACGGATAAGAAACATGAAACTGGTGAAGCCCCTTACATGATAGGATCATGAATGTAATTTTACCTCTGCTATTCCTATACATAGTTCCAGTAGGCTACGATCATGCATTTGGCGAAGCAAGTAACACAGCACTCAAGTGAGCTGTGCGTTGCAACCGGTCTTCTACCGACTAGTTCATGCACATTAGCCGCCCTAAGGAAATTAACCCCTTCCATGCTGCGCAGATTCCGCCGCTGTGCTGACGGAATCTTGCGCGGGCGCGGTCATGACGGAACGGTTCCGTCATGAGCACAGCTCAACCGTGGCTCATGACGGAACCGTTCCGTCATGAGCACCGAAGGGGTTACTAACTGTCCAGCCTCTGAAATGAGTACATTCTGAACTGCCCAGCTGAGACATTCCTATTCCTACTTCTATCCTATCCCTTGGCTCCCATGCCTAGCATGCGTCCCATTAACTCCTACCCCTATCTAACCCTCCTTTGATACAAGGCGTGCTTGGAGGCTTCTGAGCACTAACTCCAGGGACTGATAACCTTCCTGTGACCTTACTGCCCTCTCCCACTCTTCGTCTTTCTCCTTTCCTGTCTGTGCCCTTCCTCTAATTCTCCCCCAGCCCCCTTTGAGTCACATAAACCCATTAATATGGGCTCTGGTGCAAGAACCAATGACAGGTCTGTGCTCATGCCACCTCTACCACAACATCTCCTAAAATGTGGGATTAAAACTGGAATTTTAGCATGCATCACTGCTGAAAAATAGATGCCTCTCACCATGCTACAGTGCGTCTCACCATGGCTACGTGCCATTCATCCTATAATGGCAAACACACTTATTCTGTTTTATGTGCTTCTGTACCAGGAGAGTCTGCTTGGAACACCCTTTAAACCGCTAAGTCGTGCTGCAGATACGGCGGGCCGGCTCCTTTCCTTACTATGGTTGATGAACTAGTTAGTCTGGTATAGGCGTTGCAGTAAAGCACTTAAAATATGAGCCTGCACCAATCCTCGTGATTGAGTACTAACATTCTCACCCCAGTACAAGATCTTTCTTTTATCCAACCACCTCCTCCAGCATCCGCCTCAGCCATCCTTCCACTGGCGCTCCCCTCCACCGCGCCATCATGGCAGTAGTCTTTGATAGTGGTGCTTCTACTTCCTTTGTGGCACTTATATATTCTGACTGACGGGTTCTTCGTGTTTTTCTTCAAGTGAGTTGTTTGTGTGCATTACTGCTTTAATATACAACTGTTGTGTGAATGATTACATTTTCTGTATTGGGGTAGAGGGGGTTGTCATCCTCTTGTAGTGAAACCTCTTTTTAGAAGGGGAGCAGATCTGGAGTGTGGAAGGACCCGTCGAGTAGCTGTGTAGACCAAGTCTGTCACATCTGATCTAGAACATTCGATAGTGATGGGGTGCAAACAAATTACCTTGTGTCCTTCCTCTGGATGCATGCAGAAAGACACACTATGTTCTTGTCGCTGCCCAGTATTGTGTTTTATTTATTTTAAAGAATACACATCTGAGAGCTGTTTACAATACACCTTTCTAGAGATAGCAGGTATTTGTCATAAGCTGTCAACCATTAAGGCCACACATATTTGGTGGGGTCGGATCTCCAAGATGGTTAGGCCTCCCTGGAACGTTTTCTTCATTTTAAATGTTTGTGAACAGTGCAGGCCCTGTTAATATTTGAGTCTGCATAAGGCTCATGGATCCAACATAGCATGTCAGACTTTTTCTCATCTTCAAATGCTCTATGCTGTTGTAAAGCAAAATAGTTGATATACATGTTTCCCAATGCTACAAAGGTCTCCACAATTAACAACATACAAATCATGCCACAGAAAATGTTAGACCATGCACCCCACCATAACAAACACACAACCATTTAGCTGTCTTCACGATACATCCCAACAAACCAACACATACTTCGCACAACCCTATGGCCACAATTTCAATACAGTAAATAAGGCCACCTTCACAACACCGGTGCCATACCGTTTAGCCACCTAAGACCACCTGCTGACAACATACAACCATTCTCTCACTCACTCCCAAACAGTACTATATACAAGACCACATACAACAGTCAATATCCTCATAATCAACCACTCCATAGACGTAAAGACCAGACACCATGAACCTTTACAATGCTGTATGCCAAAGCCCAGGACCCTGGTGACAAGGACATAAGGGCAGAACTGTGCAATGCAAACACAAAAATCTTCACCAGTCTATAAAAAAGAAAAGGCAGTCCTATAGCCCCTCCAACCCTGATGAACGTTATTGCAAGTAGGCATGGTAGCACTGGAGTGATATGCGCTTAAGATGATGGTTTTCAAACAGTTCAAGGTTGTCTTTAGTCTGCAGAGGTGTTCCTTAATGGGTTTGATGGCGGCAAACATGGTGTAGTGGCCACTACCTGGTTTGTCTGAGCACCTGTTGTGGTTTGTGGCATCCACCTACAATTTCAAGCTGTGGATAGTTAAAGAGGAGAATTCTAGAAACAATGCATAAGTACAGCCTAAACAGGGGATTGATATTTCTGAGTGCGGGTGGAAAAGTAAAGATTTAAAAATGTCACCTCATTCACTATTTTGTAACTGAAGCCCTTGAAATATTGATTTTTTAAGTCACTGAAATGCTTTTCCACTGCCTTTATCATATCAACACTAAATAAAAGCGTCCTCTGCCTCTAATATGAAGCTTTGCAGTTGAGAAGAGATGTTAGAAATCTCAAAACCAAAGGAAAGAAAATGTTTAGGGTTATCCTTAAGATGCCGAAGGCTCACAGTAAGAAACTAAGATAGAATTGGGCTGCACACGGTTCATTATGCCAGCTTAATGTTTTGCTGGAAAAGTGGTAAAAACAAGTAGTGATGGCGTTAAAAGATTACTTGATTTATCTGTGCAACCATAGTTCTTTGTTTTGTGGAATTCTTCTTCGTATTGTGGCACTGGGTCCCCCACAGATTCTGCAACCCAAAATATTATCTCAACTGCACACCCCCTGGTTGATGGATGGGAGACCGTGTGTAATCTCAATTTCACGAGGCCATGTGTCCCCGAGTTAGGGTATTTCCCAGCTCATCAAGAGCACAGTAAATTAAGAAAAAAGGGCATACTCAATAATTGAGTTCAAGATCAGAGGAATACGTTTTAAATATGTATTCTAAACATTCTAAAGGCACAGTACAGGTGTAATAAATTAAAAAGTAAATGCCATAACCGCCTTTTTTACGTTTCTGACTTTGTCAGTATGCCCTGGTTACCAAGTTCCAAATGAGCAGCAAAATCAACAGAAAAACTGACCGCATCCATAGTAGCATCTGGAAGTCTTCTGGCTCACCAACAAAATCAAGAGTTTATATACTTTTATCACATTTTAAACCATTAAAATTGTAAAATTATCGTGGTGTGAGCAAGTGTATCACTTTCTCGGTAGATCAGAGCTCCACACTGTAAAAAGTCTTATTGCCTTTGCTCCTAAGCAGTATTCCACTGTATAATTATTAATTCTGCCCACTCTATGCTAATGTAATTGGGAGGTGGCAGGACAGAGTAGCTGCATGAAACACAGCAAACTAATATAAATAAATAGGGTACAGTGAGCTAGCGGAAGGTCCTTGAGGAAAGAAACCTTATTGTGACCATGCTAGAAAGTTTTAATCGACCAGCAAGAACGTCAATGGAAATCAACAGGACTCTGCTCGACTGTGTGCTGCAGAAATAATGAACCGTGTTCATGCACGGGGGAGGCCTCTGTTTTGAACAATATGGCGTTTTGGGCCTAAATTGATGCCTAGTTAACATAAGCCAGAAAAACACACTAATACATGTTCTAGCAAAATCCTTTCAAAGGCATTAGCACAATCTCAATGTTTACATGTATAATCAAGAGTAAATCTAGCTTCTGTATGTTAATAACACAAATATGAAATTCACAAAAGCTCCAATTGTTAAAAATTTACGTTTGCCTAATGTAAATTGTCCAAGTATTGCACATTATTAAAATATTACTGTCTTGTGTTTCAGATTTGATGACAAATACACCCTTAAAGTGACATTTATCAGTGGGAAAAATAAGAAGCAAAGGGAAGCTGAGTTCACCAAGTCTGTTGCTGCTTTCTTCGATGAGAATGGAACATTGGTAATGGATGTATATGAGCCCGAAGTGTCCAGACTTCATGACAGCTTGCTTACAGAAAGGAAAGTGAAATAGCAGTTGAATGAAAGACCTTTCTGCTGGGATTATGCTAGGTTTAAGAGAATAATAAGAAAATGCTACATTAAATAAGAATGTACATGCCTCTGTGTTTTGTCCTGAAATCTTACATAATTCTGGATAGGCAGGATTTTTCAATCTCGGATCCAAGAATTTGGTAGCCGTTCTCGTGCTACGAGCTGTTTGGGTCTGTCAGGTTGCAGTGTTTACCCGCCTTTCTAGGTGATCCACTGTCTGGGTGAAGGAATTGATGAACGGAGGTTCCTTATAAGAGTTGTCAGGATAAGTTGTGTTGAATGCCAAGATAACTCCACCTTTCTAAGTGGCAATGCTTTACAATGTAGCTTTATGCCATGCTATATGTTGAGTTTTGTTACAGTTAATGTTCTGCTTTTGTTTCACCTTTCTAGTCTAAAATGTGTTGACATCTAGGAATTCAGGACAAAACATTACATCAAAAAAAAATTCTGTCCATTCTTTATTTTTATATTTATTTGAGAGTTAAAAAGCTGTTTTATACACCTTTTTTTTGTTGAGGGGGAAAAAACCAAGTGAAAATGCGAGTACATTCTGTATGTAAAGCTTAGCACTCTGTATGTGAGGTCATGAAATAAAAGACAATGGTATTTTTAGATCTGTGAATCTCCTTCTGTCCCACGGCACATTTCATATCCGCATTTCTGTTGAATGTTCTCTTATATATGAACTGCCATTTTCTATCTACAAAGTTTTTCAATAAAAGGAAATAACAGAAGCGAATTCAAGTATGTGCAGTCTTAATGGGTGGCCGGTTAATTAAAGGTATTTTTGCATTATAAACCTTAAGCTTTTTATTAGGATTGGTGGCCTTGCTCACAACTGTGGTAGAAAATGTCCTACAGCTACAAGTTTATCTGACCCACTTGACGCCCCAAGAAAAAAACATTTACATATTTTTGTGCTAATTCTGTACTTGTTTTCTTTAAAACATTATCACGTAATATTGTAGTGCAAGTGAGGATACAGTTATCCAAGATAAAGCGCATCTCTGTGCAGCCAGCTCTTTAAGAATCGAGCTTATCCGCTACAGAGCCTGCCAGCATGTTGCAGCCTGATAAATGTGTGACTGATCTATCACCAGAACATATTCATAGAGAAGATAACTTTCACCCAGTATTACTCGATGCTTTCTGGCTTGTATACTAATTGGCTCTTCTCAGAGACAATAAAGCAACTACCTATTTAATCCACTTTGCCCTCCGCAAGGGTAACATTGCCTTAAACTGTGTATTGCCCATTCACATGTAGATGGTAACAGACCAAATGCAGAGATGCCTGTCTTGTAAGTCTTGTGTTGAATGTAGATGTACTGTCCAACGAAACAATAACAGTGAGCAACTTTGGTTCTGTGCATAAATATGCCTAAGGGAATAGATTGTTATTGTTTCTTATCATTCTATGAAGCGCAAGAAACTTTGAATCCTTATTTGTATTCCAAAAAGTAAACCCCAAAAAGTAAACCCCAACAGCAAACCAGAACCTAACTTTAGGCCTTTAATCCTGAACTAATTTAATGAAATCATCTTTTAGGTTTGCCAGGTATCTCATGGCTGAGTGCACAAACTCTAGTCATTTTTAATTTTATTTTTAGCATTTTCCAGATAACCTATCATAGACACTTAAATCTTCTATTTTTTTCACCCACAAACTTAATTGGGGTTTCCATGGTATAAACAAGTCTTGCAATTATGACAGTTCTGCACTTCAATTGTAGCCAGACAGCTGAGCAGTACATGGTTTGGTATTCGTAGTGCGGAGAGCTTTACATTGGTTATAGTAACGTCCCAAGACACTAATTTCTTCTAAACTGTGAATATTTCACGGTTATAGCTATGGAACGCACATTGGAAAAGCCAGTAGTCACGCCTTTGAGACCTGTTTGCTTTCCCAATGGTTTTTATCCATGCTGTGCATCATCATCGATGCTGTGTAGCATGGCTAAAGAAGAATTTTTTTTTTTTAAACCTTTACCATCACTATTGGCGGACACACTATACATGCGCGCCTACAGAGTGTTTGGCAGCATTTTTTTTCTTTGTAGTTATTGATCATTTGGATCGATAACTAAAAAGGAATCCAATCCATTCGTGTTTTTTTTTTGTTTGTTTGTTTCGGGTGGGGGTAGGCAACACTGGGTGGAAGAAACAATGGACAGTAGGGAAAGCAGCAAAACTGGATTGCAAGAGGGTGAAAGCACAGAGGGAGGGACTGGAAGGGGACGTAGACGGAGAGCAAAGTGGAGCACTGAGGGGGAGCATACTGACAAACAGAGCAATGTGAACTACTGCTACGGCATATGCAATAGAGCCTAGAGTAACTGCACCACAGGATGATTAACTCTTCTACATCGTAGGATCTTCATTGACCTCCTAAACGTTGAGAAATCCAACATTACCAAGTGACGGTTGCCACTGGGCAGGTATAGTTAGGACCACGTTTCCATATCAAGTGAGTTTTTTGGTTTGCTAAAAACTTTGGCGCAGTTACAAAAAAAAAAAAGTCTCATCCCCCTCAGCTGTTACCTGGATTGTTTCGGGGTGATCCGTCAAGCGGGGGCCATGAAAAATAAGAGGGTCTCAAAATGCAGTTTTATCATGCAATTTTATATAGGAACTTTGGACACCTTAATAGCCACAACGGCTGCACAGAATTACTCCAAATTTGACAAAGCTAGTTTTGACAGGATGCGTTTTCATGATTCAATATAAATCCGTTAAGTGTTTTTGGAGAAGTTAAAGCTCAAAATGTATGTATATTTCACGCTGCAGAGGATACAGAGAAACGCAAGCTCAACCACATGTGATTTGCTGGGCACAACCTGAATGAAAAATCGTGACTGCCATCTTAGGACTTGGTACCAAAGTTCTAAAAAGTAAAATAAGATAAGGGGGCAACATTGGTTATCCTGACCCCCTTGGCCTTGTGGGGGGTAGGAGAAAATAATGATACAAAAAATACATTTGGGAAGGTGCGGGGGGTGCGATGCTCACCGCAACACTCCTAGAAGAATCATGGCTGATCCGCAGCACGCCCAAAAAAGAATAAAGGGGGTGGGTGCCTGTGGGAGGGGGGCCTGGGTGCGCATGACGACATGCACAGTGATGGACATCTTACTTTATGTAAAGTGAAAAAAACTGAGGAATTCACTGGAAAAAAAAACCCCAATGGTTAAACTGACATTAAAAAAACATCTTGAAGTGATGTCATTGTTAGGTGAAAATGTCAGCTAAAAACATGTTTTAAGCTAATTCACCAGTTAGTTATCTCACGTAACAAACTTGTGCCCTAAAGTAACTATAACTCTCACCCTCGCCATGCACTGTTTCTACCCTCGCATATTACATCAATGACGTGTTCAGTGACTGCATTGATAACATCCCTAACGTCATCTGAAATGACATCATTGATAGCACTGTGCTTGGCGAGGTCACAAGTTATAGGTACTTGAGATAACTAGAACTGTTTAATTTCAGTGGTTTTGTTACTTTAAAACGTTGTGTTGGTGACATTTTCACCTAACTATAATGTGTCTTTAACCTTCGTTTTTATCAGTGAATATCTTAGATCATTAGTAATGCATGAAGCCATCGATGTCAGCTAACTCCTCCGCTTTGACATGTTAGCCATCGAGAGGCAACACTGCCATTGGCACTGGTCGAGTACATCTATTACATCGAAGCATTCAATACTACTGGTGGCATTGTGTTTGCTGTCTATTCACTCCACATCGCGGAACCATTCGCCATCTGTGATAACGCAGTCAGGACATCAATCAATATCTCACAAATTGAAGTGATGCACCACTGATGGTGGGAAGCCTGATCTAAGAGCTATTACTGTACAAGGTCTTTGGTCAAGAAGGGAGAATCCTCATCACATTATGCTTTGGACCTTAGAGCAGCCCACCTGGCTCTCAAGGTCTTCCTGCCATTTCACACAATGAACAACATTCTCATTCAGACGGACAATACAACAACGCACTGCTTCAACAAACAAGGAGGCACAAGATCAAGACCGTTATCACAGAAGATTGCATACTTGGTTGTTGCCTCTGTTGAGTTGCCTTTCAATAAAGGCAGTTCACTTTCCGAGATTTCCATATTGTATTGTATGGAAGTCTTATATAGCGCAGCTGTCACCCAACGGGTATCCTGGCGCTTAGAGACCAAGGTGGATTAGGTCAACGAGAAAAGGCTGGACTGTTAACCGGATGCATTACTTCCCATTCCTGGCAAATGGGCAAGTAGATTCCCTAAGCACTTCTTATGAAGACATCCATGAATGGGTGGTAGATGACTATGTCCTCAAAGAAATGTTAGTTGATTGCCATGACTTTACATCCTGATTTCAAGATCCAGGGTCCCTGGGCTCTGACGTTCAGATGAATTGATCAGCGGCATCACTCTGAATTCACTGATCTGAACATGCATCCTGAAACACTAAAATCGTTAGGCATCAGTGATCCACGTTGCTCTACAGTGGCTTTTACTGCTGGTGCCGGACCTTGTTGCAAATGTTTGTCAAACCACACGAAGCTGCCCTGCAAACAGAACTCCCTTACCAGATTAAAATATGATATATTCCATTCTAACTTGATAAGCTTGAATTTGGCTGCATAGCTTCTGAGTTCAGACCATTTAGTCATCTAAATCTTTCCCTGTTGTGTGTGGACATTCTGAAAGAGACGACCCATCCAGCAATCAGAGATATTCCTACTTCAAATGGAAGAGATTTTGCCTATGGTGTCACCAACAAGGTCACAATACCGTTGTCTGCTAAGAAGTCATTTCGCTGTACTGCTTACATCTGGCTTCAGCAAAATTGGTATTTTCCATTAAAATCCACCATGCAGCTCTAACTGCTTACAGGAAAGTCCATAATCAAGCATCATAAGTAGAAGCCTGCCAGACAGCGCAGCTGTTTTGTTTGCTAAAGACTTCCTGGGGACATTCTGAAAGCTTCCCTGGGAATGCATTCCGCTCATTACTTACTTTTGTCTTTGGGTATCGAAACTCAGTTTGTTTATTTGTTTTAGGCTGTCCAGCTTGAATTAATCCCTCCGTTGGAGCATAGCCAATTTACCACCATTCTATGTATTATACCACAAAGGCTCGTTTTTTGTATACAGGCCTTTAAATTTATTTTCTAAACTTGTCGCATTTTCTGTGCATTCAGAGTCTGAGGTCAAATGCCAGGCTGTCTTCCGAGGGAGCTTGGTATTTTCCTTCTCTGACTTCAAAGTGTGACGATTTATGTGACAATCTTGCTGGCTACTGGGGTTGTGGAAGGAAATTCTTTTTCTAGCACGCAGCTAAATTGAAGTGTCAGAAAATGAACTTTGCAGATATTTCAGGATATACCAGAATTAGGGAAGCACAAATGAAGCAAATATTTTGTGGTGGGAACATATTTGAATACGACTAAAACAAATTACACAGCAGGTAATGCCAATTCCACACATTTATGTGCTGTATAGTTTTATTAGCAAAGCTGTATGTCTCTGACAATGTAATGGCCATTTCAGTTGAAATTGTTGTGAGAAGTTGGCCTGGTATATGCCGACAGCTAATTAAAGTGGGCACCTTGTACCAGTCCAAACAACCCTTATTGATGATTAGGTTAAAGACAACCTTTATTTATTTATTTATTTTTTAAAGATTTTATTGTGCACAAAAAGGGTTACAAACACGGGCCTACAACCACCAGGGCCGGCCGCTAGTAGTCGAAGTGTTCCAGCATATCAGAAAACAATGACTGGCCCACAGGGGCTCCGCACTATCACAGTAGATCAGACTGCACATAAGGGAAATCAGAATACACACTTTTAGTATAAATAACAACAAAAAAGAAAAATACAAAAATACAACAAACAAGGCGAAACGACTTATGAAGGGCGGCGAACACCAGCCGGGGGAGTCAACACCCAACCACCCGAGGGCAGTCAATAAAAGAAGACCTGAGAGGGAGGGGGGGGCCACGAGAGAACCAAATCTGTACTCCAAAGTACGAGATACACAAGGAACCCTCAAGGATCAGGGGGACGAGGCAACCCCGGACGCATCCACCAAAGGGGGAGCACAGATAGACCCACGATACGCGTTCCACTGCCCCCAAATTCTACCCCAAGCCCCCGGTTTACCACGAGCCACATACACCGTTTTCTCCCTGAACATGCACCAGTCCATGTTCTCCTTCCAGACGGATACGGTGGGAGGCCGCTGGGAACCCCAAAGCTGTGCAATATCTCTCTTTGCAATCATGTTCCCCAAGGCCGCCCACCGAGCCTGAGCCGCGTTGCAGTCATTGGGCTCCCATACATTCAGCACACAACGACGCACCTCCGGCAGCAGAGCGACCCCGGTGACTCGTCTCATAATATCATGCACCCGGCGCCAGTATTCCGCCACCTCGCGGCATTCCCATAGGATATGGAGAAAGGTAGCACTGAGCCCGCAGCCACGCTTACAGAGTCCGTCGTCTGAAAACCCCATCGAGACCAGGCGGGGGCCCGTCACATATACACGATGGAGAATCTTAAGCTGGACCAGGCGGAGACGGGCCGGGATGGCCACCTCCTTAGGGGATGACAGTGCAGTCTGCCAGTCCTCATCGTCCAGCTCCACCCCATCTCCCGTCCATGCCTCCCGAAGACGCACCAAGAGGTCAGCCCGATTGTTTATCAGTTTTTTGTAAATCAGGGAGATAGTACTGTCGGGGACGTGACCATCGAGTATGCGGTCCTCGAGAGGCGAAGAAGAAGGGACCGTGGTCCCCTCCCCAAAGACCGAAAGCAGGGCGTGCCGAACCTGTGCATAACGGAAGAACTCTCTGTCACTAAGCTCACACTCGCGCTGAAGCGCCGCGAAGGATTTAACAGCACCTTTAACCCACAGGTCCCCCACTCTGCTGATGCCGATCGTATCCCAGCGCTCGAAGCCTTTCGTTGTCCAGAGGCTTCCCAAGCGGTCTGAGTCGAATAGAGGAGTGGCGCACGTTAAACGCTCACTCCAGCCCATCGCTACGTTAGCCACCTTCCATACACGTGAGGAAAATAAAAATCTATGAGGCCTATGTGTCCCCATGTGCCCCCCCCGAACGCTTATGTGCACATACATGTAACCTATGTATTTCCCCTCCATGGCCTTTCTATCATGATGCTTATGTTATAACGTGGCCTGCCATCATCCAGTCTCCCATGAGAGAAACGACAAATCTGTATTGAGGCCTACACGTTTTTCATCATGTTTTCCTGCATTTTCATGAAGCCCAAAAGAGGTTTCATGCCTCAGAACGCTCTGAAAGCTACAGCTACGTATCCTTGGCCTTGCACACTTGGGCCTCAGCCAAAGGGGCCCCGACCGAGGTGCTGAGACAGTATTGAGCACGGTTATCTGCTTACTCTTACTGAAACCACATTCTTGCCTGGTGAAGGAGGAATGAACGCGACCCATCTGCAAGGAGGGAGCCCAGCCCTACTGTCTCTCTTTGTGAGATTGCAAAGCTCACGTCAGTAAAAAGCCCATAGCCCCCATGTAAGGCTTCTGCAGTAAATGAAGTAAATGAAGAAATAGATGCCACATCGGCTCTTGGTGGTGAGCAACCTATGTCACAAATCAGTCCCTGCTCCAGACATCGGATATCAGATAATACAAGATGTGCTGGTCGTCTTGACACTGAAGGCCTCACTAACTGAAGGCCTCACTTCCAGACTTGTTCGGTTGCATAGCAACCCTCCTCACGTCAGTTACACGTCATGCTCGAGTTGAACACAAGTAAGGCAAAGTTCCAGTACAATTCCAGCAGATCACGCAACTCCCTCCAGGTATCCACCCACACATGACAAATTACCCATTATCATCAAGTGGACGCCCACATGGACGCCCACCTTCACGCCTACTTACACGCCCACATGCTCTTATCTCATTCTCTCTTGCTCTTTTGCTTACGTACAATTGAGAAATGTATATATACTGTACTCTGTGAATAATGTTTTGAGAATATTGAGAATACTTTTGAGTCCCTTTCCAGATCCTTTTTTGGTGATGGTAATATTCTCCCTTTGACTCGCGTTATTGGAATAAAGCCCTTTTAGAACCTGATACCACAGACTCAGCCTCTTGCTTTATGCATGATCCTATTGATATTCTGAAATACATAGAGCGTAATATTTTATTTACCACATAATGGCGCCCGAACAGTTACATCTCTTTCCCCACACGCCGGAGATGAAGGTCCAGTTTTGCCCCCTTCCATAGCCGTGACGGACTTCAAGCGCGCACGTCGTGGGTCTTCCCGCCAACTCCCTCAGGCCAACGAAGGGGACAGACTGCGACCAGGCATCCATACGAGGCGGTGAGGAACGCAGATTGTCCTACCCAGAGCCCACCTGCGAGAGAGCTGTGTCCGAGGTATACAGAGGCCCACCAGATTCCGAAGTTCCGAAGTATCCAAGTCACGAGTCGAGTCCAGTCCAGTCCAGTTTGGTCTAGTCCAGTTCAGTTCCGAGGCCTTCCGTTCCGTGCTACCCGGTGAGTACCGTTGCTGGGGAGGCAGTTAGACGTGCACATTAGGTTGTGCCGGTCAAGACGGGTTTGGGTACACAAATCCGGTCTGCACTGTTTCAGCAGTGTATCTGTACTGTTTAGCAGTATATCTAGTATGTCTTGCATATAATTCAGTATTCTCTAGTGTTAGTATTATGTCAGTAACTAGTTTCCTATTAGTTATCATCGTTCGTTAAATGTTAAATGTTAAATGTTTTAATATGTTTTAAAAATTGTGGTATGAATGAGTGTTCATTATTGTGTTTATTGTAATTTATTGTGTTCAAAATCAAGTAGCAAAGTTTAAAGATGCCGTTCTTTTCAAAATTAAGACAGATCAAAACTAGAAAAGGGGTACTCGAGGAAGCTGTTCCCATTCCACCAAGGGACACTCCAGGGTACTTTATGTATCATAAGCATGGCCTAGATGCCGTATTATTTCTTGATTTATGGGTGGACTACACCAAGGATTTACCAGAAAGTCAGAGGTGGCCCGCAGCTGGGACCTGGGATGCAGATTGCATCATGAGAGTAGAAGAAGAGTTATGGAAAAAGACAGCCAGACAGTCACAGAAAAATGCCATTGAATTATGGCGTAAAGAATTGCATAGACGCACAGAGAAAGCGCTCAGAAAAGTAGAGAAAAGTAGGGAGGATTCAGACAAAGCCCGAGAAAACGTATTAGTTGAGGAAGGTATCCGAGTAAAAGCAGAACAAGTAGACAGACAACGAAACACTCTTATGAAAGAGAAAATGTAGACCAGCTCGGAAGGATGCCATTGAGTTTTGGCGCAAGGAGTCACATAGGAGGACAGAGTAAGTGTTTCACGAAGCAGAGAGAAGTAGACTGGAGTCTGGAAAAGCCAAGGAAGAGATGTTACAGGAGGAAGTGGAGCAGGTAAAATGAGCGCAGGCTGACAGAGAAAGAAATACTGACGTTGCTGGTATTTATCCCGTCCTTTCAGAGGACCTAGCAAGAGTGGCCCCAGTAGAAAGACCAGTTGGAGTGCCACCGCAAGTACCACGATACATATAATAATGATATAGTAGCCCAAAGGTTCTTGAGCCTCCCACCAAACGAACAGCGCATAGCTGGTGTTTACATGGTCCAACATTTGACTACGTTGTCAATAGGAAATTGAGAGGGGTGTAGCTAGAGAAGGAGCAACACCTGTGATTTGATGACACCCCTAATGTACAAAGTGTTAATGAAAAATAATTAGTGAAAAGTTTAGCTTGAGAAAAATTGTGGGTATTTCGAATTTGCAAAATTGTTCCAGAATCCAGGTTTGTGTTCTTGGTGGTCCAGTGAGCCAATGTGCTGGGTCAAGACGGTAAGATTATGACCCCCTGAGAGCAAATTGTATATAAAAATAATTTTTCAATTGGGCGAATTATTGCAGTTTTTATGGAATTGAGTAGTCTTTTTGTCTTTGACAGCTTCAGAGTGAGGAGAAGGTGGGGGCTGTGTAGAGCAGTATGTGATACAGAAATCGGAGACAGATTCTGACCTTGTAGCCAGTGTAGGTGGGGGCCGGTGAGAGGAGCAGAACAGAGGCACTGCTTAGAAAGCTTCTCTGACATCGCATCTGTGTAATGCCTGCAGCCGGAACAACAAAAAAGTTGGCTGGCAGCCCAGGCTCAGGCCGCGCTGAGGGGCTATTTTTAGCTTCTCTGATAAGACAGGGCAGCTGAGAAATGTAAGTCGAGAAAGATTCCCTTGGTCTATTCTGTGCTAAACCAGTGCCCCGAGGAAATGTCTATGGAGAAGATTTGTTTTATTTTTTAGCAATTGTTATATTGCTTCTGGCCGGAAAATAAAATGTTGCTCTTGCTTGGAATTTTAAGGGCTATGTGCCTATATAAAAACGATTTTCAAATTCAGACATTTTTGAATTGTGGCCACAAGCTGCCACCAGTTGCATTGGATAAATGATCCAGTGGTTAAAAGTCTGTGAGGAGAGATGAGAGGTGCGTCTTCGTCTGGGACATTAGGGTACATTGTGTTGACGAAGATGCATAGCTCATTTTTATAAAAGAAAACAAACAGGTTCGTGTGTTCTTCGTTTTTGATTATTATTGCTGATTCTGTTTTTATAAAAGAAAACAAACAGGTTCGTGTGTTCTTCGTTTTTGATTATTATTGCTGATTCTGTGTGTCAGACTTGACACGGTGATTTCAGATGGGGGTGTATAGGGCAGGTAAATAAGTTATTGATTATAAGCCTGACAAATTAAGCAGGCCAGAGTGTTCGCCTCTGAGCTGTAGGTACTATAATTGCGCATCGCTGCTCATTTATATATGTTAGTGTAATTGTCTATGCTTTCTGTGCTTGGTATACTGATGGCTTGGCATATGTATTTTATATATGTTTTGTTTTTGTGTTGTATTGACCAGTATGTTTGGCATTAATACAAGTTCTCCTGGGCGTTACGGAGATGGACGTGACGACGTAAATCTTTGCGCAGCGCTTGGCTGGAACTTGTTCACAATTACTAAATTTCACAGACATGATATTACCTTTATCATGCTGTCAAAATAGCGGACAACACGTTATCAGTGTATGTCTAATTGGTATTGGTGATGAATAAAAGAAGAAAATAGTTATGCAAGACTTAAATATGTATCACATGACTGCCTTTCTCTTATAGACAGGCAGCCTCGGTCATATGTTTCCAGATTGGACATTAAGGAACGATTATGATCTGTGCACTCGCATCTTACCTCTTGAAAGGCCTGTTTTAAATAAGGACTGCCACCCCAGAGTGACAAATGAGGCTCGGTATTTAGGGTAATGAGAAAATATCTGACAGGATTTCCTTTTTAAAGTTTGCTTTAGTAAGCTCATTCTTGTAAGTGGTGGCCCCAAAAGTTGACTTGTTTTTAAATTAGGCTGTTTATTGTATAGGTGGAAATTATTGCAGAATTACTGATTTCTTTAGCAGATGAATTATTAATTATCAACATTAACAACTGTTCTTAAACTTGATTTTCCGAATATTTAGGTAATTTAGCATTCCTATTAGGCTGTGTATCTCCTATAATTTTGCTTACGCCCAGTAGCTACACACAGGGATTAATAGTGTTGACAAGACACAGGGTTTGATAGTGTTTGACAGCAGTGAAATCTGTTTCAGATTTCCTCCTGTCAAAAAGGGGGGGAAGGAGGAGAATATTGGCTTTCTGCTGGCCCCTGAGGAGGTTCGCTTCCCGCTAGCCCCTTAAGAAATTAAGCCCCTTAGAAATTAGCCCCCTTAGAAATTAAGCCGAGGAAATAGGTATGGTGCTTTCCCCTTTTTCTCATGTTTTATTACAGTACTAATACAGTTGACGACACAGGAGGCAGTTTCTACTAAAGTCCTCCCTTGGACACAAGAACACACTGTGGCATTTGAAGAATTAAAGAGAGCTTTATGTCAAGCACCAGTTTTAGCAAACCCTGATTACAACAAATCGTTTATGCTTTTTGTGACAGAGCGGGATGGAACAGCACTATCTGTCCTAACACAAGATCATGCAGGAAAACACGAGCCCTGTGCTTATTTTTCTAGTACATTAGACCCAGTAGCACAGGCTTTGCCTGCGTGCCTAAAATCAGTTGCAGCAACGGCCTTAGCCATAAGACAAAGTGACTCGATAGTGCTGGGCCACCCTCTGACAGTACAAGTACCACACGCAGTAGAGGTTCTCTTGAACCGGACACAAACACAACACCTGACTGTAGCTAGACTGACAGGCTATGAGCTAACGTTATTTCAACCACACATAGAGATCAGACGATGCAACATACTGAATCCCGCTACCCTTTTGCCCTCCAGTACAGAAAGCGTTTCACCACACGACTGTGTTGAAGTAATACATACCGTGACTAAACCAAGACAAGACTTGACAGACGTTGCACTCCCAGACCCCGACCTAACACTATAAGTTGACGGCTCATGCATGAGGACAGGGGCGGGAGAATTAGTGGCAGCATATGCAGTGACTACTGATACTGTAATAATAGAGACTAAAAGAATAGACATATTGTCAGCACAAGCAGCAGAGCTCATCGCCCTGACACAAGCGTGCATAAGAGCTAAGCACCTGAGAGTAAACATTTACACCGATTCTGTGGCGAGAAAGAGGTTTCTTGACCTCTCATGGGGCCAAGATACAGCATGGCCCCCTTATTCAAGCCCTACTGGAAGCAATACATTTACCAACAGCCATAGCTATCCTAAAATGTAAAGCACATACTAGAGCCACAGATACCATTTCCCAAGGCAATGATCTGGCAGACCGAACAGCTAAACAGACAGCTCAGACCCCACTAGACATGACAAAATCACAGATACTATCACTGTCCAAAGCCATGACAGTTAGGGATCCTTCCAAGGATATACAAGACATACAGACACATGCTACTATGGACGAATTAAAGAAATGGTCGGAACAAGGAGGGGTACTGACTGATCAGGGTTGGATGAATAAGGGCAAATCCACATGGTTTCTTCCTGATTCGATGGTACAAGTGATTATAAATACCGCACATAGTCCTGCACACTTAGGAGAGAAAGCAATGATAGATAGCTTACAGAATATATGGTTCAACAAGCACCTGCGTGCAGCAGCGAAACAAAAGGTCAGAACATGTATGATCTGTTGCCAATTCAATCCAGGTAAAGGCATTCCGATGGAACAAGGTGGATTCCATCCACCTGACCACCCTTTTGAAGTGCTCCAAATGGATTATATCCAAATAAACAGATGTAGAGGTTACAAATATGTCCTGGTACTAATGAAGCAGGTGTCCCTTCTGTTAGGGTATACCTGGAAATTCCATTGTGTGCGACATCCTGAAGCAGCAGGCCTTGTAGAAAGACATAATCGGACATTAAAAATTTGCGCAGACAAAGGTGTAGATTGGATGGTAGCCCTGCCGGTTGCCCTCTTTTACATGCGAATGGTAGCTCATTCTAGAACAGGCTTATCTCCCTATGAAGTGGTCTTTGGTAGACCACCAAATATGTGGGGCACTCCAATGCCTAAAAGATTACTGATGCTGACAGATTACCTGGCTTCCTTGATGTCTGCACTACTCTCTTGTTGTTCGCAGGTTGCTGCCGCCTTCCCTGACAACACCCAGGTCAAAGAATACTCCATCGCTCCTGGAGGGAAGGCGCCAAAGTCAGTGCTCTGGACCACGGGGACGGCCGTTAAAGTCAAAGGGCGGAAAGGATGGTTGCACCTTCACCACTCTTTTACAAAGGAAAAAGACTTTGAACTTGGATTTTGAACACCATTTTCTAGAGGAGACTCCCCAGCAGTTTCCACAAAGCTAAACTTAGATCTAAAAAGTCAGAACCCGTTTGATCAATTAAGTCCACTAGGTGGTGAAGCGGTTGAACATGTATTCTGGCTTGCATAAGATCTTGGACAATAACATTGATAAAAAGAGCAAGATGTGCATCACGATAATATGTATCAGCTTAATACTACATGCTATTTTTCCTCCTATTGCCTCACTCTTATACTCCTCCACTAATGATACCATCAAGCACACATTTAGTGATCTGCCATCCTATGAGCTATCATATCGACTTGCCTTACGCAACAATACCTTTATTCAGATACTGCACCATTCACATCAGACTGCTGGGTCTGTGGCCGATTTCCCCCGTATCAGAAGGTAAAGGGAGTGTTGCCTCTTTTTCCTTTTCCGTTCTCCCATAATGGTTCTTGCAGAGCATGGTTTGCCTTAATGACATCCATCAACGGTGATGCCAAAGAATACAAAGCAATAACAAGGCTCCACAAGATTGCCCAAAACATACATCAAGACCCAGGCACGTGGACATGGTCCGGTTGGCTCTGGGGATTAATATCGGCTTGGGGATGGAAAGTGTTGACCGTCTGTGGGTTGATACTATTAATGATATTCAGTTGTTGCCTATGTCTGCAGTGTGGCCCGGCCATTTGTGGCCTGTGTGCTACTGCATGTGTTCCACATCCTTATTTACAAAGCATTGAAAATGGAAAAATAATGCTGCAAGAACAGATCGACTGTCTCATGAAAATAGACGTTACATAGGGGGTTCACTAAGGTACAAGGAGGGAATGAGGAAAATAAAAATCTATGAGGCCTATGTGTCCCCATGTGCCCCCCCCCCGAACGCTTATGTGCACATACATGTAACCTATGTATTTCCCCTCCATGGCCTTTCTATCATGATGCTTATGTTATAACGTGGCCTGCCACCATCCAGTCTCCCATGAGAGAAACGACAAATCTGTATTGAGGCCTACACGTTTTTCATCATGTTTTCCTGCATTTTCATGAAGCCCAAAAGAGGTTTCATGCCTCAGAACGCTCTGAAAGCTACAGCTACGTATCCTTGGCCTTGCACACTTGGGCCTCAGCCAAAGGGGCCCCGACCGAGGTGCTGAGACAGTATTGAGCACGGTTATCTGCTTACTCTTACTGAAACCACATTCTTGCCTGGTGAAGGAGGAATGAACGCGACCCATCTGCAAGGAGGGAGCCCAGCCCTACTGTCGCTCTTTGTGAGATTGCAAAGCTCACGTCAGTAAAAAGCCCATAGCCCCCATGTAAGGCTTCTGCAGTAAATGAAGTAAATGAAGAAATAGATGCCACATCGGCTCTTGGTGATGAGCAACCTATGTCACAAATCAGTCCCTGCTCCAGACATCGGATATCAGATAATACAAGATGTGCTGGTCGTCTTGACACTGAAGGCCTCACTAACTGAAGGCCTCACTTCCAGACTTGTTCGGTTGCATAGCAACCCTCCTCACGTCAGTTACACGTCATGCTCGAGTTGAGCACAAGTAAGGCAAAGTTCCAGTACAATTCCAGCAGATCACGCAACTCCCTCCAGGTATCCACCCACACATGACAAATTACCCATTATCATCAAGTGGACGCCCACATGGACGCCCACCTTCACGCCTACTTACACGCCCACATGCTCTTATCTCATTCTCTCTTGCTCTTTTGCTTACGTACAATTGAGAAATGTATATATACTGTACTCTGTGAATAATGTTTTGAGAATATTGAGAATACTTTTGAGTCCCTTTCCAGATCCTTTTTTGGTGATGGTAATATTCTCCCTTTGACTCGAGTTATTGGAATAAAGCCCTTTTAGAACCTGATACCACAGACTCAGCCTCTTGCTTTATGCATGATCCTATTGATATTCTGAAATACATAGAGCGTAATATTTTATTTACCACATAATGGCGCCCGAACAGTTACATCTCTTTCCCCACACGCCGGAGATGAAGGTCCAGTTTTGCCCCCTTCCATAGCCGTGACGGACTTCAAGCGCGCACGTCGCGGGTCTTCCCGCCAACTCCCTCAGGCCAACGAAGGGGACAGACTGCGACCAGGCATCCATACGAGGCGGTGAGGAACGCAGATTGTCCTACCCAGAGCCCACCTGCGAGAGAGCTGTGTCCGAGGTATACAGAGGCCCACCAGATTCCGAAGTTCCGAAGTATCCAAGTCACGAGTCGAGTCCAGTCCAGTCCAGTTTGGTCTAGTCCAGTTCAGTTCCGAGGCCTTCCGTTCCGTGCTACCCGGTGAGTACCGTTGCTGGGGAGGCAGTTAGACGTGCACATTAGGTTGTGCCGGTCAAGACGGGTTTGGGTACACAAATCCGGTCTGCACTGTTTCAGCAGTGTATCTGTACTGTTTAGCAGTATATCTAGTATGTCTTGCATATAATTCAGTATTCTCTAGTGTTAGTATTATGTCAGTAACTAGTTTCCTATTAGTTATCATCGTTCGTTAAATGTTAAATGTTAAATGTTTTAATATGTTTTAAAAATTGTGGTATGAATGAGTGTTCATTATTGTGTTTATTGTAATTTATTGTGTTCAAAATCAAGTAGCAAAGTTTAAAGATGCCGTTCTTTTCAAAATTAAGACAGATCAAAACTAGAAAAGGGGTACTCGAGGAAGCTGTTCCCATTCCACCAAGGGACACTCCAGGGTACTTTATGTATCATAAGCATGGCCTAGATGCCGTATTATTTCTTGATTTATGGGTGGACTGCACCAAGGATTTACCAGAAAGTCAGAGGTGGCCCGCAGCTGGGACCTGGGATGCAGATTGCATCATGAGAGTAGAAGAAGAGTTATGGAAAAAGACAGCCAGACAGTCACAGAAAAATGCCATTGAATTATGGCGTAAAGAATTGCATAGACGCACAGAGAAAGCGCTCAGAAAAGAAGAGAAAAGTAGGGAGGATTCAGACAAAGCCCGAGAAAACGTATTAGTTGAGGAAGGTATCCGAGTAAAAGCAGAACAAGTAGACAGACAACGAAACACTCTTATGAAAGAGAAAATGTAGACCAGCTCGGAAGGATGCCATTGAGTTTTGGCGCAAGGAGTCACATAGGAGGACAGAGTAAGTGTTTCACGAAGCAGAGAGAAGTAGACTGGAGTCTGGAAAAGCCAAGGAAGAGATGTTACAGGAGGAAGTGGAGCAGGTAAAATGAGCGCAGGCTGACAGAGAAAGAAATACTGACGTTGCTGGTATTTATCCCGTCCTTTCAGAGGACCTAGCAAGAGTGGCCCCAGTAGAAAGACCAGTTAGAGTGCCACCGCAAGTACCACGATACATATAATAATGATATAGTAGCCCAAAGGTTCTTGAGCCTCCCACCAAACGAACAGCGCATAGCTGGTGTTTACATGGTCCAACATTTGACTACGTTGTCAATAGGAAATTGAGAGGGGTGTAGCTAGAGAAGGAGCAACACCTGTGATTTGATGACACCCCTAATGTACAAAGTGTTAATGAAAAATAATTAGTGAAAAGTTTAGCTTGAGAAAAATTGTGGGTATTTCGAATTTGCAAAATTGTTCCAGAATCCAGGTTTGTGTTCTTGGTGGTCCAGTGAGCCAATGTGCTGGGTCAAGACGGTAAGATTATGACCCCCTGAGAGCAAATTGTATATAAAAATAATTTTTCAATTGGGCGAATTATTGCAGTTTTTATGGAATTGAGTAGTCTTTTTGTCTTTGACAGCTTCAGAGTGAGGAGAAGGTGGGGGCTGTGTAGAGCAGTATGTGATACAGAAATCGGAGACAGATTCTGACCTTGTAGCCAGTGTAGGTGGGGGCCGGTGAGAGGAGCAGAACAGAGGCACTGCTTAGAAAGCTTCTCTGACATCGCATCTGTGTAATGCCTGCAGCCGGAACAACAAAAAAGTTGGCTGGCAGCCCAGGCTCAGGCCGCGCTGAGGGGCTATTTTTAGCTTCTCTGATAAGACAGGGCAGCTGAGAAATGTAAGTCGAGAAAGATTCCCTTGGTCTATTCTGTGCTAAACCAGTGCCCCGAGGAAATGTCTATGGAGAAGATTTGTTTTATTTTTTAGCAATTGTTATATTGCTTCTGGCCGGAAAATAAAATGTTGCTCTTGCTTGGAATTTTAAGGGCTATGTGCCTATATAAAAACGATTTTCAAATTCAGACATTTTTGAATTGTGGCCACAAGCTGCCACCAGTTGCATTGGATAAATGATCCAGTGGTTAAAAGTCTGTGAGGAGAGATGAGAGGTGCGTCTTCGTCTGGGACATTAGGGTACATTGTGTTGACGAAGATGCATAGCTCATTTTTATAAAAGAAAACAAACAGGTTCGTGTGTTCTTCGTTTTTGATTATTATTGCTGATTCTGTTTTTATAAAAGAAAACAAACAGGTTCGTGTGTTCTTCGTTTTTGATTATTATTGCTGATTCTGTGTGTCAGACTTGACACGGTGATTTCAGATGGGGGTGTATAGGGCAGGTAAATAAGTTATTGATTATAAGCCTGACAAATTAAGCAGGCCAGAGTGTTCGCCTCTGAGCTGTAGGTACTATAATTGCGCATCGCTGCTCATTTATATATGTTAGTGTAATTGTCTATGCTTTCTGTGCTTGGTATACTGATGGCTTGGCATATGTATTTTATATATGTTTTGTTTTTGTGTTGTATTGACCAGTATGTTTGGCATTAATACAAGTTCTCCTGGGCGTTACGGAGATGGACGTGACGACGTAAATCTTTGCGCAGCGCTTGGCTGGAACTTGTTCACAATTACTAAATTTCACAGACATGATATTACCTTTATCATGCTGTCAAAATAGCGGACAACACGTTATCAGTGTATGTCTAATTGGTATTGGTGATGAATAAAAGAAGAAAATAGTTATGCAAGACTTAAATATGTATCACATGACTGCCTTTCTCTTATAGACAGGCAGCCTCGGTCATATGTTTCCAGATTGGACATTAAGGAACGATTATGATCTGTGCACTCGCATCTTACCTCTTGAAAGGCCTGTTTTAAATAAGGACTGCCACCCCAGAGTGACAAATGAGGCTCGGTATTTAGGGTAATGAGAAAATATCTGACAGGATTTCCTTTTTAAAGTTTGCTTTAGTAAGCTCATTCTTGTAAGTGGTGGCCCCAAAAGTTGACTTGTTTTTAAATTAGGCTGTTTATTGTATAGGTGGAAATTATTGCAGAATTACTGATTTCTTTAGCAGATGAATTATTAATTATCAACATTAACAACTGTTCTTAAACTTGATTTTCCGAATATTTAGGTAATTTAGCATTCCTATTAGGCTGTGTATCTCCTATAATTTTGCTTACGCCCAGTAGCTACACACAGGGATTAATAGTGTTGACAAGACACAGGGTTTGATAGTGTTTGACAGCAGTGAAATCTGTTTCAGATTTCCTCCTGTCAAAAAGGGGGGGAAGGAGGAGAATATTGGCTTTCTGCTGGCCCCTGAGGAGGTTCGCTTCACGCTAGCCCCTTAAGAAATTAAGCCCCTTAGAAATTAGCCCCCTTAGAAATTAAGCCGAGGAAATAGGTATGGTGCTTTCCCCTTTTTCTCATGTTTTATTACAGTACTAATACAGTTGACGACACAGGAGGCAGTTTCTACTAAAGTCCTCCCTTGGACACAAGAACACACTGTGGCATTTGAAGAATTAAAGAGAGCTTTATGTCAAGCACCAGTTTTAGCAAACCCTGATTACAACAAATCGTTTATGCTTTTTGTGACAGAGCGGGATGGAACAGCACTATCTGTCCTAACACAAGATCATGCAGGAAAACACGAGCCCTGTGCTTATTTTTCTAGTACATTAGACCCAGTAGCACAGGCTTTGCCTGCGTGCCTAAAATCAGTTGCAGCAACGGCCTTAGCCATAAGACAAAGTGACTCGATAGTGCTGGGCCACCCTCTGACAGTACAAGTACCACACGCAGTAGAGGTTCTCTTGAACCGGACACAAACACAACACCTGACTGTAGCTAGACTGACAGGCTATGAGCTAACGTTATTTCAACCACACATAGAGATCAGACGATGCAACATACTGAATCCCGCTACCCTTTTGCCCTCCAGTACAGAAAGCGTTTCACCACACGACTGTGTTGAAGTAATACATACCGTGACTAAACCAAGACAAGACTTGACAGACGTTGCACTCCCAGACCCCGACCTAACACTATAAGTTGACGGCTCATGCATGAGGACAGGGGCGGGAGAATTAGTGGCAGCATATGCAGTGACTACTGATACTGTAATAATAGAGACTAAAAGAATAGACATATTGTCAGCACAAGCAGCAGAGCTCATCGCCCTGACACAAGCGTGCATAAGAGCTAAGCACCTGAGAGTAAACATTTACACCGATTCTGTGGCGAGAAAGAGGTTTCTTGACCTCTCATGGGGCCAAGATACAGCATGGCCCCCTTATTCAAGCCCTACTGGAAGCAATACATTTACCAACAGCCATAGCTATCCTAAAATGTAAAGCACATACTAGAGCCACAGATACCATTTCCCAAGGCAATGATCTGGCAGACCGAACAGCTAAACAGACAGCTCAGACCCCACTAGACATGACAAAATCACAGATACTATCACTGTCCAAAGCCATGACAGTTAGGGATCCTTCCAAGGATATACAAGACATACAGACACATGCTACTATGGACGAATTAAAGAAATGGTCGGAACAAGGAGGGGTACTGACTGATCAGGGTTGGATGAATAAGGGCAAATCCACATGGTTTCTTCCTGATTCGATGGTACAAGTGATTATAAATACCGCACATAGTCCTGCACACTTAGGAGAGAAAGCAATGATAGATAGCTTACAGAATATATGGTTCAACAAGCACCTGCGTGCAGCAGCGAAACAAAAGGTCAGAACATGTATGATCTGTTGCCAATTCAATCCAGGTAAAGGCATTCCGATGGAACAAGGTGGATTCCATCCACCTGACCACCCTTTTGAAGTGCTCCAAATGGATTATATCCAAATAAACAGATGTAGAGGTTACAAATATGTCCTGGTACTAATGAAGCAGGTGTCCCTTCTGTTAGGGTATACCTGGAAATTCCATTGTGTGCGACATCCTGAAGCAGCAGGCCTTGTAGAAAGACATAATCGGACATTAAAAATTTGCGCAGACAAAGGTGTAGATTGGATAGTAGCCCTGCCGGTTGCCCTCTTTTACATGCGAATGGTAGCTCATTCTAGAACAGGCTTATCTCCCTATGAAGTGGTCTTTGGTAGACCACCAAATATGTGGGGCACTCCAATGCCTAAAAGATTACTGATGCTGACAGATTACCTGGCTTCCTTGATGTCTGCACTACTCTCTTGTTGTTCGCAGGTTGCTGCCGCCTTCCCTGACAACACCCAGGTCAAAGAATACTCCATCGCTCCTGGAGGGAAGGCGCCAAAGTCAGTGCTCTGGACCACGGGGACGGCCGTTAAAGTCAAAGGGCGGAAAGGATGGTTGCACCTTCACCACTCTTTTACAAAGGAAAAAGACTTTGAACTTGGATTTTGGATTTTGAACACCATTTTCTAGAGGAGACTCCCCAGCAGTTTCCACAAAGCTAAACTTAGATCTAAAAAGTCAGAACCCGTTTGATCAATTAAGTCCACTAGGTGGTGAAGCGGTTGAACATGTATTCTGGCTTGCATAAGATCTTGGACAATAACATTGATAAAAAGAGCAAGATGTGCATCACGATAATATGTATCAGCTTAATACTACATGCTATTTTTCCTCCTATTGCCTCACTCTTATACTCCTCCACTAATGATACCATCAAGCACACATTTAGTGATCTGCCATCCTATGAGCTATCATATCGACTTGCCTTACGCAACAATACCTTTATTCAGATACTGCACCATTCACGTCAGACTGCTGGGTCTGTGGCCGATTTCCCCCGTATCAGAAGGTAAAGGGAGTGTTGCCTCTTTTTCCTTTTCCGTTCTCCCATAATGGTTCTTGCAGAGCATGGTTTGCCTTAATGACATCCATCAACGGTGATGCCAAAGAATACAAAGCAATAACAAGGCTCCACAAGATTGCCCAAAACATACATCAAGACCCAGGCACGTGGACATGGTCCGGTTGGCTCTGGGGATTAATATCGGCTTGGGGATGGAAAGTGTTGACCGTCTGTGGGTTGATACTATTAATGATATTCAGTTGTTGCCTATGTCTGCAGTGTGGCCCGGCCATTTGTGGCCTGTGTGCTACTGCATGTGTTCCACATCCCTATTTACAAAGCATTGAAAATGGAAAAATAATGCTGCAAGAACAGATCGACTGTCTCATGAAAATAGACGTTACATAGGGGGTTCACTAAGGTACAAGGAGGGAATGAGGAAAATAAAAATCTATGAGGCCTATGTGTCCCCATGTGCCCCCCCCCGAACGCTTATGTGCACATACATGTAACCTATGTATTTCCCCTCCATGGCCTTTCTATCATGATGCTTATGTTATAACGTGGCCTGCCATCATCCAGTCTCCCATGAGAGAAACGACAAATCTGTATTGAGGCCTACACGTTTTTCATCATGTTTTCCTGCATTTTCATGAAGCCCAAAAGAGGTTTCATGCCTCAGAACGCTCTGAAAGCTACAGCTACGTATCCTTGGCCTTGCACACTTGGGCCTCAGCCAAAGGGGCCCCGACCGAGGTGCTGAGACAGTATTGAGCACGGTTATCTGCTTACTCTTACTGAAACCACATTCTTGCCTGGTGAAGGAGGAATGAACGCGACCCATCTGCAAGGAGGGAGCCCAGCCCTACTGTCGCTCTTTGTGAGATTGCAAAGCTCACGTCAGTAAAAAGCCCATAGCCCCCATGTAAGGCTTCTGCAGTAAATGAAGTAAATGAAGAAATAGATGCCACATCGGCTCTTGGTGATGAGCAACCTATGTCACAAATCAGTCCCTGCTCCAGACATCGGATATCAGATAATACAAGATGTGCTGGTCGTCTTGACACTGAAGGCCTCACTAACTGAAGGCCTCACTTCCAGACTTGTTCGGTTGCATAGCAACCCTCCTCACGTCAGTTACACGTCATGCTCGAGTTGAGCACAAGTAAGGCAAAGTTCCAGTACAATTCCAGCAGATCACGCAACTCCCTCCAGGTATCCACCCACACATGACAAATTACCCATTATCATCAAGTGGACGCCCACATGGACGCCCACCTTCACGCCTACTTACACGCCCACATGCTCTTATCTCATTCTCTCTTGCTCTTTTGCTTACGTACAATTGAGAAATGTATATATACTGTACTCTGTGAATAATGTTTTGAGAATATTGAGAATACTTTTGAGTCCCTTTCCAGATCCTTTTTTGGTGATGGTAATATTCTCCCTTTGACTCGAGTTATTGGAATAAAGCCCTTTTAGAACCTGATACCACAGACTCAGCCTCTTGCTTTATGCATGATCCTATTGATATTCTGAAATACATAGAGCGTAATATTTTATTTACCACACACGGACCGCAATCCTGGTAGGGCCCGTAAGGGCCCCACCAGCAGACCGCGAGTAAAGCGCTCTGTTATAGTTACCGCCGGGGAGCAGGAACTTATCCATCTCATATGCCGGGTTCGAACCAGGAGCGTACGCAGCATGATTAATGGCAGACAGCTGGGAGGCCCAATAGTACCGTCTAATATCAGGAAGCGCGATGCCCCCGTCATACCAGGAAAGAGTCAGCTTGGCCAAAGCGATACGCGATCGCCCGTCCCAAACCAGTCTCCTCTGCAAACTCTCCACCTCCCTAAAGTAGGCCGCAGGAATGACATCAAAGGAGTTCTGGAGTGCATAAAGGAATCTGGGAAGGGACATCATTTTAAACAGCGCCGCGCGACCAAGCCGAGACAAGGGCAGCTTACACCACCGAGCCGTATCTGCCCTCAAACGCCGGAGTGGAGACAGGAGATTCTGCTCATAGCGGACCGCCGGATCCAACGAAACGTACACCCCCAGGTATTTAAAGCCGGACTGAGATATTTGGAGCGGAAGCCGAGGTGGCAAGAGAGGAAGACCACCATAGATAGGATACACACAAGATTTGGACCAGTTAATTATCAGACCCGAGTTTTTCCCGAAGGAAGTAAGGACATCAAAGAGAACATTGAGCGACTTCCGCGGTGAGGTGAGATACAAGAGAATATCATCCGCGTACAATGAAACCCGATCCTCGAAGCCCGGGGCCCACCGGAGCCCTCTAATCGAGGGCTCCCAACGGAGCCAGGCAGCGAGCGGTTCCAGGGCGAGAGCAAAGAGCAGCGGGGACAACGGGCACCCCTGCCTAGTTCCCCTCCCGAGAGCGAAAGGCCGAGAAACCCGCCCATTGACAACCACCTGAGCCATTGGTCCAGCATAAAGGAGCTTCACCCAGCTAAGGAACCCCTCCCCAAAACCAAACTTCGCCAAGACGGCCCAAAGAAATGGCCATTCAATGGTATCAAAGGCCATCGTGGCGTCTAGGGAAACCAATATGGCCGGTTCAGCGAAGTACTCAGCCCTAGCGAGGACGCCGTGCAGACGCCGTAAATTGAGAGCGGTATTACGATGTGGGATGAAGCCACATTGATCCGGATGTATCAAGTCACATATAACGCTCAGCAGGCGATTGGCGAGGACCTTAGCAAGGATTTTGGGTTCGGCATTTAGCAGGGAAATAGGCCTATAGGAGGCACAGCGGTCACGTGGCTTACCCTCCTTGGGAATCACCACTATAGTAGCCAGACGCTGGTCGTCAGGAAGGGAACCCCTCTCGAGCGATTCCTGAAACATATGACGGAGGAAAGGCGCGATTTTATCCGGGCGCAACTTATATAGTTCAATCGGCAGACCGTTGGGGCCCATAGCCTTGCCCGAGCGGAGGGAGCGAATCGCAGTAGCTATCTCTTCGACAGACAAAGGGGCATCCATCAGCTCGCGGTCCTCGACGGATAAGCCGGGCAGGGCAATATCCCGAAGCAGAAGACGAGAGTCGTCCTCATCTCTATCCGACACCGGGGAGTACACTGCACGGAGGTGGTCAGCAAAACACTCAACAATCTCACCAGGCTCAGTCACACACACTCCATCCGACACCCGAAGCTCCGGGACCACACGATTCACTCTCTCCTTCTTGTCCAACCAGGCAATCAGCTTACCCGCCATGTCTCCGGCGTCATACAACCTACCCTGCTGCTCCCTATACATAGTCTTGGCAGCATCAGTGACGAGAGACTTGTATTCAAACTGCTTCAGGCTGAGGGCATGCAGCCCATCCGGAGTGACGCCCGCCTCCAAGGCTGCCTCTAGCCCCGATATTTCAGTCTCCAGCGTCACAACCGCCTCTCTCTTAACCCTCTTGGCCTCCACTATCTGGGACAGGGCATGCCCGCGGAGCACTGCTTTGAAAGCTTCCCACAGGGACACCGAGGACAACACCGACCCCTCATTCTCAGAAAAATATTGATCAATCGACTTAATCAGGCTATCACGGATCTTGGGGTCTCGCAGGTACCAAGGGTTAATAGGAGCGATCCGCCCAGCGGACCGCGACCCGGTGTCAAAAAGCAACCACAGTGGGGAATGATCAGAAATACCCCTGGCCAGGTGTTTGACCTCTCGAATCCGAGTAGCCTGGGCCGCGGGCATAAGGAAATAATCCAGTCTGGAGAGACTCCCATGGGCCCCAGAGTGAAAGGTGTACTGACACTGTGCCGGATGCATTAACCTCCAACAGTCCACTAGACCGAAGGTCTCCAGGAGCCCGCCCAGCCACACCTGGGCAGCAGGGAGGGCCCTGAACGGATGACGGTCCAGGTCACCCGAGACAACCAAATTAAAGTCCCCACCCATAAGCAAAAGACTGTCCGGAAGCCCAAGCAACATACGACCCAAGTCTGAGAAGGTGGAGTTCTGGAGGCCCGGGGGAACATAGACCGAGATCAAGGAAAGGGACTGCCCCTCCCACCTCCCAGTCAGAGCCACATAGCGCCCTCTATCTTCTGGGACCACCCTGGTGATCTCAAACGGAAGTGAAACTCGCAAGAGAATGCCCACCCCTCTCGAACCAGTGGTGAAACCAGAGTGGGCCACAAGTCGATATCCCCCCCCCTGTTCATAGCCCGACAAACATTGCCAACCAGATGCGTCTCCTGTAAGAACACCACATCAGGAGTCAGACGACGCAGATATTGCAGCACAACACCCCGTTTGATATGGTCCCCCAATCCATTGACATTCCAAGACATCAATCTCAACCCGTCCCCCCCCCATCCCCTCCAGTAGATCAAGGGCCCCCTAGCAAAGAGCTCAACACCCAAGGATGAACCATAGCCAATACTTCGCCTTGAAAACAAAAAACACAAATCCAAACAACCCCACCCACCAACCCCCCCCCCCCCCAACTCCAACACCCCCCACCCTGCACCCCTGCGGTCCAAAAAACCACCCCAACTTGCAGTGTGCCTGTCGCCCTACAAACCCCATTCTACGAAAAGACCCCGGAGGAGGGAAGGGACCCGTCCCCGCCCGCTCCCCACACACAACATAGTGAAACAAAATGCACAAAAGAAGTAGAACCCAGCCGAACAGTACAACATGGCAGAGTCTGGGACCATAAGTCACTCCAAAGGAGACCCGCCACCCTCGGTACCGTCAGAGGGCCCAGTCCGGTCACCCCGGTCTGGCAGCGAATCCAGCCAGTCACTCACATTCGCAGGAGAGTCAAAAAAGGTAGTCCGATCTTCATGTTCCACTCGGAGCCTTGCAGGATAAAGCATAGAGTACTTGAGACCGAGGTCCCGGAGACGCCGCTTCACCCCCTGGAAGCCCATCCGCTGTTTCTGGACAAGTTGGGTGAAGTCCGGGAAAAAGTTAATGGACGAGTTCTCATGTCGGACCGGGCCATGGACCCGTGAGGCCTGCAGAATCGCGTCTCGGTCTCTGTAATGGAACAGTCTCGCAACGATAGGCCTCGGGGGGGCACCCGGTCGCGGCCGGCCACCTGGCACTCGATGGGCCCGCTCCACAGCGAAAAACTTACTCAGGCCAGCGGGAGCAAGATGTTCGAGGATGAGCTCCTCGACCAGGAGATCAACCGGGCGGTTATCGGAGGTCTCCGGAACGCCCATGACGCGGATGTTATTGCGGCGGGCCCGTCCCTCGAAGTCTTCCAGCCGCCGGGCCATCAGATCATTGGCCGACTTGAGATCGCCGAGAGTGGCCTGCAGGTCCGACACGTCCGTACCAAGGGAGGAAGTCCGCACATCCAGCGATTGAACCCTCTCGTTAGTCTTAGAGAGATCCGCCCGGATTAGCGTAATGTCAATGGCCACCGTGTCGATTTTACGGGCCAAGGCCTCGTACTGCATAGCGATGGTCTCTCTGATGCCCTTAATGGCGCCCATGATGTTCTGCAGGGACAGATCCGGAGAAACGGACGGGCCACCACTGGTGTCCTCCGGGGGGACAGTGGCCGTCCCGGGGGATCCTTTACCCTGAGTGTAGCGGTCCATGTTGTTCGTCTGGACCGGTCCCCCACGTAGGGATGTTTTGGTCTTACGCCTCTCGGGGTCCCCCTTGCCTCCCATGAGAACCTCGATCGCCGAAGGGGACCACCAAGGAAGTGTTGAGGTGGCACAGGCCAGGCAGACGCGTGTCGCACCACAGGCCGCAATATGGCGGAGCGAAGGGACCCCCGTCAATGAGCACACTGGCAGCAGACGAAGCCACCGGCATCAAGCGCAGGCAAAATGAGAGCCCAGTCGCACCAAGCAAGTCCACAGTCCAGCCCCTCAAAGACCAAAAGTGAAACCGAAAGTGATGTAACGGCCACTGGCACAGCCCCGCTGCCGATGTTGTTCAACTACGCCCCGGCTCCACAGATCACCCTCGCATCGGGCACAGCCGTCGGGTGGGCCTCAAAAGTTCAAACCACCATAACTCCGGATTGCCAGGTCCGATTTGATTTCCGAAAGGAGTTTAGTGTTCAGCCAGCATTCGTCTCCCAGATTCCATCAACCAAGTCAGGATAGAGTCAGGATAAATTCCGAGGAGCAGCGAGGGTCCGGGGAGCCCTGTGCTCACGCGACCATCTTGGATGCGCGCTAGGCTCCTCCCCCAAGACAACCTTTATTAAAAGCTATCCTATTGGCAGCTATGGAGAGCAGCCTTGAGGCTAAGTCTCGAAGGAATGTAAAGTAGCTTGTTTTACCAGTATGTAACCTCCTGAATGACCAAATGAAAGGAGAACCACACAAGGAATATATATTTATTACTAAACACACTCTACTAACCTCTTTATGAGATTAGAGAACAAAGCACACAATATTAAATCACTAGCACGACAGTAAATAGCACAATACACAGTGGGCGCCAGGGGGAGACCGAACCATATACTAAGAAAGTGGTATAACAACCATGACTTGACTACACACAGTGCCTAGAGCACATAGAATCGCTGGGACCCCAAGGAACCACTCAAGGTAGTGACACAGGGGACCCACGGAGGACGGGTGCAGTTTGAGAACAGACGCGAGTTCCGTACAGCTCTATGGGGAAAGACGCAGTTGGAATTTTCAAGATTAAGGACACTTCAGAGAGGACTTGAAGCAAACCCAGCTAAACATAGAAGATTCTAAGGCCAGTACCCTTGAGAGTACCGAGGTACCCGTGTTACCTATCCCAGAGGAGCCAGGAGCATAGGGGTCAAGTGATGTCGGAAGCCTTTGTCGTTTTCAATTGTGTAATGCGAAAAAGTGCTGCTGCCGGGAAGATGAAAAGTGTCCGGTGTGATCCAAGCCTGGATCGGAGATGAGAAGAACCTGAAACCAGAGTGGACAGAGTCTGGGTCACTTCACCGTGACCAGGGGCACGTTAGACGAATGCCCACTGATGTCTGGTGTTTCAGGTGAGAAGAGGTGAAGCTTGACTCTGCAGCCACGGGGACCAGGAGACGACGACCAAAGTCCGGAAGTGAGCTGTCCCACGAAGGTTGTAGAGTGCTGGGGGGGTCAGTGTCCGGATTGAACACAAACCAGCCTTGGTAACTGCAACCCACGCGGTCTGAGGAAAGATGCTTCTATGAGGACCAGCAAGGTTCTGAGGACTCTTGAAGCTATGGAGAGTCAGGGCACGTCTGGAGCAACCAGGAAAGCCCACGGAAAGTCAGTTACCTTCCCAGGGACCCACAGGTCGACGGACTGGGGATCGCAAAGGGACCTCGAGCTGAATCACAAAATATCAGCCCACGGAACACTCGTGGAGTGTAGGCCGGAAATCTTCGGTGGAATTACTGCTTGGTGTCAGGGCTACAAGTAGCCCAAAGCACAGCCTCAGGGATCGTCAAAAAGCATATGCTGCTGCAAATGTACACGGTGCACAGGGGTTCGGGTTGCACGGTCCCCACGATGGATATGGGCCTCAGAATTGCTATGAGCGCAGATCAACCTCCGAGACCTCAGGAACCCACCTCCTGTGTTGCAGAAATCTTCAGAGTCCTCAGGAGCTGCAAACCGGTCAGATGTGTTGCAGGTGGGATCCTTCCAGGGGAGTAACTCCTTTACTCCAAGGGAGATTCTTCAGTCATCCAATGTCGTGCAGATCGTCGAAGTACTTGGTTTATGTAGCAGAGTTTTTAGTCCAGGTAAAATCCAAAGTCCTGTAGTCAGGGGTTCCTACTTTATACCCAAGGGAGGGGTGGGACAAACACTGGGGACCCACCTATGGGCGGGTCAGGACAGAGGGGTGGGTACACCCATGTCTTTTGTCCAGTTTCATGCCAGAGCAGGAGCAAATGGCTCCTGCAACCGGTTTGAGCTGGACTTAGCACGGGGACACCAAATGTGCCCCCAGTGCAGACATCAAAGCACTCTCAAAGTGAACCCACCTAGCCACAATACACTAAAGCCTGTCTGGGAGGTGGTCACACCTCCCTGTGGCAGGAAACATATTGTCAGGCCTTCCTCTGCTCAAGTTTCGTCCAGCAGCAGGAGGGCAGACCCATGTCTCTGGCTGGCAGCATCCATTTTGTGATGCCAGGGTTGAGAAAACTGGTACCGGGTAGCCTGGTATATGTCATATTTCTCCCTCTAGGAGGGTGGAATCATACCTCCCCCGCCAGTTACTGGCGGTGAGGTATGATTCCATGGTGTTTGACACCAAACACGACATGTTTCCCTGCAGCCGTTTTAAAGTTAGCATTTACCCCAAGGTTATAATGCACTTAAGTATATATTGTTGGCTGCATTACAAACAACCCCGAAATATAGGTTCCGAATGCTGCAGAGGGGCTCTGCTCATGCAGGTGCACCCTATCACATAAAACACAGCACCCTGCCTTCAGGATTGACCAGGCCTGCCACAGGGGTGACTGATGGGTTTATATGTGCAGTGATATAGGATAGATATAGTGATCCCATATCTAAGTAAGGGGTGCATGCACCATGTTACACAGGTTGCTGTAGCAGACCTGTGGTGTCATTATGAATGGTCTCCCAGGGGTGGCATGATACATGCTGCAGCCCCTGAGAGGCCTCTGGGGTGCCTATGCCCTGGGTACATGGTATACCATATACTAGGGACTTATAAGGGTACCCCAGAATCCAATCGGTACATGCAATCAATTTAGAGGAGAAAGCAGCTAGACTGGGGTCATGGATAGCAGGATCCCAGTCAGACTAAGTTGAAAACAGTGTCACATCAGCAAAAAGTGGGGGTAACTAGAAGAAGCAGATCCTACTCTCCTACAATAGTGTGTTCTGTATTGGCAGTGCGCTTGCACACCATGCATACTCTACACTCCACACTACTTCATGCCACTCTACTCTTAACACTTGACTCCACTCTACACTGTCACAGCACTCCACTTTATGCCACTCAACACACTACTCCACTCATCTGCCTCTATTCCACTACATGCCACAGCACTCCACTCTACAACAATCTATGCCACTCAACTCTTCAACACGCCACTCTGACACTACTGCACTCGATACCACTTAACTCTGACATTCCATTTTATGACACTCCACTCTTCCACTCTGATATTCCACTCTTCTCTGACACACTACTCCATGACACTGCACTCCGCGCAGCCCCCACTATGTCACTCCACTCTGACACTCTCCTCCCTCCATGACACTCCTGACAATCTGCGCCACTCCATGGCACTACTCCACTCTGTGCCACCCTACTCTGACAGTCTACTGCACTCTACTTCACTGTACAGAACTCCCTCTATGCCTCTCCATGCCACTTTACTCAATTCTACACCACTCCACTATGACACTACTTCACTCTCCAGCACTTCACTTTATGGAACTCCACATTACGACACTCTTCGTCCCTCCACTCTGAAACACTCTACTCCCTCAACGACACTCTACACCACTCCACTCCACGCCGCAGCACTCCATGACACTCTACGGCACTCCACTGTAAGCCACTAACTTTTCGCCATGCTGGTGTACAACATGGCTAAACACATTGGCAAAGCAAACACCTATTGCATATTTGAGACTTATTGGCTTTGCCAGTGCTTGTTTTTAGGACTTTTATCATCATAAGACTTTTAAATGGATTAAAGATTGTCCCATCAGGATGCCTCCACATCTTTGAGCTCAATCTAACTCTATCTCAATTAATGGGTTCTCCTTTTGAGCCTGTGCACAAGACTTCCTTCCTACAAGGATGTATTTCTAGTGACTATTGCTTCTGCTCTTAGCGTTAATGAAATTCAAGCTCTTTTGGCACTTAGACCCTGTATGGTGTTCCTTGCAAACAGAATAGTAAGGAGAACCCCTACGCCCTCCTTCCTAAAAGTGGTTTCAGAATTTTATAGTAACCATACAATTACTCTCCCATGGGGGTCTTGTGCTTCTAATTGGACAGGATGAAGGCTTCTCAAAATCTAATCCGTTCTTTATCCACTCGGGACATGTTCAACAACCGATAGTAACTCTGAATCATCCATTTTGTATTGGATTGGGTCCTGTATATCTCAGTGTTATAAATTAGCTAATATACTGCCTGGCAGATCAAAGCCCGTTCCACTTTGCACCTGCGCACAACTCCCTTCTGCGCACACACCCTGCTGAATACAGACATTGGCTCTTGCACTCTGGGTCATTTTTCTCTCCACCTCTTGGTTATGAGGGAGGGAGGGTGTGTGTCTGTCTATATATAACCTACTGGCAGTCGCTTATGGGGTGTGTGTATCTATATATATATAATATTTTATTTTTTTTCTTCCAACAAACGCCGAAGCTTCTCAAGATGCACTCGACAGTGCGTCTGCCATTTGGCGTCACGGTTCAGCCCGCCCCAGCCATCCAAGTTCGTTGTATTGCCTGACGCGTTTCTGTGGCAAACGTACCACTTCATCAGAGGCATGCAATACGCAGTTGAACCCATGATGGGTTTTTCAACCAATCAGCATGCAGTATAAAGAGCACTCCAATGGGGGACAGGAGAAATGCCTCTGATGAAGTGGTACGTTGGCCACAGAAACATGTCCGGCAATACAACAAACTTGGATGGCTGGGGCGGGCTGAACCGTGATGCTGAACCGTGATGCTGAAGGTGCTCTCTGACTTTGAGCATATCAATCGAGCCTGAGAAAAAGCTTGTCCCCATCATTTCTTGAGTTGTTTCCCATCATGCCTAGTTTCCAGGATAGTGATTTCTATTCCACAACAATCTATAATTGTGTTCTACCACCAATGGGTGTGTAGAGGTTCCTGATCGAACCATCTCTTAGCTATACATCTTCGTCCAATCACAAATGCAACAAAGAATACACTCTTAAGACCAGATACATTGTTCTTCATTGAAAAAAAACATTAAAAGCTTTGCCAAATGATCAATTTACACTACAATTATTATCCTAAGTTCCTTAAATGTCCTATTCCAATTTTTCTCCAAACAGAGACCTGTTGCAAACATATGAATTATGCCAACATCCGACAGGTCAACGAGGACAGGAATCATAGTGACAAACTCCATTATAGAGCTTCTCAGAAGCATGACACTGGTCATGAATAAAGTTGTGCCGCAATTTTAAGTTTGTGTTACTAATCAGCATCCAATTATGGATCTTATCAAGAGTTCAATGTGTGTTGGTACATTCAAACGAACGGACCGTGTAACAGCAGTGATGCTTAAGTCCGCCTCAAGAGTATAACAAAAGAGCCTGTAAAGTTTACACGTGCTAATTTTGACCTTTTCCACAATCATTGCCTGTAGGAACAGACTTCTGTGTTACTGTTTATAAAGCCTTTTTTCTGCAGGTATTTAGAAAAGCCATTATTTTGAATACTGTACCTGTCTTGCAATAATGGGAAGGGGGAAACACCCTGTTATCACAAAGCTGACCTAACTGTTGTAATTGGGTTTGCGCTAAGTGTAGCAGCCAGAGTCGTGAAAAATGGAATGCAGGTGAGGGTTACCCGAGACTGAAGAGTATTAATTATTTTTTTATTTTGATTGTGTTGTTTCCATATACCTAGAAAGCTACCTAAAAACACCCTAATGGCTTAAAACTAGCCTTTCTTGTAGTAGGCTGGCTCTAAAAGCGGAGCGAGGGCAACATTTTGTAGAACTTCCTTGAATAGGAAAAAAATAAGAATGCAGGTATAGGCCAATGCAAGAGCTCTGACGTCCTAGCTCTATCATGTTTATGACTTTTGGTGAGATGCCCTAGTAGGTTACTAAACCCACAACCCTAAGAATCTATAAATTCCTCTGTATTGTTCATATTTTTTATCATTCAACGAATATCCCAAAATTGAACCAGAAATCTGTGCCTTCTTCTCGATTACTAATTGCAATTTTCGGGAAAGGGGGTTAACAATAGAATATCAATCACATATGTGCCATTTTCCGTTCCTGACCATTGCAAATTATAAATGGAATACCCTTGTTCCCCTCAAACTGATCCAGGGGGCTGTAGTTATAAAACAAATACCAAGGATGATAAAGGGCACCCCTTGCCTTGTCCCCCCACTAACCGAGAAACCTAAGGACGTAGCGCCCATGTAGATCACATGAGCCGTATGTTCCTGATATGACGCTTGGATCCTCTTCCTACTGATTGATCTAAATCTAAACCGTTTTTTTTAAGGTCCAATCGGGAAGGGCCAGGAGGCTTATGGAACGCCTTTTCTGCATTCCACAGGTTAATACTGAGCCGCTCCCCTTCTAGTGCTGTTATATCAAACATGTTCCTGGTGGTATTAATGTGGGCCGTGGTATCTCTGCCTGGTATAAAACCATGCTGCCATGCACAGATTAAATTTGATATCCAGCCAAGACAATGGACAGTTGTTTTTGAGTAAAGGTTTGCTTCTGCATCTATTAGTGAAAGGGTCCTTACCCTTCTCTAGAAAGACTGCTACTGAGGCTTCTTTCAACAAGGTAGAGGGAAAGCCCTGCTTGCTTTGTTAAACAGTTCAAGCAAAGGAGGCTTGGGTCTTTGTACTACCTGGATTGGACCACTTTAATAGTTTTCAACATACAGGATATCCAGATAGATCATTTATGACAAATTAATGAATGAACTGAACCTTAGACTGAAATTCCAAGGCCTGTTGTGATTTATTTCACTTTTCTTTCTTAATTTTTTTTTAGAAAAAACAAGATTATACCATTAGTTTCATGTCATCTTGTCGAGCAACACTTATTTTGAATTGTCATTTGTATGTGATCAACACTATAAAGCATTCATATACAGACAAATTCTAATACAACAGTGAAAAACGATAAAGCAACACAATAAATGTGTATAACACTTCAAATTATGGTAAAACGTGTTAAAATATATTATGACTAGTCCATTATTTGATTCATAAACACTAGGCGAACAATAATAATTTATCAACGAAAAGTTTCCAAAAACTGTCCTGCCAGTGTCCTTCGCTCTGGGATTTATGATTTTAAGAGGTGTTGTCCGTATGGGGAAGTGATGATCTAGATATTCCCTCGTGGCATACCCTGAGTGCCTTTTCCCAAGAGCTGGAGTCAATGCGTTTCGAACCCCATCTTGCTAGGGGGTTCTCTTCAGGGCCTGGACTTGGTCTTGACAACTACAAAATTAAATAATAAACGTGTTTTTTAATTACAAGGGGCCTGTTCCACATATAAGACTCAATTAGTTATTTACAAATTGTTTCGGGGTACCTATTTTATTATGGAAGTACCAGAAAGTTGAGACGATGCTCAATGGCGAACGAATCTTTAAACGTTGTAACTGCGGACATCACTATTGAACATGTGTTTTAGTAATTGCATGGAAACCTGTTGGGATGATAATCTGTAGTTTACATTGAGCACGATACCTTCTGCCTTTGGGAGGTGCCGATAAACTGTGCGGAAGAGTAGGTCTTTGTAGATTGTATGATTCATTTATCCCATTGTCCGTCTTCTTTCTAAAGAAGGGATGATAATAACGCCTTTAGTTGTAGAAAGTCAGCATTGGGGCCAAACCGTACGCAGAACGCACTCCGTTTACTTTTGCTATACACAGCTTATTTTTGTTACCAGTCCCCGCCGCGTGTGTTTTACGCTCATTGTTTATCGTGAACCTTCCTGCTCGCTTATTAAAACAAGCATTGGCATAGCCAATAGGTCTCGCCTTTGGGACCTTATAAGTGTTTAGCCATGCAACAGTTGCATAACTAAATACTTATAAGGTCCCAAAAGCGAGACCTATTGGCTATGCAAAGCGGCCCTGCGGCCGTGCAAGTGATCGCGATCAAACATCAAAGCGGCCGTAAAAGTGAAAGTAATCGCGGTAAGGCGCGCGCGCGGCAACGCACATGCACTGTAGCTCTAGGCTGGCCTGGTAGCACTTTTTGGAGCCCTCTCAATAAGTCTCGCCAGACCAGCGCATGCGCTGGGTCAGGCGAGACCTAAAAAGAGCATTCTTTTGGACTCGCAAACCTTTTTTGTGTGTAATCTCGGTGTTTGCGCCTGCTCTGAAACACTTGCTTTGTATTGAAAAGTTCTAACGCAGATGAAGTTTGCTGGTCACTGCTCCGGTCATTTCTTGAATTTCACTTCTGGTCCGAGTGTTGGGTTTCTTTACAGGCCCGTTCGTAAGACCCGAAATGCATTTTGCTGGATTGACGAATCTGTTGCATTGTGGGTACCATGATTCTAAAGGGTAACTTTTAGGTTTAAATCTTTTATTAAAGGTTTTCATCAAAGAACCAATAGCGTCAAGCCATTACACTTTCCCGGCCAAGGCGGGAGCAGCTGCAGCTGAGGTCTCCCCCCTCCCACCACAGGTGGATGGGAAACCGAAGAAGCACTTCCAGGCCCTTACAGTCGCTATCAGTTATACCCCCCCCCCCCACGAACCCATCCCCCCCCGAAACACCCCTCCTGCCGTAACTCCCCAACCCCCCCCCCCCCACCCACCATCAAGAGAGACAAAGAAAGAGAAGAAAGAGGGAGAAATGAAAGAGTAAAGACCCTGCCCCGGGAACGAAGGGACCAAGAAGGCTAATGCACCGCCCTGCCCCAAAGCTGGTGGCCAAACAAGGCGGCTATGTGGCTTCCCCATCTTCCGGGTCATCGCTAAGCCGTAGGAGGCGTAGGTATCGGGGACACGTCAGCTCCCTGAAGTCCTGCGCTAGCAAGGACCTGAACGGCTGCCACAGTTCCGGGAATGCGTCGCCCTTCCCCGCCAGTGTCAGAGAGATGCGTTCCATCCCCAAGATTTGCCAGAGGCGATGCAGCCATTCTAGATGCGTGGGTACGCGGGGTGTTCTCCAACAAGCCAGGAGGCACTGCGTGGCCGCCCCCAGCGCCAAGGCTATCTGTTTCCCCCGGCGGGATTTCAAAGGGTAAGTAAGGGCATTGGGGACCCCCAGGATGATGTATGCAGGGAATCTGGGCAGCTCCGTGTCAAAGTATTTGTCCACCTCATCCAGAATTTGACGCCAGTAGGGAGATAACAAGGGGCAATCCCAAAGAATGTGTGCTAAAGTGCCCAGTTGACCGCACCCTCTCCAACAGACCCCGCTATGTGAGTGATCCATGCGGTGTAGACGCTCCGGTGTGTAGTACCAATACGTCACCAGTTTAGTAAATGTCTCGGTGAGCCCTGTGTGTGTAGCCGTGTGACGGGCCCTATAGCAACAGCCCTCCCATTCCTTCGCCAGCAGGTCCCTTCCCAAGTCCCTCTCCCATCGTGCCCTCCCTGCGTGATATGAGTGGTAGTGTGTCGAAAGGAGCATCTTGTATAGATCCGATGTCAGTTTCTTGTCAGTCTGGCGAGTGATCAGCCAGCGCTCGAACGGGGTGAGCCGGCGCTGCGCTGCAAGTTTCTCCCTCGGCCGAGTGGCCCAGTGTTTAACCTGCAGGTACCCGATCCGGTCCGTGGCCGGAATGCCATAGTTGGCTGCCAACTGTGCTAGGGGGATAAACCCCCCGGCGTCGTAGAGGACCCCCAGCGCTCTGCAGCCAGAGTAGCGCCAACCCGGGAACGCGGACTCTGGAAGCCCCGGCGGGAAGTCGGAATTACCAAACAAAGGGGTGAGAGGCGAGGGGAAGGACGTCAGCTCCTGTCTCTCACCAGTCTGGTCCCAGATCCGCACCGTTGCCTGGGTCACCCACGAGGCATACAGATTTGGTGTCCGTTGGTCCCGCCGAAGAATCGGGACCGCGGCCAGGGCCCTCCCCGCCACCGCTCGGTCCTGGAACAGCCAATGCTTTTCGGACACGGGCTTCATCCATTCCGCCAGGTACCGTAGCTGAGCGGCCTGGAAGTAGAGCAATAGATCCGGGACGCCAACGCCCCCGTGCTCCGGCGGGAGCGCGCCAATCTGGCGTTTGAGTCGCGGCTTCCTGCCCTGCCAAATGAATTGTGCCAGGTCGGATTGGACCCGCTTGATCCATCCTTTCGGTGGATATATGGGGAGCGTGTGGAACATGTACAGGATTTTAGGCAATATCGCCATTTTAATGGCCGCGATCCGCCCAAGCCACGAGATCGGCAGGCGGCGCCAGCGATGTAGGTCCGCCTTAACGGCGGAGGAAAGACGGTCGTAGTTCATGGTCCTAATGCTTGGGATCGTGGGCGCCAGCTGCACCCAGAGGTAAGGGACAGGGCCCGTCGCCCAGGGGACCGGATATTTCGTGCGGAGGTCCGCCACCGTGCCCGGCGCGAGAGAGAGGGAGAGCGCCACTGACTTAGCGATGTTAACTTTGAAGCCTGATATATCCCCGAACACCGAAAGCTCCTGCAAGATCACTCCCAGGGACGTCAAGGGCTCCCTGAAGGTCAATAGGACATCGCCGGCATAAAGGCAGATCTTGTGGGTGTCCCCCCCGAACCGGACGCCGGCGATCTGGCCGTTTTGGCGTATGTGCTGCGCTAGGGGCTCCATATACATGGCGAAGAGCAGCGGGGAGAGGGGACAGCCCTGCCTAGTGCCCCGGGAGATCCGAAAGGGCGACGACGTGTGGCCGTTAACACGGACCGATGCGTGGGGATCGCGGTAGCAATTGAGTATCCGTGCCCTCATTTTGTCCCCGAAGCCGAACCGGCACAGGACCGCTTCGAGATAGGGCCAGTGCACCCGGTCGAATGCCTTCTCGGCATCGACCGCCAACAGGGCGTAGTCGGCCGGGAAGCGGGAGGCCTTCTCTATAAGATGCAGGACCCGTTTCGTGTGGTCGCTCGTTTGGCGGCCTGGGATAAAGCCCGCCTGGTCCGGGTCTATGAGGTTCGGCAAGTGGGGCGCAATACGAGCCGCCAAGATCCCCGTGTACAGCTTGAGATCCACGTTGAGGAGGGAAATAGGCCAGTAGGAACCGCACTGCCTGCCGTCCTTCCCAGGCTTGGGGATCACCACGATTGCCGCATCCAGTAGGGATGGGGGCAGCTCCCCGAGCGTGTCAAACGAGTTGAAAAGGCGCGTGAGGAGTGGAGTGACCAGTGAGCAATATTGTTTATAAAACATGGCCAAGAAGCCGTCCGGGCCTGGGGACTTGCCCACCTTGAGCCTCGCGATGGCCTAAATCACCTCCTCCGGCCGGATCGGCGATTCCAGCAGCTCAGCCTGGGGTAAGGACAGGCCTTCCACCCGCGCATGTTCCAGATACGCGTCCATCCCGCCACCGTCGAGGGGCTGTGCGTCATAGAGCCGGGCGTAAAAATCCCGAAACGTCGCGGCAATCTCCCCATCGTCCGTATGCAGGGCCCCATGGGAGTCCTCTATCTCCTTGACGCCCTCTCGCTGTCGACGCTCCCGCAGGCAGCGGGCCAGAAGGCCACCACATTTATCACCTCCCACATAATAGCTGTGCCGGAGGCGCAGTGCTGCATACTCCGCCTTGTCACGGTCTAGCGCTTCTAGCTGTGCTCTGCGTTTTTAACAGCCGCCAGACTCTCGGAGCCCCCGTTCGGCTATGCATACGTTCCAATTCCCTGACTTTCTGCGAGAGCTTCGCCTGTCGTTCTTTGTTTTCCGCCGCAGAGAGGGCTATAATGGCACCCCGGACCACCGCCTTCAGGGCAAGCCAGCACGTGGCGAGGGCTGTGGCTCCATCGTCATTGAACCAAAGGTATTCCTCGATGACCCCCTGTAGCTGTTTAACCACCGCGGGGCGAAGCAGGAGCGAATCCCGCAACCGCCACTGGCGCATCCTCCCGCCCGTAGGCGGGAGCGTCAGCGTCATAACCACCGCCGCATGGTCGGAGAGGGACGCCGCCAATATCTCCACCCCCGAGGCCTCCCGAACGAGCGCACGGGTGGCCAGAAAATAATCCAGGCGTGCATATGTACCGTGCGCACCCGACGTATGTGTGTATTCCCGGGCCGTGGGGTTATGTAGCCGCCAGAGGTCCACCATGTCTAATTCCTGCAGGGCCGTGTGTCCCGACGGAGACAAAGCCCCCACCTGCCCCGTGCGATGGGCCGACCGGTCCATCATGTTGTCGAAGACCAGGTTTAGGTCACCCCCAAGCAAAAACCTCCGGTCCGATGAGGCCGATAAGTTCGTCAGTGCCGTCTGGAGGAACCGCTCCGGTCCATCATTGGGCGCATAAATCGTACCAGCTGTGAATGTGTAGTCTCCCATGTGGAATTGATAGACCAGCAGCCTGCCCTTAATCTCCGCCACCTTACACACTGAGAGCCCTCTAAATCTTGGTGCGAGAAGGATCGCCACCCCCGCCCGCTTCGAGGAGTCACAGGAGAAAAACTGCACGGGGAATGACCTGGACTGCATCCTATGTGTATCTCGCGTGAGTAAATGTGTTTCTTGGAGGAGGCATATCTCCGCCCCTGACTGTGCAAGAAGGGAAATGATGGAACGGCGCTTAATTGGGTTGTTCAGGCCCCGGACATTGAGCGTAAGGATCTTAAGTGTCACTGGAGGCATTCCCATCAATCAGCGAGCACCCACTTGCGATGCGCATCCCCGTGCCCGCCCGAGTGCGTCCCCGGCATCCAACCACCGCCCCCCCGACCCGACACAGGAAAGAGAAGGAAAAGAAGGAAAGGAAATAGAGAAACAGAAAACCCCAACTAACCCCGTACAGCCCCCCTCCCCCACACCAAAACCATGAAGCGTACCAAAAGTCCATCTTCCAAGGAAGATCAGGAAGTCCAGAGTCAAAGGGGGTAACGCGGCATACCAAAGTGTCCCCTCCCTCCCCCGCCCGGCCGCCCTCATGTCCGCCAGCCAAGCCCCAACGAGAGCGGAGGCACAGGCAATGGAGAAAAAACAACCTCGCTACTGACCCCAGTTAGTTACCCTCACGGGACCTCGCCCTTCGGTGCTAGCGTTCCAGCCACTGAAGATATGGCATCCTGACGGCCCTGGGCAATCTCCTCGGGGGGCGGCCTCCGTCGTCTAGAGCCCCTGCGTCGCTGCTTCAATAGGCTCCAGCCCACGCCGGGGCCGCCGGTTCTCTGACAGCTCGGTGCCTGGCCGTCCCCCTCCTCCTTCGGGCAATCAATGTCCAGCAGCTGGCACGCCTCCGCCAGAGATCGAAGCTGGTACAGCCGATCCTCATGACGGAAAATAAGACGAAACGGATGGCCCCAAGAGTATTTAATGCCCCGTTGACGGAGGGCCTCCGTGACAGGGCGGAAGGTTCAGCGTTTCTGCAGTGTCAGGGCGGACAGGTCCTGATAGAGCACCGGGTGCTGACCCCGAAAGGTGATGGGGTGTTGTGTTCGGGCCGCACGGAGGATCTCCATCTTAGTGGTGTAGTCCTGGACACAGTCCAGAATGTCGGCAGGAAGGGCATTGTCCGGGCGCGGGGGGCCCACCCGATGGGCCCTGTCCAAAGTGAGCGCCATATCCGCCGACTTGCCCAGGATCTGATTGAAGAGCTCTCGGGCGAAAGTGAAGATGTCTCCCGCCTCGGCGTCCCGTTTCACCCCCCGAATGCGGATGTTGTGCCTCCTTGACCGATTCTCCAGGTCCTCCAGGTGGGTTTGGATGTCCACTTGTTGGTCGTGTAGCCGGAGAAGATCCTGGTGGACCAGGGAGAGTTCCGTGTCTTGTGCGTCCGCCCTGTCTTCCACCGCTTGCACCCTCTCCCCCAGGCCATCCAGGTCCCTCCGGACCTCCCGTAGCTCTGCCGCCAGCTCCTGCCGCATGCCTTTAAGTTCCTCCTTCTGTTCCGCGAATAGCGACAGCAGGAGGGCCTTGGTAATCGGTTCCGCTCCGTCATCTCCTGACCCCTTCGACGGCATCGCCTCAGCCGTGGTCGACCGCGTATCAGGAGCCACCGTCAGCGCCCCCCCTTGGGTCTTGGCAAACATCTCCTGCAGCGACTTGCCCTGGGCCTTGTCCTTGCCCTTACCCCTCTGTGTCGTCATCGTGCTGGTAGGCTCACCTCAGCAGTGGCCCTCCAAGTGGGGCCCCAGGAGTCACGCCCCTCTCGGGCCAGGCAGGTCCCCGGGGCTTGCCGTCCGCGGTTCCGCAGGTCGCTGCGCCTCCCACCTACGCTGCTTCCGACGGGGGGGTGGGCATCATCCGCGACCGCTCTCCGCGTCTCAGGGCTCTCCCCCACCGACCGTGGGGCAACTTGTCTGCAGCCCTCTCCTCCTCCACCCCCACCACCGCTTCAGAAGGGCCAGTCCGCACCTGTTCCCGCCCGCTGGGCTCCTCGCTGTGCTCCACACTCCTGGGGTCGTGGGTACCCCCTTCTCATCTCTGGGGACCTGGAGGCCTCCTGACGGCACCGCCTTCCTCTATGTGCGCTTCAGCGCCGGGTCCCAAATCGCACCTCGCTGTCCGATGCGGGCGGGCGATCCCCAGCCCGTCAAGCCCCCTGCATCTGCGCGGTCGCGCGGCCTCCGCCCCCGAACTCCACCGAGGGCTCCGCGTTGGGCCGGGTCGATCCTGCGCCGCGTCCCGCCAGGCCACGGGCCCTCCTGGGCGCCAGCCACCTCCCTGACCTGCAGGTCTGCGCTGCCGCAGCAACCGGCTCGGCGCTGTGTCCGCTAGGGTGCAGCCCCGGGTCCTCCCAGCCGCTACCGCACTGCCGTGGGTGCCGTCCCCCTCGCTGGGCCCTCCGCACCTGAGGCCGGGGCAGTGTCGCTCGCCGCTAGGCCGCAAGCGGCCTCGATGTCTTCCGCCGGCGGGCGAGCCCCACCGCTCACAGGGACGTTGGCTGGGTATCCACAGGTGCGCCCCGCTCTCGGGCTTCGCCGGCGGTGCTGTGTGCCGGAAACGGGAGAAGAAATCGGTCCCGCTCCGGCTCTATTCTCGGGCGTGCGAGGGAGAGACAGAGAGATGCGTCTCACCTCCCGGCCATCTTGGCCACGCCCCCTCTAAAGGGTAACTTTTAGACAAAAAATTGTGAACTTGTAGTGGTTTACAATTTGGCAGTCTCGGACATTTCATTAGCCCGCGCATGACTGTATCAAATTTCATAATTAAATACGCCTCTTATTGGATTATGAAGACGTCTTGGTCGCCACCCCTCGGATGCCGTTTTATGGCACAAAGAACTGCCCATTTAAAATCTTTGTCAGAGTGTTGAAATTCGACATAGTGGTTGACCATAGGCGCAGTTATGACTTTGTTCTTCGGTCTCGAGCGGTGCTGAACAATCCTTTGCCTTACTTCGTGGCTGGTTTTGCCTATGTACGTTTTTTGGCATGGGCATACGATGCCATTCACCACGTTTTTGGTCTTACAATTTATGAATTTGTTGTGTCGGCAGTATCTGTGGCCGTCCGTGAAGGTGGTTCCTTCCATGGTTGAATTGCAGACCGAGCAGCTACCGCATTTGTGATGACCTTGAATTGCATATACATATGCCCCCATAGTTCCATCTACACAAAGGGGTCCTTATAGCAACCTAACCTTTGGCCAAATAACTCTGCTCTAGGGGGCAGTCAACTCTCAAAGACCAGCATGACTCCGTTGTATATATCGAAAAGTAACATGGATGTTCTCAATAGAGCAAACTTTCTCAAACTCCTACCTCATATTCAGCCTCTGTCTCATATTACCTACAGGGACATTGTCCGGGTGCAATTGTAACTATGATGATGCACCCTATGAATGAACAAACCAATATAACTTGGCACAACACAAGTTTAGCAGCAAGTGTACTTAAAGAAAAAGACCAGTTCGCAGAATGGGGGATTGACATCCGGATGGTCACCAAGGAAAAGTATCCATTAATTCTATATGCTCCCCTCAATAATACCCCAACGGCCTGTGTCCTGAAAGGGACCAGCCGAGGGGCAACTCCTCTAGAACATGCAAACATGAACATCAGGTGTAGGGTGGATGTCCAGCATGGGGGCAGGCATGTCACAATGACCAATAAAGACTGTCCACCTCACCGTGTGTCCCACCCTCTCCAAACCTGGCTTACTGGGGCTGTGTTGCCTCCAACATGACCGACAAAACTCGGGCCCACCCCTAGCTTGGATCTCCTTCACCACAAGAGCACTGCAAAAATCACTCAAACACTAAACATCCTTACGTGGAATGTTGCGGGCATGCACACGATCCTGCAAAGCCCGACGGCGATCACGCTCCTTGAAGGGGCTGACATTATCTGCATGCAAGAAACTTGAGCAACTGCACCTAATCCCCTAACAGGCTATGCAGAGTTTTTTAAACCAGCAATGAAAACCAACCTATTTGGTAGACCTTCTGGGGGCATCGCCATAAACTTTAAGCATTCCCTGAAGCTGTGCTTTAGAGAAATAAAAAACACCTCCAACATGGTTCTAGCCAGCATCTTGAAAGGGCTCAAGTGCGTCGAAGGACCACTACCCATCCTACTGATCAATTTATACTATAATCCCCATGGCCAAGGATCCACCGACAAGCTCACCTGGCTGATCAAGCAGATTGAAACCTTGATAACGCAACGTGTACCCCTGGCAATTATCATTCTCAGTGACTTTAATATGCACCACCTAGGGGTACAGAGCACTGACGGCAGCACCATCTGGAGCACTGGGAGATTCAACATCCTCCTCCAGATGTACAACTTGGAATCAGCAAACTTTTTATCTACATTGTCCGAGCTGGGCATAGTCCATCCACCCACCTATAATAATCAGACAACTATTGACTACATCCTATTGAGCCAGAGATTAGGGAAACTCATGCTAAGCTATGAAGTGCTCCCTCAGAGTGAAAGCGACCACCCAGCCCTCCTGCTGTGCTTGAAGTCCACAGCAGGGAGCGGTCATACCCTTAGCCCATTCGGGCAGTCAAATGCTGAGGAACAACACAGACTTCTGAGGGAAGTAAAATGGGTGCATCAACAAATTTGTCTCATGGAAATCTACATAGACTGGCTGGCTGGGACCATTGTGCTGGCCATCATAGGAGAATGGGAAAATCGTGCACTTGAATTGGGTATGCTGCTTCGCTGAAGCATTCTTCATACCAAACCAAGCATGTAACCCTTACTTCAGGCTCAGCTCTACAGATCAAACAAAGTGCGCAGCAATTAAAAAGTAAACAAAGGGTACATAAAAAAATAGGAACTGAAGCTTCGAAGAAGCAGCTGAAATCAGCAAGAAAGGCACACATGCACCTCGTTTCGAAACTAAAACGAGAAGCCACCGAGGAGAAATGGATTGAGATCTTTGAACTATTGGCACCTAACAAGACTAATTTATGGATCCTCCAACAGAGGGAACTCGATACCAGCAGAGATCTGGGTAGCGCACGTGAAGTCATTATAAACTTGTGATCAGAAATCCATATGCGCAAAGGGACACATCCCGCTGAGCAAACTAGGTAATGCCCGAGCTGAGCGCCCCAGGCCGCCTGCGGAAACCACAGTTCCAAGCGAGGCTGCTGTCCGCATGGTCTTGAAAAGGATCCAGAAAAATGGCGCACCAGGCCCCAATGGCCTGGTCAGCTCTATTTTCAGGGTGGATATCAACTTTTGGTCTACAAACCTTTCAATGCTGTACGTGGAATACAGGCTTATGGAGGGCGTGCCAGACTCTTGGAGGGGCTCACTGCTGCAACCAATTTTCAAAAAAGGCACAAACACCGATCCCAAGAATTATCGGATGATCGCTCTGCTGGACATCGAGGGAAAGGCCTACGCAAGCACCCTTCTGCAGGAACTAGCGGACTGGGTACAATCCGAAGGACTCCTGGCATTTTACAAGCCTAGTTTTAGATCTGGGGGCTATACTGTTGGCAACATCACAGTCCTGTCATATTTAGCCGAACAAGCAGTTGCCCATCGCTCCCCCCCAGTTTCCGCATGCTTCATGGACTACTCAACAGCCTTTGACAGGGTCGAACTCAACATCCTTTGGCAGAAACTGGTGGGGTGGAACATCTGCCCGAACCTACTGCGAGCCATCAGATCATTGTACTCGCGAACCTGGGTAAGTATTAAACTCTCCAGAGAGTCGGCCACGAACAAAATTGCCACAGATCGGGGGCTAAAGCAGGGCTGTGTCCTGGCACCATTACTATTCAACCTGTACTCTGCTGACTTGGGCCCAGCACTGTCTGGGGACTCCCTCGCTACTCCAAAAATTGGAAATAAAAAAATCCACTTCTGCAGTATGCCGACGATCTAGTTCTTCTGGACCACACAAAAATAGGCCTCAAGTTCCCTTAATGCTCTATCTGAATACAACACCAAGAACGAGCTGACTGCTAATGTGAGCAAAGCCAAAATTGTGATCTTCAGAAGCCACTCAAAGATGGCACCTGGGTACTTTGAGCCTGGACTGTGTGCTAAGTTATAACTACCTAGGCGCATGGCTAAATGAGACTGGCCGCCCAGTGCTCCATCTACAAAAAGTGCGGATGAAAGGAAAATTGGTCTCGCAAGCTACTTGCCACCTTAGATAGTCCAACAACTATGGCAATCCGAAGGGTACTGCGGGTCAAACTGCTACCATCACTTAACTATGCGCAACAGGCATTCTTGGGAATGCTCGCAGTAGACCTGGAGAAAATACAATGCGCAGCGTACAAAAAAAATATTTTGTTTGGCCATTTGCAGAAGAAACACCTTGATCTGCCTTGAGTTCGACCTCATCCAGCAAAAACTAGAAGTGTTGGCCACCTTAGAAAAATACTGCTACCTGGCAACTGTGGCCCCAGCCAACTCCATGGAGGCCGTCATAAAAACCATCTTCGCAAAACCAAACAATCCCTGGTCTGTGAATCTTTCAGCAGCAAAGGAACTGCAGCAAATAGCCATCGAGAACTGGGATCCGAGCATAATTGACTATGCCACCATCAAATTATCAATAAAAAAGCAACTGAGCCTTCGTTCCCGTGCTTCAGACATGGAATCCCTCGCAGTCATGGACTTCTACGAAACTCTTGTGCTTTCCACAAGTAATACAAACAACTACGCCCCACCTTACGCAGGCGTGGGGAGCCAGGCATTGTATCAGATCTTAGCCATAAGATTACATCCGATTCCCATAAAAGAACTACACCCGCCCTGGAAAGCGCTTACAGACATTAGAGTGCCGTATATGCAATTATAAAAGGGAGTCCCTGGCACACATACTGCTGGGTTGCCCACCCTTGCGGCAAGCCTGTCGAATCCATCTCAGACCCCTACTTCTCCAAGTGGGCACTCGCACAGTAAAGGATGCCCTTTGCCCGCTCTGTACTTAGGACAAAGTGAAGAACATGGATGATTCTGGCAAATTCATATACCAAACACGCACACTTTTGAAAGAAAAAATGGCACACGCAGAGAGCGACTAACAGCCAGACGCGCCTTACTACATCAGAACCCCACCCTGCAAGGACCACTTCTCCTCAGTGCATCCAACATCACTAATGAACTGTATCAATTTTTATTATTTACTTGCTAATTACAAAGTTAGTACCAACTGTTTACATACCCTTTAGCCGTCACGATTTTAAATACTGACTTTGCTTTAATCTTTTATCTTTAGTTTTGACTGTTATCTTCTGCTATAGGTTTTAACTTTATATTGTAATGATTTTAGTAATCACACAATAAACTTGTATTCAGTGGCAACCACCAACCACTCTTACACTAGTAGAAGACAAGACTGCTAAGGGCCATGTCCATCCCCAGTACAGCACCAGTCCACTGCAGTGAACCAACCATTACCAGTTTTTTTTTTACCATCTGAACACGCATAGAATACCCAAAGAGATCTGCCGCTGGCCAACGGAGGACTCTGATTTAGTCCAACACTGTAGGTCTGACTAGCAGCATTATAAGGCCACTTCCTGGCATCTCACAATGACATTCAGATTTGGGATGATATTAACAAAGTCCATCCAAGCAGATCCCTCCAACATTTCTCCCTTTAACCTATGCCTGTTCATGACTATACCGTTTAAACAAAATATCTCAGAAGGGACAACCCAGAGCAGTAACCAGCTAAGGGGACTATGAACCTAAGAAATACCGAAGAGACCTGTGGAGCTGCTCAAAGCTACCAGCTTACTGAAAACCATAAACTGAGGGCCTCTCTCTCACACTTCTTGTCCATCACACTGCTAAGTGGTGTGTACCATAACACTGTACCTGCACCTTGGTGGTCATGACGCATGACATGGAAACACTTCCTACACTGGATCAAAACAAAGACACCAACCTTCCAACCACACACCCTATACGGTGTACTGTGCCACCCATGTAGCTATGCTCTTCAGTGCCTCATATAGGGTCAAGTGCTATATAAATGTTGCAATGCAATACAATACAGAACCTCAAACATATCTGACACTGACTCAGTCCCCCTATGTAGTATTATCCTTTTGGCAGAAATCTAAGAATTCTTGCTTTTTTAATTTTGGACGTGGGAAACACATTTTTATAAATAACTTTTGAGAAACGTTTACCATGCAGTCTTTACCACACATTACCATTAGCACGCAGCCTTTACCGTGCAATGCCTTTAGCACCTAAGTGTTTACCACACATATGCCTTATATGTGTGTATATATATATATATATATATATATATTTTTTTTTTAAAGAATTGGTGTATGGGCGTTTTAAGGGTTCAGGGCTGGGTAAGGGAATAGGGTGGCATAGGTGATTGTAGGGTTTTTAGGGTGGGTAAGGGTATTGAGTGATCAGGCTATTTTTACTGTGCAGAGGTGAGTAAGGGTATGGGGTAGTAGGTGTTTTTAGGGTTTACGATGGGTAGGGATATAGGGTGGTAAGGGTATTTTTAGGGTTTATGGGTGTGTAAGGGTATTGGGTGGTAAGGGTATGTTTAGGGGCGGGTAAGGATATTGGGTGGTAAAGTTGTTTTTTAGGGTTCAGCGGTGGGTAAGGGTATAGAGTGGTAAGGCTGTTTTATGGTTTTAGGGGTGGGTAAGGGTATTGGATGGTAAGAGTATTTTTAGGGTTTAAGGTGAGCAGGCGTATTGGGTGGTAAGTGTTTTTATGGTATCAGGTGGGTAAGGGTGTTTTTAGAGTTTAGGGGTGGGTAAAGGGATTGGGTGTTAAGGGTATTTTTAGGGTTTAGGGTGGGTAGGGGGTATTTGGTGGTAAGGCTGTTTTTAGAGTTTAGGGTGGGTCGGGCTATTAGGTGGGAAGGTGTTTTTACAGTTTAGGGGTGGGTAAGGATAGTGAGTGGTAAGGATGTTTTTAGGACTTATGGACAGGTGAGGGTATTTGGTGGTAAGGGTACTTTTGTGGTTAGGGGTGGGCAAGGGTATTGGGTGGTAAGAGTATATTTAGGCTTTAAGGCAGGTTGAGTTTATAGGTTGATGAGGATATATATATATATAATATATATATATATATATATATATATATATATATATATATATATATATATATATATTCACTGAAAAAACCATAGGTTTCACACACGTTATAGTTAGGAATTAGCATTTAAAAAACCTTGCAAATTCACTGAAAAAACCATAGGTTTCACACATGTTATAGTTAGCGGAAATTTTACTGATAAAAAACCAATGAAATTGCCCCGTTATAGTTAGTGCTGGCAACTATAACTCACGCGACCGCAATCCTCTGCTGATGCTAATACTGTATTTAGACACTTATTTGCCCATGTCTTCTTCCATACATTTTTAGCTATACATATATTACAAATATTTTTTTTTATAAAGACACATATGTCATCAGCAGAAGATTGCGGTCGCGTGAGTTATAGTTGCCAGCACTAACTATAACGGGGCAATTTCATTGGTTTTTTATCAGTAAAATTTCCGCTAACTATAACATGTGTGAAACCTATGGTTTTTTCAGTGAATTTGCAAGGTTTTTTAAAAGCTAATTCCTAACTATAACGTGTGTGAAACCTATGGTTTTTTCAGTGAATTTGTACGGTTTTTTAAATGCTAAGTTACTTTACGCCATTCGAGGCGTGCGCGCCCACTTAACGCAGTGCGTTCCGTGCACGGTTTTTATCAACTTTAATAAGCCCTGTACATTTGGTGGCCTTCGGCCACCAAAAGCACAGGGGGTGGGGTCAATGTGGATAGTGTTTTTTTTATTTCGATTTTATAATTTCATGTTGCCAAAATATAGTTTTTTTACTGATGTAATAAGCCCTGTACATTTGGTGTCCTACGGCCACCAAAAGCACAGGGGGTGGGGTAAGTGTGGATAGTGTTTTTTTTATTTCTATTTTTTACCGTACGCTTACGGTAAGCGTACGGTAAGCGTACTCTGCGAAATTGCCGAAAAATAAATAAAACCGTTTTTGTTCTTGGGGGATGTTTGGGGACTCCCTCAACATGACTATGTGGGAGGGAGTTGTCAAAACAGCCCCGTAACATGTTTTTGGGCATCATGTTTGATAAATAACACTCCGTGCGAGAGACAAAATGGCGGACGCCGCTTCCTGGTTTCGGCCGATTCGAATGTTTACTAAGATCTAAGAGCCAATCAGAATCGCGCACGCCACCGTACGCGTACGGTAAGCGTACGGTAAGCGTACCGTAAGCGGGCTCAGATATATATATTGATTTAAAGGCTATTTTCTCAGAATCTACTGAACAGATTTACACCAAACCTACAAAAGGCACTTCCTTGACATAGGGACTACCTCTCTGCCAAATTTCTAGTAATTCTGTTCAGCCGTTCGGGCTGTAGCTCTGTCTAAAGGTCCTATGGAAAAATGCATGGGAAAAACGCGTTTTGGGACCCCCCTTTTATCTCAGCCCCCGCTTGACGAATCCCCCCGAGACTTTCAGGGTAGGAGCGGAGCGTAGCGCCCCACCTATTTTGAGAAATTCGCGAGGATTCATCGACCGGCGCCAAAGTTATTCAAAATAGAATGTTGCGGATTTCCTATGGAAAAGGGGTCCTAACTATAACTACCTACTGGCGACCGCCAGTAGGTAATATAGAGAGAGAGAGAGAGAGACAGATATAGATATAGATATAGATATAAATATAAAGATATAGATCTACATATATATGTATCAGACTTGTGACTTTGAGCCTCGTGGGTTGGGGCTCGTATGTGGGCATCACCGCAAATATTCCCAGACAAAACATCTACCTATCAGTCCAAAGACGTGTATAAGAGCCACTCCATCCGATAATCAGGCACCAAATGTTATATTACAGCGGATACTCCATCAAATCATTCATGACCAATTTCAAACCCACACCTGGGCAAAAGTATGCTGTCAAAGAACCGTACAGTTTGTGAACCCTATAAGTATGTGGTTGGAGCAAACAGAGGTTGCAATGTCCCAAATAGGTGGGAATTGCAAATCAGGGTACTCAAATCAAGTACCCCAGTGGGGCCTAGGCCAGGAGGGAATACTAAATCAACATCTCAGTATGAGCCTGAGAGAGTGTGGTGAATATAAAAACATATGTGTAAAGACAGTGCTAATATAAAACGAAATAGGCGTAAATTCATCTTAATTACAGTCAATCAAAAGAGTATTCAGGACGGTGCAAGAAAAAGTGTTAGCTGAGTAGGCAGACATTAATACAGGTAGATGTACATCTCCTCATCCATGTTGTGGCCACGTAAGTGAGAATTAGAAGCTGAGCGAAAGGACCCATAATTGATTTATTAAAGATATGAGTGATGAGGAGTGTGCGGCAATAGAGCAGGCGGCTCTCGAACTTTTCACGATGAGTGTTGCCAACAGCCAACCGGTGGGGGCAACTCGTGTGAAAACACCGGATAGTAATGATTTATGGAAGAATCTTCAGTTGCTTGAAACATATAAGAAAAGAGAAATTTCATGTTGGTGGAAAAGTGCTTCCCTCAAGCAGTATGTACAAGTGGGACGTATACCCAGGGGACTTCGTATTATGATCATCCCAACATACAAGAACCCACACCCTGACCTTTTCAAAGAGTGGGCCGAACATATTGCGCAAAGCTCCATGGGAATGTTGCATATTTTAATTAAATATGCAGAAATAGAGAGAGCTGGAATAATACAAAAACTAAAGGGCCTCAATGCCATTATAGATGAAGACAAAAACCAAGACAAAGTGACCACATTTAAAGTAGAATTGAAGGAACGCCTAACAAAGTATGAAGAAAGAATAAAAGAAAGGAAAGCTAACAAATTCCTATGTGACCATTTAGACTACCAAAGAGGTCAAATATATACTTTCAAAAAGTGTTTTGATACAAATAGAAGGCAAAGAGTCCAAGATGTAAACAAAACTCAACAAGACCGGTCATGCAGCGATTTTAGCTCAGACATAGGGTCAGAAGTGGATCAGGAAGACCTGATGAGAGAAATAACAAGCATCTCAGTAACAGGCAAACTCTGTTTTTTATAGCTAGACTAAAGACCTGACTACAGACCAAGAAGGGGACAAGGCAGACCACGAGGCAGAGGAAACAAAGGAGGGGAGGCCAGGGAAGAAAAAGAACAACAAGGAAAATCCTCTGGGAGACTTACCGGGTCCAACTGGAAATAATTAGCCAGAGAAATGCTATATTGAACCTGAGCAATACCCCCCCCATTATTATTATTATTAGTCGAATTTGTATTGCGCATAGCTGCCCCAGCAACGGGGCGTCCCAGCGCCACCAAAGACCATAGACGTGAGCCAAGGGAGAAAAATTAAAAGTTGGACAGGGAACAGCCAGGTCTTTATGGCTTAGCGGAAATCAAGGTGGTTCTGGATCGTTCTGATGGAAGCAGGGAGCGAATTCCAGAGTTTCGCAGCAAGACTGCGAAAAGAACGGCCACCAGCTCTAGCTTTCAGAACTCGAGGAATGCTGACCAACGCTTGGTCAGCATTTCTAAGGGAACGCCGCGGCACGTAAAACTCTAATAGGTTGGCCAGCCCTAAAGGTGCCTGTAGGGTCAGGATCCTGTGCGACACACAAAGAGACTTGAACTGAATACGCTTTTCAACAGGCAACCAATGAAGTTTAGGAAGCACATAGGCAATCGAGCAAGATTTCGGAAGAGCCACCAGAATGCGAGCCGCCGCATTCTGTACTCTCTGCAGACGCCTAATGCTGGACTTATTGGCGCCCAGATAGAGGGAATTGCCATAGTCCAGTCTAGATAGGATTGTCGCCGGGACAATGGTTTGCCGCACTTTGGGCAGAAAGAAACCCAAAAGTTGTTTCAGACCTCACAAAAGCCCAAAACAGACCACTGCCACTGCTTTCGATTGGATGTCGAAAGTCAGGCCACTGTCGAACCACACGCCCAGGTTCCTCACAGCCTCCTTGGGCAAGGGGGCGGGTTTAAGACGATCCGGCCAACACTGCTAGGACCACAACTCCCGGTCCTTCCCGAACAATAAGACCTCAGACTTACTGGCGTTCAACTGCAAGCAGTTTGCCGCCATCCAGTCCGCCACCACTAAAAGGTCCTCTTTGAACTTGTCCAAATTGGCGCTGCATTTCTTAGAGAAGGCGATCACCAATTGGGTGTCGTCAGCATACGACATCAATGACAATCCCCTACCTTTGGCTACCGAAGCCAGGGGTCGGACATAGATGTTGAACAGTAGGGGGCTCAAAATTGAGCCCTGCGGCACCCCCTGATGCAAAGCAAACTCCTGCGAATAAAAAGGTGGCTTGGAGACCTGAAACGACCTCCCCTCCAGAAAGGACCGGAGCCAGTCCAAAGCCACATCCCTGATACCAATTTCCTGTAGGCGCTTTAAAAGTATCATGTGAGAGACGGTATCAAACGCGGCACTTAAGTCTAAAAGGACTAAGGCCGCTGAATCACCGACATCCAGACTCCCCCGGATTGCATCCGTCACTGCCAGCAGGGCAGACTCTGTGCTGTGACGCGCTCGGAAACCGTTCTGAGAAGGGTCCAGGAAGGCATTCTGCTCAATAAACTCAGAGAGAATAGAATTCACATGAGATTCAACCAGCTTCGCCAAAAAAGGCAACTGAGAGATGGGGCGATAGTTGCCCAACTCAGCAGGATCCAAAGAAGGTTTCTTTAGCAGCGAATGACTTTGGCATGTTTCCACGCCCCAGGTACGGATGCTGAAGACAGAGAAAGGTTAACTAGATCCATGTTCACAGGAGAAATAAGGGTATGAAACTGGCGAAAATGGGCAGGTGTCAATGGGTCAGCCGGCGAGCCCGATTTGATTTTCAAACACAGGGACTCAAATTCCAAGGGGGAAAAGAGAGGAAAAGAGGACAGAGTGTTGCCCGCCGAGAGACTGATAACACCTGGGACAGCCACCTCAGCAAACGATGCCAAGGTAGGCAGGCCAAGGTATATCTCCTCAACTTTGTTCACAAAGTACCTAGCCAGCTCATTATACTGATGGTTCGAGGAAATAGGGGAAACCCCAGTTGCACCCGCGCTCTTCATTCCCTTAAGCAGAGAGAAGGTCGTCTTAGCGGGGTTACTACTGACTGAGATTTTATCGGCCACATACTCCGCTCGAGCTCTCCGGATTAGTTTGTGGTACTGCTTGAAGGCCGCTCGATATTTACTTTTTGCTGCCACATCATAAGAGCGTCTCCAGGCGCGCTCAAGCTGTTTATAGACGTTTTTGGCTATAGTTAACGAGTCATTGAACCAAGGGTTGGATGGCCTGCGATTCTTCCCTCCCAGTTCATGAAGGATGATACTGAAATCCTTGAACTAGGACTATCCTATTTCCATGAAAACAAGTTTCACTATCCTCAAAGTAGAATAGACTTTTATAAATTCCCACAGAAAGTGAAACTTACCAAAACACACAAGATTAAAGAGATGACCCACCCCACAATGCATACTATGAAGCATAAAAAATAAGTTGAAAATCAAGGCACCACCAATTTATTGCTATCAAATGTAGAACTTTTAGAGGAACTCCTGAAACTTGAAGGAGATGGTAATCCAGACATACCCCGAGAACCTCTGACTATGTAGTTGGATCAAGTACTGCCTGCGATAGACATCCAGGTAGAAGGAGCCACCCCTTTTCGACCTAAATCGAGATATATTTCACAAACAACAAAAGATAACATACACAAGTTCTCAGAAAAGGTGATTAAAGATCTACAACATATAAATCTCATATCAAGCAAGAACAGGGATTTCAGAAGCAATAAAGAAGAAACTTTCTAATGCAACAATAGACAAACTCAAACAAGCATTGGCATAGCCAATAGGTCTCGCCTTTGGGACCTTATAAGTGTTTAGCCATGCAACAGTTGCATAACTAAATACTTATAAGGTCCCAAAAGCGAGACCTATTGGCTATGCCAAGCGGCCATGTGGCCGCGAAAGTGATCGCGATCGTGATCAAACATCAAAGCGGCCGCGAAAGTGAAAGTAATCGCGGTGAAAGCGGCGCCCGCGCACATGCACTGTAGCTCTAGGCTGGCCTGGTAGCACTTTTTGGAGCCCTCTCAATAAGTCTCGCCAGACCAGCACATGCGCTGGGTCAGGCGAGACCTAAAAATTGTACAATGTAGTAGTGAAGCCCTCAGACATGGGAGGCAACATTGACATGAGATAAAGAAGTGTAATTGAGAGAAGCGTATCAGCAGCTAAACAACACAGTATGCTATAAACACATTACTATGGAGGAACATCTACTTGTAAAGGAGTTCATTGATATACTCAACACCTGGAAAGAACAAGAAATTTTAAGTTGGGACGAGTACAGCTTCCTGAAACAAGATCACCCCAAGTTACCAGCATTTTATTTAATACTAAAAATACATAATAATAAGACAACACCACCAGGGAGACCCATTATAGCTGGGCAGAGCAGTATGTTTGAAAATGTGTCTAAGTACATGGATAACTTTTGGACCCCGATAGTAGCTACTTTGCCTTCCTACATCTCGGACACTGCAGACTTGCTACGCTGTATTTGATTATAAAGTGAAAGAATTATATCCTTTTAATGACCTTTGATGTGTCTACATTATACACAAGCATTAGACACTATGATAGTTTGGCAGCTACACAACACTACCTAAGAATGAGACCTATAAAATTCATAGTGCATAACAAAATGCTTCTTGAAATGATGGAGTGGTGCTTGAATAAAAACATATTCCTTCTTAATAATGAGCTATTCCAGCAACTAAGAGAAACAGCTATGGGCACCTGTTTCTCCCCCTGCTATGCGAATCTGCATATGGGTTGGTGGGAGGAGCAGGTGCTCGGGGGCCCCACCATGGAACACTGATCTGAAAACATTGCCTTATGGATAAGATTTATAGATTACTCTTCATGCTATGGAAAGGCACAGAGAGTGAGACCAACCAATTAATCACAGAAATCAATAACAATGACCTTAAACTCAAGTTTACAGGCAAAACCAGTAACCCCGCTATTTAATTTTAAAATGTTCTGGTTTGGGTAGGGGAAGAGAAATTGGAGATGACTGTATATAGGAAACCTACAGCTGTGAACACAATTCTCCACGCCAGCTGTTTCCATCCTGCCCCTCTGATGAAAAGCATCTCCTTTGGGGAATTTCTCAGAGCCCGTAGGGTATGTAGCACCAATGAAGACTATAATCTGGTTGAAGTGCAGATGATAGAACGCTTCAAACAGAGGGGATATCCTGATGCAATATTAAGAACAGCATCAGAGAGAGAACAAGGGCAGAGAAAAGGGAAACTGTCCTCTTTGACCATAAAAAGTAAAAAAAATAAGAAAACAGAGACTCAACCACATAGATTCATTACCTCTTATAATATAGAACTTCAAAGTCTGACATGCCTTAAAGAAACTCTGGCATCTCATCAAGGAGGATCCCATCATAGGTCAGACAACAACTAGTCGTCCCCAGATCATATACAGAAAACTGAAATAGTTGACCAGCTATGTTGTATATATTCTCAAATGCCCATGTGCGAAAATATATATGGGCAGTACCACCATACTGGTACACAAACGCATTAGAGCAATCACTAACAATGAAGAAAGCTATCATGTTGCTCTGCACTTTGAGAAATTCCATAACAGTAACCCCATTGAGTTGAAATATAGCGGTCTAGCACACATTCCCAAAAACAAAAGAGGGGGAGACAGGGTGAAGGAACTCTGCAAATGGAAACATATTTCATATTGGAGCTAGTCAATAAAGAGCCACATGGCCAAAACATGAATGAGGAGATGTACACATGCCTGTGCTACTGCCTGTGTACTCAGCTAACACTTTTCTTCAGGCTGTCCAGTATACACTTTTAGTTGCCTGTAATTAAAATGAATGAAGCCTCTTAAGTGTTTTTGTTTTTTATTAGTACTGTCTGTAGGAAAGTGCCCCTTTTTTTTGGTTACTCCCTACTTTTTGCCCGAAATCTGATGCAACTGACTTGATGTGCCCTGGGTCCCTGCCAATCAGATTCACAGGGCCTGTATTCTTTCCCAAAACGTTACCTTTGAAGCGACATCTCTGGCCACAGGTAAGCCCTTTGTAAAAGGTACCATGGGTACCAAGGGCACTGTGACCTGGGAAGGCCTCTAAGGGCTGCAGCACCTATTGTGCCACCTTTAGAGACCCTGTCCCTTAACACCCACAAACTGCCATTGCAGGGTGCGTGTTTTAGTGCAGAGAAAAGTGAAGAGTCCACATGGGACACATCCCTTTGTGCCATGCCTGCAACCCGCTGCCTGAGACCTAGGTAAATCACCCCTCTAGCAGGGTGCCCCAGCTCTCAGGTGAGGGTCCAGTGCCATGAGTCCTGTACCCCTACAGTGTCTTAGTCAATTCTTTGACATTGTAAGTGTAGTAAAGCCATAAAGAGTATATGGTCTGGGAGTTGGTCATTACTAACTCCACAGCTCCATTATAGCTTTAATAAAACCTGGGAAGGTTGGTAGCAAACTTCTCAGCACATTAAATCCACACTGATGCCAGTGTGGGATTTAATTTAAAATGTAGATTAATTAAAAAAGTTAATTTAATTAAATTAATTTAAAATGTAATTTAAAATACTCTCAGAGGGCATCTTAGAGATGTCCCCTGAAAAATGACTAGCCCTGGTGGGGTTCCTGAACGGCTGCCCGGCATTTGCCAACACCAGACAGGTTTCTGGAACCCAGGATAAAGAGCCTCCGCTCTCTGGGTCCAGAAACAAAGCCCATCCTGGGCAGAGGTGTCATGCATCCTCCCTCAGGATGGGCTGGGTCCACAAAAGGGAAGCTTCAAAGGCCTGCCGCCTTTGTAAGCTGTATCTGTCTTTGGCTGCCCCCAGCAACTGGCTCCTACCGGTTCAGCCCCAACTTTTGGTAGGAGAATTGGCAGAAAACTCAAGCTAGGAGGAGAGGTATGCCCACCTTTGCCAACTCCACCCCTTAGGTGGGGGAGGCGGGGTGAAGCACACATCTCAGTCCCCTCCATCTTGAAGATGAGAGGACCTAGCCAATTAGGAAGAGGCTCATGTCCCCCACCCACTGGAGGGAGTCACAATAGGAGGAGTACCCACCCCAAGAAAGGGACCCATTGGACGCCCCTGCACACCCCTTTTAATGCCCCTAAATGTAGAATTTAGGGGTGACCCTGAACCTTGCCTCCTCAGGTTCAAGAAAGAAAGAAAAAGGACTGAAGAGCTGTGCTGACCCAGGAAGAAGAGGACACCTACTGCTTTAGCCCCAGCCCTACCGGCCTGTCCCGACTTCAACCTGCCTACAGCGAGAACCCCGGAGAGTCCATCAGCCAGCACCCCCCAGAGCCCAGAGGACCTGCCCTGTGACCATCTTTAAGACTCTGTCTCCCATGAGCACCAGATTTGCTCAAGCAAAGACTCACCCACAGAATCTGGACCCAGGCGGCTCCGTGATTTTGCACCACTCTGCACCTGACACCCACGGGCTGAGTTCGACGGGCCCAACACCATGACGAGGTTTCCCCAGCAATCCTGACCTGGGATCTGGTGATACCTGACCAGCCTAAAAAGAACGCCTGCAGCCTCAACCTGAAGGCTTCCCCCAACCGCGACCGGAGCTCGTAAAGAGATCCAACGCCAAAAGACACCCCTGCACCCGATGCCTCATGGCCTTGGGTGGCCCAACAGACAGTGTCCTGGCATCTCCCAAGAACCAACGTACCTCTCCAGCTGGTGGTCGCCTCCAGGAAGTCTCCCTGCCCAAGCCTGCAGCATCTTTTCTGAACTGAAGGTCCCCATTGGAATTCACAGGGTCTCTGACATCTGAATACCAGCGGGTGGTGCAGCTCCTGTGCTGATTGTTGGCCCCTGCAGTGCTAACCTTAACCCCAGGAGCTTTGCTTCCACAACTGAGTGGCCTGCTTGTAAGCAGTCCCTGGCTGAAGGCTCCCTTAGCCCCTTTGGCAAAAGTTGGGCCCCTGCACTCTGCACCTGGCTGCCCCAGTGCCGCTGGTTGTGCAATTTGAGTACCTACCTAGACCTTAGGGAACCTTAGTTCTAATCCCCAAAACTCCCACTCATAAGACGTTTACTTGCCTGTGAAACTGATAACCATTTTTCTTCCATTGGAACTAATATTACGAGTTTTTGTATCAAAAATGTTTTGTGTTGAACTGACTTTGTATGAAAGAAAAAGTAACTAAAATGCAAACCCTAAAAAGTCTTACTTACCTTGTATTGTGAGATCCCCAGTGTGGTATCTAGGCATACCATCCTGAGTAGTCAATGTAATCCAAAAGTAATCTAAACGTATTCCAAAATTAATTACTGTGTAATATAAACTGCTTTTTGAACCAATACAAACCTGTAACAATTGCACTTCTTGAAATGTTCTTTGATTGAAAGTATATTTTACCTACCTGTACCAAGTCCTGCTTGGTTCTAGAAATAAAACATAAGTATACCTTTTTAATACTTACCCAATTGGTCTGGTTTCAGTCTCTGAGTGTGTGCCTTCAGTCTTGATTGAGTGAATACAATAAAAACTTAACACACCATCTGGATAAGCCTAACTGCTCGCCCACACTACTACTAAGAGAGCTGTTAGTACTTTCCTAATGTAGCCTCTGATATACCTTGGGGTACTCCCTGGACTCTGTGCTCACTATACCCTACTTTGGTATTGTATATGCAGAGCCAGCTTCCTACACTGTCTTTACACATATGTGTTTATAAATTCAACAACCGGTTAACAGTGTACCCTGTAAAGACCTAGCACCTGACCTGTTATCCCTGGTTAATATATATTAAATGGGAGTTCCCCATAGTACGTGTGCACACTGTTAATACACCCACTGCCGCAGTGCAATCCAATACTGGATTATAATAGATTTCAAAAAAGCAAAGGTGCACCACTAAGTAAATAAGACAAGAAATAACTGGTCTATATCCATAAAGTGTTTCTTTAGGTTCTTCTTTTATTCACACAAATTCATGTTTAAAATAACTGAGCTGGCGCGTTTCATCCAGTAAAGGACTTCTTCAGGGCATGGAGATGAGAGATTGGGCGCCCTCAGCAAGTATCAGCAATGGAGTGTCCTTGGTGGGTGGATACCAAATACCCAAGGTAATTTCCGCAGAAGTAAATATCTTGAAGGAAGTGCTTCAATAATATCCACGTAGAGACACAGAGATATAGTAGTACTCTGTTAAACGATTTCTGTGGCCACACTGCAGTGGGTGTGCCAAGGATAATGGGAAAATTCACCCGGTAAGCCGGAATACGGCAATGGTCCAAATGGGCAAAAGCAATTCCTGTTGGATGAGGATGTGCTTTTGCTCATTTGGACCGTTGCTGTATTCCGGCTTACCGGGTGAATTTTCCCGTTATCCTTGCGGAAATTACCTTGGCCATTTGGTAACCACCCACCAAGGACACTCCATTGCTGATGCTTGCTGAGAGTGCCCAATCTCTCATGCCCTGAAGAAGTCCTTTACTGGACGAAACGCGTCAGCTGTGTTCTTTTAAACAAGAATTTGTGTGAATAAAAGAAGAAACTAAAGAAACACTTTATGGATATAGACCAGTTATTTCTTGTCTTATTTACTTAGTGGTGCACCTTTGCTTTTTTTGAAACATATGTTTTTATATTCACCACACTCTGTCTCAGACTCCTATTGGGATGTTAATATATTATTACCTCCTGGCCCAAGGCCCTCGGGGGCACTTGATTAGGGTACCCTGATTTCCACACACTTCGGATCTTGCAACCTCTGTTTCCCCTGAACGCATACTTATGCTGTTCACAACCTGTACGGTTATTTGACAGCATACTCTTGCCCAGGTCTGATATTAGCATTGTTGAGTCATTAGGCTCTGCACTGCCATTAAGGGATGCACTTTCTCATTTGGCTGCTGCCTAGATTATCCAGGACTTACCTGTACCCTAATGGCACTTGGGAGTTTATTTAAGACACACATTATCTTACTCCATATGAGTATCTGTCTCATACTATGTGTTGCCTGATGTGAACAATTTAGTATTTTACACTATAGCAATTTGACAAAATTGCACTTTGTTGTATAGTGCGTTTATTATGAATTAGGCCATTTACTCACCAGGAAAGGATTAGTTTAATACTTTAGAATCATGCAATATTAGGATTGATTTAAGTTTCATGTTAATTGTACAAAATTTATTATATTACAGATACGATATGTTTTGTATCTCAAAATCATGAATTACTATGAGTGAACATGGTAAAAGATGGCGACCGTTATGTGCTGTCATTAGGGGTTTCACTTGCCTCCTATATACTTACATTTTTGTTGTAAAGGAATGTGTTGTAAAGGCATATGCATGGTAAAGGCAATGCGTGGTAAACCCAATGCGTGATAAAGGCACTGTGTGGTAAAAGACGCATAGTAAAGGCATGCATGGTAAAGGCATGCTTGGTAAAGGCATGCTTGGTTCCGTCATACATCTATAACTTTTCGCTTAGCAGGTTCTTGCAAAAAACGAGCATTGATTGGTGTGAAGAAGGGAATGCATTTTCTCTTGCTATGCTTTTTCGGCATGAGCGTGGAAAGTGACCACACGTTAATCAGTATATTTGAATGTGCTAGGTGGTAAATAGCTTCCTTTAGCATGAGAAACGTCCATAATCTGCAAGGAAACAGTCATTCAAGCATCACTCACTGATCCCACACTGTAAGATGCTTCATAGGTCATTGACAATCAACCAAGGATGGTACTGGAACCTGTCCACACGTCACAACCACAGTCAGTTCACAGACATCAAATCTTTCAGGCAAATACAGTGAGAACTGGTTAACAGCCCCCATGGCTCGTCCCCAGAAGCACTTAACCCATATGCCCTACAAAGCCAAGCCATGGAGCTGGTACATGAAGGCCAAGGGGCACTGAAGTGACAACGAGCTTACGACTTCAAAATCTGTTTTCCGATATTAGAAGCCCATGTGCAGAAGATTGTTGGGTGGATGCCACAAATGCCACATGATGCCTGGACCCAATGCTTGAAATGGAAAAATAGAAGTGCAGATACTCTGCCTCTCAAAATAAAAAAGTGCCGGTACTCAGTACCGAACAGCACCGGCCCATTTTAAGCACTGTCTGGACCTCTACCAATGACCCACTTGCTAAAACCTGGGAGAAGGTGGCTGTCGACTTCTTCAGTTCCATTGCCACCATCCAAAACTTACTACTGGTAACAGAAGAATGTTCCAGATTCCTAGAGGTGATGTCCGTACCACGCACTGCTGCAGACGTGTTTGTTCCCGCACCGAGTAATCTGTTCTACACTGTAGGCTTTCCCGTAAAAGTCAGTTCAGACAACCGCCCACCTTTTATTGGGAGAGAGTTTATGAACATAGCAGCCTCCTTGGGTTTGAAGATCGGAAGACAACCCGTCTTTGGTCGCAGGCGAATGGAGTGGTGGAAGGTTTAGGGCCGCGGAAAATAGCTTCTCAAGACTGCAGGATTCGCCGAGGCGCCGACATATGCAAACTATGCCAACAATTAGGGCACTGTTGAGACACGCCTCAGAACCACATGTCACCTGCAGAAATGAATATAGGACGGAAAACCCAACCTAAAATACCTCATCGTCTGAAAGAATCCAACACAAACATGCCAAAAGAAAAGGAAAATGAGGTACCTCGCTGACAGACGTGGACACGCCCCGTGCTTCAAATGAGGAAAAAGAAGCTCGGGTACTCACTAAATTAAGTTGCGCGGGCCTTGAGGTGCCGTTAGGGGCGTGGCTGGGGGCGTGGCTGTGATCCAGGCATTTAACAATATCACCATTTGTTTGGTGTCTATCAGAGGCTGGTGATCGTTGAGACAGGTACTGCATTGTCAACATTTCCACATACATTTTTACAGACCAGATTTTAAAATGACACCTTAAAACATCATATAGCGAAATAAAAAAGTTAAAGGTGTAGTGTTGCTGAAAGGATGCATTTTCTTCAATAGTTGTAAACTGTCACCAGGGACCCACATTCTAAACCCCTTCCCCTTCTTGAAGAGCATGAGAGGGAGTAAGGGCCAGCGTGTCTCTTCCAGCTGTTCCACGACGCGTGAACCTGTGACAGCAGGGAAAGGCACATACATATACATACAAGAACATTCAAATCGGCACTTGCAGCCACCTTCAATAAATGTTTTTAAAATAAATGTGGCTGAGGTTCCGTTTATGTATGCTGTGCCTCAAGTCACCGCATCCTGACTCAGCCAGGCCACAGAACACGCACCTCCCAACACGTACCTTTGGACTTTGTGTGAGTTGTGATACATGGAAGGCCTCAGCCTCTATGTCATATGTGCAGATGTGCGGGGCCTTATATTGTGCAGTTTGAGATAGAGCAAAATTTGCCCCAGGACATCTGAGAACTTTACATGGCAATCATAAGTTTTACTTTAAGGCATAGTTCTTAAGGACAGATGCCTGCAATCACAGGGTGATGAGCTGACGCTGGGATTCGAACCTGCTTCCCCCACTTCCACTGTCGGCAGCTCTGGCCACATCTACTCTTTCTGTGGCTGTTGCCTATGAGAGCGGCGCATAGACAGACGCCATCGGAAAGGCTTATTTCAGCAGCATTTGCACGGTGTGTACCCATACTTCAGAGCCTGCGCCCTGCTGCCACTCTCCTAGCCCAAGGAGAAGTTCCGGAACTAAGGGGGAGAAAACCGAGAGGTGCCGGTACTCTGTACCGGTGAGTACCTGCTCATTTAAAGCATTGGAATGAGAGGGTGTTGGTGTGACACCACAATAGTCGCAAGCAGGGCACAAGTCAGGGGACACGCAGATGGATGGCGTCCACCCCCTATTTTCACAGGGTGGACGCCGTCCGTCCTGCCACGAAGTTCGGCACCATTGAAACATGCTGAATGTGTCCTGGTGTAATTTGCCGACACCGGGATACATTAAGCAAGGCCTGTAAGTTGTCCACTTTACGTGCAAAGAGGCAAAGTGAAGGCGGCGAGGGGGCTTTCTTATCTGAGACTCCAGCTGGGCCCATAACAAAGGCCCAGTTTAAGGGGCCATATGCCCTCCTTTTGTTCCAGTAGGACTATCTGGGGCCTAACCCCCAGATGCCTATGCAATGGAGGATAAAGAAAGGCACACAACTTATCAAGTGCTTAATAGAAAGTACATCTGGAGGAATGTTTTTCATTGTGTATTCAGCCCCTGTATAAAATTGATATGCATGCACTGTGAGAATGTTGAATGTGCCAGTATCTATGAATAACAATTTTAATACCGCTATGTTTATAATTGTATTCTTTTATAGCGCTATTCATCCCATTTTGGGGTGCCAGGAACGCGTTACATCATACACACATTATGCATTGAAGAAAAATCATACAAGTGTGTAAATCAATGTACAGGATGCGTTACATAAGGCAATGAGGGCTACAAGATGTAGGAGTTACATACCATCCTTACCAGTAGGCATTACTGTCAAGAGTGCATGGTCAGTAGAAACAAAGTCAGGATTTCAAATGTAATGCAGTGCTTGGGGTTGTCTGTGCTAATAAGACTTTATTACTACCCAAAGAACCGCTTTTAGCAGCCCTATACAGATTGAGAACAAACAATAAGGTCTAGACCACGGTCACTGGAATTATGCGGCAGTGGAGGTCCAAATTATGCATCAGGGCTGACTAAATTATACAGCAACAAAATGCAAATTATGCGGAGTAATGTGGCACATTTTGAGATAGCATTAGCATTACTTCATTATTTTGCAATTTATACACTGCTAACATTGTCTAGGAAAATATTTCACCCTATTAGTACCAGTTTAATACCCAAATACAGCAATAAACAACTGAAAGATGACCAGTCAACCACTTCAAAGGACCTTCCATTGTGCAAGTATACATGGTGCCACATTTGTAGTGACTTTCGATCAGTTCCAACTAGAAACAGTTTTTTTGTTAAAATCTGCAGATTATGCAGCAGACAATGGGTTATGCGGAAAGTATGGCAAATTCATAATTATGTGGAAAACACTGCAGCAGGGGAATCACACAAATCAATTGGCCCTGGCTAAACCCATGCTTTGCAGTTTACATGTAGGTCCTTGATGCTGGTTAATAGCTCATTGTGCTATAGTTGGACTGCAACTAACAAAAGGTTCTCAGTGTTAAAAGCACTTACCTAGCTACATAAAATAAAAATCTCTCATCTACATGTTACAAGATGTGCTTTGCAGGAGACACATTAACTTTCTATGCTACTTTATGAGTTGTGGCATCTTTTTATTTCTCCTGTTTTACATGTAAGGTTAATACTTTATCTTTAATTCTGGGCACACGAGGGTGGAGCATGGATGGCAGGCGGAAGCCACATGCCTGTCAATTGTCATGTGCACCCTCTATTTGGCTTAAATTGATGGAGAAATACACCTAGTGGAGTGGGCTAGAATACCAAATGTAGTGTTCAACTTGCATTTTTTTGATAATGGTCAAAGTGGGCTAACATTGTCAGTGTATGCTAGTTAGGTTAATATATTTTATAGTTTGATATGCACAAGTATAGTTCATAGCATTTTTAAGGCAATGCACAAACTGAGCTTTGTTCTTGGTGCCACGTTCAGTATGCCTAGCTTGTAGCACTAAGTGGCTTGCCTACAGTAGTAAGTCACCAAATGTCATCCACACTTGAGCTGTTCATTCCTTCAGGCAGGGAACTCAAGTATGTTTTCAGGATAGACCTGCTAAGCATATGTTGGAGGTCTCAACATGTTATGTCACTTCTTGTGATGTCACATCCTGTGAGGTCATGGGCCGTGATGCCACTTCCTATGATGTCACACGCAATGTCACTCACCATGATGGCATCTGCATGCTGCCTAACTTGGTTAGTCCCCAAACTTCTTTTTTTTAGGACTTGTTCCCTGGTCGCAATTACATTCATCCTCCGAATGTCATAATTGAAATTAGAGACACAATAGTGGGAGAAACTGACGTGCCATTACAAGGAACTCTTCTTACTTTTGAGCGCTTAGAAGCAACTCCACTGAGCCGTTTTCATCGGTCAGACAACATGATTCTGATGCACCTGCAGACCTGGAACACGATGACGCAACGAGACGCGCCTGTGACGATGTTCACAACATGAACGACTCTTCAGTGGACACAGATTTTATGGCACGACACGGAGGCCAACATTTTGCAATAATTCCTTTATTGCATAATATTAGCCTCCGTGTCCTTAATAAAATCTAGATTTTCAGTCCACCAAGGCTGTGGAAAATCTACATTTACCTGGGCAATGTATGTTCTACTGGTCTTCTCATTGATTCTTTCTTTCATATGACCTTGTCCTTACCTTCTACTTCTCCTCTTCCGCGACCAGCCCTTTCTCCGCCCTTTAATTAGTGTATGCCTCCGTCTAGAGGGTGAAACGAACCACCGGCAAGACTCATTGCTAGCATAGTCTAACTCAGGAATTTGTTTATGTTGAGGGGGGTGTGTGGGGTCCCGAGATAAGCCTGATGTGCAGGTCATTTCCTGAGCGCAGCTTGGCACTTCCCTTGTCCCTGGGAAGGGAGTAAGGGACCCTGGGGTGGCAGGAGCTGGAGGCGGGGCAGGATGAGCACACAGGAGCAAGACGCAGTAGAACAGAGCTGGCTTCTGTCCTGTCGCCCATGAGCGAGCCTGCTCTCTGCTTCTTTTTTTTAAATATGTTTTATTAAATGTTATATGCATTACATCATAACCAGTGTCGTCATAGAGAAAAAGCATTCTCATGTAATCAATTATTCATAACAGACTATATGGTCATATTCAACAAATGGGTGACCCTAGTGTCAGCACTCTTAGACCCATCCCCCCCCCCCACACTTTTCTTACATTTCTATCACACCAGAGCACATCCTTACGTCTCCACATCGATTTCATTAGCAATTAGTGACAGGTACATCGGTAATGCATTATGCTTTCATCTCTTGTGTAATATTTCAACCATGTATATCATTCGGAACGTGTTTCTAATTCATGGTGATCGTGGGCGTAGCTTCCATTGGTGCAACAGGTGAAGTGGCACCGGTGCCCCGAGGCCCACCCACCGACCCCCTTATTGTTGTATTTCGCAGTTCAAACAGCAGTCCGGGGCCCACTTCCGTCCTTGCACTAAGGCCCGTGACACCCTGGTTACGCCACTGACGGCGGTTTGATGTCTGGCGAGTGTTATGTAAATCTCAGCATTTCAGCCCATCCTGTAAAACCATCAGGATACCTGTGCATGTTTCCCACACGTTTGTCTAATCCTGTAACTGGAATTACACAAATAACATTTGAGAAATAATGCGACATAAAAGTAGGGTGACTGATTTACAGCTATATCCAAGGTGACGTATTATACACGGAGAATACACCAGAATTTCAGCAAAAGGTAAAACTTTGCTTTTTTCAAAAGATTATTTAAACTGACAAACAAATCCTTATGAATAAGAACAAAATGTTTCAATTAACACTTCTTAGACCTGATGCTCGAGAACTGTAGGTGGCGCTCTAACACCAGTAAGTGAAATTCGCAGCGAGCTGCTTCAGAATGTGAACCTGAAACCTCAGCACATTGCGCCGCTCGCTGAGATGCGCTTCGTGGCCCTTCTCTTTTCGAAGTTAAACCAGTGATGGGGAAAGAAGCATCTGCCTGACTGCCTGGAAGACGTGTTCCAACAAGAAAGTAAAAGATCCAATATTGCACCCAGTATCCAACTGGGAGGAGTCTTACAGAAGCTCCAGGAAGTGATAGGCTCTGCTCTCCGCCTCGAATGAAGCCATTGGCTGTGGTTCTGCCGCGCCTCCAGAATATTTATGGACTGACAACTGGGCGAAGCAATGTTGAAAGGACTGCGGAAGAACTGACAGCGGCAGAGGGGCCCTGAGAACAGAGCAGCGCCTGACAGAGCAGCGCCCGACCTCTGCACAGCAGCTGGAAGCAGGTGAGGGGAACGGGCAGCGTCACCAGAGGTGATTGGAAATGGCATGCAACATGTATTTCTGGCTCTGGCTATGTACTGTACTGTAGCGCTAGATGGCTCGTTTCAAAGCACTCCAGTTTTGACACATGAGGCAACGAAGGCACAGAGACTGTGGCGGAATGTCCAGTTCACCGTTTACACATGGGGTTTTCCTCCTCACGTTGCTCCATTATGTACATCTACTGAATTGCTATGGAAGAAAGGCAATTTTCTTGCAGTTGTTTTCAGTCGTGTCTGTTGGGTACACAAACTGCAGGACTCCCCTTGTTTTTTCGGCTTTAAATATGTAGTTCAGTGTCTAGAAACCCACAGACTCAGACATTGGTGCTGGAACAGTTTTCCGAGTGGAGGTGCCCCCATCAATGTTACATCACTGAACTCATAGGAATTGTGAAAAACCCAAGCATCACACCAAGATCAAGTGTAACAAACGAGCCAAGCACATTCAGCCGAAGAGTGGTAACGGGGGAGTATGTAAAAGGAGGGTGGTATATAGACAATGGTGAATTTTGGAGCAAGCTGTCAAAAATATACTTCTAAAGCATGGCATGGCAGCCCACTGTCATTTACAGACTACACACTTTCCATTGAAATGGCCACATAATTCGTACTGACCTCCAGTTTTACTGATAAAACTATGCAGCGCTCAAATCTCGTGTGGAGATTGGGTATGAACAAATATTTATCGTTTGCACATCACCAACTAAAATATCTTGATATGTTTGGATCCTATTAAAATCTTTTTTCCCCTAATACTTCAGAATTACAACAAATGTTCCTCATTTGTACTATCATAACTGATGACATCATCTGAAATATTTGTACAGTTCATTTACAGGTATTTAAATGTTGTTGTGTGTTAGGAAAAAACTGACATCCTGCAGCCTTTCCCTTCAGTCCCTGCACCACAGCAAGATTGCCACATAGTTCACTTTACAAAACCCTCAACCTTTGCAGTCACAGAAAGAAAAGTAAACACCAATATCCATGTCAAAAGAATAAGCAGCAAATTTGCCAGAAGAAATAACCTGACATTTGACCATTGTCTTTGAATGCACAGCAAATGTAACAAGATGTAAAAGGCCTCTTTATTGCTCATTCACCTTCCGAACTCCAGCACGGTTATTTTGGGGGTGCTGTGGCACCCCATACTCCTGTTTTTAGCATCTATGGCCACAGCTGGATCCAGGAAAGAACATCACATCAGCTTGAATTGCCACAAGATAGAGGAGGGGACTGCAAAGAGAGTTCCAAACCCAACCACTAGATGACGGGGCGGTGCACAGCCTGTGTTTCCTAAAAATAGTTCAAGATGTAAAACTACTCCCATGGGCAGGGCCATTGGAATTATGTGATTGTGCAGCAATTTTTGCATAATTATAGATTTGCTGCATTTGCCACATAATCCATCTTCTGCTGCATAATGTGCAGATTTTAACATGATTTTTTTTGTTTCTAGCTCAAACGGTTCCAAAGTTACTAAGAATGCAGCGCCACTTGTTGCAGCACGGTGGAAGTCCCTTTACAAAGCTGGACTGCTCACATTTTTGTTGCTTCTTGCTATATTTAGGTGTTAAACTGGTACTAATAGGGTGCAGCCAATGCCCAGAAAGTGTTACCAAGTTTAACAAGCATTGGCATAGCCAATAGGTCTCTCCTTTGGGACCTGATAAGTGTTTAGCCATGCAACAGTTGATGTTGTTGCACCAAGGATATTGTGCTGCATTACTAAATACTTAAAAGGTCCCAAAGGCGAGACCTATTGGCTATGCCAAAGCTTGTTTAAATGGCAAGTGGGCTGCATCTGTTCTCTGCCTGTGAGTAATGCGGCCACGTGACCCGAGCAGCTGCTTCATATGCATTTCAAAGAGCTTGCAGATAATTGTGTGTCTATGTGTGTTGGTGAGCAGGGCTGTGTCTGTCTTGTTGCATGGGTGACTGATTTTATAGCTCTGGCTACCTTCCTCAGTGTCTGTGTGTTGTAGAGCAGGCTTGTCTGTGTGTCTTCCTGGTTGTGTGTGTCTGTCTTGCTGTTCATTTTTATCAGCGTTGCTGGTTTTGTATTTTTTATGTGACTATGTTTGTCTTCTGTTAGTTAGTAGCCGTCTGACAAGGAAAGATAACTGCCTGCATTTGTTTGGGTGCGTTGTTTGGTATTATTTCTGCCTGGCTGTCTCCCAGTGTGTGTGTGTGTTTATGGGAGGCAGGGGGAGGTGGGGTGTGTGGGGACCGGGGTGAATGGATGCGGTGTCCTTCTATGTATGCTTGACTGGCTGGCCTCATCTCTCTGCTTGCTTCTGCTGATTAGCTGGGAGTACGTGTCTCTCAACAATGCGCCTTTTCCAGGGATTTCGGTGGGGCGGGTTCTGCTAGGTCTAGGGCCCTGCAGTAGTAAAAATCTGTTATTGGAACCTTCTCTGCTGGGCCCTTTCTTCATGTCCTTAACTCCACGGATAAAAAACTGTTTTATTGACCAACAATGGCTATAAAAACCATGAGGTAAGTCACGTCTGTGATGCTGCCCCGCTTAACTCGCTTGTTTTACTTCATCTTGTATTCTCTGAGAGTATTGACTTTTTCCAGATGCTACCTTTCTGTGGTGTTTCTCATACAACACATGATCTTATGTTGCGCACACTGTGAACCATGTCAACTCTAGGCGTCTGAATGATATTGCGGTCTAAATCGGTGTCCCTGACGATGCACAAATGAGATCTTCATTGAGGCTGAAAGCAGCGCAAGTTTCTCTCCGTGCCTGTCACAGGTCATAAAGGTGTACCTTTATGACAAATCCAATCCACTCTGCAGAGCTCGGAGAGCGATGGTCACTGATGTGTCAGGTGGAATTATCATTTTGTGTGATGGCCGGATACACAGCAGTTGAAATACTGACATCCCCAAACAGTTTGCCGTGCTAAATTCACCATTTAAGACAGGTAAGGCAAATGTAAACAAGCGTGGCTGCGTGGCCACGCTAATTACAAACAGATGGCCCCTGCGCGCTGCTGCTCGCTCCCGCAAGGTAGATGCCGTGGCATGCACGAGTTCCTGAAAAGTGCAGACCAATGCCAAAAGGTCATCTCCTAGAGAAGCGCATGCGCGCTGCCTAAGCTCGACCTAAAAGTTATAAAACAGAGAAGTAATACTATTAACGAAATATGCCGCATTATGCTGCATAATTTGCCTTTTCTTGTTGCATAATTTACTCAACCCTGCTGCATAATTTGCCCCTCTCCTGCCGCATAATTCCAGTGGCTCTGCCTATAGGTCACTAACCATTTCATTATCTGTAATCGCATCTGGTACACTACGCTGAAGTGTGGCAAGAAACTTTGACCATTGCCTGTGGTCGACCTCACCCCACCAAAAAACGTATGGTGGTTTTAGGCAATGACCTGCATGTTGGATCGGGTTCTTCTGTGTCCTGCCATAGGCTGTTGTGCTGCGTCAACGAAGATGACCTTGGCCTTCCCTCTGCGGTACCCAAGGATTGGAAACTTGTGGTGAGGCTGCCTGTGACCTCTGCCTTCCAGGGGCAGACAACCTCACCGAGAGCTCTAGGGTGGACTCGTCATAGTTTAGGTGGTCAGGGAGTGCCCTGGGTCTGTCTGTGGCTTGGCCTGCAGAACCCCATGCAAGGACCTCACTCTGGGGGTTCAGTTGCCACGAGAGAAGGGACAGCTGAACTGATTTATGCCTAAACTGATGTGAGGGCCTAGATCCAAGGCTCGGGCCTAATTGCTAAGTGAACTGAGATCGAGAACCCTTACAGACTTACATACAGGTAATAGACACAGCATTTACTTGCACTTTCACCTTAAGACAGCACCTATGGGTTTGCCATGATAGTTACATTAATGCCTGTTATCTGTAGGATCTTATTGGAAGCCCTTTTCTTTCTTAAAAGCCTATTGTGTAGTAATGTGCAGTAAATAATAAAGTACCTCTCTTTTCTATAAAGGTAAGCAAAGGGTTGGACATTTATTTTGCTCCATTGAGTGATTGTTGAGCGCCGAGTCTCTGCCCCTCACACTACTTCCCTTAGAAGCCTAGTAGGAGTGTCCACCCCGCTACCCTGACGTCAGCAGCAGAAAGGGTGTACAGCATGCTCAGTTTTCAGTGCTATAGTAGGCCCAGGCCAGCAGTGGTAACCCGCTCCTACCGCCGCAGTTGTGGCCTGGAAACCCCTGCTTGCCGGGGCTCCCCTGAATAGGTTTGGACAGTATGTAACTTTGCCTGTATTTGTGTGTTAATACATAATTCAATAACCAACACCACTAGACTAACCAATAACCTTGGGCTCCAGAGCAGCGTGATGCCTGCATAAAGCGGATCAATGCCTCGTCAGGGGTAGTAGGCGCTATATAAACGCAGTTACAATGCATTTACAGTGTAAGGGAATGACATGTTTTGCCCAGGGCCACACAATGCTGTTAAGTTGGGAGGCTGGCATTAGAACCCAGGTGTTTTCTGTTCTTAGTCTGGAACGTTTTCACTTCACCCCAAAGATACTTTCAACAAGGTTGCATTTGAGCGCATATGTCTACGATATGACTTAATCGTTACATTAAATGTTTCTTAAGCTGGAAATACCCTCGCAGACACCATATACTGCTGCAGTTATGGGGCCGCCAGAGTTCCGGTAATGCATGTACTTTGACCTTCCGGCATATCGAAACATACATTTTTAGTATTCTGCCAGCCGGTGATTGTTGGGCAGGTATTTGTTTGTTCCAGAATATGAAACTAAATACTTTTTGATAAATCCCTGTCCCCCCTCTCACTGCCTAATGCGCTGATCAGAAACATATTTGTTTAGTTTTCTTTTTAATTATTTTCTTCTGTTATCACATTTCAGGGCATTGTATTCGGAAACGGCTTGCTCCTCTTTGTTTCATGTTGTTTTCGCAGCTGCACAAAGTTTGCTCTTCATTTTAGTTTCCTATAGGGGCTCAACCTGTTTTGAAACCCTGGATTTGCTTTTTTTTAATTAATTAACCTTATTAAAACCTTATACATTTTAATATTTTTAGTCCATTCATTTGCCCTCCCATTTTGTCTCTTTCCTTTGCTCTGTGCAACTGTGGAGATGGTCCCTTTTCCCATAGACCGCCCCTTCTTCTCCTGCTTTGTGCTTGCTGTTTCCTACCTGCCATGTAATGGCGGCGGGTGCACTGCTGGCGCGCCAAAGGCAAGCTGGTCTGTACGTTTCTGCAGCTGTATGAGGGCTGGGGCATGGCACTCTACCAAGGAAGCCATTGCCACACCGGCATCCGGCAGGTGCGGCCGTTACTGGTCTCTCATAAGGAGGAACTGGGTGTGGTCTGTTAATCCCAGTTCTTGGATGAGACTGCTTGGTCTCTTTATTCAGTGTGATGTTTGCATTTCTGTATTGCGGCATACTGTAGAAGAAACCACAATGAGTAATAGAGCGCTACGATTAGCTATGCCATCGAGTGCACGCTCTTTACTTAGCCCTTTTAGATAAGGGACTCGATCTCCCAGATGGCTAGAGAAAGCTGGTATAGACTACTCGTCTATGGTGGTGGCCACAACCATCCTGCCTGATTGTAGACCTGTCTGACAGGTTTGCTGTTGACATTAAAAACTTTAAACATTTTTAGATCTGGCATTAGCAGGATCTTTTGATACTAAAATGATATAGATGATATAGGGGCGTACGGCTGGGCCTGTTAATTTATTGATGTGTTTTGCCATTCACATTTTTGTGTCTTTCACCCGCGACATCATTTGGCATGGGGCAGTAGGTCAGCCCACTTCAGCGATTGGCTAACTTCACTGTGAGTGACAGCATGCTGCTGTTCCACAAGGAGCTCGTCCACACACAACGTCGTTTCTTTCGGAGCCGGGGACTACTTTGGCAATGCATGATTTTTTTCGACCAATAAAACAGTTTTTGCTTATAGCAAGTGTTTTTATTTTTTATACTGGTCAGGGTCCTGCAGCTCCCCAAGAATAGAGTTTATCAAAACCCATTACAAAAACAAAACAAGCATTGACAAAACCAAAAGGCAAAAAGACAGCCCCAGATCTTTTGACTTTGCCGTTGCTTGTTACCTATTAAAAGTATATGAAAAATTAAGAAATTTGTAGTTGGTAAAATCTCCCCATTCAGATACAATAGACGCTTGGTATCTCAGTTTCTGTCCTACAGTAATATCACATCCATAAATCGACCTGCCACTACACTGGAAGGCAGCTATATGTTTACTATTTTCAGCTCAACTCTCAATTACTTTGGGGGGGGGTGGGTAATTATAAGTACAAATACGAATAGTAATTAAGTATGTGACTTACGGTGCAATGCCAAAAAAAAATCCTTACAATGCAGCGGTAGGCCACTATAGAGGCTACAATATATATGGGCGAGGGTGACCACGCTCGGATGAGATGTGTATTCAGTTCCTTGTGGAAGTGAAGAGGAAAGGAATTCTCAGTCCTGAGAGTATAGCAGGAGAGGGCCCTTTGTCCCATCTTCTCCTTCTTCACCTCTCTTAACTCACACCTGATGAAGTCTCTGCTGCAGGGCCAACAAAGACCTTGATCCTTCATGCCAGGTACAGCAGAGTGTTTCTTTTTAACATCATGTAGGTGATGCAGCAGACGGCTAAGGCACTGGTTAACTGCGACATTTCAGAAGGATTTAATATTTGATAGAGGAGTCCCCCCTGGGTGAGTTGTGTGCTGTACAAATACATATAACATAGCAATAAACGTGGGATTTGGCTGGGTGTCCCCTTCAACCTCTGCTGTTTAACTGAACTATTGTATGCTTCTCCTCCAAACTGCTTACAATGAAAACAACTGAGCACAAGAGAAAAACACGAGGCGCTGATCCAGTGATGCTCTGTGAACTGAGGCAGACAGCACAGCTCTGTTCTCTATCTCCCCAGAGGAGAGGACAGTTAGAGAGCAAAATGGTAGGGGAATTCTTCCAGTTGACTTAAAGAACAAAGATGGCGGCTGCATTCCCAGCAGCAAACTGAGTCTGATCCCAGATGGAAGAGGCAACAGGCAGAGCTAAGCCCTCAAGGGCATAGGAGCTCGAATGTCCCAAGTTCAACCACTCGGCTTTTGAGGGAAGCTTGGAACCCTACCTGATGCAGTAAAATAGGCAGGGGACACATGGCGCGTATCAGAAGCAAAGAAAGGGAGGCGCTTTGATTTGAGGCACCAGCCAACTCAACAAACTACTTAAGCAGTTAATTGAAAGCATTGCTCAAACCGAATAACCTTTTGCTAATTCACACCAAGTTAGTTAGTGCTGTGATGGACTAGCTAATGAAAGAGGATTTGACACACACAGCAAGACAGACGTCTGTAGGAGAATTGGTAATTGCACCACTATTTCAGTGCCAAGGCTGTGAACCGCAGCACGTCTGTTATTCACAGGAAGCACTTCAGGCCGCAGACTGGTGCCAACTTACTCAAAGACACGTGAAGTTAAAGAAGCGCCTGCAAAGGGGATCACATGCCTCGTGGGGAGGCGCTGTCACTCCTCAAACCGAAGCAGGATGAGGTTAAAGTTGTGACTCGTGAATTTGAGCAGGACAAACAAAAGTGAACTGTTTTCCAGCACGAAAACAACTCCAGGGCCCTTGCAAGTGTATTAAAAGCGTCACTCCCAGGGAAACATGCATATTTTTCAAGGTTGTCCTTTAAAGAAGTTATCTAGGCTCCCTCCTTGACACTCCTTTCTACTGTTGCTTCTTCCACTAATTTGTATCGTGGACCTATCATTCTCTGTTTTCATCAACTCTCAGTTGTTACTGTTTTTTAGGGAGTCATGTTCATACCATACCACCATGCCAATTATAAATTCAGAACTACAATTGATTGAAAAAACATCTCATCTTTTTCATTACATTTGAATCAAAAACATATATCATCAATTTCACACTTTTAATATTATTTTTGCCAATCCCACCTATTGGAGTTAAAAAGCTGTCATTGTGTTCACAAACATACTGTTCGTCCATTATCTAGCAAGAGATATCTTGATAGGGCCACCTTCCATCCTTGTTTCTGAATCTATTTCCTTACAAATGCATCCACTCAGGGTGTGTTGTGTCTCGATGCTTTACTTTTGCCACTTATCGTATCATGTACCAACTGTGCTAAATAATGACCAAATGTTGACCACAGCTAGGGCATGGATGGCGATGGTGGACTTACTCACTGACTGACTAACTGATACTGACTGACCCCTGAGAGAAGAGACTTGTACATACGAACTGCAGAATTGCCCTTCTTGAGCGGGTGGCTCGGTTGATGGGCGGCGGGTACTACATGATGGCTCCCCCCTTATGCTTCCTAGCACTGAGATGCCAGATGTCCTACAAGTGTGAATAATTCACAACACTGAGAGTTGACGGATGGAGCGACATGTCTGACGGTGGGAGGGGGGTGGGTGGAGTTGGAGTGGGGGAGGGAGGGTTGGGGGTGTTTTGTTAACCCATTAACTGTCGAGATAGATCAGAGTAAGGCCTAGCAGGGATGCTTATGGAATTGAACCAAATAGGAACAAAAAGAGAGCGAGGAAAAAGAAAAACTTGTCCTCTTCCCCAATGACTTTAGCAAAACAAAATGGACAAGTTTTTGACGATTCAGAGCAAACGTTTTTTGCTATCACCTTATGGAAAACTTGAAAGGAGAGAGCACAACTGCTGTGGAAAAAACCCCTCACCCACCTACCTAGTAGGTGGCATGCTTCATCATTGGGGCCCAACTGGATTGCCTAGTACAATCCAGCTGTGCAAAGACGCCTGGATTACAGCGGAGCAGGATATTGAGCAGAGAGTGGCGTGCTATGAAACCCCCCCGCCATTACCTTTCTTTTTCATTAAGGTCAAGAGGGGATTTAAACGTCGATCGATTTCCAGAGGCATAACTACCTCTTTACTCAAGTGAGACCGCTTTCCATGTTGTCTGTCTTCAAAGTTGTTGTTTGTATGTCATTTATTGTTTGTATGTCGAATTTCACGCATTCTTCGCACCAAGTAAGAACGCGCCACCATTTTAACAAACATTGACTACGATGCACGCGCACTTGGCCTAAGAAGTATATTGGGCCCCCAGATTGGCCATCATTTGCCTCTCAACACCTAGTGTGTGTAATACAATTGCGATTGCGCCATATACACGCACACTATTGATAAATGATAGAGATTATGAGCACCACGTGCCCCAGTAATACTTGATTACGATATTGACTCACTCACGGATTCCCTGTGTATGTCTACACTATTGGGGCACATTGTAGCCACGCAAGCCTGTTCTAGTGTTCGTGCATGCCCACCATGCTACTGGCATTAGATCACCAGCCACAAGTTGAAAGGAGCATGCATTTAGTTTATATGCATGATTCACAACAGTTTTACACATCCTTACTAATTAACTTTTTATTTTCAGGTAGTCTCAAACGGAGATACTGTGAGTACATTACCACTACACTCACAGCACACTTGAGGGTGTGTGCTGATATTTACATGTGGCCTATACCTTGTTTTTATGGCCATTCACCTTTTTCTGGTCCTGACGAAAGCCTCTAGAACCATCCAGAAGGCTGAAACTAGTTGACCTTATTTACAAGGGATATCAGGAAAATAATATTCCTAACTATATATCCCACTTAACTTTTTAACATTAGTCCTGGGACCCTTCTAATAAAAAGTTTTTTCAAAGGGCATTTCTCAGAGACTTTTTTAACCTATAGTCACATCTCACATAATTTCCATAAGGTGATAGCAAAAAACGTTTGCTCTGAATCGTCAAAAACTTGTCCATTTTGTTTTGCTATGGAATTGAACCTCCAGGTAGAGATATAGATCACGACTATCCTAGAACTGCTGTCTGGGTGGATGACCGCAGGAACGCTGTGGGAGGCGGAGACATCAAAAGAGAAGTTGCTCCTAAGAATGTATAATAATACATGTAAACGATGCAAAGTAACTCATTGATGTATGAGCAATGATTCCGCCTAAAGATGATACTGGTGTATGAGTTGTAAATGAATAAAATTTGTTTACAAAAAAAAAATCTATCAACTGTGCTAACAAAGTTTCATCTACTTTCCCCTTTCAACTCCCTTAGGATATTTTAAACAAGCATTGGCATAGCCAATAGGTCTCGCCTTTAGGTCCTTATAAGTATTAAGCCAGGGATATTGGCTTTGCCAATGTTTTTAAGCTACGTTGGCCGATGTTGGAATGGGAAACTTCCCTGCATAGACTACAGTCGCCTTCCCCTGCCTTGAGTGTAAGGTGTACAGAAGCAGCAATGTGGCAAGCATGTCCCACAGTGATAAACAGCCAAAGGAAAGTGTGCAGCGTGATGTGCATGTGTTGATGCAACAGCAAATGTTGTATAATTAAAATGGATCATTCCTGCTTTGCCCCTCCAAACACACCCAAGAGAAATAATGTTTATTCACTACTGGAAGTGAAGGGAGAAACATCTGTTGTCAAGTGTCTTTCCCCGCTACATCATGCGATGACTGTACAGATGGACAACTGGACAGCAACCAATATCTGCCCATCAGGCCGCTGTGGATGAACACAAGGTTAAACTTAGCACCAACTCCCAGAATTTGTGTTATTTGTGTCACAAAGGAGAGCCAAGGCAAATTATGGCTGAGTCCCAGCCAGTTACGCTCACAGGTTTTGGAAGTAACATGCCCCCGGTGCACTCTGGTACATCTAGTCATCAAATTAGTATTTGCACCGTTATCACAGTGATTGTGGATAATACAAACCCAGCAGGAGGCCAGCTCTGTGAATTGATAGGCAATTAGGCCATTACAGGTATTTATAACAAGCATTGGCATTGCCAATAGGTCTCGCCTTTGGGACCTTATAAGTCTTTAGCCATGCAACAGTTACATAACTAAATACTTATAAGGTCCCAAAAGCGAGACCTATTGGCTATGCAAAGCGGGCGCACGGCCGCGAAAGTGATCGCAATCGCGATCAAACATCAAAGCGGCCGCGCGGCCATGAAAGTGAAAGTAATCGCGGTCAAGCGCGGCGCGCGCGCCCGCGCACATGCACTGTAGCTCTAGGCTGGCCTGGTAGCACTTTTTGGAGCCCTCTCAAGAAGTCTCGACAGACCAGCGCATGCGCTGGGTCAGGCGAGACCTAAAAACAGGGGCTGGTTGTGCTCTAAGCTGTGTGAGCAGGCTGGCGGGGGCCTGCCAGGACAGAGATGCTGGGGCATTGGCGGAAGGGACCCTTGGGCAGGAAGCACTGTAGGGGGACGGGTGTCCAACACCAGAACCGGGTGAGGGAGGGGGACAACACCAGAAGATGGAGACTAGGGAGAGCAGCTTTAGAGGAATGAGACCTGGCTAAGGGAGAGTAGCTCTATAGGAGCGAGACCTGGGTCCTAAACCTGCTCGGGGAAAGAGCAGTCCAGTGCAGTGTGTATGGAGGTCGGTTCAGTGGGTCCAGAAGTGAGCGACTAGGTCAAGGAGAAGGGCTCCAGAAAATGGCCACCAGAGCCAGACCAGTGCAAGCAGGTCCTCCGGAGAAGGGAGATGGCTCGTCCAAAATCAGAATGAGGGAGCCATAACTGGCCAGCGCAGACCATCCACGGAGCAGGATATTCAGAATCAGTGCTCCTCTGGCCAGGATGAGAGGCATGCGGTATTGTGAGCAGGGGCTGGACCGGAGGAGGGAAAATAGATGAATCAGAGAGGAGGAAGGGATCGAGTAAGGGAATAAAGACTGAGCGAGGAGGGGCTAGAAGGAGGGACGGCCTGAGGAGGAGGGAAGAGGGAGAAACTGAGGAGGGCGGGATCTGGGAAGGGAGAAATACTGAGCGAGGCGTGCTTAGAAGGAGTGACCACATGAGGAGGAGGAAAGAGGAGGAACATGAGAGGAGGGAGCAGAGGTCGGATGTGGTGTAACTTCCATGGCAACAGACCTCTAAGCTTGGTAACCAGGTTCAAATCTAAGTGTCGGAACCAGCATCCTGTAATTCTGTGCACATCACTTAATCTCCCCTGCCTGAAAATTGAATCTGTCCGTCTGTAATGCAACTGGTGGTCATGTAAAGCACTCTGATACCTTCGGTCGCGTTTGCTCTATTTAAAACTGCAAAAAAGTAAATACCTTTTTTTTTTTAAAGCAGTATTGTGTGAGGGGGTGGTTGGGTGGAATAATAGAAACAAAAGACAGACACGCTACGAGCAATGTACGAGTTGGATATTGTCTAACATAACATACCATACTATACCATAACATCCCATACCATACCAAACCATACCATACCATACCATACATAACTAACATAACATAACATACCATACCATACATAACATGACAGGACATAACATAACCTACCTATATCAAAACATAACACGAAGAGCACAACACACATAAACCTGTCTATTCTACAGGTACTTCCATGGGAAAAAAACATATCTGTCTTCCCTCCTCTCACATTCGGTTGGACTTTACAGCCAGTGACGTCCCCCAGGCTAGCCCCAGAGAGCTCTGGGAATGTTTCTCGTGGGTGTCAGTGGCACCTCCAGAAGAAGTCGCCCCCTTCACCCCCACCCCCTCCTGTGCTCCCAGATAACCGGCTGCGAAAACCCAATGTTTTAAGGTCAGCCTGAGCTAGCACTGCAGAAACCGAAAGGCTCTTGTTTTCCTCCTGCCTACAGACGAACAGGAAAGGCTTATATTTTTTAATATACTTTTATTGGGCTCTCCATTCTGCCTCTATCCCCTCCGGCTCGGATCGATGTGTATGTACAGCTCACCTGCGCGTCGGATAGACAGATTAAATTCTGTCAGAGCCGGCCTCTTTCTGTCTTCGACTCTCCTGTAAAAACACCGAAAGAATGGAAGGAAAGAGGGCACCGCGGAAGAGTACTGAGAGGGTAGAGCTTTTCCCTTTGCCTACACTCTTAGCAAACCACTTTATAATGGCCTCTGCCAACCGTGAGGGCACGCGCCCCCTGGCACTGCGGCCCCTCCATTATTTTAAGCAAATAGAAATGATATTAATGATGAGACAAAGCAAAATCTAATAACATTTTTCAGCCTCAGGAGCCAATTTGTACAAGCAGAGCGGCTAATAAAACAAGCATTTGCAATGTAATTGGTCCGATTGCATTGCACATGCTTAAGTTTAAAACTGAGCGCGGCGCCACTTCATGGACACCGCGCTCGGTTTCTTGATATATTTCTTAACTTCAACACTGAGCGCGGTGTCCTTGAAGTGGGCGCTGCGCTCAGTGCTAAAGTTAAGAAATATATCAATAAACCGAGCGCTGTGTCCGTGAAGCGGCACCGCGCTCAGTTTCAAAGTTTGGAAAAAAACCAAAGTTGAAAAAAAAGACTCGCAGAGCGTTTCCCTTGCGCGAGCGAGCAGGGGCACCATATGTTTGCAAGTTAATTACAAACATATGGTGTCAAAGCTCGCTCCCGCAAGGGAATCGCCAAACGTGCACGCGTTGTCATTGAAAGCAATGCAGCGCGTGCACGTTTTTAGGGCGAAAAGCGAATCCATTCCAAAAGGTCTTTTTCCTATGCAGCGCATGCGCGCTGCGTAGGTCGAGACCTAAAAAACGGCGCCACTGGATGATTTTGCTCTAAAATGCAGACCTATCTTTTCATTTGTACTACTTCCTGCTATGAGACAGCTGTAAAGATAATCATACAACAAGTGGTCCAAACAAAGATAAATATACCAGAAGTTAGTTATACGGAATAAGGCTCAAAAGAATTCCCCTAGGTGAAAATATTGTGGAGGTGGGAAGAATAAAAACATATGCACATTGTTTTAAAAGGACTGTACTTTAGAAGAAAATCATCAAATTCTGCTGAACTTAATAATGAATTCTGAGAAAGACGAAAAATAAGAATGTTGCCAACATCTATCACGGTGTATTTAGTTTGGAATTGACAAACTATAAGTTACAAAGTTTCAAATGGATGAAACATGTTTTGTTACAAACAATTAAATATTTTTTAAATCAGTTTTTCGAAATATAGGATTACGATGGTGGCATGTTCTGAAAATAATGAATCAAAACATTTGAGCAATTTGGAGTTGATGGAAGCAGAGATTTGTAGGATCAAATTAAAAAAGAATTGTATTCCAGTATATAGGCGAGTCATTATCAGGCTGACTCATGAGGCAGACACCTTCAGCTGACTGGCCACTCATTACAGAATCAGTGGTAGTGATATTAGGAACACACTTGCTGCACCTGCTTACCACTGCAGCCGGTACCAAAGTGGTCTCACTGGCTTTACATCTCTTTTGTTTGGGTTGCATCCTGTAAAAGTGGTCTGTGCCCCCAGCCTCTACTGGCACTGTAAAGCTATCTGCTGATGGAGATGTGTGAAAAGATTCCATGTATTAGACAACGAGCCATTTGCTGCAGTCTAATTGCTTCTTTTATGCTGTTGAATTTCTACAGAAAGTATTGAGGTAAAATTTATTTGTTTTGTTATGGCTTATAGCAGAGCTAGCTCTCTCACAGAGCTAATACAATCCGTACAGGAAAAGGGGCGAAAGTTTTGCCCTCTCTTGTAAGTCTAAATCTGATGATGATTGCCCCATATTTTTTAGACATTGACAGACTCAATTGTTATTAGTTATGTATGGAGTTTTATCATTGCACCGACATATAGCCTTGTTATTGGAGTAGACACAGATAAGCCTGCCTAGGCATGGCTGTCCTTTTATAGGTTGAGCTTTCTAGACCTGTTGTATTCTCTTTGTGGGCTTAAAGCCCGCCCTCTGCTTTTCATTTGCTTGTTTCAGTGTCCTTGCTTGCTAATGGTCAGTCCTGCCTCTTTGTCCCTCCGTTTTGTCTTTCTTTCCTCCCACGGAGCAGGGACCAAATACTGTATCTTTACGCTTTGGTTGTTTACCTGTCATTTGGGGGATTTTTTAAAATGTATTTCCTGCTCCTGTTACATTGTGGGTGTGTGTTCAGCTTCGGCACCCATGTTTTATTGGATCTTCGCTCCTGCCCCCTCCTTCTGCCGGCTAGCTTGTTAGCAGCATTCCATATTGACACTTTTAAAACCCTTGGCTTTATCTCGCCAGGATTCATCTTGTTCCCCCACCCGCCCTCTCACTTATTCATCTTGCGCCCGCTCCCTCATGCAGCACTGGCCATCTTGCTTTTAAAGTGCCCATCAGGACTGTATATTTGGATGTTTATTCGGTCTATTAATGGCTATGTGAATGAGACCACGGGGTAGATCGCCGAGACCCGAACCATGTTCCCCAGCTTCAAGGTCAGCCGCTCTAGCCCTTACACCACATCCTCTTCCCTCAAGATATAAGATGGCTGGCACTTCTTTGGAACGCACAATTAAATGTATTCCCATTATGCGTTCCAAAGCAGCGCCAGCCATTTTGTTTTTGTATGACACTTGTTTTTATGTAGCTTCGAACAATCAGTGGATTTAAAGAGTTGGAAGCATGGAATCTGGAAGTAGATTGGCCAGCTGCCTCTTTTCGTTTTCCACCAGAATTTATTGCCAGTGTAAGGACGTGCTTACCCGGAGGTCAGTTTCAATATTGCAGAGCAGTGTGCTAGTTTTTTTAGGCATGGGGAGATAAAGTGGTGTGCCCACAATCACTGGTTGGTGAGCCGATGCTGGGACTCAAACTCGGTTCTCCAGTTACAAAGTCAGCAGCCTTAGCCATAAAGGTAAGCATGGTAATGCCAGCTATTATTATCCATACTCCTTGTTCAAAAATGAATTTAGGTATTTATTGGAGTTTTCCTGACAGAAATAGAACATTCAGGTTAGATTGTGCCCACCACTCAGTAAAATACCCCTTTCAATAATGAAATGAAATGAAATGAAAAATTATATTTATATAGCGCGTAACTACCCGGAGGCCTCGTCGCGCTTCAGCAGATTAGTATAACGAGCTCCAAGGTACATTAGCACGCTTTTGCAAACAAATAAGTTTTTAGGGCTTTCCTGAATGCCAGCCTATTGTTAATCTGTCTAATACTCAAAGGAAGGGAATTCCATAGTTTGGCGGCAGTGTGTGAGAAGGAGCGGCCGCCCCAACGAGCTTTGATAACCTTTGTTGTAGTTGCTAGGTGCAGTGAGCCGGAGCGGAGGGCTCTGGGGGGGACGTAAGGCACTACAAAGGGGAACAAGATGGCAGGGCCTGCTCGATGGAAAGATTTGTACACAATGCACATGGCCTTAAACTGAGCTCTGGCAGTCATTGGAAGCCAATGAAGCTCCTTTAGGGCTTTCTTGGCTGATTGCCAACGGGGAATATTAAACAATAGCCGGGCGGCACAGTTTTGGGTGACTTGGAGCCTTTTGGTCACCGCTGCAGGGGCGCCTAAATATAAGGCGTTCCCGTAGTCCAGGCGAGAGAGAATCAGGGCCTGAACCATGACTCTCCTCGCCTGGAAAGGGAGCAGAGGAAGAACCTTGCGGAGCATTTTCATTAACCCAGCACAAGTTGAGGCAGTTTTGGTAGCTTGGACCGAGAAGTCGAGCGCCCTGTCAAGCCAAATTCCAAGGCTCTTTATCTGGGGCTTAGGGAGGGGAGGAGTGCCAAGGCATGTAGGCCAAATGGAGGCCAAGGTGTTCGGTGAGGAGTTACCTAATAACATGATCTCCGTCTTCTCCCCATTAAGTTTAAGACAAGAGGAGTGCATCCACTCAGCAACAGCCTCTAGACACGAGCCCAAGGTGTTAGACGACCCCTCCAAGTGGTCCAAAGAGACCACCAGTTGGGTGTCGTCTGCGTAGGTGACAATACGCACACCGAAGGGCTGGACTATATTTGCTAGAGGTTGCATATAAACATTAAAAAGAGTGGGGCTCAGGGACGAGCCCTGCGGGACCCCACAACTAAGTGGTTGCTTGGGCGAAATCATCTCACCCTCGAACACCTGAAAGAAACGCTCGTCCAGGAAGGAGGTCAACCATTCCAGGGGCTCGCCCGACACACCCATGCCTTTCAAACGATGTAATAAGATGGCATGGTTAACAGTGTCGAATGCGGCGCTGAGGTCGAGTAGTATGATGGCTGCTTTTCCTCCCTGGTCCAGCACCGCTCTGGTCTCTTCTGTTACTGCTATAAGGGCAGTTTCGGTTCCATGCTGAGGGCGGAAGCCCGTCTGAGAGGCACATAGTAGGCTATTGGATTCTAAATAGTCCACTAAGATGTTATTAATGTGTCTCTCAAGGACTTTGCTCATCCAAGGAAGTAGGGAGATAGGGCGAAAGTTGGCCAAGTTGTTCTGATCTAAGGTGGGTTTTTTCAGAAGTGCCCTAACCATCGCACACTTCCATTGAGCTGGGACAGAGTTCGAAGCAATGGAAACATTGAGGACATCCAAGATGACAGGACGGATGACGTCGATGACTTTAATAAGAGTCTGAGGAGGTGCTGGGTCGTTGGGGGAACCCAAGGTGACTTTGAGGATTATTCCATCCTATGAGGAGGAATCTAAAAAAGGGAATTTATCCAACAGGCAAGGAGTCATCGTGTCAGGATCCATTGTGGTGGTGGGCTCCAAGTCACCCCCACCTGTGGAGAAAGAGGAGTAAATAGTTAAAATCTTCTGAGAGAAGAAGATCGCTAAGTTATTGCAACGAGTTTTTGCGCCGTCAAGTGACTGGCGCTCAGGAGGAGGGGGGGTAATTAAAGATTTAGCAATTTTAAAAATTTCCTTAGGGGAGTTGGCAGCTGAATGAATTTTTGATTCATAAAACTGAGCTTGGGCAGATTTAATTTCATTTTTATAGAGCTTTATAGCAGCTCGATACTCCACTTTTTTAGGTTGAGAATATTCTTGTCTCCAGGCTCTCTCTAGTTTGCGACAAAGTTGTTTCCTAGTCCTAAGAGCAGGCGAATACCAGGGAGCGACTTTGGGTCTATTTATTAGATGCAAAGATTCCTTTGGAAGGACTAGATCGAGGGTGCTGGAGATCCAATTGTCAAAATTGACAGTGGCTGTGTCGGGGTTAGTCACCTCCGGGGCTGGCTGATCAATGAGAGCCAGTTTCCATTTAGCGAGTGGAAGTGAAGCCCATTTTCTTCCCCAACGCTTATTGTGGGTGTGTGGGACAGGAGAGCTGCCAGTAGACCAAGAAAAAGGTACCAGAAAGTGATCGGTCCAGGGTAATGGTATGGGTGTCTCAGCGGTTAGGCTCTCTAGATTGCTGTAAATGTGATCTAGGAGATGGCCCCTAATATGCGTTGGTTGAAAGCCTTTCTGGAGCAGGTCCATGGCCTGAAGATTAGATCGAAGGCTATTGGCCCCTGAGTCAAGTGGGACATCCAAGTGCAAATTCAGGTCTCCTAGCAAAGTAAAATTTGCCGAAGAAAGCACTAAGTTGGCGACTGTGTCCGTTATATTGGTGATAAAATTGCTAAGGGAGCCAGGTGGTCGATAGACTAACATGCCAGAAAAAGTGTTTGAGGGGGAAAATTCAAGAGTAAAGTGTAAAGTCTCACAAGCTGGCGTAGAGGATGGGGTGACACGACATCTAAAATTGTCCCTGTAAATAATGGCTAGTCCACCACCTCTACCTGTCTTACGGTCCAGTCGTTTACAGGTATAGCCTTGGGGGGTGGCCCATGCAATTGTAGGATCGATATCTAGCTGAAGCCAAGTCTCCGTTAGAAAAAGGGCATCAGGTTTAAGATCTTCTATCAACATGGCTAATTCAATATGGTGTTTTGGCAGGGATCGGCAATTAAGGAGAAACATCTTCCATTTATACATGAGGGGATGTTTTCCTGAGTTTGGAGGTGAAGCACTCCAGTCACAGGTTTTACAACGGGCCTTCCAGTTTACAGGCAGGACCGAGTGTAGACAAGCAGCTTTAGGGGTAGAACGAAATGCGTTCAGCAATGGAGCACTGTAAGTAACACGGTTACCTACCATATCAGCGGAACTGGGGACGGGAACTGGAGCTGGAAGCGTCCAGTCGCGGACTGGCGCAGACTGGCTTCTCTTTGGCGCCTCTTCGGCGCGTCTACGGCGCTCCCGCTGCGCGTGCCGCTGCGCGGTGCAACAGTGAATTAAATAGATTAGGCTCAGAGGAGACTGGAGCGTCAACCCCCTAAGATGGCCGCCCCGTAATGGCACCACCAGGAAGTGAACGCACTCTGTACTCCCTCCGCAACAATCAGCCTAACGCTGCGGTGGACCGGGGAGTCAGAGTAAAATTCAATTTAAAAATGACAACAATAGCAGCAACAAGATATCAAGCATAAAATCTGTTTTAGATAAAACACAAATAGCAAGGCACACACAATGTTGTTGGCTAAAGCGCTAGTGCAGGAGTGATTCAAATCAAGGTTTCTCGAGAGCGTAGGTGCTGGGAGCCTAAATAGTCAAGGCTCAGAGGAGACTGGAGCGTCAACCCCCTAAGATGGCCGCCCCGTAATGGCACCACCAGGAAGTGAACGCACTCTGTACTCCCTCCACAACAATCAGCCTAACGCTGCGGTGGACCGGGGAGTCAGAGTAAAATTCAATTTAAAAATGACAACAATAGCAACAACAAGGTATCAAGCATAAAATCGGTTTTAGATAAAACACAAATAGCAAGGCACACACGATGTTGTTGGCTAAAGCGCTAGTGCAGGAGTGATTCAAATCACTGTGATTCAAGGTCGAAGCACTTCTCCCTTTTATTACATGTGTTCAAAGTGCAAGGGTGATAAAATATGTTTTCATTGCCAGCCAATAAGACTAGCATGATTTAAACAAATAAAAACCTGGGCATGGAAAATACAGGGCTGTTATACTGGTTTCTTTGTCTTTTAAGGTGGCTCACACAGGCCTTGGTTCGTGCTACACCTCACACGTCAGCTGTAAAAATGAAAGATTTGCACCGAGTGCTATTAAATGTAGTTGTTTACGTCTCATGTGGTATGATTGAAATGATGGAACGCTTGAATATATCTCTGCAGCCTGGTTCCACATGCTTTTTTCCCAAGACTTCAGCACCTACCTCGCTCTTTTTTATACACGTATTCAACTATTCTTTCTGCCAAAAGAGAATTACCTGTATTGCAGCAAAACTGTCCCTGCTTTCTGTAAAAGTATGCAATTCTTCTGTACTTCAGGATATCCAGTATATGTCTTTGAGTAGGGGTTTAATGTGCCCATGAGGCCTTCAGAGGGTGCCAGGGTTGGTGGTGTACCGAACATAGGGATAGCGACACCAGTGCTGTGACATATGTACACACACACATACAGACATACATATATAAGGTAGCAAACAATACAAGATGAACCTTTTCAACCACTCACACCCAGTCACAGATCTTGCTTTAATCCATCATTCTTTTGCTCACTATGCCACCCCAGTTTGGACCCAGCCATATGCAATTCAGTCTTCACCGTGCTCCTCATGGCAACAGTCCCGCCCGAACTGCCAGGCCAGGTCCTCCTTGGACCGTAAACAAGCATCCTGGGACTGGTTTCGGGGTTTCACCGCTCATCAGCCCGGTTATCTTGAATCCAGTGGCACAGCGAGCAAGGGACCCACATCTGGGCATACCCTTGGCCACTTAAGGTGAACATAGCAAACACAACATGATGATGGACGGAGTACTGAAACTTTTCAAACACTCACGCCCGTCACAGATCTGGGTTTAACCCATCATTCTTTTGCTCACTTTGCCCCCCCCCCCCCCTGTATGGACCAAGTCATATGCAAATCAGTCTTGACCCTGCTCCTCATGGGAACAGTCCAGCCTGAACTACCAGGCCAAGTCCTCCCTGGACGGAAACAAGCATCCTGGGATTAAACCCAGATCTGTGACTGGGTGTGAGTTGAAAAGTTTCAGCACTCTGTCCATCATCTTGCTGTGTTTGCTATACATATATAAGGTAACAAAAATGCTAATAACACTTTTTTATTATAACTTTTCAACATGCTGCTCAGCACCCACGCTGCTCCGCAACATAGCTTAGAGACATTGGCAAAGCCAATGGCTCAGGGTAAACACATAAGGTCCCAAAAGCGAGACCTATTGTCTATGCCAATGCTTATTCCTTTATGCTGTGCAGTTAAGTTGACCACAACTTTGTGTCCCATATGTGGATTTCTTGTGACCTGTAATTTCGGCAAGCATGCCCAGAATTTTGCCACTCAGGTGCTCACAAGCAATCTTATAGGACGACATATATTCAAGTAGTGGTGTCAAAGTGCAATGATCTCGGATTGGTTGCGGAAACACTTGTCGCAAGACTAGGTTTAGGAGTCCTCAATGTATTATTGGCAGCTGGGACTCAGAGACGGTACCTTGGCTTTGATTGGCTCGGAATTCACTTGCCAGTTTTCATTGATTATGGTGTCCTGGCATATTTGTAATGTTGACCTGGCATAAAATTTTCCATCTATACATCCCTATGCTCCATCAGTGAGTGTCTGCCCGAGTATTTATTGGGTCATTGTCAGTGCCCGGAGTCCACTGGACTTCAGGGTATGACTCCGATAACCTGCGACACTGATAAATGTCTGGTGAGCAGATTTTCACCCAATGGGCTCTGACTCCAACTGGACTCTGTCTCATCCCCACAGCTGCTTCTCCGGTGCCATGAGCCAGCTAGCTTAGAGCTGCAACATGAGCACAGCCTCTCAAGCACTGTGACTCCACACCGGCACCATCATGTGCCGCTGCCCTGGCGCGCCTGTCGTATGTGCTGGACTTAGGCCGATCGGTGCTCTACTCCTTATGCAATCCCTCCTTCCTCTTTATGATAAGTCCCACTCTGCATTTCCCAGTTTAGGGACTTGGCTTCCTCATACTCCACTTGCAGCAGGGTTGGGCTGCCCCATCACACCCAAAACCGCTTTGACTTAAATACTCAAGATTTAAGTCTGCTCAAAAAGTAAGGACTTGCTCACAGTAGGTTACTGTTAGGGTCACAGAAGAGGGCATTATAATTAAGGCTCCCTGTTTTCCATTCTTACTGATTTTTACAGATAAATACAGACAGAAAAACATTTATTTTCCTGTCTGCATTTATTTTTATATGAGGATACAAATGGAAATTTGTTGTTTTTGAGTGATTCTCTATGCTGTCAATCATGACTGCCAGGACAATAGCTGTGTGGATTGAAAGGCAAGGGGATCAGAAAATATAGTGATTTTAATAAACAGCCTTGAACAGCAGTTGAATTGCACAACCTGGATGTAAAAATGTACATATTTTCATACAAGTGCATATTTTACCATCTGTGTGTGTATATATCATTGAAACCTGGCAGGTGTTCAGGCACGGGTGCACATTAACTGGTTAAATAAACGCTGAAATATACACATTTCAGCTTAATTTTTTCACAAAACTTAAAATAAATATGGATAAATACAGGTAAAATTAGCAAAAAATAAATATGGATAAATACAGACAAATATATAAATACCATAACACCGGGAGCCCTAATTATAATGCATTGGGAGTGAGAGAACATTTATGTTTTGTTTTAGGAACAGTGCGTTTTCATTTGCTATTATGCAGTCATGATTTTTGCTAATATATTATCAGACTTTAAAACGCTTTTTTATAAGATAGTTTTAAATATTTTTGTACTTATGCTGTTTGCATTGTGCGCGCAATGAATTTAACCTTTTCTAAAGATGTGCCTTTTAGTTAGGACTAAAGGTGGACATGTTTAAGTTTGACAAGTATTGTCTATGCAAACCGTCAATGTGTGTTTCACGGGCCCCGATGCTTCCTTGCAAGGGTGATGTTTTGTTGTTGTGGACAGTTAGAGGTGGTTGCTTAAGGGTGATGTTTTGTCATTGTGGACAGTTAGAGGTGGTGGCTTAAGGGTGATGTTTTGTTGTTGTGGACAGTTAGAGGTGGTTGCTTAAGGGTGATGCTTTGTTGTTGTGGACAGTTAGAGGTGGTGGCTTAAGGGTGATGTTTTGTTGTTGTGGACAGTTAGAGGTGGTTGCTTAAGGGTGATGCTTTGTTGTTGTGGACAGTTAGAGGTGGTGGCTTAAGGGTGATGTTTTGTCATTGTGGACAGTAAGAGGTGGTGGCTTAAGGGTGATGTTTTGTTGTTGTGGACAGTTAGAGGTGGTTGCTTAAGGGTGATGCTTTGTTGTTGTGGACAGTTAGAGGTGGTGGCTTAAGGGTGATGTTTTGTTGTTGTGGACAGTTAGAGGTGGTGGCTTAAGGGTGATGTTTTGTTGTTGTGGACAGTTAGAGGTGGTGGTGTAAGGGTTATTACCTCATGCAACAGTTTGTGGCTTGTCCTCTTCCTTCTCTCCCTCAGGGAAGCCATCTGCAGTAAATCGTGGCAGGCATTACTCAAACCAACTACCAAGGCACACGTCCTAAAAATAAGTGGTTGGGGTGGACTAATCAGCTAAAGCAATTAGCTAGATATTACCTGGGCCAAGCTGGAACTTTAATGGGAATAGTCATGTAAATATATGTATGCAGTAAAATACAAACTTGTGTATACTTGGCTGCTTGCGTTTTCACTGCAAATCAGTGAATGTCTGCAGGAACACATCAGCATAGGAATTTAAGTAAAAATATATTTATGTATAACCATTTATTAATTCGCATACCCTAAACCGTTAACAAATGCGCTTTCCATGCTGGCAGTGAAAGACAGAGATTGAAGAGATCTGCGTAAAAGGTTTATGAGTTTATGCTATTCTCTTCAACTTGGTACCAAGAATTATATATTAAGTCGCTGGCAAATACTTGTGATATGCAAAAATACTCACGGGGCATGGTCTATGGGGTTTGTGACTATGCTATATGTTTATTTAGCACTCTGCTGCAATCTTCCAACTGTGCTAGAGCAATACAAAACAACTAATGCAATACATATTGCCACACATGGAAATCTAAAAAAGAACACTAAGGCTCTGTCAACAATGGGTTTATTAATTTGAGAGAGTGGTACCCTTACCAACCTAATAAACCCACTCTGGTTAAGTGAAAACACAGTTCTGAGAGAATCCCCGCTCAGTCCTTGGTATCACCATCTATGGCACAAGCTTCAGGCAATCCAGAGAGAAGTGTGTGCTAAGGTCAAGCAGTAATACAATCTCAAAGTAAAGAACACAACACTACAAAATTTGCAAAGTAATTACAAAAAAATGTAAGAAAAATATGAGCAAAAATATTTCAAAATCATGAAAATATGTTAAGGAGAAACAGAAATAAAGATGTTGTCAGTTTTATGGCAAATGCTCCTAGAAAAAAAGTCAAACAGTGTGTGAAAGTAACAGTTTGGGTGGACAAGACCAAGGCTCAATTTCTGGCATTGGAGTGGAGGTTGGGTACTCCAAGCATGCTCTCCCAGTCAACGTTTTTAACTTTGGATGTAGTCTCCAACTGATGGGAGATCGTATTCCACCTCTAGAGGTGTGATGAGTGGCAGAACTGGTTTTAAGCCAGTTTTGGCTCAGGCAGCCTACAGTACATTTTTACAAAGTTACTTTTCTGCTTAGGCTATCAAAATCTGATTTCACCATTAATTTAGATTTTAAAAACTAAGTAGGTAATAACTATGAAGTATTTTTCAAGCCCTTTCCTAAGTGGAGGTGGAAATGAAGGATATTAATGCAACCTAGGCCTATTACAGAAAAGTCTAGCAAGGCTTACAAAGTGAAATAGCGTTTGGCTTGTATTTCACCATGACACATTGACCCCAATATATAGTGCGTCTTCATTTTACATTTTAGCATCCTGCCCAGTAGGCTTACAAGGCATACTTTAGGGCTACTTTTGAATATATAAAAATAGGTTTTAGGTTTTTTTTACATGCCGAAGGCAGCTTTTCCTACCATGTGTCACTGCAGTGCATTTAAACTGCAGCATAGCGGTGTGCCTTGCAGAAATATGTTTTTGTCACATATGTGGGTGGTACACTGCAGACAATTTAAGCATCATTTACAGTGGACTTATAGGTAAGTTAAATAGGCCAAAAAAAGAGTTCCAGTGTGCAGCACATGCTTTAAACAGGTAACACAGGCACATTCCTGTTTTTTAGCAGTGGTAAAGTGTGCAGAGTCATAAAGCCACAAAAAATAGGGTATAGAAAAAAATAAATCTGGGGTGAAAAAGCAAATTTGCTGTAGGCCCTAATTACTCGTTGGGCAGGCCCTAATTACTCATTGGGCAGAGTGGAATTCTAGTGTGGAATTCTGCTCAAAAACAACTAGCCTGGATTTTCTGAATAGAATGTGGAAACAACAGACCCAATTTTACCAGCCAGAAAATCAGTCCAGTGAAATTGCTTTGGGAATGGGCTGCATTGAAAACCTGCACACATTGGCACCAGGGAAGCATGTGATGCTCTCCCCAGCCAGGTGACATCTTCCCCCGCCTTCTCCTACTCAAGACTGTCCCACAAAAGAGTCCCCACATACATTTACCACCTACTCAGGCCACATTGTAAATATGTCTGTTAAACGCCATGAAATTGGGAATTGTGTGCATATTTCAGGCTAGTAATTCCTGTTCCAAACTTCCATGGGGTTTAGCTCGTAATTTCACTGTAATAGTAGTGTGCGCACGGCACCGTTTTTTTACACGTACAAAGTTACCACCCTTCAAGAGTTGCGCAATTTGTAATCAGAGCCTTAGAAGTCATTTTCACGTAATATAAATTGTAGCAGATGGGGTTCCACCGATTTAGTTGCCGTAAATGTATCACATTTGAATTCGCCGGTTTTTAGGTCTCGCCTATGCAGCGCGCATGCGTTGCATAGGAGGGCCTTTAGCCGTCGCTCTGCTCTTTTTCAAGCACATACTCGTGCTTGTGGCGGCATCCACCTTGCGGGAGCGAGCAGCGCCGCGCATGCTAATTGGCTGTTGCTCGCTCCCGCAAGGCGGATTGTGCCACAAGCACGCATGTGCTAGAAAACAGCAGCATTAGTTATTCCCTCGTGCACGGCTCTCTCTCCTGAAACAAGCGGCTGTTACACTTTTAGCAAGCATTACCTATTCCCTAGTGCACTCTCTCTCGCTTTCTCTTTTATCATTCACTCTGTGCTTTGCTTGCACTTTCTCTCGCTTTTTGTCTTTTTTTTATTTTCCCCTTATTCACTCTCTTTTGCTCGCACTCTGGCTCTCATTTTTTTTTCTTTTACCTCTGTCTCTGTGCCCTTATATTTCTCCCTAAACGTGGAATACCGGGACACGGCCGGCGGGGCCATTCGGGTACCAGCGGGCGGGCTGCTGGGCTCATTTCTGAAAGCACTGTTTACAAGTACTTGGCAGAAGGGAACTAACTCTAGCTCGAATCTGAGAGTATTATCTCCTAAAGCTCGCAGTATGTGTGCCATGTCTAGAAGTAAAATGAGTGAACAAATGTGCGTGCATAGTTCTAAATGTTGCGCGTGTGGTCCACTCCCGTCTCTGTCCCTGTACTGTTTTTTTTATCGTTCCTGTGTCATATCATCTCATCACGGGCATGACAAGTAGTTTTGTCGCTCATATAGAGCTTAAAGTGATTCTTCTCTTAAGCAGACCTTGTTATTTGGGGACTCAGTGGCTCGCCATATGTTGCAATCTACATTAAGTGGTTCGATGACCCCGTTTTTCAAAACCTTCAGTTAAATAAAACCTTAACGTTTGTCAGTACTGCATAGTGATGTATTAATATCGATCTAGCGCCTCGGTAACTCAATGTCATTGAAAGCACATGGTAAAAAGCTCATTAACACCAGCCTTATATTTGAGGATTTAAATAAAGTAGCACAGTGAAATGTACTTTTCTGGGGACTGCCGCGTGTTACTACTCTCATTAGCAATTTCCACCTTTATTATCCTTTCACACCTGGTTACCCCTGGTCGTGTGGCAGGTGCACATCTACAGATAATAATAATAATAATAATAATCCACATTTGTAAAGCGCGAACAATCACCCGTAAGGGTCTCTAGGCGCTGGGGGCCGTCGGGAAGATTAAGCAAGCTATTGCCCAGAGTCACATGGTGCTGGGCTAATCTGTTGCCGGCGCCGGGGATCGAACCGTGATCCCCAAATTCCGGAGTCAGTCGCCCTGGCCGCGGCGCCACACCTCTTCCAGATGGCCAGACCTAGCAGGTCAAAAGAAAACGAACTGTATGGCAGTTGTTTTTAGGGATGATGGGAGATGCTTGATGCGTACATGTTAATATGTTACATATGATAGAGTGTAAAATTACTTTATTTGTTGGCAACACACTGCATTGTTTGTGCGGCAATTGGATGGTACTGGGAGAGGCAAGATCCTGTTTTGTTTTGTCTTACGCATTCTGTTACACGTCAGCATTTGGTAGGTCAGTTAGTGTTCTGCTTACTCTAATAGGCGACGCTACGGTAATTTTGTAAAAGTACATTTTACACTTGAAGCTTCCAGAGGCATATCATATTGCTGTTTACTTTTTATTTGTTCTTTTATATTGTGACTCCAATTGTGTTGGAACAGATTCTTTTTAGACAATTGTTTCAGTTGTATTCTATGATCAGATTTTTCAAATGAGAGCACAGGGTACATATTTTCAAGGAAATTACTATGCCGTTTTACTTTGTGTTTTTTTTTGGGTAGTCCAAATCTATTTACTAGCAGAGGGCTTAGCATATGTCCAAGTTACATGAAAGATGCTGAAAATGTCATATGCACTGAATATATAGACTTGCATGAACTACTATGTGTACAGAATATACAAAGAAGGTCAGAAGACAGCGTTTTCGTCTCAAAGTTTAATGTTGTAGAAAGAAGGGTTCTGTGGACAATGCAGGCCTCTTTCCTCTATTCCTCATTGAAAGGCCTCTAAAACAAGCTAATGTAAAAATATTTATATTGCGAAAGGCTGCGCGGGGAAAGGTTTAATGTTACTTTTTTTTTTAAAGGACGAACTGAGCATACATATTGCTGGGTCTGTTGCCTAAGATGCAGACTACAACATTTACATAATGGAATTGCCATTGAAGAGGACAGAAATGAACTTGTACAAACATTAAAATAAACAAGCATTGCCATAGCCAATAGGTCTCGCCCTTGGGACCTTATAAGTATTTAGTTATGCAGCACAATATCCTTGGTGCAACAACATTAACTGTTGTATGGCTAAACACTTATAAGGTGCTAAAGGCGAGACCTATTGGCTATGCCAATGCTTGTTTACTTCTACTAATCGCCAGTGTCCACCTTTTAAGGTAAAGCCACTGCTGCATCGCTATGGTAAGAGGTGCATGGTTGGTTGCACATGAACACCTGAGCACAAGCGTGTGCAAGTGTGTGGGCTGTTTGTGTGAGACTAACATTTTGCGCAGCCTGGCATCTGTGTTCATTTAGACTGTCGCAGAAGGGACTCTTCAGGGATCAGTGCTGTCCTGGGGTAGGCCTTATAATATGAGTGGACATTCATAGTGTAGGTCTGTAGTGCTTACTGAAGGTCTGTGGTTCTTACACTATGTACCCATTATAGGCGATATCTACCCTAATATATGCTTTCACTTCACTTAGGCCTGCAGGGTCCCTGCAAGGTACCAATCTGGGGACAAACATTCACAGAGTATAAATTTATAGTCTTCAACATCCCACTGACATACCTTATGGCACTTTAAGATTTGTCATATTTCCCTGGCTCAGCTCAGAATCATATTTCAGACCTTTGACCCCTCCCGCCAATAGGACCAAGCTAATTACTCTCCTCTCCAGTAGACTGATCAAAGGCCTCCTCACTCAATAGGGCACTTAACAGTGCTTGACCCAGTTCCCAGGAAAGGAAGAGGAGGGGAGGAAGCCTGCATCTTATAATTAGCTTTTCACACTGCACCTGGGCTGGAGAAGTCCAGGCCCAATAGAAACAAGCATTTGCAATGCAATAGGTCTCGCATTTATGCGAGTTTGAGCTATTGACATTGCAAATAACAATGCCTTTTATTTTTGTTTTTGTTTTAAAAACATAAATAAAAGGCATTGTCATTTACAATGCTATTAGCTTAAACTCGGGTAACTGCGAGACCTATTGCATTGCAAATGGTTGTTGCTCTTTTCATAGACTCCCACATAGAGCCCCACCGCACAGCCCACTCGTGAACATCTGCCATGCTGTAAGAGATTCAGAAGGCAGTCAGCAGTTCCATGGTTAAATCAAAAATCTCCCACTACCTTGTGACGTAAGCAAGCGACGCGAGGAACTGTGGTGTCAAGAAACATGCAATTTGCTGAGATATTTTATGAAAACCAGACAGTAATATCTCCTTTGAATAAAAATTATATACAATTTATGTGAACGATAGTAAGGACATACGCTTTCAAGAGCTGGACATTTCGCCCACATATTCAGATACAAGGGGCACCTTTTAATTCACACGAGTAAGTCGGGCTTATTACCAGGTAATAATAATAAACAACTCTGCGTGCTCAGGTTCTTACCTGTAAAAACGTCCTTCCTATCACATTACGCAAATTATTAAAAGCGCATTTTTGACTCGATACTAGTCGGATAAACTGATGAAATTTCACAATCAGTCTGGGCGCCGGGCGGTTTTACAAACGTGACCCCTAAGTCCCGCACATGCTGGCCCGTTACAGCCTTCAGTCACCAGTCCCCAGCTCCCCGGCCTGTTCACACCCGCGGTTTTACAAGGGACTCTGCAGCGAGGCCTCACGCACGAATTAGAGTCAGCCTGTCAATCTAGGGGAGAAATCCATTTTTTGGTGCATTTTTATAAATCCGACATGTACAGCCCCTCTGCCACCTCTTACACATGTGAAAGAGTACAATTTGACAATGCATAACAACTATTATATGAAACATAACTTTTGTTGAATTTGTGCGATCCAAAACTATGTATTACAGTATTTCCTTAAGGTAAAGCACACACTTCTTAGGTGGAGAAACCCAGTGAACGTGGCGGAGCCTTACTTCATTGGTGTAGCCCAGACTGCCTTTCCATTTAAGAAAAAAAGTAGGCACCATCTAGAGGGGACAACTGAACTGCACGTTTTCTTTTTATAGGAAATATATTGATTACCTAGGTTCAAACTCAACACAATATGTTGTGAGGAAAGTGCATGTGGCAAACAAGCACAAGCAGAGCAGGGGCTTATACACTCATGCAGACACACAACACACTACACATGCGCTCGCCCGCACACACATATACAGGCACACACATCACGCAAACTCATGTAGCTCACAAACAAAAGCCTGCATACCTTAACCAAGTTCACACCACGCACACATATACACATTCACACAAATACACACACTGACACACGGACACACAAACATCACACCAAACTCTTTTTCTCCCCCACTTCTCTCTCTTCTTGGCTCTGCTGCCTCTCTTTTGAATATCCCCCCTCTCTCGTTCTCTCGCTCACTCGCTCTTTCTCTCATGCTCACTCGCAGGGTCTCTCTCTCCTGCACGCTGGTGAACACGTCATGATTTTCATTCGGATCTATTGTTACAAATGCACCGGAGTGTATTGTATCAAATATTTATCACACTTCCAAGTGATCATATATCCATGCACGCGATGTGGCAGTGCAGAGTGTGTGTGTGTATGGCAACGCCAACATATACCCGAACTTTGTCCGTATACCCGTTAAAAAAAAAAGTGTATCCTTTGTAAATGGTACAATGTGGGGTATCGATTATTACAAACCTGCAGCAGCGCGCAGCTACACAACGGGCATCATTTAGGGGGCGACGGCGCTCGGTATCAGTGAAACTCCCAGGAATCGTCCCAGCCGCACACGTATGGCAAGCTAAGGGGCATCCGCAGCAAAGAGGCAAGCTGACCGCCCCATACAGCAGTCGATCCGTGACCTTTAACCTGCTGAAATCATCTGCCACGACTATTTACAGGGGGGGGATATGACAATTACAACATGGAGTGCGTGAGCGGAGGGGTAGGAGAGGTGACAAATCGCCGGTGCTTGATTAAACAATTACATCACGAAGTGCGTGAGCGGAGGGGTAGGGGAGGTGAGAAATCACCGGTGCTTGATTAAACAATTACAACACGGAGTGCGTGAGCGGTGGGGTAGGGGAGGTGACAAATCGCCGGTGCTTGATTAAACAATTACAACACGGAGTGCGTGAGCGGAGGGGTAGGGGAGGTGACAAATCGCCGGTGCTTGATTAAACAATTACAACATGGAGTGCATGAGCGGAGGGGTAGGGGGGGTGACAAATCGCCGGTGCTTAATTAAACAAGCGCTCGCCAGGCAGCCACTGTTTAAATTTGCATCGCGCTTTCACTTTAAAGTGAAAGCGAGATGCAAAAATAAACATGGCGCCATGTCTCCTTTTTTGTCCGGCCCATCCAGACTGTATCGCACGGCTTGTTGACATAAGCAATAAGAAACTGCTTCACGACAGCCGTGAAGCAGGCGATCCAGTCCGGATGGGCCGGACAAAAAAACCAAAGGGAGGCAACCCAGAAAGCTCATTTCCAATGGCAGGCCACCGTTTAGCATAAACCTTGACGCCAGCCAATGGAAATGAGGGGCGGTGCTTCAAGCCCTTTTCTAAAACTCCTCATTAGCAATAAATCTCACCGAGCGAGCTCCGCATGTGCGCAGCAACGCTAGGCGAGACTTAAAAAGGAGGAGGGCCAGACCTCTGGAGCCAACACAGGAGGGATTCACATTTGAAGGTTTGGTGGGAAGGGATCAGGCATCTGTGTCAGCTAAGGCAGGATCTGAGGCTCTCAGGGGAGCTATTTTCACAGACTGCATGAAGTTGCCATCTTGAATTTTCCCAGAATGCTCTGCAGAAGGACTGGGATGGGCTAGAGTGTTGATGTGTCATCCTAGGATTGGTCAGGGGAGCCTGGCAAGTAGAACTTTAAACCCCAACTTAAAAACCCATGCACCAGAGAGAGAAAGAGGAGTAGGCATTGAATTTGTGAGGAACAATGGCAAATTAATTCCCAGCTGGAAAGAGAAGCCAACTGATGCCCAGCCACCAATGGGCGAAGAACAATGAATGCAGACCCTCAGGACGAGGATATCTACATTTCGGGTCGCCTGGCCCAATTATGTTCCTAGAGGAGCAGTTGGGGGATGGATCTGCTGGGGGACCCTGGATGGTTACACTAGACCATCTGTTGACTGGCCATTGACTCTGCTGACACTCTGGTACCCTTCAAGAAGCTAGAAGACACAGGGGCTTGGGGAGTGCGGCATGGAGGGGTTTTGTTGGCTGGTTGTGGAGGGGCTGTGCAAGGTACCTACACTAACTGGAAAAGAGAACTAGGAGCCAGGCAGAGGACAGGCCTAGCACAGAAAGTACAGCACCCCATGAATAGCGTGTGAGACCTGAAGAGAATGCTCCTGGTGGCTAGGGAGCAAAATGAGCCAAAGATGATCAAAAGTGGCCCAACAGGGCCAGAGAAACCGCCATGAGAAACCTAACACTCTTGAAGAGAAATTAGGAAACCGAGCACATAGCAGTTTGCTATATCTTCTTTGAAAGATCCCCTGGGTGGGCCTTGGACTGCAGCTGGCACATCATTATTGATTGATTCTTTATGTGGGAAAATGGCATTTGTGAGGCCTCCTCCCCAAGCACAGATTTACCCTCGTGGTCCCCCATTTCCCTGAGGCCCGGCACAAAGAAACAGAAGAACGAGCACCTCAGCACTGGAAAGTTTTTGCGGTCGCAAGGGCCCATATCTCCCCAGGGATTGCAAGGAGGCACACAATGACAGGCTAGGTATGTTGTCCACCCCGTGCCTATGCCTGGGGTGGATTGCCCCACGCAGCCAGGGAAGAGCCAAAGATGTACCAGTTGTGCTCCAAAGTGCCCTAGAAAGGGCAGAAGCACCACCAAGCTTTATCCCAAGTGTTCTGGGGGGCGATAGAGATTGCAGTGGCCCCACCCAAAAGTGGATTTTGAAAGTCATCCCACCTCTCCTAGGAAAGTGACTCCCTGACCACTGGGAGAGGTTATTTTTTAAGTTTAGCACTCTAGGAGGTGGTTCTTTTGAACAGAGGCTGGGGAGCGTGGGGACACATGGGTGTAACAACAGCCCGCACGACCGCCGCAGTGACGGCGGGCCCCCGAGCTCCAGGGTCCCCCCTTTGGCACTGTGCAAGGGTGGCAGCTGATAGCTCCTGACTTGTGGCTGGCCTTATGGCTGCAGCAGCAGTCTAACAAAAGTAGAAGAAGGACGACACGTGTTTGAATCACTGCTTTATTTTAAATGTTCACAACGCAATGTTTACCATTCTAATCAATACTTTCAAATGTTGGCACTTTTGCCATTGTCTTAGATCGGGTTGCAAAGTTGCATTGTGATGTGTGTATAAGTGGGGGGTATTAAGGTTACAGGGTCAGGATCCACTATGGTGTCACCAATTTTTTTTCCATTTACCTAATGTACACATTTGTAATTAAATGCATAGGGGCTCATTTACTAGCCCGCTGCGCCTCCAGAACGCCACTTTTTGTGACGTCCTGGTGGTGCACTGGACTTAGCCATATTTACAAGGCCACATAAAGCCGCCCTGTGTGGCTTTTCATGGCCTTGTAGATATGGAGTGTGACAGTGCAGTGCAAGTCGCTGCGTTGCCTCATTCTACGATGGGGAGGCGTGTCATGGGCATTATGGTGTGTGTTCCCACGTAACACCCATGATATTTGAGACATTCGCAGACTTACAACAATTTGTAAACCTGGAAATTTGTCAAAAGCCTATGCCTCCCAAAGGGAGGCATAGGGGAGGTGCATTGAGTAGAAATAACATTATTTATCCTCATTTTTTCCTCTTTCTTAAGAGGAAATCACCTCTATTGATTTTTTTTGTTCAGGAAGGTGTCCATTCCTGCACTAAAACAATAATTCCTACAATGTAGACACCATTGCACGATGGTGCAAGGGTGCCTGTGTTGGCGCCTGGTAGCCAATTGAGTGCCAACGCAGGGAAAGAGGATAAGAATGTGCCGTATCTGATAGATATGGCGCATTCCTGTCCTTTTCTTTTGCCGTAGGGCAGTGCAGCAGGAAAGCTTGCAGCGTTGCCCTACGGCTAAATATAGTAAATGAGGCCCGTAGTATTTAGTAGTGTGTGTCATAAAAGTACTTTTTCCTTTGGTAAAGAAAAAGCAGTGATTGGACAATAATTTATCGGGTGAGGATAATGATGAGGACAGCAATTTATAGCACACATAGCAACTCCAAGGAGTGTCCTGTTGCGAGTAGCGTAGGTCGGAAATGAACTGCTGAGTTAGTCCTGCACAAAAAGCCAGGTTTTAAGCTTTTTCTTAAACATTGCAGCATCGTTCACAGCATGCAACTCGAGGAGTAGCAGATTTCACGCTACTGAGCCCAGATACGTGAGGAACCTTCCACCCGTTCTTATGCACTGAATTCTGGGGATCATGCCAGAAGTTTGTGGGCAGATCTCAGCTTTTTGGGAGGATTGTAGAATCCAAATCTGGCCCTGAGGTAAGAAGCCCCAGATTTATATAAAACACCATGCACTAGCTCGAGAGTCCTACATTTAACTCTCTTCCTAATGGGCAGCCGGTGTAGAGTCCGCAAGTAGGGTGCTGTTGTGATGTACCTGCGAGCTTGGGTGACTGTCCCCCACTAGCTCCCCTAACTACACCTTGGACTGCTCGGCTTTGCTACCCTGAGAGAGTCAATAACTACAATGTGGTACTTGGTTCCTAGTACAAAGACCATTGCGGTCTTATTACTTGTGAAGGTCCCACATCCTTTGCAACCGGTTGTTTTCAGGGAGATTTTTAGACTAGCCGTAGACTGCAACTATAAACAAGACAAGGTTCAAGCTGGGACAGGATCTCAGGACAGAGCCCTTCGGCCTTCTTCAAGGACAGGAAATCTGAAATGGCCTTAATCCTGTGCATGGAACCACCATTATATGTTGCATGCAATGTTTCTTGCTGAGGACACCATTTGTCATATACACAATCTCTGTGTACACTACTTGTAAGCTCAGTCATACAACACACACTCTGGGTGAGGGTGAGGGGCCCTGGTAATGGGAGACTGTACAGCTTTGCCAAGATTATCAGTAGATGCCCCTCCCAGAGTGCTAGTAAAAGGTCTCTCTGCAGTATGAATCTTCTGCAGCTAGAAGTCAGCTTTGATATTCCCTGCTGAGGAGTCAGTAGCTTCCCTCCACTATGTGTTGGAGTGCACTAGTTTGGTTGTCTTTTTTGGTGCAGTGTTGTCTAGCAATTAGCTGGGGGAAGCGGAAAACCCATGCTGCAGAGTATCTCATAGGGGCTTTGAGATGCAAAGCCACTGGTAAAAGCATCAAAGGGACATTATAACACATAGCATCTTGGCCAGGTGCCACAGTTGATTATTCATGGGGGAATTTAATGATGTTAACAACCAACCCACCCACATCAGATTGATGGGAATTATTCCTTCCAAGTGGAATCCCTGCTATTGGAATTGGTAAACTAAGCAAAGGTCCTTCCGAATTCTGATGTGAAACTCTAGAGTTGTGTTCTCTTAGCGGAACTCCTTTGTTAGACCCATTGGCCTCTACTACAAAGGGCTGCCTGAAATCAGGAGCTTCCAGGGCCTTCTTTAGCATATCAAATGCCTTCTAGTGCTCTGTAGTCGGTGCTTAATTTGTAAAATAATAATACCCCCGGGCACCTAAAGTTTTTCTCATATGCCCTTGGCTGTGCTGCCAAATGTTGTAGCGGCAGTATATGAAGGGTGCTTAATTTTGATCCCACCTCATCCCTCTTTAATCCCCCAACCAACACTCCCTTCCTCTTTATCTCACTCTTGCATGTTCTTTTTCACTACTGATTTCTCCCATTGTCACTGTATTTACCTCTTTGTCTTCCTCATTCTATCCACAGTTTCTACATTTCTCTTGTTCAGGGTTAAAGTCCGATGTGATGAAAAATAAGTCCTGTCCCCAAAAATGAGTACCAGTGAGCCCCACCTGAAACCACTGGCTGAAATTAAGCACTGCTGTGGTCCATATTACCTTTGACTGGTCTTTTTGGCGCTTATAGCAGTCACAGGAGTCATTGTGATTCTTTAGTTTCCCAAAATCCAAAATATTCTCATAATATCCTAACACATAACTGGGAACCTCCAACTCCTGAACAGCTTGGACTTTGGCCTTCAGGAATTTCATTTTCCCATTCTTCTGCTGGTGGTTAAGGAAGACCACAAAGTTCTGTTACTTGGCAATCTTGATTGCCAGGTTGGCTCGCAGCAGGGCCTGAAGAACATTCTTTAGGCAGAACAGGTGAACTTTCCGTCTTGAACTGAACACATATTGTTTCGAAAAATATAATGCAGAAATAATCTAATCTGGCCAGTATGTTGTTCCTCAGTCCAAAATGCATGATTGATAGGGTCCACCTGGAATGGAAAGTGTCATTTTCTCCCTAATTGCACGTGTTTAGGCAATGTGCCGGTAACCAATTGTTGGAGCTAAGATGCTGAGGAACGGTTCTGTACATATGTAATCTACCAATTATCCAACTTTGGGGTTGAGTGGACATCTGCCTTTGTCACTGCATTTAGTCAACAATAGCCCTTCCAAACTATGTCTTAGGAGCCAATATAACTGAACTCTTCCATACATTGTGGGATCTAAATGACTTCCAAGCTCAATATCATGGTAATTCTGCCTTATTGCAGTCCCAGACTTGAGCTAACATCCTGCAAATGCTGCTCAAAGGAAGATTGTCCCTAGAATAAATTATGATATGTGCTGATATATGTTAATACCGAGGCCAGGGAGAACAGTCTGGCAACTGGTGAGCACTGAACAACACATGTCCAGTTGCACAGGTTCAGATCCCCGACAAGTGTCACTCTCTCTAGGGAAGATTGTTCTCATCTCCTTTGAAGAGGTTGGAGTGAGGCCTCACTCTTTTCATGTCATTGCCCACAACCTCAAGGATCGATGCTCACTTCACCCGGTAGTCAGTTCTTGAGTAACTCCATTGGGGTTCTTGGCAAGCATCCACGCCGACCTAGTAATTGATCTCGCTGATCTTGTTCAGGACAGTGCATGTGACTGGGCATGTTTCCTCCTGAAACTCATGATCACAACTTGTAATTCTTGTCACGTGTCTGAAGAGCCAGCCATTCTTTGGCACTTCCCAGGAGGCAAACTTCTTATTAAATTGCTACTGCTCCAAGCCATACCGTTGCCTCTGGTATGGCTTGGAGAACATGTCCCTCCTCACTCTTCCCGCATTGCATTCATGCTTGTTGATGAAGTTCCTTGCTCTGCCAATAACCACTTCTCTGGGAAATCCAACATGAGGAAGGATTCCAAAAGTAGCCCTAGTCCTCACAGGCGAGGTGTTGTTTGTCAGTGGGACTTCCTTAGGATTCATTGTGGCATGATGCACAGAAACTAAAGTGCATTTGCACCCTAAGGCAGAAGTGAAGTCCAGGAGGTCATCAATGTTAAACCTTCCCTTCCCGAAAAGGACTTCAACGTGTAGAAAGGGAACCTGGTATGCCTTTGACTTCCAGCCAATGAACAAGTTGGACAGATCTGGCAAAAGTTATTAGCTTCTAGGCAGTTGCCTGGCCAGTAGAAGTGCTGAAATGCTGCCCTATTATCTCCTTGAGGCGAGGTGCCATCCCATTGGCATGCCTCATGTGCTACTTGCAATAGGAAATGCTGCATTTGGGTGGGGTATTGCCAATAATGTATTGGGTTCAGGTTCCATCTAGATCATAAAACAGCCCATCTTAATGAGCATCTTGAAAAGTTCCCTGCTTCCACACTGATGTAGGAGCCTTTTCTCAGGTATCTTCTCCCAACACAGTCAGGAAACAAAAGGCACTGGGAGAAGGATAGGGGCTGTGCATGTCTTAGTTAAGTTTTGGGAAGTTATACAGCTAGAAGCCTTTTTTCGTACCCTGTAGCACATCATCTGTGAAGCAGCTTGAAGAAGTGAAGATTGCATACCAGTGAAATCAGTCATGAGCCATCTGGAAAGAGCATATAATGAAGCGGAAAATGACCATTCTTGATGGCTGGTGCTTTGGCTGCGGCCATTGTAAAAGTGTGGGTGTCCTTGGGCAAATTGTGGAACCTACATTGTGTGTGATTTGGATGCTTTTTCATTAAAAGGCTTTGGTTTTAATTTTTTAACCTACATTGTGTGGACATAACTTTCCTATGTAACCCGGACACTCTGACTCCCACTCCCCTTGTATAGGGTATAATCCCCTAAATGCTTCTCCAGTGCCTTACTAGCCTTCCCATTGCTAGTCAAGCTGTTGGTAATGATTCTCCTACATCCTGCACCTGTCATCTCTCCATGACAAGCTGTGCTCATTTTCACCTTGTAGCTCTATCTGGATCCATCTGTATTTGCTGAGAGAGGAGCCCCTCGTCTTCCTCCATCCCACACCTGCTACCGCTAGCATGACGTGCTTCAGCTGCATTTCTCCTCCCACCCACAACGTACCCGCCTTTTTGTCTTCTCCCTCCTCACCCAACCCTTGCTCTCTGGCATGCCACATTTCTTTGTCTTTTTGTACTTGTTCCTTTGAGAGGTGGCGCCTCTTTGGGGGGGTGAGGACACACACACGCACGCACGCACACACGCACACACACACACACACACACACACACACACACACACACCCCTCCCCCTCCATGACAAGCTCCCTATTATAAGTCTCTTCCTGTCCTCACCTGTCCCCTCTCAGTGCTGCTTCACAACACAGAATTTGGCTGATGTTCACCATTTGTTGCATTGTGCTCTTTTGGCAAGTCAACGTGCAGGAGACAAAGCTTCTACTATTCCCAGTGATTACACAAAAACAAAGATATCCTTGATTGTTTTAAAATGAGAAATACACCTGAGCACATTTCTTGCACGGATTTTACTCTGCATTGCATCCTAGGACGGGCAATGAATTTGGTCTGCAGACACCATGACCAAGAGCTCCCGTACCCGTGGGCATGGTTCCCCGCTCCTGCACAAAATGTGGTGCACTGTGGCCGCAGGACCTTCCCCTACAGGCTGACTTTTACAATTGCTCTCTCCTACTTTTTACATTTGGTCAGTTGACTTTCTCGCTCTCCAGTTTGTAACATATCTTATGGTCTAGTTTCTCGTCCCTCTTTTGCTGGTGCCATCTTTTTTAGAATATGGTTGTTCATGGAGTTTTCTTCAACAACAAACCAATGCAATTTTTACTAGTAAGAGAGTATTTTATCTTTTTTACCAAGGAGGTTAGACACATGAGGATAAAGAATGCAATGTTAGAGCGGAGGCGATCCAAACAAAAGGTGTTATGGCTTTCAGCCACATAGTTCTTCCCCTCCATTCCAAATACTGCAGATTTCACTTATTTATTTGTAGTCCTTTCTTGTGTAAAGTATTGTGAAGTGTGGCATAGAAGGCTCCTGATTTTCATACTCACGCTTTGCAGTTTCTCTTGTGACTTTTAGAATTGTCTTACACCATGGACGCCACTGCCCTACCTGAGAAGAGCACCCTCTTCCATCGGGAGCCGAGTGGGGTCACCTACAGGATTCCCGCGCTGCTTTACATCCAGTCTACGCGCACCATCTTGGCATTCGCCGAGAAGCGATCCACTGCCAAAGATGTCGATGCCGAATACTTGGTCATGAGGCGAGGACATATGGCAGAGGACTCAGTTGAGGTAATACTTTGAGGTTTGTGATGTGGGTTGCATGGTGTGGGTCCTATGGCCAGGGCCGGCTTTAGCGCTGGTGGCGCCCGTTGCGACAATAACTTTTAGTGCCCCCCACATCCCATGACTCGGATTCTCTCACAACCACCGGGCAAAAGTCCACCTCATCTCTCCAATCATAAGGTATTGCTAAACACAGCACCCATCCTGAAGTCAGCGCCCCCTCCACAGGTCAGCGCCCTGTTCGGCCGCACCGGTCGCACTGCCCTAAAGCCCGCCCTGGCTATGGCAGACTGAGGGCGGAGAGTCCTGTTTACTGTGGCAACCTGGCAGGGTCAAACTGGGAACTGAGCCCAGTCCTGGCAGAACAAGTCATGGCTGCCCCACTTTGCACAGAGCACGCTTCCAATGAGGGTGTAGTGCGGTTCTGTCCCAAAGGAGAATATGGAAGGTGATGCTGTAGCAGCAAACCGTGTGCATGCCCATACAAGATGTATTGTGCCTGCTACCAAACCACTGGACACACAGTAGGTTTGTGCTACTGTCTGGCAAAGTGTGCCCACTAACAAATAGTGCCGTTTAAAGAGTCTGCTGTGCTCCAAGTGAAAAGTGAACTGTTTGCCAGGGATGAAGTGTTGATCATTGTTCCTGTGTTACTTGATAGCCCATCAGAATTTCGACACGAAAAATAAAATACCACCAGCAGTGATGCATGCTGTCTGTTTCCAGATCGCTGCCATCATGTGCCTGGCGCAGTCAGTGTATTGCCGAATGGTCCTTAAACCTTTGCAGCGCATGGCCAATGGCATCTCAGAGCTGGTTGAATATTCCAGGATGCTACTAATACTATTATGCTCAATGATGCTGCTAGCTTGCCTAAGGTGCTGATTATATAATCCAGAAAAATGTTCCAATTACCATCATGTCCAAAGTGTTTTCTGATGCTGTGATAGGTCAGTGTTGCTGATTGCATGTGGTGCTCTACATTACGGGCGTAGCTGTCAGTTGTACAACTGGTGCAGCGGTACCGGGATCAAGAGGCGGAGGTCTGCCCTGTACTAGCTTAAAGTAGATTATAGGTCACCTGCCCTGGTCCCGGCAGTCTTGGAGGATGGAGTCCGGGCCCGATTGGGGAACCTAAAGCAGCACTGTCAAAAATGCTCAGTCCATCCCAGCTCCCTTTATCTCTCTTTGTCCATCCACCCACACATCCATCCACCCATCCATCCATCCATCCATCCATCCATCCATCCATCCATCCATCCATCCATCCATCCATCCATCCATCCATCCATCCATCAATCCATCCATCCATCCATCCGCCCATCCATCCATCCATCTACCCACCCAGCCATCCATCCATCCACCCATCCATCCACCCATCCACCCATCCATCCACCCATTCATCCATCCACCCATCCATCCATCCATCCATCCATCCACCCATCCACCCATCTACCCACCCAGCCATCCATCCATCCACCCATCCATCCATCCATCAATTATCCACCCACACATCCACCCACCCACCCATCCATCCATCCACCCAGCCACCCAGCCATCCATCCTCCACCCATCCATCCGCCCATCCACCCATTCATCCATCCATCAATCATCCACCCACACATCCACCCACCCACCCGCCCATCCATCCACCCAGCCACCCATCCATCCATCCATCCACCCATCCATCCATCCACTCTCTCTTTTCCCTCTTATCTAACACTGATCACTTTCTCTCTACCTTTGCCCTGCCCACTCTCTCTCTCTCTCGCTCTCTCTTTTTTAAGCCTCCTCCTGTTGTCTGCAATTAACCTCTCGGAGCAAGGGAAAGTGACAGAGACACCAGGAGCGGCCCCGGCTTTCAAAACCGTCCTCCTTCCCACCAGGGAAATGCCTGGTGGAATAAAAGGCCTGTCCGGCCCTGGATGGGGTATGGTGGTTTGGAGGGATTAGGCGGGTGTAAAGGGTGAAATGTAGAAGAGCGACGAAAGCAGTGAAAGAGAAGGAAAAGAAAGGATGAAAGATAGAAAGAGGAAATAGTCACAGAAAAGAAAATGAGATACAGATGAACAAAAGGGGATAAAGAAGAGGAAGTGAAAGGGGCAGAAACAGCATGTCAGGGAAAGAACAGGAGGAAAGAGATTGAAGACGGAGAAAGAAGCAAAGGCGAAGTATAGAGAAAGGGAGGAAGACGATAGAGGGATTGTACATGAAGGGGATGATTGGGGGGAGGGTAGGGAAAAAATAGAAGAAAGTGGAGACAGGACAATTTAGGGAGAGGGAAGTAGAAGAGAAGGAGAGGAGAGGGCTTCAGGATAGCGAGGTGTGAGGAAGGGAGGAAGGAGGTGAGGATGAGTGCGAGAGTAAGGAAAGGGAGACAGAGAGAGGAAGAAGAGAGGACGAAGCAGTCGGAAGAGGCTGGAACGGAGAGGGAGGAATGAGGAAAGGACAGGTAGAATGAGACATTTCCAGATGTATAACTAGTTCGACGGGTGCTGTGACACACGGGCCCAGCTGTGTGAAGGACGTCTGTATGTCAATTATGGCCACTTTTTATCACTGACCAGGAGCGGTGGGGGAAGGTTTTCCTTTCTTGCATTAAGGGCAAGGGCACCCTTGCTACACTGATTCTATTTACTCTGCCAATGGGCTGCTCGGGGAACTATAGCTTTTATTGAAGGTGCAGAATCAGGGGCCGGTTAATACTTCACCCTATGCAGGGATCCCAGGGCTGGAACATCCATTGCTTGACTGATACTGCCATGATGTAACTGTCCGTATTGCCCCAGATAGAAAAGCCTACATGGCCATGTTAGTTTAAAAAGTACTCACACTTTGAAGACAACCGAGAGCTCTCCACTGCCATGCCAGAGAGGACTGCAAGCATCCCCTGCCAGCCAGGAGATTAGGGAGCTAAAGTCCCATACCTATTTTACTGTTAGAGTTAGCTTGGACGCAGGGGTGTAGCTTCGGGGGGGGGGGGGGGGGGTTGGGGGTCTGAAACCCCCCAGATAAATACATTTTGGCTTGGTAGTTGGGTCTGCGGACTCGAGTCGAGTCTGCTATGCCTGTGTCGGTTTTTCGTGTCATCCACAGTTTCACTATGAGGTTTTAACTTGTTCATTTTTTGGATCAGGAACTTAAATATATTCAGGTACAAATTTACAAAGATTTTGTGTTGGGTTTTGTCACTTTTTGACACAGCGCCGACGCAAAATGCTTTTTTGATATTTACAAAGCCACGCAAATGTTGATTTGTGAAGCTTTGTAAGAAAAAGTAAACAAAAAGCAGGGTGTTACAGTGTGTCAGGTTCAATGGGTGGTGCATGGGCGCTCCTGTGCATCCACCCATGGATTTTGACACAAACGTATATTTACACGGGCCCAGATTTACAAAGATTTTGTGTTCGAGTTGGGTCACTTTTTTGATGTACCCAGATGCAAAATACTCTTTGGTTTTGACAAAGCCACGCAAACATCGATTTACGTGGCCTTGTAAGAAAAATTAACAATTCAGCGCACTATGCTACGTTACATTACTTTTCATCAGGTAGGCCTTCCATGTATGGTGCATGGGTGTTCCTGTGTATCCACCCATGGATTTTACACAAATCCATGTTTACAAAGAATTGCAAGGATTGTAGACATGGGTTTGCATCAAAATGGTGCATCTGCCTAGGGCTGGTGTAAAGAGGAGAAACCTCTTTATTTCTCCTCGTTATTTCCTCTTTGCATGTGTTCTGCATTATCAGCCCACATACTGAGAGAAAAAAGCCTCCAAGGATAGTTTTGTGCAGGGAGGTACTCCTTCCACACAAATACTACCCTGACTGTAACACAGACAGCCTTGCACTATGGCACCAGGGTGCCTGCATTGACGCTAGCAGCTCAAAATGGGCCAGTGAATGGGGAAAGTGGAGCTGACCATTTCTTAGAAGAAATGGCACAGTCTGCTCTCTTCTGGTGACACAATGCAGCAGAGCAACTATGCTTGGTGCACTGTGTTGCACCAGTACTTTGTAAATATGCCCCTTAGTGACCGGTTTATCAAAAATGTAGCTAAAATGCTCCCTTTAGATTCAAATTTGCTACTTTTTAGAATTCACAAACATTGCAGTAGTAGGCTTGGAAAACTACACCATTCTCAGTCATCCAGGCCTACTACTGGCAATCAAACACTAAATGGGTGATTTGACGCATGCTTGCAAATAGACTAACCCGTGGCAATCCCTTGAGGTAGCAGTGCAAACCACTGTTTTTCACCCACGGGGCCACCAGACAGAGGGCCTAATTTAGGATTTAGCAGACAGAATAAAGGCAGACAGGGGGGCAGAGGACTTTAAAGCCTTTGCTCCACCCGCCAAATTGAGAAATGCCTGCCAGCCCAGTGGACATCTCTATACATTGGCTGTAACTGCCATCATGGTGCTCCCTGTCAGTGTAGCAAAGGTTAACAAACATATCCATCAAACATGACGGCTGGGCATCAAACTTTTCCATAGTTTCTTTTTCAATAGGAAACTCCCCAAGATGGAATTTGTTTTTGAAAAATAAAAAAACACTAATAACTCCTTCACCAATCTACTCCGATGGTGTGGGCGTCATTTTCCGTTTTATACTGTTCCTCACTGCCAGAATATACCTGGAGTAAAAGAGAAAAAAAAAGCCATCTGACCTTCCACTTTAAATAGGGTGGACAGTCATATGGCGTACTTCAGATGGCACCTACTCCGTCGGGCCGTCAAAGAAGTTTTAACACAGAGAGTAAATTTTACTTTGTCTGCGTAATACTTGCTGTCAGCCCTACTCAAAATCGGGTGGGCAGGCTGTAGTAAGGAGGCTGGAAACAGGATCTGTCTTGAAGTACATTTATTGTAGGCTACATGGAAAAGGAGCCAGCCAGGAAACAACCAGCTCTAACAGACACAGCTTCAAGAGTAAAACATATGTACATTCTCATGTTCCTAGGTAACTAGAACATTCTAATAAGAACAGAGGCAGTGTAAACAAGATATAAGGAAATAACATTACTCAGGATACTACATTACCTTCCCTTCTTCTTAAACCCCCCCCCCCAAAAAAAATACAATAAAACTTAATCTCTGTAACTTGCAGGTTTGGTAACAACCGGGAACTTCTTCTCACAATACCTTGGAGAGAATCTGCATTAGTGGGAAGGAAACTCCTCTCGATAGGAGAAAAATGTGAATCATTTTGTCGAACCTTAACAACCTTACTAAGGTTCCACCAAAACCTCCCATCTACATGTACAGCATTTCCCACCAACTTAATGACTTTAACAGGTGCACCAAATGTACTTTCACCTTTGTTAACATGATACAACTTCTTTATTTTGATCGTATCACCAACTTCCAAAGTTGAAGTTTTGGAACCTTTCTTTAAGTCATGACATAGTTTTTGTTTAGACTGTGTGGAAGACACATTCTCTTTAACAATGGACAACAATTTTGAAATATCTGACTCAGATTTTATCCACTTGGACATCCAACCAGGTCTGAAAGATGTATTAGCCTTTCTACCCCTCAGTAGTTCTAAAGTTGAGACCTTAGTGGAGGAATGAGGAGTGGTTCTAAAGAACCAAAACATGCTATTTAAAGCACCAGAAACATCAAGGTTGCTAGCCTTGGCCCATTTCACACAATCACCAACAACATGATTCATCCTTTCCACAAGTCTGTTTCCTTGAGGATAATACAAAGATCTTTTGACATGTTTCACACCTGAAACAGAAAAGAAAGGTTCAAACTCTTTGCTGACAAACTGCTTTCCATTGTCCGAAACAAGGACTTCTGGAAAGCCCTCTCTCGACCAAACATCATTCAAAAAATCAACAACACTTTTGGTGTTAGCCTCTCTGACAAGCTTATATTCTGGCCATTTGGAAGCATAGTCGATAAGAACTAAAATATACTTGTAACCACCTGAGAGATCTCATATGGTCCCATGATATCCACACCAAGTTTTATCCAAGGACCATCAGGGCACTCAATGGGTATCAGAGGAGGAACTGAAACTTTAAGAGCTTTATCTGATGACTTACAGACCCAACAGTTGGCAACAAGATCGTTAATATCAGAATCCATACTGGGCCACCAAAAAGCATCACCAACACGATGCTTGGTGAAAGAAGAACCTAAATGTCCTTCATGGGCCCTCTCAATGATCCCTTTTCTGAAAACAGCTTATCTCTTCGCAACAGAAGACCATCTTCTAAGGCGATCTCACTCTCAATTTTGGAAAATGGTTGTAGCATAGGAGATAGCACTTTCTCTCTAGGCCACCCATTCCTAACAAGGGTACAAACCTCTTGGAGGACACAATCATTAGAAAAAGCCGACCACCATTCATCTTCCAAACAAAACTTTAACTCTGGTATTTCCATGGCTGCAACCAGTCTTCGCAATCTTCAGCAATAAGATCTAAAAAAGAAGTTTCATCATCTTCATCACTTATGGTAGGAAACCGAGAGAGAAAGCCTGCTCTCCTTTTCCTACCACCAGAAATATGTTTGACATCTAACTGGTTCTGGAGGACTTTGGTAACCATCCGCATAATCCTAGGAGTACAGCATTTACTCATGCTGCCACCCAAAATATTAACTAAGGGCTTGTGATCTGTTTGAAGTAAAAAACGTTTTCCCCAAATGTATGGACAAAACTTTTTAATCGCCCAGGAACAAGCTAAGAGTTCTTTCTCAATAATGGAATATTGTAATCCCGCAGCCCTTAGAACCCTGGATGCAAATCCAATGGTGTTTTCCACTCCATCCTCCAGCTACATTAAAGTTGTGCCCAAACCCACCTGGCTGGCATCAACAGTTAGACAACACGATAAACTGGGGTCAAAAGGTTTAAGAACAGCACTTTTTCCTCAGAGCAACTTAACTTGGCTAAAAACTGACACACACTCTTCGCACCATTCAAACTTGATCCCTTTCTTAAGGAGATTACTGATAGGACAGACAATAGTGGCATAGCGAGGAATACACCTTGAATAATATTCACAGAGACCAAGTAGAGACTTAACTCCCGTTTTATGAGTAGGAGTAGATGCATTAGTGATGGCTTCAAGAAGGCCAGGTCTGGGACTAACCCCTTCTTGAGTGACAATATGGCCCAAGTACTCTACTTCAGTACAGAATTATTATTATTTTTTTTAGGTTTTAGAACAACACCATGCTCTTGAAATAAACTCAGAACTTTGTGTAGGATGCGATCATGTGAAATAACATCTTTTGCGAAAATTAGAACATCGTCATGGAAGACTAAAACACCATTGACTCCTTTCAGAATGTTACTCATCACCCTCTGGAATACCGACGCTGCTAAGCCAAACGGCATCCGTCGATACTGAAAGGTACCCAGAAGGGAAACAAAAGCAGTAAGGTGATGGGAATCAGGATATAGCTCGACCTGGTGGTATGCACAGGCAAGGCCGAGCTTTGTGAAAAACGTAACCCCTTTAGTGGAAGCGAAAAGGTCATTGATCTTAGGAAGAGGATGTGAGTCAACCCAAATCTCCTTGTTGAGAGATCTTACATCTGGCCCTGTGCCCTTACGAAGAATGAAGGAGACCAAGACCTTGTAGGTTCTCGATTGTTTAAAGATTTATAGCAGCACAACGAGTTGGCACTTCACTGCTATTCAGAGTGCTTGGAGGTGCGCATCAGTTTATGAAATAGAGCAGCACTATCCCTTTGTCGCATTTGGATTTACTCTGTTTAGATTGTTGAAGGCATATGGATTTCTGGTCGCTTCCCTCACCCCTGTCCTGAGGAGGCCTAGATGTGTCATTTAGCCGAAACGCGTCCGCGTCGACAGATTTTGTTAAGAGGAGTCTGATGAGAAATTATTTGATTTATTCTATGAAGAATTTATGCACAATTTTCTGATTAGGGTTCTGTAGAGAATTTTAGAACCAATTGTGCAAATAAGACTTCCTCTAAGTGTATTACCTATAGGTTATAGGTGAACACTCCTTGTCCAACGATTTGGGTGGAAGGAACTTGACATTATTGTCATTATTATTTATTTCTTGCCTTTTGTATATAAGTGTTGTATGTGTGTGTATATATATGTTTTTGGTATATTAAGAAGAAAATCTCAAAACTATGATAAAGTAAATCCGGATTACGTTAATTAAATTATGTAATCATTTGATTTTTGGTATGTGATTGTTCCTTGTGTTGAAATGTATGTTAAGGAATAATAGGACTATGTACTACCAATGGAGGAATATTTAGCCTTCTATTGAGAATTCATTTTTTTGTATATTTTTTCCTCCTGGCCATTTTTTCGATTTTTTCATTGGAGAGATCTTACATCAACACAGACCCTGAGCTGACCACACCTCTTCCTGGCAACTGCCAAAGGAGACAGCCACAGAGAAGACTCCGCAGACTCAATAACACCTTTCTCACACAATTGTAATAATTCTTTCTCCAGGTCGTCCCTTACGCTGTAGGGTACACCTGTAAGTTTGTATTTTACCGGGATAGAACCCTCCTCTACGATTATTCTGTGTTTAAACCCGCACATTTTTCCTAAATCATTACCAAAAACAGAAGGAAATGTATTTTGCAATTCTTGAATTTCATCAGTACAGCCCACAACAAGTACTTGTTCTTTGGCTCCTGGTTTGAGGATCATTCCAAAGAGACCCTGATGGGACCAACCTAAGATGTTAAGACCTTTTAAGGCAACTTTCAAGGCAACGTAGATCTTCCCTTTGATTTTCCTCCCCTTGAAACACATTTCCTCTTCAAAGAATCCCAATAACTCAATTTTCCAACCTTCATATGATACGGGAGGGCGATCGGGGGGATACTGGCTGAAAACCTTTCCAAGTTTCATCGAACAATTTTTTGGTGATCATTGTTATCTTGGCACCAAAGTCAACTAACAATATGATATTTTTGTCTCCCACACTGATCTCAGCAATAGGATCAACGCAAGATGCAGGATCACCTTGAACAACGTTTTCTTAAACATCGGAATTATTAGAATTATAATTAGTGACCACTGAGACTATTTCTGTGTCAGATGAGGAATCTAACTCAACCACACTCACAACAGGTTTCTTTTGTCCTCTCCTCTTTAAACACATTTTGGCAATGTCCCCTACTTTCTTACAATAATTGCAGGTAACATTAACCGCAGGACATCTAGATTCCTTAGAGTGAGGAGGATTACCACACTTCAGACATAAATTAGAACCTACATTAAACGGTGTTTCAGATTTGAATGACTTGCTAAGGGTATTAACATTCCCTTTAAATGATTTCTTGAGGGGTTTGGCAGAAGAATTAATTTTAATAGCATTGACAGACTCTAACACTTTATCATCTAATTATTTTAAAGAAATCATAGAAATTTCTATGCACTTGGCCAATTTAATGGTATCATGTAAAGATGGGTCACTCATGCTAAGTAATTTCTGTCTAATATTCTTATCTTTATAATGGCATACGAATTGGTCTCTAATAAGTTGATCAGTAAAGTTTTCGAATTTGCAATCTGCCGCCAATCTGTGCAAAACAGAGATGTAGGAATCAACATCTTCTCCTTCAGATTGTTTTCTCATTAAAAACTTATGCCTGATAACCATAATACTTGGTTGTTTGTAAGAGCGAAGTTTAAGTTTAAGAACTGTTCATCATTAAGTACACCTTCTACTTGTGGTAAATCAGGTAAGTGTTTAAACACGGACCTGTCCTCAAACCCTAGAGAATGTAAAGGTAAACATTTCTTTCCTATCAGCACTGAATCGGGATGCACCAATAGCTCCCAGATAAGTCTCAAAGGCATCATGCCAAACTTCCCATCTGATAGAAGGTTCTCTAGGAGTGTCTAGAAACGCAGGAGGATTAACAGATTGTAATGTGCACATGGTTGAAACCATGAGACACACGACACTAAAGTAGGACACAACACATACACCCCTTAACACAACAAACAACCAACTAACAAAACCAAAATACAAACACAATAAAAAATAAAAAAAAACAGCTTATATCCACAAACACAGGAAGAACACCAAGCACAAGACAACAGTACTACACAATATACTCCTTAAGCCAACTAGGCAAAATCTTTTTCCTTTTTCCTACCCCCATGCCACCATCACCAGAAATAACATCCCCCTGTATAGGTAATGTGACACATTCCTGTGGAGGTACCATGCTTGGCTGACACGACATAGACCCTTCCCCCTCCGTAACAGAAGAAGTATCCTTGGCACCCCCATGACAGAATTCATCCTCCTGAACCTCCTCATGTTCCCGTACATCTTCCACACCTAACTGTGACCGTAGGTTACTGTTCTCAAAATAATCCTCCACCCATTCAAAATCTTCCCTTTGATCCTCCACAAGATTACCACCATCTTGACCGCCAATCACAGCTATGTCTTTCAAATTCCACACCTTCCCATCACTTAACCTAACCGAATTCCTCAAAACCTCCATAACTTGCTGAGGTGACTCAAATTTACTCTCTCCTTTAACAACTTTGAACGGTTTCCTGACCCGTACCCAATCGCCAACTTCAATATCCACCTCCTTGGCACCATGGACCCTATCATAATAAACTTTCGTTTTTGCATGTACCTCTTCCAATTTACCTCGTACCTCATTAGGAGACCAATGATGTACTCCACTTTGTACTAACCACTTTGGATTGTACTTACTCCTTGGCATTCTACCCCTCATCATGACAAAAGGAGGCAACCCAGTTTGAATTTGAGAAGTAATTCTGTATGACCACACCGCTTTTTGCACTTGTATCCTCCAATCCAGATTTTTGTTCATTGACGCTTGGATGACCCCTTTAATCACCCTATTAAAACGTTCCACCGTACCATTCCCACTTGGATTGTACAGCGCCGTGGTTTTATGTTTAATCCCACACCTTTTAAAGTACTCTTTAGCCATATTAGAAAGAAATTGCACCCCGTTGTCCGTAAGAATGCAACCCGGTAAGCCTTCCATCACAAAGATATTATCCAAAAACCTTAAAACGGACTGAGTATCTGCCTTCTCTACTATTTCTACAACTGGCCATTTGGTAAACAAATCTATAGCCACCAACCCATACTCTTTTAATTCACCAACCGGTCCAAAAATGTCCACCGCAATAGTATCCCATGGCAAACTCGGAATTAAACCTTCACTCATTGTGGGTCTTAAAGTTTTCAAAGACTTGTCCGCCGAGCAACAAACCGAACAAGTCTTCACAAAACTTTCAATCTCCTTGTCAATTCCTGGCCACCAGAACATCCCCTTCACAATCAACTTAGTTCTGACAATTCCAAAATGCCCCTCATGGCATAATTGTAAAATCCTTCCCCGCAATGTCTTTGGAGGAATTATTCTGTCACCTCTTAACAACAGATCTTTGTCTAGAACCAATTCCATCCGTACCTCCCAATAAGATTGCAAACCTCCCAAAATACTCGCCTTCCTCGGCCACCCTTTAGAAACGTACTCCACAACTCTCTCCAACACCTCGTCCTTAGATTGTTCCTCTAGCCATTCACCTTTACTGATAGCAGCTGCACCAGAATCATGTACTAAAGCTATACTACAGTTCCCCCAAGGATCATCCACACATTCCTCCAACGGAGTGGGCAATCTTGATAGGCAATCCGCCACTACATTTTCTTTGCCCGGAACATGCACCATCCTGTAAATGAACTCCTTCATCCTCATTGAAATTCTGGCCAATCTAGCCGAAGCAACTGCTGTGCCCTCACTAGATAAAATACGAACCAAAGGTCGGTGATCCGTGCGAATCACCACAGGTTTCCCCCACACAAAGGCACGAAAATGTTCAAGTGCCCATGCACACGCCAATGCCTCTCTTTCTATGATCGGATATTTACTTTCTACAGGTGACAATGCTCTAGAAGCAAATAAGATGATCTCCTCTCTTCCGTCCTTCCCTTTTTGTGACAACACAGCACCAAGCCCTTTATCGCTAGCGTCCGTAGTCAAGAAACAATCTAAATTCGGATCAAATCTAGCAAGAGCATTCACTGCTTGAAGATCCACCTTGACTTCCCTAAATTCTCTTTCACACTCCTTATTCCAATCAAATTTTGCATTTTTCTTTAAAAGTAAACGAATATTGTACACTTTCGATGCAAAATTCTTTATGAATTTCGCACAATATTCTGCCATACCCAAAAATGACCTTATCTCTTCCTTAGACACAGGGGCTGGTGACCTAATGATGTTTTCGACCAATGTTGGCTTAGGTCTTACTCCTTCCTCACTTATAATGTGCCCCAGATACGAGACACTCCTCTGACCGAATTTACATTTAGTTAGCTCAACTGTTAACCCCACTGACTGTAAAGTTTCCAAAACTTGAATCAATTTTTTATCATGTTCCAGTTTGTCTTTCCCTGCTACCAAAATGTCATCCTGAAAAAAACGTACACCCTCAACATCACCAAACAATCTGTGCATTAGTCTCTGAAAAACTGCTGCAGCAGATGCCAGCCCAAAAGGCATTCGTGTGAATTGAAAGCACCCAAACGGCGTAATAAACGCTGTGAGGCTCCTTGAATCTGCTTCCAACACAACCTGATGGTAAGCCGCAGACAGGTCAATGGTAGAAAACCACGTAACCCCTCTCAAAGATGAAACCATCTCATTGATTTTGGGTAAAGGAAACTTTTCTATAACAATGTTATTGTTTAAATGGCGCAAGTCTATGCAAAGCCGGATTTTTCCGTTAGGCTTGCGGGCCACGACAACCGGAGAAATCCATGCTGATGTCTCCACCTCTTCAATAACTCCTTTGCTTAACAAATTCTGTATTTCACTCTTTACCTCATCCCTAATCAATATCGGAATGGGTCTTGCTTTGTGAACTTTGGGTTGTGCATCCTTTCTCAGTATTATTTTGTGCTCAAACCCTTTGAGCTCCCCTAGCACTTTCCCGAACACCATAGGAAATTTCCAACTCAACATTTCACTCATCTTACTGCACTCATCCATTATCAGCACTTTTTCCACCTTATTAGGATCAAGAATTACATGCAGATCATTTTGATCGAACCATCCCAACACTGACGGTCCCCTCTTAGCTATGTACAATTTCCCTCTTGTGGATCTCCCTTTAAATAGGAATGTCAACCATCTGAAACCTAACATGTCAATTTTTTCACCAGTGTAACTCACAGGATTTACATCTGATTTGTTTAAATGGTTCCCAATTTTTCCCACAAATTTTTCTTTCCAAATTTCTTCATTTATAATTGTGTACGGTGATCCTGAATCCGCATACACCATTACTTTAACTCCACCCAAGGATAGCTCACAAATAGGTTTCCCCTCCATAGAATTATCCTCTATGTTCAACATGAAGCTTCCCCTCACGCTCTTCACACATTCTTCCTCGTCCTCACCATCTTCCTCCTCATCATTCCATATGTACTTTACATTGCTGCGCCTACGACACATTTTGCTAAAATGGCCTAACAATCCACAAATACCACACTTTTTCTTCAAAGCCGGGCACATTTTGCTAAAAGCTAAATGTTCTTTGCTGTCGCAACGATAGCATCTTCTCTCCTCAGTCTTAAAATATCTCGCTTGGCTCCTCATGGGTTGACTTGTCCATCTCCCTTGCGTACGTTGAAAATTTGGTTTAGCTTTACTTTGAATTTTAAATACTCCCTCTGTCGCCTTTTCCGGATCTTTCTCTGCTGCCTTGACCACTGTCGCACATCTCCCAGACATTTCTGACTTCCTCATTATGGCCAGTACGTCCTCCAGTGGTGCATCCCCATTCACCCATAAGCGATCTTGTAGAGGCGAATTGTTATTATGCATAACCAAATGATCTCTAATTAAGTCATCATGTAGATCACCAAACTTGCAATCTATCGCCAATTTCTTCAAATCATCTAACCAGTCATCAACAGTCTCATTTTTGGCTTGCTTCCTCTGAAAAAATCTGTGCCTAATTACACCTATGCATACCTTCGGGGCAAAATACTTGTCCATATCTTTTATTGCGTTCTCAAAAGTATTCAAATTTGCATCTGACACTTTGGACATTCTTGAATAAGTTTTCAGCCCCATAGGTCCTAAGGAATGTAGAAGTATTCTCTTTTTCTGCTCTGGTTTCATTTTCCCTGCTTCATCCACAGCCGAGATATAGTTAATAAAATATTCTTTCCACTCTAACCATTTGATACCTGGTTCTGCTCCTGTAGCCCAAAAGGTGTGTGGGTTACTTATTGAATAATTCTGCTGTGCCATCTCTATATTTGTGGGGTTTCCTTCGTTATCCCCTTCACTCATTTTCAATCTTTCTTCTTTTTTTTTTTTTATAACAGCAACTTAAGTTCTGGTCCTAAATTCTTTATTTGGGGTATTCCCCCGGCAATCTCACCTGTTTCCGCAGCGCTCCGCAACTTCAAACACCTTGTGGTTCCTTTTATTCGCCGTACGAACGTGTTGCTAGGTAACCAACGCTGAAATTGATTAGAACAAAATGGCCGCCACGTTGGGTCACGCAACGTGACCTTGCGTAGCTGCGTAGAAGTATTCCCAAACACTGTGCATGCTCCTGACGTGTCCAGATGTTCCTCTTACGTCAGGAGCGCTTCGCGCGTACAGTTCCGGAATCTCCGCAGCGATTCGTATCTCGCCAACAGCGCGGACCCTCCAACCGTCCGAGACTCTTCTGGACAGACAAGTACGAAACAAGTTCCTTTTCCTGCTTTTTTTTTTTCTTGTTTCCGTCCCCCGACGTCCGTCCCGATGGCAAATACTTTAGAAGGAAACTCACAATAACAAAAAAAAATAAAAAAAATCGACTTCTTCCGTTTTTTGTTTTTTTTTTGTTTAAATCCTTTGCACGCCGCTGCTCCAATCCCAATCGTCGCCAATTGAAGTGATGGTCGGTACACTTTGTAGAAAGTCACAAGTTCTTTATTAAGAACAAAGTATGAAACAGGTGAGCGCCAGGATACACCTCCACATCCTCAGCCAGACTAACAGCAACTCCCCGAACCCGAATGTCACAGAGACTATGACATTCCATGGACGCACACACACTTACCTTAGCTACACTCGAAACCACGAGACACACGACACTAAAGTAGGACACAACAGTACTTGTCACCATTGCAAGAGAGTACCTGTCTGGCAAACTCTAAATCAGCTCCAGAGGCACACCTAATTCAAATCCTTACCGACCCTATTCCTTATGAAGCAGGGTCATCCCAAACCTTGGTCACCTCACACATTCACCTTGTGTCCGACTGCTTTTTTAGTTGGGAAATTTGAGATTCACCCCTCCCCCCCTAGAATCTAACTGACTAAGCTACATCCCTGCTGAGACAAACACTCGAAATTGATCCTTCGAGCTGTCTCAAACTTTGTATAATGAATACAATTAGCAGTGTAAACAAGCTAACATAATAAAGAAATTACAATAGACTGATAATGGTTCCAATGACACAAGCCTCAAGCCTTTAGAAAACTCGAGAATTTTGTCCCAAGGAGTGAAAATTGTCATGGCCACAAAGGTGAAGCACTTTAAGAACGATGACACATTTAGAAACAAATAAATGATTATGAAATACTGTAAAAATAATTCATGGTTACACAAATTTGTTAAAGCAGAAAAAGCATGAAATACGGAAAAAAAAAAATTCAAAAAATGTTTAAGAAAAACAGTAAACAAAAAAAATCTACATTGCTACAAAAAGCATACCTTATTTTCCTTCCAACATGTCCACAAATTACATTGGTATAACTGTCCCTATTCCTGCACTGCTGTAGTGGGTGATGACAATCGTTTTGTGGCTCTTGAGATGCATCCCTTATTAGAACATTGGAATGTTGGGAGCTCCATTGAAAACAATGGAGTGCTCCGGGCTTATAATGCTGGTATAAGCCCGGAGCACCAACATTCCAATGTGTCTTTGTTCACAGCTCTGGCTGTGAACAAAGACTTCAGGAAGCCGGAGGGGATTTCAATCCCCTCGCGCTCCCTGAAGGCTTTGTTTTGTTAGAACATTCTGCCCTCTAGTGGCAGAATGTTCTAATAGCCTTATAGCCCTTCGTAGCAGGGCTATACCGGCTTTTAAAGTCCCTCTGCTTTGTTAAAGTCCCTCGCCTTCGGCTTGGGCCTTTAACGCTGCAGCGGGCCTTTAACAGCCGGTATAGCCCGCTACGGCGGGCTATAAGGCTATATCGTTATCCTGATTATATCCCCTTTCCCACCGTCATCCTGTTTATCAACACAATTATCAACAACATTTGCTAGTTCAGCATTGCTGTTGGCAACTTGTTCTATTACCTTTCAAAGTGCTTCCCTTGTGACCATTGAAGGAGAGGATGCAAATTTGTCAATGGGCAAAAAACCTTGCTTGCTTGCATAGTGCCCCTTTGTTGACCGCTCCAGTGCCAGGACTGTTGAAGCCCGAGGAAACATTATATTTTGTTGTTTGGGTACTGCTTTCCTCTGTTGAGCAGGCTATTTTGAAAATGTTTGCTAAAATCTTGAATAGTCCTGTGGCTATTTTTGGATGCAGTTGCCTACAATGGCCTTACTGTAGCATGGTTCCCTGCGTGTTCATATCCACTATCTTTGCTTTCCTCGTTGCTCATAATGATGTGCAAACAAGTAATGTAGTGCATTATAGTGCCCAAGAAAGCCACATTACTTCTCGCTTCTTATAGGTGAGCGACAGAAAAGTCACACATGCCTATCACTAAAACACACATGACTACCATACAGTAAGTTAGGCAACGGACAGTAAACCGTGTAGTAATAAGCTCACAAAACTAGCCGGACAGTGCTTTTTGACACAAGTGAACCTGATGACAACCTGTCTGAGTTTATATGTTGCCCCAGGTAATGTAAAGAATGAACAAAACTCATTGATTTGCAAATAAATGGCTGTTAGCCAGTCCTAGTGGTCAGCTAATCTGACATAATGTGCAACACTGCGGCACTGTGGTTCTTAGAGATTGGATCTGTCCCAATGCTAGACAGTTCACATTCAGCCAAATCCTAATTGCATAGAACCTGACCTCAAATGACCATCACTCCATAGCACTGAGTGAGAAAAGAATGCTGTGTGCACAAAATGCATCCACACATTTAACAGTCTGGGAGACTTTTTCTTCATTGGTTAGGAAGTGTCCATGAGTCATCCAAACCCACTGACTAGTAAATCCTACGAAACTGACACCTCACGCATCTCATCAGAAAAATCTTTGGACCTGTGGAAAAACAGAAGAGGACTGGACCTGCTGTTTGAGACCTGTGTGGAGACCTGAATGGCTAGACCTGCTTCCATGTGTGCCCATGACTAATAATTGGACTCCATGGGTCAGTTGGCTAGACCTGCTTCCATGTGTGCCCATGACTAATAATTGGACTCCATGGGTCAGTTGGCTGACAAGGATACAAAAAGCTGCAAGAGGTTTTTTTCCTAACGTGTGCAGCTAACTGGAACTGGATCCTGCGGGTAGCCTCTGCTTGAGTGAGTCCTGGCTCCTAAGTGCTGTCCTTGAGGTGCTAGGGACCTTAGAAGTGACCAAGAGGAGCAGGTCCAGAAACTCTTAAAAGTTGGAACTTAACATTTTTTGTCACAGGCCCTTGTGACAGAGGTGGCTGATTTTAAAGCAACCTCTTTGAATGCAACTTCAAGCTAATCTTGGTGGAGGATTTGAAATCTTGACGGGACAAATGTGTGCCCAGTGCGACAACTTCAGTGGCCACAAAATATGAATTTCTCCCACTCTGAACTATTCACACCAAAACCAACAGCTTTAGTGGGACTTTGTCAATTGTCTATCCAGCTTTACAAGTACTTTGGCAGATACAGCCTGCTAACTCCCCACGCTGGAGGATTTCAACTTCTATTTCAGACTCTTAAGTCAGAAGGTAAAATAACCGACACACACTCCATCGCGGTTGGCAGAAGCCCTTAAAATAATCAGTGATGACCTCCATTGGTTAGATGAAAAGGAATCCTGCCTCCATGTCCATCTTGGTTTGTCATTGATCTTTGACACAGTTAACCATTACTGTTTTGACAATCCTCAAAGAAAGGAATGGGAATTAATGTCTGTGTCCTCAGGTGGTTCTCATCATTGCTTGAAAACTGTAGACAACAAATGAAAATCACAAACTAAATCTCTGGCTCATCAGACCTACACCATGGAGTCTCCCAAGGCATAATACTTTCACCCACAGCGTTCAACATCTACATGGAACCATTAGCCCTCATCCTAAGTCAATCAATTGTCAGGTACCACCTCTACTTAGACATCATGCAACTATACCTAAATATTTCCACTTCAAAGAACATGGAGATTATTTTCCAACTCCTCAATAAGATGCATTTCTTGACAACCTCCCACCACTTAAAGCTCAGTTCAACAAAAACAGATTTTTTTCTTCATTCACCCATAGATGCAATAAAAAAATATATGTATTCTCAACACTGAAAGAAATATATATTCTTAACACTGTCCCTACTATTAGGGACACTACAAATTCTTCACAGTTCGTCCTGGACAGATATCTACAGGCACACATCAATACTACAGCAAAAGGTGAGCTAATATAACTACAATTGCTGAGAAGAGTAAAACAATACATCCCAGAACACCACTTCAAACAGGTCATTCAGGCCCTAGTCCTATCAAGACCTGTTTATGAAAGCTCTATACTAGCAGGAATTCCTAAACATAGCAGCTAGATTGAGAAGACAATTTGACCATAAGCTCCTACCCTAACCTTGGTGAACTGGCTTTCAATCAATGCACGAAATAAAGAAAACTATCTTTGCATCTCTTACAGTGCAATACACGAAGGCACGCCAAGCTATTCCACTAGAAAACTACAGATCTCAAGAGGTCAACGCTGACTGAGGAGCTGTGAATCACTCCTCCTCAAAATCCAACAATGAAGATATCTAAAACGATTGAACAATTCTTTTCTGGTTATGTTCCCAAACTATGGTACTCCATCTCCGGAAAGAACTCAGGACAATATCCTCTGAATTCTTCAAATAAAACTGAAAAACCTGTGTTTTTTAACACCTTTTTTTCCTAGAAAGGACATAGACCTCTCAATTAGTGGGATAGTCTGAACTAGTCTTAATCCCTTCTGTTAATAGAGGCAAAATGTATAACCTTAACTTCATTAAAATAGAGCCGTGTGCTTTCTAGCTCATCTAAGCAATAGCGGTTAGGCATTCTTACCAGCATAGTGAACCATTTGTTCATACCTTCCTAGCTAGAATGATCAGGGCAAGCAAACACCACCAAAAAGGCTAGGAGGATTACTTGAATTAATTTCTGTATTTTTCCAAAGTGATTTGATACTATTGGGTCTTGCCTGCCCTAACCTTGGTGAACAGGCTTTCAATCAATGCACGAAATAAAGAAAACTATCTTTGCATCTCTTACAGTGCAATACTTGAATGCACACCAAGCTATCTCACTAGAAAACTACAGATCTTAAAATAAATGATAATAGATCTTAAATAAAAATGTACCAACCTTAGTTTTAAATATTGGAATGTTTGTTATTTCTATCAGTGATTACAGGATAATGGTTAACCAGGCCTTCGTTTGACAGACATCACATCTTAATTTAGAATACTGCGATGCACAGAGTTAATCTTCAGAAAAGGGGAATATTGGGCCTTATTCCCAAAATGTTGCTCACTTAAATTATGGTTAATGCACAAAAAGTAAATTTACCATACTCCACTTCCTGATCCACAGAATCAAGATTTTATGATCATGTGAAAACTTTGTAATGGGGCAAAATCCATTATTGACATTAAAATTTAATATGTTTGGGGGCGTGGTTTGGACCCCGAGAGAGATGGCGGCTCGGTGATTCTCTCTGCCCGTGCGTGAAACGAATGAGGGCAGAGGAACGGGTCTCACCGCTCCTATCCAGCAACGGACGGTGGAAACAGTGATCGGAATGTGAGGGGGCCTGTGAGGCGAAGTTTGGAGACTTTTCGCTGATGAGAAGCGGCACGGCCGCAGCCTTAAGCGATCCGCCCGATGCCCGCGAGGACTTCGGCAGGCTACGGGACCGCGTGACTGGAGGTGTGTCGGCGGCCGGGCGGTTGCCGGAGTAGATCGAGCCCATGTGCGACTGTTATCGGAACTCAGCCGGTATATGAACAGGAGCGCACCTGTGGTGAGGCAGAGGAGCTGCGCAGCGCGATGGGCAGTCGTTGGTGCATATCGCACAGACAAGATGGCGGCTACCGCGACATAGAGGGAGAGCCCTGACGCTTCTGCTGCAGAATCTGTGGGGAGTTTGGAGCATACTGAGCTATCTGCATTCCGTGAGTGATGTGTGCCTACTGGATCGTACCTTGATGCTGTTAGTTGTTGGGATGTGAGGACGGCTCTACCCCCTTCAGTGCTGCCGTGAAATGATGGTGGTGTTCGTGTCATCGTGGGAGCGCGCATGGAATGGATGGCTCCCTCTAGGGTGGAACTAGGCCTGCAAAGTAGAATCTGATGCTCCGCCTGTGGCGCGCTCTGCTTTATTCATCTGGAGTTCGAGGTGCCTTACATGGGGATGTGGAGCTGTAATTGTCTCAGGCGTTGTCTTGTGTGGGGTGATCCTTCATTACTGCTATCGTGTTGCTCTGGGCCTGCCTGGCTTCCCTGCTACCGTGTGGTCTCGCCTGCAATCTTGTGCCTTGTACCATGGTTCCTGTGAGTGGAGCCGCGACCATTCCCTGTTCGTCTTCGCTGGTCTCCAGGATGTGATCACGTACCTCTGCGCTTAAGTGGGTAACACGAGCGCCATGTTCTGAGATCCTCCATTCACACAGATAGCGGACGGGAAGGCGCCAGGGGATGAAGCCTTAGTTGCACGCGTGGTGATGTTTTAAATTAAAGTGAATATACCTGGCTGCTACCAGTCGGCAGAGGGAAACGGCGATCAGGAGGCACTCCATAGGAGTAGGCTGAAGCACTTTGGGACATTTCTGACTGGCAAAGGAATCTACACGACGGACTAACATGGCTGATAGTAAAGAATCGGTGAAAAGCATGAAGAGGCTCAAATCTGATCAGTCGAATCCTAGTTCACCCAGCAAGGGAGCGAAAGGTAATTCGGACCCGATGGAACTGATACTTAATAAACTGGAAGAAGTTAGGGAGCTAGCTAAGGCAACCAAAGATGAGGTGGCGGCTATCAGGCAGGATAATCGCGAAACCAATGCAAAATTGGTGGAGGCAGAATCGAGGATTAGCAGACTTGAGGATCTAGAAGTAAAGTCGTGTGCAGCCATCAACCGCTTATGCATATCATCGGATCAAACTATGCGGAAACTGGCGGAGTTGGAGGACAGGAACAGGCGGGGGAACCTACGCATTTTTGGCCTTCCGGAGGGGTCGGAGGATCAACATGCGAGCTGTGGGGCCTTCTTGGAGTCTTGGTTTACCCAGGCTACTAATCTGTCCTTTCACCATCCACTGGAGTTTGATAGGGCTCATAGAGTGCCAGGCAAGATAAGTAAAAACCAGAAAGGGCCCAGAGCGATTGTGTGCAAGCCATTGCGATATCAACATGTGGAGCAGATTCTTGACTTCATGAGGAAAAACAACCATATTTTATGGAAATCGGTCAAGGTATACATCTCACAGGACTACAGTAAAGAGACGGTGGAGGTTAGGAAAGCGTTCTTGGCACTGCGACCAATGCTAAAGAAAAGGGGCTTCCAGTATGGGTTTGCTGGCCCTGCAAAGTACCGTGTGTTGGTCCATGGGTCTCCACATTTCTTCTCGGATCCTTTGAAACTGAAACGCATGCTTGATGGTCCGGACGATCTGGACATGGATACAAGCGCCTCAATGGGGACAGTAGCGCAGGCCTCAGCCTCAGGTTATAAGTGAACACAGCTCTGTATGAACTAATGCTACTTGAAGGGGCAGGTTGCCTGGGGCATGTTCTCTGCCTCGAGGTTCTCTCCAAAGACAGTTTTGTTGGCAGTATGCAGTTGCAGATGCTCAGGGTACCTGGCCACATAATATGTTCTAGAATTATTACCTTTCGAATAGATGGGTTTCAGTTTAACGGGCCAAGATTGCTAATGGTCATGTATACTGTTTCACAGGTTTATTAGGTGAGTTTGTAGTGATTTACGGGGGTGGGCTGTTGTTTAAACGGCTGGTCTATTATGGTTGATGAGGTACCCGAAGGTTGTGCTGGTGGGGGGGTGTTGATGCCTAAGGGGTGGTAACAGGCCTTAGTTTAAGGGTGATAGTTCCTCTGTTCCATGGTTTTTATCTCTCTGTAACAGCTATGCACGGGGGGGGGGGTTTCTGACGCATTCTCTTTCCAGTCACCATGCCTAAATCGTACAGTTGGGGTGGGGAGGGTGTAGGGCTGGGGGTTTTTTGGGTAGGGGTATGTGTTCCTTGTTTTTTGCTCTTGTTTTTGTTTGTTCCGGCTTGCATGGTCTCCATCTTCTTGCTTCTCGTGGGTGTGGGTGGTGCCGGGCACTACTGCGGCTTTAAATCCGCTTACACTGTGAAGTATATGCTTGTTGTGATGTTGATGCAACCTCCTGATGCTAAATAGCTCACTTAGCTCTCCGATGGGAGTATGTAATTTGGACAGACTGAAGGTACTGTCGTTTAACGTTAAGGGCCTGAACCAGCCTGTTAAGAGACAGAAGATATTAGATTATGTTAAAAGACTGAGGGGTGATATTGTTTTACTCCAGGAGACGAAGCTTGATGCGAAGCAGTTTTACCACCTGAGGAATACATTTTATAATGAGGTGGTGGGTGCTGAGGCTGTGAATAAAAAGAATGGTGTCCTGATACTTGTTGCGAGGAAATCTAAGGTGGAGGTTTTATCGTCTGAAGTTAGTGCAGATGGTAGATGGGTCACGGCCAAGATGAGTAAGGATAATACAGAGTTCTATGTTACTAGCGTGTACGCACCCAACACTAGCGACCTGGTCTTTTGGGACCAACTAAATAAACACCTTGAAACTATTCCGGACAATGCGTTGCACATAGTAGCTGGGGATTTCAATCTTCCAATAGATGCAATTTTAGACAGAGACTCACACTGCATCTTTAAACCAACAAAAGCTCATAAAGCTTTTCTTAGTATGTGTAAGCGCTTTAACTTGGTGGATACATGGAGACTCCAGAATCCCACTGAGAGGGATTATACTTTCTATTCTCCACCACACGACTCGTATTCCCGGATTGACTTCCTCCTTATCACACAGAATGGCGTTCCTAGATTAGACTCTACAACCATTGAACCTCGTGTATTATCGGATCATTCGTGCATTTCATTAACAATTACGAATGTTAAACCATCCTCTCGTCAGACATCTTGGAGGCTGAATGATGAAATCCTAACTAGTGACAAGCACCGGTCCACAATCCAGGAGGCGATATCCTCCTACCTTCAGATTAATAAACAGGGGGACACGTCCGATCTCATTAGGTGGGAGGCTCTGAAAAGTACTATAAGGGGAGTGTGTATTAAAATTAGGTCTGAGATGAATAAATCTTATAATGAGAAGTTGGAGGCTTTGGAGATGGACATTAGGAATCTAGAGATTAAAAATCTAAAAGATAGGGATGAGGTGTCTCTTGCTGCGTTGGCGAATAAAAAATATGAATATAATAAAATAGTTAGTGAGAGAGCGGGAGTCTGGCTTGACAAGGGCAGGCGTTTTAAGCTTTGTGAGTCTAATAAGGCAGGTAAATCCCTCGCCTCATACTTGAAGTTCAAGGTTCAGAAGAACTCTATTAGTGTCATTAAAGATGCATTGGGGCATTCGCATTCACACCCTGACAAAATAACGGAGGTGTTTAGAGTTTTCTACGAGGACCTCTATGCAAAAAATGGGGCGGTAGAGGAATCTAGAATTAAGGATTACTTAGATGAGTGTGATCTCCCACAGCTTTCGGATGAGGACCGGGTCAGTCTTAATGGTCCAATTAGTTCTTCAGAGATAGAGACTGCAATTAAACGCTTAAAAGTAGGGAAAGCCCCGGGCCCTGACGGATTCACTGCAAAATTTTATAAAACCTTCCCCTCCCTTTTGGTCGACCCTCTCCTACAGCTATTTCAAGGTATTAATAAATCGGGTGAGGTTAGAGGCACTTTGGCAGAGGCCATAATTGCTGTACTTCCTAAAGATGGGAAAGACCCCTCGCTGCCGAAAAACTATAGGCCGATCTCATTGATTAATATTGATTGCAAACTCCTGGCCATGATACTTTCCGCCCGCCTGCAGGGGGTTCTCCCGCAGCTGATCCATCCATCCCAAGCTGGCTTCCTTAAGAATCGTTTGTCCAGTGACAACACAAGAATTCTGGCGCACGTACTAGAAAAAGCGAAACTTTTAGACACACCGACTGCAGCAATAACACTAGATGCTGAAAAAGCATTCGATAAGGTTGATTGGTCCTTCCTCCGTGCTGTTCTCTGTAAATTCAATTTAGGGGAGTCATTTACTAGACTGGTAATGTCCCTTTACTGCTGCCCTTCGGCGCGTGTTAGGGCTGGTGGATCCTTTTCCTCTCCCTTTTGCTTACAACAAGGCACGAGACAGGGTTGCCCCCTGTCACCCTCACTGTTCCTGTTGGCAATTGAACCGTTCTTATATCATATAAGGCATGACCCAAATATAGCGGGTATACCGTTTGGTGATTGCACTGTAAAATTAACGGCTTATGCGGACGATGTGCTGATTATGTCGGAAAGAGCGGATGAAGCAATTCCGGCGCTCATGACTGACATTGAGGAATTTTCCAGAGTCTCTGGATATAAACTCAATAAAGATAAAACGGAAGTAAAACTTTTGAACAGTGTTGGGGACAAGGGAATTATTGGAGATTCTGGGCTTACATGGCAGCCTCGGTGTTTTAAATACCTTGGGCTGGATTTTGATAAGGATTTGATCTCCACGCTGAAAGTAAATGAAGACTTGACCCTGAAAAAGATTTCTACATTACTGGAAGGTTGGTCCCCAAAGTTTCTCTCCTGGTGGGGTAGAGCAGAGACGCTTAAAATGATGTCGACCCCGTTGGTCAACTATCTGGCCAGTATGCTCCCTATGACGTTCTCTAATGCTTTTATTACTAAGGTGGATCAGTTGTTTGGGAATTTTCTGTGGCAGGGCAAGAAGGCCAGAGTCTCACTGAAGAAATTACAATTAGCAAAAGACAAAGGCGGTCTGGGTCTCCCCTCCTTCAGGTGCTATCAGACAGCGTTTCTGTGCAAACAAGGTGCTCAGTGGCTGTTAAAATCCCCTGCATATACACCATTATGGATTAATATTGAAGAGGCACTGGTGGATCACGCGCCTTTGGAGGCCCTCCTTACGATGGACCTGTCACACCTTCCTCATTCTAAATATATCATGCTTAATACTAGAAGGGCCTTACTTAGACTCGACCAAACGCATAAAACAAACTTGACATTTGCCAGATCATCATTTATGTCCCTGTGGAGGAATGCCCATCTTAAACATAAGGGTAGTAGTATATTCTGGGAGTCATGGTCCAAGAAGGGCATTAATTTGGTGAAGGACTTATATGACGATAAGGCTCCGCTGCCATTCTCGACCTTACAGCACCGGCATGATCTTACCCCGATGGATTTTTATGATTTCCTAAAACTTAAATCGATTCTGACAGCGAGTAACTTCTCTCCTTATGTTCCATGGCTATTACAGCATATCCCACGATTAATACATGCTGGACACTTTGTGTCGAAGGTATATAAAATGTTGTTGCCTCTACCCATGAAAAAACACAAAAGAGTGGAGGGCGTATGGGAGGCGGAGCCAAATCTATCAGGCATATCCTTTGATTGGGAAGTGATTCATAAGTTAGCCCTTACACATAAAGTCTCACCCATCCTATTTCAGACGAAATATATGCTTCTCAACAGGGCCTTTTGGACGCCCGACAGGCTTTTCAGATGTAAATTAAGAGATTCCCCTGTGTGCTGGAACTGTCAGTCAGGTACTGGGGATCTTGCACACATGCTATTTTCCTGTTCTTCATTAGGGGATTATTGGGGGAAGATATTTGATTGCATTTCTCATGTTTTTAAGATAAAACCTATACAGGAATTTGTTTACGTCATTCTGGGGGCACTGGACCCACAAATAACAACTGACCAAGATCGCCAGCTGATGGATTTAATGTTAACAATGGCATGTAAAGTGATTCTTTGCAAATGGAAAAATGCGACTGAAGTGAGCTTTAAAATCTGGCAGGAATGGCTATCTTTCCTGAGGGGGTCTAGCAATCCGGCGCTGCAGGCTTCTACCTGGAGCCCTTCTAACAAAAAGCTTTGGAAATCGTTGGATGCATCCTCCTTTCATTACGAGCCACCTTGAGAGGTATACTGTGGTTGGCCCCTCTGAGTGGGGTTGTTGTAAGGTGAGGCGTGATTGACCCCTCGAGTCCCGGGGCGCTGCGCCCACACACGAAGCAATGTAATGGGAATGTACCTGTATTTGATGATGCGAGCTGGAACGGGGTTTTATTCTTCATTTCATTTGTCTTGTCACTCATTTCTATTTTTTGTATTTGTATGTATGGATATGACTATTTTGAACTTTGTTTACGGAAGAGTTATTGTATTGTCTCTGTTACTTTAATAAAAACAATTTGAAATAAAAAAAAAAAAATTTAATATGTTTGTAAAGCACAGATTTATTACACAGGAATACTTGTATTTAAAAATCTGCTTTCATGAGAAGAGACATGTTTTAGCTGCTTCCTAAACTACAGGAGGGTAGTTACTGCTTTGATAGGATGTATGACGATTCAACGCAAACAAACACAACGCACACCACTACATCGCATTCCTCACATCGCACGGACCGTTACATCGCATGCATTCACCACGCAAACCATTACATTGCACTCCGCCTTCATACGCATGCAAAAGACATTTACAATGCACACAAAGACCACGCATTCAATCACACCGCAAAATTCTCCCTAACGGCCCCCACAAACACAGTACAATGCTCTGACACTTCCCTCAACCCTAAGGCGTAAACAGTTAAGGCAAAACAGCACCATACGCTAACATTAACCCTAAGCCCTAACCATAAAGCCTAAAACACTACCATATACGACTCTTTACCCTAAGCCCTAACCCTAAAGCCTAAAACACTACCATATACTACCATGGAGCGACCCTTGACCTTGTTAGGTAGGTCGCTCCCCTTCCGCACAGCACCGCCTGTGCGTCCTGTCCCTGCCCATGCTGCCGCTGCTGAGGTAAGTTCTGTGCCCCGTTTTTTTCTGTGCGCCCACTGATATGTGCCCCGTTTTCTCTCTGTGCCCCCTGATCTGTGCCCCGTTTTTTTCTCTGTGCTCCCCATCTGTGCCTCGTTTTCTCTCTGTGCCCCCTCGATCTGTGCCCCGTTTTCTCTCTGTGCCCCCTGATCTGTGCCCTGTTTTTTCTCTGTGCCCCCTGATCTGTGCCCCGTATTTTTCTCTGTGATCCCTGATCTGTGCCTCGTTTTTCTCTCTGTGCCCCCTCGATCTGTGCCCCGTTTTTTTCTCTGTGCCCCCTGATCTGTGCCTCATTTTCTCTGTGCCCCCTCGATCTGTGCCCCGTTTTCTCTCTGTGCCCCCTGATCTGTGCCCCTTTTTTTCTCTGTGCCCCCTGATCTGTGCCCCGTTTTTTTCTCTGTGCCCCCTGATCTGTGCCTCGTTTTCTCTCTGTGCCCCCTCGATCTGTGCCCCGTTTCTTTCTCTGTGCACCCTGATCTGTGCCTCGTTTTCTCTCTGTGCCCCCTTGATCTGTGCCCCGTTTTTTCTCTGTGCCCTGTTTTTTATTTGTGCCCCGTGATTCTGTGCCCAGTTTTTTTTTGTGCCCCGTGATTCTGTGTCCTTGCCCCCGTGCCGTCCACCGCTCCCGTTCCCGCCGCTGCATCCTCTGCGGCCCGTCCCCCTGACTGCCTCTTCCCTGCCTCTCCCTCCCTCCACCCCATATATGGCGGCTGGGCCGCTGGTGCGCCGAAGGCGTGCCTAAGGCAAGCCCCTCTGCACCCGTCCGCGCCTGGACCGCACCCAGTGCCAGGACCCCTGGCCCCCGCGAACGCCACAACGCCCGTCCCCGCTACGACTCCAGCACCCTCCATGCACTCAATGGCAGACGATCATGCACCTGCTGCCTGGCTGCCCCGAAGCGCACCCAAGGACCCTTCTCCTGCTGGTACTGCAGCTTCACCAGCATCCGGCCCGCCAACCCACCTACCAAAGAGCCCAACCACCTCAGATGCATCCTTCTCAACACCCGCTCCGCACGCAAACACGCCGTGGAACTCTGGGACCTACTGGACTCCAACACCCCAGACGTCGCCTTCCTGACGGAGACCTGGCTTAACCCCTCCTCGGCACCCGACATCGCCATAGCCATCCTGGAAGGCTATAAGATCACCCGCAGAGACCGCACCAATGGAGTAGGAGGAGGAATCGCCATCGTCCACAGGAAGTCTCTCAAAGTCTCAACCAACACCGACGACACCCTCAGCACCGCCGAACACCTGCACTTCCAGATCCACACCGATCCCAACACCACCCTCAGAGGAACCCTCATCTACAGATCCCCCGGACCACGAGCACAGTTCAGCGACTCCATCACCGACCTCGTCAGCACACATGCCCTTGCCTCCACGGACTACATCCTCCTCAGGGACCTGAACTTCCACCTCGAGAACAACAACAACACCAACTCCTCCACCCTTATCGACAACCTCGCCAACCTCAGACTCAGACAACTCGTAACTACACCCACCCACTCCGCCGGCCACGCGCTTGACCCCATCTTCTCTGCAACCTCCCTCGTCTCCTTCAACCACACCACCGAGCTCCACTGGACCGTTCACCGCTGCATCCACTTCACCTTCCGGAAACCCACCACGCACCACCGCACCCAACAGATGCCGTGCCGCTGCTGGAGCAAAGTCACCGAAGACCAGCTTTCCACCTCCCTCGCCTGGAACCCACCCGCAGATCTGACTGACCCTGACACCGGCTCCCGCAACCTCAAACAGTGGATCAACGACTGCGCCAACACCCTCGACCCCCTCTAGAAGCCCTCCAACACCCACTCTAGCAAGAAAGCCAGCTGGTTCACCGAATACCTTCAGGCCTCCAAGCGAATCTGCTGAAAACTCGAAAAAACCTGGATCCGTGAACCGCGGCCCTCATCCTCCTGGATCTGTCAGCCGCCTATGACACGGTCTGCCACCACACACTATGAACACGCCTCTATGACGCCAGAATCCAAGAGAAAGCCCTGGACTGGACCTCCTCCTTCCTCTCCGGTAGAACACAGAGCGCCCGCCTCCCCCTCTTCAGCTCCGAAGCCATTGAGATCATCTGCGGCGTACCCCAAGGCTCATCCCTCATCCCAACGTTGTTCAACGTCTGCATGGCACCACTCGCCCACAGCGCACGACGGCACGACCTCAACATCATCTCCTACTCCGACGACACCCAGCTGATCCTCTCCCTCACCAAGGACCCCCACACCGCCAAAAGCAACCTCCATGAAGGAATGAAGGGCGTCACCGATTGGATGAGAATCAGCCGACTGAAGCTGAACTCGGACAAAAAGAGTCCTCGGATACACCCCCTCGGCCTGGTGGCCGACTGCACTAGGGACACCCCCAACTCCCACCGACCACGCAGGCAACCTAGGGGTCATCCTCGACTCTACCCTCTCCATGACGAAGCAGATCAACGCCGTCTCCTCCTCCTCCTGCTTCAACACCCTCCGCATGCTTCGCAGGATCTTCAAGTGGCTCCCCACCGAAACTAGAAGGACGGTCACCCAGGCCCTCGTCAGCAGTAGACTGGACTACGGAAACGCACTCTACGTAGGATCCCCGGCCAAACTCCTGAAATGGCTCCAACGCATCCAGAACGCCTCCGCACGCCTGAACCTCGACATCCCTCGCCGCAGCCACATCACACCCCACCTGAGAGACCTACACTGGCTCCCTGTCAACAAGAGGAAAACCTTCAAACTCCTCACTCACGCACACAAGGCACTCCACAACACCGGACCAACGTACCTCAACAGCCGACTCAGCCTCTACACCCACACCCGCCAGCCCCGTGCACAGACCTCGCCCTCGCCACCGTCCCCTGCATCCGAAGAATGACCACCGGCGGCAGATCATTCTCCCCCTCGCTGCCAAAACATGGAACACCCTCCCCATCCGCCTATGGCAAACCAAAGTCCTTCTGACCTTCAGAAGACTTCTCAAGAACTGGCTCTTCGAACAGTAGCAGCTTCCCCCCCCCCAGCGCCTTGAGACCCTCGCGGGTATGTAGTGCGCTTTACAAATGCCATGATTGATGTACAACTATTAACCCTAAGCCCTAAAGCCTAAAAACCTCCCCTCCACTACACTCCCCATAAACTACCCTAAAACACTCCCCTCCACAACGAGTACAGCGTCGACCTTACCTGTCTCTCGTCATGGTTCAGCGTTGTCTCCCCATCGTCTGTGTCCCGGCACCTGCGTTCCAAAAGCGCCAGCGATGTAATGGCGCTCGCGATGTAACGTCGTGCGTAGTGAACGTACGCGTCTTAAAGTCGCGTGCGTTGTGACTGCACCCGACGTAAACGCATGTGATGTGACGCATGCGTTGCGATGGTCGTTTGCCCTTTGATAGTTAAAGGGAGTGTTTTCCATAACTTAATGGTGACATCTGAGAAACTTCTCTCACCCCAGGCGCATCTCTTAATTTTAGAATGTGTCATGCATTTCATGTAGCTGGAACGGAGGGTTTTGCACAGCCTGTACTGAAAACCTTCCTCAAGTAGTAAGGGCCTGTGCCATGAAGCGCTTTGTATGCCAAACATAGCGCTTTAAAAGCTACTCTTTTTCCCACAGGCAACCAGTGCAGCTGCTCAATAGCTTGAGAAACGTATACGTTTTTAGGAATTTTTATCAGCAGTCGGGCATCAGCATTTTGAAGTGCATGTAATTTGCTTAAGTATATTTTTTTATTGCCCAAATAAAGGGCATTACAGTAGTAAATCTTCGACATAACTAAGGAGGTGAAAGTGAGAGCTTGCCATAAAAAGGAATCGCTGAATTTCTAACCTTAGAGACGGGAGCAGGTAGGCGACCTAATTCCTGAGGCCACCAGGTGGGATTCCAGAGAGTAGTGTCTTCTCCGACAATAGAACCTTTGTTTTTTCTGAGTTTAATTTCAGACAGTTGTTGCCCATCCAACTCACCACTTCCTGCATAAATGATCTTAAACAATCTGCAACATCTGCTGGATCTCCCGAGATTGACACTACAATCTGTGTATCATCTGCTCATGATACAGTGGAGAAACCGAACGATCTGATCCGTTTGGCCAATCAGTTTGGGGTCTCTCAGGCATCCTCGGGAGGAGGCCTGAGGGACCCCACAAGGCAAAGTAAATGGTGTGGATTTAAAATCACCAAATGCAACTGTCTGATGTCAATAGAGCTAGTGCTGATACAAAAACCCCTACGCTTTCTAGACGCTTGGTAAGTACTGAATGTGAGACAGTATCGAAAGCATCAGAAAGATCTAATAAAATCAAAGCCACTTTCCCTCCCTTGTCCAGGATCCTTCAAATTTCTTCCACCACTGTAACCAAGGCTGACTGTGCTGTAGTTTTTCCTAAAACCCAACTGCACAGTGCCCAGGATTTCATTTTTTTTAACTGAGTTTTATATAGCGCAAAATTGACCTGAAGGTATCGGGTATCAGAGCGCTTTATATGAGCACCAGTTGCGTTAACATGAAGACATGTTCATTTTCTTTGTTAGACACGGGGAGATTAAGTAATTTTCCCAGAATCCCAGGATGTTGAGCGTCCTTGCCGAGACTCGAACCCTGTTCCCCAGATTTGAGGTCGACCGCCCTAGCCGTTAGGTCAATTCCTCTCCCCACTTGCATCCAGAAATTCTGAAAGTCCAGAATTGAGATGTTTTTCCAAAATCTTTGTTGGAAAAGAAAGCTAGGTTATGGGCCTATAACCTTTTATCTGTTTAGGATCCTGTGAAGGTTTTTTTCAGTAGGGGAAGAATGGCTGCTTTCTTCCAGTCAGTGGGTTAGATTCCTGTTTGAATAATGAAATTCAAAGGTATGGTAAGGTGGCCTAAGATTGATGTTAATTGAGGAGTAGATGGAGGACAGGGGTCTGATGGTGAGCCAGATTTAGTGGATTCAATAAGCTGAACCACCTTCTCTTCCGTCAGCAGGGGGAACTAAAATAAAGTTTCCTGGGGGGACTGGACATTATCTAACTCATCACTAAAGTTATTAATACTCTGGCTTGGAGTAAATTTACCAAATATTTCCTGGATCTTATTTTGGAAGAAATTAGCTATCTTATTACACTTCAACTGATCCGGTACAACAGTATTAGGAGTTTCCAGTCTAACCAATTATTTAACTGTATTAAATAACTCCTTCATTGACTTTTTCGCCGATCTGATTTTATCCTTAAAATATTTTGACTTCTTTTCAACAATCAGTCGCTTGTATTCCCATAGGAATTGTTTATAGTTGGATTTTTCTTTCTCACAATATTTGTTCCTCTATACCCTTTCTTGGCGTCTACACTTCTGTTGAAAAAGTCTCAATTCTGTTGAAAACCGTGGGGCAGTGGCCTTACTTCTACATTTTTTTAGGATTTCATGGGGAACAGTTAAGGCAACAGCAGCATTAATCCAGACCTTATAATCTGACGCTGCCATGTCCGGGTCTGGATGTACCAAAAGCTAATTGTATGCCAGGGTCACAAGAAAATTAGTTGAATCAATCTTTTTCCAGACTTTGATTTTAAGACACTACAGTGAACTTTGCCTGGATTAACTTTTTTTTAAAGGTTTTTAGAGTAAACAACATAGCTTTGTGATCTGACCACGCCAATGGTAAAAGAGATTCAATCTTCAATCCAGTATAGTTATGGTGGATCTTCTTGCTTAGTGAATATATAATTAAGCGCAGAATAAGGGGACTTTCAGGGTGGACCATTCTCAAACCTATAAATAAGTAGGAATTCAAATATCTCTTGCAAGTAGATTCCAATCCTGGAAACACTTTCAAATGTATACCTGTGGAAATCGGGAGCAGTTGTCTTTCCAGGGCGGTAATGGAAGGAAAAAACTCTTTAGTTAGTGGAAGTGCAAGGGAAAGAGTGTGTTAGTGACAGAAAAAGAAAGTTAATTATGTAAATAGTGCAAATTGTGCAATTATACAATTCACATGATACTCTTATGCAGATTGCTATATAATTTGTGCATTTTGGAGCCTTATGAAAAACTGTGCCTGTTGTAGATTTCCATGCATACTACTAGGATTCTTTGTGACTCTCATAGAGCTTGGAAAATGTACTCCAAACATATGGCAGGAGATTTACGGCTTGTACTTTCAGGACTTTTTGAACTGAGACCATTGTGAATGAGTGAGAATTATTTATTGAGCGCAGCTGCTACCAAAAATGGGGAAACATCCATTGCAACGCAGTCATTACATCGCACTGCTTTTACAACGCAACTGTTACAACGCAACTGCCATTACAACGCATGCCATTACAACGCATGCCAATACAACACGTCACTACAACGCATGCCATTAAAACGCATACATTACAACGCATGCCATTACAATGCATTATAAGGTAAGTAATGGAGATTTTATAGTTTTAGAGTGGGTATGGGTTTTGGGGTAGATGGGAATAGTAATTTTTACCCCTACGCTATCCAACACTTTCCCTACTGTTGCACTCACTGGAGTGGGAATAGTAATTTTTACCCTTACACTATCCAACACTTAACCTACTGTTTCACTCACTGGAGTGGTAATAGTATTTTTACCCCTACACTATCCAACACTTACCCTATTGTTGCCCTAAAAGTATTATGCATTGTAATGGTATGCGTTGTAATGGTACGCGTTGTAATGGAATGCGTTGTAATCATAGTTTTTAAAAATGACTGGTAATGGTATGCGTTGTAAAATCATGCGATGTAATGGTAGTTGCAATGTAAAACTGCGTTGTAAAAGCATGCGTTGTAATTGTTTGCGTTGTAATGCCATATTTTATCAAAAATGTATCCTGACTGTAGGTTTAGCCTTTTGAAAGCTAAATAGAGTATACTTGTGTGAAAAGCCAGTTTTTAAAAAAGAAACGAGTTGTGATTGGACATGGCCCTACGGTCAAAAGGCAGGGACTTCCAGCTGTTTACAGCTAGATTAGAAAAGGGTCTGTCACCCTTTCTGGCCGGAGTGATTTTTGTTATGATACCTAGTGCTTGAGAACCGTTCTTAAGTGAGATAATAGTGATATCCCTTGATTTATTTTTTGTGAGATATACAAAGGGCCGTTGTCATAAAAGACTTTTATGAGTGAAACAAAAAGGTTTAAAGGTGAGGCTCTTGTGAACAGGAGGCCAGTGGAGAGTTTGGAGGCAAGGGTAGCTCTAGGTTTAACTTGGCCGCTGCAGTTTGGATGACTTGCAGTAGGATGTTGGCCAGAGTCCCTAGTAAGTGAAAGATGCAGTAATTGATTCTGGATGTGATAAAGGCTTCTATGATGACTCTTCTGTGGGTGGTAGGGAGCAAGGACAGAATCTTACGAAGCCTGTGTAGAATGCAAAAGCATGTGGTCACCACCATACGTCTGTGAAACGTGTCAACGATTAAACCCAAGTTCCTCCGTTGGTGACTCGAGGAGGAGTGTAACCAAGGTCTGTTAGCCACCAGTCCAGAGTCCAGATATTTGCCTGTTTACTGAAGACAAGCATCTCAATTTTGTGTCCATTCGACTTGAGAGAGGTCTTGTGCCCAGTTCTAGCACTCCCTTTGCAATATTGAATAAAGAAGACTAGGCGTACTGTGTTGACCTCAAACAATGTATACAGGCGGGTTAATGTGCCTTAAACATCCAAATTCCTGAAGGGACGATCAATGGAACCACTCATGGTATCAGTTTGAGCCTGCGATTGAGGCCACATCACAATATAAAAACAGACAGCCCTGCACACTTATAACAATTAATCATGTATAATACATAGACAGTAATATTTGTTATGACTGTTTTTCAAAAAAAGATCGATGTCATCAGATGATTTTGTTTTTATCCTTTATTCGATTTTCTTAATCTTTTAAAAACGTTTTTTTGCAACCGCCAACGCGTTTCGTCCACAGACGGACTTCTTCAGGGCTTTACAATATATGTTCAAGTTCGTTCTTTCTCAAGCCAATACGTTTAGGTCAGCTGATTTAGAGTAATATTCAGGACAGTAGAGTTGTGTCCAATCAAAAGTTTATCGTGATAATTGTTTGTCCTTGCACTATTTGTAATTAAACGTATTTTCTTAGACCAATGTTTTGCGGCTTGGAGATTCAGAACAGTATAACGGGCAGTAGTATCATATTCACTCGAAGGTTTACAGTGATGATTGTCTGTCAGTGCATGCATGCATCCGACTTCAAAAGAACGTCATCGTACGAAGGTGTGGGTAGACTCCGGTGTAAATTGACATCATTATTATTCAAGATAAGACCTCTGGATGTATGAAACAGGAGTTGAACAGGTATGTGTAGTCCAATGTCTGTCAATTTGGGTGCTATCTCCTTGCATTTCACAAGATTAAGGGTAGCCAAGAGTAGCAGCTGCTTTCCCTTGCTTGCCTCGTAATACCCCTGCCAGTACAGTGCTACTCCTGACCTCGGGGGTCATGAAGGCAGTAGCAGGAACAGAGAGTAAACAGAGGCTTCCTATGGCTTTCACACCTTGCTCTTCTGTTAGCCCACAGTAGCAAATAGTACAATGTTGATGAGTTGCGTATTGGACAAAAGGCAAGTACTATGACCTCATCAGCCATCTAAGGGTGCCTGATGTAAGGTCCAGTACCCTGGCACTTGGGTCAATTAATGTCAGTGACCTTGCATGTATTTAAAAAATGTCTGCTCTCTTGTGTGCAACTGATCTTTGTTTCTAAGCACATTTTCGGATTTGGAAACCATACCTGGTACATCAACTTATACTTTTTTGCCATGATCTTTGCTGTGATGTCTTAGGTATTTTATTACCTTCTCATGTCCTTAATAAACAACTTTAATGAATTTATGAAGTCTTTTAAACTAAAAGATGTAAATACATTTTCCTTTCTTTCTTGCTGTAGTGGCAGTGTATGGTACCTATGAAGACAGCGTTGTTGACCGGATATCGGACCATGAATCCTTGCCCAGTGTATGACCGGGACAGCAAGATGGTGTTCCTCTTCTTCATGTGTGTGCGTCTGCACTACACAGAGGGTTACCAGATCCTCACTGGAAAGAATGCAGCTAAATTGTGCTTTGTCACTAGCAAGGACTCTGGTGCCACATGGAGCCAATTGACTGACCTAACCAAAAATGTCATTGGGCCTGAGATTGTGCACTGGGCAACCTTTGCAGTGGGACCTGGACATGGGATCCAGTTACAGTGTGGACGTTTGATCATCCCAGCCTATGCCTATTTCAAACATCGCAAGTGCTCCTGCCTACCCCTTCCTTGCTGTACAAAACCACATTCCCTCATCTTCTACAGCGATGACAGTGGGAGGACGTGGCACAAGGGAGGAGTGATCCAGAAACTGTCGACTGGGGAGTGCGAGGTGGCCGAGCTTGCTTGCAGTGACGGTTCATGTATGTTATACTGCAGCGCACGGACCACACAACGCTGCAGGGCAGAGGCGATCAGTCTTGACTCTGGGAGGGACTTTGGGACGTTCCACCTTAACAAGACTCTCTGTGAGCCACCGCATGGCTGCCAGGGCAGCATTGTGAGCTTTGTGCCTCCTGAGGAGTATCAGGAAATGGAAAATGATATTAAGGGAAGTGAGGCCTCTTGCATAAAGAAGCCCTTAATTCTGAAAAACACCTTATCCTGGCTTGTCTATTCCCACCCAACAAATAAGAAGGAGAGGATTGACCTGGGCATCTACCTAAACAAGTCCCCATTGACCAATGGAGGCTGGAATCATCCCTTGGTTATTCACAAGGGGCCAAGTGCATACTCAGACCTGGTAGCTATTGATGGATCTGGTTCGTTTGGGTGCCTCTTTGAGTGTGGAGCTGATGATGCCTATGAAGAAATAGCGTTTCTAATGTTTAGCATGGAAAACCTTATGGGAAGCATGTTGCGCTGTTGAACCTGTCTCTCTGCGCCAGGCAGCCCTTCCACTGATAGGTCTCCTATGAATGCTGCCAGAGGGCCACCCTCTTCTTTCAGCATTTTCAGAGTGCCTACTCCTTTCGTGGGGTTCATTAGAATTTCACTTTCATCTTTGTGATTTATTCCAACCTGTCTATTCTGCTTACCAGGTTAGGTCTCAGCAGTTGCTAATGTTGGCCATGTAAGGATATTTCTTTGTTGTTTCATTGTACTTTCAAATTTTGACAGCTTAAGAGGGGTACCGTCATTGCTTGAGGATGGTTGAGTCTCACCCTTAGATGGGTCTGGTGGCTCAGTGGACCTATGCTTCCACTCCAGGGGCCTGTGTTCGACCTCATGGTTACAGGTTCAAATCCCGGCGGGTCCACATTCAGGTCAATAAAATGAGTACCATTGAGTTGGGTAACAAGAAACATCTGTTATTTAGTGCCAAGATACCTAAGGGTGAACGTGTGCTTTCCAAATACACATGTTATAAGTAAAAACGTTTATGAAGACATCTGTTACTTGTGGATCGACCTTTGGTGTCGTAAGATAGTCTTCCTTTTAAAAATAATCTATTTTGTTCATTTTATGGAGGTATTTATAACGGGCACCTAGCCCTGGGGTGAGGTACATAGCATTAGGATAAGCAGCCGGCATGCAAGAATACATAGATGTTCAGCTTTGTTCACAATATGACTAGAGGAATAAGTGCTTTAGGATAAAGAGGGAATCCGACACACAGCAACACAGTAGCGCAAATAAGGCGATTGAAATGATACAGTCCAATATGGTACAGAAATTGTGAAACGGCTGCTTCTAAGACCTTTGCTGAATTGCAACAGTGCATAAGCAAGTCTCAGGTGCAAAGGGAAGTTGTTCCTGAGTCTTGGTCCATATGCAGAGAAAGCTTGTTGACATACATGTTTTTTTTTTGTAAATCTTCTGGATGTCTAGCCTTTCCTGAGAGATGCTTCTGGCAGTGTGAGTGCCACTGGACGCGCTGAGTTTAGAAGCAAGGAAGACCGGTTTAATCAATTGCAGTGCATTATAGACGAGGTAGAGAGAGAGAGCCAATGCAGTTCTTTTGCGGTAGGCGAGATATACTTAAACACCCTTCGACTAGCAATTAGTTTAGTGAGAAAAACAATTAATTGGAAATAGGTTAGAGTTGCAGCAGATGATTGAGCAAAGTGCTGCCTTCTGTTCTAAATCAAGTGCCTGAATGGTGGCTTTCAAGTTTTCAAGAGGGAGATAGGGTATAATTTGCTCAGTACCTGGAAGAAAGAACAGCAAATGTTCCTTTTAAGCTTATGGGAAAATTCAGAGATACAGTTCTTTTGCTCTTTGCCACTTAAAGTAATCAGTAACCTCAAGTTTCAATTAGAAGAAGCAATTGTGCATATTGTGAGACCACTCGGGAAAAGGGAGTTGCTACCCCACCAAAAAAAGCCACTTGTTCAGAAAAGCAGCTTTGTATTTGAGAGATCATACTCAAGAAGAGTGGGGCAAGGAGCAGAGCAATAGGCAGCATGCGACTCTTGTAAAGAGACTAGAGACAGTGTTAACTGAGAGACCACCTACAAATATAGGGACAAAGGAAACATAACAGTTTTGAATGAGCTAACAACAAAGCGGTGATCCGTGTCCGCAGAGGGGACTTAAACAAGAATAGTATTGCGGACAGATATTAACAAGAGAGGTCAGGATTTGATGACATAGAAAAGAATGGGAGAGGTTTTAGCCTTAGGGCTAGAGCAGTCAACCTCGAAGCTGAGGAACCGGGTTCGAGTCTCGGCAACGACACTCAACATCCTGTGATTTTGGACAAATCACTTAATCTCCCAGTGCCTAACAAAAATGAATGCGTCCTTCTGTAACGAAACTGGTGCTCATGTAAATCGCTCTGATACCCGATGTCTCGGGTCTAGTTCGCGCTATAAAAAAAAAAAATAGGTCACAAATTGTGCTGAGCAAACCAAGAATTTTGTGTATTTTTTTTATTTGTGTTTTTTGTATAGAGGTCAAAGATACTTCATGGCACAATAAATTGGACATTTTGGAGTACCAACAATTTACACTGAGAAAACAAGACAAGACCACCTGCTTTTTCTGATGCAATGAAATAGGTGTGTATGAAGTGAAATAAAGAAGCGAGAACAAAAGTGGAAACATATAAAAAAGTAATTTTTCAATGTATACTAACACAGTGAGGAGAAACGGACTGTGATCCTCAAACTTCCACTTACTGCATTCTAGATGGAATTTTCCTAATGGCCAACGATATGCAAATTATGTCAAATTAAATTCTTTCTATGTGGGTTTTCTAATTCATTTTGGATATTATAAAGACTGGATTTTACTATTTTGTAAGTTGTCAGCCTTGGCTCTGTGGCAGACAAAGTGTGAGTGACGGAGTGCATGGGGATTAAGGGCCAGGCACATGAGGCCTGAATCTCCCCATAGACATCCCTGTCCTCAGTCGCTGTTTCAAATAGAAAGTGGAAATTTGAGGGAATCGAGTGAGGTTGGGGCAAAAACATAAAGGACACAAATTAGCCATGTTCAAGGGTGTAGTATGGTCTCTTGTATACTTTAATGTGAGACTTTGCTATCTTTGTCAGTATGAATATTCTGTCTCAGAATTGCATGTCTAGTTGGAATGTTACCTGTTGCCAAGTGACATTAGACTGTAATGAGGGAACATTACAGTTAAGAGTTGAGCTGTGCCTGCTGTTGCTGGCTCCACAACCATGTTTCCACTGAATAAATTGATTCAACTTTACCTAGCCTACAGCGTCTTTACTACAAAGGGTTTATTTCAATTCAATTCAATTAAATCAATGAATTATGAAGGTCGTTGATGTATAGAATAAAAAGGAGAGGGGCCAGAACACACCCCTGCCTGACCCATCTACCAATAATGATGTCCTTTGAGACCTCCTCGCCTTTGCTGATCCTCACCCGAGCTTTCAGGTCCCTATGTAAATAAGCTAAAAAATTAACTACAACCTCATCCAACCCATATTTTAAAAGAATTGACCATAAGCGTGACCTGTTAACCTAATCAAAGGCCGAGGTAAGATCCATGAAAGCCAAGTAAATAAGAGATTTCTGGGCTATGGTATATTTTCCAATAATCAAGTTAAGGTTTAGGCACTGTTCAACTGTGCCTATTTTACTTCTAAAACCTAACTGACAGGAATTTAAAATGTGTTCTTCCTCAGCCCATTGCCTAATCTTGTTAAACAGGATTTTCAAGGTGTTATCAATCAGGGAGATCGGTCTGTAACAGCTTGGATTGGATGTATCACCTTTTTTTTAAAATTATAACGATAATACTGGTAGACCATGTGCTCGGAATCGTGACATTAGATAAATTGTTAAAAACTTTTAATAAAAGGGGCGCCCAGAACTCTGGTTTATGTTTGATGAGATCAATAGGGAGCCCGTCAGGACCAGGAGCTTTATTGCCCAAACTTTGATGAATGGCATCCTCTGCTTCTGTCAGGGATATCTGAATCTTAGAAGCAGTTTGATGGTTATATCGATACTCATTTTGCAATGGTGCTAATTAAATCCTGGAAAAGTGGACTTCCCATGCTTCATTTGCTATATTACAACTTATGGGTGTTAATGTGTGGCCCATAGACCTCATATCTTTAACTACTGCCCAAAAGCCGTTCCCATGTTTAACCTTGGCAGTGCATGCAAGATTATCCCAACGCTTATGCTCTCATCTTTCCGTAGGGTAATTGTTGCCTTATATTGTTGCATCAAAGATTTAATAAGTGCCAGGTCTCTCGGGCTCTTTATGAGGGCTTTACGGAGCTTTCTATTTGCTAGAGAGCAATCACTATTGAACCATCTCGGTCCATGGTGGGATTCCACCATGGGCCTAGATATCATTAATTTGATTCCACCACAAAGTTTATTAAAAGCATCGATTACCTCAGGGTTATGATCAATTGGAGACAAACAGGTGTCAATAAGTTGCGGGTGTTCTCTTACCATTCTAAGAAATAAGTCATTATTGTCGACGCCTCTCCAAATCAATCTTAAATTATCAGTAGAAGATACTAAATTGCTTGCCCCACACTCCTTCTCAATTTCGGTCTCGGGCAATTCTTAATGTTAATGTAATGGGATTGTGATCCCCATGGGCAGTTGGTATAACCTCGGCTTTTAACAGTCAGTCTTCTAAGGTTGGATATATGAAAACATAATCGATAATGGAAGCGCTGCCTCGGCCTCTATATGTTGGCACAGTGTACTTATCCTTATTGGGTACCGTCGCAATTTCCATAACATTAGTTAGGTTATTATTGGACAAATGATCCAATAATTCTATCCCCCTATTACATGGAGGCACGTTAATGGGGGAGTCCGTGTCCAGTAAATTTCCTCTGGAAATCCTGACGTTAAAATCACCGCCCAGGCAAATACCAGTTAGTTTACCATAAACATTTTGATTTTGTAGGGTAGCAATAAAGTTAAACAAATTGGTAAAATTCACATTTGATGAGGTGAAAAAGTCATTATTATAAACATTTATGAAACAGATAGAAGCCCCCGTGTGTAAATCAAAGCCTGGTATTTGTCATTATTAGTAGCAAGAGCCTTTGTGCTACCTCCTGCGTTGATGTTGACCCAAATTGAAAGACCGCCAAACGGCCAGCCAACCTTGGAGATAGGGACAACGATGTTAAAACAATTAAACCGTTCTAAATATAAATCCCGTGTGGCCCAAGTTTTCTGTAACATCAGTATGTCATATTTTTGGACTATCTTTATCCAGTCTGGTACATTTATTTTGGATGCCAAACCGGCGATATTCCAACTTAATATATTTAAATTTAGATTTGAATTTGGCTCAATGGCAGGGATAGCTGGATTGGTCACAAAAGTGTGGTGACCTGAGGACACAAGCGTGTTAGATATAAAGGTGGGCTCATCAAATGTCAGAGAGGGAGCCAATCAGTCCTGATTGTCTAGATCAGACAAAGGGGAGAACCTATTGTGCATGTTTAAACATGAAAGAATCCTTGGCTTTAGACCCCGGAAATGGCTTATAAAAATAGCCTAGCGGCAATGACCAAATCTGGGTTGATTTGGCAATGTTTGACTCCAGTTGCATCAGCAAAGATCTTACCAATAACGGGTTTCAGAAATTAATGACAATACAGTCTCCCTCAACATTCTTTGTGGATGAGCCAACCCACCCAACTGTGCATACCATAATGATGTTCATGATGTGTGCCGCCCGAAACCCCCTGTGTTTTACAAGCCAGTCCACACTATTGTTTCGCAGTTGGACCCATGTCTCAACCTGTTTTTTTCTAAGAGGTGGTACCCACGCAAGGACCAAAACTTAACGACATGCTGCCGGGGGTAAACATAGTACCTCCCTGCTGGCCTCTGGAGTTTCCATGCTCAAGGGGATTAAAACGCCCTCGCGTTGTGTTCCCCCCCCTAAATTTGCTCTTTTTGGGACATTCCGTGACATAGCACTAGAGGCTGATGGCATATGTGGAGTTATAGCAGGGAGACTGCTAACAATACCAACAGTAAGTGGGTTATTCTTAAAGGTGGATTTTAATAGGAAACATTCCGTAACTTTACTGCAGGTATCACAAGTACTGGTGGATGGAATAAGTGTTGGTACATGCGGCTGTGGATTAGAAGTAAACACATCGCTGGTTAACAAATTTGAATTCGCCCCATCGGAAGTGACAGGCTTGGGAGTTCTGACTTATGAACTTATTCTGTCAAGGTTTCCAAGCAGTCTAAACCTTTTCACAATGTGGAAACATTTTTATCAATTAAATCTTTAACACGCTCACATACAGTGTTCTCAATAATGTCACTAAAGGTATCGCCAGGTTTGCTGCAAGTGGAAGGGGTGATTACGTCGTCGTTCTGAGTGAAAATAGTTCTGCTTGATGCCTTAGTAGAGGCAGACTCGACAGTAGACTCAACGATATCAGCAATATCCGCATTTACGGTGAGTGGAGGACCTTGTATCCAAGGAGCCGAGGGCAGTGCAGGATAAATGAACACGAGGGTGTTGTTTCCTTTTTGAACAAGTAGGTTTTGCCTTCTTCCTTTAGCGTTTGGCCCCGGAGGCTACGGAAGTTGTAGTTGTAGTTGGATCCAAATTTACTGGGGAATTAACAGCACTTTCTCCACTACAAGAAGCGTTAGGTAAGTTCTCATTATTACCGCTAAGACCTGAGGCGGTGGAAGGCAGTAGGGTGCTCAAAGCTATAGGCCGCACACTGGGAGTTGATGGAGAAGCCACTGGGTCAATTGGAGCCGCCCCTGTCATAAGGCCAGACTGTGTTGTCACAATTCCCAGTGACAAACGCCTTTCCGTTAGCTCAATCTCGTTGGCGACTATGCTGACTGCCCTTTCCAACATACTGTCTAGAACTTGTTGGGGGGACGGGGGCAAAGCATCCCGGTACGTTTCCCCATGATGAATTATATGATAGCAATTACAACTTTGACATGGGGTTTTAATGAATGGCAAGTGAAAGAGGGGCGGCCCAGCCCAGCCACGTCCTGGCGTGGAGGGGCGCAGATGGGCCCGCCCTTGGCCCGGGCTTTGCCCGGGTGCGGCCCCGACACGCCTGTGCGTGTCCCGTACTGTGGAAGCCCCTGATGGGTTTTGTAGGTACCTCCTGGCGCAGCTGGTCCCGTGATGTCGGCGGCAAGCGGTGAGCCGCTAGGGAGGCTGGGAGATGTGGTCCTCCCCCTCCTCTCCTCCCTGGTATACTGTTGTCTCTGCTGGCCCCCTAGCGAGAGGCAAACGGGCAGCAAGGCAACAAGAGAGCAAAAAGTAAAAAGGGCTTCGCGCGCTGCGGGAGCCCCGATGGGTTTTGTAGGCGCCTCCTGGCGCAGCTGGTCTAGTGACGTCGCCGGCAAGTGCTGAGCCGCTAGGGAGGCTGGGAGATGTAGTCCTCTCCTCCTCTCCTCCCTGGTACCTTGTTGGCTGTCCTGGCCCCAAAGCGAGAGGCAAACGGGCCGCATGGCAGCAAGAGAGCAAAAAGTCAAAAGGGCTTCTCAAAAGTCAGCCATATTTAGATATCAATATCTTCTACCGGCACAGATTGTTCCTTTTTTTTGCAAATTCTTTTTATTTGCATTTTGTTGTCTCCAGGTTACAGATAACTTAATTGACTGTTAAAAGTGCACATAAGAGTTTGTACATGCAATTTAGCGTATTGTCATTTCAGCTGCAAACATTATCAACATTTATTGCTGTACTGTTACACCTCATGCTCCAAAGAAAGGGTGCGTTATGATAAAAAATCTGACTACATTGTGTACATCACCTGTGGCACTTATCACCTATTAATGGTACTAGAAGATACATCATATTGCATCGCAATGTGGGACATCATTTTTAACGGAGATGAGTTCAACTGGGATACACTGTATAGGAGGATCTGCTTTGCGCTGGATGTAGGCGAGCTTTGTAATTCGCTTTAGCATCTAGTCATTATAGGCCTGGGCCCAGAAGGGATTGAACGGAGTGGAAACAAGGATTGATATTTATGTTTGTCCCGCGTCCGCACCCTGTGAGCTAGGCGTCATTGGGGGATCATCCCGTGTGCTACTTGGGCACGTTTCCTACTGCGAGATTTGAGAGAGGAGTGGAGTGGTCTGTGTAGGTTGCGTATTTGACACCTCTTGTTTGAAGGCGTGTAGTAGTGTTGCCCACTGCATAGATATGTGGTGCTTTCGAGTGCCCTGGACTTCTTCGAGTCTTGGGGCATCCTCCTCTGATGCCCCCCATTTACTGACTGCTCCACTCCAGGCCTCTAGCAGGGGACCCGCTGGGGTCCTCCAGTGCATGGCTATACTTCGCTTGGCTAGTAGGAGGGCTAGGGATGCAGATGTGGTGATGTCAGTGAGTCCTGTCACCTCATGTAGTGTGGTGTGTATCACGTTCCAGTTGGTCCGGAGTGTTCGGAAGCTGCAGAACATATGGCGAAAGGACACACTTGGTTCTGAGCATTTAGAGCATATGAATTGTGTGTCCGGGTAATAGCATTGAAGGGTTACCGGTGTTAAGTATGCACGGTGTAGTATAAGGTATTGTATGTTTTTGAAGCAGTAATTACATGATACTTTTTGGGGGAATTCCAGTGCTTGTTCCTATTCTTTGTCAAGGAGTGACCGCTCCGTTTCCCATTTTTTTAAGATGAGTGAGCGTGACCGTGCCCAGCGTTCGGATTGCCTAATACAACCATGTCACTATATGACGGCTGGGGCCCATCTGTAATATTGCGTGTAGGACGGGGTGCGTGGGTGGCTCAGTGTCTATTGTGTGCCAGACGCAGCGACATTCTGCCACCAGTTGCCTATGTATGAGAACCTGCCCCCTTGGAAGATCCGTGTCAGGTATTAGTTCTGCAAATGATAGTAGCTGACCGTTTACAAACAGGGAGCCTGCTTCTGTGATTGAGTGTTCTATCCATGTGTGCAGGGCTCGTTCTGTGTAGTGATTACAGCCCCTGGGAAGACCTACCAAAGGCAGTAGGGGGGAGTACAAAGGGGCTGCGCGTGCCATCCGATATACACGTTTCATGCAGGTTTACGCTATTGTTAACTGCAACGGGCTGCTTAACGTGGGTTTAGCCCCTGGCATCAGCATGCGGCGAATTGCTGGGACAGAGATTGGCCCTGTGTTTGTGTGAGTCTCTCCTAGTGCGTGTCCCGCTGTGCACCGTGACATCCACTGCAGCTGGGCCGCTAGGAAGTATGCCTCAAAGGAGGGGGCTCCCAGTCCCCCTTGGTCCTTTGGTAATTGTAGTTTGGTCGGGCTACCAGTCTGCGGCCCCCCGCCCAAATGAGAGTGCCAAGGAGAGTGTTTAATTCCTGGAAGAAAGAGTGGGGGGAACCGCTGGGAGACTGGGAGATTAGTTAAGAAATGGAGCAGTCTTGGGACTACGATCATTTTAGCCACCACGATTTTCCCGATGGGGGCTAGAGGGAGAGTTTTCGAGAAGTTGACCGAGGACCGTATGCCTGTTAGCGCTTTACAGTGGTTTCCCTCATATATGTCTTGTGGCGTATGGTACAGGCGCACACCTTGGTAGCGCGTTGCTTGAGCACTCCACGTTATGTCCGTTGCTCCCGCTTGCACCGGCTGGAAAGGGAGAGTGCTGGATAATGGGTATATTGTAGATTTGGCCCAATTGACTTTTAGGCCTGCTACGGTCTCAAAGTCCACCAAAGTAGTGATGATCGGGGTGAGGTTTGAAGTGATGTCTCGGACATAAATAAGCAAATCGTCTGCGTACAGTGATACAGCATGTGTAGTATCCGCTATTGGGATTCCCCATTGCTCGCCCTCTCTGCTAAACCGGATCGCCAGTGGTTCCATCGCAATGGCAAATAGTAGCGGGGAGAGCGGGCAGCCCTGTCTTGTGCCTCCTAATATCAGTAATGAGGACGATATTTGGTGCCCAAGCTTTACTCTGGAGGTCAGCCTAGTGTATATGAGCTTAGTGTAGGCCAGTAGGCGGGGTCCTATTCCCATCCGCTGAATAACCCTAAAGAGGTATGGCCACAATAATGTATTTAAGGCCTTCTCCAGGTCCAGGTCCAGGTCCAGGACCAGGCACGCCGCAAAGGGGAATCGGTTTTGGACCTGATCCTGTACACGGGACGGCCGCCGGATATTATAGGAAGTGTTCCTCCCCGGTACGAACCCACACTGTTCCGGGTGTATTATCATTGGAAGAATTGTAGAATATCGATCTGCTAATATTTTCCATACATTTTATAGTCTGTGGGCAGCAGGGCTATGGGACGGTATGATCCTAAGTGATAGGGGTCCCTGTCTGATTTTAGAAATTAGACTAATATTGATTTGTGCATAGATTGCGGTAATTTGCCCTCCTTCAGTGCCACTTTGTATAATTCTACCAGTCGGGGAACTAGCTGGATCGAAAAGGTGCAAAAGAACTTCAGCGGTAGGCCGTCCAGACCTGGTGCCTTGTGTGTAGCCAGGGTCTGTATTGCTTGCGTGACTTCTGTTACGTTTATGCGCTCATCTACGGCGTTTCGGTGCATGTCCAGGAACCCATCTAGCGTCTCTTGGGCTACTGGATCAGGGGCAGGGTATAGAAGCGAGTAATATTCCTTAAACGCTTTCATTATGGAGGCTCGGGAGTGAACTAGGGCTCCTGCTATAGTATGTATTACAGTGATGGGTTGCAAGGTGGTGTCTTGTTTCACGAGCCAAGCCAGCAGCGCCCCTGCTCTGTTACCTTCCTTGTGTACCCTAGTCACACGTGCTCTAAAGTTATATCTGCGGAGGTCTGCGAGAAATCGCGTGCGCAGTTTTCGCTTCTGCTACCTGGGCCGGCGTGGCTTCATTTCTATCTGCCGCCTGCGTCAGTGTGGCCAATGTGCGTTCTTTTTCCACTCTGCGTCTCTCTAAGGTTCTACGTACTCCTGAGATGTGTTGGATACATGGGCCCCTTATTACTACTTTAAATGCATTCCATTCTGCTGCTCGGGTGGTTGCTGTGTGAGTATTTTTGCCGAAGTAGTTTTGTATATGTGTTGCTTGTGTTTGTTTAAACACCGGATCCTTAGACATTCACCTGGCAGGCGCCATGTGGGAACCGGCAGCGTGGGCGGTCGCCTTGCTAGGGTGCTCGTATGGTCATCCTGGTCCGATGAGACCCGGCCCAGGTACTCAGAGTCCTGCCCTTTGAGAAGTAGGGGGAGGGAGCATAAGAAGCAATCTAGGCGGACTCTGCGATCATGCGGTATCGAGTGGCAGATTGTTCCTTATCTTAACATAAAGTTTACTGTGCATTATTCCGGACACTCTTGTAATATGGCGGTGGTCACAAGCCGTATTAAGATATGCTAAGAGGCTGTTGGCTGGTAACGTTGTGAGATGAACAACAACATTTGTGTTGGAAGTGGCAAGGGTATGTTTGAGACACACAACTCTCCAGCCTTGTGCAGTATCGAGACTGAATTTATATTTTACGGGTTTTAACATTGACTGTATTTAAGTACCGAGCATCAAGAGTTTATTAATTATGTTTAGTAAAAATGGATGGTTGCAATTGCTATAATGGTTACTGAAAACAACATTTTGGTAATTGTGGGTTTGTGCTAACCTTGGTTACCTAGTAGGCAAAGACTCATGGGAAATATATTTTTGAATGGCACCATGAGTATGATCCTGCCCTGCAAATGAAGTGTAAAGCTTTGAAATGTATTGAGATACACAGTAAACAAAGAAGGATTTCCAGTGCACAGCAATAATTTTAGACATCATTTGGGGTTATTAAACAATCGCCCAAAATGTTAGTGAATTGATAGAATAAGTACTTTGAAAACTCAAATATCTAACTAAAAATACAAACCTTCTTAAAGTGTTTATTAATTGAATTAAAAAGTATCGAAGAATGGCAATAGTTTCACCACCTGTGCATCTCTCTAACCATTCGATTTATCAATCTGGTGCAGGAGTGGGGTCATTACAGAATAAAAGGGGCTGCATTGTGTACATTTATTTACGAGTTGTTATACAGTAGTGCTACCACATCATTTTCAGAAACCATATACGATTGGGAACAGGCAAATGTGACCAGAAACACATGCTCATGCCACAGTTGTGATAGTATCTAGGCCACTTTAAAAATACTTTCGGTGGCTGCAGCTATTTCCACGTGAATCTTGACGCAGTTGCCTTACATAATCCATGATCTGTTACTCAGTTTGCCGATTCTGACAAAGTAATTCTAGTCTGCTGCAAAAACAGCAAGGTGATGGATGGAATGCTTGAATTAATCTCAGCTACTGGCGGGATCGCTCTGGACCGCATTCCAGACCATCTTTCTTTGCCCACTGGGCCGTTCCAGACAGAGACCCACCATACGCAAATCAGTCTCGGTCCTGCTTCAGTAGGAACAGTGCAGTGAAAAATGCCGGGCCAGGTCCCTTCCATATGGGAACACAAGCAACACCCTGAAATATTTCTACCTGGTATCCTCAGTGAGGTAAAGATTGAGTCCAATGGCACAGTGAGTATGGGACACGTGCCTGGGCATACCCATCACACTTTGTAGGTTTACGGAAAAAGACAACAAGGTGCTGGAAGGAATACCTGAATTGATCTCAACCACTGGCGATTGCACTGGGCCACATTCGAGATCATCATTTTTCACTCACTGTGCTATTCTAGACAGAGACAAGCCTTATGCAAATCAGTCTTAGTCCTGCTCCAGTAGGAGCAGTCCAGCCCGAGCTACCAGGCCAGGTTCCCTCCAGGTGGGGAAACAAGCAAACCCTGCCGGTTTTAGTAAGAATTAAATGCAAAGCCATAACATTTGATGTAAAAAGGAGAGAGGAAGAAAGAGCCATTTAGTGGCTGGATTGCACAAAGTGAAACTAGGATGAATCCTGATTTCCTCTCTTGATAAAATTGTGTGATCCAGTGGGTAATAAAATTGGATAATTATTCAGGGTGGGCGATTGCTCACCTGAAGGAATAATCACAACTTTTGTCAGGATGAACTCTCAAAGTCACTAAATTAACTGACTCCAGCCCCCTGGTAGCTTTGGCACAGAGCAGACAGGCTTATCCTAAGACACCAAGGCACTAATAGACAGGGCGTAGCTTCATGGGGTGTTTGGGGTGTTACACCCCCCCTAATAAATGTCTTTTATAGAAAGTAGTTGGGTACAGGGGCTTTCAGCCGGGTATGGTGAGTTGTCTTACAGATTTCACAAGGAATTTTTACATAAACACAGACAAAAATTGCTCACACACTCGCAATCTCTGCTGTAAAAGTCTTCAAAAATGCTAGCTATTTAAAAAAATTGTGTTTTCTCTCACTTAGTACCCCTACCAATTCAAATGTCTCTCTTTTCACTGCCCCTTAATTCCCTCTCATTTGCCCTGCTTGTAATAGAATGTATTTTGACTATATATGCCAGCTTGAATGTTGGAAAATCTGAAACTCACCGCATACCCTCCGCCTCCCCTCCAGTCTTACTGACCAAGCTATGGCCCTGCTGATAGAGTTACAATTCCTAACAAATACAAATTCCAAACTGAATTAGAAAAATAGAGTATAATGCAATAAACAAAATGAACACCAAAGCAGCAAAAATACAATAAGGGTTACTGGAGACAAGACTTTTTACTGCACCCGGCTACCCCTGCCCGAGGAGAAGAGGACCACAGGTGTCCTCACGTCTCTGAGCATTGTGGGACCTGAGCCTCATTGTTGGTTCAGCTGGACTCGTCTCCCAGTCCCAGCTTTTTGACCGGACTGATCGTCATTGACTTCAACGTGGCACGTGAAGCTGTACTGCACCTCTGCAGCCGGCCGCCCTAGTGCCACCCAAGGTGACCTGCTGATGCTGCCTTGGACCCTGCCCCATACTCACCTTAAGTCTGGGAGGTTGATCTTGTAAATCGCTGTACAGTACCTGTTTGCAGAATATGCTTTTCCTCCAAAGGATAACATTACCACTTCAGAAATTGCACTAAGTGTTGATTTTACAAAACTGTCAAAATTCCTAAAACGGATTACTTACCTGATTTTGATGATCTTGATGCCTAAAGTTATATAAAGATACATGCTATTTTCATAAATGAGTGTGGATCTCTTTATTGATTAATGTGTATCATTTATTGAAAGTGTTTATGCAACACATGCCTGACACTCCTCTCTGATAAGCCTAAGGCTGCTCGACTACACTACCCCCTAAGAGAGCACCTTAGGATTGCTAAACCAAGCCCTTGTCCACTTATAAGGGCTACCTGGACTATTTGCACAGTATACCTCTTTTTGGTATACTATATAAAGAGGCAGCTTCCAGAACTCTTCCATTCTTATGCAGGTCTAAAAAGTGCTCTTAGGATGGTACCTTGGGATGCAACATTTATGCCTTCCACCAGCTAGTGGGTGGGGTTGATTCCTGGGCACTCCCTTACCAATGGAGTAAAAGTTAACAGGGACAACCCTATCAAGTTTTTCAATAGTTCCTGTTTTCCTTTCTGCAAAGATGCCCAAATTGGCATGTGCCAGCGCATTTTCAAGATGATGAAAGTTTTCGGCTACATTAAACCTGGGCTCTAAAGGCAGGGTGTATGTGTGGGCATGTCATAGGGAACTCACCAGTGTCCTCCCACATCTAACACTAAACTTCAGTTCGAAGCAAGCCCTGGACCCACAGAAAACCAGTAGAGAAAAGTCTTGTGAAACAAAGCAGGGTCCCTCAATGCCCAGATAAGAAATATACAATAATTGTTCTCTGGTCCCATTTGATCCCTTCAGAGCACAAGCGTTTTACATCTGCTTCAGACAGACCTGTCAGACTGCACTTGAAACTGGTGTGCAAAACGAATGCCCACAGCCCCCTTCCTGAGTATTCTTTTGAGGTCAGAAGAGTAATCCCTGCAGTGATGGCTGGTGAAGATTAAGAGTGGTGAGGCTGAGGCTAGGCGGAGAGGGGTATTGGTGGTAAATGGACATCGTGGGTTCACGTTAGGGGGGCAGTGCATTTTTTGGGAGGCCAGTCGCCATATCCTGTGCAAATCCTTTTTTTAAAAGCAATGAGATAAAGTGGTGCATTTTTCAGCACCAAGTTAAGGCCTACTTGTTCCACAGAAGAATAGATTGGTTACATTTTACATATCCACACTCAATATCATGCACAAAGGCAACTTGCATGAACGAAAAACACACAGTGCTAAAATATATTCATGCCTCGCTTAAAATGTTTTTCCTATCTGTAGTGCTTGTCTGTTTTTTTTCTGAATCATCTGGTCAAAGCTGAGTAGACAGTAGGTGAGGAAAATATTCATATCAATCTTCGCTGCCGTGCGTCAAAAGAAAACGGCAGGGATATGCCGTATCTACAAGATACAGTGCATTCCTGTCCTTCTCCCCAGCGCCGGCGCACAAACAGCAGCTGTGTGCCAACGCAGACACAGTGGTGCGAGGCTGCTTGTGTTGCAGTAATGATTGTTGTTGTGCAGGAAGGGACACGTTCCTGCACAAAAAAACTCATTAATGGCGTTTTACTCCTTCTATGTATGCTGCTATTCCCTGACATGACACTGAAAGGTTGTCCGGTATTTAGCGTCATGAGCATGTTCAGTGCCTGTCTGTGTCTACGCATTCTGCTTTTGTGTTCATTCAACATTAAAAACATAAAACCAAACAAAAGGCACCAAAATGCAAACGAAAGGACTGGATTAACTAGTACACCGGTGTAAGAGACAAGACACTGTGAACATCAGAGCCTCCCTGCTGTCTCATTTTCTGCAACCACAGCAGTGCAGAAGTCAAACTTCTTCCCGCCCAGGGCAATACCCAATCAAAGGCTGGCCCTGATAGACCTTTTACTGGGGTGTTTGTGGATTTCTAGAATTGTGCCTACACCACTTTTTGTTTAGACCCAATAAACTCACATACTGTTGGCATCAGCATAGTCCCTCAGAGTGCACCGTGGAGGGGCTAACACGCAACGTATCCTACTGTTCTTCCATCAGGTGCATATATAAATGCTGTATTAAGCACACTCTGTTATACTCACATACCTCTATCAACATTGGACAACATACCAGCAGCATCAGCTTCACCCTAACAGGACCAGGCTGCTTGTCAGGGCCTTTCAACTCTTCCCTCATAGGTCACACTACAACCATCATTTGTAAACAGAAGCCAGCTCTGTACAATCAACTAAAGCTGTCTTTCTGTCTTTATTTCAGGCCCAAGCAGGCTCGAAGACTTTTTAGGTCTTGCTGAGTCAGCGCGCATGCGCTGCTCGGAGAGACATTTAGTATGTGAGTTTTGAAAGTGTTGCTGGCTGGCGACAAGCTTGCATTATGTACAGCCGCGATCACTCACTTTCGCGCATGCAGTCTACTTTCGCGTTTCTTGTTTTCTTTCATGTGATGTTACCCTCAACTGTCTTTCTGTTATTCATGCATTTGTTCACTTGCCTTCTTTTCCTTTGCCCCCTTTCTCTTCCTCTCTTTCATTATTTTTTATGTCTGAGTTATACCTTCCCTTCTCACTTAATTTCCCCTTTGAGCTCCCCATCCCACATCTATTACTTACTCGCCTGCCTTTCCTCTCCACCAGACCCTCTCTCATTTTATGTTCCCTCTGTTTTATCTTTTCTGTTTCCTTCCAATAGCCCGATTACTCCGTCCACCCTCCTTCCTTTCTACCGTACCTCAAATCCACTCTTCCTTTCCCTCTTCCATCTCCCCTTTGTTACTTGTTTCATCTCTACATTCATCTCATGGAGCTCTTTATCGATAATGACCGTTTTAAAACTTCCCTTGCTCTCTCTCCGTCCTTCTGTGGTTCAAACCCTCTTCCATCCCACATTTCTTAATTTCTTCTGTCTTTTTTTCAATGTGAGTTGTTGCTTGCATTCCGTCACCCCTTTTGATCTAATTAATTTTAGATCTATTTCACTTCACCTAGGTTATATCTTATTAATTATACAGCTGCGCGTGCCCCATCTCCCTCTGCTTTTTAAAGCCCCTCAATTTTTTAATATCCTGCAGTTCCCCCGCGTAGTGGACCAGCATCCCTGCCTCCGCCACGGGACGCTGTGTCAGTCAGAGTAGTTCTCGAAGTTGAGGCGCGAGGGTAGGCGGGACTTTCGGGTCCCACCTCCCTGTCCTCCCCACACGCACTTGATTTATTCACATACAGTTAAACTCCCTTAGCGTAATGCTATTATCCCCAACAGTTCAACAGCAGTGGGAAAAACAAACAATACCCCCCAAGCAATGTAAGGCAACGCGAGCAGCACGATTTATCAACATCTGCGGGAGGTTTGGCAGAGGACTCGCAGAGGAAGGATGTGCCAAATGCTGCGCGATAATCTGCGATGACATGTGCTGGCTGAACTGTAGGCCTGAACCAGAATGACACTTCCTAGCTAAACTATACGGAGGTGCTACACAGGCTGAATAGTACAGTTGACCCAGGAGAGCACGTGCCTCGCTGTAAGGCATGAACAATATGACACGTGACATCGGAATAGTCAGGCAACACAAATTTAACTCACCTCTGAACCTATCCCAATGGTGGGGTTTTGTCCCTTGTCCTTCGAGTTCAGGGGGAGGACGTGCAATGGGAAATTGTACGTGGCTGAAAAGGGACCGTCGGTACTGGGCTGGAAGGATCAAGGAGCCCTGGGAATGAAGTTGAACCCAGGAGGACACACGCAAGTCCTCATGACAGAAGAGGGACCAGAGTATGCAGCACAGCGATGGAAGGAAGAGTTTCCGGAAGTCTTCAGAGAGTCCATAGGACGCATGGCGAAGTTCACGCATAGGATCCAATTGAGAGAAGGGGCCCAACCGGTGTCTCACAAAGCACGGAACATACCATTCAGGACCAGGACGGCTGTACAGGAAGAGTTGCAGAGGCTAGAAGATAACGGCGTGATAGAAGCGATCGACAACGCGGAATGGCTGGCGCCCTTGGTGGTGGCGCAGAAGCCAAATGGTAAAGTGAGGTTGTGCGTCGACTTAAGAGAACTGAACAAAAACATCGTGGTGGATAAGTTCCCCCTTCCCAGGATCAACAGAATGCTGGCAAAAACCCAAGGAGCAAAATGGTTCTCCACGATCGACCTGACATCAGCTTACCACCAGATTGCTTTGCATCAATCCTGCAACCACCTGACGTCATTTATCACGCCATTCGGATGCTACAAATTCTTAAGGATGCCCTTCGGACTAGCCTCCGCGGCCGCTGTGTTTCAAAAATTAATGCACAGGTTGTTCCACAAGAAAGAAGGAATACAATATTTCCAGGACGACATATTGGTGATGGGAACATCCAGGGAGGACCATAATGTGAAATTAAAGGAGGTACTCACCATACTGATGCAAAACTGACTCACCGCCCAATGGGACAAATGAGTGGGCAAAGTCACGTATTTGGGGCACGAGATAAGTCAACATGGCATTGAACCCAAAGCATCCAATGTCACAGCAATCAGAGATGCTCCCACACCCAAGAACAGCGAAGACATCAGGACCTTCTTGGGGATGGCAGAGTTTTATAGTAAGTTTGTTCCACACTTTGCGTCCAAGACCCATAACATGCGTTTACTTTTGAAGGACAAATCTGCATTCCAGTGGACGGAAAGGGAACAACAGGAGTTCGAGGACATGAAACACAACATCAGCGACGCTATGCCTATACACGGATTCAACCCCGAAGCGCAGACCATACTAACCACGGATGCCAGCGATCGAGGTTTAGGGGCAGTGCTCACGCAACAATCCACAGCGGGAGTGACCACCACAATCAGCTTCGCCTCCAGAGCATTGGCCCCCAATGAACACAAATTCAGTGTCATTGAAAAAGAGATGCTAGCAGCTGTGTGGGCAATAGAGAGATTCCGGCAGTTCCTGTGGGGAGGAAAGTTCCTCCTGCGCATGGACCACAAACCCTTGGTGAAGGTCCTCACGTCAAGCGGGCATGAACATGCCACTCCACGGATTGCAAAAATGACCCTGAGACTCCTTGACTATGTGTATACTGTGGAGTACCTACCAGGACACAAGAACAAGGTAGCAGACTTTTTGAGTAGAGCTGCATCCAAAGAGAGTGCGGAAGACCAAGGAGAAGGAGGATGGGAGGAGTACGCAGTTGCCCTCACGGGGGACCCGGAAAGAGCCATATGCGCCCTGGAATGGGAAAATGAATATGACAAAGACGTGAGACTAAACGCAGTAAAAGCATATGTGACGAATGGATGGCCGGACAAGAGATTTTTGGAGGAGGAATTAAAACAGTACTGGGAAATCCGGGAAGAACTGTCGATAGGGGACAAACCCTGGTTCTTGTTAAGGGGTACCAAAGTAATCCCTCCCTACTCCCTGAGGAATCACATCGTAGCCATCACACATGAAGGACATTTGGGTATCGTAAAAACCAAATGGAGGGCAAAGGAAGACTACTGGTGGCCCGGGATGGACGTGATGAAAGAGAGGCATGTAAGGGCGTGCGAGCAGTGTTGCAATGCGGACAAGACCCAGAAGTTATTACGGCCGCCCCTAGGTAGATATGACGTTCCGGAAAACCCATGGGAGGAAATTTCCATAGACATTCTGGGACCCATACAAAATGCTCAAGGTACGCAGAAATATATCACGGTTGTCATAGACCGGTACTCCAAGTGGCCAGAGATCGACGTGACGGAAAACACAGAAACGGACACAATATTGGCCTTCTTAACAGACCTCTTTATAAGAGAGGGAATCCCCAAAGGAATATTGAGCGACAATGGCCCGCAGTTCACATCATCTAAATGGGAAGCCTTCATGGAAAGGAATGGCATTGCTGTGAGACATACACCAATATATCACCCGGCAGGAAATGGATTAGCGGAGAGATTTATCCGGGTGATCATGGGATCGGTCCAGGCGGCGATCAACCAAGGCCTGAACTGGGAGAAAGAACTGAAAAGACTGATGTGGGCGTATCGGATTACCCCTACCACCACAGGATACAGTCCATTCAGAATACTGCGAGAAAGAGAGCCCTTCACGAAGGACAATGTGGCATGGAAACGTCTCACGGTGCAAAGCCACTGGTCTCCGGCAGTAGTGCGCAAGTACTTAGAGAGAGCTCAGGCAGTGTACACAGAGCACTATGACGCCCAACATACCACCAAAGAGGTCACATTAGAGAAGGGCGAATGGGTGAGGATCAAGCTGCCCATCCAGAAGAAGAAAGGAGACAGTAAATTCACACCCCCGCTTCAAGTGATGGAACCATATTCCAGGTCAGCGCTCCTCAGCGACGGGAAAATATGGTCTCAAGATCGCATGGCAAGATGTAACTCAGCAGGGTTGAGTAGCACCACAGAGGAGACAGATAGCACCTCACCGAGGAGAGGTAACTCGGAGAGACCCAAGGAGGAGGGGAGCGACCCACCACCGAGAACAGTGCAAGGGGAGAGAGAGGAGACGAGAGAACAGGTGACCAGCACCCAAGAGGGAACAGATCCGGAGAGCAGAAGGGAAGCAGGACGCATGGACGGTGGGGAAGCACCTAAACTGGGACATACTGATGCCACCCCGAGCAAGTGAGGTTTCAGAGATTGTACACGGTGTGGCAGAAGAGTCAATCTGCCCAGGAGGTTTGGAGAGTTCGTTATGGACAGCAAGTAAGGCTGTACCATTTCTTTGGGTTGTTGTAAAAGGGGGGAGATGTGGTGTAGCAGTCTAGTCGTCCACGCGCAATGCGTGTGATGTAGGCGGAAGTCCGGCGGCGGCCATTATCGGTGATTTGGCGCCATGATTCCGAATGAAACAGAACACCGCTCCGGCGCTCCCGAGAGAATATAAATAAATAATTATAGTGGCTACTTACCTGGGGGTATATCAACAACAACCGGCGATAATTATCTCTAAGCGCACTTAGCGCTAGGATAATTATCGCCGGCTAGCGTGAATTTTTATCGCTGAGATAGCGTGCTATTAGCAACGCTTATCTCAATAGCGATAAAAATCCTCACGTTAACAGGCTAACATGAGATTATCGCTGGAAACCCAGCGATAATCTCACGTTACCTTGTTGATAGGGACAGGCAAACTTAGCCATGATATCCTCCTTCCATAGGATATCATGGCTAAGTCAGAAAAATACCAGACGTAACAAAGCAGCGTTAACCGCGGTTAGCGCTGCTTTTTTTGTCTCTAACAGGGTTAGCGACATTCTTGATAATAGGAGAAATGTCGCTTAGCGACATTTCTCCTATTATTTTACTCTGGAACGCCCCCTTTGCATCTCATTAGAGATGCAAGGGGAAGCGTAGAGTAAAAGGGTGCTAACATGCAAATTTGCATGTTAGCACCCTGTTGTTGATAGGGTGCTAGTTTTATCTCTCCTTTTTTGGCTTTTAAAGCCAAAAAAGCAGAGATAAAGCCCTTGTTGATGTGTCCCTTGGTGTGCAGAGCTTCATTGGTGCCCACCCCTAACACTAACTACCAACATTATAGAAACAGAGGGGGGGGGGCTTAGAAAGGGAGGGATCCATACAAGCAAAACTGTTGTGTCCTGAGTTGACATTTGTGTGTTAAGCTCTACAACTGACCATGTGGGACTGGTACCACCTGAACTGTACGCAGACCACAAGTCCTAAACAAGCATTGAAAATGCAATAGGTCTCGCCTTTGGTTAAGTTAAAGCCATTTGCTTTGCTAATGGTATTGTATAGCAAAGCAAATGGCTTTAACTTAATGAAAGGCGAGACCTATTGCATTTTTAATGCTTGTTACATTTGGTTTTGGATCTGCAAAAAATGTGTGCTCCTTTTTAGCCACCAGGTTCTTCCTAAAAGCTGCTGAAACGGGTGCTCGCGGAGCCCTATTACTGGTGAAAAAAGGTTAAGTCAGAGTAAGAACATGATGGGAATCCCCCGCAATTTAAAGTTTTAGAATGCAGATTAGCCACAAACTCTATGAAAGGTAGTGTTTGCATTTGAAGATTTGGCACCTTAGAGGTGCTTTCTGGAAAGAATTAATTATAGTTGACAATATTGAGGCCTCCAATATCTACCTGAAGCCCATTTACAGGACTCAGGCTGCCTCACTGCAGGTGCTACCCTGCCTTCCCACCGCCTCCGCTTGTGATGAGCTCTGGCTGCTGCCAGAACAGTCCCCCCTGGTACCTTTCGTTGTGCCTGACACCCCCTTATAAGGTCTTATCAGGTAGTCGGCACCCTACGTGAAGCCCCTGTCAGGCAGGCAGTACCCTCTGTGAGTCCCCGAGCAGACAGTCAAAACTCCATGTAAAGCTCCTACTAGCCCCTAGCAGGCAGTCAGTCAGGACCCCATGTGGAGCCCCTAGAAGACAGTCAGCAGCTGGCAATAAGTGAGCATGACATGAGAAGCCCCTAGCAGGCAGTATGCGGTCCCTGAGAAGCCCCTATCAGGCAGTATGCAGCCCCTGAGAAGGCCCTAGCAGGCAGTATGCAGCCCATGAGAAGCCCCTAGCAGGCAGTATGCAGCCCATGAGAAGCCCCTAGCAGGCAGAAAGTACCACATAAGAAGTCCCTGGCAGGCAGAATGTACCATATGAGAATCCCCTAGCATGCAGAATTTACCACATGAGAGTCCCCTAGCAGGCAGAATGTACCACATGAGAGTCCCCTAGCAGGCAGAACGTACCATTAGCAGGGAGAATGTACCACTTGAGAAGTACCTAGCAGCCAGAATGCCCTAGCAGGCAGAATGCAGCACATAAGAAGTCCCTAGCAGCCAGAATGCCCTAGCAGGCAGAAAGCACCACATAAGAAGTCCCTAGCAGGCAGTCAGTATCCCAAGAAGAGCCTTGGGAGGCAGTCAGCACCCCCATTGGAAAGCATACAGTACCTCATGCAAATGCCCTTTGGAGACAACTTTGAAGAACCCAACAGGAAACATTTAAAATCCTGTGGAGAGGTTCTAGCACCTCAAGGAGAACACATGAAACCCCTGTGGGGCGGGAAGGGGGTGGCCAGCACCCTACTGAAAGCACAAACCTCTCATGAGAGGCACCAGCGGAAAAAGCCTTGAACCCAATGAAACGCTTGGCAAATTGACTAAAGTTATAATATTCTATTGGACGCGCCCAGTGCCCCGCTGCAGCCATGATAAGCACCCCCTGCTGAGAGCTCTCTCGGCCCTCTCATTTGGTGTCATTATAGACCCGTCCCTCAGAGAAGAGACAGTCTGCTGAGCACACGTCAATGTGGGAATGTGACAGTTCAGAGCTTCGATGCGGGTTTAAGACTCTGCATCTTAAGTCCCTTGTATCCAACTGTGATTAAAAGCATGGTCTCTGTGAGCTACTTCAGACCCCACCCGTGGGCCACCTCAGCCCCCACCCGTGGCCACCTCAGCCCCCACCGTGGGCCATCTCAGCCCCCACCGTGGGCCACCTCAGCCCCCACTGTGGGCCACCTCAGCCCCCACCCGTGGGCCACCTCAGCCCCCACTGTGGGCCACCTCAGCCCCACCCGTGGGCCACCTCAGCCCCCACCATGGTCCATCTCAGCCCCCACTGTGGGCCACCTCAGCCTCCACCCGTGGGCCACCTCAGCTCCCACCCATGGGCCAACTCAGCCCCCACCCCCAAACTCCTCATAGCAGGTTCTGCAGCTGCCTACTTTTCTGGGCAACTGGGGTGGGGCGCGGGTGTTCTAATTTGATTCATCACTGTTGGTATTAAGACCAGTTGAAGCTGACCGGTGGTGGCCAGCTGGTCCTTTCAAGGAGCTGGCTGAAGGGAGAGTGGCCGGAGTGAGTTATTGAAGCTTGTATTGACTGGAGACGTCGGAGGTGACTGCATGCGTGTTATCTGACGTAGAATGTATGTGCTGTAAATCTATAGTAGGAACAGTGTGAAGATGATCGATACATGTATCGGGAGGTGGGCAAGCCAACCAATTGACAGGGAGAGCTGAGCCGAGTGTGCAGCTCTGACCCTAGAGCCCTGAAATGTTTGCTATGAAAATCATAGACCATACATCAGGTAAAATATTATTACGTCTTTACAAAATAGCAAATAAAAGTTTATTTCTTCTTGCATCTTTGAGATTATTACGTCACACTGCACTGAGCACACAGCGCACTGCACTAAGAAGTTCTTTATTCAAAGTGATACCTTTAAACATGAACCATTGGTAATCGCCGTCACTGCCTCAATTCAGGAAGGACCTCAAGAGCTGGCTCTTCGACTGAACCACAGCGCCTTCCACGGATCAGCAGCCCACCTTCAACTGAACCACAGCGCCTTCCACGGATCAGCAGTCCTCCCTTCGACTGAACCACAGCGCCTTCCACGGATCAGCAGCCCCCCCTTCGACTCAACCACAGCGCCTTCCACGGATCAGCAGCCCCCCTTCGACTGAACCACAGCGCCTTCCACGGATCAGCAGTCCCCCCTTCGACTGAACCACAGCGCCTTCCACGGATCAGCAGCCCCCCTTCGACTGAACCACAGCGCCTTCCACAGATCAGCAGCCCCCCCCCCCCCCCCCAGTGCCTTGAGACCCATAGGGGTGAGTAGTCGCGCTTTACAAGTCACTTGATTAGTGAACTAACAGGCAATACAATTGTCAAAGCCTGTAAGTGGCCCAGATTATTATAGAGCAACATTATAGTATATTAAATCAAATGCAAGAGTTTGGGTATTCCTTAACTCACATATTGGAAAGTTCTTTCATATGTTATAATGAAGAAAACACAACTTAAGCAGGGAAGTGGCAATTTATCCAGGATATCTAAAGTCACTTTGTACAATTCAGCCAGTAAATGGGTATCTATTTGTCTTTCCTTATGTTAAGGCTTTGTGTTTACCTCTCTGTGTACTTTACTGCAGTTTTTATATAGCGCAAACTCGACCAGATGGTACTGGAGCGCATTTCATAAGCACCAGTTACAAGTCACCATGCATTGTTTCTAGGCACAGAGAGTTTAAGGGCCTTACTATGAGCTTGGCAGGAGGTCCTTTGGGAGTCCCACGGCAGTGCCTATAAAATAGGCACCGCAATGGGAACACCAAAGCAAGTTCCTGTAGGGTATGGACAGTTATGTTTTCAGATACCGTGCACACAGCTCTGCCGCAACAGTCCTTCAGGTCCTTGTGTGTGGTGGATTTTACTCTTTAGAATGTTTAACCCCTTCAGTGCCCATGACGAGCTGGACTCGTCATGGGCTGCGGTGGCGCTGTGCCCATGACGAGTCCAGCTCGTCATGAACTCCGCCCGCTAATGGAAGGCGCGGCACTGGGCGGGGAAAGGGGCGGGCATGCAAGGGGTTAATACACCCGAACTGGTTGTTTAGAACTTCCCTCCTTGACTAGCCTCGTGTTGTGTTGTGTGCTTTTTCCACACGAACAGCAACAGGGGCGCATAGGTGAAAGGTGAGATGTTTGATTTGATGATGAATGAGTAGATGGTACATGCTTCACCTAATTTTTTTTATAAAGCAATACTGCATTTTGATATTTGGAATGTTATTTCATCATGCAAGAAATACAACAGTCATGGTCATCATCTCAAATGGGCCAAGCTAGTCTTTTACTCGTTTTCCCAGCAGCTAGATTTTTTTACTTACTGGTCTACTCACAGGATGTTAGGGGCTTCTGGGCACCATCTGGAGGGAAGATAGGTGCCTTTGTTAAGACTGACAGTGCGGCACATATGCCACCTGCAGTGCTCACCTTCGCGCAAAAGGTCTGCTTGGGTTGTATGTTGGAGCAACGCATGCCTTTACCATGCATGCTTTTATTACGCAATCTTTATAATTAATGTGTCTTTAACCACGCATATCATTACATTGACATGCCTTAAGGAAAGCGCTGGACTTTGGATCGGTATGATTTACTATTCCAACTCTAGTCTTCAAAACAGTAGATTAAGCATTTGACTTTAAAGTCCAGCTCCGCTTTACCTAGGGCATGTCATTGTAACAATATGCTTTAGTCCTTAATTTGTGCCGGTGCTTTCCGGTGCTTAGCACCGGCACTTACTTATCAGGGCTGGGTCTACACCACATGTCTGCACGTCATGTGGCATTGTGGCATAGTAAACATAATCACTTCACTGACTTGGCGCAGACAGTGTTGTTTGTCTCCCGAGTCCCGGTGAAGAGTGTTGCAGCTGTGAGAGCCAATAATAAAAAGATTCATATGATTCATTACTGGACCCAACATAATTTATCCAATATCCATATATCCAACCTTGATGTGCATTGCAAATTTGCCTTAGGCGGCAGCCCTAAGTTCAATGTTGCCGGTGGGCGGGACACTGATTGGGCTGGATTTGGTTCTGCGGGGGTAGGGGCTGAGCGGCAGGCAGTGCGCGTAGATGTTTTTCAAAATGCCATGGCCGGCACATCCGCACCCAACAAGTGATCAGTGGTTTAGGTCAGCTCATCAACGTCGAGGGCAGGCAGCAGCAGGCCTATCAGTAATAAAGGCAGTTCCCCCGTGGCCCACCACCAATAAGTAGTCGTTGCCAAACCAACGCTGCTTTTTTTTTTACTTGAGCGTCGTGGTGTGATGGTCACCGTGGCTCTGGCTCCACAAGCTGAAGAATCGAGGATGCCCAGGGCCCTGGCCTAGCCGGTCAACTGAGACTATATCACAATAGGGCCGGGGTTAAGTTAAAGGCCCTGCCCAGCCCCTGCCCTTCCAGCCTCCTAGTCCTGGCCGGGTCATTGTACTTGCACACGGTGCCCGGCGCCGTAGGCATGATTGCTCAGGGCAGGCCTCGCACTCGTCCCTCGGTGGTTCATATGTATGAGGTGAACTGTGAAGTGAACTACAGAGTGATGAGTCTGAGGCCTGCCCTGAGCAATGATGCCTACGACACCGGCCACTGTGTGCAAGTACAATGCCCTTAATGGCGTTGATTTGTTTTTTTGTTTATATTGAGGATTTATTTGTGATGTAGCACTGCACGGTCGAATCAATATAAAAATGCAGGATGCAGCTAGTCTGGGACCTGGGTCATTCGCATGTCTTCAGCAGAATGTGTGGATGAGAAAATAAAAAGCTGTTTGAAGGAAAGAGACTGTAGGATTGTCAGACATTTCAGGTGCATGCAGAATCGTGTGCTTTGGACCTGGAGTCACCTCAGCAGTTCGGTCGCCTTTATTTCACAGGTCCTATCTGGTCCTCCTCTAGAGATGCCCGTTAGACGGAGAGACATCAAGAAATATAGCGAAGAAACTTAAGGGAGCGGTAGGGTACAAGAGAGGCGAGTTAGACAGCGAGCTAAAGTAGAAAGAGGTTAGTAAGAGAGCACTCGAGGCAGAGAGAAGCAGTGAAAGGCAGGTAGAATGTGGGCAGTATGAGAACAATAGAGAGGTGCAAGCTAGAGTAATCAGGGTGAGGAAAAGAAAGAGCTAAAATGTGAAGTGAGGTGGAGAATGATAAGTCAGGTGTAGAGAGGTAGAAAGAAAGGTAGAGCAAGTGTGCTGAAGGGCAGAAAGAGAAGATGTTGTGAGAAAAGAGGTGAAGCAAAAAGACACAGGTGAGGTAGTGAAAGAGAGCTGAAGGTGAAACAAAGCTAGAGAGTGGTTGAGGTAAAGAGGTAGAGAGTAAGAGGTGATATACAGATGTATGTACATAAAGAGAGGGAGAAATAGTGGGATAAGTGTCAATGACGAAGGGAGAGGGGTTGATACTGAGAAAGGGGCACAGAAAGATGAGAGAGGGACAGAAAAAAGAGGTAGAGAGGTGTAGTAAGAAAGAAGTAAGACTGTGAGAGAGGTGAAGGGAAGAGTGGTAGACAGGGATGGTGGAGAGGTGATGTATGCAATGAATGGTGATGTAATTTGAGTGGATAGGAGAGGGAGAGAGAGTAGACTGTGTAGAAATAAATGAGGAAGTGAGTGATATGTGACTTAGAGCAATGAGGTAGGGACAATGGTGAGAAAGAGTGTGGAGATAGAGAAGTGAGAAAAATTAGGAGGTGAGGTATAGACAGGTAAAGATAGATGGGGTAAAGAGAGGTATACAGTTGAGAGAAAGGGGTGAGGTTGATGGAAAGTGGACGCCACATAGAAAGATGATGACGACAGTGCGGTGTGGTGCAAAGTGAAGGGTGGAGAACAGAGAGGGAGGTGAGGTAGAGAGAGGAGGGTAGAGATGGGCACAGAGACTGGCCGAGAAGTGAGATCGTGAGAGAGGCTCGATTGAAAGATGTGCCTGAGAGAGAGCAGTGAGGCTGAGAGAGCTGAGCTAAAGAGAGGAGAGGGGTATATACAAATCTAAAGATACATAGAAAGGTGAAGTGAAGAAAGGATATATACATGATACATGAAGCGGCAGCGGGGCACAAAAAGGTGGAGGGTGGTACAGAAAAGTGTCATGGATCTGGAAGTAGTCAGAGACGGCAATAGAGAAATGAGCTGAGAAAAGGGTGAGGATTTAGTGATTTGATTTGTGAAGTAGAACAAGACAGAGTTAAAGATTGAGGTTACGTAGAGAAAGGTGGGGAAGATGGAGAGGCAGAAGCATAGTAGCAAGAGGGAGGTGAGGTGAAGAATACATTAGAAGAGGGTAGGGTGGAAGGGTAGGAGGGAAGCAGAGAGAGACAGACAGAGGAAAAGAGGTGTGAGGTCAGATACCGAGAGAGAGATGATGGAGCAAGAGATGGGCAAGGAGAGAAGGAAAGATATATAGAAAGACAGGGTGTTGAGGGAGGGATAGGTAGAGAAAGACAATCAGAGTTAGAAGTAGACAGGGGCTGGGGGAGAGATTTAGAGAGAAAAATAGAAGCAAGTAAGAGAGAGAGAGAGAGAGAGAATACAAGGGGGGGCCTTGGGAGGTGGGGCCCAGATTAATTGCCCACTTTTTCCTTGCCTTAAAGAATCTCTGGTTGACAAACCACCCCAATTACGTATACAAAGTTGTATACAAAGAGAAGACTAGAGTGTTGTTTAGTGCAGCAGTATTAATGTACAAACTTGTATGAAATGTGCATTATTCATTTAACTTTTGCAATCGCAAGTAATGCACATAAGGTGATGGCAGCACATGGCAGTGGTGGCCACAGCTTGTGATTCACACTTGGGAATCTTGCACTGCTGTCACTGCTTCCTCTTGTCGTATAACTGTTCTATGTGTTAGGGAAGCTTGCACTTTTATTGTCAAAGCTATACCTGTGTTATATGCTGCCTAAGCCAAAGCGATTGACTCTAAGAGGGAGAAGGGTGCGTGGTGCAAAGAGGTGGAGGTTTCCCTCCCACACACAACAGTGTGTACAGGTGGCTGTGCGTGTTGTCTGTGCATGTTGCCTGTGTGTTGGTTTGTGTCTGGCTCGGGTGCTTTGAAGCTGAAAGTTGAAAGAGGGCATAAGGTAAAGCTAGTTAAGCCTGTATCTAATTCCCAGAAGCCCAGCGGTTCTTCAGCCACAAATTTCTTTTTCCACTGTGGCATTTTGAAAGTTTCTGTATATGTGATACAATGTTTTTCTTCCTGACCCATCTTACACTTAATAAAATACAATTCCACTCACTGGAATGCTGGGAGCTCCTTGTAGGACAATTGAATGCTGATGACCAATAATGACTGGTATAGATCTGCAACATTCCAATGTTTCCAACATTCCGGTGTTTGCCAATTGTTCCTCCCTGTTTATTTTAGAACATCATATTACCATTGGGCGGAATGCTCTAACAGCTTTATTAACCTTCTGTGTATGTCAATACCACTTATTAAAGGGCCGCCCTCTCTCTTATAGGCCTGTGAGTTGGGCCTTCAACTCGGGTAGGGGGCCTTTAACAGCCAGTAAAGACATTGGCAGCAGGATACCATCCCTGGCACAGGAAGCAGCTTGTTTACCTCGCAGCAGAGGCTGGGGATGAGTAAATAGGGAACAGCCGGGCCTGGAAGGAAGTGCTCTCTTCTTGGCAGCAGGGCTCGCAGTGGAGAGTTTAATTTGCCAGGCAGTGAAGTCCTTTTGCTCTCGTTGCAGTGCACCCTTCACCCGGTGATACTGACACCCGCCGCATAGCTGCCAAGGTTTCAGATTCCTATGAGTGCCATTTTCATAATTTCAGTCAATTCAGTGTAATTATGAGTGACATTTCAACGACTATGAATGACACTTTCTGGCAAGCCAAATCAAGCAATGAAGATGAGAGAAACATATAAATATCAGACATTGCACCCCTTTGCACATCGAGATTGTCTGAATCATACGTTTTGAGCTGAATCATCACAATTTATTAAAGCGTTCGCTACATTATGCTGCCAAACAGGGCGTTACACGTCCATGATTGTTCCACACCTTCGAGCGATGTTTGTAATTTTTAAGACAAGGTTATGGTAAAAATGTACTCTATTTTGCTCCGGAGCAAAAATATTTCTTTAGTGCGGCCTGCAACGAAACCAGAGTCCAAAATATCTATAATACTTTAGGCCTCCGATTCTTACTCCTGAAAGTCATCACATTGAAGTTTCTTTTTCAAATGTGTAAGTTTGATATGTTAAATAAATACGTCTGCACAGGTGTTCAAGCCAGAACATAGATGTAAAATCATCCCTTGTAAATACACACCTGGTAGTAGCTACAACACACAGCTGTTGTAGGAAGCTCAGCGACAAATCCCTGCCAGCACAGGCATCTCTGGGATAGGCTCGGGCTAGCTTGCAGTTTCGCTCTTACCAATACAGGCCTACATGCTGCTTGCAAAGTGCCCTTGAGGCCTTGACCCAAGGCACGGGTCTGCTTTTCACATCTAGGTAAGTCAGAGTTTTCCTGATTTCGAGGGAGGCCAGCTCATCTCGCCAGCCCCATCCTGAGATTGACTTAAGTCAAAGTGCCAAGCCCTGGAGGCACCGAACATACCGGATGCGATGGCAGGAGTCCGGTCCCCTCTATACAACCTGTCCTCCTCACAGGACTCGCTTTGAAGTGGCAATCGCAGTGAAAAGTGATTCTGTCGGTGCACTTACTCTGTCCACCTACCTTCCTTTCGCCTCACTGCTTGGCTCCCTTTAATGGTGAGAGTAAGCGGTTTATGGAGAATGGAGCCCCACGTGTCCGAGCAGAGCCTGAAGGAAATTAATTATTTAGGCTGCACTCCACTCTCTCACCAACTTCACTTGCAGCGCAACTTGCGCTGCAAGTGTCGGTCCCATCAGTCAGTCTTACCAGTACCTCTCTTATCAACAGGCGCTCCGGTGGTGGCTATGATAATTTGCCGCAAGTGGCCCAGCGCCTGCCAAGCTCTCACAAGTTAACTAAACTCGAGCAGCAGGATGTAAAATCTGGTCCCCGCGGCGCCTCATGGTACAAGTACAACAGTAGCATAAGCATTGCAACATAGACCAAAAACCTTACTCACTGGGGTTCTCCATTAGGAATGTAAGTCTAAGTATCAAATTATTAATTTCTGGATTGTAATAATTTTTTTTAATGAATTGTATAGAAACTTTGTTGAAACATTCATAATGAGCAACAACAGTCATCATGAAAATTTCTGTAGCGTTCCGTAGCACATTTGTAGAAAGTGCCCCTAAACATAACACCAGGGGGAAGATTTATGAAAAAGTCACGCAACCCAGCGCAGCCCCCCACGAGGCTGCGCTGTGTTGCGTGACAGGGAGGGAGCAGGACAGAGCCATATCTTCAAAGATATGGCTATCTCCTCCCCTTTCCTTTGCGCCGGCGCTGATTACAGCTGCCGTGCACCATGCACACACCTTTGCGCTAGGCTGTGTGCATGTGTGTAGCATAGGTTTTGTACAGAAAGGGTACCCTTCCTGTACAGAATACTATGCTCGACACAAGGGAAAGCTTTTCCCACTTTGTATGCGTGCTGCACAGCGCAGCACGCATGCAAAGTCGGAAAAGGAAGGAGAAATGAAAGAAATCGGGTTTAGCATGAGAAACCTTGGGTGGTTGCATGGGAACGCCCATGCACCACCTTTGGTACGCCCCCATGGCGCAAAGTAACGCGAAGCAGCGCAATGCGCTGCTTTGCACTACTTTTACGTTATTTCCAGCGCTAAACAAGTCTAGCGCTGGAAAGTAAATTACAAAAAAAAAGATTTTGCATCGTTCTGCGTCACTTTTGTGACGCAAACACGGCGCAAAAGCTTAGTAAATCTCCCACCTAGTATTATGAGTCAAACACCTTGTTCCTCATTCAAGCTTCACAACTTACTCACTGTGACTAAGGCCAAAATGAATATTGAAAAACAAGAAGCGCTTCCCCTTTTGTTAACAAGTCAGCATAACTCTCATGATTAACAAAACCTCCCCATCTCTGTGGAATCTGTGTGTGTGTGTGTTTTTGTGTAATCTGCATGCTTCACTCTTAGTCATTCATCCTTCTGAAGTAGATCCATAGAATAGTTGCACCTAGTATTTACAGTGGGAGGACGATGGTCGCACACTGCCACAGAACCCAGCACTCAGTTTGCCCCGATGCATCTTAATAAATGCAGAGCATGATAACACTTACTTTGGTGTCAGGCTTTAGTTTTTCACCCTTGTTGGTGCAGCCAGTGCTGTGTATCTCTAGACACTTGTTTCAGGATAGTTGTCCTTCATCAGTAGAGAGCAACACATTCTTTTTGGGGGGTGCAGGAAATGCTGCCCAAAGTCTTCTCAGGTCTCTGTACCACTCGCTGGGCGCAGTTGCATCAACCAGAGCTCGTCAGCTCATTAGCTAAAGGGAGCCTTTTCAAACAGGAGGAGGGTGGGCGCACACTGCCTCACATCCCGGCACTCAGTTTGCCCCGATGCATCATAATAAATGCAGTGCATGATAACACTTAATTCGGTGTCAGGCTTTAGTTTTTCACCCAGTGCTTTAAAGTGACAAAGTCCACATTTAGCAAGCACTATAAAAAAAAGTTATCACATTTTACGGTTCTAATATTTAAACCAGCCATATGTTATAACACTATATGAAGTGAATTGTCTAGGCGCAGATGTTATTAACTTATTTGCTTCAGAGTCTTACGTTAAGCCATCTTGAATCGTTACTGCTGCTTCGTAGAGCTATGCCCACATATCATTAACAACTAGCCATGTCTGGTAGCTACTCAACTGTCCAAAGCATCAGCTGATAAGCATGGAGGTTTCCACAGCACTGGATAGAGCAGGAAGTTGAGACACTTGGGGTTGGTGAGTTTAGGATTGTGCAAATATTTGGTTAATACAGTTCACAAACACCACTCAGCAAGCATTGGTCTTCAAAATGCTCCACTGCAACATACCGAGCCACACCCTCACCACCTTCGCCGGAATGGGCCAGGCTCATTTGCTATGTTTGTCCTGTGACATTTCCACGGTAAATGGCCTGGGTGCTTATATGTGACATTTCCACAGTTTATGGCCTGGATGCTTATGTGTGACATTTCCACAGTTTATGGCATGGGTGCTTATGTATGACATTTCCACGCTTTCTGGCCTGGGTGTTTATGTCAGGTTATCGTTTATGATTTACTATGTTTTCAAAGTTAATATAGCTAAATATGTAATGGAAAATGTGTTGTGCACCATTTTAGTCTTTCTTTTTATAAAATGTTCTTGAGGGGAGAAATCCCCTCCAAACACCTTTAGCAGTTGTTAAGCTCACTGCGCTCGCTTGCTACTCACCGTATGGGGGCTGGTCTAACAAAACTTGCCAGGGCTGCTTTGGGTTCCCAGTCCGACCCTGAGTGCCAATTAATTAATAATTTTTGTGAATCACAGTGTGTAACTAACTCTGCACACTGCCACCTCACCCTGCTTTTGTAGTAATACCGGAAGCCAAAGCTTAAAGGTGAGGCAAATATTAAAGACTTTGTGTGCCTTTCGAGTGAGCGCTGCAGGGCAGGCAGGGGTATGCATTGGAAAAGGCCTGAATTTGGGGAGGCAAAGTGGGATCCATTTGGGTTGTACTTGCAATCAGTCATGGTAATAGATGTGCAGATGCAGAAATGTCTTTGGTGCAAATATTAATTGTGCCTGTTACTTAGATGAATAGACATCACACTTCGCACATGTCTAGCGTGTTTTCTTTCACTTTGCTTCCCTAGAATGTCACACACTGGACAGAAGAAGATTTCAAGCTACTTCACAAAATGTAAGCCCGAAGATGATGAGGAGCCTGCAAGCAAACTTGCTAGAAAAGACCATGTACTTCCAATGTATGAAGGGAACAACGAAGACAATGAAGTGTGAGAGAAGGCACTAGTTGAGAGTGACACCACTACTAGCGGCAGCGTTATCATCACACATACAGAAGAAAAGACACAAGATAGTCCCGTTAGAGATGAGCAGCATCATGCTGTGGAGATTGCTGCAGAGACAGAGGAAACACCAAGCACTAGCAAACAGTTTGACATATTATCACTTAAACCACATTCACCCAGAGTTTTTTGCACTAAGAAAATGCACAAAGCAAGGTTCATGTGCAACTTTAAAAATCGTAGAAAATGCAAACATATCCTTTATTTCAAGTAACTGAAAAAGAGCATTCTGTACAAATGTCAGCAACAGCCAGAATATTCAGTGTAGCTTATAAGGAAGCAAAGCAGAACAGGCCAGCGTATGCTTTTGAAACAGAAATATGGGGTGAATTTTGCACTCCTATGTAGCTTGCTCAAACATACAACACCACATATCCTCAGAAATGAAGACGAAGATATTTGCCAACATTATTGAACTTTCCCCAAAAGTAAGTCTTTTACTAGATAAAGCCACTGCGTTAAATAGGAAAAGTTCTTTAATTGTGTACATGTGAATTCAGCTACCTGGCATGGACTCCCTGGCTAATATTTTTGTTGGCATCATTGAGCTGAGTGATTTGTCAGCTGACAGTCAATCAATCACTGCATTTGTAGAGTGCGCTACTCACCCGTGAGGGTCTCAAGGCGCTAGTGGGGTGGGGAGTGGAGTGCTGCTACTGGTCGAACAGCCAGGTCTTGAGAAGTCTTCTGAAGGTCAGAAGGTCCAGAAGGTGGTTGGGGAGGGTGTTCCATGTCTTGGCCACGAGGTGAGAGAATGATCTGCCGCCGGTGGTCGTTCGGTGGATGCCTGGGACGGTGGCGAGGGTGAGGTCAGCGGAGCGAAGCTGGCGGTTCGGGGTGTAGAAGGTGAGGTATGCTGGTCCGGCTTTGTGGAGTGCTTTGTGGGCGTGGGTGAGGAGCTTGAAGGTGATCATCTTGTTGACTGGGAGCCAGTGCAAGTCTCTCAGGTGGGCAGCGATGTGGCTGTGGCGGGACATTCCGAGGATGAGGCATGCAGAGGTGTTCTGTATGCTTTGCCGTATTTTCTGGAGTTTGGCCGTGGTTCCTGCAAAGAGGGCATTGCCGTAGTCCAGCCTGCTGCAGACGAGGGCCTGGTTGACTGTCCGTCTGGTTTCGGTGGGGATCCATCTGTAGATCTTGCGGAGCATGTGGAGGGTGTTGAAGCAGGAGGAGGCGACAGCGTTGACTTGCTGGGTCATAGAGAGCGTTGAGTCCAGGATGAACCCCAGGTTCCGTGCCTGGTTGGAGGGTGTAGGTGCAGCTCCCAGCGCAGCTGGCCACCAGGAGTCGTCCCATGCAGAGGGGGTGGAGCCAAGCATGAGGATTTCCATCTTGTCAGAGTTCAGTTTTAGACGGCTGGTCTTCATCCACTCTGCGACGGCTTTCATTTCCTCATGGAGGTTGGATTTGGCGGTGGCTGGGTCCTTGGTGAGCGAGAGGATCAGCTGGGTGTCATTGGCATACGAGATGATGTTGAGGTCGTGCGATCGGACGATGTTGGCGAGCGGTGCCATGTAAATGTTGAAAAGGGTCGGGCTGAGGGACGATCCTTGGGGTACGCTGCAGGTGATCTTGGTGACTTCGGAGCGGAATGGGGGGAGGCGTACTCTTTGGGTTCTGTCGGTGAGGAAGGAGGTGATCCAGTACAGGGTCTTGTCGCGGATCCCTGCGTTGTGGAGGCGTGTGCTCAGGGTGTGGTGGCAGATGGTGTCGAAGGCGGCCGAGAGATCCAGGAGGATGAGGGCCGCGGTTTTGCCGTTGTCCAGCAGGGCCCTTATGTTGTTGGTTGCGGCAATGAGGGCGGTTTCGGTGCTGTGGTTGCTGGGGAAGCCGGATTGGGACGAGTCCAGGATGTTGTTCTCCTCTAGGAAGTTGGTCAGTTGTCTGTTGGCGGTCTTCTCAATGACTTTCACCGGGAACGGGAGCAGGGAGATAGGTCGAAAGTTCTTGAGGTCTTTTGGGTCGGCCTTGGGTTTCTTGAGTAAGGCGTTGATCTAGGCGTGTTTCCAGCTCTCCAGGAAGGTGGCGGTCTCGAAGGAGCTGTTGATGATCTTTCGGAGTTGGGGTGCGATGATGGAGCTTGCTTGTTGAAGATGTGGTGGGGGCAGGGGTCGGAAGGTGAGCCGGAGTGGATGGTGTTCGTGATTTTGATGGTGTCTGCGTCGTTGATGTTGTTCCAGGAAAGCAGGAGGTTGGTGTGTTTGGTGGGCATTGAGTCAAGGGTATCGGCGTCTGGATGCGGAAGCTGTTGTGGATGTCTGCGATCCTGTGGTGGAAAAAGGTGGACAGGGAGTTCTTGTGACGGCGGGATGTCATTGGAGATGGAGCTGAGGGTGGCGAGTTCTTTCACAATGTTGAAAAGCTCTTTGCTGTTGTGTGCGTTGTTGTCGATGCGTTCCTTGAAGGAGGTCCTCTTGGTGGTTCGGATGAGTTGGTGGTGCTTGCGTCTGGCGATCTTGAGTGCTGCGTGGTTGTCTGGTGTGTGGTCGTGGCACCACTGCTTATTGAGTCTTCGGCAGGTTTGTTTGGAGATCTGGAGGTCAGTGTTGAACCAGACGGCTCTCGTGTTGGAGGGTTTCCTGATCAGGGCGAGGGTGTTGGCGCAGTTGTCGATCCATTGCCTGAAGTGGTGGGCCGCTGCGTTGGTGTCAGTGGGGTCGATGGAGGGCCTCGGGCGAGGGTGGTGATTAGCTGGTCTTTGGTGACTTTGTTCCAGCTGCGGTGTGCCATTCATTGCGGTTGGTTGTGTGCGGTGTGTTTCTCGAAGGAGAAGTGGATGCAGTGGTGGTCGGTCCAGTGGAGTTCAGTGGTGTGGCTGAAGGTGACGTGGTTAGTGGCGGAGAAGATGGGGTCGAGCGTGTGACCAGTGGAGTGGGTGGGTGTCGTGACGAGCTGTTTGAGTCTGAAGTTGGCGAGGTTGTCGATCAGGGTTATGGAGTTGCTGTTGTTGGCGTTCTCGAGGTGGAAATTCAGGTCTCCGAGGAGGATGTAGTCTGTGGAGGCAAGGGCGTGCGTGCTGATGATGTCGGTGATGGAGTCCCTGAACTGCAGTTGGGGTCCGGGGAGTCTGTAGACAAGGGTTCCTCTAAGGGTGGTGTTGTGATCGATGTGAATCTGGAAGTGTAGGTGTTCGGCCGTGCTGAGGGAGTCTTAGGTGCTGGTAGTAATTCTGAGGGTGCTCCTGTGGACGATGGCGATTCCTCCTCCTGGTTTATTGGTTCGGTCCATGTGGGTGATCTTGTAGCCGTCTGGAATGGCTATGGCTATGTCGGGCGCCGAGGAGGCGTTCATCCAGGTCTCTGTCAGGAAGGCGACGTCTGGGGAGGATGAGTCGAGAAGGTCCCAGAACTCGACGGCGTGCTTGTGGACTGTGCAGGTGTTGAGTAGGATGCATCTGAGATGGTTGTGGCCTGCTCTGGTATGATGGGCATGGCGTGCTGGTGTGCACTGGCTGGTGAAGTTGCAGGTGAAGCTGCAGGTCCGGCAGGTGAAGGGTCCGTGGGGGAGCTTTGGGGCGACTTGGAAGCAGGTGGAAGATTGGCTGACATTGAGTGCGTGGAGGGTGTTGGTGTCGTAGCGGCGTCGGGTGTCGTGGCAGTCGCAGGGGCCAGGGGGTCTGGTACTGGGCGCAGTCCAAGCGCAAACGGGCGCAGACGGGCTTGCCTTAGGAGCACCTTCGACGCACCAGCGGCATGCCCGCTATGTGAAGCATTTACTATTTGCACTAAAAAAGATCCAGTTAACATAAGTGAGGACTTTCTCTCCAAATGCCTGGTTTCAGTTGCCTGTGATGGAGCTTCAGAGATGTTTTGGCCGACACAGTGGTGTTGTAACGAGGTTGCAGGAAAGAATCTCTCCCAATATTGTAGCCTGGCACTGCTCAGCACATCGCCTGGAACTTGCCGTTCATGATGTCATGAAAGATATTGGCGCTACAAATCATTTAAAAAACGTACTTAATCAGCTGTATTCTCTATTTGCCACATCTGTTAAACACCGTTTGGAGCTAAAAGTATGTGTAGCCCGTTACTCTGATCACTGTTGGGCCACATCATTGTTGCTGCTGAGCCAGTGAGCCTGGGACTCTGACCACTGTTGGGTCACACTTCTGTTGCTGCTGAGTCGGCGAGCCTGGGACTACATCCCCCATCTTCCTTTGTGGCGCGCACGCCGCGCACCGCGTCACATGCGCCAGGAGGCGCACAAGAGGGGGCCAGGGCTCCCGCCGTGCGGGACGCGTGCGGGTGTGCCCGGGCCCAGGGCGGGCCCATCCGAGCCTGTCTGAGCACGTCAGAGACAAGAAGAGGCTGGGCCGGGCCACACCCCTGAGACTGCACACGTTAAGTTGGACTCCAGCTACTAAACAAGGTACTGAATTGAATCTGTGTATTCCGAGGGTCCGTTTGCAAACTACTAACAGCTAGACGATAAAATGAGCAAACGTAAGGCCACAGGTCTTTTGGCAGGGGGGGGGGGGGTTGTGGGGACCCTTGATGCATTTTTGACCAGAGCAGAGTCGCTTTTGACCCACCATATTCAGTTCACAGAAAAAAGACTCTCGCTTGATACTTTTGTGGCCCAAAAATGTTCATCAAAGGGAGGTATAGCTATGGCCAAATCCCCTAGGGGTGTGCAGCAACCTGTGGATCACTCATGCTCTACCACCCCAGGTCTTAGTAACAGCGGGGAAACAGATGATCTCCCAGTTCCACCATCAGCTGCATCGGAGGCGATTACAGTCGCACAGATCATCTCCACCAGTTCTGCCCAAACTATTGCAGTGGACGAAGATCCTGAGTCTGATTTTTCGCCCATACTGGTTGAAGAGACGCGAACTCCACCGATGGTGCACAATGTAATTACACCTGGCCGTGGTGAGGTTATTACCCGATCCAAAAGGGCAGCCAGAGAAAGCATGATAAGCCTACCGAAGTCTTTTACAGCAGGTATCGGAGAGCCGCCTGCAAAGTGCACGAGGGGAGGAGCACCACAAAGGCAAAAGTAAAAGCCCAGATCTAAGCACCAACCAATTACGTTTCCTGATAAACCTGTCTCAGAAACTAGTAAAGGATTGGCCGCGAATCAAACTCCAAATAGCGGCAAACACACCCCAGTGGAGCTTGGGGATGACCTCGATCAATGGAGACTCTGATGACTGTTCCTATGGGGCCCTTTTTATGTAAATTAGGGTCAATTGAAGAATTTTTTTTGCTATTTTTGAATTCTAGTAGCGCATTAGCTAACCAAGGGGCATGTAGGTGTGCATGTGTTGTTCAGGGGGGACCTGAGGTTTCCAAAGCCCCAGCCCCATCACCTGTAAATGAGAACGAGGGGTGGCAAAATGGGGACAGCGAACATGCAACAGGGAAAGATGTTACAGGCAATAGAGTCCCACACGTACATCCCAAAGTAACCAGACCCAATGCAAGTACTGTCAACAGGGGGCCGAGGGAATTTAGGGAAGGGAATCCAGGCAATCCCTCAACACAGCAAGTGGACACTGCAAGGACAGGAAGGGGAGACAACGTACAACAGCAACTTAAAGAGATGTCACCATTAATTGCGCAGAGTACCCCTGGTCTACCAGTTTTAGACCTTCCCCCAGCCTCATGCCCGTATACAGTTGTTTTAACGGGTGTCCCAGCACACACAAGCCAAAAAGAGGAACCCGCGATACAATTGATCAATAAGGTGGCGCATTGGATGTGTAGGAATGCGGGGTTTAATGTAAGAAATCATAGACACATTCTGATGGCAAGGAGGGTGTCCTGGATCGGTAGAACCAGGAAAGTTTTCTCAGGGGACTGTGTGATTGTGACACTCAGACACCCTGATCTTGTGCGTAAGATTCTTTCTCAGAGTAGCGGGTTCTATCAAGCTGAATTGAATTTAAGAATCAAATTGCTTCCGCTTTTTTTTTTTTACAGACTTTTGGCCAATTCGAACCAACATTATGGATATGTGGGTCAACAGGAGGGTGCAATTCGGTGGGCCAACACAGTGCCGACAAGTAACATCTTCACTCCACTAAGGGACCTAAATGATATAGACTGACTAGGTCCGATGGGGGAAGTAGATAGAGCCTGTGACACCCCCATGACTAACATAGTCCTAGGGGGGAGGGGAGCAGAGATCATCCCGTGGCCAGCTGAAGGCCAAACCATCTGTGAGCCCCAGGTTGTAAATGCTCACGCGTATAGTTGTGCAAGTAAGATCATTTTTAGGACCCTTAGCCCCCAGGCAACTGCTAGTGTACAAAGGCTAAACGGGAGAGAAATAAAAGTAGTCTCCTGGAATATAGCAGGCCTATCCACCAAATTTGAGAATGAGCAATGGCTACTCTATATACAGGAATTCCAGATGATTTGTTTACAAGAAACATGGGAACCAGTAAACCAAAAGAATTCCTAAAGGGATATAAAACCTTCTTTTATTCGGCGCGTAAGGCAGCATCAGGGAGAGCCAGGGGAGGGCTGGTTGTTTACGCAGATCTTACATTACAGGGAAGATGGTCAGATCTGGCTTGGGGCTCAGAAGTTGCACAGGGGCTTACATTTTCAAACAAAGGTTACAGGTTACTTCTTATAAATTTCTGTAATGCAACATCACATGGACAGGGTTCCGCAAGCCTGCATGAACAGGACCCTAGACTCACCACGACACAGGAGCGAGGGCTGTTGGCGCTTCAGCTAGTCTTAGCAGGCGATGTTAATTGCCATCTGTGCCAAATCTGAGAGTATCGTGTGGGCATTGGTCTTCCTGTATACTTCAGGACGGTCCACACATGGAACAAACAAAGGAGGGAAGGGAACTCAGTAGCGTTTTAAACACGCATGCGCTAATACACACGATGGACCTGATTGATGTTAAGCAGGATAAAACGTTCATCCCACTTTTAAAGGTAGAGGATGCGCCTCATTTATTGGTTATATTTTTGTCTCTGCATCACTCAGACACTGTGTGACTGGGTTCAGTATTGATTACAGTGCCTTTAGTGATCACAACCCTCTTGCCTTATCCCTTGTTAACACATGCCGCCTCCAGGAACCCCTCAGAGTGCGGGGGGGGGGTTGGCTAGGGCTATGGACCAAGGCAGGAGGCTGCGATGGACACAGTTCAATGGTGAGGCCTTTTATAAATCTCTTTTAAAAGACAGTGAACAGGTCATTCAGAGGTGTTTAGATCTGGAAGTGGAAGGGGTAGATTAGAATTAGTTGAGGCTTTTAAGGGTGTGGCCCAAATAGTTGACAGTTTGCTGCGAGCCCCAGCTCATAAGGTTAAAATGGACAAATCAAGATGGTGTGATCCACAATGCTCACGCGCTCTAAGAGAGCTGAAAGATGCTTTAAAGATCTCTCCAAGAGATAGGGACCGGGTGACTCTTTGCCGGAAAACACATAAGTTAGCTGTCAAGGGATGTAAAGGTCAACTACAAAAACAATCCTGGGAAGACCTGACAGAGGCAGTGGTATTAAAGGATTCTACAACCTTCTGGAAAGTCATAAATAATCCCTGTTTCCAAGATGCTAACAAACCCGGGTTAAGCAATACCATTCTGCCGGAGCAATGGCATGAGCACTTTCAAGGGCTCTATAATTACCAGCTAAGCACGGATCAGTTGCAGAAGCAGTATGGGGAGCGGGACACACCCCCATTAAGATTCTCACTGGGCGAGGTAAGAATAGGCATTGAAGGTCTAACTAGGAATAAGGCCCCTGGCCCAAATGGGATCACACCAGACCTTTTTATAAGTAATGTGGACCTCTGGGCACCAATCCTGACCAGGGTCATAAACGCAGCGGTGGACACAGTAATGCCAGCATCTTGGTCCACAGCCACGATCGTCCCCATTTTTAAAAAAGGTAACAAGAATAGCCCACAATGTTACCGCCCAATTTCTCTCATTGATGAGTCAGCGAAGGTATTAGGGCAGGTGGTTTTAAGCCGGCTGACTGATTGGGCTGAGGAGCACCAAGTTATAACTGATGTCCAATTCGGCTTCAGGCCTGGGAAATCTACCACCGACCAATGCCTTAATTTATATCTTATTTTGGACAAATACACAGTAGTCAGCCCTGGAACAATGTATCTGGCATTTATGGACCTGACTGCGGCCTTTGACAGAGTCAATCGAGGGAAATTATGGGCAATTATGGGTGGGCTCGGTGTGGACCTGGGGCTTATTAACATCTTAAAGTCCTTGCATCTGAATACCATGGCTGCGGTTAGATACAACCAGGAGGAAAATATAACAGAACCCTTTACGTGCTCTAGCAGGGTCAGACAGGGTTGCATATTAGCTCCCTTTTTGTTCACTCTATATATAAACGGTCTTGACCGTGCATAAGCACGTTACAGGTAGACACCCCAAGGATAGGTACTCGTAGAATTCCTGTTCTGCTTTACACAGAAGACGCGGTACTTCTTGCCCGCACCCCCAAAGGTCTGCAACTCTTAATAGACGGTTTTGTTACATTTATGGAGAATCTGGGCTTATCCCCCAATCTTGCAAAATCCTATGTCATGGAAGTGGGGAAAAAGCCAGGTAAATCCTACAATTATACAATTGGATCTCATAGCTTAGGAAAGGTACAGTCCTTCTCGTATCTGGGGATTTTATTTGATGTTCGATTACATTTTAAATATTTATTAGAAGAGAAATGCCGAGTTATGACTAGATGCACTGGGTCTATAATGAATTTTGCACAAAGGCTAGGACGCTGGTCCCCAGAGCAGATTTTGAGATTATACAGCTCCATGTGTTGTTCTAAAGTGCTATATGGAAGCGAGGTATGGAGATTCATTGAGGCTAACCAACTACAAATAGTAGAGAACATGTATTTCCGGCGCCTGTTAAAAGTCCCCCAGAGTATGCCAGCTCATATTGTTCACGAAGAACTGGGTGTCCATTATATCACGGATAGGATGGCAATCAAACCCTTAGTTTGTTGGGTAAAGATCTGGGCAAATAAGGAGGCGGCTTTAGGCAGGCAGGTCATAGAAGACTGTCTTTCCCTTGACCATGGGCTAAAAATCCCTTGGCTAAAATACGTGAAGGGGTCTTTTGAAAAAAAGGCATGTGTAGATCTCACTGATCCTTCCAAAATGAGCACGCAGAATAAGGCCCTGGTCAAGGATCGGTTCTTCAAGTGTGCGTCGATGCTCCGGGAAGATAGAGAGCCAGGTCTACCGAGGGCATTGAACCATACCTGTCCTGTTTAAGCAGTGCCCACGATAGATTTTTAATGACCCGGTTTAGGCTAAATCTTTTGCATCATGAATTAGCAGAGCCGGCTGGGTTTACACCATCTATAGAGATGAAGGGGCCCTGTGGCTGCGACCACGGTTCTCCACAGGACACCCTTCATTTCGTTTTATTATGCCCATTTTATTCATACCCCAGAAGTTTTTTCTTGAAGGGCATTTTAAAGAAAGCCAGATTCCAACTAGCGCGGGTGGCCTTGTTATTTTTAAAATTGGCCCCTGATGCTTTTACACTTTTTTGTATTATTAACTTTTTAGGGGCTGCATTTATATTAAGGAACACAAGGGGTAGCAGAAGCTCATAGATTTCTCGCTTGCCATTCTTTCATATTGTTTTATAAATGGTTCCCAAGCTTGAAGATGAATTAGACTGGCGAGGGATAGGTCATTTGTGATGTGTATATTTTTAGATTTCAGATTGATGAACTGTTTTTAAGCTTGTACTTGTAACCTTTTTTGGGATAAATTGTTACTTTTATGGTATTTTTATATACCGAATAAAGATTGTTATTATTATTATTATGGGTAGAAGCTCTTGACATTTGGCTTTGCAGAATAGGTAGAGTGTTAGATACTCGTTGGGCTGCATCAAGCTTCAGAACAGTGGAGGCTATTTGGAATGCTTATCCTGCTCTCTACAAGCACTTTACTAGTGCAGCTGATGATGGTTCCCGTGACAGTTCAACACTAATTATGTACACAGGCCTAGGAAGGCAGTTATCATCTATCGAGTTTGTTGCTAATCTTGGCCTTATGCATGTTGCTCTTCAGGAGTTATCACTCGAGTTACAGAAGCGTGACTCTACAATCGTTGATGTTCATCAAGCTATTTGTCAGCAATTAGCAGTGTTTGAGGCAATGGTAGACTGTCAAGGGAAACATTTCTCACATTGTGAAAAGGCCATAGAAGAAAATATATTCCAAGATGTGATGCTGCACATAGGAAATACCACTGACATAATCATTGAATAGGGACAAGTTTTCGTAGCCTTGCAGAAAATCTAAGATGTTTGTTGTCTGCAGGAGTTACTAATTCTACTGAGAAAAAGGCTGAGTATGAGCTACTGATTAGTGAACTGAAAGTTTTATACAAACAGTACTGGCCTGATGAGCCACCTGTTCTTTATGGTGAAAGTGATGCTGAGGGGGATATGTACTAGGAAGTGGCGGAGCGTGTCGTTAACCTCCTTGGCTTAATGACACGCTCTGCCACTTTTGAAAAGCAAGGCTGCACCATATTTACAAGAATGTGGTGCAGCCTTGAGTTTCCCCCTGCGAACAACTTGGCGCCAACGCAGGCACCCTTCAACCAGAGTGCAAGGGTGTCTTTGTGCAGGGACGGATTGGTTATGTGTAGGAAGGTGTCCCTTCCTGCACATAAACAATCCTAAAAAGCCAATTTTGTAACTTTCATGTGGGCTGCTTCATGCAGCACACATGAAAGTTACAAATGACATTTTTCTAAACGGTTTGTTTATGTACAGGAAGGGACACAAGGCAGCACACTTGGAAAAAGCAAAAACTGAAGACCAGGATTTTCCTGATCTTAATTTTGGTGCTGCCTCCTATTAAAAGGCAGTTCAAGGAGCTTTTGATGGCCCTACACACTATTGCTATCAGTACTGCGGAATGTGAGTGGGGCTTTTCATAAATGAATCTTATATGCATATCGGAGGAGGGGTGGCAAAAAACACCAGGTCAGGTATAAAGGCCAGGGAGCAGAATGTGAACAGCAAGAAGTGAAAGATCAACCATCAAATGAGACTAATTGTGTAGACATATCATAACGCCCTAACAATTGTTAACTTATCTTCCAGACTTCTGTTGTCTCAAGAAGAGCGTGTTTTGAGTAAAGGTCTCAATTATTGTCCAACAAGTAAATGTACATACAGATCTATTTAAATTTATCCGCAAACTAAAAATAAAAAAATATTTTGAAGATCACCCTGTTGTTCAACGTGTTCCTTTATCTGTCACTAATGCCAATCCGATATCATCTATTGCAGACATACATAATACACACTTGCTTGCCTCCTTGTACAATGAGGATGAAATAGGAGATGCTATGCAGTTGGCAACCAATTTAGGTATATCTCAAGATTACACATTTGATAGTGGTTTGCGTTGTACCTCAAAATTTATGCCACCATCAACACAGGAATCAGCCATAGATGCTTTTTACAAGAAAGTAACAACTGATCTACATGATTTAGAGGATCAACATTATAAAAGGCGGGGCTGTATGCACAATAAGAATCTCAGTGAAGTAGAGTGCAACCTATTACAAATGTTAAAAGATGATGCAAATTTGGTCATCAAAGAGGCCGATAAAGGCGAAAACATTGTTCTTATGAACTTAGATGATTGACAGGCAATTAAATGATACTCAATGCTATGAGAAATTGGTGAACAATCCCACTTCTCAGATAGAGGAAAACATCAACTCCAAACTCTGGGACTGGCATGAGTCCTGTTTATTGTCAGATCAGGAGCATACATTTCTACAGGCCCACCATTCCCGATCACCATGTATTTACATCTTACCGAAAATTCATAAAGGGGGCCTGTTTCCACCGGGGCGCCCCATTATTTCTGGGAATGGTGGGCCCACAGAACATATTGCTCAATATGTGGACAACTTTCTCCAGCCCATTGTGAAGAACTTGCCATCGTATCTCAGGGACAGTTCTGACCTGTTATGCAAACTGGAGGATTTTTATTGGGATCATGACAATTTACTTTTTGTATCGATGGATGTGGAAAGTTTGTATACTTGTATTCACATTCAAGATGGAATGAGAGCTCTTAAATATTTTCTCTTTAAACGGGGAGCACAACACCTGGAACATACTGACATGTTACTGTCCATGGCTGAGATGATTTTAACACAAAATGCATTTTTGCATAACAGCACATGGTTCTTGCAGAGACAGGGCACTGCCATGGGCTCCAGATTTGCTCCATCTTATGCAAACCTCTTTATGGGGTTGTATGAGGTGGAGCATGTCTGGGGCCCAGGGGCACACTCTTGGAGTGATAATGTAATTTTCTACGGACGTTACATTGATGATATTATTATGATTTGGCATGGAACAGTTGAACAACTAAATTCTTACCATCTTTATCTAAATAGGAATAGCTTTAATGTGAAATTGACAATTCAACACTCTGAGAACAGCATAGAGTTTCTTGATCTGAAATTATTTGTAAGAGACACCAGCATACATAGTGACATATACAGAAAAAAGACCTCATGCAATAGCTACTTACATGCCACTAGTGCACACCCACAATCGACCATTGCTGCCATTCCATATGGCGAAATGGTCCGTGCAAGACGTAATTGCAGCCTAGATGAAGATTTCATCAAAAATATTAACAAGATCAAAACGAATTTCTCCAGGAGGGGATACAATCAGACCTGTTTGGATAGTGCTGAAAAGAGAGCTCTATCCCTTAAGAGGAAGGAGACATTGGTATCTAAATCTCAAAGAAAGCTAAATATCAAGAAACAGGATTCTGTGGTTCCTTTCATCACAGAATATAATGTATTCAGCAACCATATTTACAAAATTTTAAGAAAAAACTGGCATTTTCTAGAGAAGGAAGGTTCCCTGGGTAACATAACATCTAAACAACCTAAAGTAGTATATCGGAAAAGTAAGATGCTAAAGGATATACTAAGTCCCAGTTATGTTAAAAGTGCCCAAATTCCTTCCACAACTTGGCTATCCAATAAGCCTTTGGGTTTTCACATATGTGGGAATTGTTGTATATGCAAATTTGGTGTAAATAAGGCCAAGATGTTTAGTGGCAGTCAATCAAGAGAGTTTTCAGTAAATTGTTTCAGCAATTGTAATACAACATTTACAGTAAATATGGTTATATGTGCCTGCAAAAAGAAATACATTGGCAGTAGTATCCACAGCCTTAAATTGCGGATACAAGAACATGCTAGAGCCATAAGAAATGGCGATGCCAAATATCCGGTTGCCATGCATATATATTGTGAACATCCAAACGACAAGAACTTCACCTTTTTTGGCATTGACCATGTTAAGATACCTGAAAAAGGAGGAGATAGGGAGTTAATTCTCAGGCAACGAGAGGCATCATGGATATGCCGTCTCAGAACTGTAAAGTTTGGGCTTAATGTTAATGATGAGCTACATCACTTTCTATGAGATAAATAAATATCTCTCTTGATTAATGCTGGAAACTTATATTTCTGTTTGGACTACGCTCATGAGGTTTCTACTTATTGTGTCTGAGTCATGAACATATGTGAGTGTCATGTCATGCTATGTCATTCCTAGTGAACGAAATGTGATATACATTATAAGAGAGAGATAAAAAAAAATATAGTCATTGATACAGCTCAGTACCATATAATGTTTCCTGTGTAATGAGACATCTAATGTGAAAATATAATACATCTACATACGTATTTTGACATTCAGAGATGGGTGTCATGTCTACATATTTTTTGCTGTATAAATATCGGTTATTAAACATGCAATATTTCGCATGATTATGCGCTATTATTTTAGTTGCTCCTGATATATTAATTGTAAGACCACATTGTCTATACATAATGAGTGTTGTGTTATTCTATGAAGACCGTGCTGTGTTTAGGGAGGTATATATTATTGGAGAAAACATATTTATTTATGTATTTTTATATTTCTAAGATGGCCGCCACTTTTGTGTAACTCTAGGCGTTGTCCTGGAGTTTTTTGCTTACATCTGACTTTTGACTTGTTTCTTGAAATATATCTTTTAAGAGCTATTATGCCGCACTGGTGAGCTAAATGACAATGAGTTAGAAATTATATCTATTACACCAAATAATACGAAATACATTGTGACAATATAATATTCTTATATACATAATTTCGAAATTTAAATATAGCTGCCGATTTTCATTTATGGATGCTCCTTTAGGAAAGACAACTTGCCTCTAGATATGCGATACCTTGTATCTATGTATTTAAAGATGGCTGCCGTTTTATATGATCGTGGATGCGGTTTAAACAACTTGCCCTCAGACACGTTGAATCTCGCATTTATATGAGATATAAATATAGTCACTCTTTGACATATTAGCAACAAGAATTTAAATTCTTCCATCTACAAAATGTTGGTTCTTTCTATGATGACCTCGTTATATATATAATTAGATACATATTCTAAACTACAACACATTTGCTTACATATGTTTATTTCTTAAAGATGGCCGTCACGTTGGTGTAGCCTTGGCGTTGCCTTGGTGATCTTAATTCGACATCCGATATTATTTTTTTTTACTTCCGGGCGGGGAGTTTAAATAAACCCGTTCACGGGTGTTCGGTTTCAATGTGAAACACAAGGAGCAGACACGTTACGGGTTACCATGCCACTGCGGGTGAGTGAACTGACAATGCGCTAGAAAATATATGTTTCACGCTAAACAATGCTTACTTAGTTTTGGGTCTTTTTAGAATCGGATCATTGGGATCAAGATTTGAAATTCTTAAATAATATAAATGATATCAAATAGATGGAGTTATAAAGCTTATGATATAATATGCCTTAAATTCGTAGAAGCGCCTAGGTTCTTATTAATGAGTATTATTAACAGTGAGTCGCGGTGCGTCTAAGATGGCCGCCATGATTGTCCAGTATTCCCATAGAATGATGTTTGCTCCGTTTGTTTGGGCTACAAATCCAACATTGATTGTACTTCACAGCGTTATACGTGTATATTATAATTACTACTAGACTGCATGATTTGTGGATTACTATTCCATCATGTAGTGATTAAGCTATACTGCGATGTATTGATTGCGGTTTTAATATGTAACCGCTTATGGCTGGAATATACATTTTGCACAACAATATTCAGTTGTTTGCATTGTTCTGAGTGTCCTTGTAAAAGAGAAAAGTATGGTTACAGCAAAACTTAACCGTATATAGAAATATAGTATGCATTTAGTCATGGATTACTGTGCATTATAAATCGTCTTGGATACATTGACACGCTTTTAATTTAATGAGCTATATACGTGTCATAGATTATTGTATATAAAAGTCATTTCTGACTAAATATACTACTAGTTAGAAGATATCTAAGACTCTTGTAATTGTCATTTCTTTGGGAATTTTGGATAATGGCTTAGGTACAAAAAACAATATTAGACTGGGCGATTAAATGGTGATACTAGGGGATACTATTACCATTATAAAATATGGAAGTAGTACTCATCAAATGGGTCTCTTGGGTTATCTGCTTTTTCCTATAGAGATCGTGATTGAAAATAAGATCATGTGAAAATTAGTGTGAATGAATGATTTCCTTGATCAGTGCTTGTTATAAGAATTAGATATGATATTAAATTAAAAATGGAAATTGTTGAAGTTATACAATGATGGACTTAGACAGGAATGAAGTTTGTGTTTTTTATATATATATAAAAACATAATAGATTTTTTTACATCATATATATTTGTTATTTTAGAAACTGTATACTGCATAGAAGTTTTGGAACGTGGGAATTCTCAAAATCCTGAACTGTAAAAATAATACATGAAACTACGTTCTGTTTTACTGTGAAGGTATGATGTTCACTATTTTTTTTGTTCTTTGCCAATAATTAGATGATGTCCTAATGTAATGTGTGATTTACAAGAAAAAGTGCTCATTAGGATATAGTCTTTTTATATTAAATTTGTTTCTAAATATATAAATACCTAAGACATGTCTATATATAATCACTATATTAGAATAAATAAAGAACAAATCATTTTTATAATATAGACCCTCTTGTTAAAAAACATGTGTTCTCTTATTTTAATGTACTGTATTTTTCTATGTATGTCGAAACACAAACAAAGTTTAAAAAAATGTTTTTTTAAAACACTTTATTTGTATTGTATTTTTAATAGCCCTGAAGAAGTCTCGTTATGAGACGAAACGCGTTGGCTATGGCTAGGATCTCTTGATCTCTGGAAAATAAAGAAAACATTTTAAAGAAAAATAAAGAAGAACTACTTCAAGAATCACATATTTTGGATGATTTATTTATGTGCAAAGTCATTGTGAATTTTGATATGATACATATATCCCATATAGTGCTGAACCGTTGTGCATTAAATGTTAATGTAGGACTTGTTCCTAAATAAGGAGTATAGAGGGGAGTACTCCTTGGTTCTTTGCGCTATTCTGTAGACTCTAGACACTGGTCATTTGCTGGGTGCGGATTCTAACAGCCTCTACCCTCTTTTTTGTGTTGCTATCTTCTTTAATGTTTTTAAATCTTGTTGGCACACCATTGAAGAGATTCAATACCATCCACTATGTTAAGTCATGGCTTGCAAAAGGACGAAGAGCAGCTGATGACACTAGGAGTAAAGCAATGAAAGAGGGAGACTTGGAATGAACAAGCAATTTAGACAATTTGGGGGCTCTTCTGGAAAAATAGATGCTAGCCCAGTCCAACTGACAAAACACGTGTCATTGCAATGTTTTGAAAAAGTTAAAAAGTTGGCTTTGCTATGTTTGGGTATTTAATTATTGTTCTAGTTTATATAGGTTATTTATTTGCAGTTATAACACTTTATTGACAGTGTCAATGTATTTAATATTTTGTTATATTTATGTGTCTTCCTTGTTTGGATGTTATAATTATTGTTCTACTTATACATTTTATTTTCGTTTTTCATTTTAGAACATTGATTTATGTGTATTCATTTGTATTTACCTATATTTCATTTTTAGTTATTTTGTATGACACTATGGTCATTTTGCACTAATAGGTATGACTTGAGATGTGGTCAAATTCAAACTACCAGCCACTACCTATTCTTTTGGCCTAGGTACTTTTAGGTCTTTTTTTTGGGATAGTACATTTTTCGGTGCTTTATGTTAAGATACAAATCTTTAATTAAAAAGTTATATTTTGAATATATGCCTCTTTTGTAATCTCTGTCTTGTCTTTGTGATACAGAGCTACATTTGGAAATGCCAGTTAAGTTCCATGTTTTTTACTATTCTGAATGTCTAATAAATGCACATAAATTGCTCCAGGGAAGTAAGGTATAGTAACAAGTCCAATTGGTAATCATCTCTAAGTAATCGCTTTAACAGAATACTCTACTATTTATGAACCCCAAAACCTCTTCGGCCACTGGAAGTGACAAAGTGACTCATTTAAGTGTATTGCATGATTTTATTCAGTTTATCTGTTTAGAGTGTTTTCACAACATTTTGGTTTATTTTGTCACATAAGCTATGTAAAAGTTGCATCTATGAACTCATAGACTCTGTTAGAAATGGCACACCCCAGTATTGTCCTTTCCCCAAATCGGCACATCGAGCACTGGAATATTTCAAGCATCCCTTTTCAATGCATTAGTCATTTTAGCTAATTTATTTAAAGATTGTGCTTTAAATGCACATTTGATTTAATCTTTTTCAAACTTTTCACAGGGCAGGGGAACCTCCTATCAAAACCTTACTATGAGGAAGGATCGCTTGCTGTAATTCAGATCGGGTATTAGATCTGATTTTTAGCAGTGCCAGTTGAGTATCTGGGTGGGGCCAATAGAGTATGTGGGTGGAGAAAGTGGGTGGAGCTGGGGGAAAGTGTGTGTTGCCTCCAACAAACATTTGAGCACCTGCAGTTCATATTATACAAAGTAAGAACTGATGGTAAAGGAATGCATGGTAAAGACGCATTCGTTGTAATGCCTGCGTTGTAACTTCAGCTTGTGGTTCGCCCCACGTTGTAAATGCTTTTTCCCATCTGCTGGCAGTGGAACATGAGCTAAAGTTGCTTTGTGAAGAATGCCGACACCTCGAGTCTGCTCAGTGTGTCTTCAAAAGTCCTGGTTACAAAATGTGCAGACACGATTTCTCGGCTTGGGTGACCTTGCAGAAAAGGTGGATTTCCACACCAGGCCTCCTTTTTCTTCATTATCACATATGAGAAGATCTTCAAATATGTGAATTCAGGATCTGTTCTATACAAAAACCTTGAATTACATTTAATAGACACTAGTGTTTCTCCTCTATTAAGATTCTATGCCAAATATATAATGCACATGACAGCTGACTTACTCATAGTTAACAAATGGCATTGTCATCAGGGCAGAGGGCTGACATTTTTTTAAGTTAATGTTTAACCTTCTAAGTGCGAGCATTGGCCAATGGCTGACAGCCACACACTCCCTTCCCAGTAAGTGAGTCTGCCATTGGCTGACGCTGGGGAGGGCTGTAAAGGACCCTTGGGTGCTCGCACCTGAGCATTTTGTTTTTACATTTTTAGCTCGGGCTGCTGGGAGACTAGCTTCTCCATCAGCCAGAATCTTTTTTATGTTGAGGTAATGACAATCTGCATCTCTAAAAGTGAAAGTGAAATGAGCTGATCTGCTCATTGAGCTTTCACTGGATCAGTGATCGGGAGCATATGTCACCCCCCTGAGCACCAATTTGCATGGAATAGGTATCACTGGGAAAGGGATAATCTCCTTTTTCCAATGATATCTCTCCTTAGTTGATCCCTGCTTGGGGGTCGCAGCAGGAGGATGATCCTTAAGCAGGGATTCAGCTACTACACACCAAGAATAGGACTGTGGAGGGTGAGCAGCCTCCCTTAGCCTGTCCTTGTGCTCCCCCACCCAGACCCCATACGTCTGTCTGCCCCCTTGGAGGTTGAAGGAAGTATTGACCTGCAATCTGCCCTCCCCTCCATGGGGCTGAAGGCCCACTAGACACCAGGGAATGTAGCGTATAGTATTTTTTAGGAGAGAACGCCACCCCTGTTCATGTGCTCCTCCCATCCTGGGCCCAATGTCTTTCTGCCCCCTTTGGAACTGATTGGGGTGTTCACCCCTAATCTGCCCCCCCCCCACCTTATGGGGGCAGAATGCCCACTAAACACCAGAGAATGTAGCACACAGTATTTTTTAGGGGGGAATGGCTTCTCTATGCATGGGCCTGTGCACCGCCCCATCCTGGGCCCCATGAATGAATGAATTGTAAATCACCCTCGAAGGAGTATCTGACTCCCATTAGTCTTTCTTTCTCCCCAGGTGTGGATAGGAGTGTTCAACTCTAATCTACTCCCGAGGGAGGGCAGGGTTAGACAGTCCACTAGACACCCGGGTTTTTTGACGGGGAGCGGTCCCCCTGTGTATGGGCCTGTGCTCCTTTCCTACAGAAACGGATCAAACCTGAGTCAATGGGAGTCCTCTTGCGATAATTCCCATTGACCATGGTATGATTAGTTCTTGCTGTGGGCACTGGGCCCAGCCACTCAAGTGGGGTTGTATTTTTATCGGGACAAGTGGGGGAATGCTGGGCGGTAGGAATTGTGTGGATCCCTGCTGATTCTGGAAATGTACATCACAAAAATGCTAGGAAAATGCGTGATTTTGGGCAAAGGTTGAGGTTTGCAGGGTATTGTGTGTAAGAACATTTTGTGGCATCTACGTGAGACTCCCCTGGGTGCCTAGTTTTCGGAAATCATTGGGTTAGGTAGATTTCCCTGGGTGGCTGCTGTGCCTGGGCCCAAATATCTAAGCAACCCATATTGTCAAATTAGGTAATTTTTTGACAGGAAATATTGATGTCTTCACATTGCATTTTGGGCCCTTTCCTTTTCGCAGGTAATAGGCTCGCCCACACAAGTGAGGCACTGTTTTTATTGGGAGACTTGGGGGAAGGGTGGGTGGTAGGAAATGTGTAGCTCCACACAGATTCCAGTTCTTTCCCTTACAGAAATGTGAGAAAAAGGTGTGTTCTTAGACAACGTTTAAGGTTTGCAAAAGCTTCTGGGTAAAAAGAACCTGGTGAGAGCCACGGAATGTATGCCAAACTAGACCTCCCTAAGTGTCTAGTTTTAAGAAATGTGCAGGTTTGTTAAGTTTTCCTGGGTGTCAGCTGAGCTATGGTTCAGTTTCCACAACCTCCAACATTGCAGAAAAGGGTTGCTTTTTGATCTGTCCATGTCGTGCTTTGGGTCTTTTCCTTTGGATGGCACCAGGCACACCCACACAAGTAAGGCACCATTTTTATTAGGAGACTTGGGGGAACACTTGATGGTAGGAAATGTGTGGCTCTCTGCAGATTCCAGAACTTTCTCTCACAGAAATGTGAGGAAAAAGTGAGGTTTTAGACAAAGTTTGATGTTTGCAAAGGCTTCTGGGTAACAAATCTGGTGAGGGTCACACAAGGGATGCTATCCTGGACTCCCCTTGGTGTCTAGTTTTTAGAAATGTGTAGGTTTGGTAGGTTTCCCTAGGTGCTGACTGAGCTGGGGCCAAATTCCGCAGCCACCAACATTTGTAGAAAAGAGTTGGTTTTATAGTGGAAAGGTTTGATCTGCTCATGCCGAGTTTGAGCCTTTTCCTATTGTGGGCACTGGGCCCAGCCACACAGATTAGGTACCATTTATATCAGGAGACTTTGGGGATCATGTTGTGACTCATGGCACATATGGAGTCTCGTAATGCTGTACAATGTCAAACTTGGGAGGTTGGGTATTCCACTGGAGAGCAGTTGGAGATGCCAGCCATCAGAGGTGGTGGTGTTTCTCTTTGTTGATGGTTGTCGGTTGTGTGATTACTTTTTACAAAAATAAACTAATGCTCTCACCTGCTACTGATGTCAGATACCACGCTGTCTTCACTGAAACATTGGCGGTGGTAACAGTATTACTCCTGTTGCTAAGGCATTGGAAGCGAGTGTGCTGTAAGACACCCGCGTTTCGTGATTTTCTCTATGTGCGCCTCATGTGGTGAGCATTTTCTTCAGGCAACCGCGTAAACCAATGGAGTTGGTGAGAAGTGGAGTCCATTCCTGTAACGTTCTATGGCGGCCATTACAGGAGGCATATTCTGTGTCTTAATCTGCTCTGATTGGTCCATGTCAAAGCGCAAGAGCGTCATCATGGTCGGCAGCCATTTGGGAGGGTCCCTGTCCCTGTCCAATCACAAAGGTCAGGCAATGTATTGATATCTTGACTTTCATTGGTTTCTAAGTCATATTTTAACTATCATTTACAGTACAAAAACAGTACCAGTTTATTCACCTCATACTTTATGCTTATGCTCTGTGGTTTATTTACTTTTTTCTCAAGGTTCTATAACTCCCATCTGTACCATGCAATCCATGAATCCTCCACCACCCTTTTTACAATCACCTGGTGTTCCCCCATTCCCCCTCCCTTTGCTTGGAAGGAATGGTTTATGGCATTTAATAGATTTTTAGGTGCTATGGATAGTTTTAAATTGAAAGCAGAAAGGAAGAGATAGCCTTTGGAACATTCTTTGGGTATGGAGGGTCAGGAGATTCTTGCACATTTATCTGCACTTCCTTCAGAAGAGGAAGACAATGAGATTGATAATTATGATGTAGCAGTCAAGAAATTGGATCAACATTTCAGTACATCTCCTAATTTGGTTGCCAGGAGACACAAGTTTTTTTTCAAGACAATTGACTACGAAAACTGTGGATGTGTATATTGGTTCACTATCAGTGTTGCCATCCAAATCTGAATTTGGTACTTTTATGGATCAACTTATCAGAAATCAACTTTTAACCAGATATTACAATAAGAAAATTCAAGAGAAGATATTGACATGCAAAAATCTATCTCTTGAGGAAGCTATTGATTTAGCAAATAGCATCCAAGATTCTGAAAATTCAGGTAAAGAACTTAGTAAAGATGCAAAGATGCTGATGATGTGGATCTGGCAGTCTAAGTGAGCAAATCGGTTTCTGACAAATTCATGGAGAAGAGATAGAATTTCAGTGGAAGCAATGTGTGGAATTGATGTGGTTCTAAATTTCATCTTGCTTCATGTACACAATGTCCAGCATTTGGCAAGGAATGTTTTAAGTGTGGCATATGGGTCATTTTGCAAGGGTGTGTCACTCGAATTCAATGAGAAACAAAGTGAATGTGGTGAAAGATGATGTAATTGTGCCTTGATTGGTAACATGGATCATGTGCTTTTGTCTGTTAGGGTGCATGAAGATGATTTCCCCAAAGTCTAAAAATCCTATTGAAGATTTTGTTATTGGAGATGTACATGTTCCTTTATTGACTGATTCAGGCTTGAAAATTACCATTATTTCTAAGGAGGCTTTCAAAAATAGAGGTTTTAAGATGAGCCTGGAATCACCTGATATTAGCCCACAAGGGTATAATGTTGAAAGAACTGATCTAGTAGGAGTTTTCAAAACATTCATTGAGTTCAATAGGAGGGTATGGTAAAGTGTATGTTTCGCATCGTGGTCCAGATGGTCTTGGGTGGCACCACCAAGAATTTTTCTAAGTCCAACCTGCGTTGAACAAACAAGTCTTATGGCTGGAAGAGAAAAATGGATGTGGAAGCCTGAACACTTTACAGTCTGTTTTGTCGGAAAATTATGAGATTTTTTAAGACAAACTAGGGAAATTGGACGGTTTTGAGAACACTATTAAGCTTAAAGAAAGTGTGGGAGCCGGCCTCGTGGCGTGGTCCTGTTTCCCTGCGCTAAGCCGCACGAGGTCCCATGCCCATCGGGGCTCCTCCATTTTGGATTATACGTCACTTCACGTGACCACAGGCGTGACCCTGCTCTACCCGGCCTCGGTCCCAGCGAGGCCCGACATCGAGACGCCAACCCCTGGCCCGGGGGATACCACGTGAGCCCTTCCCACTCCCGGCGGAGGGCAGTATCGATGGGACCCCCAACCGTCCTTCCACACCTAGGTGCGATCGCCCCACAAGCTCTCTGGGGCCTGGCGCCTCTCCTGCTGGGCGTCTGGCCGCTCCCTACTCGGCCTCTCCGCCCCCTCCGGGCGCAAGGGTCCGGACATCAAAGGGCTCCCGTCCTATATCTGGGGCGACCCGACAACAGGACAGTAGTTGTATCCTGGAGTCAAGAGCCCTGCTGATCGGATCGCGGCTGACCCTACGGAAGAAGACTCACCCTGAACCCACCATTTGAGCCCGGCTGACGACGTCGCGGCTCCACCGTGCTTAAAGACCTTCACGAACCTTTGGGGCCCTGCTGACGCTGACGCGGCCCGACCTTGTTGAACATTGCCATCAGAGCCCAGCTGACCTCGTCGCGGCTCTACCGAAGCGGACCTACCACCGGAGCCCTGCTGACTGTGTCGCGGCTCGACCCAAGCGGAACTACCACCCGAGCCCTGCAGACGCCGTCGCGGCTCCCCACGTCCGAGCCGCTCTGAGACCAGCGCACAAGGTCTGGCGCAGAGCCCTCCCGTACCTGGCTGGTACTAAGACTGTCCCGCTACCCTATCCCTCTAACAGACATTGAGACTCTTATAGGATCCCTCGATCCCCCTGTAAATATTGAACGTATTACTGCTGATAAAGAACCAAGTCACGCAACTAATATTAAATTCATGGAGAAGAGATAGAATTTCAGTGGAAGCAATGTGTGGAATTGATGTGGTTCTAAATTTCATCTTGCTTCATGTACACAATGTCCAGCATTTGGCAAGGAATGTTTTAAGTGTGGCATATGGGTCATTTTGCAAGGGTGTGTCACTCGAATTCAATGAGAAACAAAGTGAATGTGGTGAAAGATGATGTAATTGTGCCTTGATTGGTAACATGGATCATGTGCTTTTGTCTGTTAGGGTGCATGAAGATGATTTCCCCAAAGTCTAAAAATCCTATTGAAGATTTTGTTATTGGAGATGTACATGTTCCTTTATTGACTGATTCAGGCTTGAAAATTACCATTATTTCTAAGGAGGCTTTCAAAAATAGAGGTTTTAAGATGAGCCTGGAATCACCTGATATTAGCCCACAAGGGTATAATGTTGAAAGAACTGATCTAGTAGGAGTTTTCAAAACATTCATTGAGTTCAATAGGAGGGTATGGTAAAGTGTATGTTTCGCATCGTGGTCCAGATGGTCTTGGGTGGCACCATCAAGAATTTTTCTAAGTCCAACCTGCGTTGAACAAACAAGTCTTATGGCTGGAAGAGAAAAATGGATGTGGAAGCCTGAACACTTTACAGTCTGTTTTGTCGGAAAATTATGAGATTTTTTAAGACAAACTAGGGAAATTGGACGGTTTTGAGAACACTATTAAGCTTAAAGAAAGTGTGGGAGCCGGCCTCGTGGCGTGGTCCTGTTTCCCTGCGCTAAGCCGCACGAGGTCCCATGCCCATCGGGGCTCCTCCATTTTGGATTATACGTCACTTCACGTGACCACAGGCGTGACCCTGCTCTACCCGGCCTCGGTCCCAGCGAGGCCCGACATCGAGACGCCAACCCCTGGCCCGGGGGATACCACGTGAGCCCTTCCCACTCCCGGCGGAGGGCAGTATCGATGGGACCCCCAACCGTCCTTCCACACCTAGGTGCGATCGCCCCACAAGCTCTCTGGGGCCTGGCGCCTCTCCTGCTGGGCGTCTGGCCGCTCCCTACTCGGCCTCTCCGCCCCCTCCGGGCGCAAGGGTCCGGACATCAAAGGGCTCCCGTCCTATATCTGGGGCGACCCGACAACAGGACAGTAGTTGTATCCTGGAGTCAAGAGCCCTGCTGATCGGATCGCGGCTGACCCTACGGAAGAAGACTCACCCTGAACCCACCATTTGAGCCCGGCTGACGACGTCGCGGCTCCACCGTGCTTAAAGACCTTCACGAACCTTTGGGGCCCTGCTGACGCTGTCGCGGCCCGACCTTGTTGAACATTGCCATCAGAGCCCAGCTGACCTCGTCGCGGCTCTACCGAAGCGGACCTACCACCGGAGCCCTGCTGACTGTGTCGCGGCTCGACCCAAGCGGAACTACCACCCGAGCCCTGCAGACGCCGTCGCGGCTCCCCACGTCCGAGCCGCTCTGAGACCAGCGCACAAGGTCTGGCGCAGAGCCCTCCCGTACCTGGCTGGTACTAAGACTGTCCCGCTACCCTATCCCTCTAACAGACATTGAGACTCTTATAGGATCCCTCGATCCCCCTGTAAATATTGAACGTATTACTGCTGATAAAGAACCAAGTCACGCAACTAATATTGAGTCCTGTGTGGTGGTGTTACTGGGCCTAGTACGATCATAGGAGAAAGACCTCCCCGAGGGGGCTTCTCAGCGGCGCTCGGCTATAACTTTGCGGTAGGAAGGTGCCCTGGAATAGTCTCCCTGACTACCCGGTGGGCCTCCCTCCAACATTTGGTGGCCAGCGACGGGATCCGAGCCAGACGCAATCGTACAGGCAAGTAACGCACCCACTACCTGACCAGACGGGAAAGGAAAAAGAGGAACCATGGATGGCCAAGAAGCAACCGTGGCCGCAACCTTCCAGTTGGAAAAACTGGAGGAATACACCCACAAAGAACTCAAACAATTCTGCAAGGACAAAGGGATCCCAACCACAGGATTGGGCACCAAGGAGGAAATGCAGAAAGCCCTGAAAACCTGGGCAGAACCCAAGACCCCTCCACCCCGAGCCAAAGGAACCTCGGCCCGGGACGGAAACCTGCCAACCACGACCCCGACAGATGGGGAGCGTACCGTCCCAGACACCAGCCTTTCCCACGAAGAAATACGAGAACGGGAAAGAGTCCGGACACACGAAATGGACCTCGCCCGACTCCGGCTGGAGGGTGAGCTCCTACTGGCGGAGAAGAAGATAGCCTTGGAGCAACTACGGCTGCAAGAGGAAATCGAGGAAAAGAAAAGGCATCGGGAACTAGAGGAGAGACGGCTAACCCTCGAGCACGAGAGGAGCCTTAAAGAACTTGAACTAAAAGCTAAAACAGGGGAGGCCAGCAACCCCGGAGCCCGGGACGCTCTGCCCCTGACCAAGCCCAAGGTTCACATCCCCAAGGATGTCGTCAAGGAGTACTATAAAAATGACGACATCCAGCAATGGTTCCGAGCGTACGAAGTAGCCATGACCTCCCAACGGGTACCCCGGAAGGATTGGGGTGCCGGTCTATGGGGGAGGTTCCTCAGCGAGGGCCGGGATACCCTGCTGCAACTCCCCGACGCGGTGATGACCTCATACGACCACATGAAAGAAGCCCTACTCACACGCTACGGACTGTCAGCCGAGATGTACCGGCAACGCTTCCGGGACTGCAAGAAGCTCCCCGGTACCACATGGGTCGAATACGTGGACTTCTTCAGCCGAGCGTTGGAAGGATGGATAAAAGGAAGCAAGGTCACCTCATATAATGAACTGTTCGACCTCATTGTCTGGGAGCACCTCGCCAACAACTGCTTTGTGGAACTAAGGCAACACCTCCTGGACAGTAAACTGACCGAGCCCCGGAAGCTCGCCGTCGAAGCGGACCGATGGGTCAACACCCGGGTCCCCCGGAACCCCGTGGGGGACTACACACGGAGTACCACGGGACCTCCCCGCCAGCGAGGCGGAGGAGGGGGGTCCCACCGCAGTCGAGAATTCCCAGTCGGGCCGCCCAGAAGCCCGCCACGAGGTCAAGCAACCAACCCCACATCCCCGACCCAGGGCCGAAGGGGGACCCCTATCGCACGGCCTGGACCATGACCGACAGTGACCTGCTTCGGCTGTCAGCAGACCGGCCACTATGCCAGTGACCCGGCATGCCCTGTGAACCGCCGGAACGGGACCGCTGGGCCCCCTCCCCGACAAATAGCCGCCGCAGCCTTGGGGGAGGGAGAAGACGAGGAGGAAAACCACGCCGACGGGTCCCCCGAGTGGGAACCAGCTGCCATGTCGCTTGTATGCCTGGGCTCCCGAGAAATGGTGCCCCGAGCCGCCATCCCCAGCAACACCCAGAAGTACCAACAGTGGGTCACCATCAACGGGCGACGGGCCGAGGCCCTCCGGGACACTGGGGCCAGTGTGACCGCTGTCCGCTGCCATCTGGTGACCCCCGAACAAATCCTGCCGCATGTCCTATGCCCTGTCCGGACCGCGGACAACACCGAGAGCATGTGCCGGATGGCCAGGATCCCCTTCGAGTGGGGAGGAGTGTCCGGCACCCTAAAAGTAACTGTCCGCGACGACGCCCCGGTGGACTGCCTCCTGGGGAACGACCTAGAGAGCTCACTGTGGGCACAGGTGGAACGCCGAGAGCATCTGGGGATGCTAGGACTACCCGAGTGGGCCTACGCCACCACTCGGTCCATGACCGCCCAACCAGCCGCTGCCACGGCCCCCGACAAGCCGACGGGCCCCGAACTATCCACCTCCTCCGGCACGGAGGAACCTGACGAGGAGGCCGGGCCATCCGAACTTTCTCCCAAAGAGGCCGCCCCCCTCAGCGAGATCCCCGAGCTGGCCCAGTGGCGCCACGATGGGGGCCCCACCCGCGAACAATTTCAGCAAGAGCAGAAGGCCTGCCCGTCCCTTGAGGGGGCCCGACAGCAGGCGGCCGCACAGGCTGCGGGGGACCCCACGGGAACCCACTGGGTCTATTGGGACAATGACTTATTGTATAGCGAGCAGAAAGTCGCCGAACTAGGGGCCGGCCGGGTGCTGGTGGTCCCCCTCCGATTTCGAGAGTTCCTCCTGAACCTGGCACATGACGTGCCCCTCGCCGGACATCTTGGGCGGGACAAGACTTACAGCCGCCTCGTGACCCATTTCTATTGGCCCCGAATGAGAAGAGACGTGGACCAGCACTGCCGGTCCTGCCCGACCTGCCAAGCGAGCGGGAAGACTGGGGGACGAGTGAAAGCCCCCCTCCAACCATTTCCAGCCGTCCACACCCCGTTCGAACGAGTGGGAATCGACATCGTGGGGCCCCTCGACCCCCGAACGGCCCTGGGGCACCGCTTCATCCTGGTACTGGTCGACCACGCCACCCGGTACCCAGAGGCCGTCCCCCTCCGAACTGTGACAGCTCCAGTGGTGGGCCGGGCCCTGATGGGCATCTTCTCCAGGGTGGGGTTCCCCCGAGAAGTGGTGAGCGACAGGGGTACGAACTTTATTTCGAAGTACATGAGGTCCCTCTGGCAACAATGTGGGGTCACATATAAATTCACCACCCCTTACCACCCCCAGGGGAACGGACTGGTCGAGCGGTTCAACCGAACCCTGAAGGGGATGATCAAGGGCCTGGAAGAGCCCCTAAGGAGGAGATGGGATGTCCTGCTGCCCTGCCTCCTGTTCGCCTATCGGGAGGTACCACAGAAATCCCTGGGCTTCAGCCCCTTCGAACTGTTGTATGGGCACCCCGTCCGAGGGCCCCTCAGCCTGGTCAAGGAGGGCTGGAAGGCGAACGTCCAAGATGCCCCCCCCGACGTCTACCGGTACCTCCTGACCCTGCGGAACCAGACTCGAAAGTTCCGGGCCCTGGCCGAAGCCAACCTCGAAGCCAGTCAAGAAGACATGAAACGCTGGTATGACGAAAATGCCTCAGCCGTCGAGTTTGAGCCGGGCCAGCAAGTCTGGGTCATGTCACCCGTGGACCCCTGCGCCCTGCAGGACAAGTGGACAGGGCCCTTCAAGGTAGTTGAGAGGAAGAGCCCCGTCACCTACCTGGTCGACATGGAGTCCCCGAGGAACCCCCTCCGGGTCCTGCACGCCAACCGGCTCAAGCCCCACTTTGCCCGAACTGAACTGAGCCTACTGCTGGCTACCGACGATGGGGGCGAAAGTGACTCCGAGCCCCTACCAGACCTCCTGGGGTCCTCGGGCCAAGACGGCTCCTTGGAGGGCGTCCGCCTCTCCGCCACCCTGACACCAGAACAGCGCCATGATTGCCAGAAGCTGCTGCAACCCTTCGCTGCCCTCTTCTCTCTCACGCCCGGGGTGACCCCCTGGTGCGTCCACGACGTGGACACGGGGGACAGCCCCCCTGTACGACACCGCGCTTATAGAGTACCTGACCGAGTCCGAGCCTGCATAAAGACCGAGGTCGCCAAGATGCTCGCCCTCGGAGTCATCGAGCCTTCCGACAGTCCGTGGGCCAGCCCGGTAGTCTTGGTGCCGAAGGCCGCCGCCCCCGGCACGGCCCCCGAACTCAGATTTTGTGTCGACTACCGGGGCCTGAACGCAGTCACCAAGACCGATGCCCACCCCTTGCCACGAGCCGACGAGCTGATCGATCGCTTAGGGGCCGCCCGCTACCTAAGCACCTTTGATCTCACCGCTGGGTACTGGCAGATCAAGCTCACTCCCGGCGCCCAAGAACGATCAGCCTTCTCCACCCCCGACGGGCACTACCACTTTCGGGTAATGCCCTTCGGTATGAAGAACGCCCCAGCGACCTTTCAGAGGCTAGTAAACAAGGTCCTGGCCGGACTAGAAGCCTTCAGCGCGGCCTACCTCGATGACATTGCTGTCTTCAGCGACCACTGGGCCGCACACCTAGGACACCTTGGGGAAGTCCTGGCCGCTCTCCAAAGAGCCGGGCTCACCATTAAGGCCAGTAAATGCCAGATCGGTCAAGGATCTGTGACCTATCTGGGCCACCAGGTGGGGAGTGGCCAGGTGGCGCCCCTCCAGTTAAAAGTTGACGCCATCCAGGCGTGGGAGCCCCCCGCAACCCAAACCGCTGTCCGGGCCTTCCTAGGCCTCACAGGCTACTACCGACGATTCATCAAGGATTATGGCAGCATTGTGGGCCCCCTTACGGAACTCACTTCAAAGAAACAGCCCAAGGCGGTGCACTGGACGCCCCGCTGTCAGACCGCGTTTGATGCTCTCAAGGCGGCCATGTGCGCTGCCCCTGTGCTACAGGCCCCCGACTACAGCAAGGAATTTGTAGTCCAGACCGATGCATCGGAGTACGGGGTCGGGGCGGTCCTCTCCCAGCTGGACGCCAAGGGCCTCGACCGACCGGTGGCCTTTATCAGCCGCCGACTGCTGCCGCGAGAACAGAGGTGGAGCACCATCGAGCGGGAGGCCTTCGCCGTGGTATGGGCTCTCAAGAAGCTCCGGCCCTACCTCTTCGGCACCCACTTCAGGGTCCAGACTGACCACCGGCCCTTGCGGTGGCTCATGCAAATGCGGGGCGAGGACCCCAAGCTGTTACGCTGGTCCATCTCGCTGCAAGGGATGGACTTCACTGTAGAACACCGGCCCGGCAACGACCACGCCAATGCTGACGGCCTGTCCCGATTCTTCCGCCTCGGCGAGGAGAACACCCAAGGAGATGGGTGACTCTCCCTGCCTTCAGCTGGGGGGGACGCATGTGGGAGCCGGCCTCGTGGCGTGGTCCTGTTTCCCCGCGCTAAGCCGCACGAGGTCCCATGCCCATCGGGGCTCCTCCATTTTGGATTATACGTCACTTCACGTGACCACCGGCTTGACCCTGCTCCACCCGGCCTCGGTCCCAGCGAGGCCCGACATCGAGACGCCAACCCCTGGCCCGGGGAATACCACGTGAGCCCTTCCCACTCCCGGCGGAGGGCAGTATCGATGGGACCCCCAACCGTCCTTCCACACCTAGGTGCGATCGCCCCACAAGCTCTCTGGGGCCTGGCGCCTCTCCTGCTGGGCGTCTGGCCGCTCCCTACTCGGCCTCTCCGCCCCCTCCGGGCGCAAGGGTCCGGACATCAAAGGGCTCCCGTCCTATATCTGGGGCGACCCGACAACAGGACAGTAGTTGTATCCTGGAGTCAAGAGCCCTGCTGATCGGATCGCGGCTGACCCTACGGAAGAAGACTCACCCTGAACCCACCATTTGAGCCCTGCTGACGACGTCGCGGCTCCACCGTGCTTAAAGACCTTCACGAACCTTTGGGGCCCTGCTGACGCTGTCGCGGCCCGACCTTGTTGAACATTGCCATCAGAGCCCAGCTGACCTCGTCGCGGCTCTACCGAAGCGGACCTACCACCGGAGCCCTGCTGACTGTGTCGCGGCTCGACCCAAGCGGAACTACCACCCGAGCCCTGCAGACGCCGTCGCGGCTCCCCACGTCCGAGCCGCTCTGAGACCAGCGCACAAGGTCTGGCGCAGAGCCCTCCCGTACCTGGCTGGTACTAAGACTGTCCCGCTACCCTATCCCTCTAACAGACATTGAGACTCTTATAGGATCCCTCGATCCCCCTGAAAATATTGAACGTATTACTGCTGATAAAGAACCAAGTCACGCAACTAATATTGAGTCCTGTGTGGTGGTGTTACTGGGCCTAGTACGATCATAGGAGAAAGACCTCCCCGAGGGGGCTTCTCAGCGGCGCTCGGCTATAACTTTGCGTTAGGAAGGTGCCCTGGAATAGTCTCCCCGACTACCCGGTGGGCCTCCCTCCAACAGAAAGGATCGTAACTGTGAAGCACATTAAGTATTAGAGGCTATCTAGACAAACTCCTTACCCAATTGTGTAAAGATGAGGTGATTGAACCTAGTGAATCTCTCTCATGGTTATCTCCCATAGTGGTAGCACGCTAAGAGAATAATGAGTTGAGAATGTGTGTTGACCTTAAGAGTCTTAACAGCGTTATTTGGGTAAATGGGCACACCTTACCCCAAATTGAGGAGATGATTACTACACTAGCAGGGGGAAAGTGTTTTTTCAAACTTGACATTAAATCAGCATACCATCAAGTGATACTTGCTAAAGAGTCTAGACATCTCACTGTGTTAATTCTGTAGGATGCTGTTTGAACTTGCTTCAGTTGAGGCTGTTTTTCTACATGTGATTGGTGATCTGTTCAAGGGTTTTTCAACACAAAATTCTAATTTTTGGTGAGGATGAAAAGGAACATGTGTCAAGATTGAGTACAGTACTTAAGGCCTTTAACGAAGGACAAATGTGAGTTTGGTGTCTCCAAAGTGGAATATCTTGGACATGTTGTGTCAGATTATGGCATTTTTTCATGTCCCAGTTTACTCAAAGTGATTGAAGAGGTAGCTGTACCAGCTGATCATGAACAACTACAAGTTTCTCTGGGGCTATGTGGATTTTATGCCAGGTTTATCAGAAAATGTTCCACCATTGCAAAACCTCTTCCTTCTTTGGTGAAGAAAAATTCAAAGTTAGACTGAGGGCAAGAGCAACATGAAGTTTTTGTTACAATAAAAAGGAGCTCACTAATGCTCCTTTGCTTTCACCTTACATTCCTGGAAAGAAACTTTGTACTACAGTTGATGCAAGAACAGTGGGTCTTGGAGGTGTTGTTTCCTATGGCAGAGGGAGTTCAGAACGTGTTATTGCTTTTGATTCACGTACTTCAGGCAACAAGAACGTCTTTATTCTGTAATTGAATGGGAGTTGTTGGTTTGTACCTGGGCAGTTGAGAAATGTAAAGCTTATGTGTGGGAAACAAAATTGGTTTTGTGTACTGACCATATGCCTTTGATACCTATTATTAGTCACTCTAATGTTCATTCTACTAAGGCAAAGGCGAGACTTTTAAGATTCAGTGTTTAACTTCTTGAGAACCATTTTGAAATTGAATATATTTCTGGCTGGAAGAAAAGGAAGGTGGACTGTGTTTCTCATCTTCCTTGTTCAGGTGATTACATTGTGGAGGTGTTAGATGATAACGAGGATGTAGATTATTTGGTTGCAAAAATTGCTTGGTGTACTGTTGAATGTGTTGAGAGAATGAGTGGAGAAATGCTTTAAATCAAGATAGTGTTTTGAAGAAAGTTATGAAGTACATGAATAAATGTTGGCCTAGAGAAAACAGCATTTCTATAGATTTGCAAACGTTTTTCAAGACACAAATAGAACTTTATAAGGAGGCGGGTTGCTGTTTAGGATGGATACGTTGGTTCCACTGAGTTGTGTCAGGTGTACGTTGTTGCAATTGAGCCATGAGGGCCATTTAGGCTTGACTCTGTACAAGAGAAGGCTGAGAGGCATGTATTGGTGGCCTGGCTAGGATGGAGATGTTGTAGGTTTTATTGAGAAGTGTCCTTTGTGCTTACACAATAATAAGAGTCTTAATTGAGTCACTCCCCCCATGGTAGAAGTTGGCGCTCCAGAAAAAGTATGGAGTAAAGTTGGTTTGGATTTCTTGGGTCCATTTTACACTCTTCCTAGTATTCAGCATTATGCTATTGTTCTGATTGATCATCTTTCTAAGTGGATTGAGGTCAAATGTGTGCGTGAGTGGAAGACTAAGGGCCTGATTTAGATCTTGGAGGATGGGTTACTTTGTCACAACGGTGACAGATATCTTATCCACCGAAATATAAAACACATTATATCCTAAGGGATTTATATTTCAACTGATGGGATATCCATCACCGTTGTGACGGAGTAAACCGTCCACCAAGATCTAAATCAGGCCCTAAGTCTGTTATCACATATTTGACTGATGGATTTTTGCACGGAGCATGCACAGAAAGTGCCATTTGTATCATTCTCAAAGCAATGGGCAAGTTGAGTGAGCTAATTGATTGGTGAGTAAATGTTTGAGGCATGCAGTGACTGAAGGGATTGATGTGCTAGATGCTGTCCATGGCATGTTGTAGTCTTATTATAATAATGCACCCAGTGTGACAAAATTTTCCCTGTTTCAAGATTGAGGGGGAGGTTTTGTCAGGACTTTCTCAAACCTATTTGGTTGAGTAAGTTAACTAAAGTAGATTCTTCCATTGATGTACATCTTAATATTAGGAAAATGCATTCAGACATCCAACATAGTCAGGAAACCAGCAACGCCAGCTATGATAGGCTCAAAGTCACAAAGTTTCTATTGTTCAAGAGGGGAGATTATGTTCTCGTCAAGTTGCCTGACACTGAGGTTGTAAAGCACAGAATGAAATTTGATACACCATGCCAAGTTGTGGAAGTCACGGTCAGTGTCCGTGTGGCTAAAGTGACAAGTGTTCCTGAAAGTGTTGTTCATTTTGCTACTGTGAATGGTAATATTCTGGAAAGGGGTGATGTTGAGGACATGCACATGAAATATGTATGTGAGTTTCCTGGGAAATACAGAGATTTTGTAGTGTGTGATTAGGATCCTTGAGCGACGATCCTTGAGGGACTCCGCAGATGAGTTTCTTGGATTCTGAGGGGTATGGAGGAAGTCTAACTCATTGAGTAGTGATTCATTGTAGATACATTAATGAACATATGAATAATACAATGTGATTATTCATATGTTCATTAATGTATCTACAATGAATCCCTACTCAATGAGTTAGACTTCCTCCATACCCCTCAGAATTCAAGAAACTCATCTGCGGAGTCCCTCAAGGATCGTCGCTCAGCCCAACACGCAACACCTACATGACGCCCCTTGCAGACATCGTCAGAGCCCACAGCATCAACATAGTATCCTATGCCGACGACACACAGCTCATCTTCAAAGTAGTTTGAAAGCACAAAAATTATGAAAAATGGGCTACCTCTTGGGAAAATGACAAAACTGTGGTAAAATAATGATTTTTTGATAAAGCTATGCATGTTCCAGAAAGCTGGGAAGAGGGTGGTCTAGAACAGCAAACCTTTTGTTAATGCCATTTTTAGGAAAACATTTTTTTGTGTTGTGCACATTTTCTTGTTTTTTCTCAATACCCCCAAAGTTTGAGCAATATTTCGGCTATTTTATCGGCCCTCTTAAGGGGAATCCACAAACCCTGGATACCTCCCCTACTAACTCAACCAGCACCGCCCAAGCAAACTTCACCAACTGCATGAGCAGCATCGCTGCTTGGATGAAAAACAACTGGCTAAATCTCAACGCAGACAAAACCAAAGTCAGAAAAACCAAAGGCAGCAACCACTCCCCTTGGGACGCCTCTTGGTAGCCCTTCGCATTTGGCACCCCACCCACCCCTGTGGACCATGCCAAGAACCTCTGGATCATCCTCTACACCAACCTCTCCATGAGCAGATATATCAACGCCATCTCCTCATCATGCTTCCACATCCTGCAAATACTATGCCAGATTTTCAAGTGGATCCCACTGAACAACAGACAAACAGTCACCAAGGCTCTTAGCACACATAGACTTGATTACGGAAACACCCTCTGCATCGGTACCCCAGACCATGTCCTATGCCCACTCCAAACCACCCAGAACCCCACCGCCAGACTAGTCCTGAACATCCCGTGAAATAATCACATCTCTCCACACCTCAACAATCCCAATGGCTCCCAGTACATAACATAACATAACATAACATAACTGTTAGAAATTGGGTTTCTGGTTCGCAGAGGTATGCACCCTAACCAAACAGAACCACATTCCAAGCCAGGGTAAGATGAAAATGTTATCATAAATGTCTGTTTTTTTCCTACTCCTTCCATTAGTTTTTATTTCAACAGTTAGTTTATTTGGGAAAACCTTAAGGGATCTAATAAATGACCACTTGCTGAGTTCGAAATCTTGCCTACTTTTGGAAATGTATAACTTTCTGGCATTACCAAGGGGCTTCACACCTGGATTTATCACAAACTTAAAGTAGTTTGAAAGCACAAAAAATATGAAAAATGGGCTACCTCTTTGGAAAATGACAGAACTGTGGTAAAATAATGATTTTTTGATAAAGCTATGCATGTTCCAAAGAGGGTGGTCTAGAACAGCAAACCTTTTGTTAATGCCATTTTTAGGAAAACATTTTTTTGTGTTGTGCACATTTTCTTGTTTTTTCTCAATACCCCCAAAGTTTGAGCAATATTTTGGCTATTTTCTCGGCCCTCTTAAGGGGAATCCACAAACCCTGGATACCTTAGGAATACCTGTGATGCTGGGAAAAAATTGTGCCAATTTTGTGTGGATACCTTATGTGGAAAAATGTTTTGGAGGCTTATGCACAAACTACCGCAAATAGCCACAAAAGGGCTCAGCACTGAGATGAAAAAGCCTCTGCAGTTAAGGGGTTAAACTATTCCTTTTAATAAGTACCTCTTTATGCTGTGATGTACTAAGTTGAAATTCTTCTGCATGTTAAAGAAACACATTTTTGTTTTCATTTTGAGCCAGATGTCCAAAGCCTTTTTACAGTTGAAAGGGCCCCATTTGCAGACTGAATTCTGGTCACAGAACATTTATATTTTATCACCTCCTGAAAGGAGGCCCCCTTCCTCTTTGTGAATGTTGAAAAAAGTATTTTTATGACTAGGCAGTGGTCCATTAGAGCACTGCCTATTCTGAAAAATGAAAATTACACTTTTCATTTGTTTGTTTAAATGCATCCTGTTTTCTTTTCAACAAACTAGGTTGCATTCAAATAAATGTAAACTCATTCACAAACTTGGTGGTCTGCTGACCCCAGCAGGCCACCATCCTTGGATCGTTGTGATTCTTGTGGGTCACAATCTACAACATACCTCATTAATGTTCATGAGGTAGGTCGAACTGCGATCCACCACGAATCAGTAGTTTGCAAACCGACCTTTTAATACATAAGTTGCTTCGCAAATTACTACACTGGTCACAAAAATACTAGCCGCAAATCCCAACCACTATTTTGCGACCAGTTGCATGCACAGCTGGCTCTTTGAACAGACTTTATCGCATTTTTCATTAGCGGTTTGGTGCATGATTTATCTGCCAAATATTTATTAACGTCTACCATCACCACAAGACAATTCTTTCGAGGGCTGGTGTGTGGTGTTAGTGCCTGGACCCGGACTCATTTGCATCTGAGTTTACCTCTTCCGCTGACTCAGAGCTGATGCGGCAAATCGCCATCACTCGTGACGTGACGACTGACAATAGCGCATGGCTGTCCTGTGGGCTGTTCCAAAGTCTGAATAACACTACCAGCCCAGCAATTACTGGAGGAAGCTGACCCCAAGCCCCCTTGCACCATTAATTTTTCTGTCATTTTTTTTTTTTTTGGGTCTGGCATACATTTTGTGAGACTACTAAAGTTGGCTTTATCCTGATTTAAAATTTAAACAAATGATTATGTAACCCACATCTCTTGAAGACAGGACACATTCAGAGCTCTGTATTTCGCTTTAATAAATGAACAGAAAAATATAATGTAAAAGGTATAATAAAATTAGTGGCCAGTAGATGGCACTCTTTCACCATTAATGTAAACGCAAAGCACCGTTGTGTTGTAAAGGCAAAATCCTTAATTAACCCCTCACACTGAAGGCAAAGCAGTGATGAGAACATGTGTAATGCTAAACGGGTATTTTAAAGGACATTAAACATTGAGAAATGAAGTTGTGCATTGATTGTGTGTAGCTGACAGAAAAGAAGTTCTAAAAATGCTTATTTAATTGAACGGAAAAGAGCGTCTGAATAAACATTGCTCGGTTTACGAAAATGACTGCCAGCTCGATGAAAGCCTCTCCTGACCGTTTATTATATTTCAGGGCAGCAACCAACGTTTAGGCTTCCACACACCGATGCACATACCCTCGCACCACAGTGCAATCTGTGTGTGTTGCATCAACCATAGGTTCCGTAGTGGAAGGGAACACTGCCAGTGCAAAAACCAGGCTTTCATGCGTTAATGTACTCACCCTGCGGCACACATGGCTCTTTTATGCTTGCTGTGTAGGTAAGCCGCACCAAGGAGGCACGTTTTTACACACATCCCTGCCTACCAATGATATTAGACATTAATTTGCATCAAACCCCACTGGTGTTTGTACGGGAGTGCCCATATACCACCCACGGACCCCCCCCTCCCCTGATGCAAAGTAGCCAAAGTGGTTTGTAGCGCTACTTTGTGTTACTTTGGACAATTTTCCATCACAAACCAGCATTTGCATTGGAAAGTAAATACCACCACAACACTTTGTGTTGAGCGTGCGCTACACGCGTGAGGCAAGCTTCGCAGAGCATTAGTAAATCTGAGCCTCAACTCGGGACCGCTCACATTCCTTTCAGGACATTCCTAGAGTCGCAATAAGGGACAGTTACGGTTTAAGGCACTCTTAACCCCTTCGCCGCGGCACGAATTTTGCCGCGGCGCTGGGGGGGTTTGGGGCAGCGCGGTGCCGCCATGCTCGTGACGGAACCACTCCGTCATGAGCCACGGGCGCGCTGTGCTCATGACGGAGTGGTTCCGTCACGACTCCGCCCACTCGCGCTAATCGCCTGCACAGGCGGGGAATCAGCGCCGCGTGGGCGGAGCGGCCGCCAACGGCCGCAGCATGACGGAACCACTCCGTCATGAGCACACGGCGCCCGTGGCTCACGACGGAGTGGTTCCGTCATGAGCAGGGAAGGGGTTAAGCAAGATACGTGCAGGCAGGAGGTATGGAGATGGGAATTCTGGAATATAGGGGCACGTTTACAAAAAACAAGGTGCAACGCAGCACAGCAACCAAAGTTGTCACACTGCGTTTGCGCTGTGGAGAGACCAGCAAGACCCGTATTTACTAAATATGTCCCGCGGCTGCTCCTTGCCTCCCTGTGCTGCGTACAAACAGACTGCTTTGCGCCACGCACATACCATTGCAACATGCTGCAAAGACGCTTGTGTGCTGTCTAGCATAGGTTTTTATCTAGAAGAGTACATGTTTGTACTGGATTGGTACCCTTACACTACAAAATCCTATGCCTACACATTTGGAAAAACATTTCACACATTGGATGTGTGCGGTATACATCCGATGTGTACATCCGATGTGTGAAATGTAAAGAGAAATTAAAATATTTCTTCTATTTTGTGACTGTCTCAAGGAGCCGTTATTTTTTGAAGCATTGCCCAGTCTAGCAACATTAGTAGATAAGGCTTTAGAGGCCACATGTATCATTATTTCAAATAGTGATTTCCTAATTGCGATTCTTTGCGAATCGCAATTTGAATGTACGAAACTCCGTGAGTTTCATTTAGCGATTCCTAATGGGTCGCAAATCGACCTACCTCATTAATATTTAAGAGGCAGGTCGCATTTTGCGACCCATTATGAATCTCTAAAATCACAGGGATGGAGGCCAGCTGGGGTCAGCAGACCACCATGTCTATGATTGCTTTTAAATAAAGCAATAATTTTTAAAAAATATAGCCTGTTTTCCATAAAGGAAAATGGGTTGCGTTTAAAAAATGAAAAATGAAAAGTTTGCTTTAAATTTTTTGAGAGCAGGCAGTGGTCCCATGCTCTTAAAAAACATTTCTACACACATTCACAAAGGAGAAGGGGTCCCTTGGGGACCCCTTCCTGTTTGCAAATGGGTTACCATGTACTTAAAGTAGGTGGTAAAATGCGAATGTTTTGCGACCGCATTTCAGTTGCAAAACATTCCTACATACTGCTGCGATTCGGTATTAGAAAAGGACACCTTAAACATGCCCCTTCTCAATACCGAATCGGTATGTATTCGCAATTCCAAATTGGGATTTGGTAACATGTTACCGAATCACAAATTGGTATTTATACATACCCCAAAAATAATTACCAGTCACAAATGGCCAGATTCTGCAAATTGGGCCGTTTGGGACTGGTAAAATGCATGATACATGTAGCTCTATGTCAACAGCCATGTGTGAATGCCCTGGAAGGCCCAAGTACAATGCATGGAATGAAGCAAAGTAACACAAAGCAGCACAAAAACGATTGCACTTCAAGCAGGACACTTGTCCAGCACAAACTCCATCATTGTAGTTTAGTAAATCTCGGCCTACGTCTCTTCTAGCGGCCTCTACCTAGTGTCCCATGATGCTGATGACTTTCTGGGCCGGGTTTATCTACTGCCTACACTCCACCTGTTACATTTTGACGATGACATTCTGGACCTGACTTGTGAAATTAGTGCATTCATATTTTAATACAGGATTTGATTTAGAGTCTCGAATGTCTGCTGATTCTGTCTTCACTTTTCTCTTAATCTATTGGAAAGCTAATTTCTGAACAACTTGACAAGATTAATTAAAAACTGACACTTTTTCAGAGCTCCATATTGTGGGGGAAAATATCTATCTATATGTTTCATCAGCCAGATAAGGGAATTAATCCCAATTCTTCCCCGCACTTTCTCAGACCCACTGAGCTAACTGTGTCTGTCTCTGACCAAACTACTTCCTCTGTGTTCCTAAAATCCCCCCTGCTTTAAAAGTCTATTCCAGCCTGACCCAAGGGCCTTTATTGCCCTCTCCGACACGTCCTTGGTTAACAGCTGCCAAAGGCCTCTGTTTCTTGCAAGTTTAGCTTAACTCATTTTCTGTTCCCTTGTGTCCTTCTACGGCAATAAGTATATTTTGCTCTATGTCTTGTGCTTGCATGGCAATTCTATTTGTATATATACCTGTATATGGACTTCGTCCACATCCAAGAGGTTTACTGGTGACAGCACTTTCTTCCTTACATAAGCTCCCCTGAAAATCTATGAGGGGCAGAAGAAGCTTGTCCCAAGTCGTGCCACTGGGATGTGCGTCTGCCTTCTGCCTTGGCGTGCCAATAAAAGAAGGAAGGTGAAAATACATTTCCTCTGTTTGGAAACCTGCCTGGTGTCTGTGTTTTCCTTGCGTCACACTGAAGAGGGTTGGAAGATTTATTAACTAACAGTTGGTGTCAGAAGTGGGATATTGAAGGACTGTGCCTTCACCAGGTAAGCTGAATAAACTTGCCGCGAGTGGCCTTTCAATCTTTCAAATGCTTATTTAAAACATAGTATTATTAAACAAGAATTTGCAATGCAATAGGTCTCGCATTTACGGGAGTTTGAGCTATTGGCATTGTAATTGACAATGCGTTTTATTTATGTTTTACAAACAAAAACATAAATAAGAGGCATTGTCATTTACAGTGCCAATAGCTCAAACTTGCATAATTGCGAGACCTATTGCATTGCAAATGCTTGTTGTTTTTCTAACTTTCAGCCATGCTGCACAGCAGCTAATCAGGTGTACAAAACTGATAAAGTAAATGTACATAGCCTATAGCTCTCCCACAGGTGAGACCTATTGGCACTGCCAATGCTTATTTTTCCTGGGTGGGTTTTTGCAGGTACTGGTGCTTTAAGTGGGAAGCTTGGGCCACTGCGAGTCATGTGCTCCCAGGTTAAACCGTGTCCAGTGCTCCCTTTCACTCACTTACAATAATAAAAAATAAAATAAAAAGCAACGCTTGGTAGCAATCTTGCGTGAGGATCGATGTTCCTGGGACTCGTTTTAGTTCTTTCACTGTCTCATAAATTCACAACTGAAGCATTTGCAATATTATATATAAGGAAGCCAAAGTGGTTGTTTATTTAGCATGTGCATCTAAGAACGATTGACAAAGTTAATAGTCCTAGTTTATTGTAGGTGTAATGTTAGTAGTTGTATTATATATCTGGCTGCCAAGCAGAAATAGCAAAATACCAGTAGTATCGCACACTATGCGAAACACAGATTTTTAGTTTACGTGTTTTAATCACGCGTTTGAAGCCCGGCCCTTAATTACATTGGCCACGCCCCTTAGAGCTCCCAGTTATTAAATCCCACTTAAAGTCCTGGGCGACAGGGAACTGTCCCTCAATATGTCTGCAGTAGTAGTTTTTTTTTTTATTTGTAAGCTCGGAATGTTATTTATTGAATTGCCTTAAACAAATGCAAATAGCGTTTTATTTAATCAAACTATGTTGCTATGAAAAAAACAACTTTGAGCTGCCAGGTAGTATGTTATCATTTTCTTGTTGAAACTGAATGGGAGACTTTATATTTTTTTAAGTAGTTCCTTAATTCCATTGCCTGAGCGTGGAGACCGGAGGCTCCCGGCTGAGGGTTGGTGCGAGGTGCTGCAACTGAACGCCGCTTGGTGGGGGGAAGGCAGGGAGGAGAAGCGGGCCAAGAAGTTTATGTGGTCGGGGACAGGCGGCTGGAGGGTGCGGGGTAGGCTGTGTTCATTGTGGTTGGGGGTGCGTTGCTGTCGAGGCTCGGGGGAGAGCTGCGTGGGGTCCGTTGGGGAGTGAGTACTCACGGGTGTGGTGGATGGCGTGGGGAGGGGGAGCGCAAGTGCTGGGGCGGTCCTCGTCGGGGGATTGCGGAGTGGAGAAGGAGGGATGAGGGCGTGCTGTTGGCCGGGGAGGAGTGAGCATTTGCAGGGAACAGTGGAGGTAGCTGGTTGGAAGGATGGGCGGTGCTTCGGTTCCGCGTTGTGGAGGCGGCGTGCACTGCCTGGTTGAGACCCAAGGAACTACAACGTTGTGATCTTTTTTCAGCAATTCATTGCACAGAATTACGCAACTAGTCATTGTTAACCAGCTCTTTCCTTCACAACCTCGCTAAGCTGCCTGAGCACAAAAGCAGAGTGGGGTCAGAGGGAGGGCTATGGAAGGTGGGGTGGGTGGGGTATCCCAATGCATTTGTCAGGGAAGTGAAACCAGATGATTTCAATCAAGAGACAAGCCCGGCAGAGCGTGGCGCGCGCGCGCTTGGGGGCGGGGGAGCGGACCCTTTGAAGTGCTCCCAAAAAGCGGATTGCATGGCGGCACGATGCGCGTGATTGTGCGCGTGCTAGCCATGCAATCCGCTTTTTGGGAGCACTTTTAAAAGCCCCTATAGTCTCGCTTTGCGATCGCTTACGCGATAGCAAGGCGAGACCTAAAAAGGGGAGTAAAAGTCATTTAGATTAGACAGGGGACTGTAGAGAAAATATAGATTTTTTTTCTCTGTATCAATACATTATTAATTGATATGTGGCTGAGGTTTACAGAACCTCGTAACTTCCACTGCAGGAGAGCCTGGGATAGAGAATAATTCATGACCCCAAAGGTAGGGGGAATGAAGAAATAAAAACACTCCCAGAGTGTATTGTGGGGAGCATTGTCTTTCGGCTGGCAGCAAAACACAGGGAGATGATTTTCAAATTTGCACTGTTCTGTCATTGATCTATGACTATATTTAATTATGTTTATGTGTTGATTTTTAAGAGTATTGTCCCGCTATGTTTCTTTGAAATGCTTCTTTGAGTGATATGAAAAATAGGTGCATTACTGTATCAGAGAAGACAACTTGTTTCATGTGGTGTATGAGTGGTCCACAACTGTAGATTTATTTTTCTTCTTTTTTTCCAATTCCCTCTATCCACTATCATAACAAATCTTTCTTTCTAGGAGACAAATCTGTTTATCTTTCAGGGTTTAAAATTGTGAGTGAAGGGCACAATGGGCACCGGCAAGTCTAAAGGAACCATGGAGGTGGTAAGGCCTCGCATGATGAAAAAGACAAAAATATTGTTAAAACAACTGTCATTAGAGAAGGATTTTAAATACCCAACAGATAGCCCTGAAGCTCAGGTTGTAAAAGATACAAATTGTTTAGAATATGTAACACCTTTTTCCGCACTTGTATGGACTTGGAAAGGGAATGAAGGGCTTTGGCCTAGATTTGGTTCTCTTGAGATAGATGATATTGAACGCTTGACAGAAACTATACACTCACAGGGTGACCCATCATGGGATTCACACTAAGCAAAAGATTGTTTACAACAGTGGCTTTCAATTGCAAACAATAAAGCTCTCCTTTCAAAACAGAAAGGCCAGGGGAATGCCTCCACTGAATACAGAGACTGTTCTGCAATAGCAATTGTGAACAGTGAGTGCAAGAAGCCTACTTAAAAGGAGCTAAAACTAGCAAAAGATTGGACCACATCTTATAGCCAGTGTTTATTGGAATTAAGTAACTATGTGCAAACAGAACAGCATTTGATGTCACTATGGCAAAAGTGTGGGTTTTCAACAATTGAAGCAGACAGGGTTAAAGCAATACCAAATGCCACTACTTCTAGAAGGGCTGCTGCTCTGGTATGTATTTAGATGCACCACCAACTAAATATTGACATAAATAAGTTAAAGAAACAGTTTATCACCTCCAAGCCTCAAGGCCTTTTTGTCAAATTGGGGGAAGGAGCAGACAGTGAGCAAATAACTAGTAGCGCATTGACTGAGGAGGAGATTTTGTTCTTTACTGAGGAAGAAATGAAAACACAGAGAGTAGATGCAAATAGTGAATTTAATTCCTGGGTCACAGATAGAGCCAGCAAAGAGAACAGCCACCCAACACTGGGACAAAGCATCCATTTTGCAGGGCCTTTTCCTCCTGCACCTCAATTCTTAGCCCCTTCTCCAGCAATTTCAATTTACCCATCACTTTCAGGCTCCTACATACATTGTGAAAGAAATAACACACATGAACAGGCACTGGCTTCACAACCAGGCTTATCACGTGTCCCTTATTTCCAGATATCCCTGCAAGGTGATTTAACTAGGGTATCTGACATGCCAACTAGCCCCAGAGATACAGTTTTAGAACACCAGTCCTGAATTGAATGAGCACTTATCAGTAGGAGGTGACATGCTTTTGAATCCCCAGCCCAAACTTCCACTTTTTGTCTGAGGGAGGATTTAGGGCTAAGTGCAGAAGAGAGAAACAATGGGGAGGAACGTGAGCAGTTGACACACCTGAGGAAAGAGGCAGACGAGTTCCAAGACGAAGTGAACACTGATAGGGAGGAAATACAACGCTCCATTAAAAAACTCCAGGATCGGCTAGAGAAGAGGGAACGGCTGATACATACACGGTCCCCCTACGCGGGCACTAAAGGGAAAGGGTGAGAACTCATATACTAATGACATACTTTTGAACACTAAAATAACTGCTCCAAAAAAAGTGTTGGGGGGACAGCCATGCTAAAGCCATGGACCCCTTTGGAGGCAACTCAGATGACTAAGGACGTGCCTGACCCACTCACTGCCAGTGTGAAATATTATGAGTGGATTCATAAAATATGTATTGCCTATACCCCCCTCCCTCGAGATGTAGAAATGTTATTAAAAATAGGATATGGAAGCAGATGGTCTTTAGTAAAACTTGCGTTCCAAATTCCAACGGAAAGAGATTGGACCATACTGACTAATAATATGAATGTCACAGAAAATAGATTGATTAATTGGTTAGAGTCTATCAGGGACACAATTAATGGCCTAGCAGTTAAACATGGGGATTTTTCTCAAGTCACTGCCACATTGCAGAAGCCAGGCTAGTCAGTGGCTGATTACATCTTAAGGTACAATGAAGCATGGGATAACAGCGCAGGGGTACCGCGCATAACAGATGTCTATAAAGTATTAGCTACTCAAACACTTATGAGTGGATTGCTAGCTTCTGTGGCCCACACTGGTAAAGTGCCCACCATGATTGGTCCTCTAAAGGATATCAATAGTTTTGCACACTTCTCATAACTATGGAAAGAGATGGTATTTTTAGGGTAAGGAAGAACACTGCTAAAAATGACAAAGCAATGATGTTGCAGCAAGTACAAAGAGAGGGGGAGCCAGAGGGAATGTACAATCAGGGGGCGCAGCATAGGCAGGATAATGGACAAGGATACCAGAGAAGCGATAAGAGACAGATCGGTGTTATATTTGCCGGAGATATGGGCACTGGGGGAGCAATTGTAAAAATAATAGAGGAGGAAGGGACTGCAATGAGAGAAGTCACCAGTAGAAGAGTAATGACAGAAACAGGAATGAAAGGTTTGCCAGAAATGAGATCCAGCCATCTGCACCACCCATGCCCAGAGCCCTGAAGCAGACCCAGCACTCCCTGAGGAAGCCTTTCCAGCAGCAACATGGATCAGCATAGGACCACGAGGCGATAACGATGGGACAAACTGCAGCAACCACAGCCCAGTACTTTATGATGAAGGTATCAGACACACCTGAGTAGAATCCCATGTTTCAAACTAAGGTAGGAGGTAAATAGATCGATTTCCTAATAGACAGTGGTGCAACCCTATTGGCAGTAAGAAACAAGGTGGGTCCTAGTAGTGGTGAAACAGTCACAACTATATCAGTAAATGGAATGATGATACATGAAGAATTGTCAGAACCCCTACCAGTTTCAGTTGATGACTTCACACTGACCTATCAGTTTCTCCTGTCACCAGATGCACCCATCAATTTGCTGGGGAGAGACCTCCTCTGTAAATTGCATGCAACATTATATTTTTCAAAAAATGGGATTCAATCAAGCAGGAGATTTATAAAGTGGGCTACTCACCCGTGAGGGTCTCAAGGCGCTGGGGGGTTGGGGGCTGGGGGGTTCACTGCTCCGTTCAGCTTAAGAGCCAGGTCTTGAGGGTCTTTCTGAAGGTGTTCAGGGAGGGGGCACGTCTGATGTCTACCGTTAGCTTATTCCAGGTCTTGGCTGCGATATGGAAGAATGATCTTCCACCTGATCTGGCTCTGTGGATCCACGAGGTTTTGGCCAGTGCGAGGTTGGATGATCGCAGGTTTCTTTTGGGTACGTGGAAGTTTACTCTGTTGTTTAGGTATTTGGGTGCGTAGTTGTGCAGGCACATGTAGGCATGAGTGAGGATCTTGAAGGTGACCCTCTTCTCCACGGGGAGCCAGTGGAGTCGCCGCAGGTGTTGGCTGATGTGTTCGTGCCGGGGGATGTCGAGGACGAGTCTGGCTGCGGTGTTCTGTATTTTTTGCAGTTTGCGGAGTAGGGACTTGTTGATGCCGGCGTAGAGTGCATTGCCATAGTCAAGTTTGCTGGTGATGAGTGCGTGGGTGACTGTTTTCCTTGATTCAGGGGGATCCATTTGAAGGTCTTTCTGAGGATGCGGAGGGTGTTGAAACAGCTGGAGGTGACAGCGTTGACCTGACAGTTCAAGGTGAGTGATGCGTCGAGTACGATGCCGAGGTTCTTTGCGTGGTCTGAGGGGGCGGGTGGGCTTTCGAGGGTGGAGGGACACCAGTAGTTGTTCCATGCTGAGGGGGTGGTTCCAAGTACGAGGACTTCTGTTTTCTCTGCATTGAGTTTCAGTCAGCTGTTGCTCATCCAGACTGCCACATTTTGCATTCCTCTCTAGAAGTTGAGCTTTGCGGTGCTGGGGTCTTTGGTGATGGAGAGGATGAACTGGGTGTCGTCGGCGTAGGATACGATGTTGAGGCTGTGCTGTCGGACGATGTCTGCAAGGGGAGCCATGTAGATGTTGAAGAGGGTCGGGCTGAGAGATGACCCCTGTGGTACTCAGGAGGTGATGTCGGAGGCGGCAGAGATGAAGGGTGGTAGTCTGATCCTTTGGCTTCTTCCGGTGAGGAACGAGCAGATCCAGTCTAGGGCAGTTCCTTGAATGCCGGCCTCTCATAGTCTGGTGATTAGGGTGCGGTGGGAGACGGTGTCGAAGGCTGCGGACAGGTCGAGGAGGATGAGGGCTGCAGAATGGCCTTGGTCCAGGAGGGTGCGGATGCCGTCTGTGGTGGCGAGTAGTGCTGTCTCAGTGCTGTGGTTGGCTCGGAATCCAGATTGGGATGGGTCGAGGACGGTGTGCTCTTTGATGAATTGTGTCAGCTCGCTGTTGACTGCTTTTTCTGCCACCTTGGCCGCGAAGGGGAGAAGCGAGATGAGCTGGTAGTTTTTGAGGTCGGTGGGGTCCGCCGTGGGTTTCTTGAGCAAGGGTCTCACTTCGGCGCGTTTCCAGTCATCAGGGAAGGTGCCTGTTTTGAAGGTGGTGTTGATGGTGTGTTGTAGTTGGGGTGCAATGGATGGTGTCCGCTGCTCTGTGGTAGATGTGCGGGGGCAGGGGTCAGTGGGGGCCCCCGAGTGGATGTCTTTCATGGTCGTGGCGGTGTCCATGGTCATGATTGGTGTCCAGTTGGAGATGGGGGGAGGTCTGGTGTCTTGGGGAGGCGAGAGGCTGACTGAGGTGTCTTGTGGGTGGTCGGTGAAGTTGTCGTAGAGTGTTCTGATCTTGAGGTGGAAGAAGGATCCGAGCTTCTCGCAGAGGTCCTGGGATGGGGTGATGTCTGTGGCTTCACTGCGTGGGTTGGTGAATTCCTGGATGACGTTGAAAAGTTCCTTGGTGTTGGTGGATTTGGTGAGGATTTTGTTGTGGATGAAGTTCCTTTTGGTTGTTCTGATTAGGCTGTGGTAGTCCGTCATGGCTTTCTTGTAGGTGGAGTGGCTGTTGGTTGTCTTGGTATTGCTCCAGTTCTTTTCCAGGCATCTGCAGGTGCGTCTGGCTTCTTGGAGGTTGGTGGTGAACCAGGCGGCCTTTCTGGGGCGTTGTTTGCCGGGGTTGGGTAGCGGGGCAAGCTCGTCTGCTCAGTTGGAGAGCCACGTGTGGAGTTCTCTAGCTGGGGTGTTTGCGTTGGATGCCCAGGTGTGGCCGTCTCGGGAGACGGTGGAGCTCAGTTGCTCGTCGGTGATCTTGCTCCAGTTCCTTCGAGGCAGGCACGGGAAAGGTTTAGGTGCTTTGGGTTTCTTGGTGGTGAAATGGACGCAGTGGTGGTCATTCCAGGGTGGTTGCGTTGTGTGGCTGAAGTGGACGCAGTTTCGTGCCACGAAGATGGGATCGAGGGTGTGCCCTGCCCTGTGTGTTGGTGTGTTGACGAGTTGGTTGAGTCCTATGCTGGCGAGGTTGTCGCGGAGGATCGTGGAGTTGGGGTGGCTGGGGTTATCGAGGTGGAAGTTGAGGTCTCCGATGAGTATGTAGTTTGTTGATGCGATGGCGTGTGGTGCAATAAAGTCCGTGATGGTGGTGGTGAAGGGTGTCTGGGGGCCGGGGGTCGATAGATGAGCGTCCCACGGAGAGTGGTCTTGGGGCTGGTCATGATCTGGAAGTGTAGGTGTTCTGCGGAGGGGAGGGTCTCGCTGGAGGGGGTGAGGTGGAGGGTGGTTTTGTGAACTATGGCGAGGCCTCCTCCCGGGTGGTTGAGGCGGTCTTTCCTCTGGATCTTGTAGCCGTCCGGGATGGTGGTGTTTATGTCGGGGGCGGAGGTGGCATTAGTCCAGGTCTCCGTGAAGAAGGCGACGTCGGACGAAAGAGAGTCGAGTAGGTTCCAGATTTCTATGGCGTGCTTGTGTACGGAGCGCACATTTACTTACAAGTACCTGAGGACAGGTTAGAATTGGCTAATAGAGTACTTACTGCATGCAAATTAAGTGTTATGTGCACTGCATGTCCTTGTCTCTCTCTCCAGCACGTTACCAATGGACTCCATTACATGGAGATTTTTATGAGAACATGTTTCTAGAACTGTTTAAATACAGCCCTGACATTGAGAGTGAATTGGTCACTCATTTAGTGCAGTTGACACTAGTACCTGGGCCTGTACACTGTACTGCAGCATTTTTTACAGGGCCAGTGCCTGAATGGTATGCCTACAGGGCAGACAAACATTTGTACTGGACAATGGAGTTTCTCAAGCCCACATTATATGTAGGAAAAGAAGGGTGTGCATTGAGCTAGGACCACAGGAAGAGAGGTTATTTCTAAGGGTGGGCGTAGTGGGCGTAGTGGGGCTACGTGAAGCAGCACGTAGTGTGCCCAAATCTACGCACACTACGTGCTTCGCGTAGCCCCACTACGCGCCACCCGCCTCCCGCCTGCCCTCCTTTTAAATCAAACCCCCGGATTTACAATAAATACTAAATTAAAGAAACTTACCTGAAACGCGGCGTCTCCGGGGCTCCCTCTTCCATTTCAAACTTCTTCTGACAAATGCGCATGCGCGGAAGCCCGCGCATGCGCATTTCTTGCGAGAAATGCGCATGCGCGGGCGTCCGCGCATGCGCATTAGTCAGAAGAAGTTTGAAATGGAAGAGGGAGCCCCGGAGACGCCGCGTTTCAGGTAAGTTTCTTTAATTTAGTATTTATTGTAAATCCAGGGGTTTGATTTAAAAGGAGGGCGGGCGGGAGGCGGGTGACAGCGGCAGGCAGCTACGCTTCGCCCTGGGTGTGCGTAGCGCTAGCCTGCTTCGCCTACTTCGAAAACTGCGAAGCAGGCAGCGCTACGTACACTACGTGGGCGAAGCGTAGTGTCTCGCCCAGGGTTAGTTATTTCAAGTGCAAGATTCTGAACCACATGTATCCACTGCTGTAGCACCAGGTTACTACCCTAAGGATTTGGGCCCCATGGTCAAACGCCTTTAGGACTTACCTAGAACTTAGGATTTTACATTTCCTTTAGGAATTGTGTCTGTGTTGGGAGATGGAGAAGCGTGGTATTGGACATTGTGTATGCTCTGAAAAGACAGGACTGTAGTTTTTGACAAGTTTGAAGGGAATATGGCTTTACAGCTGACTAACAACAAGGTTCTAGAGCAAGTGAACTCAGAGGTTTGGGCAAAACACAAAAATGAGGCAGGATTATTGAAAACATGCCTCCCTATAAGGTGACACTTAAAGAAAATGCAGACTTACCTTATGTTCGTCAGTACAGACTGTCACCTCAGGCAGAGGAGGGAATAAAACCTGTGATTGAATCTCTCTTGCAACAGGGTATCATTAAAAAGACCTCTAGCCCCCGTAATAGTCCTATCATTCCATTGCCCAAGGACAATAGGGGGCAGTATAGGTTCATACAAGACTTACGATAAACAACATTGTGGTTCCCTTAGAACCTGTTGTGCATGACACCAATACTATATTATCTTCTATACCGGTAGAGGCAGAGTACTTTCCCGTCATAGATCTCTCCTCTGCGTTTTTCAGTATTAGAGTCCATCCAGAGAGCGAGTACCTTTTTGCCTTCACAGTAAAAGATACAGAGTATACTTTCAGAAGAATAGATCAGGGTTACACTGAGAGTCCCACGGTCTATGCGCAGGCAGTGAAAAGAGACCTGGACAGCCTACACCTGGAAGATGGTAGTGTCATCTTGCAGTACGCTGATGATCTCCTTGTGGCATCTCCATCACTCGAGGCCTGTGAAAAAGACACTGTAGCGCTGCTGAATCACCTCCTGGAGAGAGGATACAAAGCTTAATCGTCAAAATGCTAGTGCTGCCAAAAAGAGGTGACTTACCTGGGTTATGTGGTATCCAAAGGTACACGTCGCATATCACCTGACAGGATAAAAATGATTCAAATTGCCCTTCCATTGCTATGTGTCAGAGCAAAATGGCATTGCAAATGGTGTGCTGACAACGCAGCATGGCTCCAGGAAAAGACCCGTGGCATACTACTCTGTGACTTGCCTGCAGCAGTATCTGGGTATCCGGCCTGTTTGAGAGCAGTGGCCGCAGGAGCTGTGATGGCAGAGAGGACGGTTCCCATTGTGTTGGAATACCCTTGTATTGTTTATGTGCCACATTTGGTACAGTTGTTGTCATCTGCAGCAACACAACATTTTTCGGCAACCAGGCAAACAGGTTATGTGGTCACTCTGTTGTCTAACACCAATATCACTACTAAAAGATGCCCACCTGTCAATTTGACAACACTATTACCTCCAATAGGTGATTCAGATGGGACCCCTGACCATGACTGTGTTGAGGTTGTAGGGACATGTACCACACCCAGGCCAGATTTGCAGCGTATACCTTTAGAAAAGAACGACTATGAGTGGTACACTGATGGATCCTCCAGCAGACTAACAGACACAGATTACAGAGCAGGGTATGCTATGACAACAGTAGACACCATAGTTGAAAGTGCAGCCCTCCCCCTGGCGCATCTGCCTAGCAATCCGAGCTGTTTGCTATGACAAGAGCATGCATTCTAGCTGAGGGAAATAATGTTACCATTTACACTGATTCACGTTATGCCTTTGGAGTTGTCCATGATTTTGGCCAGCTGTTGCAGTATTGTGGTTTCATAACAGCAGTAGGACACCCCATTCAAAATGACGCTTAGTAAAAACTTTGCTACAGGCAATACTACTACCCAACAGAATAGCAGTAATAAAATATGAGGCACATACAGGAGCTAATACTGAGATAGCCAGAGGTAACGCCATGGCTGACACAGCAGCAGAAGAGAGCATGTTACAGCCAGTACAGATGGTACATTTAATGGCAAAAGCATTCCAAAAATACAGCTCATTCAGAGACAATTGTTGCTAGCTGATGTGAAGGAAGCGCAATGGTTTGCACCACAGGAGGAAGAAAGAGTGTGGATTGATGCTGGATATGAGCAGAATGATGAAGGCTTGTGGGTCTACCGGGATGGGAGACCTGTGGCCCCATGCAGTATGTTCCTACCCCTTACAAGGCTTGCTCATGGAACCACTCACATGGCTCAAAGAGGAATGAATGCTTTGATAAGACAAGAATGGCTTGCACCAGGGATATCAGCTTTCACTGCACAATTCTGCTCCCAATCTCTTGTCTGTGCCCAACATGCTAAAAGTCGTTCCCCCGCTACCCATGATCACTTGCCAGTACCAGAGGATCCCTTTACCAACAATCAAATAGACCTTGCCTATATGCCCCTAGTGAATGGATTCAAATATTTGCTGGTATGTGTGGATCAGTTTTCAAAATGGGTGGAGGCGTTTGCCACAAGGAAGAATGATGCAGCAACTGCTATGCAATGCTTGATGAAAGATATCATACCCCGGTTTGGGGTTCCCCAGAGCATAAACAGTGACAGAGGGGGTGAATTTGTGGCTGCAGTTGTGCACAAGATGTGTGACTGTTTGTTAATAGAGTGGAAACTGCATGCCTCTTACCACCTCCAAAGTTCAGGCCAGGTGGAGAGAATGAACTCCACAATAAAACATACATTTTCCAAAACAACTGATGCAACAGGCCATATGCGCTGCCTTTAGTGCTACATGCCATAAGAGCAACATCATCTAGAACAACTCTCTAATTCCCCCATGAGGTATTGATGGGGCGGCCTATGTCGGTGGGGTTGAGGTTGCCTCTTACAGCATCCCAAGCAGCACTGCTGTGGATGGATGAGCATATTTCTGACTATGCTGTACAGTTGTCAGTGGTCTTGAGGCATCACCATCTCCAGGTGATGCCTCAGAGCAATCACACCCTTTTAAACCTGGAGACATGGTAATGGTGAGAAAAATAAAAGATATTTCTCTTAGTTCTAGGTGGACTGGACCCCACATCCTGGCTACACGAACAGCAGTAAAGGTGCAGGGCCATCCTGAGTGGCTGCACGGAACACGATGCAGAGCTGCACCAACAACACTTGAGGCAGAGGTACCTATAACAGATGAGCACCGGCCACCCATGGCGCAGCGCGAAACACCAGAAAAGGGGGAGACAGACCAGAGGTTTCCTAAGAACAACGCTGAGGGTCCATCAGCAAGTTTCCCAGGGACGGTGACACCAACTGATGCTATTGAGTGAAGCAAGCAACGCAGTCTCGAAAAAAGGTGATGGTCTGCACCTGCCGAAAAATGGGCTGAAGAGGACAATGCAGGGCAGGTCTGTGAAACCGCCCCTGAATAAGATGACTACAGACCAAGAGGAGAGCAGATAACAGCGCATGGCGAGCGTTTTCATTATTGATACTTAAAGAAAGTGCCCTGGAACTTAGACAGAAACACACTGCATAACAATATTTTAAATGCTGAAAGTGATTTTTACCACTGTCAAGAAAATGCATCGCATTGTGCAAACACTATTTTTTAGTACCTTAATTATGTGTGTGCTACCTGTATCGCAACAACCTGCTGACCATCCCCTCATTGCAGTACATGAGAAAGTCGCCCAGGCTTTGGGTCTTCAAAATTGCTGGATTTGTAGAGAATTATACAGACACCCCAGCGACCCAATTGGCCTATATGAAACACCTGTGCCTATACAAAATTACGAGCAATGAATAGGATGCCTCATATCCAACGTAACTTGGGATTGTGGAGAAGGAAGGATTGGATGGTACCCACGTTGTACCATACTGCCAAATATTCAAGCCCAATACCAAGTGTCACCTACAGTAGAACACAATGCCAAGGAAAAAGCATTTCCTGTATGCTTGAAGCATTATGTTTCAGGATGTAAACCAGCTTCCCAATACTTAGGACATTTAAAAAGTAGCCATATTAGATTTTGATAATACCACAGGTAATTGGAACATAAGAGACAGACAGTTAGTAAGTAGGAACTGGATAGCTAAGGTATGTGGGAAGCAAGTAAACTACACTTTACATTACTGGAACATCACTTCGGATGGAGAGACACTATTAATAACACCTGATGATCTTCTATACGATCCATTAATTGAGCAACAGAATAAGCATGCTAGGGCACCAAATGTGATTTCTAAAATATTAGAATACCCCTTATGGTCAGCTCGCTGCTCATACATGGCACCATGGGCAAATGTTACGCTTATAAATTCTTCATGGATTGTTTTCAAAGGGTGTGATCAATTTAAAAAAACTTTTCCTGAAGGGCCTTCCTCTCAGTAAATATCACACATTGGACACACAGTTACAGGGCGGAATGTAGTTTATTTGTGGCACTAAAGCACACACTGGGAAGGCATGTGTGCTATTTATTATCGTACACCAAAAATGTCAGTCGTGCCACACATTGCAGCCCATGAGCCACTAAATTTGGGGAGTTTTGCACATAGATTTAGAAGAGATATACATGCACCTATTCTGGAAGCTAGACAAGGTCTATTCTTTGATCTAATGTGGGTATTAATTCCTGGATATGGGGTATATGATTTAGAATTGGCCCTAGTTAATATGTCTGCTGATCTAGCTATAGCATTCAATGCCACAAGAGATGTACTTCAACAGTTGCAGATGGAAATTAATACAGTGGCTGCCATGACTACTGAACATCGAATTGCATTTGACCTCCTGACACTACAACAAGGAGGACTGTGTGTTTTATTGAATTCCTCTTGCTGTTAATTTTTTAAATAAAAGTGGAAACATAGCAAGGGATGTGGGACAAATTAAGCATGTGGTTCAAATATTCCATGGAGCAGAGAAAATTACAGATTCTGATGATTGGTCCTGGCTATGGTCATGGCTACCAACAGGATGGTTAAAGCACTTAGTTCTAGCACTACTGGGTATCTTTATAACAATAGTGATACTTTTGTGTTGTCTTCAGTGTTGTTGCTCCATGGGACAACAATTGTTCAGTAAAAGCATCCATTTAATGTCTGCAGTTACAATTCTACCTCCTACAGAGCAGTAGCTAGCTGGCAGATATCTTCAAATATAACAGGATTTAGAGAAAGCACACAAAGAAACATTTGAATTAATGGCTATAGATATATAACATAAATGTGTTGAGTACTGGCATATCATTTTGTCTATGTTGGATAACGAATACCTCTTAGATGTGTCTACGCAGCAATATATGCATGTTACTTAAACACTGTGTAATGCAATTCAAAGATATGTACTTTAATGATACTTTTATATTTCTACCATATATATTTATATATTCATATTTTTCTTACAATAGTATATGATATTGCTATCAAAAAGGAGGGATATTGTGGGGAAAAATATATATCTATATGTTTGCATCAGCCAGATAAGGGAATTAATCCCAATTCTCCCCCGCACTTTCTCAGACCCACTGAGCTAACTGTGTCTGTCTCTGACCAAACTGCTTGCTCTGTGCTCCTAAAATCCCCACTCCTTTACAAATCTATTCCAGCCTGACCCAAGAGCCTTTATTGCTCTCTCTGACACATCCTTGGTTAACAGCTGTCAATAGCCTCTATTTCTAGCACGTTTAGCTTAACTTATTTTCTGTTCCCTTGCGTCCTTCTACGGCAATAAGTATATTTTGCTCTATGTCTTTTGCTTGCATGGCAATTCTATTTGTATATATACCTGTATATGGACTTCGTCCACATCCAAGAGGTTTACTGGTGACAGCACTTTCTTCCTTACATAAGCTCCCCTGAAAATCTATGAGGGGCAGAAGAAGCTTGTCCCAAGACGTGACACTGGGATGTGCGTCTGCCTTCTGCCTTGGCATGCCATTAAAAAACAGAAAGGTGCAAATACATTTTCTCTGTTTGGAAGCCTGCATGGTGTCTGTGTTTTCCTTGCGTCGCTTTGAGGAGGGTTGGAAGATTTATTTCGTAACACATAGTGTGTCTTATTATCAAAATTTACAAGGCAAACTTTCTTTCTGATCAAAATATGGGCAAATTTTTCACAAGGACATAATGCATCATCTTGTTCTATCTCAGAATCAGTCTGCCTTAATTCATTCAATGACTCTCAGATGGGAAACTATTTGTGCAACCAAGATTCAGCTCCCCAGGACGGCAGCTCCTTCTTTTTGCTGAGTTTCATCCTCCAGCACTCTCCTCTCATTAGCATACCCAGTTTTTAATGATGACACTTTCAGAAAGCTGTAACACACATTCATTTTAATCAGACTGAACCCTTTGCATCCAGAATGAACACCCAGTGCTCTCAAGTCATATGGTCAAAGTGCTAAACATCCCCCAAACCGAACTCAGAAATCATACACTGGCATGAAAAGTTTGAAAGTCAGGAATCTTTTTATTGTAGTTCCTCCAATAGCTTGCACACAGTTCTAGGTTTATGGGATTTACAAAAATCCGCAGAGTATGCATGGAAATCAATGTTTACTGCAGAGTTGCATGCATACTTTTCTACCACATGGTCCACAGTGCTTAATTTGTAAAAAAAATAAGTGTCAGGGCTCTTGTCAGGAGGCCATTGCAGCTTGCTCCACACATTGTGCCTGCCATGCTGCCAATAATAGTAACAACACAACTACTAACCATCACACTACTACAAGTGTGACAACGCTGACTATTTCAAGGCCCCAAAGCTATAAGAATGACTTGGGCGGCAGGTAATAGTCATTTTTAAATTATATTGAATTAATAATTAACTATTGTTGTGGTCATCTCTAAATTAGCCAGAGAGTGCCACCTTGTGGCAGTGTGTCACAAGTGCCGGAGTTGACAATTAAGTGCCTGTGCTGATCACCAGAAGTCACCGGCTCAAATTAGGCACTGCACATCGATCAGCTTCAGAAGTAATATGAAGGGAGGAATTCCAGCTACCGATGAAGGTGGGAAGCCTGCCAGGACTGCAGGGGCGTTGGGGCTCTCCCCACGGTCCCCAACAGTGCACACTAGGTGGGCTCCAGGGAACCCAGCATCAAGTGGCCGGACTCCGGGGAATGGGGGTCCCCGGGGCCCAAATCATCCCGGAGGGGGGCAGCCCGTCTCTCCTCCCCTTCTGTGAAGAGAAAAAGATCCTATGTTCCTGGGCTTGGTGAAGGCAAAGCAAGTGTGGTTTCCCAGCAATTTCACATCGAACAAACGATCTGAAATCATTGGTGGATTTGAATGCATCATTGATCTATCGGATCACAATATGTACTGACTATGATGAGTGGGTTCTTGCTTGTCCTCTCCTAGTGAGAGCAGGGTCCATGGTTCTCCCTTTAAGTTACTATGAGTATGCAAATGTGCGTAATCACCTGGAAGCTCTGCCCGTTTGTCCCCACCCCATCCACCTTATTATTAGGCAAAGGACTTCCCGCCTTTTCTCATGTTGGGGGACAGCTTATGAAAAGGCCCCCCAGCACGTTTCCTGTTGATTTTGGTGATGTGTTCTCTATTCAGTGGAATATGAGGACATGTCCAACAAACAAAGAAGCACTTACTTCATATAGTTCAGAGGAAGCACCCTTGTTTGGTGGAGATTCACCTCTTTGTAGTCTCCTCGTCTTCTCTAGAGGAGGATTCATGTTATCACAGATTTCTGGAAGAAGACGCTTGAGGACCAATCATATTGATAAAATTAAACACGCAGAAGGTCACTGGAGACATTTCTTCCTGGTCCATCACACAGCTGTAGTGTAAAATATGCACTAGACATTTGCCTAATGAGTTAGCACTTACAAACTAGCCTGTAGAAAGTACTACAGTTGGGTAGACATTATGTGCAAAACTGTAGACTCTTGTTGGATAAAGGGGCAGGTGAGGTTCTGTTCTGGCCCAGTCACTCACACACCAATTCACACACCCAATCACAGAACCATACAGCCACTCATACACCCACTCACACATCCATACAGTCACTCACACACCCACTCATACACCTGCAAAATCACTCACACACACTCACAGACCCATATAGTCACTCACACACCAATATATCCGCTCACACACCCACTCACAGATTAATACAGCCACTCACATATCCATAGTCACTCACACACCCACAAAACACTCACACACCCACTCACAGTCCCATTTAGTCACTCACACACCCAAATAACCACTCACACACAAACCCATACAGCCACTTACACACCCACAAAGCCACTCACACACCCATACAGCCACTCACACACTGTCTTACAGATCCATACAGCCACTCAAACACCCAGTCACAGACACATACAGCCACTCACAAACCCACTCACAGACCCACATAGCTACTCACACACCCACTCACAGACCCATACAGGCTCTCACACACCCACTCACTCACTCACAAATCCACTCACACACCCATTCATGCACCCCACAGAATTACTCACACACCCACTCACAGACCCATACAGCCACTCACACACCCACTCACAGACCCATAAAGCCACTCACACACCCACTCACACATCAATACAGTCACTCACATGCCCACAAAAATACTCACACTCACTCAAAGACCAATAGAGTCACTCACACACCCAAGCCTAACTAATGTCCCTGTAACATTTGTTTTTTTCAGTGAATATTTATATATCTAACTAGCTAGCTAGACAGACAGACAGACAGACAGACAGACAGACAGACAGACAGACAGACAGACAGACAGACAGACAGACAGACAGACAGACAGACAGACAGATAGATAGATAGATAGATAGATAGATAGATAGATAGATAGATAGATAGATAGATAGATAGATAGATAGATAGATAGATAGATAGATAGATAGATAGATTAGATTAGATACTCTTCCAGAAACCACAGCTGTTGCAGTCAGGCACCGGAACGCCGGCGATGCTCTGTATACAGCCCTGCCGCTGTTAGGCTTATCAGTCAATGATTCCTCCCATTCTATTAAGTTAGGAAAAACAGCACTCCAGAGCTTTCTACTGTAATCCTTTATTACTTAAAGTGCATTGTGCAGAAGTGCAAAAAGAAGTGTGAACACGTTTCTTCTTCACAGCCTTGTGTGGCCTAAAATTGAGTGTGCTTATATGCCAGGGCTGGTGCAACAGTCCATTAGTTTTCAATTTTTTCATTGTATTGCCCCTTTTAATTTCTTTTCTTCTCCTCTCTTTATTTTTATTTCTTAAAGCACACTACAGCTCCCCAGACAGTGCTAGTGAGCGGGCTTCTTGACACTCATTTAATATTCAGTGAACCACTTCCCACACGCCTCTTCCTCTAAACCACAGTTTGTCCATGTCATGTTGGAATTTTAAAACAGAGATATACTATGTACATTGCCATTGTATTATAGCCACCCATTGTCATGTTAAATTTTATTTCTTATTGCAAGTGTATGCCTGCCATGTTTAGATGGAAGCATGTTTTCTTTTTTCAACTTTTATTCTTTTAACTTATCTTGCATATGTTGTTGAATTTGTTGTGTGTGCGCATTTTATTGTGGCTGTGTATGTGGATGAATGCAAGAATGAGTTGGTTGGTTGATGAATATATGCAAGAGTGCAACAATGAGTGACAGAGTTCATGTATGATAACTCTTTGAGCGCCTAAACCCATTAGTGACTGAAGAGGCACTTTCATTTACAAAGCTTGTTTGATACCTTTTCCCAACATCGGCAAAGCCAATGGCGCAAGTTTTAACGCGATAAACAGCATTTATGCTTGTAAACAGCTTTTGTGAATGCCTGTTTTTACATGTGTTGGCACATTAATGCCCGACCTATTGGCTTTACCAGAGCTTCTTTCTTCCTTCTCACCTCCTCACTGCTTCTTCCACCTGCTCTTATACTTCAGTCCACATAAAAACGGAGCTTCTCTCCTCTTAAACAAGGGTTCAGAGCCTGCCCACAGAGCCCATGAATTCCCATGACCCATTCTGCTCAGACCCTATTGTGCAGCAGCAGGGCCGAACTTGCTGACCCTGTGGGAATGTTCCCAGCCGTGAATGCTGAGGGTGCAGTTCGTTCTCCTCACACAGCTCTCGAGCGACAGAGCTGCGCTAGAAACATCCTGAGAGGAAGTACATGTTTTGATGTACGAGTCCTTAACTGAGCAGGAGGGGCAGGCTTGTTCCAGAAGTTTGCACCCACACCTAGGAGATGTAAGGTTATCGGGGGTCACTCAGCTAGGCCTAAGACATTGCAGACAGGCAGGGTGTAATAATAGCATTTAGGCCTTGGAAACCGCATGGCAAAGGCTTACTCCTGAGTGCAGGGAGTCCCCATGTGAACATACTGGCCCTTTATAAAGTCTGAGAGTGCTCACGCGAAGATGCTGGCCTTTTCTAAGGCCAGAGAGTTCTAAAGCGGACAAACTGGCCCTCTATAAAGTCATGAACTGTTCATGTGAACATATTGGCCCCTTCTAAAGTCAGGGAGTCCCCATGCGAACATACTGGTCAGTTATAACGTTAATACGGGCCCGTTCTAGGGTCAGGGAGTCATGAGGCGGACATACTGGCCCTCTATAAAGTCATGAACTGTTCATGCGAACATATTGGCCCTTTCTAAAGTCAGGGAGTCCCTATGCGAACATACTGGTCTGTTATAACGTTAATACGGGTCCGTTCTAGGGTCAGGGAGTCATAAGGCGGACATACTGGCCCTCTATAAAGTCATGAACTGTGAATGCGAACATATTGGCCCCTTCTAAAGTCAGGAATTGCTCATAGAAACATACTGACCCTTTCTAAAGTTATATACATTGCTTTACTTCAAATCCATCCAAAAGTACATTTAAGTGACAGCATAGGATGGAGCATAGTGGGTCTGAAAGACCAGTGTCCAATGCAGGGCATGTTTTTTTCATGCCTAGTTTTTAGGGCATCTGCACAACACAAACATTGAAAATTAAATAGAACCATTTGCATAAATTATGGTCCAAATAATCTGCAATGTATCATTTCAACTTTCATTGATCTACCGCGGCCACCCCGTTCTCAGACTCTCAAACAAAGTTAAGACCTGGCTGACTTTTATCACAAGATTAGTTCTCGTTCGCTCTACTATTTGGGAACATTGCAGATGTTGCCCTTACTCTTTTACACTTTTAAAAAGCGGTGGCAGCTGGTGACATCTGATAGATATGGGCGTTGTGAGAAGTTGGCCTGGTATATGCTGTCCACTAGTTATAGTGGGCACCTTGCACCAGTCCAAACAACCCCTTATTGATGATAGGTTAAAGACAACCTTTATTGAAAGCTATCCTAGTGGTAGCTATGGAGAGCAGCCTTCGGGCTAAGTCTTGAAGGAATGTAAAGCAGCTTGTTTTACCAGTCTATAATCTCTTGAATGACCAAATGAAAGGGAACCACACCAGGTATATATATACAATATATGTATTTATTTCTAAACACACCCTACTAGTCTCTTTATGAGGCTAGAGGTCCAAACCCATAAGTTACATTACAAATAGTACAGTAAAATAGCACAAATACACGTCAGGGCCTAGGGGCGAGCCAAACCATATACTAAAATAGTGGTATAAGAACCACGACTTAACTAGACACAAGGCCTAGAGCCTGTAGCATCGCTGGGACCCCAAGGAACCACCCAAGGTAGTGACACAGGGGACCCACGGGGGACGTGTGCAGTGTGAGAACACAGCCGCGAGCTCCCGTTAGCTACAATGGGGAAAGTCGCGGTTATATTTTTAAAGATTAGGGACACTTAGAAATGAGCTAGGACCAAACCCTGTTGGACTTAGGAAGTTCCAGGGTCAACATCCCCAGGAGCACCGGAGTACTCGAGTTACCTCACCCAGGGAAGCTGGGTGCATAGGTGTCAAATGGTGTCGGGTCGCGTCATCGATTTCAATGGGAGCTGGCAAAGAAGTGCTGTTGCCGGGAAGATGCGAAGTGTCCGAAGAGATACAAGCCTGTATTGAAGTCGAGAAGAACCTGAAAGCAGTGGGGACAGAGTCTGGGTCACTTGCCAGTGACCAGGGGCACGATAGACGAATGCCCACCGATGTTGGGTGTTTCAGGTGAAAAAGGTGAAGCTTGACTCTTCAGCCTCGAGGACCAGGAGGCATAAAGAATGATCAGGAGCGGGATTCGAGCTGTCCCATGAAGGATGTTGAGTGCTGCAGCATTGGTGCCCGGATTGGACACAACAAGTCTTGGCAACAGCAACCCACGCAGAGAGGAGAAAGATGCTTCGGTGCAGACAAGCAAGGTCTGAGGGACTCACCACTTGGTAGGGAGTCAGGGCACATCTGGAGCAACCAGGGAAGGCCAAGGAAAATCAAAGTTAGCTTCACAGGGACCCACCAGTCGACGGACCAGGGATCGCGAAGGGACCTCGAGAGGAAACACAAAATGGCAGCCCACAGGACACTCGGGGTGACTAGGCCGACAATCTTTGGTGGATTCTCTGCTTGAGGTGGGGGCTACAACAACCCAATGCACGACTTGAAGAGATGTCGAGAAGTCAATGCATTTGCAAAAGTGCACGGTGACCAGGAGTTCCGGTTCCACGTTACTCACGAGGGCTGAAGGTCTCAGCTTTGTTGGGGAGTCGGGTCGGCCTCTATGAAGTCTGGAAATCCTCTTCCTGTGTTGCAAAGTCTTCGGCGTCCGGCGGGAGCTTTGGAGATGCAGACCGGCAATTGCTTCGTTGGTGCCTGCCAAGCAGGGGAGTCACTCCTTGACCCCAAGGGAGATATCTTCCATCCTCTAGTCTTTAGTAGAGAGTTGAAGTTCCAGGATTCAGTTGCAGAGTTTCGTCCAGGGATATCTAAAGTCCTGTTGCCAGGGGTTCCTTACTTATACCTAAGGAAGGGGTTGGACTAACTCTAGGGACCCACCTATGGGAGGGTTTGGACAGAGGGGTGGCTACACACATTTCCTTTGTCCAGTTTTGTGCCAGAGCAGGGGCTGGAAGCCCCTGAACCGGTTTGAGCTGGACTATGCACAGGGACACCAAAAGTGCCCCCAGTGCAGGACTTCAAAGCACTCTGAGAGTGCTCCCACCCAGCCCCAATACACATAAGCCTGTCTGGGAGGTGGTTACACCTCCCTGTGACAGGAAACCTATTGTCGAAGCCTCCCCTGCCGGAGTTTCGGTCAGCAGCAGGAGGTCAGACCTGTGTCTGTGGCTGCAGCATCCATTTTGTGATGCCAGGGCTCTGTTAAGTTGGTACCGGGTATACCAGTGCTGCCATGTCTCTCCCTCTAGACGGGTGGGATCATATTTTCACATCAGGAATTGATGTGGGGGTATGATTCCAAGGTGTTTGACACCAAACACGAAATGTTTCCATGCAGTCAGTCCAAAGTTAGCATTAACCGTTTTAGATATAATGCACTTAAGTGTATATGGTCAGGCTGCACTACTGACAACCCCGGAGAAGAGATTCCGAAGGCTGCAGAGGGGCTCAGCTCATGCCTGGGCACCCTCTCATATAACCAAGCACCCTGCCTTCAGGATTGATAAGGCCTGCCATAGGGGTGACTGATAGGTTTCTATGTGCAGTGATAGGTGAGATATAGTGAACCTATATATCAGTAAGGGGTGCATGCACCACCTTACCCAGGCTGCAATAGCAGACCTGTGGTATCATTTTGGAGGTATTTCCAGGGGTGGCATAATACATGCTTCAGCCCCTGGTAGGCCTCTGGGGTACCTATGCCCTAGGTACATAGTATACCATATACTAAGGACTTATAAGGGCACATCAGAATCCAATCTGTGATGTACCTAAGGTACATGGAATCAATTTAGAGAGGAATCAGCTAGGCTGGGGCCCTGAATAGCAGGGTCCCAGCCAGACTAAAGTCGAAAAACAGTGTTACAGCAGCAAAAAGTGGGGGTAACCATGTGAAGCAGGATCCTACTCTCCTACAGGCGTAAAAGTTTATGATGAGTGCCATGTGGCGAGCGATTGAGCACAACCGTCATAAGGGGGTTCGTGGGGGGTTCTCCCCCGGAAAAAAGAGTGGGCAAATGGTGCATTTTCAAGCAAATTTGAGAAAGCCAGAATGTAAATAAAGGAATTGTGAAATTGTAGTTATGACATCAATAAAGAGATTTCATATGATTATGACATAGGTAGCTGCTTATTCAGTATAACCAAAAAACTTCATAACAGATTTTAAGGCCGGTGGAAGAGGTTTCTCAGTCATACCCGTCATGCCCATTCTACATTAGATACGTGCACCCTTTTCTCACCACATCTCATTCATATGCACATCTTATCATCTTCAGCAGCCTCCTTTCACTGACTCGTGAATGCATTTCCTGCATCTCATTCACTCCACAAAACCTAAACACACAACGCACCGACTCACCTATAAGCACAGTATTTTCATTTACTTTTGCCTTCTCAGTATTTTGGCAACTGTGTACCTCCTCCTTTACTCACTGATATACAGAATCACTTTTGCAGCTGGAATGAGTGACCATTGTTTTGCTTGTTCAGCAGAGAGGCTAAGGATTGGATGGCCAAGTATCCTGAGCACCTTTTTGACCCACTGAGAGATATCCGCACCACCTTCAGCCTGTGCTCTGGAGCTCTCAATGGTGGCTCATGATAAATGCCCAGAGGCAACTCAGTTCAAAGTATGCACTGTACAAGAGAAAAGAGATTGCATGGCAAGCCGACGTCTGCAACTGACACTTTCTTGCCACAGAAACGCCAAGTTTGTTAATCATCTAGACAAAAACCCTACTATATATGTGTGCTGACATGCATTGAGAGAGCCGGGACAGGACATAATATTTGCCCTTGATGTTGCTAACAAGCAGTGCATTATGCTGGGGCACAGTGGTATGGATAGCACACGTTTGGGGGGGGGGGTGTTATGGTTATCCAAGTCTCGATGTAGGAAGGTCAGAGAAATGTTGTGCAAAGTTAAGCCCCTGAGCAGCATGCGCAACCAAGCAATGCAAAGATCACGTCACTTGTTTTTCCTGGAAACAATCATTACTGTATCCAGCTGTGTAGCCCCCATTGGTCAACACTGCAGCGGCGGGGGCTTCTGTGATCTTATAGAATTTCATTAGTCTTTTGATTTGATGAAACAAAGTGCTTCAATACGATGACATATTAGTGAAAACAAACACATTTAAATGTGACATCCAAACCTAACCCTGTTTACCTAATTGGTGTCCATTTTAATTTACACTGTTCAAAATTTTTAGCTGGAATATAGGCTTACAAAACACAAAATACAGATAAAATGATGGCTGTGTATTTAATTTAAGTTCCCCTTTCACATCTCTCATACTCATGATGATATAATTTTTGGTAGGATCTTTGTGTACCATCGCGGGAGGCGCTATCGAATTCTGATCTCACAATGAGCCCTGTGTGAGAAGGTGGCCTGATATATGCTGTCCACTAGTTCTAGTGGGCACCTTGTATCAGTCCAAACAACCCCTAATGGTGAATTGGCTAAAGACAACCTTTATTGAAAGCTATCCTAGTGGTAGCTATGGATAGCAGCCTTCAGGGTAACTCTTGAAGGAATGTAAAGCAGTTTGTTTTACTAGTCTATAATCTCTTGAATGATCAAATGAAAGGACAACCACACCAGGTATATATTCAAAATATATGTATTTAGGATAAAACACACCCCTCTAGTCTCTTTATGAGACTGGAGTTCGAAGTACTTTATTTACAAGTTAGCAATTATTAGAAATAGCACAAATACACGTTTGGGCCCTAGGGGCATACCAAACCATATACCAAAAAAGTGGTATTAGAACCACGACTGGGATAGACACAAGGCCTAGAGCCTGTAGAATCACTGGGACCCCAAGAAACCACCCAAAGTAGTGACACAGGGGACCCACGGGGACTGTATGCAGTGTGTAAACACAACCGCGGGTTCCCGTTAGGTTCTATGGGCAATGTCGCTGTCAGAAATTTAAAGATTAGGGACACTTAGAATCGAGTCAGGACTTAAGAAGTTCTTGGGCTAGCACCCACGGGAGCACCGGAGTACTCGAGTTACCTCACCCAGGGAAGCCGGGTGCATAGGTGTCTTTTGGTGTCGGGTCGCGTTGTCGATTTCAATTGAAGCCTGCAAAGAACTGCTGCTGCCGTGAAGAGGAGAAGTGTCCGAAGATATCCAAGCCTGGATCTAGGAAGGAAGGAACCTGAAAGCAGAGGGGACAGAGTCTGAGTCACTAGCCAGTGACCGAGGGCAGGATGGACCAATGCCCACAGATGTCGGGTGCTTCAGGTGAGTTGATGGGTGTCTTGACTCTTCAGCCACAAGGTCCAGGAGGCGTCGACGAAGTCCACGAGCCGTATTCGTGCTGCCCACGAAGTCTGTCAAGTGCTGCGGTGTCGGCGACCAGATTGGACCCAACAAGCCTTGGCAACAGCAAGTCACTGGAATTCAAAGAAAGGACTGCGGTGCAGACCAGCAAGGTCTGAGGGACTCACCCAGCAAGGGTAAGTCAGGGCACGTCTGGAGCAACCAGGAAAGCCCAAGTAGAAGAGGAGTTGTCTTCGTGGGGACCTGCTAGCCAACGGGCTAGTGTTCGCAAAGGAGCCTCAAGCGGTCGCACTTGAAACTGGCCCATGGGTCACTCGTGGAGTGGAGGCCAACAATCTTCGGTGCAGGAGATGATCAAGGCTGGGGCTACTCGGAGCCCAAAGCACAACTTCGAGGAGGACCAGGAAGATAGTGTTGTTGCAAAAGTTCACGTTGTCCAGGGGTCATGGTTCCACTTCACCCACGATAGTCACGGGCCTCAGCTTTGCTGTGGACTCAGGGTAGCCTCGGGGAAGTCTGGAAATCCACCTCTGGTGATGCAAAGACTTCGGCGTACGGCGGGAGCTTCAGCGATGCAGACCGGTCAGTTGCTTCTTTGGTGCCTGCCAAGCAGGGGAGTCACTCCTTGACCCCAAGGGAGATTTCTTCAGTCTTTTAGTCAGGATAGAACGTCGAAGGTCCAGGATGTACATTGCAGAGTTTTGTCCAGGGTAATCTAAAGTCCTAGGGACTGGATTCCTATACTTATACTAAGTTTAGGGGATGGACTAACTCTAAGGCCCCACCTATGGGTGGGTCTGGAAAGAGAGGTGGTTACACCCATTTCCTTTGTCCAGTTTCGCGCCAGAGCAGGGGCAGGTAGCCCCTGCAATCGGTTTGAACTGGACTATGCACAGGGACAGCAAACGTGCCCCGAGTGCAGGACTTCAAAGCACCAGAGAGTGCTCCCGCCCAGTCCCAATACACATCTGCCTTTCTGGGGAGGTGGTTACACCTCCCTTCGACAGGAAACCTAGTTTCGTCCAGGGATATCTAAAGTCCTGTTGCCAGGGGTTCCTTACTTATACCTAAGGAAGGGGTTGGACTAACTCTAGGGACCCACCTATGGGAAGGTTTGGACAGAGGGGTGGCTACACACATTTCCTTTGTCCAGTTTCGCACCAGAGCAGGGGCTGGAAGCCCCTGAACCGGTTTGAGCTGGACTATGCACAGGGACACCAAATGTGCCCCCAGTGCAGGACTTCAAAGCACTCTGAGAGTGCTCCCACCCAGCCCCAATACACATAAGCCTGTCTGGGAGGTGGTTACATCTCCCTGTGACAGGAAACCTATCGTTCAGGCCTCAACTGCCGGAGTTTCGGTCAGCAGCAGGAGGCCAGACCCGTGTCTGTGGCAGAGGCATCCATTTTGTGATGCCAGGGCTCAGAAAACTCCTACCGGATTTGACCAGTGTGAACATGTCTCTCCCTCTAGAAGGGTGGAATGCTACCCCCGCCGCCAGAACTGGCGGGGGGGGGGGGGTAGTATTCCAAGATGTTTGACACCAAACACGACATGTTTTGATGCAGCCATTCCAAAGTTAGCATTTACCTTGAGGTTATAATGCACTTAATAGTATATGGTATGGCTGTAACACAGAACAGCTATAAGGAAGTATTTCCAAAAGCTGCAGAGGGGCTTAGCTCATGCTTGGGCACCCTCTCACACAAAACCAAGCACTCTGCCTTCAGGATTGTCAAGGCCTGCCATAGGAGTGACTTATAGGTTTATATGTGTCTGTATATATATAGTGGATATAGGTAGCCTATACCACTGTAAGGGGTGCAAGCACACCCTTACCCAGGCTGTAGTAGCAGACCTGTGGTGCCATTTTGGAGTGCTTCCCAGGGGTGGCATAATACATGCTTCAGCCCCTGGTAGTCCTCTGAGGTACCTATGCCCTAGGTACATAGTATACCATATATAAGGGGCTTATAAGGCACTCCAGAATCCAATTAGTTATGTACCTAATGTACATGGAAACCAGTTTAGACAGGAAGCAGCTAGGCTGTGGTCCTGATTTGCAGGGCCGCAGCCAGGCTAAGGTCGAAAAACAGTGAAACCAGCAAAAAGTGGGAGTACCCATGTGAAGCAGATCCTACTCTCCAACACAACCCCCCCCCCCAAACACAGGGACATTAAACTAACCTTGACCAGTTGAGTCTTCATGTTCTAAGTGGAAATACCTAGAGAGTCCATCTGCATTGGCATGGTTACTCCCAGGTCTATGTTCCACTGCAAAGTCCATCCCCTGTAGGGAAATGGACCACCTAAGCAGTTTGGGGTTTTCACCCTTCATTTGTTTTAGCCATAAGAGGGGCTTATGGTCTGTCTGAACAAGGAAGTGAGTACCAAATAAGTATGGCCTCAACTTCTTCAGAGCCCAAACCACAGCAATGGCCTCCCTCTCAATGGCTGACCAACGTTTCTCTCTAGGGGTCAGCCTTCTGCTTATGAAAGCTACTGGCTGATCCTGACCTTCTTCATTCAATTGTGACAGTACAGCCCCTACCCCCAATTCAGATGCATTTGTTTGAACAATGAACTTCTTGGAGTAGGCAGGACTCTGCAGAATGGGAGCGAGACCACCTTGCTGTCCGTCGCGGACGATCTACACATGCTCCAGGATAGGGGCTATTCCGTTATACTGGTGCTGTTGGATCTGTCTGCGGCGTTTGACACCGTGTCGCATAATATCATGTCTTCCAGGCTAGCTAACAGTGGCCTGGGAGGCAAGGCACTGGCCTGGCTGAGGAGTTTTCTAACAGATCTCACCCAAAGTGTCACCTTGGGCACATTTCGGTCAGAGGAGTTGAGGATCTCTAAAGGGGTGCCACAGGGCTCTTGCTTGAGCGCTACGCTTTTTAACATCTATGTGGCCCCCTTGGCTAACATCATGAGATCTTATGGGTTCATCCCGGTGTCTTACGCAGATGATACCCAACTCCTCTTTCCATTTAAAACACTCACTACAGAGACGAGGAACTCCTTTGCTCAGGGAAAGAAAGCAGTGGCACACTGGATGGCCTCCAATTATCTGCAATGTAATGTCGCTAAAACGGAGGTGATGCTATTTGGTGAGGCCAAACTCTTGTGGACCCCGGACTGGTGGCCTCAAGATCTTGGACCGGTCCCTGAGCCTAAACTGGTTGTGAAAGACTTGGGGGTCAGACTGGACCAGGAGCTTTCCTTAAAACAACATGGGAACCAAGTGGTGGGCTCATGCTTCCACATTATTGGGCTGCTCCGGAAGGTGTTTCCTTTACTCCCTGACGCCACACGAAAGACCTTGGTGCAAGCGTTAGTGTTGAGCAGACTAGACTATTGCAACGGCTTGCTACTATCTACCAACGAAGGAGTCATTTCGAGACTGCAGGTGGTTCAGAGCACTGCTGCCCGCCTTGTATTAAACGCACCCCCTCGAACACCCTCCAAACCGTTGTTGATCAAACTTCACTGGTTACCAGTGAAACAGAGGGTAAAGTTTAAAATATGCTGCATCGTACATAAATGCCTGATGGGGACAGGCCCGGCCTACTTGGCCAATAAGTTCATTCCATATGTCCCCATACGCTCCCTTAGATCTGGTGAGCGGGCTTTGTTATGTGTCCCTAGAGCTAGGAAAGTAAGACAAGGGTCCAGAGCTCTATCTGTGGCAGGCCCCATGCTGTGGAATAGACTCCCCATAGCCATCAGAATGCATGGAGAACATCTTCTTTTTAGGAAACATTTAAAAGCCTTCCTCTTCCAAGATTAAGATATCATCCTAATGTTATAATCTACACGGCCGATATTTGTTCCTGATATTGATGGTGCTAAAAGGTGCGGAGATACTCCCCTGGGAGTCGATTCTAGTGCGGTACAAACATGCAAATAAATAAAATAAATAAATAAGTGCACATGGCCTGCCTTTTGACAGCTAGCTGTCCACTGAACCTTTTTGGGCATTTTCTTAGAAGTTAAGTAATTCAAGGGTGTCACTATTGATCCATACCCTTTGACAAATCTCCTATAGTCCCCAGTCAGGCCTAAGAAGGCTCTCACCTGAGTCTGGGTAGTTGGAGCAACCCAGTCCATTATGGTCTGGATTTTGCTCTGTAATGGTTGAACCTGGTCTCCACCTACAAGGTGGCCCAGGTACACAACCTGACTCTGCCCTATCTGGCACTTAATAGCCTTGATAGTTAGGCCTGTTTTTTGCAGGGCCTCCAAAACATTCCTTAGGTGGACCAGGTGATCCTCCCAGGTGGAGCTAAAGACAGCAATATCATCTAGATATGCTGCACTAAAGGCTTCCAGACCTGTGAGAACTGTATTCACCAACATTTGGAAAGTGGCAGGTGCATTTTTCAGACCAAAGGGCATTACCACAAATTAATAGTGCCCACTAGTGGTTGAAAATGCTGTCTTTGGCTTTGCATTATCAGCTAATCTGATCTGCCAGTAGCCAGCTGTCAAGTCAAATGTGCTAAGGTACTTGGCTGAGGCCAAAGTATTTATGAGTTCATCTGCCCTTGGTATAGGATGGGCATCAGTCCTAGTGACTGCATTGAGACCCCTGTAGTCCACACAAAACCTCATCTCTCTGGTTCCACCACTGGTGTGAGGTTTTGGCACAAGGACCACTGAACTAGCCCAAGGGCTATCTGAGGGTTCAATAACTCCCAAATCCAACATTTTCTGGACTTCTGTCCTGATACAGTCCCTGACATGGTCAGGTTGCCTATAAATCTTATTTTTAATAGGCAGACTGTCCCCAGTGTCCACTTCATGAGTGCACCAGGTAGTCTGACTTGTAGTCAGTGAGAACATGTGTCTGAACTGATTGAGCACCTGTCTGCAATCAGTTTGCTGCTGGGCAGTGAGGCTGCCTGCCACGGCTACACCATCAACTGACCCATCATCAGGGTTCTGTGGAGGAGGTCAGGGAGTGGGTCACTCTTTTCCTCCTGTCCCTCATCAGTAGCCATGAGCAAGCCCATGTCAGCCCTGTCCACATATGGCTTCAGCCTGTTGACATGGAGAACCCTGTGGGGACTCCTGGGAGTTCCTAGGTCTACTAAATAAGTAACCTCTCCCTTCTGTTCAACAATAGTGTGGGGTCCACTCCACTTGTCTTGGAGAGCTGCTAGGGCCACAGGCTCCAACACCCACACTTTCTGTCCTGGCTGATAAACAGTCAGTACAGCCTTTTGGTCATGCCATGCTGTTTGCAGTTCCTGGCTAGCCTCACGGTTTTTGTTTGCCTTCTTCATGTATTCAGCCATCCTGGAGCGGAGACCAAGTACATAGTGCACTATGTCTTGCTTTGGGGGCTTGAGAGGTAACTCCCATCCTTCCTTTACCAAACACAATGGACCCCTGACAGGGTGACCAAACAAAAGTTCAAATGGGCTGTAGCCAACCCCCTTTTGAGGCACCTCCCTGTATGCAAATAAAAGGCAGGGCAAGAGTAGGTAGTCCACTATGTCTTTCTTTGGGGGCTTGAGAGGTAACTCCCATCCTTCCTTTACCAAACACAATGGACCCCTAACAGGGTGACCAAACAAAAGTTCAAATGGGCTGTAGCCAACCCCCTTTTGAGGCATCTCCCTGTATGCAAATAAAAGGCAGGGCAAGAGTAGGTCCCACTTTCGCCTAAGTTTCTCTGGGAGTCCTTTAATCATGCCCTTTAAGGTTTTGTTGAATCTCTCAACTAAACAATCGCATTGTGGGTGATAGGGTGTGGTGGATTTGTAGTTCACTCCACACTCCTTCCACATAGCAGTTAAGTAACTAGATATGAAGTGTGTATCCCTGTCAGATACTACCTCCTTAGGAAAGCCTACTCTTGAGAACACACTCAAGAGAGCTCCTGCCACTACAGGTGCTGTAGTGGTCCTTAGGGGAATTAGCTCTGGGTACCTGGTGGCATGATCCACCACCACCAGTATAAATCTGTGCCCAGATGCTGTTTGAGGATCTATGGGACCAACAATGTCAATCCCCACCCTCTCAAAGGGAACCCTCACCACAGGTAGTGGTATCAGGGGGGCCTTTGTAGTGCCACCTGCTTTGCCACTGGCTTGTTCTGTCCTATGCATCCTGCTAGGGGAATATCATGGGTTAGTGTCAATAGGAAACCCCTAAACTTCAGAGGTATAACCAACCTCCTGGATGCACCCGGCTTGGGGTCTCTACTCTCTGAGTATAGGAGTCCATCATCACAATAAACTTTATGGGTGCCACTAGCATTCCCAGCAGCCTCATCAGCAGCTTGCTGTCTGAGGGTTTCAAGAGAGGGGCAGGTTTTCTGCTCCTGGCTCAGATCAGACCTGGAAGGGCCCCCTGTCCCCAAGAACTCAACATGGTCAGTTTCAAGCTCCTCTGGGACAGTTCCTTCTTCAGGCTCAAGATCATCTGGGGAGACTGATCAGTACTCTGAGTCAGGTGAGGCACCTGGTCCATTATTCCAGAATCCAGGGCCTGTCCAGTTTTAGACATTTTAGCCTGTGACCTGGTAACAGCAAAGACATGTGCAGGGATCCCTAACATTTCTGCATGTGTCCTGAGCTCCACTTCAGCCCAAGCTGAAGTTTCTAGATCATTGCCGAGCAAGCACTGTACTGGTAAGTCTGCACTTACCACAACCTTCTTAAGGCCAGTTACCCCTCCCAGGAGAAGTTAACAACTGCCAGAGAATGGTCTGTTCTGACATTGCTAGCATTGGTCACTTGGTATATTTCACCAAGTATAATCTGCCCAGGATCCACAAGATCTTTTGTCACCATTGTGACACTTGCTCCTGTGTCCCTGATTGACCAAGCTTCTACTCCATTGATCAAAGGCTGCTGTCTGTATTTGCCCAGGTTACTGGGACTCACAAAGGGGGACATATCCATGCCCTTCATCACTGACAAGCACAGCCTGAGTTGGAACTCTGACTAGGCCAGAGTCCATCTCAGAACCCAGGATCAACCCTACTACATACACCCTTATTCTGTGTATTCCCACCACCAATTGTAACTGCACTAGGGGGAGCAGGTGCCTTAGGGGCATTGGTGGTGGTTGGAGTATTTTCTTTGGCCTTGGTGCAGTCACTGGTCCAGTGAGTTTTCTGCTTACAGATTTTGCACCAAGGTTTCTTTTGGCCTTTCCCTTTGTTAGCCTGTGAATCCCCACCTGCAGAAGATTTTTGGGGCCCTTGAGAATACTTCTGGTCTTTACCCTTGTCCCCACCCTTGTCAGAGTTCTTGGACTCTTGCTTCTTTGGGTCACTACCTTGGTTCTGTACCTTTTGCCTCACCCTGGTTCTGACCCATTTGTCTGCCTTCTTTCCCAATTCTTGGGGAGAGGTCAGATCAGAGTCTACCAGGTACTGGTGCAACCGCTGATTTTTACAGTTATTAAGAATCTGCTCCCTCATTATCAGATTGTACAATCCTTTGAAGTCACACACTTTACTGCCCAATAACCAACCTTCCAGAGCCTTAGCAGCACAGTCAACAAAGTCAACCCAGTCTTGATTTTGTGCTTTTTGGGTGTCTCTGAACTTTAACCTGTATTGTTCAGTGGTTAGGCCAAACCCATCTATCAGTGCACTTTTCAAAACCTGGTAATCATCAGCATCCTCTTCTCTTACAGTGAGGAGCTTATTTCTACCTTTGTCTGCAAAGGAGAGCCATAGGATTGCTGCCCACTGACCTTGAGGGACCTTCTGTACTTTACAGGCCCTCTCCAAGGCAGTTATCCATTTGTGGATGTCATCCCCACTCTGGTAGGGAGGCACAATCTTACTTAGGTTTCTATGGTCGTAAGACCTCTCCCTATCTCTAGGGAAGTTGCTGCCACCAAGAGACTTTAGTCCCTCCTTTTTACTAGCTCTGTAGAGCTCTAGGGCTTCCCTATCTAAGGCCATCTGCTGCTTTCTGAGGTTGAACTTGTCTTGCTCATGCTTCAGCAGTCTCTCTCTCCTCTCCTGGGAGGTTTCCCTCCCTCTGTGAGAAGAGACAGAGGTCCCTATAGAGGAGTTAGACTGGACAGATCCCCTTGACAGAGATCTATCCCTTCTAGCCCTGTTGTCAGGTCTACCTGGAGGGATAAAGGAAGGAGCATTATTGTCATCCTCCTCATCCTCATCCAGGAGATCTGGGTTCACCAGAGTCTGGTCATTGTCAACAGTCTGGTCAGCATCAGAGGTAGGGACAGGGGAGTTTCCACCCCTAGGCTCACCCTCAGGTGCTGCCCCAACCACACTGTCTATACCATCAGGTCCACTAGGCCCTGTGATATCATCCAGCTTAAGTATCTTTATGAGATGCTGGGTGGATGGACTTTTGCCTGTCTTCAGCTTCCTAATGGAACATAAGGCCATTAGCTGAGCAACGGAGAGATCCTCATATTTATAGGGAAGGAGCTCACTGGTTCCTGGTAGGGACCCACTGGTTCCTGGCTGGTTAGACATTACTAATGTGGTGTTGTGTATTGCACTACCTACTCTAGTGTGGCCTACTAAACTCTCTTGAGTTGTAGAAAGGGTGTGCTATCCCTTGACACACAGTTCTAAGTTCAGTAGAAGTTACCGTAGCTAAACTTGATATTATATGTACCTTAGGTACCTTTAGTGGTTTTCAGTTGATCAATTCAATTGAGATTATCTGGTAAAACAATAGCAAGCTGGAATCCCACCGCTGCCACCAATGTGAGAAGGTGGCCTGATATATGCTGTCCACTAGTTCTAGTGGGCACCTTGTATCAGTCCAAACAACCCCTTATGGTGAATTGGTTAAAGACAGCCTTTATTGAAAGCTATCCTAGTGGTAGCTATGGAGAGCAGCCTTCAGGCTAAGTCTTGAAGGAATGTAAAGCAGCTTGTTTTACCAGTCTATAATCTCTTGAATGATCAAATGAAAGGACAACCACACCAGGTATATATTCAAAATATATGTTTTTAGGATAAAACACACCCCTCTAGTCTCTTTATGAGACTGGAGTTCAAAGTACTTTGTTTACAAGTTAGCAATTATCAGTAATGGCACAAATACACGTTTGGGCCCTAGGGGCGTATCAAACCATATACCAAAAAAGTGGTATAAGAACCACGACTGGGATAGACACAAGGCCTAGAGCCTGTAAAATCGCTGAGACCCCAAGGAACCACCCTAGGTAGTGACACAGGGGACCCACGGGGACTGTATGCAGTGTGTAAACACAACCGCGGGTTCCCGTTAGCTTCTATGGGCAATGTTGCGGTTGGAAATTTAAAGATTAGGGACATTTAGAATCGAGTCAGGACCAAACCCTTTTGGACTTAAGAAGTTCTAGGGCTAGCACCCACGGGAGCACCAGAGTACTCGAGTTACCTCACCCAGGGAAGCCGGGTGCATAGGTGTATTTTGGTGTCAGGTTGCGTCGTCGATTTCAATGGAAGCCTGCAAAGAACTGCTGCTGCTGTGAAGAGGAGAAGTGTTCGAAGAGATCCAAGCCTGGATCTAGGAAGGAAGGAACCTGAAAGCAGAGGGGACAGAGTCTGAGTCACTAGTCAGTGACTGAAGGCAGGATGGACCAATGCCCACAGATGTTGGGTGCTTCAGGTGAGTTGATAGGTGGCTTGACTCTTCAGCCACGAGGTCCAAGAGGCATCGACGAAGTCCACGAGCTGGATTCGAGCTGTCCCACAAAGTCTGTCGAGTGCTGCGGTGTCGGCGACCAGATTGGACCCAACAAGCCTTGGCAACGGCAAGTCACTGGAATTCAGAAAAAGGACTGCGGTGCAGACCAGCAAGGTCTGAGGGACTCACCCAGCGAAGGTAAGTCAGGGCACATCCGGAGCAACCAGGAAAGCCCAAGTAGAAGAGGAGTTGCCTTTGCGGGGACCTGCTAGCCAATGGGCTAGTGATCCCGAAGGAGCCTTGAGCGGTCGCACTTGAAACTGGCCCACGGGTCACTCGTGGAGTGAAGGCCAACAATCTTCGGTGCAGGAGATGATCAAGGCTGGGGCTACTCGGAGCCCAAAGCACAACTTCGAGGAGGACCAGGAAGATAGTGTTGCTGCAAAAGTTCACAGTGTCCAGGGTTCACGGTTCCACGTCACCCACGATAGCCACAGGCCTCAGCTTTGCTGTGGACTCAGGGTATCCTCGGGGAAGTCTGGAAATCTACCTCTGGTGATGCAAAGACTTCGGCGTCCGGCGAGAGTTTCAGCGATGCAGACCGGTCAGTTGCTTCTGTGATGCCTGCCAAGCAGGGGAGTCACTCCTTGACCCCAAGGGAGATTTCTTCAGTCATCTAGTCAGGATAGTCTAGATAGAACGTCGAAGGTCCAGGATGTACGTTGCAGAGTTTCGTCCAGGGTAATCTAAAGTCCTAGGGGCTGGATTCCTATACTTATACTAACTCTAAGGCCCCACCTATGGGTGGGTCTGGAAAGAGGGGTGGTTACACCCATTTCCTTTGTCCAGTTTCGTACCAGAGCAGGGGCAGGTAGCCCCTGCAACCGGTTTGAACTGGTCTATGCACAGGGACAGCAAACGTGCCCCCAGTGCAGGACTTCAAAGCACCAGAGAGTGCTCCCGCCCAGCCCCAATACACGTCTGCCTGTCTGGGGAGGTGGTTACACCTCCCTTCGACGGGAAACCCATTGTCCAGGCCTCCCCTGCTGGAGATTCGGTCAGCAGCAGGAGGCCAGACCCATGTCTGTGGGAGAGGCATCCATTTTGTGATGCCAGGGCTAAGGAAAGTCCTACCGGGTTTGACCAGTGCGAACATGTCTCTCCCTCTAGAAGGGTGGAATGCTACCCCCTCCGCCAGAACTGGCGGGGGGGTAGTATTCCAAGATGTTTGACACCAAACACGACATGTTTTGATGCAGCCATTCCAAAGTTAGCATTTACCGCGAGGTTATAATGCATTTAAGAGTATATGGTATGGCTGTATCACAGAAGAGCTATAAGGAAGTATTTCCGAAAGCTGCAGAGGGGCTCAGCTCATGCTTGGGCACCCTCTCACACAAAACCAAGCACTCTGCCTTCAGGATTGTCAAGGCCTGCCATAGGAGTGACTTATAGGTTTATATGTGTCTGTATATATAGTGGATATAGGTAGCCTATACCACTGTATGGGGTGCAAGCACACCCTTACCCAGGCTGCAGTAGCAGACCTGTGGTGCCATTTTGGAGTGCTTCCCAGGGGTGGCATAATACATGCTTCAGCCCCTGGTAGGCCTCTGAGGTACCTATGCCCTAGGTACATAGTATACCATATACTAGGGGCTTATAAGGCACTCCAGAATACAATTAGTTATGTACCTAATGTACATGGAAACCATTTTAGAGAGGAAGCAGTTAGGCTGTGGTCCTGATTAGCAGGGTCACAGCCAGACTAAGGTTGAAAAAAAGTGGGGGTACCCATGTGAAGCAGATCCTACTCTCCTACACCCTGCAGTGAGTGTCGGGAGCAACGATGAGGCCTGAGGCCCTGGACAGATTCCTTGATGTGAGTGGGGCCCACCCAAACATCAACACCACTTTTTAAGGTCCATATCATTGTTTTAGAGTTTGAGTGACACCGCCGCAGCCTATCTCTGTGCATTGATCCTCTGGCCAGGCATCTGGGGAGGGATATGCTGTATATTTCTGAGTTGGAACAGCACTTGGGGATTCTTGCTGTATTCGTTTCTCATGCCCCCCCACCACTAGATGGTAATGGAGGAAGACTTGAGGTGGGGGTGAGGTGGGACCAATCCTACAGGTATTGGTGGAAGTATGTCGAGAAGATCTTGCGCCGGCCTGCTCCTATTGAACTGAATGGAAGCAGCGCCTAACAGTGAGAGCCTGATTAAGTGGCTCGCAGCACCTTCCCACGAGTGACTTTTACAGTTGAAGAACACTCATGACTTTGAGGGAGTGCATGGAAGTTGTGACCAGCTTGGCCCTCCAGTCCCACTCTCGCATCTCCTGAGCCAGTCAAGATGCTGCTCCCTTGCTGTTCATGTTATTAAACAAGCACTGCCAATGCTCCTTAGGAGACTTGAGGGCTGTGTCTGAAATCCCCCAGACTACTAACATTGCTGCACAAGCGTGGGTTCAAGTGCGCATGTCGGGCTGGCCACAGCAAGGCACCCGTCCAAATCGACATGCTCTCTTCACCCTAGGCCCACGTGAACCTGTGTGTGAATCATTTGATTTAAGCTCCACCTCCACTCACACATCCTCTGCCCTCACTCGCACGCAAATTGCAAAAACTAAGTGTTAGAAATGGGGGTCTCTAGTTGGCAAGGGCTTGCACCTTTGACCAAGTAGGGACCCTTTTCCTAGTCAGGTTAAGGGAGTTACACTCCTAAAATAACCCCTGCTCACCCCCTTGGTAGCTTGGCACGAGCAGTCAGGGTTATCTTAGAGGCAGTGTGTAAAGTATTTGCACATAACCAACAGTAATACAGTTTAAGCACTACAAAAGGACACCACTCCAGTTTAGAAGAATCTCCAATATTTTTATATACTTAAAACCAGACCAAAAATGATAAAAATCCACAATACAGTACTTAGAAATCTTCAGTTATCAAAATAACCTTGAAAAACAGTTCCTTCAAGTCAATAGCTCCCTCTGAGGCTATCACGGCGTCGTGAACAATCAAATCCCAACAGTTCTGGCTGACCGCGGTGTCGCTGTCCAGCTACGGTGTCAGGAAGACCCACAAAACAGTACCTTTAGAAATGCAGGGCGACGGCGACCTCTTGTTCAGCTTCCGAACGCACGGCATCCGCAAGCGTCGGTTCTGGAGGTCGGTGCAGGAGTCTTCAGTCCCTTGAAGTCATATGCATTGCAGATCGAACTCCTCGCGGTTGAGTCAGGAGCGCTGGCGTCGGCAGGCGTCGGGTGCTGCGGTGTGGCGTGCGGTGCGAGCAGCAGCTCGGTGGCGGCGTCAGATGGCGTCGTCGGTGAGACCAGGGTCACGGTGCGAAGTGATGAGGTGCTCGTCACAGTGCTGTCAGTTCACAGTGCAAGCAGCGGCATCGTCGTTGCTGAAGCGCTGTCACGGCTGACGAACTGGAGTCGATGGCACCGGCGTCGGTAGGCCAAGACTGCGGTGCGGGATAGGGGTGGTGTGCCCTGTAACCATACGAGCGATGTCCCCAAACCACGGTGCAAGCAGTGGTGTCGATGTCGGCGTGGAGCGGCGGCAGCGGGGATACCAAGCCGGCCTTGTGAAGCAAGGCGATGTGGAGTGCGGTGCCCACAGGTCGCGGTGCAAGCAGCGGCTCGGTGGCGGTGTCAGCAGGCGGCATCGGTGAGACCAGGATTGCGGTGCGGCGTTGAGGCGGTGCCCTCTGCATTGCCTTCAGGACACAGGGTCGGCAGCGGTGTCGTAGACGGTGTCGGGTTGCTTTTTCAGCTGTTGCAGCACAAAACACACAGTCCCCAGTGCTGAGGGCAGAAGAAGGCCCAAACACTGCTGTACACCTTATCTATGGCTTGGAAAAAATCCCCCAAAAATCCCAGCTTTTCAGAAATTTCCACAGACTGGTGGTACTGGATAGATTCTCATTCAAATCACTCTGCTTCACATTCAAAATATTTAATGGTTAATCACCTGAACACCTGCAGACAGTGTTCAATGGGAGGGGAGGGACTAAAAGAAAATTGATTAATAAAACCACTTACTGTATCGCTGTGTCCTGCGTCTCTCCTCCGTCGGACTCGACTGAACCAGGAAGCACTGCCAGGCTCCCCATACCAATCAGAATGCTGCAATGCAGCTTTGTGATTGGTAAGCACTTAGGCTCCCTGACCAATCACAACGCTGCAATGCAGTGTTGTGATTGGTCTGAGCGTCGTGGCTCATTGCTCAGATGGGAACTGGGGGCCTGGGCATGTTCTCCACGCAGGCTGTAATGCAGCCTGCATGGAGAACTTGCAAAGTGTGCAAACCACTACTCCCCTACTCTGAGAGCAGAGCAGCCTGCCTGTCTGCCGCCTGCAAAGCAGATGTAACAATAAAATGATAATAACATCACGTTATCATCATTTTATTGTTCCTTAGTTACACTGCTTAAAAGCAGTGGGGCGACGCTCCTCCGCCTTAGTGGAGGAGCCACCACTGCCTGTAGAACAAAATTGAGCAACACTCAGTCCAGGCCAGTCTGCTTTAACAACCTCTACCACCTTCTGATCCCTAAAGCAAACTGCAAGTCCTCAGTAGACATGCTCTTCTCATTGTCAGAACTCACCTGTGGAACATCCTGCTGCAATACCTAATGTAACTGTAATAACCTCATAGCATTCAGAAATTCTAATCTCTGCCCCTTTTGGGGATCAATCACTCCTTGCTCTCTTGCTAGCAAATAGAAGCAATTCATTCAAGCTGTGTGCATTATACAAAATGTATTAATAAATACTTCCATAGACATTGTTCTACAAAAATGCCTAGGTCTATGAGGTCAGGTGGGGACATACACCGCCTGGAAAGGCTTAGACAGTCCCCAGAGAGGTGAAGAAACCCTTTCCCCATTGCTATCCCGAGAAGAACAAAAATGGTCTTCCTCTTCACCATAGGTCTTCGGTTAATGTCCTGTTGGCCGAGATTGGTGTAGTTGTTCAAAATAATTTTTAGCCACCTCCATATCCCTTCCATTTCTGGAGATATCATGGTTTGCTTTCATGCTTAGGCTTTAATAATAAATCGGACTGTCAGTTTTACGTTTTTTTTTTGTATACTTTATCTGTATTTATCCACTTTTATTTTGTGTTTAGTGCATAAGTGAAGTTGCAATGGGTGTAGTTTCACATTTATTTAACTGATAAATGTATACTCACCTTTGACTGTCTAACAGTTTTCTGGCTTATACTGTACAGTATGGTGACCTGAAAACATTTGCATCTACGCTTATTTAAGCTTCATTGGGAAGTCTTCTTTTTTTAACTCCCTTGCCTGTCAATCCACACACCTACTGACCATCTATTCATTATTGACAGTAGTAAGAATCCTCCAAAGTCCTATTTTCCATATAATTTCCATATTTAAAAATGAATAAAGACAAGAAATAGATGTGCTTTCTGTCTGTATTTATCTGCACAATTCAGTAAAAACAAAACTGGATAAATCATAAAACCCTAACTGCAAGCCATCACTTTTACAGATATTGCCTGTGAAGTTCAGAGTGACTGGAACAGACTGTTTTAGCAAGAATGACTATAGATAATGATAACGCTAGACCACCATTGATATTACTGCTTGATGCTGTAGAACTGGGAGTAGCAGAGTTTCCCTATCCACCTCATGTCTTGGCATGGTGGTGGTGCTTGGTGGTACAGCCAAGGTGGCCACCAGAGGTGCAGTGTGTCTCATCCCTAACTCCTCTGGCTGATGTGGCTTTGTGGCTGCTTTTCTTGTTGGCTGCTGCTTGACTGGGTATTATGGGTTTCATAGATGGATTTGTATCTGTCCTGGTGGTGATCTGGTTTTTGAATTACTCTCTTTACTTGTCATCATGAGCGTAGGTGCTGTACCAAAGGGGTTCTCGACAGCCCTGCCCAACCATGCCAGATGAAGTGCTTCTGAAATTACAATAAGAACATTGTGGGTTCCTGACCTTCTTTAACCTGATTCCATCCATCATTGCTGTATTTATGCTTCTGGGATTGTAGGATAATTTCTCATGGGGTCTGCCTTCAAGATTGTGTCACCTTACTTCCCACTTATCCATGTCAATCGCATAAACACCAAAAACATTATCTGACTCTGCACCCTTTTTTGTGCTCTGTAGCATTCCCTCTTGAAGATTATGAGGTTAATCATCTATTTGTGATGGCAGTAGTGATAGATTTGGTGAGATCTGGTGCACTTGGTAATAATAGTTGTTGTGACTGACAGTCAGCAACCACCACATCCACCAACCACTTTCCTGGCTTCTGCGTTCACCACCATATGATGCTGGTGTCTGGGACTGCAACCTACAGAACCATATCAAACACCTGTGATTGCTTAGGGTGCTGTTGCTGCTTGCATTGATGCTGTACTTGACACTGCCTCTGACAATGATCAGTAATGACAGAAGCATCATTGAATTTCGCTAAAGGCATTGCCACTGGTGTTGATGCAGTTGTAAAGGTAGTGCTGTTGTGGTCCACAGTCATTCTTGCTTGACATAATCCACCTATTTCTATCCTAATTGTTCATCCATAATCTGTGGACATAAGTCAGTGGAATGCTGTGTCAAATAGTTCAAATATTGCAGTATTAGCCAAGGAGCACAAACACATTCATCAGTGATGAAGCAAATACTTAGATTTATGCAATGAAAGGGCTAGATAATCAGGACAATTGTTATGTTTACCAACCTAGGCAAAGTGACAGTCCCACATAAATTGAACCTCATTCTCAGGTTGTAGGGCCAATGTTTCCCCTTTTCCCCCTCTGGTGGTGCCACTGTGTTGGACCTGACCCTTTTTGCAGGGTCACCCCTAAACCTTTTGCCTTCCTCCTCCTACGTTTTTGCTGAATTCATTTTGTTGACTTTAGGACTCTGTGCACTTTACCACTGCTAAGCAGTGTTCACGTTCTTAACCAGTGTTGATGTGCTTGTGCTCTTTCCCTAAAACATAGTTACAGTGGCTTACTCCCAATTGGTATATTTCATTTACTTGTAAGTTCCTAGTAAAGTGGCACAAAATGTGCCCAGGGCCTGTAAATAAATGCTACTAGGGGCCTGCAGCCCTGGTTGTGGCACCCACTTACGTAGCACTGAAAACATGCCTAAGGCCTGCCATTGCAGAGCCGGTATGTGCATTTTAAACTGCCATTTCGACCAGGCAAAGTAAACCTTTTGCCAGGCCCAAACCTTCCTTTTTAATATGTATAAGCTGCCCCTAGGGTAGGCTATAGACAGCCCAGAGGGCAGGGTGAAATGTATTTAAAAAGTTGGACATGTACTTTTAAGTTGTACATGTCCTGGTAGTGAAAAGCACTTAAATCAGTTTTTCATTACTGCAAGGTCTATCTCTCTCATAGGATAACATTGAAGTTGTTTCATTACATTTTATAAGTGTAATTTCCAAATAGGAAGAGATTACTTGTTAATGTTTGGTGTCTCTGGAATCCTAGTTTAAAATCCTAACTTATGGTGAAGATGGATTTTAAATTACAATCCTGAAAATGCCACTTTCAGAAAGTTGCCATTTTCTTGCCTTAGTCATTTGATGTCTGCAGCCTGTCTCTGGTAACATGACTGGGTGTAGTTGGCAGTAGGGCTCTGTTTATTCCTCCTAGACAGCCACACACAGTGGAAACTTAGGTGTGACTAGATGGGTTCATCACTGGCAGGATGGGAGGGAGGAGCTGGACCCAGCCCCACTTACACTTTAATAGGCTGTGTTTTGCCTCCACTAAAATGGCAGCATACCCCCTGTAGTTAGTCTGAAGCCAAGGCAGGGAAGGCAAGGCATCTGTGCACTTCAAATGTATGTCTCTGGATGTTTCTCCCCACTTCAAAGGCACAATTGTGTATAAAGAAAGGACCTCAGACACCACCTGTTGATACTCTGCCAGGAAGGATGGCTGCTGTGCTGGTACAAGGACTGCCACTCTGCTGGACTGAACTCTACTGGACTCCTGCTTTGCTGTGCTGACCTGCTGCCTGCTACACTCTTACCTCGGTGAGAAGGACTGGACCTGCATCTCTTGAGCCCAGAACCCAGAGTGACTACAAGGGCTGGTTGGCTGGCTCCTGATCAGAAGTCTCAGGGACATGAAGAGGCTTCCAACAACCTGGAACCCAGCACCTGAACTCTGCCCTCCAAAGTGGTGTCACCCCAGTCCTGGACCCTTGGAAATGGGTCTGAAGGTATTCCTGCCAAGCACAGCTGTGGTCCTCATCTGAACTGATGCAAAACAATGCAAAGCCTTGCCCCACAACTGCCAGCTCATCAGAACCGATGCAAATTGACGTCAAGCTCTGCAAAGCCTAGCCGCACAGCTCCTCAGAACCAACGTCAGACAACGTGAGGTCTCGCAAAGCAACGTCATGCAGTCCGCCACCCAGATTTAAGGTACTGTGTACAGTGGACCGAGATGGGTCCCTGTAGCTTGCCCACACTCCATTGCGGTCGGCCTGAATTTGTGACTGTGTCCCGGTCCGGCGCGACCAGATAAACAAAGTTGGTGCTTTTATGTGCCATATCCACTTTAGTCTTTAAAAATTCATAACTCTAGTTCTTCTGATTGGATTTTTGTTGTTTTGGTCTTGTTCTATTTATTAATTGAAGCTCAATTTTGCTAACCTGGTGGGTCTTTTTTGTATTGTTTTCACTGTTTTACTGTTTGAAGGGTTGCACATTGCCTCTAAGTTAAGTCTGACTGCTTTGTGCCAAGCTACCAGGAGATTGAGCACAGGTTAATTTTGGATTCGCTTGTGCCTTACCCTGTATAGGATTGTGGTTGCTCCTTTACCAGGCCTCACTCCCCAGTCAACCAGTAATCCAATTTCTGGCCCACAGAGCCTGGCAAAGCCTAATACTGCTTTGCCAGAAAACTCTATGTACATAAGTTGATCGAATCACATTCTCAAAAAAGAATTCAGATTGCTTCTCAAACTATTTTTTTGCAACACCCATTCAGCAATGTTTTCAGATTCAATTTTCAGCATTAGGAGTGGGCCAAAAAATGGCTCTGTATTTTCCTAACCCTGATACCACAGGCATTGGCAATTCACTAGGGCTGGAGGAATACCACGGGATCACAAGTGAGTCCCTGCATGTCCCCTGAGAAATGTGAAATTACAAAGGGGTTCAGGAGTACACCACCCAATTCCAACAGCTAATGTTCTGGGTGGGAAAGATAAAGAGTGCCCATTGATCTGTCACCCACTGCTCCTGCTTCTTCCTTCCTGTCCTCATTACAATGTAGACAGACTAGGGTGATATATTAACCACATGTGGTAAATACCATTACCCCAGTGTGAGGTATTTACCACATGTGTTAAATACCTCCTAGTCTGAGTTTGTAGCTTGTAAATGAGGAATAACATGCAGAATTTGTATTTAACACAATTCATTTTGTATGTATTGTGTTTTTTACAGGGCCCTTCTGCCCCCCCATAAAGGTTGGTATGTTTGCCCTGCTGGAATTTATCACGGGAAAACTGCAAGGGTGTGATAATTATCACACAACTCATAATTCCAATCCCTGTGTCAACACAGATTTGTGCAGGGATCCAAATGTATCCTTCAACTCTTAATCAGGGCTTAGTCTTGTAGCTGTGAAGTCCCTGCCATGGGAACTGCACATGCTTGAGAGAATGGATATACATCAATCTCCAACTAACTGCTTTCTGCAACCAGCTAGAGGATACTGATCCATATAAAGAGTGGATTCCAAATGTCAGTTTGTTAGACCAGTCATCCTTAGGGTGGTCTTTCCCCAAGACTTTTTGCTTTTGACCTCCACGTTTTGCTGAATCTTTTTGTTGGCTTTAGGACTCTGAGCACTTTACCACTGATGACTAGTGCTAAAGTGCATGTGCTTCGTCCCTAATCATGTGTGTAGTTGGTATATACATGATTGGCATATTTAATTTACCTGTATGTCTCTTGTAAAGTAGTATATCATATACCAAGGGCCTGTAAGTTAAATACTACTAGTGGGCCTGCAGCACTGATTGTGCCTCCCACACCAGTAGCCTTTCAAACCTGTCTCAAGCCTGCCATTAGAGTGCCTGTGTGTGCAGTTACTGCCACTTCGGCTTGGCATTTAAAACTACTTGCATAGCCTTAAGCTCCCCTTTTTCTACAAATATGTCACACCTAAGGTAGGCCCTAGTAAGCCTTAAGGGCAGGGTGCTGTGTAAGTAAAAGGTAGGAAATGTACCTTTATGTTTTGCATATTCTGTTAGTGATAAACAGCTAAATTTGTTTGTCACTACTGTGAGGCCTACTCCTCTCATATAACAGCTTTTGGAATTCCCATATACATTTTTAAGTGGTAATTCCTGATCAGGAAGGAGTAGCTACTTCATGTTTTATATCTTTGGAATGGTAATGATAAATCCTCCTTACTCATGTTGTTGTATTCAACATTACTGTTTTAGAAATGCCACTTTTAGAAAGTGGAAGAATTACCTAGAACAGTTGCTCCAGACACAGTGTGCACTGCTGGTTCCCAAACTGGGAATAAACAATGATTCTAACGTACATCAATCTGCCTAAATGTATAGTTTAACATACATAGACATCATCTTTGGTCAAGTCACTTTAATTTCAAGGACGTGATCTTTGTCAATCAACTAGTCTTGTCATTCTTCATAGACTAGCTGTAGAATGCGTCCCAATGCATTTCGGGCTATCACAAATGCCCTTCCTCAGGGGTATCTCTAAACAAAAACATATATAAAGTCCTGATTACTGTACAAAATTCAACCTTAAACTGTTAGCAAAGTGACTGAACAACCTCATCCCAGGAGGGACATTCCTCAATATGAATTTGCCATAAACCATCATTAGAGAAAGAAAAAAAGAAAAAAGTTAAAAAGGAAATACTAACCGTGACACAAGAAGTCATGCAGTACTTAACATGTATTTGAAAAACAATCGTGACCCAAGAAACAAGCATTGGCATATCCAATAGGTCTCGCCTTTGGGACCTTATAAGTGTTTAGCCATGCAACAGTTTATGTTGTTACACCGAGGATATTGTGCCGCATAACTAAATACTTATAAGGTCCCAAAAGCGAGTCCTATTGGCTATGCCAATGCTTGTTATTTTATTGTTTTTAGCAAACACATACACACCATCTTTAAAAGGTAGCATTTTTGCTATAAATTACTCTTAAACTTTCAATGACCATTGCATAGGTTTGCAAAAAAGAAAACAAATATATCAAACAATAATTAGATGAATACAATTATTGTAGACTTGCCAAGCCCAGGCATATTGGATATGGGGTGCTGGTTATATATACTCTGAAATAGGGGGAGTTGAGTGCTTGAATCCATCCCAGCCTTATCCTAGATTCCAGCTGAAAATGGCACTATGTGCGTCAAGGGCTGCTTTTTAGCTTGCCTTTTACTAAACCCAAGAGCCCGCTAGCATTGATGTCAAGCTCTTAAGAAAGCCGAGATACGTCGCGCACTTTTAATCATTACAGCCACTCTGCACACCCTCCCATGGACGAGAGCACACACAGGGCGTGGGAGTTCCAGAAACTGCAGACTGCTGATCACGTGATGAGGGGGAGGTAGAGAGCAAAGTCTGTACCAAACTAGCACACAAGTATTGCAAAAGTACTGCTTAATGACACATCGGTCCCCTTTGCCAGCGTTTTCCAATGGATGAGAGCAGTTCAAGACTAAAGTGTAGGCAAACCATAGGACGATGGTGGCTTGCGAGGAAGCGCCTTTCTACGGAAGCCTATAGGCCCCCTGCTTGCACCCCTACTCGAGGTAAAGCACTGGTGTAACTTTCAAGCCATGAACCTCCTGTGTTCCCAAATGCAGAAACATGCTTTCTTTCACCAACTGCGACTTTTCTTCAGAGCAGGGCAATCAGCTGGGCTGGGCTGCAGTTTATTTAAATAATGCAGGTCCATTCCGCACCTTGAAACTTACACTGCTGTTTATAATAAATAAAAAACGAGAAAAACAAACGCGCGCGCCTCGCGCTAAAGGAGGAGGCAGCAGGGGGGGAAACAGGAGGGGGCCTGAGCCTGTTTCCCTTGCGGGAGCGAGCAGGGGCACCATATGTTTGCAAGTTAATTACAATCATATGGTGTCAAAGCTCGCTCCCGCAAGGGAATCGCCAGACGTGCACACGTTGCCATTAAAAGCAATGCAACGCGTGCACGTTTTTGGCTGAAAAGGCGAATCGATGGCCAAAGGTCTTTCTCCTATGCAGTGCACGTGCGCTGCGTAGGCGAGACCTAAAACCGCATGAATGAGAAATAAGATAAAGCTCATTAGCTGTCATTGATTACCACTCAGTTTTGAACTTCTCACTGTTATCGTACTCCTTTCATTTGCATGACGGGAACATTAACTCTTTTTTTCTCTCATTGTCACATGGAGCACCACACGGTGGTTGTCACGCTTTATCTTATTTCTCATTCACGAGGTTTTCTTGGCAAAATCATATTTTGGAATGTCCGTCCTGGGATGAGGTTGTTCAGTCCCTTTCCTGACAGTTTAAAGGTGAATTTGCTATGGAATAAAATATGTGTGAATGGGATAACAATGTGGGTTGATGCAACTGTTGGAGGGTCTCCTGCCTGAGCAGACAGAAAGGTATTTCCCTTTGTTCTTTCTCTATTTGAAATTTACCAGCTTCTCGAGTGTCTGCTTTTATGCCTACCAGATTGTATTTGCATCCTGTGTTTTTAAAAGACCAAGGCCTCTATTTACTATTGTGGAGGAACAGAGCACTGCATGTAAAATGTACAGAGCTGCACTGCGTCAATTAGGAAACATGGTGCAGCTCCAGGGCCCAGATTTACTAATATTCTGCATCACTATTTTGATGCACACCCAATGTAAAATACATTTTGGTATTTACAAAGTAATGCAGCACATTTTCTGATTGTGTTAGTTCATTATTTCCACTCACTTTAACACTGTATAAGTAAAGGTTTTACCTCATGCGTACCAGTTTAACACCCAAACACATCAATAAGAAGTTCAAAGTTTCCCAAGTCAATCTTTATGTAGAGTCTCCCACTGTATGGTTACACATGTTGCTGCAATCGTAATAACTTTTGATCCGTTTAAGATAGAAACTTTTTTGGTGCTAAAATTTGGAGATTATGCAGCAGATGATGGATTATGTGGCAAATGTTTCAAACGTATAATTATGCGGAAAATGCCAGAGCGTCGTGAAGACCGTGACAGTTCTCATTTTGGCAACCTGTTTTCCTTCCATTACTACAGTTAGCTCATCCTTTATTTCTACTAAGAAAGTGTGAAGTTGCTAGAACACAGGCAAAAGTGCTGAATTTATTGTTGTTATTAATGTATGTACCCATTACAAGACGGCCTCTTACAGTATGAGCATATTGTTTAGAAAAATGATGGAGGCTTAATGTCAACATGTGGATAGAGCTGGCAAATTTTGTGCCTTTTCAAAGCTTTACTGTCTCCAAATCTTGTTTTGTTTTGAAAACATGAGTTGAAATCAGGGGTCAACAGTGTATATATACACCCCAGGATTTGACCATTAATTATGAGAGGACTTTGCACTTGAATTGTCCCCAGTGGTCAAGCCAGTTTCCCAGCCCCCTACTCTCAGTCTGGATCTAGAAGCCATGCAGCAGGTGTTCATCGCCAACAGCACATATTTTGCTTCTTCTTCATAAGAAATGCTGAAGCCAGCTATTTAAGGTTATGCTGTGTGATCTATCCTGAGAAACTCTAATATTCAAAAGGCAGGTTTACTATTTAATACTTTAGCTAAGGTTCAGCATAGCGCTTAGAAATACCTTTAGGGTGCTAGGATGTCAGAAATTTCATTCCAAGACCGAAGGCTACCATTATGCATTATTCTTGTAATGCAACTTCAAGTACAGCCACTTAAAAGTTACATCATAAAGCAAAGCTCTAGAATAAACTTGCCGACAGCAGCACAGAGATCTGCCTCTTTCAAATGTGGCTTCAAGACAGATAAGTTGTGCTCTGTATTGTGTACTGTTGTCTTTCTCTCATATCCATTTAAATGTGACTTTTGTGACTGCCACATGGCTTTACTACCTTGCCTCTGTCTAACACGTTCTTACTGTTGACGCCGCTTTTTTCTGTTTTACTGGTAACCTCTTTTACCGTCTTACTGTTTATTGCGTAACCACCTTTACCGTCTTACTGTTTATTGCCACCATTTAGACTCTTTCGTCCCATTACGGCCTCTACTGTGCCTCCCATTACGTCGATCTCGCCCAAAACTCTTCTTGGCATGTCTACCATGCCTTCCTCCATAAGCAAAGCGCTTCCCAAGGCTCCCATTACCTATACACGCCGCTCGCGACCCGATCCGTCAGTCATGACACTTCTCTCCTCCTCCTGACGCCGTATCTCTGGATCACCCCACATTGGTCACAACTCCACGTACCCAGGACGCGGCGCGGCCGTGCCTCGCAACTCCAATTTATGGAGTGCGGGCCGTGTCGCGCCCCCTTCATACCATCGGTTTTTCCTCACTTTTAACCGCGTGTTGCCACAAGTAATAAAAACAAAAACAAAAAGAAAGAGGAAGTGAACCAAGGGCTCTCTTACTTTGAGGAGAGACCCTTAGCAACCAGGGCGAACAACGCACAACGCATGACTAGGTTTCTCAAGGTTGCCTACTAACGTGTTTCTCTAACAGCTGATCCCTATGACGGTTGGCAGCTAGATAGGATTTCTTCGGTTTTCCTCGGTCCTGACTACCGTTATTCATCATTTTGATTTATAATTAGCAGATTCCTGGCTCCATCCATTATGTTATTATTAATTGCTTGACATTTAATATATTAAATATATAAATAAATACCTCTTACTCTACATAACCCCAATTTAAACCTGGGCTATTCCTCCTCCTTTTTCCATAACTTTAGCCTACCTTCTGGTCCTTTTACCAAACATCCTATCATGTCTGATGTTGAGTCCAATGACTCTCAGACCCAGGTACCCGCTCCCAATACAAATGAGGAGCTTATTAAGAAAATAATACATGAGGAGTTACATTCCTGCATGAGGGAGACCATAAGTAAAATTGTTGCTGGTAAGAGATCTCTTTCAGACCGCACTAACACCCCTGCTCTCAATGGAGGGCACTCTTATGATCTAAACAAAAGTGAGGGTAAAAAAATAAGGAAATGCAACAATTTACAAAATGAAAGCACTATGGGAGGTCCAAGCACCTCGAACATATTGGTAGGTCTAGTCGCCTCACCAACTGAAGGAGGACTAAGCTCCTCAATTAATACGGGAGGCCTACGTGCCCCAAAAAGACCACGTGCTCACAATGGCATATCTCATTTGGATGCCCTAAGAGGCTCACAATATCAAAGTGCTACGGATCCCCTCTTATCCAACGAAGTGGATACTTCTACTGAGTCCCTAGATGAATAAATTTTGGACCTAGACCAGATTGACGACGATATTGACCTTGACCACTCGGACGAGGAACTCCCCTGCTCTTCTAAGCAAATTATTTTTGATCCCCTTGGCGGGTAAATGTTCTCCTCCGACAACTTACAACACCCTAGGAGCTCCCAGTGGTGGCCACAAAAACAAGGTTATTAAGAGGTGGGTCAAGAATCCCCTGGAAAAAGAGACAAGATAACCTGAAGGCAGAATGCCCTCGGCCTGTCATACAAGATAATTACTACCAAAAACCTAACTTGGACCCTGAACTCATCAAGTTCCTATTAAAAATGGGCAGGGATCCCAGGAAAGGTATGGAACCCTCTCTCAAAAACTGTCAAGACCGCATGCTTGACATGCTCGGCCCATTGTGCGGTATGATCGACTTAATCGAGGAGAGCTATACTAATGGTTCCCAACCCAACATCAACCTCCTACGAGGATGGAGCCAAAGGACACTAATGTCAATGTCAATGTCAATGTCAATGTCAATGTCAAAGATTTTTATATAGCGCACAAATCACCAAAGGTCGCAGGGCGCTCGCAACCAAGACAAAGAGACTGGACAGTGACGTTATATTGATGTGCCTAAGCTTGTTGGGAAAAGAGCCAGGTTTTCAGCTTTCTGCGAAAAAGTAGATGGTCGGTTATGGAAAGTAAATCCAAAGGAAGTCTATTCCATAGCGTGGGAGCCTGGTATGAAAAAGAGCGACCTCCATTGCGGGCAGTCCGGACACGGGGTTGGACAAGTAGAGGTCTAGCGCTGGACCGCAGCGAGCGTCCTGGGACGTACCTTTGAAGTTTTTTTGCCAAGTATAGAGGGCCGGTGCCTTGCATCAGCTTATGCGTAAGGCATAGGATTTTAAAGCGCCCTCTTTGGCGAATTGACAACCAATGTAGGGTATTCAAAATGGGAGCAGAGGGAGTGCGTGGAGGGAGGTCCAGAACAAGCCTCGCGGCCGTGTTCTGGAGAATCTGTAGTTTGCAGAGTTGATCCTGGTTGAGTGCTGTAAATAAGGCATTGCCATAATCTAAACGACTGATGATTAGACCCTGGACCAGAGGTTTCCTGGCCTCTATGGGTAGCCATTTAAAAATCTTGCGTAGCAGACGCATGATGCCAAAACAGGTCCCCAGCACTTGATTTACGTGGGTTTTCAGAGATAAAGAATTATCAATTGTAATACCCAGGTTACGCAATCCTCCTCGATAACGCCAATGCATCCTTAAATACCGAGAGAACGAAAGTGGTTTTGTCTAAAATCGATCCCAAGCTCTGCGACATGGCAGAAAAAGAATCCTCATCCAACCCCAATGGCCTCCTCTTTGGGGAAGATATGATCAAAGGTTTTGGGAAAATATGTAGCAAACTTTACGGCCCTAGATAAAGCCCAAGCCAACATGCGCAGAGTCTTCAACCCAAGTGTTTTTGCCAGGGCCGGCAGAAGAGGTCGTTGTGCCGGCTGCCTCTTCCAAAGACCCTTCTCAAGACAAAGAGGTTTCGGTCGCCCGTTTCAGCCCAACACTTCATTCTTCCCTCAACGAGGTCGATCTTCCCACTTCAGAGGCTTCTGGACCAGAGGGGCCAACCCCTACAACACCTCAAGAAAGTACCCTTCCTCCTCATCCTTCCTCTTTAACACAGAGAGTAGGGTGTCGCCTAAAACGTTTCCTACACGTTTGGAAATTAATCACACACGAGCCTTGGGTTTTAGAGACTGTTCAGGGTTTCAGAATAGATTTCACGGAAAAACCTACTTAGGTTTCAACTCCCAAAGTGTTAAACCTGACAATAGAGCAGCAATCTATCGTGGCAGAGGAGGTAAATTCAATATTAACGAATGGAGCAATCGTAGAAGTCCCTTGGGAACGCAAGAATTTCCTGAGCAATATTTTCCAGGTAAAACAAAAGGACAAGGGGTGGAGACCTGTAATAAATCTAAGAGAATTGAACAAGTATCTCACCTACAATCACTTCAAGATGGAAGGTTTCCATCTCCTCAGGGACATGCTCTTAGAAAAAGACTGGCTAGTGAAACTAGATTTAAAAGACGCCTACTTCACGATTCCAATGGCAGAGGAGTTGCAATCCTTCCTTCAATTTGGTGGAACAACCACCTATATCAGTTCCAAGCTCTTCCCTTCGGTCTATCTTCGGCCCTGAGGTTCTGTGAGAATCGTAATGGCACTTTTTGGGTGTGTTCGAATATGGACGAGTTTGGTATCTACGAACCGCAAATGACGAGTTTAGTGGGTGTACGCGTTTTCGCTACGCTACTATGTACGGTTCGTCTCATTCCTGGGTATGTCCATCTGAACCCTCGGGTTCCATCTTAGATACGGCATCCATTTTGTTTCTCGCCCTCAAGTAGCCAGCGAACGGACACTGTCCGCTTCGTGACCCTGGGATTCCCCAGCTTTCGTGGAGGACACGTGTTCCTTTGAAGGTGTCTTTATGATGAGGGGGATGACACGGCAAAGGCAGATGGCTCCGCTCGAGGCTCATCTTGCCGTGCCAGTCTATTGTTTCAGTCATGCATGCATTAGGCACGAGTCCTTTCATCCTGTAATCGAGTTTCCGATATTGCTCTTTACACTCTTTCTCCAATCTGTTGTGCATCCTTGTTTTTCCTTTGCATCTGTTTCTGTCCCTTCTCCTAATTCGTTTACAATCAGAATGGAATGTGCTTAATGTGGGGATAATGTGCTTTTACAGTTGGGAACCGGCAATGTTGCTGTAATTATGTTCCGGGCTTCTGAAACATGAATGCGACCCTTTTGAAGTTTACTGTGGGAACTGAGTTGTAACCTTTTGTTCGTCATGTTGTGCAATGACGAAAATGTGTATAAAAGGAGCGATCCACTTGTGCAATTTGAAGCAGTCTCTCAGAACCTACACGCTGTGTACTTCTTGCGATTTCTGTATCCCTGCAGTAAATAAACGCTGATCTTTGACGCCGCAGGAAGTGTCCCGTGTCTCTGTGTTTTGTACGCCGGAACAGGTAACCCACGAAGGTTTCAGGTGTTGTCCCCTGGCACCGCTGGGCCTTAGAATAGCCCAGTCCTTCAGTTGGCGCCCAACGTGGGGCCACATCAGCGGTACCGGTCCAAAGCCCGACGATCGTGAGGAACTTCGTGTGAAATCTCCGAGGGAAGGTGCACCCCGCTTCATCGATCCAGTTGTCGAAATAAGTGGCCCGAAGACTTTTCCCGCGAAGATTCCCGCCTCCTGACGGCTGCGACGGACTGATGCCCTGACTGTCGACCTGTTTTGGCGCCTGGCGTAGTCCTTTGTACGGCGAGACGATAGACGGGCCTTCCTGGTGACGCCATTGCTCTTTCAGTTAAGTATTTGTGGGTCGCTCCCAGAGTTCTTGGTTAAACCTGGTTGTTTGCATGGTTCCATTGCATTTGTGGTTCTTAGTCGTTGGTTCTTAGTTGTTGGGTTTTATTTGACGATTACAATTGCCAAAAACCGAGGGTCTTGCATTTTTTTTTTGCGAGGACATCGTAATTCGATAGCCCTTGAAGTTTGTAAACTCGGTTAGTGTGCACGATGCCTGGCCGTAGTACTTTGTTTGGTTTCCTTAAATGTTGCAGCACGGATTCCCGATTGGAGGATTCATGTCCGATACCTCCAGTTGGAACTCCAATTTATGAGCTCTATAGTCGCCACGGAGTAGGTCCTATTGTATACAATAAATATTGGATTCGTTACACTAAATATGATGGTGTTCTTAGTTGGCCATCACATGGTAGTTTCGAAACTGCAATATTAGATAATCTTGAAGCTAAATTGTTTAAAAAGAAGGTTAGGCCGGCCATGTTTGATTCCTTTCGGTTGTGGCGTAAAGAGGCCAAGCAGAAAGAAATCAAACAGATTAAGAAAAATAAGAGAGAAGGTGTTATTACGGTGATGCGAAATGCAGAACAGTATCAGCGAGACAAAGACGAGAAGGAGCAGGAAGTTTGTGCTAGACTTCATCATATGGCGGTTTTACCGTCTAGTCCTGATAAGACGGGAGAAGAAGCGGTAGAAGATCCCATATTGTCTTATCTATTGAAATCACCACCTCCCTATGCACCAGATACTGTGGGTCCTGTGATTCCTTCTGTTCTTCAACCTGTTGTTCTGGCGGCTGCTGGTCAGCCTGTCGTTCCTCCTGTTCTTCCGAATCCCCTTGTGCCACAAATTGTTCATCCTCCTTTACCCGCTCTTTTTCCTACTGCTCTTTTGCCAGTATCTCATCAGCCCAATCTTGCTACTACTCCCGTTATCCCGACTGCCGCTACTGCTTCTACGTTTACTCCTAATGTCGTTGCTCCTGTGCTTCCTTCTTCTTCTCCTTCCGTTCGTAGTCGTATATTTAATGCTGTCGCTAATCTCTATTCTCCACTTTTCGGACCAATACTCGGGTCTGATTTTTCTGATGTCGCTCAGAGGCGCAGTCAAATTCCTGATGGTAGGGAACGTGAGTCGTTAGTGAAAATGGCGCGTAAATGGATTAGGCATCCTGCTAAGTACACTTCGCGTATAGTTTTTGAGACATTTTCCCAGTTCAATGAGCCCACACAAAGATTCGTGTTCGAGGAAATGTGTAAATCCTTGAGAGAAGAGTGGGATAATGAGGAGGTAGACAAGGTACCGCCTGAGATCACTGAACTTCAGAATCAGTTTTCGACTGGTATGATTGTGGGTGGTAATGTCCAACGTGCTTTAGAGCGTCTGTTATCTTTTCGGTCTACAGTACAACCTCGAGCGTTGTTTAAGGACGAAACTGAGGAGCGGACGGCGCAACCTGGTCAGTATCCTATGCGGGAAGTTCCCCCAGTATGGATGCCAGGTGATCCTGCTGCTAATCCTGTTGTTCTACCACACTTTCAGAGAGTTTGGATACACCTCCCATAGAAGCGATCGGAAGTTTTGCAGGTAAAGCAAACTTTGCCTGACCCCCGCAAAAATCCCGCAGGTTATTATAAGGAGTTGTCCCAATTAGTGGATGCTACTGTCATGAACCTTGCCGATATTGACATGTTGTTTGGTAATGTAGTGCCTCAACCGATTTGGGTGAAAATCCGTCAAGAGAATCACGCAGCTGAGTTAGGCGGTGATTGGGCTGCTCTTGCGGCGGCTGACGGACGGCAAGTTGGTGGGGCTAAACCTGAACAGATCATTGAGAATCTGCCCCAGAGGATAATTACACTTATGAAGACACTTATGCCAGCAATACGTGTTAATTGGGACAAATTGTCTGCGTGCAAACAAAAGAAGGGCGAGAGTGTCTCCGATTTCTTTACGAGATTTGAGGAGGCATTTATCGATCATAGTGGTCAGGATATGAGCTCTGAGGGAGGTCAGTGATTGTTTGTTGATAAATTTGTATCGAATTTGTTGCCTGAACTAAGCAACAAGTTGAAGAATTCTGAAAGTTCGTGGGCCGTTTCTACCACTGCTCAGATATTAGCCACAGCCCAGTACTACGAAAATAGAGAGAAAGAAGAAAGCGAACGCGCAGATAAGAAAACGAAGGATCTTAAAACTAAGGTCTTGTTGCAGCAAGCGTATCCTCCGCGCTCGAATCAAAATGACTCGCAACAGCCAAATCGATTACAATCGCAATTTTCTAGATCGCAGTCGCGTACTGACTCCTCTACACCTCGCTCTATGTTGGGGTATAATCAATGCGCATATTGTAGGGGTGAGGGCCATTTGAAGTTTAATTGTCCAGTTTTGCGTGACCGAAACAATGGTGTTTCGGCTCGAGGAGGTCGTAGTGGTCCTCCACAAGCGTCACGTGGTAGAGGTCGCGGTGTTACTCAGAATCAGACTGAGCGTTTTGCTACCTCATCAGACTCGCAAAATTGCTTTGATCGGCGCGATCCCTCTTCTGGTAGATCTGCGCAGTATCATGTGGACGACTATTATGTCGAGCATGATGTTGATGCTGACGGTAATTACTAGGACAGCCATAGACAAAGAAAGGGAGTAGTGTCAGTTCCGGTTGATCAGAGAGGGCCTTATGTCGCAGTTGCCACATCGGGCGTAGTTGAGCCTTTTCTGTTGGACACTGATGCAGCGAAAAGTTCCATCATGAATTCGAAACTCCCTGGCGCGCCTTTGTCTGGCTTAACGAATGTTTCCGTTGGATTCTCTGGCGCCCCAGTTAGCAATCCAGTTTCTAGCCCTTTGCCCCTTACAATTGGGTCTCGTGAGTTAGAAGCTCCTTTGATTTTGACTACTGGTTGTGGTGAGAATCTTTTGGGCCTGGATTTGTTGAAGCGGTTATATGCGACTTTGTACTGTTCCCCTGCGGGAGTGGAGCTTACGTTGGGTCAGAGAGTGATCTCTCCTATGTATTTGTCGACTGATAAGCTCCCACCGGAATTGAGTTCTCTTCCTGAGTCTTTGTGGGCAACAGGTCCCAATGATGTAGGCCTGTTGGATATACCACCTTATGATTGTTCAATTGAAATCCAACGTGCGACTGCCACGCATTCCGTGGTATCGTATCTCTCTTGATGGAGAACGAGCACTATTAGCGATCATTTACGATTTGATCGATAAAGATGTTATTGAAGAAACTCGGGGTAACGTGTGTAATAGTCCTGTGTTACCTATTTTGAAACGAACTGATCCATCCAAGCCTCCTGTGTATCGTTTTGTTATTGATTTAAGGGAGGTGAATAAAATTGTTATTCCACAGTTTCCCGTGGTGCCTGACATTACGGCTTTGCTGACTCTGATTCCAGCTTCTGTATCATGGTTCTCGGTAATTGAACTGAAGAATGCTTTCTTTAGCATTCCAATTGCTGAGGAAAGCAGAGATCTATTCGGTTTCTCATTAGGTGGTCGCAGCTTCAGGTTCAAACGCGCACCTCAGGGCTACTGTGAGAGTCCATCGATCTACAGCCAAGCTCTTAAGAGTCAACTTGATGCGTTTGTGTTACCGGCTGGTGCAGCCTTGATTCAGTACGTTGATGATCTGTTGGTAGCTGCTGACACTGAACAGATTTGTAGAACTGCTACAGTATCACTGTTACAGCATCTATGTGACTTACATCACAAAGTTTCACCTTCTAAACTACAATATTGTTGTCAAGAAGTAACCTATCTAGGTCACTTATTGTCAAAGGCGGGAAGAAGGTTGACCCCTGAAAGAATCGCAGCAATTGCTCGAATGACTGTGCCAACAACTCAGAGAGATGTGCGCGCCTTTCTCGGTATCACGTCATACTGCAGGCAGTGGATTCCGAACTTTTCACTGTTAGCGAAGCCATTGATAGCTCTCACGTGCAAGGATGTTTCGACTCCTTTGCCATGGACGGAAGAATGTCAGAATGGTTTTTCTGAACTACGTGATGCGCTGTGTTCGGCTCCTGTGTTAGGTACTCCTGATTACAGTAAGCCATTTACACTATACGTTCACGAGAGAGAAGGTTGTGCGTTGAGTGTTTTGACGCAACAATTTGGTGGTAAGCAGCGTCCGTGTGCGTATTTTTCCGCGACTTTAGACCCGGTAGCTAGAGCGTTGCCAAGTTGCTTGAGAGCGACAGCGGCAGCTGCGGTGTCTATTCGACAATCCGCGGGTCTGGTCATGGATAATATGCTCATAGTGATGGTTCCGCATGCAGTTGACACTCTCCTGAATCGGACAAAAACTCAACATCTGACGAGTGCAAGGTTGTCCGGGTATGAGTTGACACTTTTGGCAAGTCATATACAGATCAAGCGTTGTAATGTGCTGAATCCGGCGACATTGTTGCCGACTAATATGGAATTAGATGATGTACCACCACATGATTGTTATTTACGAACTGAGGAAGAAACGAAGGGTCGTGTGGACCTGAAAAACACTCCATTGACAGACCCCGATGGCACTTTGTATGTTGATGGTTCAATGTTTTAAGTTGCCGAATGGTGATGTGACGACTGCGTATGCTGTAGTGACGTTGAGTACGGTTGTGGAAACTGCGAGATTGAGTCAGAATTCAGCGCAAGCGGCAGAATTGATTGCGTTGACAAGAGCGTGTGTTTTATCCAAGGGAAAGCGAGTGAATGTGTTTACCGACAGTCAGTATGCGTTTGGTGTTGCACATAGTTTTGGTCGATTGTGGAGAGAAAGAGGATTTATGACATCGCATGGTACGAAGATCCAACACGGACAGCTCGTGAACGATCTTTTGGATGCACTTACATTGCCTAAACAGGTGGCGATCATTAAATGTAGTGCGCATCGAAAGGTTACGGATGACGGTGGTCGTGGTAATGCATTTGCGGATGAGATTGCTAAAGAAACAGCTAAGAATCTTGTAACCCGAATGTATGTTACGAGTTCAGTGAGGTGGCCGACGGAGACTGGTATGTGTGAAGACACTGTTGAGAGCGTGAAAGCAATTCAGAATGAGGCCACTGAAACGATCAAGTGGAAAGAAAGCACGGGAAAGTTAGACACGCAGGGATGTTGGGTTGACTTGTCAGAATATCAGAGGTGGATGTTACCGGATGCATATGTGCTAGCTGTTGTGACTATGGCTCACGGTTTGTCACACATTAGTGCGAAAGGTATATGTAAGTTATTGTCCCCTGTATGGAAGAACGATGGTATTGCTAAATGTGCTGAGAGGGTGGTTAAGAGTTGTATGGTGTGTTTGATGCATAATCCTGGCAAGGGCACCCCCACTCCACCCGGTCATTTTGCTCCTCCTGCCTGTCCCTTTGAGGTTATCCAACTGGACTTCATCCATATGGAGAGATGCAATAATCTGAAGTACGTTTTGGTTGTGGTTTGTGCGTTCTCCAGATGGATCGAGGCCTATCCTCTTAAGGATAATACTGCACTGTCCACAGCGAAAGTCCTACTGAAGGAATACTTTCCTCGGTATGGAATGCCACGGATTGTGTGGTCAGATAACGGAAGTGAGTTTGTGGGAAGTGTGATGCAGAGTGTGTGTAAGGGCCTTGGAATTCGACAGAAATTCCATAGCGCCAATCATTCCCAGGCAGCGGGTTTGGTTGAAGGGTACAATGGTACTCTGAAGCTGAAACTTGCGAAGATACAAGCTACGACTGGTTTGTCATGGCCTGATGCCTTGCCTCTGGCTCTCTTATCAACCAGAGCGACTGTGCACTCTCGAGTAGGGCTCAGCCCATATGAGATTGTGTTCGGCCGCCCTGCGAACATTTGGGGAGTCCCGAGGCCTAAGGCCTTTGACAGTCTTGAGTATCCAATGCTAATTGATTATCTTCATGATCTGACTGCTAAACTGAGGTTAATTCATCAACAGGTCTTTGAAGCTTTACCGGCACAGACAGAGGGTCCTGGACATCGGCTTCAACCGGGTGACTGGGTTGTTACCCGCAATTTTGGCAGAAAACGTAACTTGGAGCCGAGATTTGTGGGACCCTTCCAAGTGCTGCTGGCTACAAGGACTGCAGTTCGGTTGGAAGGCAGGAAGAACTGGGTTCACGCCACCCATACCAAGAAAGTTCCGATCCCTTCACCAGCAGACAGTTGGGTGAGAACTGGTATTGCGGCAACGGAAACCGAGACCCCTCTATGCTTTGTGCCGTTTAGTGATGCTCAACCTGTAAGAGACAATTCATTGCAGCCAGACACATCTGTTGAGTCGTCAGTTGTGGAGAACTCAAGGTCTGCATTGTCATCTGATCGACTGAACACTGTTTCACCAGTTGAACAATTATTTGAAGAGCAGACTCGACCTGGAAGAAATCGATATTTTCTTCGCCCACGTGACAAAGACTAATAAAAAATGTTTCTTATATTTTCCTTTACTGTTGCCACGAACATTAAGAACAATTACATCCTTTTCTGATTTTTGAGTTCCTTTTTATGTGTGCTCTTTACAGCTAAGAGATTTTTATTAAGTTGAGTGTTTGTTTAAGAAAACCTATCATCCGGGTTAACCGTAGGGCCGTGCGGGTACTCCTTTCTGTTTAGCAGGTTCCTGACACTAGGTCGGTTACTTTTTGTCGACTCCTGGGAACTCCTGGGAATTGATAATCGCTACTCAGAACGAAGTGCGTCAAGGACGTCACGGACGGTTTTTAGAGGATGACATTCTCTAAGCTGTTGGAAGTAGAAAGGATGTCGGCGCAAAGATCGAAATTGCATAAGATTATACGAACGAAATGTTTTTTGTTTCAGGTATTCCTGCTGTTTCTGACTGTATCTATGCTATTGGTGGGTGGAGTGTATTTCGGAATACAGTCGTTATTGCCTTCCATTTCACCTACTTTTTCTCCTAAACTAAGTTCTATTACCACTGTTTCTCCACATTCCTTTCATCCTCTGCCCCAACATGAACAGGTTAGACGTGCGGAATTCATGAATAATTCCTTCGTTCAACTCCTACATCAGCATCAGTTGGTGATGAATACTACCAATTGTTGGGTGTGCGGGTTAATGCCACATACCATGGATAGGGGTATTCCGTATTTGGTTCTTCCTTATAGCTCCTAAGGGTCAGCTCGAGCATTCCAAACTATGTTCCGTAGTGCACTAGATTCCTACCCCAGTCGAGAGCCACGCTCTGCAAACTTCGGTCCTGGTCCGTACCACAAGCCTTTGGCGATAGCGATTGCTGATTTAGATAGAGATATTTTTGATGCATCGCTTATTCCAGAGGAAGAGGTGCAAGCCTATAAAGATCTGAGTGAGGCTGAGTATAGTATGTCAGTGGGTGATAGACAGCTTAAGAGCTCGTCTCCAATATGGATCGTACCCCACCTCGGCAACTTCTGCTTGAAAGGTCTTGGTCGAAATCCGAGAGCACAACTTGGGAAGAGTGCTTGTACTGATACGTATGTTCTACCGATGCTCTCTTCCCCTGTTTTCTTGACTGCCAAGGGTACCTATTTCGTATGTTATGAACGTGCATATACATGGTTGCCCCGTGACTTCTCGGTTACCTGTTATATTGCAAATCTTTTGCCACCAACTTTTACAGTTGCCTCAGACTTTCACAAGACTAGAGTTGTGAGAGGCGTTATTAGTGAAGAGGACACTGCCGGTCAAGAAGCAGGAGACTTCTTTAAGGGTTTCTTGCCGTTTTGGGGACCTATGGTTAATAGTAGGAACCTGAGACAGTTTACCCGTGTGGTAGAGTCGACTGCTAACATAACTGCGAGTGCTCTTGGTAATTTAACAGCAGAGCTTCAGGCGGATAGACTTATGACGTTGCAGAACCGGATGGTTCTAGACGTTGTTCTTGCAGATAGAGGTGGTGTGTGCAAGGTGATCCATTCGAGCTGTTGCATTTTCATCCCTGACAACGCTCCAACTGTTTACCAAGCCATCTCGAAGTTACATAAGATCTCCGAGTCCATACACGTGGACGAAGGTGGTTGGACACTTCTAGGATGGTTTTGGGGCCTGATATCAACTTGGGGTTGGAAGATTCTGATGATCGTAGGGGTTGTTGTAACGTTTTTGTTCACGTGTTGTCTTTGTGTGCAGTGTGGTCCTGCCTTATGTGGTCTTTGTGCCACAACGTGTATAAGACGGCCATCTGTTACCAAGGAGACATTGATGGATAGAATGATGTTCCAGCAACAACTGAACGATTTGATGAATATCGAAATCGATTCTGATCTCGATTAGTGCTTGCCTACATGAGGGCAAAAGGAGCGTCTGAGGTTCTGTGAGAATCGTAATGGCACTTTTTGGGTATGTTCGAATATGGACGAGTTTGGTATCTACGAACCGCAAATGACGAGTTTAGTGGGTGTACGCGTTTTCGCTACGCTACTATGTACGGTTCGTCTCATTCCTGGGTATGTCCATCTGAACCCTCGGGTTCCATCTTAGATACGGCATCCATTTTGTTTCTCGCCCTCAAGTAGCCAGCGAACGGACACTGTCCACTTCGTGACCCTGGGATTCCCCAGCTTTCGTGGAGGACACGTGATCCTTTGAAGGTGTCTTTATGATGAGGGGGATGACACGGCAAAGGCAGATGGCTCCGCTCGAGGCTCATCTTGCCGTGCCAGTCTATTGTTTCAGTCATGCATGCATTAGGCACGAGTCCTTTCATCCTGCAATCGAGTTTCCGATATTGCTCTTTACACTCTTTCTCCAATCTGTTGTGCATCCTTGTTTTTCCTTTGCATCTGTTTCTGTCCCTTCTCCTAATTCGTTTACAATCAGAATGGAATGTGCTTAATGTGGGGATAATGTGCTTTTACAGTTGGGAACCGGCAATGTTGCTGTAATTATGTTCCGGGCTTCTGAAACATGAATGCGACCCTTTTGAAGTTTACTGTGGGAACTGAGTTGTAACCTTTTGTTCGTCATGTTGTGCAATGACGAAAATGTGTATAAAAGGAGCGATCCACTTGTGCAATTTGAAGCAGTCTCTCAGAACCTACACGCTGTGTACTTCTTGCGATTTCTGTATCCCTGCAGTAAATAAACGCTGATCTTTGACGCCGCAGGAAGTGTCCCGTGTCTCTGTGTTTTGTACGCCGGAACAGGTAACCCACGAAGGTTTCAGGTGTTGTCCCCTGGCACCGCTGGGCCTTAGAATAGCCCAGTCCTTCAGCCCCCTGGTGTTTCACCAAAGTAATGAATGCCATTACCACGGTCCTGAGTGGAAGGGGTGTCCGCCTCACAATCTATTTAGACGACATACTCATCATGTCTCAAGACCATTCTCAAATTCTGAAAGACTTGAACACTGCTGTGGATTTAATAGAGAGTACAGGTTTTATTATAAACAGGGAGAAATCCATCATGACTCCCTCCACCAAATTTCCCTCTCCACTTCCGATATTTAAATCACCTAAGTTAGCTAGATATAAGGTCCTGAGTTGGTTTTTTAAAAAGCGTGAAGTTATGCTGAAAAGGTATTCTCTTTCTTTTCTGAGTTTAATAACTCCACTGAGCGATGCCGTTTCTGGATTCGAGATTAACATCGGGCCAGAAACTATACATAATTGGGCCAGATCTGGGTTTATAACTTTATCAAACTTTGTGAAAGGTGGAGCATGGTTGACTATTGATGAGATGGCTATTTTAATTCGTGGAAACTTTCTTCTTATGGGTTGATATGCCCTACTGTATAAATTCCTGGTACAATTCGATTTAGCGCAGAACAGTCAATTTTCACATTTAACAAATGACCTTCTCTGGTCCCCAGTTTTCAAAAATCCCGGAAAATGGAGAAAAAGCTTAGCACAAAGTAGGGAGGAGGATGTTAGCGCCAAAGCAATAAAAAAGTGGCAGAAGCAGGAAAGTATTAAATTAACTGATAACTCTTGGAATATCTTAAATAAATTTAATTTCACGGTTCTGAGAGGTGCCAACTGGCGACAAATGCTCTTTTTTAGTAAGTGGCTCTTATATTACACCCCTTGCTACCTTGGCCAAAATGTATAGTACTACGTCGCCTACTTGTTTTAGATGTACTCAACCGGACCTGGCTAACTGGTCTCATATAATGGCCTTTTGTCCTAAAATTAGGACATTCTGGAAAGGAATGTTTTCTCTGCTTTCTCTTCATTTATATTTTACGATCTCCAGCTATAAAATTTAATTATATTTGGATTTGATTCAGAGCTAAATTTGGTTGATTCTTTGGCGAAACTTCTTTACATATTAGTAGCAGTGGCTAGATCACTGATCCTTCAGTATTGGAAGACAGAAACAGTTTCAACTGTAGATGAATGGTATCAAAAAATTAAGAAAGTCAGGAAAACCGAATTTATATTTGCTCAAAGGATTGGGGCATTGCGTAAATTCACAAAAATTTGGGAATCTTACTTTGACTGAAATCATTTGATTACGGTAGATAAAATCCGATATCTGTTGTTATAATTTAAATCGCTAAGCTGTTTTTATGTATGCTTTACGGGGTCCTTTTCTATTTTTGTTTTCTGTTAATGTACTCTGTTCAGATCCAGTATATTATTTATGTTTGATATATTGTATTATTTGTTCTGAATGGATTGCCAAGAACCCATTAAAAAAATGTAATAAAAAAATTTAAAAAATGACTCCCTCGAGGTCTCTAGAGTTCCTGGGCTTTACGGTAGACACCGTGAAGTCTATGCTCTTACTTCCCGCAAAGAAGATATCCAAGATTCGGAAAGAGATACGTCATGTTCTGAAGTTAGATCTCCTGACCCTAAGGGAACTAGCCAGACTTCTGGGCCTCCTATCATCATCTATCCAAGCTATCTCTCCGGGCCCTCTACATTACCGAGCCCTTCAAAGACTCAAGGGCAGAGCCCTCCGTTCCAGCCTTGGGTATGGAGACAAAATTCACCTAGACACAGAGGCCAAGGCGGAACTGACTTGGTGGTTAGAGAACCTAGATGCATGGAATGGAAAAGCCATTTTTGGGACTGACCCGGATTATGTACTGGAATCGGATGCCAGCCTTCAAGGCTGGGGTGCTTATTTTCAAAACCAGAACACAGGAGGTTTATGGTCCTATTCGGAGAGTTTGCACCACATAAACTTTCTGGAGTTAACCACCGGGCTTTATGCCCTAATGAGTTTCAGGCAATCCCTTCAGGGGAGGTCCCCCCTTGCCATGATCCGACACGTCCTTTAGAAGTTGAGAACAGAACAATCTTCAATATTCCTAGTAACTCCGTTTTGGCCGTCCCAAGTCTGTTTCTCAACGACTTTGGAATTACCTTACGAAATACCCTTTCGACTTCCAGCTTCGCCAGGCCTCCTAAGAGACATAGACGATTTGGATCACCCACTTCTTCTGAACAGAACTTTGAACCTTCTTGCCTGGAAAGTGTCAGGTGAGCCAAAGAAATCTCTGGCCTTTCGGCACAGGCTTCTTCTCTCCTCCAAGAATCTTGGGCCTCCGGTACACACTATAGATACAATGGCATCTGGAAAAGATGGGTTTGTTGGTGCCTGGAAAGGAACCTGGATTCTGTGGAGGCTCCTATTGTGCATATAGCCAATTTTCTTGTCGAACAATTTGAAAGAGGTCTTTCCTATAGGTCAATTAACTGTTATAGATCTGCCATTTCTGCGGGTCACTCCCTTTTAAATGGTAGAACTATTGGGAATACTCCTATAATTTGCAGAATTATGAAGAGTATCAGGCTTAAAAGACCTCCAAAAACCTAAATATGACACCCTTTGGGACGTTAAATTGCTACTTGATCTATTTTGTAACTGGCCGAATAATAACTTGTTAGATAATAAGAGACTCTCCATCACACTAGCTTCTCTCCATTGTTATATCCTGCCGTAGAGTTTCAGACGTTAAAGCATTGGAAATATCCAACAGATCCTATGACGCGTTCAGCATCAGATTTGAAATTATCAAGAGAACTAAAACGATGTCTGATAGGATTTTTTACCCTAGGTTTGACGCTTGTAAAGAATTATGTGTGGTGGATTGCATGAAGGAATATGATTCAAGGATGGACCCTTGTCGCATCGCTAGTGTAAACCAACTCCTTATATCTTTGTTAAGTCCTTCAAACCTGTCACCACTTCTTCCATAGCTAGATGGGTTAAACTGACTATGCAATTGGCAGGCATCGATCTCCTTAGATTTCAGGCACATTCCTTAAGAGGGCCTATGGCTAGCCAGTCCTTTTGGAAAGGAGGTTAGTTGGATGATATCCTCAAAGCAGCAGATTGGTCAAGTTCCTATACCTTTGCAAAACATTACTCCAAACCTGTCGAACACATGTCTGATGTAGTTCTACTTGACTACCAACATGCATAATGGTAGCCTCCAGTCTTGTATTGAAATTGCGATTCTCCTATTACCATGACCAGAGAATCTGGATTTCATTAAAGACACAGAGGCTAACATTATCCCAACCCTCCAGCCCGGGAGTGGATTTTAACATCTCTTTGTCTTATTGCACTGTTCTTGTTCTAAGAATATTGTTAAATGTAATGTTTCGATTAATTTAGAATATAATTCATTTTTTTCTGACTGTGTTTGCCTCTAACATGTGTAGTATCAATTACCACTATCTCTCTTTTTTCCCCCTTTACATAGGGTGTTATGTACAATTTCCTAATATTTTGTCCTTTTTCAGATAATTCGTCTTGATTGGCTCACCATCACGATCCGTTGCAAGCAACACTCGACCCTCGTGTTCCTCTGTTCCAAGGAGAGGCCTTCCCTGCATGATGCCAGCTTCTGGACTTCTTTGCCTTTGAAAGAACTTTTTCCTTTTGCTCTCACCTCATTTAAAAGAAGCAGATCTCTGTGCTGCTGTTGCCAAGTTACACTTGTTTATTCTAGAGCTTTGCTTTATGATGTAACATTTAAGTGGCTGTACTTGAAGTTGCATTAAAAGAATAATGCATAATGTTAGCCTCCTTGTCTTGAATGAAATCCAGATTCTCTCGTCATGAATCACAATTCACTAGCAATATTTATCTTGTTTTCACTGACTGTTACATGCTTAACTGCTTATATTTATGCTTTCTGTCTGGTTAACGTATTTAATGCACTAGACCGAAGATTTTAAAATAAAAGAATTTAACTACATGTTCCCGTTTCTAAGTGCCATCTTTGAGTTTGTTATTCATAGATTAAAGATTGTTTGGATCTTCACAGTGTCCCTGAACTCACCCAGAGGGACTGATAGTAACCTGAAAACACAGCCTGCGCAAGATTTTACGGTGGGCTCGTTAGGGAAGCGGTCTAACCGACTTTCTAATTCAATGTTGGTGCACTCAACGTAGTCCTTGCCTCAAAGGGTTAGAAATCTGATCCCTGCGACTCTGGGAACCCTCCAGAAATCGTATCAGCAGGATTGTATCATTCCAATGGCTCTGCTTTCCTGATGCTACAGCTTCCTTTATATTGTGTCAGTCTTCAAACATAGGCTCCACTGCAACTTCTCAAAATGTTAAGATTTCAGTGAGGGCTGCTGCTCCCTCTGAGACTCCTGCAACCTGCTCTATAAATCTGGCAGTCTTGTCCCTGAGTCCATCTTCTCCTCTTACACTGACTCCACTAGATCCCTTTCTGGAGCTGTAGAGGGAAAGGTAGTCTCATTGCGAATGTGCCATGTGTAGCGCTGTGGGCTCCGTCATTGCAATCTTGATGTGTATTACCTGCTGTATGTCTGTGCACATCATAACATAACATGTGTACTTGTAAAGCGTACGTTCACCCAGAAGGTTATCTTGTCGCTGAATAACAGATGTTTATTGTTACCCAACTCAACAGTACTCATTTTGGGTGGTGGGTGAAACTCAAAGGCTAATGGGTAAGTGTCAGAGAACAGGGTGTGACAGGTGATTTGAGAGGTATACAACATGGAAGAGTGAGTTACAGCAGAGAGGGGGCGGTCAGAAAATAGATGGCCATGGTACAGTTCAACTCGAGTGGGGAGTCAGCCAGGGAACTGGGGGGTGGGTGAGTGTGCAACAGAGATTTGATGGTGAACACTCCAAATGTGCCTCACATTATGGCTTTCTGGGTGTTAAATAATCATTTTGAGATCTGGTGCAGCAAAAGACGTCATGCTGTGAAACAAGGAACAGAGGGACTTTGGATTAGTCACCTTGAGCCATTTTTCACTTTGAGCCAGCCACTCCAACCACTGCTTCATTGAAGTGCCTTTCAGATTGGGATCAGCTCAGAGTAGTATTGAACAGATTTACATTTTGCAGTTTATATTTTGCATGAGTGATAGGTTTTGGAAAAAAAAACTTTTTACACAGCTCTTGAGGCAATAACAGAAGACACATTAATTTAGGCAGTGTGATATAGGTGTTAACTGACAAGGAGATGATCTACGTCAGCTATCAGTATTTATACAAATCTCCATGGTCAGAGTTATTTTGGTGCCTTGAAAGCTGAGGCCTATACAAACGAAGGGCCTGATTTACAAAGGTAAACTTACACTTTTGTTTAAGTTGACTACTTTTTGTTATTCACAAACTACGTGCGGAGTTTCATGACTCCCTAAACTTATGTGTGCGGAGTTCTCCGCTTCCCCGAGTATGGAGTCTTAAGGAGCAGAGAATTCCGCACACATAAGTATTGGGAGTGAGGAGTCATAAAACTCTGCACAAAGTTTGGGAATACCTAAGAGTAGTAAACTTGCACAAAAGTGTAAATTTACTTTTGTGTATCAGGTCCATAGTGCTTTGTAGCTTGACATGTGAGCGACTTAACTGAAACATGGATTTATACAATTAGAAACAGCTCTAGCGTCTCAGGACACAACAATTATTAGAACATTGGAATGTTGAGAGCTCCACTGAAGAGCTTATATTGGCTGATATAAATACGGAGCTCCAGCATGCCAATGTTTTGTTTCATGTTGCTCCCTTTTTAATTTGGAACATTCTTCCCTCAATGAGTGGAATGTTCTAATAGCTGTATAGCTCTTCTGCCTCGGGCTATACCGGTTGATAAAGGCCCTCTCCCATGGTATAGACCCAAGATAAATTTCTATTTTTATAGAGGGAAAGGGACAACAACCTCCATCTTCCAAAGTCGGGATGCATCCTTGAGATCTCTTGAAAGAAATCATTTACCTCTTGGATGAAGGAGGGCATACATACTTGTACCGAAGCTTCATATACACTATAAGAGGATTCGTTTTGATCCGATCACTCAAGGATTTGGTTCAAACAGCGCAAGGAATTATCCAGACACAACAAACATCTGGAACTAGATGAGATATAACAACCCTGATGAAGTCCTTGTAGGATAAAACGGGTTGGCTGGGCTGCACATTTATACGTATCTACAAAAGGAATACAAATAAATCAAGAATTCTTTCAACTTAAACCACGTGACTCCTGCGCACGATTAACGACAACTCCCGCTGATTTGGTTTGGGCTGATTATAGATACTGTGGTTATCAATTTGTGATGTTTTGATGTCATAAATGATGGAAATATTAGATAAGGAAATGATTTGATTATGATGATTTAATACTTACTCTCAAGGTATACCATATGTTCAGATAACAGACGGTCCTGTATTATCTTTGTTCAATAGGGATAACTAGACTGTTAGAGTGAGTGGACTTCTTTGGACCCAGACAGGATAAATAACAATTGATATCCACTATGCAGCTTTGTATTCAGACAGTTATGTATTTTAGGATGGCCTGGGAAGGTTTATTTGGATTAATAAAGAATTGTTGTAAAAAAACAAGGAACATACACTGTGTTGTGATGTGACATTTGGTGGTTGATGGAACTTTGCACATGGGAGAGATTGCTGAATACTGATGCCCGCTGGCAATTTGCTGCTAGGGACATTTGCTATAAAATCATTGTATACAATGTATACAACTGAAGTGACAGGGATATGGATGGAGAACATACACAATCTATATAAATTGTGACATTGAGTAAGTTGCTCAGTGCAAGTTCAGGTACTGATTAGCATCTGATGCAGTGTGTCAGGTGAGTTATTTACCTCCCTTGTGGCAGAGCAGGAACAACAAGTACAAGAACTTTATTTGGCAAAGGAAATATGTGGACTGGAAAGACCTCTAACGTCAAACATGGAACAATTCTGCAACAATGAATATTTGCACTACAACTCCACACCTCCACCCAACAAGAGAGTGTGGGAGCTGAGGGAAATGTGGTGCTCTGGCAAAACCATTTGTGAATCCTGTGAGTGCTGTAGTAAAACCACAGTTAAGAAGGCAGCTGTGCTGTTATTTTTACTAAATGTCTAAAGATTACTATTTACAATACATTAGATGACAATGTAATACCCAACTGGTGCAAGTTAACACTAGGAAGAGAAAACTACCCTGCATACCTCTCTTAGAGAAGCTGACCTGCGAATGTGAAAGCCAATGAATTACCTTTTTTCATCAATCTACACGTGCATGCCAATGCCCAGAAACAATTCCCCTGCCTAATCCCACTCCTTGGCCAGGCACCTACGCCAGTAGGACTTACGTCTCCCACTAGGTCATATTTGCCAGAGCTGGGGATGGTTTATGAGGCATCTGGGAATGCTTCCTGTGGATTTCAAGAAAGGTCATTAATTTACTGATGTTTTACAATGTTTATAACATAGTTAATTGTTAAAGGACTGGTTGGCTTTCAAATGTCTATCTCTTTTGCTTGCTATTTATTTGACAGCTTTCTGTCCTCGTCTTGTGTTTGTCGGCCACCACCCGCCACCCACCCTCCTTGGAGCATAGATTTTTTACCATGATTTTTATATCATGACTTTTTTTCTTAAACTGCTTACATTCTGGGCACTACCTTTTTTCTTTTTCTATATGCACTCCATGGGAGTGCATGTGTTTACTTGCTTTTGCACAGTGTACTGCCAGCCCCTCAGACCCTTCAAGCTCTCCATGTTGCTCTTCCCACTCACCCTAGCGTGCATATTGCTTCCACAGCTATTCCCCATTTTCATCACCTTTTATATTTTCTTTTTTTGTTTGTTTTATGACCCTCACTTCTTTCACTCCTCCTCCATTAGTCCCCCATTCCTGCCTGCTGAGCATTGTTGATCGGCGTGCAGTGGGTAGAATCTGGCTTCCCCTCTCCTCTCTTGCTCCCCCGCTGCATCCTGTTTTGAAAATGTACATTTTTGTTTTGTTTTTTATGTTTTTTGAAGAACCCAGTAGCTGCAAATTTAGTGAACCTTTTTTGTGTTTTTTTTTAAATTTACCACTCCAAGATAAGCATCAGTCGCCCTGGAGCAGTAAGTTTAAAGAATAGTCAAACTTGCTACTGCAATAACATGGCATAAACATGCATGAAGAGTGCCATGAGCACATATATGTTACCATGCTGCAGCAGCCGTTTGGCTTTTTGTTTTGCTTTTGCTATTAAACATCAGCACCACAGCATTTTTTTATTTTTGCCAATGCTCTGCAGCATTCACCACCAGCACTGGCAAAGCGAGAACTATTGGCTTTGCATTGCTTGTTGATGTTTTGAAGCAATCTCTCTAACAGGGAGTTTATGTCACAAAAACAAAAAACAATGGCATTGACTTGCAGGGAGCTTTCTCCCTGTGCTTAGGGACCATTGTTCTTTTTCCTTTCCTAGGACTAACATGTCTCCTTGCATGTCGGACCGGGGTTGAGAAATTGCAGTGACGGTCACCCCGCCACTTTGACCCGCCAGTACTGTGGTGGGCAGAACGCTGTATCAAGCGCTTCCGAAGGCAGGCACGTTCAGCCTCCGCCACTGACAACCTAACACAGGGTTCTCCGGTCCTGGAGGGCCGGATCTATGCCAGGTTTTTAAGATAACTACATTTATCTAAATGGGGATATGCTAAATGAGGCGGAGGAACCAAGAGTTTAGTGGACAGGGCATCCGCCAACCTCTAAATGACCTTCTCAGTCCTGTGAGCTTTGCTGTTGTCAGTGTTAAAACCACACTCCATTTACACTCCAGCACAAACATCAAAAAACAAACAAGTGACACTTTGGTGTTTATTTCTTATACACAGAAACCTCTGCTTCGGATCGAAGGCTGAGTCAGGCTCTTATTTTAGTATCTCTCCACCACAAATGTTCCTCCGCTGCCCTTCCGCTGCATTTCCTGGGACACCAGCCCAGAGCATGGCCCTGCTTGGGAGAGGCAAGAGTTTGAGTAAACCAGCAGGCTGGGTTCTGACTGCTGCAAAAACTTGGCAAGCAGGGGGAGATTTTTCCAGAATGCCGTGGCCAGATAAACAGTGAACCTGCTGCCAGGGCTAGAGGTCAGGCAAAGTTTACAGAAACATGCAGGACTTTCTATCACTCGCTGGAAAGTCAGCAACAGCAGCATCCCAAAATGTTTCATGAAAACACGATAAAAGTTGATTGATAACGCGCCAGGGCGGGAGAATGCAAAAAACAGCACGTTTTTAGACAAAACACATTATTTTAAATGGATGTCTGGAGCCAGTAACTAGGAAATCGCACAGGCAGCACTGTGGGCGTCCTCTGTAAGAGCATATACAACAGGTACTTTCCGAGTGTACTTTTTTAGAATTTAAAACACCTACTCGTTTGGCATACAATTCCAAAAAACAGGAAAGCTTTTTGGTGATGGAAATTAAATTGATGTGAGCGAAGGAATATTTTTTATAGCGCTCTCCTCGAAACCGTACTATCGGGTAGGCACTAATTATATGCTAATTTAGGATGCGAAACTGGTGCTTTAGGAACACCCAGGTAGAATGGAAGCTCAGCTAAGAGGCAGGTGATTGAGATCAAGTTCCAAAAATCGCCATTCGTGAAAGATGTATTTATTTATTTTTGCAACGTTTCTAAGAGAAACTCTGTACAGGGGAAGAATTGTTTTGGTGGTTAAGACAAACTTATAACAGGCAAAAAGGACTGACTTTTTTCTGCATATTAACTGACTAGTGATTTTGTGTGTGTAGTTGTGTGGAGAAGTGAGTGAATGTGAGAACTAGACAAACTCTTGAATGGACGAGTGAGTGCATTTTTGTGTTATGTTGGTGAATTGTTTCTGTGATATTTTCACATTCGATTGTGTTGTATGCTGAGGAGTGGCTGTTTTGCGTTTAGGGTGTACTACTGTGTTTGTCGTGTTGTTGTCCTTTATTGGTGTGTGTTTGTGTATTGTATTGTGTTAATATCTTATATTTTGTTGTTGTAGTTGCGATTTATAGTAGTCTTCTTGTATTGCTCCGTTGGGTTACTGTGTTGTACTGCTTTTGTGTTTTTGTGGTGTTGAACTATTGTAACATGTTTGTGTTTTGTTCCTCACCCACTGTCTGGGGCATATTGGTTATGGGGTGCTTTAAGCAGTGATAGAGAAGCAATAGGCGTAATTAATGTTGTGACTTGGTGATGCAGTGGTGATCCATGGCAGTGTGGTGGTGGGAGTGCTGTTTGTTGGTGGGAGGTGAGGTGGTGGCAGAGTGGTGAAGGTGGGTAGTACAGTAGTTTAACAGTACCGTGGCGAGGTCCCAGTGCAGTGGTGAAGTGCAGAATTGTGATGGTGTTGGGTGAAATCATGGTGCTGCATGTGGTTTTACCAGGGGGAGAGGGTGATGCCTAGGAGTCTAGTTGTGTTGGAATCTTGTATAGGGGAGCGGTGGCAGTGACATAATGAGTTTGGTAATGTGGTTGTGGGCAGTGGTAATTGTGGTAGTTCAGTACTATGAGGGGGTAGTGTAGTGTGGGTATATTGGTAATGAGGAAGATGTGTGTTAGCAGGATGGTGGTGGGTGGCAGTGAGGTTCATTCAGGTGACTGTGTAATAGAATTCTAGTGCACTAGTGGTGTGTGGCAGTGTCATGTACCAGATGTTAGTGTGCTGCTTTGAGATATCTTGCAGGGATACAACATAGGGGTGGCTGTGTGGGGGATAGCAGGCCTGGTGGCTGAAATACAGTGGTGTTGAGGAGGTAAAGTGATGATGGTCGGTAGTATATAGTGCGGTGGCATTGGATGGTAGTAATGTCATGGTGGGGTTGGTCATTTTGTGGTATGCATGTATACTTGTATATATGTATGTATTTGGCATTCATAAAGAGTGAACCTACTGAAACCACTGCACAGTGCTGTACTGGGTCAAAGGCAAAGACACAGGGCCATATTTAAAAAAAACATTTTGCACTGGGTTTGCTTCACAAAAGTAAGGCAAACCTGTGCAAACCGGGTTTTTTTTGAGTTAATTTTCAGCTCAAAACTTGGAAAGTTGCCTGAACGTAATGTAAAGAGGCACAAAGCGCTATATTGCATTACTCTACATCAAATGGGGCGTTTCATGGGTAGTACATGAGTGTTGCCATGAAACCACCCATAGTTTTTGGTGCAAAAACCTAACAATTATAGGCAGTGTTTTGCGCCACAAATTAATGCCATTTTGAAACAGGCGTTAAAGAGGAGAAATGCTTTTATTTCTCCTAACTTTTCCCACTTTGCATGTGTGCTGCGCTGCACACAGTAAAGGTGGGAAACGCTTTAAAGTTAGTCTAAGCATAGTATCTTGTACGGGAAGGGTGCCTATGCTTGACTCACTCAGACACTTTTGCACTATTTTCCAAAACTGTGTGTGTTGCTCGGCAGGCTGACTGTGTGCCAACGCTAGGCAGAGAGCAGGATAGTGTGATATCTCTGTAGATCATTGCGCTTCCCTACTCTCTCCCTGTCACGCAGCACAGCGCAGCACAGCACAGCACAGCAACTCTGGTGTCTGCGCTGTATTGTGTGACAGTTTGATAAATCTAGGCCACAGTCAACAAGTGATTAGAGAGGGGGCTCGTTTATGAGAGGAAAACAGGTTTGCTACTTCATTAGGATAAAGTGTTCTTTAAAGTGGTGTATCGGTACCTCTCTATTAGTCTAGCAATATTGGGGCAGTTCTGATGGATACAAGGATTTTGCATTGGTTCTTGTTCCTTTGTATCTTTCATTTTGCATTTCTTCATCTCCGGGCTCTAGTCCTTCGCTGTAGGTGTGCTGCGAGCCACTGGAGATGTGAGCTTGTCAGCCAGGTCGGTAGATCAGTGATGGCTTTGTAGATGTTGCAGATGGTGTTGGAGCCAGTAGAGTTCCCCCAGTATGGTGGCTGTCAGAGCCGCATGGCCCTCAGGAACATGTGCCTCCTTAGATTACCTTCCGGCAGTACAGATTCTGCCTTGTAAAACCAGAGTTTCAATGTGGCCAGACAAGGGGAAGGAGATTTGGAACAGAGAACGGGAAGACATACTAGACATGGATTAGGCATTCACCATTGGGATAAGTCATACAAATTGGCCTCCAAAATGCAATGAACCTGTGATTAGGTGCATGACTCAAACTTTTATCAATTATTTGTATACATTCAGGGCCAGATGTAGGACCAAGAAAATAGTGCCTCGCAAATTGGGTTTTTTGCGACTCGCAATTTGCGAGACGCTATTTCCTATGTACAACAGTGTATTTCACACTGTTTGCGATTCCCAATGGGGTCGCAAATTAAGAGGCTTATGAATATTAATGAGTCTCTCGCAAATTGCGACCCCATTCGGAATGGCAGGCCCTCCCAGGTATGGTGTCCTGCTGGGCTCAGCAGACCACCATGTCTGGGACTGCTTTTAAATAAAGCAGTTTTTTTTTAATGCAGCCTGTCTTCCTTAAAGGAAAACGGGCTGCATTACAAAGGAAAAAAAATGAAACGTTTTCGTTTCATTTTTTAAGGGCAGGTAGTGGTCCCTGGGACCACTGCCTGCCCTTTAAAAATATTTTCTCCTGCATTTGCAAAGGGGAAGGGGTCCCCTGGGGACCACTTCCCTTTTGCGAGTGCATTACTACCCTCTTGAAGAGGACGCAAAACATTCATACATGGGCTTGCGCTCGCTATTAGGAAAGGGAACGCCCCTTCCTAATAGCGACTCGCAAAACACTATTTTCCGACTCGCAATTTTTTGCGAGTTGCAAAATAGGCTTTGTAAATGGCCCATGCTGTTTTTGCATGCGCAAACGTGTTCGCAAGCCCTCAATGGTCTCCTACCTGGGGAAGCTTGTGAACAGGATCCTGCTTCTAGTTTCTTGATGTTCCTTCAAACTGCTGCAACACCTTTCTGCCCGGAAAATATTAGTTCTGATTCATAAATTACCTTTCACAAAGTGTCCTCACAGTGCCTAGCAAGGTTTAGCTAGTCAATTAAACATCACGCCATCTCTCCTTGCTACCTTATTGTATTATATCATTTTGTCCACAGTTTGAAATATAAAGACAAAATATCAATAGTTTATGTTGGAACAACAATGTATTTGTTCAATGATATATTGGTACACAACAGTAATTCACACTAAATCTCTTATTGTTCTTGCTAATTTTACACTGGTTCTCTCAAGGCTTAGCATACCTTATATTCATGGAATTAGAAAACATACATTTTTCACCCAACCTCTAAGTACAGCCTTTAGTATAGGCCTAAATCCACCATTTTTAAAGTCTTCCCTTCTTTCTTAATGCTCATGGTAAGACTTTCTTTCTGGAAAATTCTTGAGCTGCTCTCTTGAGCAACCGCTCCCAGCTAAATCCTCCAAACCATGAGCAATCCAGCTATGGCATGGCCAACTTTACTCCCTCTTGGTCCAAAATGTCCACTGGGATTTCCACAGTCTTATAAGAGTTTGTTTTCTTCTTGTTTGTTTGTGGGAAATACCTATAGTCCAAAACTAAGGGACAAATGATGGCCTGACATGCCCACCACATTATCCAGCAATGTGAGCCTCTACATAGACCTGCAATGCAGGTCTTTCTCCAATTGGCTTGTATTGTCGGCAAGTGTGACCTTCAGAGCAGATGGTGGATCATGTGCAGATGCAAGGGGGCAGCTCTTGACAATGGCGGTGTGGTCATATTTCTTCAGTCCCTTGTTTAGGTGTGCTGCACCATAGTGGATGCCTTAAAGGGGGGCACTGTGGAGTCTGTGAGGTAATTGCCGCCATCCAGGTGCAGAAATATGAGAGCTCGAGTAGCAGTTCTGTAGTTTTTCCGTGAAGAATGGTTTCAACTACTTTAGAGCGGCAATCAGACCATCTTGGTTTCATTGAAGGTGAAATCAGTGTTCAGAAGGAAGCTGAGTGAAGTAATTGGGTGAAAGTCAGGCTCCAAATTCATTGAGGTTCATGTTGTTGGATGAGGTGTGGTGCAGCGGCCAGAGCAGCTGACTCCGGAGGGCGGGGTTCACAGTTCGATCCCTGGTGCAGCTGGCAGCTCAGCATCATGTGAATCTGGGCAATAGCTCATTAATCTCTCCGGTGGCCCCCAGTGCCTTGAAACTCTTCAAAGGGTTCTATGTTCGCGCTTTACAAATAGGAATTATTTTATTATTGTTGACCCAGGTTTGGAGTAAATATTGCTTATTAATTTTTTTTAAATAGCGGGGATTTTGCTTTGTGGGGTTAAGCTTCAGGTAGGTGCTGGACATCCAGGACTGGATGAAGTGCAAGCAATGTTTGGGCCATTTGATGTCTGAGGCAGAGGCAACTGTCAAACGTCTTTTGGTGAGTTTTTATGCTGTGATCAGTGAATAGAGTCCTAAGGGGCTCCATTTAAAGGATGAAGATGGTGGCGGAAAAAAGTAATCCTGTGGAACTCCGCAGGTGATCAGAATCTTCTTGTGTCTGGATGTGTCCATGTGAATGAACTAGTGTTGGCTGGATAGATAGGAGGAACACCAGCGTAGGATGTTTCCTGTGAATCCCAAGACTTTACGATGTGAATGAGGGTGGGGTGTTCGGTGGTGTTGAAGGCAGCTGAGAGATCAATTAATGTCAGGAGGCAAAGGTCATCTTTATCAATGGTGAGGAGGGTGTTGTCTTTGATTTGCAAGCTAGCTATCTCCATGCTGCATTACAAGCTGGAAGCATATTGGCAGTTGTGCAGGCAATAGTTGGCAATTACGTCGTCTTAAAGTTGTGCGTAGCCTGTTTTCTTTTGTGATGATTTTGCCATTAAAGGGTAGATCAGTGGTGCACTGGTCGTTGGTCAGATTGTCAGGGTCTAATGTGGGTTTCTTAAGGAGGGAGAGGATCTGGCCTGGCTTCTGAGCTTTAGCAAAGATGCCTTGAATGAGAGAGGTGTTGACAATGGTGAGTAGGCTATGAGATTCTCCTCAGAGGCAAAGCAGAGTGTGTTTAAAAGACTTCATCTGCATTATGGTTTAAACTGTGTTGTGAAACCTGCCGTTTTTTCCACCTGTGCCTGTTTGAATGTGGGTCCTTGTTTTCCCTGTACTGTGCTTAGGCCTGTAGGGGCAAGCCCCCAGCTCATACCCACCCCCCTCATGTTTTTTCTTATTTTTAAAGTTAAAAAGGCAACATACACCCTCAGTGCCTGAGCAGAGTGTGTTTAGAAGACTGCTTCATCTGCACTAACCTTAACCCATCCACAAACATATTACAACACGCACAGCAAATGCACTTAATTCATGTACCACAAAAAAAACCCTAACCACATTGGCTCAAAAACCTCTACAAAACCCTACAACCCACACATATACACCCTTCTACCCCACCTGCCACACAATGGCACTTTCACTCTCCCACAAATCACCACTCTGTCCTATACCACTAACAAATCCACACATCACCAACATTACACAAAGTCACATTACACATAACTTTAATCCATGCAGACGCACTCACGCTGTTCATACAAAGCACCAGCTCTACCCTCTAAATGCTCCTAATAGACTACTTTCTGTCACCACCAAACCTATACTCAGCCCTACATCATTCCATCCCCCAACACCATACTCCTCTTTTTACCAAAAACATACAATGAAACAATCCTAACCCTCCACCACACATATTACCTCTTCTAGCTATTAAATCTAGCACAAACACTCATAACATACAGTCTTTCCCAAAACATATCACTTTCCCCTTTACGATTCAACTTCCAGTCGCCAACAATACTTCACATCCAAATCATTCTCAGAAAACTACTACATCATCATCTCCTCTCACTACCCCACGAAAACAATGCATAACACATAAACCAGCTCAGCAAAATAACACACGCACACTATTGCATAATACTTTCCCTTACAAACTAGAAACATACACCCACTCCCATCCTCCTGACTACACAAAAAATACACATCCTAAACCATCTTTACTGCCAACCTTTCTCTCTTCCCCCACACCTAACACAAATACACCAACACAACAGTTCTTGTTCAAACACCTCTCATCCATTGCACAATTCAGAGCCTTACAACATGACCCATATGCAGCACCATGACCCCTAAACTCTTACTCCTTCCACCCTAAACAGACGCAAACAAATTAAACAACATGCCACTCTTCACAACTTCGCATCTCCATGTCTATTACACAACAAGGCACTCTTCAAAAACAACCAGCTCACCAATTCACTAAAAAACCTTCTCCTCCACTGACACAAGCAGACCCATCAAAATGCCTTCTAAGCCTGATGGATAAGGAATACAATATAGAAAAGCAACACAATTGCTATCCCCATAAAGCTAATACCAACACTAATGACACCCCTGCTAAAAGTTCAAAAAATACCGCTCACTCTTCTACAAAACAAAGTCACACCATCACCAAAACACAATTTCTAAACGGCCTACTAATAAATGCTCGATCACTCTCTAAAAACAAACATCACATCTACGACCTACTCACTGACATACAACCTGAATTACTCTTCATAACTGAATCATGGTTGGGAGATGACATGTCTCCAGTGTTGCATGAAGCTGTTCCTCTAGTCTATCAAACTATCACACAAAATCGTATAGGAAAAAGAGGAGGTGAACTACCTGTTACATTCAAGCAAACAATACATCTCCCTAAAGCTGACGACGTTTCCATAACAGATTGTGAGGCCCTCTTCACCAGATGCAACCCTACATCAACTTCCTCCTGTAACTTTCTTCTCCTTTACAGACCTCCACCTAGCATTGCAACATTCCCAGACACATTTCTAAATGCAGTTTCAACCCTGATAACACTACACTCCAACCTATGCAGTCTGGGTGACCTTAAATTTTGGTTTGACAAACCCAATATGCCAAAAACCATCATCACCGGCCTTGACACACTGAACCTAAATCAGATCGTCCATAAATCCACACACATTGCTGGACACATGCTAGATGTCATTTTTGCAAATCCAGAACTAATTACCTTTCAAACAATTACTCCAGTCACATGGTGAGCCCACCATTTGCTAGCTTTCCAACATAAAACACCACAAAGCAACACACCTAAAACCATCTTACATGCATCCCCCAATCGACCGTGGAATACACTCAATTTTGAATACTTAGAAACACAACTAACAGCCAACACAGATCTAGACACAATAAATTTCAACAAAAACTATATGAGTGGCTACAGGAAGCTTTTGATATTCCAATACCACTCAGAACAAAAAAACAGGACAAAAGAAAACAGGCACCTTGGAGAAATACAGAGCTAAAAGAGAAAAAAATACAAATTAAAAACCTGCAAAGCACCTGGCTCAAAGCAAAGAGCAATCCAAACAAACTCCACTTAACAGAACTTAACAGATTGTACAAGTCAGCTATCAACAAGCTAAAAATAGGTACTATTCAGACAAAAATCAACATGCTAAATGTGTAAATAAAGAATTTAACAAAATTTTCACAGAATTTTATAAACCTAAATGCATTGAAAGAACTCATCTTATTACTCAATAATTCACGGACACGCTGGCAAATCATTACTCAACCAAAGCAGACATCTTGGACTCCTATTTGAAACAAAGGAAAACCACCAGCACCAACCCATTTCCAAAAATACCCTCCAAGAGTAGGCTAAATCATCCTCTCCACTCCGTCAAACAAATATCACAAAGTGAATTTATGGATCTGGTCAAAGCAAGCAAGCTTGCCGGCAGCCCTTCTGGCCCTTGTCCACCACAAATATTCATGAACATTCTTCTAACTACCTCTGCTGCCACACCAGTAAGAAGAATCACCAATAATTCCCTATCTACAGGATCTTCCTAGAAGACCTAAAGAAGGCCTACATGCATACATTATTAAAGAAAAGTAACCCGGCCCCGCTTGACCCTGACAACCACAGAACGATTACATATGGACCTTTCCTGGGCAAACTGATAGAAAGAGCAACATTCACTTAGGTGTCACAACTCATTGAAGATAATTTCATACTTTATGTCTTCCAAACAGAATCTGCCCTCGTCACCATCTGGGATGACCTTAAGAAAACAGTCGACCACAACGCTGTTGCTGCACTACTTCTCTTCGAGCTCTCAGCTGCCTTCGACACAACTGACAATGACACTCTAATCCAAAGACTCTACAAAGCCGGCTTAGAGGGGACTGCCCTTGACTGGATCACATCCTACCTTCAAAACAGAACAAATGTCATCCAATCTACACATTTATGCTCCAAACATGACTTCACATAAGCAAGGGTCCCGCAAGGCTCTATCATCTCACCCATGCTTTTCAACATCTACATGAAGTCATTACCGGCAATCATCACTGAATTTCAGCTCACGTGCTATAACTATGCAGATGACACAAAAATAGTCCTTAAACTGGAAAGCGCCAAAATACATTGGAAACTCACAAATCTTCAGTTGCATCAGAGCAGTTGATCATTGGATGACATGTAGCCATCTCAAATTGAATGCTTCCAAAACGGAAATACTCACATGTGGCGACTGGAAAAATGATGACCCACTTTGCGCCTAGCCTGATGATCTGGGACCGACCACCTCCTAAAATATCTAAGGAAGTAAAAAACCTTGGAATTACCATGGACTCCAAGTTATCAATGAATGCCAAAGTGATAAAATTAGCAAGATTAAGCTTCATCACTATGAAAACTCTGCGTATATCTCCTGTACTGTCTAAACTTGATTACACCAAAGGCCTCTACCACGGATCATTTTTATCAACTATGAAAAGACTACAATGGATTCAGAACTCAGCTGCAAGATTACTCCTACATGTAAAGTCACAAACCCACATATCCCCTGCCTTGAGGGCACTTCATTGGTTACTGGTTGCCAGAAGATCCACATTCAAGCTGCTTTGTATCACCCACAACGCAATACATGGAACAGGACCTCTTTTCATCAGGAATAAAATCACAAAATACATTCAACAAAGCAACCTCCACTCTAGATTGGCACCTTGCCTCAAAATCCCACCATACAAGAAAAAAACCATAGGTGGCACATATTTCTCTGTTCAAGCAACTAAACTATGAAATTCATTACCCCCACATGTAAGATTCACGAATACCTATCTTATATTCAGAAGACTACTTAAGAGTTGGCTCTTTCCTACATAACCACCATACTCAAACACAAATGTACAGCATATCCCTGTGTATATAAACATTTCATTTGATTACATGTATGTATCTAGATATATATATTTCTTGATATAAATATGTATAATTTGTACTTATGTATCTACATATTTATTAATTTGCTCGGACTAAAAAAAGAAAAAATGTTGATTCTCTCCAATGAACTACCTTATATTTCAACCTACACCTCTCTCTGAATATATCCTCTACCTGCACTCTCGAACTCATCTTGAACCTCATTCTACTACTATGATCTCCAAAATAACCATTTCTAGACTATTCCCTCCTTTATTCCTCCTTGGATCACCCCAAACCTCCTTTTAATACTATAATTTCCCAAACAACCCTTCTAAATTCTTCCCTCACCTATCCCCCCTTTGACTCATCCCAAAACTCATTTTATTACTATGATATCCCTAATCCATTTCTAGAGATTCTTCCTGCCTCCATCTCTCCTTATACTCATCCCAAAACTGATCTTAATACTATGATCTCCCAATAAACACTTTCTAGATTCTTCCCTTTTCTATCCCTCCATTATCCTTTTCAAGCCAACTAACAGACTGACATGTCCACCGCTCAAATTAACTTAAATTTCACTATACTAATCCACCATTAATCCCTTTTGGGTTCTGTAGTAGCATGCTACTTGCCGAAAAGCGCTTCGATCTCATCAGGGGTAGTAAGCGCTATATAAATACAATTACAATACAGTATAATTTAGCTGATTTCTGAGCATACTGGTCTCACATGGGGACGCTCACAAGTTGGCCTTAACGCTGCCGTGAGGGGAACGGCCAACACTGCCATATCCAAGCCGTGAGGGGAACAGCCAACGCCAGAAACTACAGCTCCCAGCAGCCCTGAGCCACTGACGCTGCACCCGCACCCGGAGGCACGTTAAGAGCACCACCTACCTCCCGAAGCGCGGGAAGCGTCCGAGCAAAGCCCGGGCCAAGGGCGGGCCCATCACAGCCCACCATAGCCCGAAAGAGGCCGGGCTGGGCCACCCCCCTTGGTTTTGGCGCATTTAGGGAAACTATCGGTCTTAGGTGCCATTTGTGAAGAAGGAGTCCAAGGTGGATGACAGCACTCCGCAACTCTTCATCTTTTATCTTGATTATAGACAGGCAAGCTGTTTTTATTATTTCATATACCCCTTTTTCTTTTTTCATTGTAAGAGTCCCTGTTTAATGTGTTCTGAATTATAAGTCGCCAGTGAACGTTCTGGTTCTTCTCCTTCCAATTGATGTTCCTGATAGGGCAAATTACGCTATTATATTTCTTTAACCATGGGAAAACAAGCCTGTGCAGGGAGAAAGCAAACTTCAACCGTACATTCACCAACAACCCATCAGCCTACTTCTATTGATAAAATGCCCCAGAGGGCCATAGGGGTAGTATCAACAGAAATAGAATTGACAGAAAGGTGGTTATCGATAACTCCTGACCTTGCTTTCACACCGACTAACTCTGATATCCAATCTGCTCTGGTAATAGTGGACCCTGATTTCCCCGAGATTCAATCCAGGATACAAGTTCTGGTACATGATATTCCCTTCATTGATGTACTGACAGAGGAACCCTTACCTGGACCAGGAAAAAAAAGGAAAACTAAAGCGACGACGAAGACTGGGAGTAACCGGACGAAGGGTGTCATGGAACCCACAGTGAATGGTGAATTGGGGAAGGGAGGGATGGGCGGACGTGTAATTGATAGTATTGAAAAGCCCACTTGGGTGTCCAATTTGATAACGGATTTGCAGTTGCAAATAAGAGTAATTATTAAGGATGAGCTGAACCTCTTGTCCTCCCGGGTAGACAAGCTCACAACCCTACTAGAGTCCATTACTTAGGTGTAAACTCAAGGGAGGGTGAAATCCCCCAGCGGCAAATGTCACAAACCCAATCTGTTTACCATAGGACTGATCACCGCACAGAAATTAACTCAAATTAACCTCAGCAGATCCAGTATAACAAGGGGGACATAAACAATCATGTAGTCACCCAAATTAAGCCAGTAGACAGTGTTAGTACCCAAAGTCAGGGCCCCAGACAGGGTTGGGAGGCTAGAAAGAAGCATAGATTCTGTCCAGAAATACCAATAGAAGGAGGCAATGCACAGCACCCGGGGCCAAATTACAGAGTAACTGAGGGGCAAGATGTATGCACAGAAGTAGAGGAGGGATGACCAGTTTTACCATGTATAAATCTCCCCCTGGAGTCCACACCATATGTTATGATTTTAACTGGAGTACCAGAACTTAATAGGGGGCAAAGGAAATCCCACCTTGAATTAAAAAATAAATGCTCCTTTTGGCTAGCTAAACAGCTTCAATTCTCGTACAAGGATATAAGTGAAATCTTGTACCCACAAAGGGTGGGATGGGTGGGCTGGAGGCCAAAAGATATATCCGGAGATTGTGATTAACTTCAGAGATCCCTGGGTTGCAAGGGCCCTTTTAGAATGGAGTCATTTAAGACAGGAAGGGGGCATTATGCCTCTTCCGAGGGGGTATATTTACCCTCCGGAACATATGATTGAAAATAGACTGTGGTCTGGTAATGGGGCTGTGACTAGGCAGCAAGTTAGGAGACAGGATCAACCAAGCCCACTATTTTTTAATCTCCCAATCTTTAACAGATTTCCGTCCCTAGAATCAGTAGACTGACTAAAATCTGCACAGCCAATGATAACAGGACCAAATGCACAGAGGGATTCTTGGTGGGACCATACAGATAGGAGGGCATTGCTTAAGAGTCCTGCAACCGTCAGTCAAGAAATGGGTCAAGCGGAGGAGGTCGAGGGAGTGGGAGGAGTGCAAAGCGAGGAAATACAAGGAAATTCTAGTATTTGTATTAAAGAAGGTTTACCCCCGAGGCCCCCGCAGGCGCCTAAGGGCCAACAGCAGGCAAACCTAATATCGACAACCCCAGTAGTCGATCATCCTACTGCTGGGATTGGCTTAAGGCCCTTAGGAAAGAAGTCTAGAGGCATCAGACAGTCCTCTCTTCTAAATTAGACAACCCGGAGTGGGGGGCATTTATACAAGAAAACCACATTTGCATGTTCCAGGAAACCTGGGCTGGGGAGGTTACCCACAGACTAGGCTATGCAACGTTTAGCATAGCACCCACATGCGGGGGAAGGGGAAGACCAGCAGGGGGCATTTGCACTTGGATTGCTACACGCCTAGGGTGTTCAGCAAAACAGGTAGAGACACTCTCTCGTGACATTCTCTGTTACTTTGAGTTTTCCTGCTAGGATCAAGATAGCATTGCTCAATGTTTACTCACGTCCAGTTAAGTATGGCCAGGAGTCTGCTACTCTTGGGGCCATATTCTCAAGGAGCTATCGCCAATTTAACGGCATTTTAGTGCAGCCAAACTCACGATACATTTATCACCCCATTCACAAGCTGGTGCTAACAGCCCATAGCACCAGTTTACCTACGATAGCAGCCGCAAAAAACATCGCCACCGATGACCCCGGCAACTATCGCTAATGAGATGCAGAGTAGGCGTTCTCATGCAAAAAGCTGCAACAACACAACTCCACATCATTCTCAATGACCAGCCAGATCGGCGAAAAGACCACGAAACATGTGATAAGGCACGTTAGCTGCAGAAAATTAACACCTGCTCTGACCTGGTGCAAAGTTGGACTGCAGCCTGCAAATGAAAAGGGAGCCCAGCCCAGAGCCACATCTGAAGAACAACACATGCCATGGAGCCACTGAACATGCATGCCGGACACCCAAGAGGGCCACAACACCCACCGCCACCACACCCAGGGACCCCCCCTCCCCAGCACCCACCCCTGGCCAAAGACATGCCAAACCAACTACACGGAATCATGTACCAAATAATCCACCTGATGTCGCACAATCACATCTGGTGACATGCATGTGTCGTCACAAAAATGAGCATCACACATTCACCTTCGAAGCAACAAATGAAAATGTATTAAAATAAACAAAGAACAGAAATGAAGTCACATGGCGGCTCCCCTCAGGACATTCCGTAGTTCACAGCCTGCAAGACAAAAATCATGATGAGAAAGGTGTGTCCTGCGCACATCAAAGGACTGAAAGAGAGCGAAGGAGAGAGAGAGAAAGAGAGGGAGAGAGAGAGATAGATGGACAGAGAGGGGGAGAAAGAGATTGACAGACAGAGAGGGAGAGAGAGAGATAGACGGACAGAGAGGGGGAGAGAGAGATAGAGAAAAGAAGAGAGGGACAGGGAGAGAGAGTGCCGACACTGCGCACCCAGGCCACACTGCTCACTTTACGCCCTTGGTGTGTAGCAATGAGGGCCCACCACGTGCCACTGCAAGCCACAAGCCCGGGGCCCGCAGACATGGCACCCTCCACATCATGCAGCCCCACTCCGCAGGCCACCAGGTCTCTCATTTGGTGCTGGGTCTTGATTTCTCCATGGCACAGGACATACCAGTGCAGCCAGACTCATCGCAGGCTGCACACCCGCTCTTCCCTTGAGGTGCCACTAACTTTGTGACCCGCGAGGCCATGCCACGTGGTGGTAGGTCCCCGCTGTCCCCTGGCTCAGGCCTACACTGCAGTCCAGCAGGGCACACAAAACCTGTGCAGTCCGGACCGCCGGTACGGGGCATTATCGCAGGCCCTTCACCCACTCAGCACTTACGGTGCCCCTACCTCAGTGCACCGAAAGTCACCGTCCCGTGGTGGTATGCCTGTGCCAGCCGCAGTGTATCTGGTGCCACCAAGTCTGTGCTCGCAAGTCATGGACCCTCTATGATTGGGTATCGTGGTACGGACGCCATCATGTCACCTCCGGGCCTGCGGAATGTGATGTCGCAGGCCCCTGGGCCCTCTTGCCTACATGCACACCACACGGATACACCCCGAGAGAGGTTGGAAATGGTGTTGAGCATGTGCGCCCAGCCCTTTTTATTGGCAGGGTCACATGTGCTGTGACGTGTGTGCTGGATGGGTGTGGTGTGGATGTACACCAGCCATGAGGGAGTGACTGTGGCATGCTGACAACTAGACCTGTGACCAGCAGATTCCCTACAGGGAAGACCTGGGACATGTATCGTTGTTGTCCCCCCCTGTGAGCGTAAGCAGAGTGGGTTGAACAATGACCCCGGGGCTCTGGGCGTTGTTCCGTACTGGGCTGGACAAGGAAGTAACAAATGTGTGTCGCTGTTGTTGCGTCGGCACCACCCGGACAACATTCGGCAATGTGTCACCCTGTGACCCAAGTCCAACGACATGAGCCACATGGACGCAAGAGGAAATCACTGACCCTACATTCATCCATACTACCACACTTGAAAGACCATAGACAGGACACATCTGTGTGATTCGGAATGTTTAATGCACATTCAGTGGAGTGTTGCATCGGGAGCAGTACAGGGCCATGCAAACCCCACTTTAAAATGTTGGCCTGTGGAGGGCCAGCCAGAGTCCTTCAGGAATGACAAGTCCAAAGGAAGAAGAAGAGTTCAGTCCGCAGTCTGATAGCTGTGTCATTGGCGATCACACAGAAAATGGCAGTCCATTGCGAGGTCCAAGGTGAGTGTCGCAGAGTGTATTGGGGACAGTGGAAGGTGATGATGCAGAGGACAGAATCAAGCTGTAACCGGCCATGTGGCGGAGATGAATGCTACAGTTTTATCAGTACCAGTAAGGCAGTTTCATCTGCATCTTCGTCCTCTGATGTCTCATGTGCCTCATGTGTGGGTGGTGCTGGCCTCGCTCCAGCACTGTGTGGCAGTGACACCTCAGGGGCCGGAGGTGGAATGTCTGCCACACTGTGTGGCACTGACATTTCAGGGGGCTGAGATGTGGATGGAGTGTTAGCAGCAGCATGCATCAGTGCCCGGCCTTGTGGTAGCAATGCCTTGAGGATGGTTTTGAGGTCATTGTGGAACCCAGCTACCTCTCGCTGGTGTGCAGCCGTGGCAGCCGCTCTTTCCTCATTGGTCCGCTCCATGTTCTCCATGAGCCTCCGCATGAGTCCCAACTCCCGGGCGAGCTCGCTGGAGCCACTCTGAATAGACAGTCGTTCTTGTCTCAGAGTCAGGACTCTGGCGATGTAAGCCATGGTTCATTGGAATGCATGGAGCAGACTGTGGGTGTCTGTTAGGGACTGTGAGTGGTCTCTGATGGGACTTAGACACCCACGTATGGCATCTAGTTTGTCTGCCATGCGGTCGAAGCCCACTCGCACCTGTTCAGCCAGCTACTCCTGGCATCCCAACACACGGCGTTGGAAGGCCATGTGTTCTTCGTGGGAGTCCTGGGAGGCAGCCATGGTGGTGGGTGCTGCCTGCTGTGTGGTCTGTGCAGGGGGTGGGGTGTCCCCGTTACTGCTGGGTTGCCCTGGTCCTGCAGGTGGGCTGCGGAGACTGTCAATGAACTCTCAGAGGGCGTAGGAGTCGAAGCTGTGGTGGTCCTCTTCGTCATCAGAGAAGAAAGGTTCGGGCTGCTCTGCAGGAGGTGTTGACTGTCCCTCTGCCATGTGAAGGGGAGATGAGGTTTGACAATGTGTTCACATGTGTGTTGTTAGATTGTACATGTTCACATACAGACTGTGTGACTGTGTACATCGTGGCTGTTTTGGAGGGGCTGCCTATTTGCTGCGGGACAGTGGACTTTTCAACAACATCACAGATGTGTGTTTGAACTTGTGCATTGTCTACTCACATTTCCCTGCAATGCCACTTGTGATTGGCCAGTGTCTACACCGAGTGGGCGCCAGTTGTGTCCTGTGTTCTGTGGACGTGTTGTGGTTTGTGCCACTTTGTTGTCAGTGTTGATGTGCTCTGCATGCTATGTGTGTGTGCTGCATTGGGGGTGGAGTGGTGGCCCCTGCTGCTCTGTTTTGCTGCCCCTTATCCCTTTCATGTGGTGTGCCTTTGACTTCTGTGCTAGTACAGTGCTGACATGAAGCATCCTTGGGTACATTGTTCTCTTGGTGGAAGTTGGGCTCTGGGCCATGGTTTGTCCGCAGATGTGCTCAGCTCACTTGTGCATGTGTGCCATTGTGCCAATCTTCCCCCGTCCCCCCAGTCCCTGGTCGTTACTCACCCTGGTGCTGTTGTGTCCGGTCCTGTTGAGCAGTGCCCGGTCCCCCATCTCCAGCCACCGTCTCCCCACTGATGACTGTGGACACCATTTCCTCCATGTCGTACAGCTCCTCCTGTGGCGCAGGACACCCACCTCCAGTCTGCATTGCTGCCTTCCGGTTGTTGGCGAGTTTCCGCTTTGTTTTACGCTTGACGTCATTCCAGCGCTTCTTGACCTCTTCCATTGTCCTCTTCAGCACTTCAACTGCATTCACCTTGTCCACGATGGACTGCCATAGTCCATTTTCGGTTGCCAATGACACAGTGGAGGTGACAAACAGTAGTTGATTGTGTTCAACCACCTCTGTTATCAGGATCCTGTTTTCCTTCAGAGTGAAGTGCTTCTTCCTACTCTTCTTCTCCTTGCCCTTCCCTGACTCCGAGGTCCCAGGCAGGTCCTCCGAGGGGCTTGTGGGGTTCTGGTTCTTCTCCGTACTTGCTCCGGCAACATCCATTGAGCTTGGCTGTTGTTTGCCATTTGTTTGTCAGTTGTTTTTTCTACTTTTATGGTGATTTTTCCCGCCTGACGCATGTGAATTGCAGGCTTGTAGCTGGTTTTTGCTGATTTTTGTATCGCGATTGGCCTCATCGCAGCTCTTTTTGCGTTCGTGTTTCGCATTTTTGCGGCGTGGCGTTGATTTTATCGCAGCCAGTTGACGCGTTATCTGGTGACTATCGCATGGTACCGCCATGTTGTGAATACCTGGTTAACACAATGTAAATTTCCTGTGATGGACTGCGATGTTGAGGGTTGCGTTAAGTAACTTTTGCGATGGTTATCACACGTTCTTGAGAATATACTCCCTGATCTTTTATCATCCTTTTTGTCCACCATTCCTGATAATAATTTGGTAATTCTGGCCGGTGATTTAAATTGTCAGTACAAACCTTTGAAAGATTTGGATGCGGATAACCCCAGTGAAGAGGACTTGCACTGGGCCATTCCAGAGCCCAATTCTCCGGCAACTCGGGCATGGACACCATTGGTACTTCAAATGAATACCCTCTCATTGAACCACTCCCTCAGGGCTTGTAACGGGCACTCTAAATCTGACTCCCGGGCAAATTTTACTTACAATAGATTGGGTTGTCCCTTTATTCTAGATTATATTCTGGTGGACACCAAATCATGGCACCGGGTAATTGATTTTAAGATTGAGCCCAGACATGACAGTGATCACAATGCCCTGATTCTTGAGATGGTTTTGCCTTATACCAGGGACGCTTTTAAGGGCCAATCTCCAACTGCCCCTGGGTTAACCCTAACTAGTTGCAGAAGGAGAGTAAGATGAGGTATACTTTGTCAATCCCAGGAAAAGCTAGCCTTCCTCTACCAAACTGTTATTCCATTTATGAAGGCTTCAAAACAATTGAGTGGGACTGTTGATTCCTTCAGCTCATTCCCTGAAATTGCAGGAAAACCATCGAGGTCTAGTAACTGTCCTGGCCAATATCTTTTTCCCTAACATAAGAACAAATGAAAAGGGGGTACATGGGCACCCCTGGTATGATGGCAATTGCCGCAAGGCTAGGCAAACTCTTTTTTTAGCTATTAAATCTAATGACAAGTGGCTAAGCGGTTAGCCTACAAAAACATTGTTAAGCTGGCAAAAAGAAATTGGGACGAAGACAAATGGGAGAGCCTGAGAAGTGCATTAAGCACCAGGGACATGAGGACTTTTTGAAACTTAATAAATACTGGTTGCATAGAGTGTAAATCTGCAATAGAACCAAATCTAGGGGCAGAAGTTTGGAAGGCCCACTTTCAGTCCTAATACGCTAGGGCAGAGGGTGATGTAGGGCAAGCTACAAATGAGTAACCCCGGGCGTAGCACTACGCTTCGCCCACGTAGTGTACGTAGCGCTGCCTGCTTCGCACTTTCCAGTAGGCGAAGCAGGGCAGCGCTACGCACACGCCGAGGGCGAAGCGTAGCTGCTTGCCACCCGCCACCCACCTCCCGCCTGCCCTCCTTTTAATAATATAAGCAATGAAAAATAAATTAAAGTAAGTCGACTTACCCGTAAGCGCGGCGTCTCCGGGGCTCCCTCTTTCTGTTTCTAATTTCTTCTGGCAAATGCGCATGCGCGGACACCCGCGCATGCGCATTTCTCGCGAGAAATGCGCATGCGCGGGCGTCCGCGCATGCGCATTTGCCAGAAGAAATAAGAAACAGAAAGAGGGAGCCCCGGAGACGCCGCGCTTACGGGTAAGTCGACTTACTTTAATTTATTTTTCATTGCTTATATTATTTAAAAGAAGGGCGGGAGGGAGGTGGGTGGCACGTAGTGGGGCTACGCGAAGCGCGTAGTGTGCGTAGATTTGGGCACACTACGTGCTGCTTCACGTAGCCCCACTACGCCCACTACGCCCACCCTTACAAATGAGTGTCCCTACCCACAGGTATCTTGCTCCGATGCTCCAGAAATCTCCCTAAAAGAGATAACGGATGCCTTAAGCCAGGTAATTCCTGCAAAGGCCCCAGGTCTAGATAAGATCCCCGGGGATCTCTTTCGTACTGAGCCTAGTATTTGGGCCCCGTACTTATGGACCCTATTTAATGCTATTCTCCAGGGAATGGTGATCCCTACGACTTGGTTGGGGGCGGAAATCATCCCGATCTATAAAAAGGGCTCACCCCTCCATCCTGCAAATTATCGCCCCATCAGTCTCATTGACGTCACTCAGAAAATATACGCACAAGTGCTGCTGGGCCAATTGCAGAACTGGATGGAGGAGCATACTATTCTTAGCCCATATCAGGCCGGTTTTAGAGCAAAAATGTCCACTATTGACCAAATCTTCAGGTTGCAATTTCTGCACTGGAAGACAGTGATCTTGGAGGCCTCTATATGATCTTTGTAGACTTAAAATCGGCATTCCATTTGGTCCTTAGGGAGAAATTATGGGCCATCTTACTAGACCTGGGTGCCCCCCGTATCTCTGCCACCATTTGAAACGACTACATGAACATAACTTCGCCCAAATTAGGTGTGGGAAAAATGGAGAGCTTACCGATCGCATACCTATAGATAGAGGTGTACGACAAGGGTGCTTATTGGCCCCGACCCTCTTTTGCTTATTCATCAATGGCTTAGTGGAGGCCTTGATAGCAGGGAGGGACATAGATGCTCCAAGGTTGGCGAATCGCAAGGTACCAGCCTTGATGTTCGCCGATGATACCCTCCTGCTGTCAAAGTCCCCTATGGGAATACAGAGGGCTTTAGATACTTTCCATTTATTCTGCAAGAGTAGGAGCCTGGAGATAAATACTCAGAAAACCAAATATATGGCTTTTAATGAAGGGTACTCTACACAACCTTATCCCCAGTTAGATGGGAAATTATTAGAGAAAGTGTCTGTTTTTGAATACTTGGGATTGTCACTCACCGAGAAAATGGAGTGGGGTGTACAAATAAAGAAGGCAAGCTTAAAGTTTGCCCAGACAACGGGGGGGTTAGCAAAGATGCAGAGGAAGTGCACACACATAACGATTGAGCCGGTGTTGGAAATTTACAAGGCACAAGCTAGCGGGCCTACTTTGTATGGGGCAGAAATTTGGGGCCATCGGCCATCTGACCTTCTTACTAAGATCGAGAATTCATCTGCTAGATAAGTCCTGGGACTCGCCAACAGCACACCGCTCACGCCGCTTCGAATGGATCTTGGGGCCGGCCGCATTGCAGTGGATGTTGCCCTTAGACCCCTGTTATACTGGCGACGCCTATGGCGCACCCCAGAATTATCTGTCTTCAGAGAGGAATTGAGGGAAGTGGTAAATTTACAGGGAGCAAGTAAATTTCATGGTTGGCCCATATTAAAAACTCTCTAATTGCTATGGGGATGGGTGATCTATGGGCTAGTGCCAAACATAGTTGCCCGTCAACACCTAGGAAGGCCCTGTCAAAGAATTACAAGGAACACAATCTTACCTTATTACAGGGGAGTTCCGCGACTGGTGCATTGACTGCAACCTTCTTAGAGTTAAAACTGCAATATAGGTTAGAAACCGTTATTGATGATATACAGACAGCCCTTGCTAAAAAGTTATATATGCAGTTTAGGCACGGTACACTGCCCCTACGTGTTTTTACAAATAATTGGGGGGGCACTTCAACCCAGGGCTGCCTGATATGTAATAATACACCGGAGACAGACCAACATGTATTATTGTTTTGCCCGGCATACAAGAAAGCGAGACACCGATGGTTACTGCAGTTATGGAGAAACCTCGGAACAACTCATTGCGCACAGGCTTTTAGGATATTAAAATACTATACTAGTATGCCCATTGCATACTCAGTTTCTTGCAATCTGTTTTCAATGTGATCCGCACGCCGAGCTATTTTAAAGTTAGGGCCCGCCCAATTAAATCCCCCTATTCCACCACTGTGATTGGTTGTTTTACAAATCTGACTTTATTATATCTTAAGTGTCACAAATGTGTACTTTTAAAATATTTATTATAATTTTAAACTTTCTTAGGAATTTTCTAACAATATTTTAATGCACATGGATTTTATTAATGGAAAATTTAAATCGCATGAATTGTGTTGTACTACTTTTTAATTGTGCTTTTATGGCCTTGTTAGGCCGAAATAAAGAATTTCTTGACGACTCACATGGAGGAGCTAAAATTATGCATGACATTAGCATTTTTGTGCAGTCATGCGGACACAGCACTAAACTGTTGGTCTAACCCCTGATGAGTGGTACTTAGCAGGCTGTGACAGTGTTTTTTTTTGTCATTTCAACACCGATCAATACTGTTTGGGTCAATTTTCACCTCCTTCAGACCAGTTTAACACCTGAGTAAAGCAGTCAGCAATTAAAAGAACATCAACAAAAAGGGTCTGTCTTTACTCAGAATCACTCAGGCACTTGTAGTCACTTTTTATTCGTTTTAGCAAGAAACATATTTGTTTTGGTGGAACCTGTCAATTATGCAGCAGATGGAGGATTATATGGCAAATGCGCCAAATCCATAATTATGAGGAAAACAAGGCAGCTGCAGACTCGACTTCATGTGAGCCCAGTAATTAGGACCTGGGCGTTGCTGGTGTCTGGATAAACAATCAGGAGGAAAGGGCGTATTTAACCATTGGGAAAAGCTCGCTTTCAAAACCTGCTGAGCAGGTTTTCAGCAGAAACCCCTAGGAGAGGAGCACTAGTGATGACTAGACTGCTGAGAGAACACAGACTGAAAGCAGAGGGAATATCAGAGCTCCTTTAATTTCATATTTTAGCTGTGAATGGGAGGCTGTATTTGAAATAATCTGCTGGCCAGGGAAGGGCTATTCACGCTGCACCACTGGCAAGCCATGCTGGATGGCTGCTGAGACAGAATTCACTGCTGAGTAGGACTCTGAGGTGTAGGAAGAGCTTGGGCCTTGCAGCGCCTGTGAACATCTGACAGAGGCTTGTACAGCGCCTCACCCAGGGCTCAGTGATGGGAATGTTTAGTGTTAAATGATGCATGCAGACATTTGCGAGGTGACATCTGTGTACATGAATTATGAAGCACTTCAAAGCGCCCACAGCATATTTATTTTCTATTCTGTTTTAATCATCTTGATATAAACACTGGCATAAACAAAGGCATCATGTAAGCTGTGAGAATGTGTAAGAGCTAACAACTGCATTAAATATTAAGCAAACTTACATTTTTAAAACACAGCATATTTGGTCAAATTATGCAAAGACAATTTCTATTTTGACACCATATTTTTTTTTTTACCTCTGACATATTTCCAAATTCAGTGTAAATTCAGTGTGAGATACGAGGGTGCTGCATCAGAAAAAAGGAACAACATTTTTATTTTATATTGTAAGGATTCTGTAAGAACTTAGATTTACCAATGCACTGTCACTTTTTCTTGATTTCACATGGAATTTGAGATTTACATAAGTTCCATTTGCTGGCACTACCTTTTGCAATTTTGCAATCATTTTAAAACACAACTTCAAATAAAATTATGATGCTCACCTTTGCTCAGAAGGTTTTCAATCATGTTATTGTTTACCACCAAAATGAATTTAAAATCCCCAGATCTAGCAGTACCTATATTAGGGTAATATGCAATCAACCATTTCTTTCCATGTTCTTTGGGTGTCCTTTTCTTGACGTCTGCTCAAAACTCTAACCTTATCTGGAGCCTGTCTGTAATGCTCTTTAAATGAAACGTTCAGTGATCAGATTATTGGAGTTTGTCCCTGCTCTGGAGCACATTAAACAATTCCAAATTTACCAGGAGTTGTGTGGTAATGTAGAAAATAGGCCTCAGCTAGGCCTACCAGTGCAAGGGGTTCGCCCTTCTCTGCACAGAGTCCTCAGACTATTAGAAAGAAGTTGGCACAGAAACTGGAATAGAAAATACAGAGTTTAATAAACCTCATGAGGTGGAACCACATTCACCCACCCTGTGGTGCTGAATGAAGGTAGCACGCTGAACAGAAGGGCCATGGTCCTTTTATACCCACGCAGGGGCTAAAAGAAGACGGTACAAGTATACTTGAGAGGAGTTATGCACATATATGGTCATATAGAAACTGCACAGTCGACAAGTGGGAGAAGTTAACAGTTTGCTAACACTGGTAAACATATCCTGACAGTTACAGACTACTAGCAGCTGCAAACTCAACTGGGCATGTGAAAAGGTAGAAGATACTAAATATAGTTTGTTTCTAGGCAGATTACAAGAGCAGTCAACACTAAGGGAGGACAAAGCACATGGTGAGCACATGGCAAACAAAATGGCTGCCAGAAATACAAAATGTATTCCACAAAATGTACAAGATAGCCTCTAAATACCAGATGGATTCTGCTAACGCTAATTTAATCGCATCCAATTTACAACAGATGACCCTTTTAGCGTTAGCTGAAGACATCTCCCATAATCCAGTAGGAAAATGAAAAATATGCAATTTTTTTTTTTTTTTTTTTTCATAAATATCCTAATTCATTGCTAGGTAGGCATTTCTCATTCTAAATATTGTTGAGCGGGTATGTATAAGGTATAAACAGAAGTACAAAGGGAACAGAGAATTGGGTCATACAGATAGCAGGAGAGAGTAATTATTATTATCAGAAACAGAATTATTAGCTTTCTAGTCCTAAGCAAATCCTAGAACCATCCAGTAAAAACATTTTCAAGGCTCCTATGCATTTCAGTTACAATCAATTTCAACTTCAAAAACATTTTCGCTAGACTTTTCCAGTGTTTCCTTTATGAGGGCTAGAGTATCTATCATTATACCCAATACAAACATTAAAGCAGTCAGACATATTATTTACAAAAATGATCCTGGATCCAGAAGACCAGGAGGACTACACAGGACCATGAGAATTAGGACGAAGAGTTGCAAAAGGTTGCTCCTCCTCAAAAATGGGACGATCAATGGGGTACATTCCCAACAAATAAAAAAGGAAAAGAAGTCCTTGGGAAATTAAAGCCGCTGTACAACCAACCAGAGGGGAGTCTTCTCCCTGTGTCCGTTTGAGCCTCACAGGCAGGCTCTTGTTGTTCCCACGGTGGAGCTGCACAACTCGCAACTCAGGAATCATGGCCTAGTTTCAAGGGAAAAGTTTCTTCTTTCAGGATAGGGCAATCACCCACCAGGGCAAATGCGCTCAGCGATCCTGTCCAGTGTCTCAGTCAGTGCACCAGTTTTCTTCATTTCAATCTAACAGGCACCAGAGACACAGCACCTGTACCCTGAACTCAAGTCCTTCCCTAACTCCTGTATTGCTCTGCTGGCACACTGCTCTTTCGTTGGGGCCATAGATTGTATTTGGCTTGGCCAGGTATCTCTTGACCAACAAAGGTGAAAACGTTACAGCCACTTTAGGACCAGGATTCAGAGGCCTGATGCTAGGATCTCTGAAGCAACCCTTGTTTCAAAGGGGGTTACCTCAAGCAAAAACCTTCTCGCCTTCCTGGTCGGTCTGTGACTCTCGGCTGGGCATCAAAAGCTTGATCCACGATTTCTCCTTTCTGATTCGTGACCCCGTCTTTCGCCCAAGATAGTAGCAGGGGTACACTCATCCCAGTGCTTCCGGCCTTCTACCTTCACTGATTTCCTGGTTGCCAGCAATGCCTGTGCTGGTTACCTTCACTGTGACTTCAAGCTGGACTGGTGCTGACTCCTCAAGCTGGATCTGATGTCCGCGCCCCTCTGGCAATGGTTGTAAAGCAGCAAATATCTATTGGTGGACAGAACAAAAGGTCTTTAGACAAGGCACAGAAATAATCTATCAACAGAGAGGATAGTCTCAGAATACTTCCTAGTCTAGGGAGGCCCCATATATTAACAAGGCACCCTGGAACCACTTTCATACATGTGAGAGTAAATAAAACAACAGCCTGGACCTATTGGCAAGTATAAAAGGAACTCTTTAGTGAACTGACAAGAGTAATACGTCACCCAATCCCAAGCAGTCAAGGAAGTCTGTGTTCATCATAAAAGCACCTACATTGTATACTCAGGACCATGCTCTCATGTTATAGGAGCAACAGGAAAATCTAACACTGCTAATTTAACAAAGATTCCTATCACATAAAGACCTAAAAACTTCAACATAATGGGTACACGTTCTCCAGTGGAACATCTTGTGACTAACAGACTCCTATAAAACAATATTTTCCTCAAAAATGTTTGCTAAGGATCGCATAGACATCTTCCCTGCATTCTACTTTTTCACAATCCAAACTATGCAACATCAGTTCTAGTAAGGACTGTCAGTTTATTTACACAGACTAGCTAATAAAAACTAGCAATGCCCTTGCAAAACTGTATGTAGCATGAGAATAACAAACAATAGTGGTGTTGTCACCTGAGAATTTTCAAACAAAAATTACCCACAGCTAGTTCCCCTTAAAGATCAAATAAGGAAGCAGCAATCTAGACTACTCATCCTCTCATAATTCCATCAGAGAGGATGGGTAGTAACATAGCAAAATATATTTATTCATTTTATTAATGCTAATAATGTTTAAAACAGTATTACTGAATAGCCAATTAAATGTCTCATGGCTATTTCACAGACAGTTTATACAGGCTCAAAAGAAATTAAGAAAAAAGAGAGAGAACACATAAATTTGCCTACCCTTAATTTGTAGAGGAGCTAGCCTCCTCCCCATTTTTGACAGTAGGAAACCTATAATAGGTTTTATTCTGTCAACACTATCAACCCCAATGTATAGCAACTGGGCATAAACAAACTCTGAGGAGCGAAATAGCACATTAAGCTTAGCTAAAGAACATATTCCCTTAGCAAATGTAGTAGTGTGACATGAGGCCGTGTGAATTCAAACTAAATCCCATTGCTTCCTGAATTCAGCCCTAAAAGCATTTGTACTATATATATGGCAGAGCCATTGTCTTTTAAAAAGAGGTCACATATACCATTATACTATGTTCATTGAGTGCACAAAAACTTGCTTTTGCCAAAACAAAAGGGAAGCAAAACCTCTTCCTTTCCCTGCCCTGCCATTTCCTCTTTCAAATGCCGAAATGTGAAAGCTCATGTGAAGCCGAGCCCTGCCAGGCTTCTAAATGTAGGAGTTCGGCCTTTAACCTATGCAGCTGTTCCATCTTGAATGCAAGGTTGTCATGGGTGCTCCCAAGTCAAAGTGACCCTAGAGACCGTAGGCGAAACAGCAAAACCCACTCCAATCGTGTCTACCAGCAATTCAGAGGTAAGCTTAATAACTTCTGCCAGTTTTTGTACATAGTTATATTTGGCTGAGTGCTTGAGCAGTATAGATGTCAGCTATTAAGTCTATGCTTACATATGTGCATTTACTGGAGCCTAAGGCAGTTTAAAAGCTGCTCTGACTGCAGAAATCTCATTTAAATAATGAATTTTACTCAATTTCGACTTTGATGTGTAGGGCACTTAAAAATGAATATCCTACAATGTTTTTGCATAATAGTCATCCCCAGAATGTCCTCTACATATCCCAGAGATGTGGCATCAGAAATGTATAATGTATACCCTTATAAAAATAAGTTTTGTACGCCTGGATAAAGTGACTTTTTCACATGTAATTGACCCCCTATTGCTGTATAGCACGGCTTAAATTCAATTTGGATGCTAGGAGGTCACAGCAGCATCATGATTTAGGCATTATGAATAGTAAAAAAACGAATTTAATGCACTTATGTTAAATAACAGTTTTTAATATAATCATCTTAAGTCTGCGCCACTTTTACTATGTAACATCAAAAACCACTCTTATCCTTATTTAAAAGGCATTAACAAAAGAAATCCCTACTGTCAATCTGTCCTCTGTTTATCGAAAATAATGAAACTACATTTCTAACCTTTAAAACAGCAGTCTGAAATGCAGGATGTTTACTCCGTGTTTTTTAAAGGGTAGTAATTTCAGCTGTTTTCTGTGGCCGGAGTCAGAAATAGAAAAATTCGTGCTGACATAGCTGCTTGACACGTAAAGGCGTCGAATTCACACGCCTTTCAAGTCAACCTTTCAAGCCAACACAACTCTGTCGTTCTGTATAATGTGAATGCCTTTGAATACCCTATACAAAAGGATAAATGCTGTGACATTTTGTATCTGAATTTAATCTATTGTAAAATACACAATTTAGTTTTTCTTTCTTTTTTTAGGCCTTTTATCCCCATATAAAGAATATGAAAAAGGAAACCTGATTTCCTTTAAGGGATCAAAGGCATACTTATACACTTCCAAAGAAACAGAACAGGATTTAGCTAGTGCGATATTTTAGAAAAACTCAGGTCACCTTTTTGCAGGGGCTACAAATCATAATGGTTCCATAATATCCAATCAGTATACCAAGCACAGAAAGCATAGACAAATTACAATAGCATATATAAATGAGCAGTGATGCGCAATTACTGAACCTACAGCTCAGAGTCGAATATTCTGGCCGGCTTAATTTGTCAGGCTTAAAATCAATAACTGATTTTCTTGCCTTACTCACCCCCATCTGACAGTAGGTCATCTTTATGATGACCAGCTGTCAGCTGAACTGACTGTGTTGCTTCTGACACACAGGTCATCTTAATTTTAACTTTCTAAAAGTAAAATTACTTATCTGATATTCCATGTTAGCTATGGGCCACAATTTCCACTAAGAAAATTATTTCTAAATTGGAAAATCGTTTTATATAGGCATATAGCCCTTACAATTTCAAGCAAGAGCCTCATTTTACTTTTTGACTAGGATTAATGCAAAAGTTAAAAAAAAAATAAAAACAGTTTTCTATGGAAATTCTAACTGGTCTTGCACAAAATAGGGACAAGGAAGGCTCCTTGAGTTTCGGTTCCTCAGCTGCCCTGTCTTACCAGAGAAGCTAAAAATAGCCCCTCAGCGCAGAACCGGGCCACAGCGAGTACTCCTGGCCCCCACCTCTCTCCAAGGCTCTCCTGCTGCAAGCATTACACATTTTCATGTCAGAGAAGCTTTCTAAGCAGTGATTTCACTTCCTGGTTTACTCGCTCCTATTTCTAGCCCCCACCTTACAGGCTGCAAGGTCAAAATCTGCCTCGCACAGCCCTGAAGCTGTCAAAGACAAAAAGCCTTCCTAATTTTATCTAAACTGCAATAATTTGCCCTATGGAAACATTTATTTTATTATACAATTTCTTTTCAGGGGTCATAAGTTTATTTTCAATTCTCAGATTAGCAGGTTCAGCTTAAATTAGAACCTACAACCCTCTGGACCCAGCACATTGGCTCACTGAACCACCAAGAACACAAAGCTGCATAGGAACAATTTGCAAATTCGAAATACCCACAATTTTCTCAAGCTAAACTTTTAACCGGTCCCTAATTGCTCTTCATTAATACTTTTGTACATTAAGGGTGTCATCAAATCACAGGGGTTGCTCTTTCTCCAGCTACACCCCTCTCAATTTCCTTTTGCGACTTATTGATGGTGATGAGACCAAATTAAATTTACTCCTTAACAATTTCACTTCTCAGAATTCTTTCACATATTCACAGTCATTCAATCACACGCTTTTTCCAGTGCTAGCAACATCCAAAACACAATTTACCTCACCACAACATTTAAACACACATTTAACCCACAGATCAACACTTAAGACAGAAACAAAAGACAGCCCACAGACTGTACTTAAACCAAACCATTTGTAAATACTAGTTGCAAGTCATAGTCACTAGATTTGGCTGGCAGAACACCAGAAAAAACGCTCTGCATCTCATCACTTATGAATGTTACTAAGTGCACAGACCAGGATCCTTTTATGTACATATTTAGTTCCTCGGGGTACTAGTCACCAAAGAAGAAATACTTTTATATACCTAAACCTAGTTAAGTATCCCCTCTAGGGGAGCCGGCTAATTATATACAAAAGAAATGGTACATCCAAGAAAGCAACACATTCATTCATTCACGTACTTTTTCTCCCACATTTGTACACAATCAAACATCTCTTGCCTAGTCTTTTGCTTAAACATACATTGTTCCACGTACTCAATTTTCCGAAAATCAAATGACCCATACATAGGCCAACGCAACTCAGGATCCTTACAAGTGTATTTATTCCATAATGTGCTGTACATTTTAGAAGAAAGACCATACTTAATATACATATCCCTATTAGGCGTCCCCTCGGGGGGGGGGCGGGCGGTTGTGCTTCATCAAGTCTCAAATTGGTACCATTACAAAAGCAACACAGAAGTGTGCTAAAGACAGGCATGCCAAAAATAGTGCAGAATATGCAATATTATAATCAAAGTAGCACTTAAGGTACCTTTAGTACGATGTGCCGTTCAAATCAATTCAGTTAGAGAAAATTCTCCTCATTACCTGCCTATGTGAATTGCAAGTCACATATGTCAAAACAAACCAAGTTGGCCAACACAAAATATACCATACTCAAAGCCACAGTAAGCGTTACTAAACTACCTTACCAATCCCAGGCATCAAAACCAACAGCAAGCACCGCAGAAGGACACTTACCAATCACTTGGTGTCCAGATTCATCCTGCCAAGTTCTAAAATCGACCAAATGGTCACTGCACGGCGAATCAACAGAAGAGATCTCAGTCGAGGACCGGCGCCACCTGGATGGTCAGATCAGAAAGAAAGGAAAAGCCGCCGTGGATGCCAAGACTCGGGTCTTATCGGGCAGTGATCACGTCCAGAGCGAGATTCCAATCCTTCGTCGCGACCAATCCTTCGGGCATCCGAGTTCTCGATGAGCCCCACGAGTTGGGCGCCAATTGTAGAAAATAGGCCTCAGCTAGGCCTACCAGTGCAAGGGGTTCGCCCTTCTCTGCACAGAGTCCTCAGACTATTAGAAAGAAGTTGGCACAGAAACTGGAATAGAAAATACAGAGTTTAATAAACCTCATGTGGTGGAACCACATTCACCCAGCACCTTGTGGTGCTGAATGAAGGTAGCACGCTGAACAGAAGGGCCATGGTCCTTTTATACCCACGCAGGGGCTAAAAGAAGACGGTACAAGTATACTTGAGAGGAGTTATGCCCATATATGGTCATATAGAAACTGCACAGTCGACAAGTGGGAGGAGTTAACAGTTTGCTAACACTGGTAAACATATCCTGACAGTTACAGACTACTAGCAGCTGCAAACTCAACTGGGCATGTGCAAAGGTAGAAGATACTAAATATACTTTGTTTCTAGGCAGATTACAAGAGCAGTCAACACTAAGGGAGGACAAAGCACATGATGAGCACATGGCAAACAAAATGGCTGCCAGAAATACAAAATGGATTCCACAAAATGTACAAGATAGCCTCTAAATACCAGATGGATTCTGCTAACGCTAATTTAATCGCATCCAATTTACAACCGTAACACCAGGGGATCTCCTGGTAATATTTTGCACTCCTTGTAAATAGATGACCGGCGAAACAACTTTCCCACCAGATACACTTTCAGCAACCCACCAGACACCTTCGCTCTGCCTCACTCTCATTCTCACACATTCCCTGCATCCACAAAACCAAAACTGGAGGTCGCCCATTCTCCTACACCGCCAAGACATGGAACGACCTCTCTCAACACTTCAGAGCCTCCTCCTCACTTCTTGCGTGCAGCACAAAGCTGAAGACCCGTCTCTTCGAATAAGCATCTTAAGGACCACAAACCTACACATCAGCCCAAGCATCTGGATACCCTCGCAGGTGTTTAGTGTGCTATACAAATCAATAAAACATAAAATAACATAACTTCCCAGTGGATATTCTTCAACATGTAGGGATGTCTTCTAAATTATGGCTGTGCACTATGTTAATGCCAGCCTAGCCATTCCTGCAGTATTCCCAGATAACTTCCACATCAGGCCCAAAGAAGATTGCGAAACGGAAGCTTTTATGGAATAAAAATATAAGACACATTATTCTACCCTCTGCTTCTATGGAGGTATTTATGAGGTGTAGTTGCTACTGGTGATTATAGTTAGGTGTATGGGTTTCTGTGAGTGCAATTTCCACTTCTTTCTGTATAGTTTCTCTTAGTACACTCATGGTCTCCATGCAGCTTCCCTGGCAAATATTTACCACCACTGATATCCTGGGGCAACAAAGGTCTCCACTGCCATCACTATGTAAATGTAGTTTCCTTTAATGCTACCAAACTTAAAGGCCTGCCCTTGTGTTTCTCTGTAGTAGATGCAACTAACCTTACACAAGCTCGAGGAGCATCTTATCCTTCATATCCAAGCATGTTGACCGTGAAAAGAGAAGCATTAATGTGGTAGACACATTGAAGGTAAATATGGCACTATGAGGCAGCGGGGGAAACATGAGAGCTGATGGAGAAACATTGGTTGTTGCAGAAAAGACATTGGGCCTTATAAAGGGGTGACAGAGAATCACCAGAGAGCACATGGAGGCTAAGCTGGAGACCTGGGGTGCTGAGGAGACCCATGGTGAGGAAGAGGAGGTGAGATGGGGAGTGGACAGGGAGACATTTGGGCTGCAGAGAAGCAGTACTGGGGGTGTATGAGTGGAATTTTGTATCTATGCAGGAGATTCAAGGAAACAGGGTTTCACAGTGCCTGAGGGAAGCATGATGAGCTGATAGCGAGACGAAGAGGACAACGGTAAGGTCTGAAGAGATATGAGAGGGAGGCTTGTGTGCCATGAAGGAGGTACAGTCCTCACTGGGGAGATGTGGTGACGCTTAGGGTGACTCATGGCTGCTGATGCTGGGACACAGGGAGTAAGCAAGACACCTGCTAAAGTTGCAATAAAGGACATGGCATGAGATGACAGATGTGGAGGCATGGAGAAGTGATGGGGGAACATGGGAAATGAGGGAGAGACTTGGGAAAAGAGAGACAGAGGCATAGAAACTAAAGAGGAGTCAAAGGGAGGAATGGAGGACTTATGAGGTGTCATGGACTTTAGCGGAAACATGGAGATTGATGGGCAGAATGGTGAGCCCTAGATATGGGGAGAAAGAAAAAAACATAGTGTCAGGGGGCTTTAAAACAAAGAACATGCCATCTATCTGCGAATGCACCTTTCCACCCTGTCTTGCCGAAACCCTCCTTCTAATAGTCTTAAAACTGAAACAATATGGTAAAACCAGCAGACAGACTTTACCAGTATGTACAGGCACATGCTATCATACTATTCATCGTATAACTTCATATCTGAAAAAACCCAAAGACATTAGTGCGAGGGTGTGCTTTCCATAAGGTGGGGGTAGGAGGATCCGGAAAAGGGAATGGACTTCTGCCAGGTCTGGAACTCTCTTCCTCTTACAGTTCAGCAGGCCTCATCTGAAACTCTTTTCAGGAAAAAATTAAAAACCTGGCTTTTTTGGTCTGGTTGACAACTGGTTCCTCATGTTGGGTGGTCTTTTTCTTGGGAGTCAGGATCCTGACACAGTTCATAGGAAGTAGCTGTGCACTCTACAGATCTCACAATTTTTATAATATTATTATTATAAATGCTAAATAGATGGAGATGATGACTGGTGGGGGAGGAGAGGCAGGCATTAAATAAATGGTGCAATGGTCGCATTAATGAGCTTGTAGTACAATGACAACTGGACCTCCACAGTATATGATAGTTAACTTGAATATATTTTCCTTCTTTTAATTGTTTGTAAAATAGCAGCACGATTCTGAAATTATATAACTACATATTTACCATGTAGGTGGCACATTCACCAAGTTGTTTCCTATCACAATAATCTTGACAGGCATACTTATCGTGCCACTGTCTATGGGCACTTAAAACCCCCAGTATTTGTGGGAACAATGTCTGTAGGATTGGAGATAATGTATTGTATCCAGTTGAGAGAGATTAGTCATTTTATATATTCTTTACAGACTGGATTTGTAGTTTGTTTATTCTGTTCTTTGATACTCTATCCTGGTATGTCATTGGGGACTTAATATACTGAACTGTTTCTGTAGAACAGATTAGATTTCTCCCATATTAGACCCAATGGACCTTAAAAACTACCACCCAATCTGCAACATCCCGTTGGTCTGGAGAATTGTTAAAGCGGCGACCATCAAGCTGCAGACATTCCTAGAGGAACAAGCATTTTCAATGCAATAGGTCTCTCAATTGCAAGATTTTAAGCTATTGGCATTGTAAATGATAATGCCTTTTATTTATGTGTTTTTCAAAGCAACACATATATAAAAGGCATTGTCATTGCTAATGCTAATAGCTCAAACTCTCGCAAATGCGAGACCACTTTAATTGTGGCCGTGCCCCTTTCTTTAGACGCTGTACGGTCACTAAAGTGAAAGCGATTGTGCTGTAAATTAAATAAATAAATAACTAAGCGCTGCCACAAATGTAAAAGCGGCCTGCGCTGTAAATTAAATAAATAAATAAGCATGGCTGCTAAAGTGAAAGCGGGCCACGCCGTAAACTAAATAATTAAATAAGACCGGCTGCTACAGTTAAAGCGGACCGCGCTGGAAATGAAAAATACATGACTAATAACAATATAAAAGGTGGCAGCGTACTGCGACGTCGTGGGTGGAATAGGGAAGATCATTAAAGAAAATAGTGCTCACCGACTAGATAAAGCAGACCGTGCAACAACACCAGAAAAAAGCCCAGTTGTTATGGGAGGTTACAAATGCAGACTAGGCAGTACCAAGGAGGGGCTACTAAGCCTATTCACGAATGGAAAGCAACAATATTGAAAGGACAGTAACAGGAGCCAACTGAAAAGATGGGCGGGAAATGGGTGGAACTTCTATGCCATACCTGAATACAGCATGCTTCACAACAAGCAGCGCATGCGCTGCCCAGGCTCGACCTAAAAAAGGTGCAGTGGGAGTTTGGCAATCTGGGTTTTGACTCAGAAAGGGGACAGAAACAGTCTTTCTTGGCTTTTAATCAACCACCCTATGTGTTGTGGGCCGTGGTGACCCAAGCTTGCTGATGTTACTAAATCTTTATAAATCTATCGTCAACCTCAACCGCACAACCCTGATTGAAGGATAGGAGGATGTGCTCAGAGTGTTTGGTATCACATGGAGATAGTTTAAATCCTTCCTTTGTGGTAGGAAGGTGAGGGTTTGTATCAGTAAATATCGACTGCCACTGGGACCACTTCTTCCTCCTATACTGTTCAATACTTGTGTGCAGCCATAGGGTCTTCAGATCAGCTTTCTAAGTTATGCTGACAGCACTCAGGGGATTTTTCGTTTAATAAATAATCTTATTAAAAATCCAAAATGGATCAAAGAAGCGTTCTCAAAATTTTGATAAGACTGGATGAGGCTAAAACCAAATTTTGGGTTATTGAGACCAATCACTGGCTAAGGAAGTGTAGAGGGAAGTGCACTTCATTTAAATTGGGATTATCTGAACTAAAAATGAAAGAGAAAGTTAAAGTTCTGGGGGGGTCATTCTAGATGACCAGTTTTCATTGGATGGTCATAGCAATGTGATCATTGCGCCCTCTGATTCATTTCTAAAACTCATTAAGTGTACCAAATGTTTACTGTGGAACATAAAAGGCCAACGCATTTGTTGGGGTAAAATGAACTATGGTACACTGGCTGCCTGTCACTTCCAGGAAATAATTTTAGATCATCATACTTACCCACAACAGTGCATACTGTCACATCTTTCCCAACCCGTGAACATGCAAAATGAATGTGCCACACATAGAGCTGGTAACCACCATCTTTATTCATCTTTATTCATCAGCGTAAAACATTCAACTGAACTTCTCATTATCCCCTAACCGTTAATAACCAGACCTTAACACCTCCCAAATGGTTACATAATCATTTCATTGAGTCCACCCAGAAGTGCAGGGTCTCGGAGCTAATAGTCTCAAGACATTACGTCACCCCCTTGTTAAAGAAAAAGATGTAAACAACAGCAGCATTATATTTCTTTGATAAGTCGTCTAGGTGCTCGTATTGTTCGGTCATATCATGTGGTACGAGGTAGTTTAGGTGAACCCTGAGTGGACACTGAGGGTACAGGAGCTGAAGTTTGATCTAGACTGATTACTGGGGCTGATGAAGGTCAAGATAGATGTCTGAAAAGTGATGAGTCCTTTTTGATGGATTTGCACAGACGTTGCCCCATTATCATGCGTCCCTTGTGGGTCAAAACTCTCAGAGGCTCAGCATCAAATAGAGGGTCTTTGTTCCGCTTTAATTTTTGTTTGACAAGAACCCAGTCACCTTCATCAAAGACAATCTCCTGAGTTCGCCAACGTTGATCAGCATATGTCTTCATTTGACGTTTTCAGCAGTGTCTGTGGCACGAATCTCGTCGGCATTCCCAGTTCGTTCAGAGGTTCAATGTCTTAGTTTGGCTCTTACAGCTCTCCCAAACAGCAAGGAGGCAGGACTCTTGCCAGTGGTAGACTGAGGAGTCGAACAATAGGCATGGAGGGCTTAACATAAGGCCTGACTCAGCTCTATTCCCTTCATCGATGCATGTTGGATCACACTCTTTAGGGTGCCCATAAATCGTTCTATGACACCATTAGCTTGGGGCCACAAGGGTGTACTATTTGCATGCTTGACATTGAGTCTAGTTAGAAACGCCTTAAATTTTTTGTCATTTAACGGTAAACCATTGTCAGATTTAAGGATGTCTAGGATGCTCATGTTGCAAAGATGCCGTCCAGCCACTCAATGACCTTGTGATGTGTCGTTGATGACATTTCCTCCACCAGAGGAAAGTGAGAATACTCGTCAATGACTACCATGAGATGATGTCCATTCGCTATGGGCCCAAAGAAGTCAACGCCCACTCTTTCTCACGCATGTTCAGGAAGATTAGACATGATTAGTGGTTGCTATGCCGCTTTAGGGGAACGGCAATTACGTAAGTTCCCTCTCGACTCTCTTGTCTAAGTGCGGGAACCATACTCGATCCCTCAGGGCATTTTTGGTGGTGACAATGCCACGATGTCCTTCTTGAGTGAGGTCAATGAATTGTTGTCTGAGACTCTTGGGTATGACGATCCTTGAGCCTCATAAAACAATGCATTTTTTAGTGACAGACAGTTCATTCTGCTCATTTCGGAATGTTTGAAATTCAACATCGTCACTCAGAGGTCGATCACTTTGTTTCCATGACTGTGCTGAAATGATATCCTTGAGGACAAGCTTGTCTTTATCGGCATTTTGAAGTGGCAATGATCTGCTCAATGGATAATGCAGCTGGCGTGCTGGACCTTACAATGAAGTAAACAGCTGTTTTAGATGTTGAGCCATGCCAAACTAGTGGTACTCGTGAGAAATAATCTGCTGGGTTTTGGTTCTTGCCTGGTTTACGCACAATTGTGTGGTCGTACTTCTATAAGTGCAACTTCCACCTCTCAATGTGAGGGGCATCTTAGTTTTTGGGTTTATGAATATGGTGAGCAGTGCTTGGAGGTCTGTCACAATTGTGAAGTGCTTTCCAAAAAGAAACCCTTGAAAGTGTTTGCAGGCCCAAACCACAGCCAGACTTTCCTTCTCTGGCTTGAGAATCGGCACCTTTTGTGTCAGACAGACATCGGCTGGCATATGCTACAATGTATCTATGAGCATTTGGATGTCCATTATGCTGAGCAAGGACTGGTTCCAGTCCCATTGGGCTTGCAACAATAGTAATCTCAGTATGTAAATTAGATCAAAGTAAGCCATCTCAGTTGCATTTCCAATTGCGTGCTTTATCCTCTTGAAGCTTTGGTCACATTCCTAGGACCATCGGAACAGGGTATTTCGTTTAATCAGGTCTCTCGATGGGGCACTTACAATAGGAAAGTCACAAATGTACCCTGAACAATAGCTGGCCATGCCCAACAAGGATCGCAGCATGGTGACATCTTGTGGGGGTTTGGTGGCTGACAGTGCTTGTACTTTATCAGAGTCAATCCCTCATCAGCAGTTGCGTACCTAGACCTTCTGCCACCTGGGGCGGCCCTTAAGTTTCCCGCCCAGTGCACGTAAGAGCGAGGGGGTGGCGGGTGGATCGTCTGACTTGTCCCTCGGGTGGTGGCAGCCGAATTATTCCGAGGGTTCAGGTGGACGACGGACAACTTGTTCTCAGGAGCGGGGGATGGTCGTAGTCGACAGACGCGGCTTGCTCACCTCCCCCGCCCCCAAAAAGAGTGCCGCATAGCTATTCCACTGCCTATCAGAGAATGTGCTCAAAGAACTTGAATTTGGTTTTGCGAAATTCACACTTTACTGCATTTAGAGTGAGACCTGCATTTGTAAGTAACTGGCACACCTGTTTAAGAGATTTATCATGCTCCTTCTGTGTTGTCCCAAATACCATTATGTCATCACTGTAATTGAAAGCATGCGTAACAGGTTGAATTATTCTACGTATGACATCTTGAAATATTTCTGCCCCAAATGGTGCTCCAAAACGCAACCTTTTGTACCAGAATAACCCAACATGAGTCGAAAAAGTGATAATGTGCCTACAGTTTTCTTCCCATTCGAGTTGATGGAATCCCTTGTTCAAGACCGGAGAAGTCTTTGGCTCTGTTCAGCTGCATGATCTTGTCTGCAATTTGTGGACCAGGATTTCTTTCTCTCTCGATTGCTTTGTTGGCCTGGCGCATATTCACACAAATGCGCACAGCACCTCCACTGTCGATTTTTGGCACTACCACTATGAGCGACACCCATTGTTTAGGACTAGTAGAGCACTCAATAATGTCAGGCTTCAACAATATTTCTAGTTCTTTTTTTTAAACAGTTTTTATTAATACAAAGGTTGCAAGTACACTGAAACAGATACATTGCACATAATACGGTTTCAGTCTTGGTGTAAATCAAAACATTCATGAGCGACTTTATTTCACAGCACATTTGTCCACTGGTTGTTCCCAAGATGAAGACAAGAACTGGGTGTCTTCCACCCACCCTCTCCCACCCCATGTGCTCCGGCCCAGGGGAGTAGCCCCTAATACCACTCCCCCTCATGCCACTGACTCAATTTGGTGTGCCACTGTTCTCACTGAAATCACTCCCTATTTCTAGTCCATAATGTCTCAGCCATGGGGTCCAAATCTTGGTGGCAATCTCAGGCTTTATATGTCACCCTTTCTGCGACCATATATAAGTGCATATTCTAGTTCTTTTTAACAGCTTCTTGCAGGTGAAATGCTATTGTGTGGTGTCACTGTGCAACAGGCCGGATCTCTTCGTTGATGTGAAGTTGTACTTTCATTATTTTGAGCTTTCCTGGGCCACAAAATAACGACGGGAACTGACCCACAATTTCACATTGAGTATGAAGGTTGTAATTGATAGATATTAGTCCAACGTCAGCAGCAATTGCAAAACTGAGTAGACATGCACTGGACAAAGTACCTTAAAGAATGTGAATTGGGGCTTGCACAGATGTCTTTTTATGTCGCAAGGTCACTGTGAATGATCCTTGATCCTGCAATGATTCGGAAGCAGCCCATGTGTACACCTCTGTGTTTGCCGCATTGAGTTGCTGTACAAATGATAAGCTGTTAAACTGTTCGACTGGCATGATGTTGATCGATGCACCGCTGTCAATTACAAAGGTTATGTGAGTGACCTTTGGTTGCATTGTCCATATGAATTATTTCATTTAGTCGACTCTCTTGTTATTGTCGCTCGTTCGTCTTCTTTGCAAGCAGCAAAACCCATGTGTGCATGTCACTTTTTTGTGGATATGATCATCGCACATTCACCATCTTCACTGATTGTGACATTGAAGAACCTTTGTTTGATGCAGTGGCGTAACAAACGTTCAGGGGGCCCTCCTGCAAGGAACAAGGAGGGCCTCCCGCTCTGGATTTATTCAGGGCTCTCAGGCCTGAATACTGTGCTGAGGAGGCCCTTGGCAACTCAGGGGCCCCCCACACCACGGCGGCTGTGGGGGCCTGTGTTACGCACCTGGTTTGATGAACTTGTTGACGATCGACTTGGTTTAGTTTCCACCTGTCGTAATTGAGGTTGCTCTTTCTTTTTGTAGGTGTGACGAGAATGCTTCTGGAACTTTCTAGCATCCATTTTCACATTTGGCCGTGACACATGTGGTTTCTCTGTTGCCTTGCAAACCATTATGTACTAGTTTTCCTTTCCTTTTGCACGTCTGTCTGATGGCTGAACATTTGCTTTCATGTGGAAATGAAAATCTACATCAGAAACACAGTTTTCTTTTCTATGAGGACGTCAACTTGTGTGCATCTACTTTGTGCCTGTCTTTGCCCTTCATGATTAGCGCCGATTCACTCTATGCTGTTCCAGCTTCCATGTTGGTAGTTTGCCGATCTTCTCTTTCCTCGTCTCTTGCAGCCATAGTACGTTTTCTAAACTGAGCGTCTCTCTCAAAATGTGTCTTCTGAATGAGTCTGAAAGATAATCATCAATGACTCTGAGTTGCATGTTTCCTTTATCTTTAAACCTGCTAAATTGACAATGTTTGATAAGCATGTCAAATCTCTCAACAAACTCCTCAATCGTTTCACCAACTTGTTATTTCACATGATTGAAAATATACCTTTCATGGTCAACATTTGGCATTCGATTGAACTTGACTCCTAATGCTTCTTTGATTTGATAGTACGAGATTGTTTCAGTTTTTGACTTTTTCTTTGTCACTTATGTTAGTCCATCACCAGCAAGATTCTTTAAATAGTTAATGATTTTCTCATCACTTCTTCCACGGCATCCATGAAGTTATCAAAGAACTCAATCCATGTGGTCCATCTGATGCCAATATTATATTTTTGGGCAGTATCGAATGGGGGTGGAGGTTTAAAAAATGTGGCAGCACCGTACTCCATGCTTTTATCAGCAGCTAATGGGAGTTTTTGCTATTTTGAAGACCTTTTGAGCTGTGCTGAAGGCCACCAGCTGCCAAATGCCCTGGTTATTTGTAACTTCTCTGGGGACCAACAACCTTGCAAGCGCAACCCCAGTGTTTGCTCTTGAGACATCTTGCCCACTTTGGAGGTCGTTAGGCCGGTAAGTAAATTTAACGGCTTGTACCTGGTTGTTGATGCCTTTTAAGTTGTACCTGGTTGTCACTGCCTTTAGCGTCATACCTGGTTGTCGCTGCCCCTAGGGTTCATACCTGGTTGTCGCTGCCTCTAGCCTTTGCTTTATGTGAATGATGGCTCGCTGTTATGGCGCACCGTATTTCTTCTTCAGCCTGGTCAGCAAGTCTTGATTGGCTTTTCCAGTGGTGCTTCTCTGCTAGGCATTCAACTTCTGTGTGAGGCCTTGTACGGACTGGAGTGGGGCCTGCACTCCACATATGCCAACTGCAGACTCTTTTTTTTGTTGTTATCTTTGTTTTTATTGAGTTTCAGGCAACAGACAAAAAAGGAACACAGTACAAACCCCACATATGTCATCTGGGGACATAGGACCTTCTCCAGGCCTGACCCCTCATTGTAGCGTCCATACAAGTCAATGCCAGAGTTCGTCCGTGAGGCAAATATCCAGGCCTGCTTGGCATAGCGCGAGCCCCTGCCGGGCCTGCAGACTCTTTTAAAAAAATATTTCTTTATTTAGTTTTTGCAGAGAAAAACACACATTATAACATACCCACCCCTACTTTTGAGGACATGTGAGTGAAACAGATGCCAATTATTACATAGGTCTTCCCAAGGGTTGGGCTGGAGTATGACACCAGCGCAGAAATCAGAGCCATTTCCTTTCATCGTGCGCAGCATCATCAAAATAATCACAGGTTAACTTGTGGCTCAAGCCCACTACACCCTCCTTTTGCTATGTATCTCCCGCTTTTCCTCACTCTCCCTCTTCTCTCACTTCTCTCCAGGAACCCCGATCTTCTCAAATTTACGTAGGCAACCTCTCACTTGGTAAATTAGTTTTTCTGCCCCCATGCACCAATCCATGCCTTCCTCCAACTCCCGTATGGTAGGCAGATCAACAGCAGACTCCTTTGCACCAGCTTGTGGTGCATTTGGCATGCATGAGCAGTTTGCTGTATTCTAGCAAACTCTCAGGGAGAACGTAGCCCCTAGTCGTCACCACTTGTCACGTCCTCCCCGGCCCGGGAGCATGCAATATAAACTACTCACACACAGAGCTCGTCACCGACGTCTCTAGTTATCAGCGTACAACATTCAAGTAAACTTCTCATTATCTCCTAACTGTTCATAACCACACCTTAACACCTTCCAAATAGTTACATAATCATTTAATTGAGTCTGCCAAGAACTGCGGGGTCTTGACACTCACAGTCTGAAGACACTACACATGCGAGAATCCAAAACAAAGGTTGCAGCTACATAACAACCTGAAAGAGTGTCACAGCCATCCAATAAGAATCTCTTTCTTACACCCAACCCAGAAGCAATAGAAAAAAAGGTTGGCTACTGGGAACTTCCAGCAACTGTGTGCTCTCTCTGGAATCCCTTGCCTGAGGACTTGAGAACTAATGACCAAAATCTTCTCTTTCAGATAAAAATATTTATTTTGAGCTGCAAGTGCTTTCTTGTCTCTAAGAGGTACAGGGTTGCACTGACCTGTAGGGTAATCAGGCAGTGCCCGACGGGTCAGTGTGTGGGCTGGTTTTATGACCATTTGTGGGCCTGTTTTATGGTCTGTTGGGCAGCATTTTTGTCTGGTATTACCACAAGCAATGCCTGCACATATGCATGCAGTCACCCATACATCTGCAAAACACATATACAGCATGTCTTTACAAGTTGAGAGCTGCCATGATTTGCGAATATGAGCCACTTTTTTAGCTATCTGATTCGCAAATGGGGGCCACTTTTATGTTGGTGCCTGAGCCTATTTTCTGTCCTAGTCCGATGCTGATGAGGTATTTAGCACTGTATAACTAATCATAATTGATTGATTTAGGTCCAAATGGAGTGTACTGCCACATACTATGATGTCCTTGTGACATTTGAAGCCAAAGGTCACTTAATTTAATATGATTGATATCAAATAGTGTGTGGTAAAATTTTCAGTGATCAAACCCGAGTACAAAATGGTGTCTTGATATGTATGGTTAGAGGTGTTTGATGTTGCTGCCGCTGTAACAAATATATTAAAGGTTTCAAACCATTGAATCCAATGTTGATCTTTTTGGGTGGATGCAAAGGCACATAAATGGGAGCCGTCAACCATTTGTGCATGGCTGCGACTGCCATGGAGGTGACGTTGTAGAGCTAGAGACACGGTACATTGTGGCAGTGTAGCCTGCTCCATTTTAAGTACAGTGATATGAATTCAGCTAGCAAAAACTTTAAAGTGGCCATCTGGTGAAAAGAAAATAACAGTCCTCTTTACTCAGTCCTGTATCACTTACAACACCAACAGTAAGCACTCTAGAATGCACATTTGTTTGATGATGTCTGTGTGAGTTTTGAGACATATTGTGACAGCCTTCACTGGATGCACCCTTTAAGCGAGGTGTAGCTTACCCATCTTACCTTGTTAGTTATTCGTTCACGGCTAGGGTTCCTAAGACTCAGTGTTTATTGAGGTTGGTTAGTGTGCGAGAAATTCCCTTCCCATTTGAAGAGCAGTGCAGAGATAGGTATTGTTGGGCAAGATAGTAAATCAGAGTGTAGGTATCTACACCCGTTACTAGATGTACCTTGGATCCATATAATGGGAAACCACAGGGGCAAGCCGCTGCTTCTCTTTTTCATTTCTACCTCTTGCGTCTCTCCCCACATCTTTCATGCTTCCTTCCAGTACTCAAGTAACTAGATGAAAGAGAAGAAGATGGAGCAAAGACAGGCATTTCCCTTTATATGGGTCAGTTTACCTAAACCTAGATCGGTGTCGCCTGCATTCATTGGTAGAGGATAACAAAACTCTGTGCAGCCCATGCTGGCACCTCTGCTACCTGCAACAAACACAGATGAGACATAAATCAACCTGAGACAAGAAGACTAACATGGAAACAAGGAGGAAATACAAATGGGACAGGAAATGGAGACACTGACAATGGAGAAGTAAAACACATGGTCTAGAACTGGGAACATAATGACACTGGGAAGTGACAGACTAATACTATTATAGTAGTAGCAGTAGGAGGAGGATGAGAAGTAGGAGTAGTGTTAGCAGTATAATATTATTTTCATCAGCAGTAATATTAATATTAACAATATTTCAAGTTATTATTCTTAGTATAATTATATAAGTTCACCAGCTTCTGTCTTGCATTATTCAACCTTGTACCTTCCAGATTCATGCCTCCATGTTGACTAATGGAGTCCTTGCAAGCCAGCTAAATGTGCTGTCCATGTAACTGGGACCAAGCATCCCGCAGGTTGTTATGGCTTCAGCCTTTTTCCTTCAGTAGTTTTTGGCAATACTTTCCTCTGGCAAAGGTCTAGAATCAGAGATCCTAGGAGCAGGATCTCAGTTTTAACACCATTTAGGGCCAGCCATATATACTGCATCCACCGATGAACCTTGTGAAAGGCAGTGATATTAGTGGTGTGGTACTGTAAATTTCGGAACCATGTTGGTAGCATGGTCCTACCATGCCGATTTTGGTATCAGCGGACCGCAAATGACTAATGCGGTATGTATAAGTGTTTTTGTCACGTTTCCCCGATGAACTCACCGTGTATGCAATACTACATATTAAACCCTCGGGTTCCATTTTAAAACGGTAACCATTTTGTGGTTGCCCTCACATAGGCTGCGCACCGAGGCCATGCCTAGGCCTAAAGGACACGCAATCTTTCTGTGACTTCTTTGTGACCTGTGCAAACTGACTCCGCTGCCCGAGGTCAGTCCTGCCCGGCCGGTTCCTTTTACTGCGGCCTAATGGGATTAGCATCAGGGCTCGACACATCATAAAGTCGTGCATCCCACACGAACCCTGACTAATCTCTTTCACACCTGACTCGGTTTCCTACTTTATGGCTCGTTTTACGAGGAGGAGGTGTCCGTTTTATTGGGGTCTGCTGATATCTGATGAGGGTTCTGAGCCTCGCTGGGTAAATAATTATGTGCTGACCGAGCTGAAATGTGGGATTATCATCATGACTGTGCTCTTTCTTTGAAGCGAAAATATGTGAACGACCACTTGTAAAATAGGGGCGGTGTTGCCCAGAGCGTAATATTCTGTATATAAGAAAAGACTGGTTTTTGGTTGAGAGCAGTCTCCTGAGAACATACACCGTGGTGTACTTCTCGGATACCTGTGATTGGTCTGCAGCCAATAAATACGATCTTTCACTTCATCTAGAAGACTCTGTGTTTCTGTGGTCTGAAACAGGAAGAACTCGAAGTCTTCGGGTGTGTCCCCTGGCACCGCTGGGCTGGTTCTGAAAAACCCAGTACTTCAGTTGGCGCCCAACGTGGGGCGATTTCAGCGGTACCGGTCCAAGCCAGAGGTTCGTGAGGAGCTTTGTGTGAAAATTCTGGAGGAAGGCCGCCACTTCATCGACCCCTGCATGTCGACGTGGTCCGAAAGTCTTTACTGCGAGGTTCTCCGCGTCCCGACGGCTACGAAGGACTGCTGCCCTGACTATCGCCCTGTTTTGGACCCTTGATGATTTGGTAGAGCGAAACGATCTAACGAGTCTTCTGGTGACGTCATCGATACCTCAGTTAAGTATAAGTGGAGCGTCTCCCAGTCCTTAGTTTGGTTCTTAGTTAGGTATCCCTTTGGGGTCGCTTTGATTTGGAACTTGCAGGTGCCAAAGCCGAAGGACTCGTGTATTCACGAGATTATCGTATTCGATAATCTCGTGAGAAGACTAGTGAGCGAAGATGCCTGGTTCTAGTATATTTGGAAATTTGTTTTGTCTGGGTTATAATAAGGACTCCCGATTAGAGGATTTGTGTCCGGTTCCTCCAATTGGAACTCCAACTTATGAGCTTTATGTAAAACATGGCGTGGGCCCCATTACGTACAATGAAGTATGGATCTGATACACCAGGAAAGATGGTGATTTAAAATGGCCCCAATATGGTAGTTTCGACACAGAGATTTTGGATAATCTAGAGGTTAAATTATTTAAAAAGAAAGCCCGGCCGGCGATGTTTGATTCTTTCCGCCTATGGCGATAGGAAGCCAAACAGAAAGAAATCAAAGTAGCGAAGAAAAATAAAAGGGAGAAAGGTATGTCGATAATGCAAGCAGCCTTACAGTTTAAAGATAATGAAGAAGAACAAATGAATGAGCAGCTGCGCAGGCAGCGTAAACTAGTGATTGATAAATGCTACCCAGTTTTGCCGCCCCTTCAGCAAGATGCGTCAAAAGAAAAGGAGAAATATCCCCTAATGTTACATTTGCTGAGTTCGCCACCCCCGTATGCGCAGAGTGCTACAGCACCTCCGCAACCCTTAAATGTACAGCCTTTAGTTAATTTGCCGCAAGCCTTCCCGCAGCCGCCAGCTCCTCCTCAGCCGGCTCCTATCCCTACGGCGCAGCCCTCTCAAGGGCCGCCGGTTTCGCTACCTATCTCTTCTGCGCTCCCTGCGACTCTACCTAGTACATCAGCTGCCTCTCTCGGCGCTCTTCCTGATACGATCCCTGTACCTGTCTCCGCACCTGTTTTTCTTCCCTCTGTCTTTCCCCCTGTTCTTGCCTCAACTTCACCTTCTACACGACAACGAATAGCTAGTGCGGTCACTAGTTTTATATCGCCTCTCTTCGGGTCATCTAGTACGACCCCTGGTTCACAACGAACGCAGTTGCGTAGTCAGCTGCCAGGTTCTGAAGAGAAAGAAGTATTAGACCGCATGGCATATAAATGGATTGTTTATCCTTCAAGATATGATGTGGAATCTGTTGTAAATCTTTTTCATCAATGGGAAGCACCAAAACAGAGATACGTTTTCGAGAAAATGTGTGAATTCCTCTGTGAGGAATTGGAAGATCATGGTCTAGATTCAAGCCCGCGGGAGTTGTGTCATGTACGGTTCGATTTTGAGAAAGGGACGATTGTGGTCCCCGATGTTGATAGAGCAGTTACGACATTGTTGTACTTCAGGAATGGGGATTGTCATCAGTCGTTGTTCGAACAGGAGTTCCCTGTAGGGAAAAAGGTAAAAGCGCGCCAATATCCGATGCGTGAGGTTCCTCCAGTTTGGAGACCTGGTGATCTAAATGCTAACCCACCTGTTCAGCCACATTTTCAGCGTGTTTGGGTACACGTGCCATGGAAGCGAGCTGAAGTAATAGCGCTTAAGCAGACATTGCCTGACCCCCGTAAAAACCCTGCAGGATATTATAAGGAGTTATCACAGACCGCAGAATCGTGTGTCATGAATGTAGCTGACCTTGATATGTTGTTCGGGAATGTTGTTCCGCAGCCTTTGTGGGGATTGATTCGTAATGCAGATCATGCTGCAGAACTAGGTGACACATGGGCTAATATCATTGCTGCAGACACCAGACAAGTTGGTGGTGCCAAGCCTGAGCCCGCGGTAGCAGAACTCCCTGGTAGAATAATTAATTATATGAAAACTTTAATGCCTGTGATGCGGGTGAATTGGGATAAATTATCGGCATGCAAGCAGAAGAAAGATGAGTCAGTGTCCGATTTCTTCACCAGGTTCGAAGAAACTTTTATCGACCATAGTGGACAAGATATGAGTACGGAAGGTGGTCAACGATTATTTGTTGATAAATTTGTGCATAATTTGCTTCCCGAGTTGTGTAAGAAATTGAAAGATTCTGAGAGTTCTTGGGCTGTTTCCTCTTCAGCACAAATACTGGCTACTGCACAGTATTACGAAAATAGGGATAAAGATGAGAAAGATAAAGCAGACAAGAAAACAAAAGAATTGAAAACGAAGGTTCTGTTACAACAGGCCTACCCACCACGCGGTAGTCAGAGTAACTATCAGCAACCTCAGCAGTTTCAAAGAAACATGCAAAGGTTCGAATATTCCCAACCGCGTGTTCCTGTAGGTCCCAATCAATGTTCGTATTGTAAAGAAGAAGGTCATTTTAAGTATAGTTGTCCTATATTGCTGCAGCGTACGAATAATGCTTATGGCACGAGAGGTAGAGGTGGTCAGCAAGCTCCTAGAGGTAGAGGGCGTGGGAATGTTCCCCAGAACGCGCGTCCTCTTCCGCCTCAAAATACGATGAATAGTTTTGATCAGCAAGCCAATGCAACTGGTAGGACAGCTCAGTACTTTAACGATGACTATTATGCGGAAGATGAAAATGCGGAAGGTAATGATTACTAGGACAGCCATAGACAGAGAGAGGGAGTTGTTTCAGTGCCAGTGGACCAGAGTGAACCGTATGTCAAGGTGACTACAGCGGGTGTATCAGAGCCTTTTCTATTGGATACTGGTGCTGCAAAGAGTTCTATTATGCACTCAAAACTGCCTGGCGCGCCTTTGTCTGACGAAATGAATGTTTCAGTAGGTTTTTCTGGCGCCCCGGTTAGGAACCCGATCTCTAGTCCTATGCCCCTTTCTGTTGGCCCTTGTGAGCTGAAAGCACCCCTTATCCTAACGACAGGATGTGGGGAAAACCTGTTAGGATTGGATTTGTTAAAGAGATTACATGCGACATTATATTGTTCCCCCTCGGGAGTACAACTTACACTGGGTAGGGAAGTGATTTCTCCAATGTATTTGTTGAAGAATAAACTGCCAGCTGAATTGTCGTCTCTTCCGGATGTCCTTTGGGCTTCTGGTCTTAATGATGTGGGTCTCTTAGAAATACCGCCATACGTGGTCACTTTGAAAGCCAATGTTAAATTGCCACGCATTCCCCAGTACAAGATCTCTAATGAAGGTGAGAAAGCGTTGTTAGCGATCATCTATAACTTGATTGAAAAGGATGTAATTGAAGAGACAAGAGGCAACGTTTGCAATAGTCCGGTTCTGCCTGTTTTAAAACGTACTGACCCTTCCCAGCCACCTGTTTACAGATTTGTGATCGATCTTAGAGAGGTCAATAAGATAGTTGTGCCACAGTTTCCAGTTGTCCCTGATATAACTGCCTTGTTAACTATGATTCCAGCTTCCGCAGCTTGGTTCTCAGTGGTCGATTTAAAGAATGCTTTCTTTAGCATCCCGATTGCAGAGGAGAGCAGGGATATTTTTGGTTTTAGTCTAGGAGGTCGAAGCTTCCGTTTTAAACGCGCTCCACAGGGCTCCTGTGAAAGTCCATCAATATACAGTCAGGCTTTAAAAGCGCAGCTTGATACAATTGTTCTACCTAGTGGTGCTACCCTTATTCAGTATGTTGACGATTTACTAATCGCCGCGGATACTGAGGAGATTTGTAAAGAAGCTACATTGTCGTTGTTGCGTCATTTGTCTACTTTTCATCACAAAGTGTCTCTCTCAAAACTGCAATATTGTCGACAAGAAGTGACCTACTTAGGCCATCTCTTATCGAAAGAGGGAAGGAAACTGACCCCAGAAAGAATTCAGGCCATTGCACAATTGAGCGTGCCAAGAACACAGAGAGAAGTGCGTGCTTTCTTGGGTATTACTTCATACTGTAGGCAATGGATCCCGAGTTTTTCTTTGCTGGCAAAACCTTTGATAGCATTAACATGTAAAGATACCCCGAATCCCGTCCCGTGGTCTGAAGAGTGTCAGAAAAGTTTTTCGGAATTGCGTAATGCATTATGTTCAGCCCCTGTGTTGGGTACCCCCGACTACAGTAAGCCCTTTACGTTGTATGTTCACGAGAAAGAAGGTTGTGCATTGTCAGTGCTGACACAGTCTTTTGGAGACAAACAGCGTCCGTGCGCGTATTTTTCGTCAATTTTGGATCCGGTAGCCAAGGCATTGCCAAGTTGTTTGAGAGCCACAGCGGCAGCAGCTGTTTCTATTCGACAGTCTGCTGGGTTAGTAATGAACAACACGTTGATTGTGATGATTCCACACGCAGTGGACACGTTATTAAACAGGACCAAGACACAGCACTTAACTAATGCTCGATTGTCAGGTTATGAGTTGACACTATTAGCGAGTCATGTACACATAAAGAGGTGCAACACGTTGAATCCAGCTACTTTACTGCCGATTTCAGCAGACACAGATGAGATTGAACAACATGATTGCCTGTTCAGAACAGAAGAAGAAACAAAAGGGAGAGTGGATCTTAAAGATACTCCCCTGGTTGAGTGTGATGGTACCTTATGGGTGGATGGTTCGTGCTTCAAACTTCCGAATGGTGATACGACTGCTGCATATGCTATCACGACTTTGCGCACGATTGTTGAAACTGCACGTATACCACATAATTCGGCTCAAGCAGCAGAATTAATTGCCCTTATAAGAGCATGCGTGTTGTCGAAAGGAATGAAAGTGAACATATATACTGACAGTCAGTATGCCTTTGGCGTGGCCCATAGTTTTGGGCGCTTGTGGAAAGAACGTGGGTTCCTGACTTCGCATGGAACTAAGATTCAGAATGGTCAGTTGGTAAATGATCTCCTTGAATCATTGACCTTGCCATTACAAGTTGCGATTGTGAAATGCAGTGCCCACAGGACAGTTACCGATGATGTTGGTCGTGGTAATGCATTTGCTGACGAAGTTGCGAAAGAAACAGCAAAAGATGTTACAACTCGAATGTATGTTGCAGGCCCTGCAAGATGGGTTGGTGATGTTGGAATGTGTGAAGACACGATAGAGAGCGTGAAGTCCCTTCAAGCTGAAGCCACAGAGAAAGAATTGAGTATGTGGAAAGAACGTAAGGGTAAATTGGATGAAAATGGTTGTTGGGTTGGTTTGTCAGAACACCGGAGATGGTTGTTACCTGATGCATATGTGCTTCCAGTGGTCACGATGGCACATGGAATGGCGCACATCAGTGTGAAAGGGATTTGTAAGTTGTTAGCTCCAGTATGGCAGAATGCTGGAATTCCCAAGTGTGCAGAGAATGTGGTCAAAAATTGCATGGTATGTTTGAAATACAATCCTGGTAGGGGAACCCCAACTCCAGCTGGTCATTTTGCGCCTCCAACGTATCCGTTTGAGGTTTTGCAGCTAGATTTCATCCACATGGAAAGGTGCAACAATTTGAAATATGTACTTGTTGTTGTCTGCGCTTTTTCAAGGTGGATAGAAGCATATCCCCTAAAAGACAATACTGCCTTATCCACAGCTAAAGCCCTTGTCAAGGAATTTTTCCCTAGGTTTGGAATGCCAAGAATGGTCTGGAGTGATAATGGGAGTGAATTTGTGGGACGAGTGATGAAGAATGTATGTGAGGGACTAGGTATAAAGCAGACATTCCACGCTGCCAATCACCCCCAATCAGCTGGACTAGTAGAGTGTTACAATGGCACTTTAAAACTTAAGTTGGCTAAGATTCAAGCAAGTTCTGGTCTTAAATGGCCTGATGCTCTGCCCTTAGCACTCCTATCAACAAGAATGACTGCGCATTCACGAGTGGGACTTAGTCCCTACGAAATCGTGTTTGGCCGCCCGGCCAATATATGGGGAGTGCCAAGGCCTACAAAATTCAGTGAGATCGAACATCCAGTACTGCTTGATTATTTGTATGAATTGACGGCTAAATTGCGTGTTTTACACCAACAGGTGCATGATACTCTGCCTCAGGTCTCTGAAGCTCCAGGACATCCTATCAATCCTGGATCATGGGTGCTGGTCAAAAACTTCAAGAGGACAAAGAATGATGAGCCCCGTTGGACCGGCCCCCATCTCGTCCTTCTTTCAACGAGATCGGCTGTTCAAGTAAAAGGGAAAAAGAACTGGATACACGGCGTTCACTGCAAGAGGGTCCCTTTGCCTTTGCCTTACGACCAGTGGGTCCAGGAAGGGATCGCTGACTCAGAGACTGAGACTGTGCCTCGTTTTCTGCCGTTTAGCGATGCACGAGTAAAAGGAACGCTTTCTGAGAAGGAAAGCGATGACATCTTGCAAGAAACTGTGCCACCGTCAATTCGATTGGACACTACCGAGCCTGAACTCTTGTTTCAAGACCAAACAGTACCTACAAGAAGTCGTTACAATTTGAGGCCGAGAACTATGGACAAATAAAAATTCTTTTTCTTTGATATTTTTTGAGTAGTGCAGCTCTCTCTTCCATCTGAGAAACTTTCTTATTTTTGCTTTTTCGAACCGCCATCCGGGTTCAGCTGCAGGGTAGCGGTGCCAAGACTTTGGGGTACAAGCCGGAGATGTTAGGTCAACGGTCTGGTTGGTCTAGGGCGTTCCCTGGACTGACAGGTGTACTCCTTAGCAGAAGACCCTCATCCGCCGCGAACAGCACGATTAGAGGATGGAGTTTTTCGAGATGAAGAGACCCGCTGAGGAAATAAATTTTAAGAGCAGAATATGTAAAGTAATGAATAGCAAACGTTTTGTAATATTATGTCTGTTTGTACTATTTAGCATGATGATGTTTTCTGTAGGTTATGTATTATTGTCTTTACATGGTGCCGTTTGCACCCACTATACAGCCCATACCTCCTCCTACTGTTCCCTCACACTCTTTCCACCCTCTGCCTGAACACGAACAAGCTAGACGTTCTGAGTTCGTAAACAATTCGTTTATTCAACTCCTGCACCAGCACCAACTAGTTATGAACACAACCAATTGCTGGGTGTGTGGTTTGATGCCGCATACCATCGATAAGGGTATCCCGTATCTAGTGCTGCCGTTTAGCTATAATGGGTCATCATGGGCATTCCAGACTATGTTTCTTTTTGCACTTGAGACCTATTCCCCACGACCACCGCGTTCCAATAGACCTAGCACGAACAATAAAGCCTTGATGAGAGGAGTTGCTGATATGAGTAGAGATATCGATGCATATTCATCTATTCCCATGGATGAGTTGCGAGCTTATGTGGGTTGGAACGCGACGGGGTATAGCATTAGTCTAGGCGAGAAACAGCGTAAAAGTTCATCTCCGATTTGGGTCGTACCCCACATAGGTCGGTTCTGTTTACAAGGTAATGGTCAGAATTCAAGAGCTCAATTAGGGAAGAGTGACTTTCCTGAAACGTACATTTTTCCATCACAGTTTTCCCCTGCGTTTTTGGCTGCCAAGGGTACATACTTTGTTTGTAATGACCGAGCATATACATGGTTGCCCCCTGATTTCTCGGGCACGTGTTATGTTGCAAATTTGCTACCGCCGACATTTACTGCCGCCTCTGATTATCACAAGACCAGAGTTGTGAGAGGCGTTGTTAGTAAGGAGGATACTGCCGGTCAGGAAGCGGGAGACATTTTCCTGGGTTTCCTGCCGTTTTGGGGACCAATGGTCAATAGTAGGAACCTGAGACAACTGACTTGTGTAGTTGAATCCACTGTTAATGTAACAGCTGGTGCCCTTGGTAACTTGACAGCTGAGCTCCAAGCGGATCGCCTCATGACGTTGCAGAACCGTATGGTTCTAGATGTCATACTTGCAGACCGTGGTGGGGTATGTAAGGTTATCCAATCAAGCTGCTGTATTTTCATACCAGATAACGCTCCGACAGTCTATCAGGCCATTTCCAAACTGCATAAGATTTCCGAATCCATTCATGTGGATAAAGGAGACTGGTCGATGATGGGGTGGTTCTGGGGACTGATATCAGCTTGGGGATGGAAGAGTCTAATAGTCACTGGGACGATCTTAGCCATTCTTTTCCTGTTCTGTCTATGTATACAGTGTGCTCCTGCAATGTGTAGCCTCTGTGTTGCATCATGTGTAAGGACCCCTTTATCAAGGGACGAGCTAAGCAATAGGATGATGCTACAGCAACATCTTCATGACTTTATGAATATGGACCTGGACTCAGATTAGTATGAGTATAGTTATTGCCTATGTAAGGGCAAAAGGAGGGTCTGTGGTACTGTAAATTTCGGAACCATGTTGGTAGCATGGTCCTACCATGCCGATTTTGGTATCAGCGGACCGCAAATGACTAATGCGGTATGTATGAGTGTTTTTGTCATGTTTCCCCGATGAACTCACCGTGTATGCAATACTACATATTAAACCCTCGGGTTCCATTTTAAAACGGTAACCATTTTGTGGTTGCCCTTACATAGGCTGCGCACCGAGGCCATGCCTAGGCCTAAAGGACACGCAATCTTTCTGTGACTTCTTTGTGACCTGTGCAAACTGACTCCGCTGCCCGAGGTCAGTCCTGCCCGGCCGGTTCCTTTTACTGCGGCCTAATGGGATTAGCATCAGGGCTCGACACATCATAAAGTCGTGCATCCCACACGAACCCTGACTAATCTCTTTCACACCTGACTCGGTTTCCTACTTTATGGCTCGTTTTACGAGGAGGAGGTGTCCGTTTTATTGGGGTCTGCTGATATCTGATGAGGGTTCTGAGCCTCGCTGGGTAAATAATTATGTGCTGACCGAGCTGAAATGTGGGATAACCATCATGACTGTGCTCTTTCTTTGAAGCGAAAATATGTGAACGACCACTTGTAAAATAGGGGCGGTGTTGCCCAGAGCGTAATATTCTGTATATAAGAAAAGACTGGTTTTTAGTTGGGAGCAGTCTCCTGAGAACATACACCGTGGTGTACTTCTCGGATACCTGTGATTGGTCTGCAGCCAATAAATACGATCTTTCACTTCATCTAGAAGACTCTGTGTTTCTGTGGTCTGAAACAGGAAGAACTCGAAGTCTTCGGGTGTGTCCCCTGGCACCGCTGGGTTGGTTCTGAAAAACCCAGTACTTCAGTGGGATCTTCTCTAGAAAGGGGTAGCTACAAAGTGTGACATCATCCCACCTCTCTGTGTTCTGCCCCTCTTCCCCTCCACACACTTGCAGCAACTAATATAGTGTGCACATGCAGGTAAGTTTGGCTGAAGAGCAGGCAATGGCCTGCTAGGTGCAGCAAGTTTAGGAGGGGTAGTCTGTTCATGATCCTGCCAGCACTGTGGCATTAATGTGCACAGCAGAACTGTCAGTGTACCAAAAAATACTAAAACCCCACGGGTCCTCAGTGCACGAATGGCTTCTGCGGAATCCTGCTGTTTTGCTGTTCTGTGTTTAGTGAAAATGGATTTAAACAAACAACCCTTAGCCACTACACGTGGCACTGCCTGTGACCCAAAAATGAATTTCCGCCTAGCTCAGATGGATTTCCCACCAACTGCCCAAGCTCTGTGTTTATTGTGAACATGGCTGGTATGTGCAGACATGTGCAGTAAACCTAGGTGTAGCTTTAATAAACAAGCTTGAAGTTTGAAAAATGGTGGAATGTGGCTGCAGTCCCAGCTGCACCATTTTATATTCAAGTCTGTTCTGACCATCTGCAGGGGACATAAACCAGCCCCCGGGGTTTACTTGGCTGCCCGGATGGCCACTCTTGCCTTGCTCTGCTTTGTTTTCATTCCTACACTTTTCTCCTAAATGTGTTTGCGCCTTGCACTTGCATGCAGTGAACACCCTGTCTCTCTGATATAACCCCTCCTTTTTCTGTTTTTGTGCTGCTCCTTGCTATGAGAAGAAAAATATATCTATATATATTTACCAGAGTGAGATCGATGGGCTTTATCTCAACTGTGGAAGCTTAGACTTGGACTTCATGGTATATTTACAAAGTTCGGTTAATATGACTGAAATGGTGTGACCCAGGTTATGTAAACACTTCTGTGTTTGCAGGCCGTGCCAGGTGGATTCAGCATAATCAACTATCCACTGCAGTGGCATGAACAAATATTAACATGCATTAAAAAAAACGAATATTTGCTAAAAGAGCACAAAACTTGAGAACCAAGAGGATGTAGCCTCAGGGCTAGAGCGGTCGACCTCAAAGCCGGGGAATGGGTTTGAGTCTCGGCAACAACGCTCAACATCCTGTGATTCTGGGAAAATCACTTAATCTCCCCCTGCCTAACAAAACAAGCATTTGCAATGCAATAGGTCTCGCATTTATGAGAGTTTAAGCTATTGCCATTGCAAATGACTGCGTTTTATTGATCTGTTTTGATAATTAACACCTAAATAAAAGGCATTGCCATTTACAATTCAAATAGCTCAAACTCTTGAAAATACGTATGATTATTGTACTTAATTTCTTCATTATAGCGCCTCAAACGCTTCTGGCCACTTTGATGCTAGTGACAGGCAGTCATGCGCAGTATTTGCGTTTATGGTTTAATAACGGTGCATATACCTTTGGTGGAACTGGCATCCAAAGTGGCCAAGGAGCAGGAAACGTAAGCTGAGCCACAGACACTTTAAAATCATCATAAACTCGTGCCCACTGAAATACGCCTGGCCCTACGTGAATAACTGCATGTTTTGTTTATAATGTGTACTAGAGTTCAATTAGCATATTACAAACACAAGGACCACGTTATATATTCAAGGAGTGACTGAGGCCAGAGCTGCCGACTTTGGAGTTGGGAACTAGGTTCAAGTCTCAGCGTCGGCTTAACATCCTGTGATTCTGGTCAAATCACTTCATCTCCCCGTGTCTACCATGAATCAATGTGTTTAACGTAACTGGTGCTCATGTCAAGCGCTCTGACACCTTCCGGTCGAGTTCGCACTAAAAAAAACTGTAAAAAGGAAAAAAGGCACGTAATTGGCACACCGTATTTGTGCACATACTCCAGTATACATATGTAGGGATGGTGATCTGCCCGATATTTCGAGTGACGAAGGGTTCATCTATAGCGTCCTAAACCAACTCCACGTGCCTTTCCTAAAAAAGGACGCCATGGCACTAAGATAACTCGAAAGTGAAAGCACCCCGTGCTCTATGCATTCAAAATATCTTAACGGAGTATGAGAATGTAATCTCCAAATCTAAAAGAAAGACCAGACATCAAGTCGATGTCAAACTTTGGGTGACACTACTGCCGAAAGATACATTATGTGGTAACAAAATGCTATTCAAACCGACTAAGCGCTCACCTCTTGTTAGCGTGTAGCAGTGGATGAAACCCACGTCTCCTCACGGCTGCTCACAAGCGTACTAGCGTGATGACGTATGCGATTTTAAAAGGACATGTGATTGAAAGAATAACTTTATTGGTAACTCCTTGCTCATGCAAAACTATGTCTGCTACTGAAAACCACAGTGCGGCGCTCTGCGGGCGGGGGAGCACATTCCAGGCGGGGGAGCGGTCCCTTTGAAGTAGGTGCACGTGCCAGTGGACTGAAGCGCTTCCCAAAAGTGGATTGCTTGGCGGCACGATGCACGTGATTGTGCGCGTGCTCGCCATGCAATCCGCTTTTGGGAGCACTTTTGGGAGCCCCTTACTAGAGTCTCGCATTGCGATTGCTATCGCAATAGCTAGGCGAGACCTAAAAAAAACGAATGTATCCATCAGTAACGCGCTCTGATACCCGATGTCTCGGGTCTAGTTCGGGCTATATAAAACTCTGGAAAAAAATGTTTACAATATTGCATTATTGAAACCGGTCCTTGAAGTCTCATAGCCTCAATAATACAGCAAATAAAACTAGCTCTCCCTGCCTTAAACGTCACAATTTTGCCCAATGTTAAGTATTACAGCAAAGTCCTAACAGCCCACTAAGCCTCTGTTCCATTCTATTCTAACTACTTTCAAACTACCTCATTCCTATCTTTTAGAGCCTTCAAATTTTCTTCCTGCACTCATTCAGGAGCTGGCTCATCTGTCACTCCTCAACCCGCCCCTAACTGAGCAAAACGCTTAGCAGAGATTTCCTGTCCCCAATTTATTCCTCCAAAATTCCCTTTCCTCGAACGACCTTATCCCAACATTTCCCTTAATAATGTGCCACATTCTTCCTCAAATTCAACAAGTACAGCTCCAAGGTGAGGGGGGCGCAGCAACGCTGACTGAACAAGCAGGTTTCAAGCTTCAAGGTTGTAGCAAGTGGTCTCAAAGGGACGGGATTCCAAGAGAGGGTGCAAGCCACCAACTTTCAGGGGTCAGTGTCCGTGGTGGTCTGTTGCACGCGATGGGCATTGGAACTCACGGCAGTGCTGATGGGAGAAACAGTACCCTCGTCAGACGGATTGACAAAGGCCACACTCTGAACGTGGTATTTATAGCCCTTCAAGCATGTGGAGAGTGCTGTCAGTCAATCAGAAGACAGGCTTCAGCAGGAAACAGAGGCCCATAATTAGTCAGCAGGCACTGTACAAACAACAACAAAATACCAAACATTCCAGCAGGAAATGAAGGCAGCAGGCAACAGAGGTCTTTAATTCCCCTGCAGTGCATGATTAGTCAGCAGCAGTTGTACAAACAGAAATACCAGATATTTTTGCAGGAAGCAAGGACATCAGGAAACAGAGGCCTTTAATTGATTGCTCAGTGGTGCATGTTGTTTTAACAAAAATACCAGGCACTTGTAATTCATTCAAAAGCCTTGTTTTTAATTAAGGATCCCTGTTTTCCGTTTTTACTGATTTTTACAGATGAATACAGACAGAAACCCATTTTATTTTCTTGCCTGTATTTATTTTTAAATGTGGATAAAAACGGAAATTTGGTGCTTTTTGAGTGATTCTAAATACACTTTGCCATGATTGCCCGGTAAATAAATCTAGGTGGATTGATAAGTAAGAGGATTAAAAAAGAAAGGAATTTTAGTAAAGAGGCTTAAACAACAGTAGATATGAACAAGGCTGATACTGAAATGTGCATATTTTCATATAAGGGCATTGATTAATCTTCTGCGGGTGTTCATATCACTGAAACCTGGCAGGCATTCAATCATGACTGAATATGTATTGGTTAAATAAATGTGGAAATATACCAGTTTCACCTTTTTTTCACAAACCCATAATAAATATGGATAAATACAGATAAAGTTGACAAAAAATAAATATGGATAAATACAGATGACAATGTCCAAAAAATAAATACCATAAAACCGGGAGCCCTATATATAATGCACACAAACTAAAGTGCATAGCATACCATTTAAATTAAACACTTAGCAGAGCATGCAAATTAAATTACATAGCAGAGTACACAGCACCTGCCTAATTTGTAAATAGTGATGACAACGGAGAACATAACAGCACAGGCAGACTCGGGAGTGACTCTATCCTTATCACCTCCAGCCGCCCTTTATACTTTCACTGACACTGGAACCCAACCATCTCTCTCCCTGGCACAGCCCTTTAATAGCCCATGACCAAATACCCAGCCGTAAATCTGTCATAAAGCACAGGATATCCTCCCTTCTCCTCAACATTTCCAGAACCCATCACACTTTCTCACCAACCAACGTTCTCTGAATTCCCATCATACCAACTTGTATGATGTTCTTGTGGAAATCCCTAGTGACCTCTTTATTAAGTGCAATACAGTGAGGGGCATATTTACAAGCAAGTGGCTGGGCACGGGTTAGCTCCAAAATTGCTAACGCCGCGCTCTGTCACTTTAGAAACACAGGATTGTGCCGTATTTACAATAATACGGCTCACCCCTGCATTTCTCCCTGCACTGACGCTAAAATCATCTGCCTAGCGCCGACGCAGGCACCCTCGCACCATAGCGCAAGGGTGCCTGCATTGATGGAATGATTGTTTATGTGCAGGAAGGTGTCCCTTTCTGCACATAAACAATCCTGAATGGTGATTTGTAACTCCTATGTGTGCTGCATTGTGCAGCACACAAAGAAGTTGCAAATGATCATTTTTTAAATGATTGTTTATGTGCAGGAAGGAACACCATCCTGCACATAAACAATCATTCATGGTGTTTTGCTGTTTCTATGTAGGAACAGCAAAAACTAGGAGAAGTTAGGCATTTCTCCTTGTTTTGCCATGTTAAGGTCAGGTTTTCCCTGGTCTTAATTTTGGTGCTGCCTCCTATTTATGCCACCCTTGTAAATAGGAGGTAGCATCAAAATCAATGGGTGTTACAGTGGAACGCCCACTGTAACAACCATTGCCAACTCCTTTCATGCTAAGTATAGCGTGAAAGTGGGCCTTGTTTACAAGGCGACATTAAGCGCGGCTTAATGCCGCTCTGTAAATAAGGCGAAGCCCCTATGGCTACAGGAATGTCGTTAAAAGTGCCGTTCCTGTGGTGATAGGGGCTTGTAAATGTGCCCCTGAGTCTCTTAAATCCCACATTTTCCATCTTGATCAAATCTACAACCAGCACCAGCCTAGAGATTGTCTGTCAGAGATTTGTCCCAGAGAATAAAACAAATCCTTTGCAGAGTCATTCTTTGGGCCTGGAATGTAATGTGCTGAAAGATAATATTATGCATCATACATCCCAAATCAAACACCTGTAACAATTATAGCAGCTTCACATCCGTGCCGTCTTCCCGTTCACCAATGCTAGAACTGAGTCATTGTTTTCGTTAAAGTTAACCTGCTTCTTTGCCAACATCTTTGCCGAAGAAACCAATGCCGCCGCAGAGAGAAAAAAAGCCCTAGAGCTATAATCCTCTCGTGTCTCTCACATTCTTCAGGCCACTTCTCAGCACACTAGCCCTCCAGAACAGTCCAACATCTGCTGCCTCAACACATCTGAAAATATTTGCACTCTCCACATTGACTCGTCCCCAAGAACCTACATCATCACACCATTGAAGCTTCTCAAAAATGTCACCCAAACTCACAAATCTGCCTTCTTCAGTCTAGTCCAATGATGCAGTAACACAAATTCCGAGGAGGCCAAATTCATCTTCCTGCAGATAGTTATTCCTGTCCATAATACTAGGCGAGCAAATTTGGATGCCCTACCATGCACTGCTCTTTTCTCTGCTCCAACCTTTTTACCTGAACACCTCCTCAATCAGCAACATCACATACACTATCCAGAGGCAACCATGTCTTCATCCTGAATATGTCCAGCCAAAAACGGTAATGCAAGTGCTACGACTCTTCACTTATTCTTGTGTTAAAGGCACCCCTACTCCTTAATAGGATCCAGATGCAAATGATTAGGGCTCAATTATTTGCATTCCCAACCTCAACTATGATTACGAGGGCACAATTGATAAAGTAAAAAGTATATACATTTGAATGACTTTCACTGCTCTCATTTGAGGCCCAGCATTTTATGCTTATTTACGGAAACAAAGTGGGCATTTCAGGATGTTGTCTTCCTACTCATTTGAATGTTAACTTAAATCTAATCAGATATTTAATGAAGTGCCACTCATTAAAACTTTGAAGGGCTGCCAGGAAGTATCTAAGCATTTTTTAATTTGTTTTAAGGTAATACAAAGCTCCTTTTACAAGACTTTTTCCCTACAAATGTTTGATGTAATCTGGGCAAAACTTCACAAGATTTACAATGGTAGCTGTAGGAAATTGGGTGACTGGTTGAGGGGGGTCAAACACTACTCAAGCAACAACCACAATTCTTGCCACGGTGGATCATTTCTGTGTGGTTCACTTATTGGCACCTACATAGTGGAAATGCCAATGATGCTTCATGCACTTCAGGTATGCTTTTGATTCAAGCCTTATCTAACCAGCCCATGAATTCCCTCACCAGCCCCATGCAGAACAGCCTGTCTGCCCTTCCTGACCCATTTGGAGTTTTAAGTCTGCACTAGTATCGGTCCCCAACCCAGTGTCTGCCTCTGTGACAAGAACAGCAATGGTCAAGTGTTGATGTCATAATATTGGCTACAAAATTATTGACCTGAACAAATATTGACTCAACAATATTGAATACTACTACACTGTCAAAGTTAGCATATCTATTACACACCTCAACTTGATTATATAGCTCAAAATCCAATTGTGGAGTTTCAGGTCTATATTAAAACATCAAAAGGCATACAGGTGATGGACGGAATACAGAACAAAACAAAACATTCACCCCCAGTCAAGAGATCTGGGTTTAATCCATTATTCTTTTGCTCCCCATGCCACCCCAGTTTAGACCTGGCCATATGCAAATCAGTCTTGACCCTGTGCCTCATGGGAACAGTCCAATACCAAAGGGGATGATGGACGGAGCGTTTGAGCAAATCAAACACTCACCCCCAGTCAACTTATCTGGGTTTAATCCATCATCATTCTTTAGCTCACTCCACCACCCCAGTTCAGACATGGCCATATGCAATTCAGTCTGACCCTGTGCCTCATGGGAACAGTCCAGCCCGAACTGCAAGCCATGTCTTCCCTGGACCGGAAACAAGCATCCTGGGACCGGTTTCGGGTTCATAACCCTCATCAGCCAGGCTATCTTGAATCCAGTGGCAAAGTGAGCAAGGGACCCACGTCTGGGCATACCCTGCCAACTTAGGGCGAACAAAGCGATACCAAAGGGGATGATGCTAAGCCAGGTCCTCCCTGGACTGGACACAAGCACCGGTTTCGGGGTTTCACCAAACTGGTGTGGCATGGTGAGCAAAAGAATGATGGATTTAACCCAGATCTCTTAACTGGGGGTGAATATTTTGATTTGTTCTGCATTCTGCCATCAATTGTGTGTCTTTAGCTTTCTCGCCCTAAGTGCTCCGGGTATGCCCAGATGTGGGTCCCGGGCTCACTGTGCCACTGGATTCAAGCTATCCTGGCTGATGAGGGGTGAAACCCCCGAAACCGGTCCTAGGATGCTTGCTTCCGTTCCAAGGAGGACCTGGCTTGGAAGTTCGGGCCGGACAGTTCCAATGAGGCACAGGGTCAAGACTGATTTGCATAAAGCCAGGTCTAAACTGGGGTGGCATGGTGAGCAAAAGATGATGGATTTAACCCAGATCTCTTGACTGGGGATGAATGTTTTTATTTGTTCTGCATTCCATCCATCAATTGTGTGTCTTTTTATATTAAAACATCCTCATTGTGACTCCACTGTGACAAGCACCGACATCCAGATCCTTGTTTCACAAGTGATTTAATTTTTGCATTCAGGTCACTGTTTACCCACATCAGTAATATGCTGCTATGAGGAATACCATAATATTAATCAACTTAATCAACTTCTACAGATAATATCCGCAGTACATATCCATCAATTGTAACCCTAAATCCAATGCAAACACAACCTCGCCCCCTCGAATCCTAACTTTCACCCTAATCCTAATGTTGATTTAGAGTTTGGCAGATGGGTACTCTACAGATTAGGATATAATGCACTTTTAATAAAGTTGAGGACTTTTGTGATGGAGTACCCATCTGCCAAACTCTAAATCAGGGCCAAAACCCAACTCGAACACTTTTCCTAGTCATAACTCTCACTGCCTCCCTCAGCCTGTGCTTCTCCATCCCATAGATGTATGGGCAGCTTTGAAGCCTATCCACAATCCAAGCGAAGGCCATATAGATCATTCAAGAGGTAAAGGGTCTTGTGCCCCAGCTCAAAGAACTAGAAGATGAGTGTTAGACTGAAACTTATAACCGAGGCAAACGTAAAAAGTCCAGTTAACAAACACCACAACGATAAAGTGGGATTTATAGCAATAAATGTGCAAAATTGCTGACACATCAGGTAAAAGTCTTGGTAAATAGAGAATGGTCTAGTTAAGCAACACATGCCCAAATTAATAAACACTAAGAATATTAATCTAGAGTTTGAAGACTTATTTGAAGACATTGATATATGCACTCATAGTAACAAAGAAGCCACATTTCGCCTTCCAAAAATACACAATAAGGATTGTCAACTTTTGGTTGCAGACACTAAAGTGGATGAAACTGAAACAACAATAAAGTCACTCAGTCTCTAGCAATCTCAGACTCTAGCACATGAAGTTTTATTAGCAAGTAACATAAACGGTGGGTCAAATGTATCACTTTTCCTGATGGATGTGTTCAAAGAAATGCCTTCATTCAGTGCACTCATACGTGGAATACATGCTTCCTTTTGGGGCGGGTCATGGCTGATTTACATATGGGTGGGCGCACTTTATAATGATACAGTGAGCAATAAATTGATGGAAGGGAATGCACCCACACCAGTTGCTAGTAGTCACGATTATTTCAAACATTCCATCCATCCTTTTTGTGTCTTTCTGAGTCCTCCTCAGTGGCTCAGAAAAGTGCTGATGTAGTCCTCTTGGATACAGCATTGGGATTCAAGCTTTAACTCATTGATGGGGTGCGAAGAGGCTGACATTGAGTTGGAGTTGATTATGTTCCTCTTGGATTGGGCCATGCCTGGCACTTTGAGCTGAATGTTTGATTTTGGTATGGAGGCAACATTGATTTTGTAAATACCAAGCAATGAAATGCACCCAGAGTACTTGTGATTGTAAGTTTTAAGTATTTACACCCATTCATTTTTTCTTATACAATTATGTCTGTCCTGAAGGAAACAAATATTACCTTGTTTCTAACACCAGGAGGGGATCCTCCTCTGTGTATAAGCTATTAAACACATTCTCTACTGAGAATTGCCATAGGTCTGCTTGCCTGAAACTGGGTCTGAGTAATTGAGGACATAGTGTGGAAAGTTTTTTGGGAAAGATCCAGTTGGATTTATGATTCCAGCTTCAAGTACATTTAATTGGACTGAAGTTAGTGACTGGGGCTTGTTGAGATGTTTACCTAAAGTTGTTCTTGGAACACAAATTGTATGAGGTATAGCAAAATGTTCTTGGTTAGATTTCTATGTTCAGGCTTAGAGGCTCATTTATTCTCTAGTAGGTGTCAGAGGACCGCCCGCAGTATTTAAAGATCCCCACTGTATTGGCAGGAAATGTTTCCGCAGGGCTGGTGCAGCTGGACCACGTTTGGTAAAACTGGGCTACTATCTGCTTTTTTGGGGGGTTTTGCTGACCAACCCTGAGTTTTATTTCCGCAAAAGATAAATACAGTCGCTCTAACACTTTGGGGCACATGCATCAAGCAAAATACCGGTCGCAAACGGGCCGATTCGATTCGGTATTGAGCTATTTGGGCATCAAGCCCAAAGCAAATCGCAATTTAGGGAAACGCAATTCATGCAATTACCTATTTTGTGAATGCATTTAGGGAATCGCATTTTGTGATTCCCTAAATGACATGCCCTAAATGCAATGCAGGAAGCATGAAATAATTGCGACCCTGCTTTAAGGATTCGCAAATTACCACCAACTTCAATTGGTGGTAATTTGCAAATCCTTAGAAAGATGCACTTTTTTGCATTTTTCTAATTGCCATGTGGTGCACACACATGCCCTTAGGGTATGTATTAGCGTCACATGTGCACTCTTACCTGTATTGGGGTGCATCAGGGTGGCCTTTTGGCCCTCTATCATCCTTGCAAATTGCATCAGCAGTTTTCAAGTACGTATTTGGTACTTGCAAATTGTGAATGCAATCCCATTCATTCCTATGGGCCTCTAGGCCCATAGGAATGAATGGGAAGCCATTCCTTATTTAGCAATTATTAAATAATTAATATTTTAGCAAAACCTACATGCATAGGCAATTGCGATTCCTTAGTAGTGATTCCTTAATATTCGCTATTAAGAAATCACAATTTTCTAGATGGATGCATGTGCCCCTTTGTTCCTGCATATGAGGGTCATTGTTGATTTCCCTGCCCTGGTCCAGGATACCTCGCACGCAGATTGAGGCCGGGCAAATGTGCGCTGGAAGGTTCTCCCTACATTGAGCAGGAACCCTGATGCCGTAACGGCATCTGCCTTGGGGTCAGAAGGGCTGCTGCCAATGATTGATCACTGGCTCCCTGGCAGGGGCGCCACTATTTGTCAATCAGCAGTTCCCCATCGAAGAATGGGTTGGGAGAACATGATGTTTGGTGGAGTGGGAGCTCTGTCAATTTATGCCAGACTGCTGCTCCACAAAACTCTACACAACCAATGAACCCAAAGTATTCAGATTTCTTGTGTTAAACAGATGGACCATTTGGCCGCTCCACAAACCTTTCGTCTTGTGGAAATATGAATTTTCATGATCCGTTATGTCCCCTATCTTAGACCCCAACGGCTCCATGTATAAGCTACAAGTACATGTATGTTCCTTCCAGTTCCAGTTATGAAGACGCAAACACATGTGCGTCCACCGTCAACATGTCCTCTTTCAGATCCGCCATGAATGGGCCGGATATTCCATTCCTAAGTATGAAAGGCCACCGACTTTATATGGCTCAGTTACTCTACTTTGCAGTTCAGGCGAGTAGGCCCTGAATGCTGACATCAAGCCTTTCCCTGTTTTCTTCCTCTGACAGCTCCAGTCTGAGCTCGCATCTGTATCCATGAACTTTGTCCTACTCCCTGCGCGGCTAACGGTGCCTGACTCCAGCCTGTTGCCTGCCAAAAACTGTATTTCACCTTCGAGATTATCTGCTCCGCTCCCTACCCAATGCATTCCTGTCTAGTAGTTTAAGTAAACATTCTTCCAGCTACCGAGCAAAGAGCCCGGCCTTGCGGTCTTCATGCAAGTAATTCATAGCCCTGTTCCTATGGAAGATTTCTGCCCCTCGCATTTCATGTAGACACTTAGACGCTTGTACACGTACACACAGACAGTATAGAATAGATTCCATTCGAGAAACCTTTCCTCTTGGATAACAGAGTTCTTTAAACATAGGATGTTAGATATGATTTGGGATTAGGTTGACTTGACCCCCCAGACTTTTTGTCTCCACATGTAGAGCTAAATGTCAAGTCCCCTTCACCCCCTAGTTGCACGTCAATTACACGTCATGCTGCTGCGCGCGCATCTCTGCCAAGTATTTCTGCTGACATTGTGAAATTCTTTTATAGAACCACCCATTTTGACATCACAACCAATGACGTTTCTTTGTTACGCCCAATTACGCCCCTTTTAGTTACGCATGCATGGTTTTATCTTTACTATCAATTGTTACGCCCCTGCATCTGTTTCATTGTAATGTTTCTTCTATAAAACTGATTACTTGTCAATAATGTATTGTACTTCACTTCCTGAACCTCCGTGGTGATGGAATATGAGGTCCCCAATTCGAATTGTCCATTGGAATAAAGCCCGTTCCGAACCTCTTATACCACGGATTCTGCCTCTTATTTTACTGAGCTATTTTTATTAATTTTCCGTATCAAACTAAGTCCCGGTAATTAAATTATTTACGACATGATTGGCGCCCGAACAGGGACACTTTCTCATCTCACGCGCCGGAGGTGCGTTGCAGGCCCGGTCTCCTGCCACAGCTGGACGGACAATAACGCGTACCAGCAGGATTTCCTGTATCTCCCTCCGGTCAAGCGGGGGCGACTGAGGCTGCGATCAACACCCAGACGAGGCGGTGAGAAGTGCGAAGTATCCCGACCAGAGCCTAGCTGAGAGAGCAAGATCCGAGGTATACAGAGGCCCACCAGGTTCCGAAGTCCCAAAGTTCCGAAGTTCCGAGTCGAGTCCAGTCCGGTAGTCCGGTCCAGTTCAGTTCAGTTCCGTTCCGAGGCCTTCCGTTCCGAGCTACCCGGTGAGTACCATTGCCGGGGAGGCGTTCTGACGTGCACATAGGTTGTGCCGGTCAAGACGGGTTTGGGTACACAAATCCGGTCTGCACTGTTTCAGCAGTGTATCTGTACTGTTTAGCAGTATATCTAGTATGTCAAGTATGCTAAGTGACTAGTTTCCTAATGGCCATTATTATTGTTCGTTAACTGTTAAAATGTTAAATGTTAAATGTTAAATGTTTTAGATACGTTCTGCATATTGTGGGGTGAATGACTGTTCATTATTGTTCATTATTTTTGTTTAGTTGTATTAAGTGTGTTTAAGATTAAGTATCAGATCAGTTCTCAATATGCCGCTCTTTTCAAAGTTAAGACAGATCAAAACTAGAAAAGGGGTACTCGAAGAAGCTGTTCCCATTCCTCCTAGGGACACTCCAGGGTACTTCATGTATCATAAACATGGCCTAGATGCCGTATTATTTCTTGATTTATGGGTAGACTATACCAAGGAATTACCAGAAGATCAGAGATGGCCCGCAGCTGGGACCTGGGATGCAGATTGCATCATGAAAGTAGAGGAAGAGTTATGGAAAAAGAAAGCTAGACAATCACAGAAAGATGCCATTGAATTATGGCGTAAAGAATCCTATAGACGTACAGAAAAAGCACTCAGACTAGAAGAGAAGAGTAAGGAGAATTCAAATAAAGCCCAAGAAAATCTCTTAATCGAGGAAGGTACACGAGTAAAGTCAGAACAAGTAGATAGACAAAGAAACGCCCTTATGAACGGTATGTATCCACTTCTGGCCGAAGGGTTACCTAAGGCTACTCCGGAAATACCAAAAGACTTGCCACCCCCATTGTTTCCGATAAAGGTACATCCCAAAGGGCATCCCAAAACCGCAGAAGATGTTTTTCTTTCCTCTTATTTAGATGACGCAGTTCCCGAGTATGTTAACACTGCATCACATAGACCGCTTGCCGATGATACACAACGCCAAGATCCTCCGTCTGTACCTCCACAACAACAAACTCCGACACACGTCCCGACAAGCACATCTGTTTCCACCGCTTTTCCCGCATCCACGGTTTCTGTCGTACATCCAACAAATCCTTTTACGCCCAGCACCTCAGATGGTGCTGCAGGAGGTACGACAGACATTTTTTCTACGCCCCCCAGAGGAAATAAACTTTCGCTTAGAGAATTAGCACACCAACGTACGCCCAAACTAGCAAATCCCGACATGCTTAAGGAACTTCTAGTAGATTGTGGATATGATCCTGTGCCCGGTAAACGGGACGAAATGCTGCTGTCATCATTACGTATCCGACGAGCTGCAATATATTTAGCGAAGCTACCAGGAATGACTACACATTTAGAAAATATATATCACTTTGTCCAGTCAGGACGAGGTCCTGAAAGTATTAGCAGAGCCATGGAATACCAGAAAGCCGAGGTACAAGGGCAACTGTTACGTTTCCTTATAAACTGTGTAATCAGAAATCAAGACCGACCGGGGGTAAACCCGGAAGAGATGCAAAAACTTGTCACTTGGGGACAGAATATATCAGAAGGAAGACATGATAGACAGTTATGTATAGTAGCTATGTACCGAAAGATCCGCAAAGAAATAGAACGAATACACGAAGAGAGATTAGAGATAGACGGGCCTGAACAAGACAGAAGGGAAGAGGAAGAGTCAGGACCGCCAACAGGATACGTAGACACGGTGGCTTATGTAGGTAGAGGAAGATTTTCTAATAATACTAGATGCTGTAATGATTCGATACGTCCGACACGTCCAGAAAGTAGCAGACATTACCAAACCCCTATAATAAATATAAGATCTCCCGAACATTTATTCCAAGTCGCTGACAACCTACTTCGAGAACGAAGAGGACATCATATACTTGATTCATTGGACGAACAAGAGTTAGCCAGATCAGCAGTACTATGGGCTGACAGTCCCGGAAAATACAGTGATGATACACTAGCACACACGTTTTTTAACCTTACCCCAGACGAACAGCGTTTAGCTGGTTTATACATGATTCAGCATCTCCTTATATTATATAAAAGCCAACACTCCGACCCTGGTCCTTTACCTGATATATTGACTGAATTGCTCTCGAATAAATGGAGAGGTTCAGGTACAGATTTAATTAGAGAAATACTAGAATTCAGAAACCAGTATATTCTTTTTGTATGCCCAGAACATGTCTCACTACCCATCAAGGAAAGAACGACGTATCATATGGATAGACAGAATCCTTTACGCGAAGTACACCCAATAAAGGGTGAAGACAATCAGTTTAAACGTGTATTTATATACGCACCCATATCTAAAATAGAATTATTAGAAATGAAGAAGGTGGTACCCAGTCATGACAAAGACCCAGCGGGTTTCCACCGGGAAATTAAAGACATGTTGCTCATGGGAGAGTATACCTATCCCGACATTATGAAAATATTAAAGGTTTTAATGCCAGCTGGCATTTACGAGAAACTTAAAGAAAAAGATTGGGAGGTGGGAGATCAAAAGATAGATTGGACAGCATTAGAAACCGAAGAAAGAGCCCGAGGTCCAGGTTCAGGGCTCGGGCCAAAGACTAAAACACTACCAGGTTTACTAGTACAGGTATTGCCACGTTTATTAACTACGAAAAAGGAAGACTGGGGTGCAATCTCAGCCTGTAAACAAAAGCAAGATGAAGACACTAGTGATTTCTACGCCCGATTCGAAAAATGTTTTGGTATAAATAGTGGTATAAAAGCAAATAGCGAATCATACCCACATCTGTTTGTGACAAAATTAGTTGAAAACTCCCTGCCCCAAGTTAAGAATAGAGTATTGAAATTTGAGAGTACCTGGCAAGGTAACACTCCGTCACAAATGTTACAAATGTTACAGTACCATCACAATAGAATTAGGGAGGAACAAGAACATGAACAAAGACGAATGAAAGACACGAAAATGAAAATGCTAGTCTCCCAGACAGTTCCAGCTGACGGTCATAAAAAGGGTATGACACAGTCCAGTGATTCAGCAGGTCCTGTGAAAGGGACATGCAACTATTGTAAACAACCAGGTCATTATGTACACGATTGTCCAGTCTTAAAACACAATATCGCCACAGGTGCAGCAAAGGAAAGACCACGTCCGCTTAGACAGGATCAGAACCAACAAGGAGCCCCGCAGCATGCACAATCCATGCCAGCTCCGCAACAGTCTATGCCAGCTACACCACCGCAGCCTATTGCTACCACACAATCAACGACACAACAGATGTACCAGACCGCACAGTATGACTATCCTGATTATCAACGATACTCATGAAACAGCCTAGAGAGGGAAGTTGACTTACCCCTTATCGAGGTTCCTGTAGATCAAGAAGGACCTTATGTACACAGTGAACTATTAGGCCAAGATAGAAAATTTTTACTTGATACAGGGGCAAGCCGAACAACCATAAAACGTAGTGAAGTTCCAGGGGCACCCCTCTCAGGCTCACAGAATATTTCCCTTGGTTTTTCAGGAAAACCTATCATTAACGAAGTATCACAGCCTCTTCCACTTACGATTGGTCCCTTGACACGAACTACAGATTTATTGCTTACTAAATCATGTCCAGAAAACTTGTTAGGTATAAAAACACTGAAAGCTCTAGGAGCTATAATATGCTGCTCTCCGGAAGGAGTACGATTGTTTTTACGTGATTTCAAAGGGCACTATGTGTCTCGAGACATGGATTCCCGACTACAGAATTTACCTATACATTTATGGGCACAAGGCCCTACAGATGTTGGTTGCATGAACATTACACCATATCGAGTTACACTTAAAACAGGAGTAGTATTACCACGAATACGACAATACAAGTTACCCCCAGATGCTGTAGTGGCTTTACTGCAAATCATTGACGACCTTATTTCCCAAGGAGTGGTTGTGGAAACCGACTCCAATGTATGTAATTCTCCGATAATTCCGATTCTTAAACGAACTGATCCAAAGGCCCCGCCAGTATATCGATTAGTTATTGATCTACGCGAATTAAACAAATGCATTGTTCCACAATTCCCTGTGGTCCCAGACATCTCGTCATTACTGACAGCCATTGATTCCAAAGCAACGTTTTTTACTGTAATTGATCTCAAGAATGCCTTTTTCAGCGTCCCAATAGATCCGGAAAGCCAATACTTGTTCGGATTTAGTTTAAATGGACGAAGTTTTAAATTCACACGCGCACCTCAAGGATTTACAGAAAGCCCCAGCATCTACAGCCAAGCACTGAAACGAGAACTTGACAGTATACACATGCCAGTCAACACTGCACTGCTCCAGTATGTAGATGATCTGCTGATCACCGCTCGAAGCGAACCTGAATGTGAAAAAGCATCACTAACGGTTTTACAATTTCTGGCCGACAAGGGGCACAAGGTGTCCCCTTCTAAGCTGCAATTCTGTGTCCAGCGAGTTATTTACCTTGGTCACTCGCTGTCCAAGGAGGGAAGGCAGCTCACACCAGATCGCATCCAGTTAATTGCTAACATGCCAATACCCAAGACACAAAAGGAGGTGCGGGCTTTTATAGGCCTCACTTCATACTGTAGGCAGTGGATCCCTCAATATGCATTTCTAGCAAAACCGCTCATTCAGTTGACAGCACAGGAGGCAGCCACATCGACTGTCCTCCCTTGGACTCAGGAGCATACACAAGCCTTTGAAAGCTTAAAGAAAGCTTTATGTCAAGCACCTGTTTTAGCAACACCTTGTTACAGTAAACAGTTTACACTCTTTGTTACAGAACGCGAAGGTACTGCCTTGTCAGTACTCACACAGGAACAAGCAGGATCACACAAACCATGTGCTTATTTTTCTAGCACATTAGATCCCGTAGCTCAAGCTCTTCCTGCGTGCCTAAAATCAGTGGCAGCAACAGCTTTAGCAATCAGACAAAGCGATTCTATAGTATTAGGACATCAATTGACAGTACAAGTACCACATGCAGTAGAGGTTCTTCTGAACCGAACGCAAACACAACACTTGACTATAGCAAGACTTACCGGTTATGAACTAACTTTGTTTCAGCCACATATAGAGATCAGACGTTGTAATACATTGAATCCTGCCACACTTCTGCCAGTAAACGGAACAGACCCACTAGCACATGATTGTATTGAAGTTATTACTATCACGACGAAACCTAGACAAGACTTGACAGACGTCCCATTGTCAGACCCAGACCTGACGTTGTATGTAGATGGTTCATGTATGAGAACAAGTACAGGAGAGTTAGTGGCCGCGTATGCAGTCACAACAGAAACTGAAGTTATTGAAACACATTGTATTAGCACTTTGTCAGCTCAAGCAGCAGAGCTTATCGCTCTGACACAAGCCTGTATTCAAGCCACAAATAAGAAGGTCAACATATACACGGATTCACGTTATGCATTCGGAGTCGTTCATGACTTCGGCGTGCTGTGGCGAGAAAGAGGTTATTTAACTTCTCACGGTGCCCACATTCAGCACGGACCCCTTATTCATGCCCTATTAGACGCAATTCATTTACCCACTGCAATATCGATTATGAAATGCAAAGCTCATACGAAAGTTACTGATATCATTTCTCAAGGCAATGATCTAGCTGACAGAACAGCTAAACAGACTGCTCAAATTCACACATCTGACGTGACAAAGACTATAGTTCCGACACCAACACAATGCATGACAGTTAAGGATCCCGCTCTTGATGTAATTGATATACAGACACATGCTACACGAAATAAAGAAATGGACTGAATTAGGAGGGATCCAAACGGACCAGGGATGGATGACGAAGGAGAAATCTGTATGGTTTCTTCCTGATTCAATGGTTCAAGTCGTCATAAATACAATACATAGTCCAGCGCATCTAGGAGAGAAAGCTATGCTAGACAGCATTCAACACATTTGGTTCAACAAACATTTACGAGCAGCAGCTAAACAAAAAGTCCGTACCTGTATGATATGTTGTCAGTTTAATCCAGGTAAAAGCATTCCCGTAGAACAGGGTGGATTTCAGCCTCCTGATCACCCTTTTGAAGTCCTCCAGATGGATTATATCCAGATGGAACGTTGTCGAGGATTCAAATATGTTCTCGTAGTTGTATGCGCTCTTTCCCGTTGGACAGAGGCGTATCCCGTCTCAGATTACACTGCCCCGACTACTGCCAAACAGTTAGTTCGAGAATTCTTCCCACGGTACGGTTTACCACGTGTTGTCTATTCTGATAACGGCCAACCGTTCTCATCCGAACTAATGAAACACGTTTCACTTTTGCTAGGATATAAATGGAAGTTTCATTGTGTCCGACACCCCGAGGCAGCAGGTCTCGTGGTACGACATAATCAAACTCTGAAAATCAGATTGTCCAAAATATGTAGAGAGAAAGGTGTCGATTGGGTAGTAGCTCTACCAGTTGCACTCTTTTACATGAGAATGGTAGCGCACTCTCGAACAGGGCTATCCCCTTATGAGGTGATCTTTGGCAGACCACCAAATATGTGGGGGACGCCTATACCTCGTAAAATAACTGATGTTGACTGTAATATGCTGACAGATTACCTGGCTTCCTTGATGTCTGCACTACAATCTTGTCGTTCACAGGTAGCTGCAGCCTTTCCCGATAACACCGAGGTGAAACCCCATGACGTGGTTCCCGGGGATCTTGTGCTGGTGAGGAACTTTGACCGGAAGACTCAGCTGGATCCTAGGTGGAAATCGCCTCAACTAGTGCTGCTTACCACGAGGACAGCCGTGAAGATCGAGGGTCGAAAAGGCTGGGTGCATTCAAGTCATATCAAGAAATTTCATGGACTGTCCTCTGATGTAGACATTGTGCCCTGCATTCCCTTACAGACTGATTCAAAACTCCCTTTGGTTGAAAAGACTGAAACCGAACTCTATAAAGTAAAATTAAGGTCTAGAAAGTCAGACAATTTGATTGTTTAAGTCCTCTCCAAGGTGAAGCGGTTGAATTTGTCTCTGACATGTATCCCCTAGACCTGAACAGAGAAAGAAACAGAAAAATGTTGAAACGACATGCGTATTGTAAATCACTGCGTAGTCATTGCACAGTGACGTTATTAATTTTGTTTTTCTTAAGTCTTATAATAATCACTGCAAGTATATTGTTGCACATATATCATCCTATTTCTAAACATGTTTACAATGTTACTGCTGAACATTCTTTTAGCGAATTACCACCGCATGAATTGTCCTACAGATTTGCGCTGCGCAATAACACTTTCATTAGTATGTTACACCACTCCCATCAGACCAGCAATGCTACCAATTGTTGGATATGTGGCCAACTCCCCCCCTACCAGGATTATAAAGGAGTTTTGCCTCTCTTTCCATATCCATTCACACACAATGGCTCCTGTGGAGCATGGTTTAGTTTGATTAATTCCCTAGATTCGAATTCCGCAGTTTATCAAGACAACTGGGTATGGGGAAACCTGAACTTAGTTTTACTCAAAGTCTGCTACCCTAACAAGGAGGGACTCCCCAAAAGAACAGGAACTGATCTAGAAAATGAAGTATATGGATTAGGCAATTTTACACTTAATCTCATGATCCTGAACGTTGAATCCGAAACTACACCAATCTTGCCCGCCATGTCAGTATTCCCAGTAAAAGGGGAATTATGTGTAAGAAAGAATGGTTCCATACACATGGGCCATAGTAAATGCACCACTGTAATACAATTCAGTGATCAAGGCAAATCTACATTTAGAGCTTCTCATCATTCCTACTTTATATGTGGTCATACCGCATATATACGCTTACCTCTAGATTGGGATGGTACCTGTTACATAGCATTCCTTCTGCCACCTGTTTTCCTAGCCCCTCCTGATTATCATAGGAATATCCATTTAGTACACACTAGACAGCAGAGAGATCTCCCAATTGTCGATTACACTGAGACGGCATGGGAAAAATATACAGATTTCAATAAAGGTCTCTTCCCCTATATAGGCACAGTCACTAATAGTAAACTGATACGTAGATTAACCAGGACCCTTGAAGCCGTAGTGAATGAAACTATTTCCGCCTTAGGCAACTTGACAGAGGAGCAGTCTGCGATGAGGATTGTTGTTCTTCAAAATCGTCTTGTCCTTGACGTCATCTTGGCCGATAGGGGCGGAGCTTGTAGGGTCATCGGATCAAGTTGCTGCATATTCATACCAGAAAATTCGCCATCTGTATATAAAGCTATAACTCGCCTTCATAAGATTGTAAGCCAGATACACCAGAATCCAGGCACCTGGACTTGGTCCAGTTGGTTTTGGAGCGTGTTGTCAGCCTGGGGATGGAGAATACTATCCTTCCTAGGTATTGGCTTTCTCATACTATTCAGTTGCTGCTTATGTCTACAATGTGGGCCAGCGATTTGTGGCCTGTGTGCCACATCGTGTATCCCACATTCAAGTTTTCGTTCAAAATCCCGGATAAAGAAAGAAGAACAAATGATACTATATGAACAGATCGATGGATTAATGAAGATCGATATTTCTTGAGGTCAGTAGGGGACAAGGAGGGAATGTGGAAATATGAATTTTCATGATCCGTTATGTCCCCTATCTTAGACCCCAACGGCTCCATGTATAAGCTACAAGTACATGTATGTTCCTTCCAGTTCCAGTTATGAAGACGCAAACACATGTGCGTCCACCGTCAACATGTCCTCTTTCAGATCCGCCATGAATGGGCCGGATATTCCATTCCTAAGTATGAAAGGCCACCGACTTTATATGGCTCAGTTACTCTATTTTGCAGTTCAGGCGAGTAGGCCCTGAATGCTGACATCAAGCCTTTCCCTGTTTTCTTCCTCTGACAGCTCCAGTCTGAGCTCGCATCTGTATCCATGAACTTTGTCCTACTCCCTGCGCGGCTAACGGTGCCTGACTCCAGCCTGTTGCCTGCCAAAAACTGTATTTCACCTTCGAGATTATCTGCTCCGCTCCCTACCCAATGCATTCCTGTCTAGTAGTTTAAGTAAACATTCTTCCAGCTACCGAGCAAAGAGCCCGGCCTTGCGGTCTTCATGCAAGTAATTCATAGCCCTGTTCCTATGGAAGATTTCTGCCCCTCGCATTTCATGTAGACACTTAGACGCTTGTACACGTACTCACAGACAGTATAGAATAGATTCCATTCGAGAAACCTTTCCTCTTGGATAACAGAGTTCTTTAAACATAGGATGTTAGATATGATTTGGGATTAGGTTGACTTGACCCCCCAGACTTTTTGTCTCCACATGTAGAGCTAAATGTCAAGTCCCCTTCACCCCCTAGTTGCACGTCAATTACACGTCATGCTGCTGCGCGCGCATCTCTGCCAAGTATTTCTGCTGACATTGTGAAATTCTTTTATAGAACCACCCATTTTGACATCACAACCAATGACGTTTCTTTGTTACGCCCAATTACGCCCCTTTTAGTTACGCATGCATGGTTTTATCTTTACTATCAATTGTTACGCCCCCTGCATCTGTTTCATTGTAATGTTTCTTCTATAAAACTGATTACTTGTCAATAATGTATTGTACTTCACTTCCTGAACCTCCGTGGTGATGGAATATGAGGTCCCCAATTCGAATTGTCCATTGGAATAAAGCCCGTTCCGAACCTCTTATACCACGGATTCTGCCTCTTATTTTACTGAGCTATTTTTATTAATTTTCCGTATCAAACTAAGTCCCGGTAATTAAATTATTTACGACAGTCTGCCAGACCTTGATGAATGCCCTTTCTGGGGACTGAAAAGCTCTGAATGGGATAAGGGTATGAAATTGCCCAGGAAGACTGCATCTTTGTTGGGATGAGGCTCTGGGTACCGCACTCTTCCAACACACACAAAAGTAGAGCGTTTGCTAAGAAAATGAGCCAAATGCCCCGTAAGAAGGGCGTCAGGCAAAATGGTCCCTTTACATAGCTCTTCGTGCAGGTTTCTCCTTCTCTTGCCTTAGTGGTCTAAGTACTCTTTAAATTGGCAGTAACGGGCCCACCACAATTGGGGCACATCCCCCACAGTCTGCACAGCACCATATGAGTTAATGACTTATTTACGCATTGGTTTTAAGAAGACAATCACTTCATTTTATTGGTTCAGCGAGTCTGACCAGTTTTCACACCCAATTCCAGCAGATGAGAGGGACCGGCAGACCCGGGATAGTTGCCCTAAAGATTAAAATATTTGCCCTCACGTAGGACATTGAAGAAGGAACCATCTTCAGCATCACTGATGAAGATCCTCTGAGGGTGTGATAAGAAGATGCTGGAATCCCTTTCCAATGGCCATGGCTGCACAGGCTGCTATGGGGTGGCACTGATAGGCAGCTGAGAGCTCTCCTTCAAGTTCTGGAAATTCCATCAATTTCGAATTTTGCTTTACATGGCTTTGGAGGTCACACTCTCAGAGTAGGAATTAAATAACTGGAATTTAGACACCCTCCAATGGGAAGCTAGACGATCCATTCCATTCAGCATGAGAACAAGGAAGATGTCTTTGACTGCTGTGCTACCTGCCAGAGGAACAATGGAAGGGCGGTTCCCGACTTGAACATCTGTCCTCCTTCACATGATTTCTAGAACATGGGAAGCTTGTTTCCTGGCCCTGTCCAAACTGAGGGACATATTTACAGTAAACTGACTGAGCAGGGTGTTAACCCAAAATTAGTAACTCTGTGCTCTGACAGTTTTAAAATGCAGGGATGCGCTGTATTTATAAAAATAAGGTGCAACCCTGCATTTCCCCTAGCGCTAAAAAAGCTGCCTAGTGCCAGCGGAGGCACCCTAGTGCCATTTTGCTAGGGTGCCTGTGCTGCAGGGGCTATTGTTTACGTGTAGGAAGTGACACCTTCCAGAACATAAACAACCTTAACAAGCTATTTGCTCTATCCATGTGTGCTCAGAAAGCAGCACAAGTGGAAAGAGCAATATACGAGGAGAAATAAAACATTTCTCCTCGTACTGCCTGTTTAAGACAGGTATTTCCTGGTCTTATTTTTGGGGCTGCCCCACACCTTGTTAATATGGGGGAGCGTGAAAAAGCAATGAGTGTTGTGGCGGAACGCTCACTGCAACACCCATTGGATGCCTCTTTCATGCTAAGTGCTGCGTGAATAGGGGCATTGTTTACAAGGCGGGGTTAAGCCACAAAAAGTGTCTAGTCAGACAGAGTCACTCCTGAGGCGGAAGCCGGGAGCAACAGAAACTGATTTGATACCTGTGTGTCTCTTTTAATATTGTATACTGTGCTTTAAAACGGATTCACTTATTTAGCTAAAACCTGACACTCACCTTAACCACGCCGATCAGCTGATAACTTGCTGAAATCGGTAAACGCTCGCTTTCCCTGCCGCCATTGCTAGGAGCGAGGAGCCTACAGACACGCCCATATCTGGTGGCCACGCCCCCTTTCTATTATAAACAGCGCGCGCTGACTACTAGCGCTGCCCTGCAGACAGAGTCACTCCTGAGGCGGAAGCCGGGAGCAACAGAAACTGATTTGATACCTGTGTGTCTCTTTTAATATTGTATACTGTGCTTTTAAAACGGATTCACCTATTTAGCTAAAACCTGACACTCACCTTAACCACGCCGATCAGCTGATAACTTGCTGAAATCGGTAAACGCTCGCTTTCCCTGCCGCCATTGCTAGGAGCGAGGAGCCTACAGACACGCCCATATCTGGTGGCCACGCCCCCTTTCTATTATAAACAGCACGCGCTGACTACTAGCGCTGCCCTGCAGACAGAGTCACTCCTGAGGCGGAAGCCGGGAGCAACAGAAACTGATTTGATACCTGTGTGTCTCTTTTAATATTGTATACTGTGCTTTTAAAACGGATTCACCTATTTAGCTAAAACCTGACACTCACCTTAACCACGCCGATCAGCTGATAACTTGCTGAAATCGGTAAACGCTCGCTTTCCCTGCCGCCATTGCTAGGAGCGAGGAGCCTACAGACACGCCCATATCTGGTGGCCACGCCCCCTTTCTATTATAAACAGCGCGCGCTGACTACTAGCGCTGCCCTGCAGACAGAGTCACTCCTGAGGCGGAAGCCGGGAGCAACAGAAACTGATTTGATACCTGTGTGTCTCTTTTAATATTGTATACTGTGCTTTAAAACGGATTCACTTATTTAGCTAAAACCTGACACTCACCTTAACCACGCCGATCAGCTGATAACTTGCTGAAATCGGTAAACGCTCGCTTTCCCTGCCGCCATTGCTAGGAGCGAGGAGCCTACAGACACGCCCATATCTGGTGGCCACGCCCCCTTTCTATTATAAACAGCGCGCGCTGACTACTAGCGCTGCCCTGCAGACAGAGTCACTCCTGAGGCGGAAGCCGGGAGCAACAGAAACTGATTTGATACCTGTGTGTCTCTTTTAATATTGTATACTGTGCTTTAAAACGGATTCACTTATTTAGCTAAAACCTGACACTCACCTTAACCACGCCGATCAGCTGATAACTTGCTGAAATCGGTAAACGCTCGCTTTCCCTGCCGCCATTGCTAGGAGCGAGGAGCCTACAGACACGCCCATATCTGGTGGCCACGCCCCCTTTCTATTATAAACAGCGCGCGCTGACTACTAGCGCTGCCCTGCAGACAGAGTCACTCCTGAGGCGGAAGCCGGGAGCAACAGAAACTGATTTGATACCTGTGTGTCTCTTTTAATATTGTATACTGTGCTTTAAAACGGATTCACTTATTTAGCTAAAACCTGACACTCACCTTAACCACGCCGATCAGCTGATAACTTGCTGAAATCGGTAAACGCTCGCTTTCCCTGCCGCCATTGCTAGGAGCGAGGAGCCTACAGACACGCCCATATCTGGTGGCCACGCCCCCTTTCTATTATAAACAGCGCGCGCTGACTACTAGCGCTGCCCTGCAGACAGAGTCACTCCTGAGGCGGAAGCCGGGAGCAACAGAAACTGATTTGATACCTGTGTGTCTCTTTTAATATTGTATACTGTGCTTTTAAAACGGATTCACCTATTTAGCTAAAACCTGACACTCACCTTAACCACGCCGATCAGCTGATAACTTGCTGAAATCGGTAAACGCTCGCTTTCCCTGCCGCCATTGCTAGGAGCGAGGAGCCTACAGACACGCCCATATCTGGTGGCCACGCCCCCTTTCTATTATAAACAGCGCGCGCTGACTACTAGCGCTGCCCTGCAGACAGAGTCACTCCTGAGGCGGAAGCCGGGAGCAACAGAAACTGATTTGATACCTGTGTGTCTCTTTTAATATTGTATACTGTGCTTTTAAAACGGATTCACCTATTTAGCTAAAACCTGACACTCACCTTAACCACGCCGATCAGCTGATAACTTGCTGAAATCGGTAAACGCTCGCTTTCCCTGCCGCCATTGCTAGGAGCGAGGAGCCTACAGACACGCCCATATCTGGTGGCCACGCCCCCTTTCTATTATAAACAGCGCGCGCTGACTACTAGCGCTGCCCTGCAGACAGAGTCACTCCTGAGGCGGAAGCCGGGAGCAACAGAAACTGATTTGATACCTGTGTGTCTCTTTTAATATTGTATACTGTGCTTTTAAAACGGATTCACCTATTTAGCTAAAACCTGACACTCACCTTAACCACGCCGATCAGCTGATAACTTGCTGAAATCGGTAAACGCTCGCTTTCCCTGCCGCCATTGCTAGGAGCGAGGAGCCTACAGACACGCCCATATCTGGTGGCCACGCCCCCTTTCTATTATAAACAGCGCACGCTGACTACTAGCGCTGCCCTGCAGACAGAGTCACTCCTGAGGCGGAAGCCGGGAGCAACAGAAACTGATTTGATACCTGTGTGTCTCTTTTAATATTGTATACTGTGCTTTTAAAACGGATTCACCTATTTAGCTAAAACCTGACACTCACCTTAACCACGCCGATCAGCTGATAACTTGCTGAAATCGGTAAACGCTCGCTTTCCCTGCCGCCATTGCTAGGAGCGAGGAGCCTACAGACACGCCCATATCTGGTGGCCACGCCCCTCCTACGCCTAAGCTCCTACAATAAAATCATGAACGCATGCCGGAAGCGCAGCGGACGTGCGCAACGGGCGCGACGATGGCGCGCCGACGCCGCGCCAAAGGGGTGCCAGTCTGCGCCAGTCCGCGCCGGACCCGCGCCCAGAGCCCTATATCCTACCCAGCCTCCACACCTTTCTAGTAAGTCTCTGAAATACTCTTCCTCCTACCTGACAGAGATTCGAAGCACCATGCTCCGCCAGGATTGCCCATTTCTTAACTTAGACGCGCAGTCCGACGTAATTTACAAAGCTTGCCTTAAATGCAATCTCAAATGCACCCACTCCTTTACTCAGACACCCCCAATTCCTGGAGCACCACATAAAGATACCATAAGCATTAAATGCGCACTAGTGAATGCGAGATCTATGTGCAAACACAAAGAAGAGGTGGCCGAACTAATATCGGCACACAAATTAGACATTCTGTTCATAACAGAAACATGGGCCGACTTGGCTTCTGACCCCGATCTCGTGACAGCCGTCCCTGAGGGCTACTACATTGTTAGACAAGACAGACCGGCCGGAAAAAAAGGAGGCGGCCTCGCCATAATCCTACTGCAAAATCTAGCAGTAAAAACTGGAACTTCAGCCACTATCCCGGCTGAAACACTGTCTTTCTCCATCACGCTTTCCCCCACCCAAGTGTTCAATGGAGTCCTGCTCTATCGCCCCCCTGCGGCCCGAACACCATTTCTCCAATCCATCAGCACTTTATTAGAAACTGTGCCAGAAGTCTCTGACCTCACAATACTCGGAGATTTTAACTTTCATCTAGAAAACACCCTAGACAAAGATACTCTGAGTTTGATTGAGGACCTTAAGGCAGCCGGCCTAAACCAGCTGGTCACCTTACCTACACACAAAGCAGGCCACATTCTTGACGGATTGTTTACGAATAACCCGGCCATTGCCCCCCCTACTGTAATTCCAATTGTATGGTCAGATCACGCAGTGGTGGTTTTCTGCGTTAGTGTTAAAAAACACAAAAATCAACCCTCGGCAAAAAAACAACAGAGGCTCTGCAGGGATTGGAAAAATATAGAAACGATCACCTTAGCCGAAACTCTCGGAAACACTAAACCACCCCCAGTATCTGACCCTCAACTAGCAGCAAATAATTATAACCAATGGCTTACAGATACTTTAAATCAAGTAGCGCCTCTAAAAAGAGTGCGGTCTAATCGTGCAACACCATCAGCCCCATGGTTCTCCGAACTGCTAAGAACAGAGAGACAGAAATGCCGCAATCTAGAAAGGCATTGGCGAGTCAACTATGACAACAACGACAAAGAAAGATACAAACAAGCGCTATCAGACTACAGGAAAACGCTAAGACAGGAAAAAAGCAAATATTTCTGTGAACAGATAGAAAGAGCACAGAATTCCAGTAAGCAACTATACCAGACCGTGGCTACATTAACAACGATACCAACTGCCAATATCACTGAAACCTCCCAAGACCTTTGCAATAAAATGGCCGACTTCTTCAGGACCAAGGTAACTGAAATTTTCGATAAATTTAACAACATCACGAATGAGGAATTGTCAGACGACACCAAGAACATAGAACTCACGTCCTCATCTCTGAACGAATTTATCCCCCCATCACTAACAGAAATAAAAGACCTCATTAAAACCACTATGTCAGGATCCCCTCTTGATCCATGCCCACCAACTATTATCAAACTAACATCTGATGTAGTAGCACCAATCCTGGAGAACATCTGCAGCACCATTTGTGAGACAGGAACATATCCCCAAAATAGGAAAACTGCAATAATAAACCCTCTATTAAAGAAACCAACTCTTAACACCTTGGAATTAAAAAATTACCGCCCTATAGCAGCTCTCCCTTACCCATCAAAAATTCTTGAAAAAGCCATAAACAAACAGCTGGCCAACTACATTGATCAAAATAATCTGTTGGAGAACACCCAGTTCGGGTTCAGAAGAGGACATGGAACGGAGACAGCGCTCATCAAGGCCTCTGAAGAGATCAGACAGATCATGGACCAGGGCGGTTCGGCTGTTCTGATCCTGCTAGATCTATCAGCGGCCTTTGACACGGTCGATCATAACATCCTGATCGACCGTGTCAAAGCTATGGGCATAAAGGGCAGGGCTGTGGAACTTCTGACCTCTTTCCTAGCCAACAGAGAACAGTCAGTGAAGATGGGGAACTTCTATTCACCAACGTTCGTGCTGCCATGCGGAGTCCCCCAGGGATCCTCGCTGAGTCCGACACTTTTCAACATCTATGTGTCGGACCTGGCGAGGATCATTAAAACCCATGGAATGGGAGTGACTTCGTACGCCGACGATACCCAGTTGGTGTTGGCAGTACATAAGAACGGGATTGAAGTAGCAGCCAATTTTCAGACTGGTATGAGAGCCATTAGTCACTGGATGGACAATAATTGTCTAAAACTAAACACCGATAAGACCGAGGTAATGGTGTTTGGAGACCTAAAACCATCTTGGTCTCCGATCTGGTGGCCATCGGAAATGGGCAATCCACCTATCCCAGTTTCTAAGGTCAGAAACCTAGGAGTGTTGTTCGACAACAAACTAAGTTTCACCAATCACGCCAACGCAGTGGTCTCCTCTTCCCTCTTCACGCTACGGAAGGTGAAAAAGCTACTACCCTACCTACCACTGTCTGCTGGGAAAACCCTGATGTCCTCCTTGGTGTTATCCAAGGTGGACTACTGCAACGGGCTTCTGCTGAACGCCCAGGAGCAGGTCCTCAAAAAGCTACAAATGGTGCAGAACGCCGCGGCACGAATCCTGACCAGAACACCCAAGTTTGCACCGATTTCATCAGTCATTTACCATTTTCACTGGCTCCCAATAAAAAAGAGAACTAAATTCAAAGCTCTGTGCATTATTTACAAAGCACTGAACAGCCAAGGACCCGACTTCTTCAGGGAATCACTGCAGCTGTACGTTCCCAAAAGAGCGCTAAGATCAGCCTCATCCGCTTCACTATGCATTCAACGAGTGAGAACAGTCACCTGGGGAGACAGACGCTTCATGGTGGCCGCCTCGAGGCTCTGGAACTCCTTGCCCCATCACATAAAAACCAGCCCCTCACTATTGCTCTTCAGAAGGCAAGTGAAGACATGGCTATTCACTCAATAATGCACAGGACGTGCCTCCTTGTCTGCCCAGCGCCGAGACACCATTTATGGTATTTGTTCGCGCTTTAGAAATTTAGAAAATAAATAAATAAATAAATAGTCCCCGCCTTGTAAATAAGGCGAAGGAGTTAACTCCACCAGAACGTCAAAATAAGTGACGTTCTGGTGGTGTTAACTCCTTGTACATATGCCCCAGAGTTTTGGCCCAGACTTGGTGGGAACAGGTAGGTGACTGTTGTGTGATCTGCATCTTGAGAGCCTGAAATAACTAATGACTGAGAAATCCCTGAACCAGAAAGGCTGCTGACCATTTCACAGGATTCCAATTACCGCCCATCCTTAAATGAAGGAATCTGAAATTTTGTTCATATGATTGACTGTTCTTTCATTTATTCCTAGCTCAGTTATTATCATTTTTGTGGTTATTATTAGTTCATGTTTTTTCCTGTGGAAACCTGGTTTGAACTTTGCATCCTTTATTATTTCAATATATTGTTTATTTGAGTTGTGGACCTGTGCATTCCCCATGACATATTCAGCTCAGGCCCAGGACATTTTATAAGCCTTTGGAAAGACCCTGGACATTACCGGGGGATCATGGCCCTAGCATATTTAAAAGTCCTTTTCCACGCTCCCTCCTCCGCCTCCCGGGAGGATTTCTTACACAGGAACACCTTTCATTATTCTCTCTGTTGTTGTTGGAACTTCACCAAGAATACGCGCGGCACTGTAGGAGAAAGTGCGTTTGCTTCCCTCTACTCACAGTGTTTTCAGATCTTGGTCTTTCTGTGTTTGATGTCTGGTTTGTGGAAGCCAATCTCTAGTTCCAGTCTGCTTTCCATGGTTAGGTTTTCTTCAGGCTCAAGTCATGTACAGTGCACTGCAGGTTCCCAGTGTGTATTGGAAGTGGCGGCTCCTCCGTAATGGCGGAGGAGTGTCGCCCCACTGCTCAGTGCCAACAAATGAAAAATAAAATGATAATAAAACTATTTTATTATTACTTTATTTTTCATCCCTGGACTGAGTGAGTCGATGCTGTGAGTGTAAGGTGTGGCGGGCAGGGCCGTCCTCCATAGACAGCAGGCAGGAGAAGTGGTGGGCGCTGCAAGTGCACGTGTTGGTTTGGCCGGCTGTCTTAGAACGGCCAAACCGACATGCGCACTTAGACTTCTCCGACCCAGCTGTGTTGTATAGCTGGGTGGAGAAAAGGAACCTGAGCTAGTTTTAAACCAGCGCGCTCAAGCCAATCCCGACGCTGCTCTCATGCTGGGTAATAGCATGAGAGCAGTGTCTGGGTTGGTGGGGAGTCTGGTAGCCTGTGCGGTGTGGCCGCCGGAAGCGGAGGAGCACCGAGGCAGATGGCAGAGGGAGCGGCAGCGGCAAGTAAGTGTTTTTTTTTAACGAGTATTATTTCCGCCTGCGCTGGCCTCCCACTTTCTGTGGCCAGCAGCCGCCACTGTGTATTGGTCAAGTAATCTCTTCCAATGTGCTGTTCAGGGTTTCTTCATTGTTTTAGGTGTCTGCGAGGTATGTTCTGTGGTATGTGGTATCCCATTGTATGATGTTGGCAAGTGATGATCCCAAAAATAATACCTCCTTGAGGCAGGCGTTAAATCAGAGGAATCTTTTAATTTCTCCTAACTTTTCACACATTGCATGCGTGCTGCACTGTACAGCACGTAACCAATGTGTGGAACGTTTGAAAGCGTGCCTAGGCATAGAATTCACTATGGTGCAAAGTTGTGTGTTTGGTGGTAGGCAGCCTGTCTGTGAGCCAGTGCTGGGAAAGACAGCAGTAGCACCACATCTGTGCAGGGAGGAGCTCTCCCTCTAACGCAATGCAGCGCAGCAACTGTGGTTGCCACGCTTTGAGGCGCTTTTTTTGCAAATTTACCACAGAGTGTGTTCTTTTTGTCTCATCCGGATTACAATGTTTCTTTACCCCACACACACAATTTAGTGGCCACAAAGATGTACTGGGGAGATGATATTGTGATGGATTTTAGATGTGTTTTACTGGTGAAATAAAATATACAAGCTCATTGTGATGGCAAAAAACTCATGGAGGGCTTGTGCTTGTACTGTGTGCACTGTTGATTCAGAATTACTAGATGAATAAAAGCCCTTGTTCATCTGGGGTGGGTGATAGTAACATTAAACGAAAGTGCCAACACACCCTGTTGGAAGTTACAGCAGGTCTACCAGCTTCTTTTCTGTTTGAACAGGGACGTTTCATGTTCACCCATTGAATTACAACTCCTTCAGCTGCTTTCAGCCACCGTCTGGAGTCTGGATTATTCTGGACACATCTTCTTTGACGAGGGTGTACAACTGGCCGCCATGTTTACCTGGTGATGTATTTCCCGCGTGTGTATTTTCAACGCCACAAATGATTTCCTGTTGTTAGGTAGTTCCTTCCTCCCTTCCTGAGTTTCCACATTCTCGCGAGGAAACAGGTGTTCCGGTCGCTGGTTATTTTACAATCTGCCCCCCCCCCGTCCCCCCCTTCGGCCGTGCTCCGTGGGCTCGCTGCTGCTGGCTACAGTTATAATATTTCAATGCACTGTTTGTCTATAGGCGTTTGTACAAGTGTATCAAGAGGTGATCTAACATTCACAATAGGCTATCAGTATGTGGCATAAGGTGTGTGCCGTAGGGTCCTGAATACACATCGGCTACCTTTGAGATATACACCAATACTACACCAGTGTCTTCTTGTGACATACAGACCTCTTATTATATCAAAGTTATTCCCCATCTATACGAGGGAAAGGGCCAGGTGTGGTTCCTATTTCGCTGTGCGGAGGGACTCAAATGGCAACTCACTAATGAAGGACAATAAGCAAAGCCACTGGAATTATGTGGCAGGGGATCACCAATATATGCGGCAGCGTTGTCTAAATTATGCGGCAAGCGAAGGCCTATATGCAACATATTGAACAATAAGAAGCAGTGGTTCAAGCATTCCAAATCATCACTTTTTGTCCTAAGAGAACTGTTATCTCAGGGCTGTGGCTGTTCCAGGCCCAAGGCTCAGTCATCTGGGGACGTCTGCTTGGCAGACCATGAGGCGCCCCTCTTTCTCCTTTCTGCCTCCTCTTGTGTAACGTAAGTACGCATGAATGCCAATTCACCAAAATTCCAGAGGGCTGCGGAAGTGACATCACCCACTCTTTTTTTTTATTTTTACTGAGTTTTATATAGTGCGAACTTGACCCGAAGTTATTAGATCGCTGCACACGAGCACCAGTTATGTTACATGAGGACACGCATTCATTCTTTGTTAGGCACAGGGAGATTAAAGGGTTTGCCCAGAATCACAGGATGTTGAGCGTCCTCACCGAGACTTCAACAGGGTTCCCCAGATTCGAGGTCGACCACCCTAGCCGTTAGGCCACATCCTCTCCCCATCTCTACCCGGCCTTTGACCTTCATTTTCACTCATACACACATGCTTACACATACACACACATTTACACTCTCTCTCAAATAAACACACTTAACCCACAACAACGCACACAACCTACATTTAAAACCATTTTTCTTACTTACCTCAGCTGCCAGGCAAAGTCATATTCCAGATAATAAATAGTAATAAATATTAGTGAATAATGTACTATTATTAACTATTAGTGTAATAACAAATTGACAGAAAACAAGGAGAGTGGTGCCCCAACGGACATCCATAAAGACTAGCTGCTGTTGTGTTCTAGGCACTCATTTTGACACCTCTGAGGCCAGGGGTCAAAGGGGCTGTGGGCTGTGTCAGGGGTCGCAGCTGTGACCGCTGGCGACCCCTAAATGACGTCCATGTGAGGAAGTAAATATAGGCTTACAAAGCGCACGAATGCCTGTCGGCGTCTAGGCGCTAGCGGCCAGATAGAGCCATTCCAAGAAAAAACAGAAGACCTGTTAAGCTAAGGAAGAAAAAAGCCAGGTTTTAAAGTGCTTGCTGAATTTTACCAAATCTGGCTGGGCTTCAAGATGGCCGGGCAGGGAGTTCCACCGTTTACACGTGGAGTGGGAAAGCTTCTATCTCCCCGTCGAGCCATTTTAATTCTGGGAATTACGACCGTTCTCGCTGTGCTGGAACAAAGAGTACGAGTGTGCAGGTGCTATTGAAAAAGATTTTGAAAATAATCAGGGCGAACTTTGTGTGCATAGGGCCTTAAACTTATTTGTGTGTCTGCTGCAAGCTACAATCAAAAGGGGATGTTGTCATGTTAAAGGTACACTGAAGAGGGGTGTTAGGTCAGTGTAGCTAAATCTCTGAGGATAGACCGGAAGTTCCAGCTTGTTAAAAGGCCTGGGGCGGATGGCTGCATCTTTTCCTCCTCTGGCTCAAGAACAGAGGTCTGGAGTTAGCTCAAAAACGCACAGCATCTGCCAGAGAGCCCACTGCCTGCCCTGCAATGTCAGATGTGATGCCTGTGACTGTAATAAACATGCACCGCATCTGCCAGAGAGCCCACTGCCTGCCCTGCAATGTCAGATGTGATGCCTGTGACTGTAATAAACATGCACCGCATCTGCCAGAGAGCCCACTGCCTGCCCTGCAATGTCAGATGTGATGCCTGTGACTGTAACAAACATGCACAGCATCTGCCAGAGAGCCCACTGCCTGCCCTGCAATGTCAGATGTGATGCCTGTGACTGTAATAAACATGCACCGCATCTGCCAGAGAGCCCACTGCCTGCCCTGCAATGTCAGATGTGATGCCTGTGACTGTAATAAACATGCACAGCATCTGCCAGAGAGCCCACTGCCTGCCCTGCAATGTCAGATGTGATGCCTGTGACTGTAATAAACATGCACCGCATCTGCCAGAGAGCCCACTGCCTGCCCTGCAATGTCAGATGTGATGCCTGTGACTGTAATAAACATGCACCGCATCTGCCAGAGAGCCCACTGCCTGCCCTGCAATGTCAGATGTGATGCCTGTGACTGTAGTAAACATGCACAGCATCTGCCAGAGAGCCCACTGCCTGCCCTGCAATGTCAGATGTGATGCCTGTGACTGTAATAAACATGCACAGCATCTGCCAGAGAGCCCACTGCCTGCCCTGCAATGTCAGATGTGATGCCTGTGACTGTAATAAACATGCACAGCATCTGCCAGAGAGCCCACTGCCTGCCCTGCAATGTCAGATGTGATGCCTGTGACTGTAATAAACATGCACAGCATCTCCCAGAGAGCCCACTGCCTCCCCTGCAATGTCAGATGTGATGCCTGTGACTGTAATAAACATGCACAGCATCTGCCAGAGAGCACACTGCCTGCCCTGCAATGTCAAATGTGATGCCTGTGACTGTAATAAACATGCACAGCATCTGCCAGAGAGCCCACTGCCTGCCCTGCAATGTCAGATGTGATGCCTGTGACTGTAATAAACATGCACAGCATCTGCCAGAGAGCACACTGCCTGCCCTGCAATGTCAGATGTGATGCCTGTGACTGTAATAAACATGCACAGCATCTGCCAGAGAGCACACTGCCTGCCCTGCAATGTCAGATGTGATGCCTGTGACTGTAATAAACATGCACAGCATCTGCCAGAGAGCCCACTGCCTGCCCTGCAATGTCAGATGTGATGCCTGTGACTGTAATAAACATGCACCGCATCTGCCAGAGAGCCCACTGCCTGCCCTGCAATGTCAGATGTGATGCCTGTGACTGTAATAAACATGCACAGCATCTGCCAGAGAGCCCACTGCCTGCCCTGCAATGTCAGATGTGATGCCTGTGACTGTAATAAACATGCACCGCATCTGCCAGAGAGCCCACTGCCTGCCCTGCAATGTCAGATGTGATGCCTGTGACTGTAATAAACATGCACCGCATCTGCCAGAGAGCCCACTGCCTGCCCTGCAATGTCAGATGTGATGCCTGTGACTGTAATAAACATGCACCGCATCTGCCAGAGAGCCCACTGCCTGCCCTGCAATGTCAGATGTGATGCCTGTGACTGTAATAAACATGCACAGCATCTGCCAGAGAGCACACTGCCTGCCCTGCAATGTCAGATGTGATGCCTGTGACTGTAATAAACATGCACAGCATCTGCCAGAGAGCACACTGCCTGCCCTGCAATGTCAGATGTGATGCCTGTGACTGTAATAAACATGCACAGCATCTGCCAGAGAGCTCACTGGCATCCCCTGCAATGTCAGATGTGATGCCTGTGACTGTAATAAACATGCACAGCATCTGCCAGAGAGCCCATTGCCTGCCCTGCAATGTCAGATGTGATGCCTGTGACTGTAATACACATGCACAGCATCTGCCAGAGAGCTCACTGCCTGCCCTGCAATGTCAGATAGGATGTCTGTGACTGTAATAAACATGCACAGCATCTGCCAGAGAGCCCACTGCCTGCCCTGCAATGTCAGATGTGATGTCTGTGACTGTAATAAACATGCACAGCATCTGCCAGAGAGCCCACTGCCTGCCCTGCAATGTCAGATGGGATGTCTGTGACTGTAACAAACATGCACAGCATCTGCCAGAGAGCACACTGCCTGCCCTGCAATGTCAGATGTGATGCCTGTGACTGTAATAAACATGCACAGCATCTGCCAGAGAGCACACTGCCTGCCCTGCAATGTCAGATGTGATGCCTGTGACTGTAATAAACATGCACAGCATCTGCCAGAGAGCCCACTGCCTGCCCTGCAATGTCAGATGTGATGCCTGTGACTGTAATAAACATGCACCGCATCTGCCAGAGAGCCCACTGCCTGCCCTGCAATGTCAGATGTGATGCCTGTGACTGTAATACACATGCACAGCATCTGCCAGAGAGCTCACTGCCTGCCCTGCAATGTCAGATAGGATGTCTGTGACTGTAATAAACATGCACAGCATCTGCCAGAGAGCCCACTGCCTGCCCTGCAATGTCAGATTGGATGCCTGTGACTGTAATAAACATGCACAGCTACCACACTCATCAACCTACTCCTAACAGTCTGCACTCAAGGGAATGCACTTATTCAATAAATAATCCTCAAATACAGAGGAGGTGAAGCTATATGTTATGTGATCACAATAGTAACTCTGTAGTTAAGGATCAATTGTTTAGTCCATAGGAAAAGCAGAGTTTTATCATTTATAACTTCTACCTCATTTAATCAATTTTCAATAAAAAAAGTGCTGAGAATCAATTATTTGTTTCTTTACAATGTCATGCAGATTACATTTTTTAGGTGTGTGTGTGTGCGCGCGCGTGCGTTCGTTCGCGTGTGTGTGTGTGTGTCGGAGGGAGGGTTCGAATATTCAGGTTCCCATTAGAATGTTTCCCCTATAGGAACAATTGCTGCCCAATATACTTCTCAATTTGCATAAATATAATGATTGGGCCATTTCTGCACCTTCTCTTGGTTTTGTGAAAATGTGTTAAAAAGTTATTGAGAAACTATTTTATACAATGTAATGATCTAAGAGTAGAGTCTTAAAGTACACATCTGATTGTTTAATGGCTTTGAAGTTCATGAACCTCCTAAATCCGTTTGTGAAAATCATCTCGAGCCACTGAAAGGTGATTTGCTGAAAAGGTTTTACAATATGGATCTAACCCCCATTAATTCATGAGAGGAGTTTTTTTCCTATCATGAATGGCTGTTCACAACCCTGCATTGCTGTAAGACATTTTGGGAAACTACATGGGAATATAGTAGGCACTCTCACAAAAGAGTAGATGAGTCCACTTCCTACAGTAGTGGAAAATACACTTTTCCACAGAAAACTGGGTAAAGGTGCCACAGGGTTTCAGAAAAAATATGCATTTTTATTTCAAAGGAAACCTAAGCTGAAATGGCATTAATACATTCCTGCCCTATAAACCTGGCATTATTCATTTCCCAAAATCTGCACTGGCACTAGTGTGTTCTGCACACAGGGGCATGACCTGCCCCCTGTACCGATTGTCACTGGCAGATATTGGTGTTACGTACAGCTGTAGAAAAAAAGTAATCGTTCTAACTTTGGCCTCATCATCAATCTGTATGAACTTCCCAACTAACAAATATGTCCTTTTTGAATGATTGGAGAGTTATGACCAGGTATGTGTATATAAACTTTGTATTATGACAAAATAAATACTTGATTCGGCTGAATCAAGTTGGGAGAAAATAACTGATTTTGGCTACTTCTTACCAGTGTGTATCTAATTCTGGACTTACGTGCTCTGTATATTTCTCTTTGTTTTGATTTAATCAATACAAAACTTTCTTTTGTGAAAATATTTAATTGTAACTGCAAATGAGTTCCATGCGAAGACTTGCCTGAAGTTAATACAGGTTGGTCAACGATCAGATCTCTGGGACGTGAGCCGGCCTTGCACTGGGCTTGTGCAGTTACCTACACATCTCTTTAAGGGGTCTCTGCTTCGTTCTAAACTTTCCTTGAACATCCATGTCCTCGATACACACACACAGATTAGAGCACTGATTTAGCATCACAGCACTGACAGGAAAGAAGCTTGAAACAAAATCCCAGTGAAGGTAGAGAAAAATTGTGAAATTCAGGGTATCTGGGCAAGTGTTTGTTGACTTCCTGTGGTGTTGCGTATGAACACGCCGGTCAAAAAAGAACCCACATAAATCTGCAATTCTCCAATCTACAGACACCCAAACTTTCAAAAGAGATTCCAAGAGAGTCAAAGAGTGCCAGTGGGTGGTAGGTGATGGCAGTACTAGGACCAGAATGAACGTTTCCATTGTTTCACTTACATAAAATCCTTACAATAAATACAACCCAAAGTTAAAACAAAGAACAGTGTAAAATCCCATTGGACTGTAAAATGTCTAATCAATTCTTAGCTATAATCATAAATTCAAGATTACACAATTGTCTTTGTAGTGGAAGTTTTGATCAACGTCACTATCTTTCACTGTCGTTTGACATCACTGACAACAACAGCGGAGATCTTTAGTTCTTAAAAATATTTGATATTAAAATGTCATTTATTATTCATAAATTGTTCTTAGCCATAACAAAGTCTATGAAGGTGCTGCATCTTCTGCTAACCCCTATTTCAGCTCGTTTATCAAGTAGATAACGTTTTCGAGGATTAACTGAATCAGCTGAGCTTACTTAAAGATGTAATTCTGTGAAATATTACATTTATGTATTTGCCAAACTGAGCTAGCGCTATTGGGTTGCTGGTGGTAACGCAGAATTTTAAGGCCTCCTTGCAAATAGAAATCCCATTTGGTAGAAACATTGGTGTGAGTAAAGTATGACGTGCTGATATAAATTCAGGGCAGCAGTGTAGTAGATGCAAAATAGATTCTCTTCTACAGTTGCAGAATCTGCAATGTGTACTAACAATGGCCATATTCCTGCAGTTTGATCTGTTGTCGTTGATGGGCAGGACCATAAATCGTGCACTTAAGATGTAGATTGTGCAGGCATGCTTAGTGCCTCCTTTAGGTAATATTGAATCTGGCTTGTTTCATATGATGGGCAGATTGGTTTGAAATGTCCATACATTTCTAATTTTTCATAATCTGTCTTCCTTGATAACACCAATTAGTTGCTTTTTTAAAAATAATTGTTAAAGCCAGGTAAGAGAGGGCCTCACTGAAATAAATGTCTTGTTCAATTTCAGGTCTTCAATAGCGGTGGCTGAGTATGTAGACCACAAGTTGTCATCTGACTTATAAATCACTTGTATGGCCAACTTGAGGGTGCCAGCTTTAGCATGTGTGACTATGTGGTGGTATTTGATAAAAGATGATTTACATTCAAAGCCCTGCGTGAGAAATCCAAATTCAAGGGGTATCTGAGTTTGGTGGGTGTACAGTTGTAGTTGAAAAATGCTTCTATATATGATGCATTGCAATTTATCTAGAACTAGTGTAAACTTTGATGGCTAATTTTGATGGACATAAGAAACTGCTAAGATTAATCTTTGCTTTTATGACTCTTAAGACGACTTCTGCCAAAGAACTGTGTAAATATGTGTCTAGTCCACACAAAGCAAGAGTTAGATTACTAGCTTTTTTCTTGATCTGCAATAAAATGAGTGTTTGGTTTGCCAATTTTCAATAGCCAAACCCCCAAGTAATATGTTGATGTACGGACTATCTTTATCTGGCCCACACTCTACAGTTGTTAGAATTTATTCTTACTTTTCGCAAATACCATCACCATGGTTTGTTCATGTTGGCCACAGGGTTGTTCACTAAATTATATCTGTTTAAGTTGTTCAGTGCCCGCAACAGGCCAATTTTGATAAGGTCTAGAATATCCAAGTCATCCCTGTATTGATGAATCTGGATCTTATGTGCCCCAATCTTAGGTTGAAGTGAGTTTGCTGTTATCAATGCCCTGCCATAGTCAGTAGTGTAAATATTGAATAATAGAGGTGTCAGGACGTATTTATGTAGATCTGTTCTGAGACTTTGTCTCCGTGTCCAATCTTAATAGTCACCCAGATGTCAGAATAGAGGGAGATAATTGCGTTGAGTAATATTTGTAATATGCCCCATTTTAGATTTTATTTCCCATAAAATTTGTCGTTCCACCCCATCAAACAAAGCCGAGTAGAATAGAGTAGTAGGCAAGGAATTACGGTATGGCATGTAAGACAATATGACAATGTTGTCCATGGTGGAAGATGTTTGTCTAAACCCACTCTGGTAAAAAGGAATTCATTTTTCTTTTTCTGTGCATTCTTCCAGGTCTCTTAGAAGAAATCTGTCCCTTACTTTAGCTTCCACGTCCACAAAAGCAATCAATCGATAGTTGGATGGATGGATCTGGACTGCTGTCCTTCTTGTGTTTTGGGTGTAAAATAGATCCGCGCCATGCTTGGGGCACTTGAACGTTCAATTATGATACTTGATATAATGGAGTTAGCCCGTTGGCCCAAATAACTATGTCAGCTTTGAAGAGAGACCCTGGTAGACCACTGGATCCTGGTGCCACAACTTCTGATTGATTTTAGTGCTCTTTTGACATCAGCCTTAGAGATTAAGACCTCATTATTATTTTGGCTGTCAATCCAGCGCTAGGCTGAGTTCATTGCTTCCTGAGTGAATATTGCTGTATAGAGGGCTAGTATATGTAAATCCCACTTTGCTTGTGGGACACCGTTCCCTCAGTTACATGTTTTGCTGTTTAGGGAGTTAATGTTCTGCCAGAATTTTGCCTGGTTGTTATGACTCTGCAAGGTGTATATTTGCAACCAATGTTTTTCAAAGTATTTGCTGTTATTTGCTAAGAGAGTTGTTCTACACACCTTCCTTGAGATTTGTTAGGTAAAGCTCAACCGCCGTATTTGATGTATGTTTGTTGTAGTTCTTAATGCAGATCGGAAACCTTAGATTTTTCAACTGTGAGATTACACCATGGGCCAATTGTGGGGCTTATAGTTCCCTTTGCCTTTATATGATTTTTACAGTTTCCTTTTAAGTGATCATGTAGAGAATCTATAATGGTGGACCAATTCAAAATACAATGTTTGCCGTCCATTGATTTACAGAATAACACTGTTTTAAGTTTAAGATTATACCATTCTCTGAAGCGGGACAAATATTCTTTGGAGCAAGGGAACCCTTGCTCCATTTTAACCTCCTTATGAGTGGCATGACTCTATGTCATCTGAAAATCCCACAATATTTAACTATTCTGAAATTTGGAATATGAGCTGGAAACACGTGATCAGTGGTAGAGCCTCACTTTCAAAGCTTTGTGTGATGCAAAAATACTGGTAGTCCAGACTAGCAAATCCCATGTTAAGTTATGATCCAACCTTGAGATCCCCCTGAATGTATGATGAAGCATCCGGTTTGAAGGCTTAAGTATTTGGACAAATTGCAGAGAGTTTAAGTTATTCTCTGAGAAGGAGTCATTGACCTTTCTGGTGTGAGGGTCCAGTCCAGCTAGATGTGGGGCGTTCATACTGTTTGGTCGAATGGCCAAATTGTTACGGTTAAATTCTCCTTTCACTATGATCTCGTACATTGCGTGTCTGCAAATTAGTTCCTCTAATGCACCACAGAAACTTTTGTAGTATTTTTCATACCCCTCCTATGCAAGTTTGGATATACGTTGATAATCAATGTTGATTTAATATTGCCTCCTAAATTGCACTGGTTGATTTTTATTGCTGGAAGTGTAGGGTTGTGTTTGTCTAGTAGAGTAATTGTTACATTCTTTTCTGTGGTTCCATAAATTGATAACCCTCCATATGGTCTTCTAAAAGTGTTGCTTTTACTGGGCGGTTGATGTATTCCTAATATCCCTCAATTGGTTGGGGATTAATTGCCCATGTCTCCTATAGGCCAACGATGCTCTCTGTTTTGATGTAGTTTAAGGGATCAGTCTGATTGAGAGCTTGTTTAAGACTAGAGACGTTCCAAGATATGCGTATGATTTGACTAGCATTCAGCCAGTCGGCCCCAGTGTTTTGTTGGCTTGTGTTAAGAGTAGGTAGTATTCTTGGAAGATGAAGTGGAGGCGGCCACCCAGCTCCAGTCTGCCTCTTTCTCTGGACCTGATGTGCACTGATGGTGCAATTCATTTGGTTATTTGTCTTAAGATGTATTTGAATCTTGGTGTTCCAGTGTAATGAGGGATCAAGTACACTGTTTATTCCATTAAGAATGCTTTTTGCAGACTGTTGCCTTTCTGTTGCCCTTGTAACGACCAAGGGATATTAATACACACAGAAGAAAGTGAGCTGTGTATAAGCCATATTTAGTTTCATCCTGTCCAGTATTTCTTTTCTGTAGCTCATCCCAAAACTTGTGATGGGGATTAAAATGGAGAATTCATGTTTTGTGACAACCCCACTCCAATGCTCAGTCCTATCACCCAAACCTCCCTCCCCCAATCAATCTGTAAAAGATTCTAAGGATTGATCCAAAACCTAACCTCCCCAGAGCACTTCTCAGGACCACATGCATGGTGTCACGTGATATCACAAATTAAATCAAAAATATCACAACATCACACACCACTGTAGCTCATCAGTGCCCTTACAACCCACAATCCATAGGGCTCAAGCCTTAGTCATGCCCAGTAACCTCCAGAAAATACATTCAGCACTCAATCCCTTGGAACCGCCCCCCCCTCCTTCAGCACCTCTACACTAAAAGTCCACTGCACATTACCTTCTTGGTGTTCCCAGTAGAGCCTGCTGCCCAATTGGCTAGGAGCAGAAGGCCTGGACTTTGGACTCTTTTCCCCAATACCCCTATCCCTAAATCACTCTGGAATGCTGTTCGAATGCCCTGGCTTTCACATGCTCCCACCAGCTGGATGTCTTTCCAAAGAAGAAATAAAAAAGATTGACACAGCTGCTCAGTAGCAATACTTTAATGACACCAATTGATATGGAATTCTACAGGTCCACGTTCAACATAGAGGTGCCCTTGCCTTTGTTATAGATCGCAAAAAGCCTTTACTTCTTCTTTCAGCACTCTCATGTCTGGGGTGCAGCATTTGTGCTATCCATGCACAATATCCCCTGCCCCTGGCTCAACAGGGACTCCCCCTTGGCCGAGTCCAGTGGGCTCTGGAGACCCCAGGGACAAGAAACTACAGACCATGGCTTTTGCTTGTCCAGCCAGCTCTGGTTGTACCATTTGGGCACGCTCTGTGCCATATCCCACAAGGCCCAGACCCCACAGGGCACAAGCTTGGAATATGCCCAGCAGACACTGCAAACCAGTTATCACAGAGCCCGTAAAACACATCCTCTGCCCATGCCAAGCATGTTCTGTGGATGGGCAGGATTTTCATTCATGCCATGCACACCGCTCCCAGAGCCTAAAAGCCATTGTATGTGCCTGAGCATAATGAGATTGTGAAGTATTTACTTTTTGTTTGGCATGAAGGCCCAGAATTTATTTTTTCAAAGCCAAAACAGCATTGTCAACACAATTATTGTTTTGAAAATCTCATGAATTGTAGTCTTAAACAATGGTGCATGTATAGATCTACTGTTGAAAATCAAGCAATCAAGAAAGTTAGACACTAGCAAAGAGGTGATCTGATTGTTAATAGATAGAGTGTGTGGTTGCCTTGTCGGACAGTATAATATGTGTGCAGGAATATTTTAACTTTCAGTTTATTTGCGAATATTTGTATTGCCTTTTTCTACTGGAAAACAAACTAAAAACAACAATTTTCACAAATAACTGATTGAATATGGTGTTCTGGTAATGTTCAAATCATGAGAAGGACAGGTTTAATGACAACTCCAATGAAATTTTCAATCTAATAACTATCAAACATCCTGGAAATGAATGGTTTGTGGATATAACAATATCAAAAGCCTTTTCATGTGTAGATCAGACATCATAATGTATGGCAGCAAACACAGTGACACTATGACAAGTGTTGGTCCAACGATGAGGAACCTGCAGTTTCCTTGTTCTCTAGCTAAACGAGCATGGTGAGTTTAGGCCACAGCTGCCTCCAGATGTCAGAATATTGGGAGGGACAAGAGATAATTAAGCATGATGGGTCTGAAACTGTGGTCTGCAGATCTTTCCCTGCTGGGCAAATTCTAAATCTAATCTTGTAATTTACACATCACAAATTTAAATATCATTAGCCAGTGCTACCATCTCAAAACCTATCAACAAACTGTAAAGGCAGCACTCTCCTGAGGGAAACGCCTGTATAAAATAGAATGCTGCACCCTCAAAGAAGGCTGTAGGGTTGGTTGGAGCCCGAGGCGAGTCTTCCTTGAGGGGTGCAGGCGCTGTTACCTATATAATGAGTGATCTGGAGGCACATGGATCCTTCCTGGAATAATCCATTCAGTGAGCCATCGATGGAGCCCTCACCCCCTCCACAGTGCATATGTGTTTTATGCTATGTGAGTGTGGCCTGGTTCCCATCTGTTGCATTGTCTGGAGGGTAAAATAACATCTGTGGGGTAAATATTGCTCTAAAAAGGACACAGTAAAAACTACGCAAATGATACTTCCCCTATAGGTTGCCCTTGCCCTGGGCATGCTGTTGATCCTGCTGCCTTGGCTCAGAAACCTCACAGGATGGCTTCAGTATTATGCGTCTCTTCCCTAGGAGGGCAAGGCCTCTGGTGTTCCTTGGGTTGTGCCGGGGGCACAGAATGTCTCGGCCAGGGGATTAGCTTTTGGGGTGGGGGTGTTTGTGCTGGGACACCTCCCAAATAAAGGACTTCTTGTCTTGGTAGGTGGGTCTGGGACACAAGTCGGGTCTGCTATGTCTTGGCTGGTTTTTCTGCCAAGAATAACAGCCAAAGATTGTACTACTGAATGTGGACATGAGGAATATCAACAAGAATATTAAGGGACAAACTATTGAAAGGTAAGTGCATCTAGTAAAGTATAGATTTACTATTTGTAACTCCACATCTATATACCCGGAATATATATGTACCATGAGGGTACATATGTGTGGAGTTAGGTATAGAAAATCTATACTTACTTACCTGCCATTATTTTTTCGATATTTTGTCCTCAATATTTTGTGTCATCGAAATGTTTACTTTAATATCTAGTATGCACACCAAGACAAAACAGAAACACATCCTTCTTGGTTATATATTTTCACATTTTGAAATTCAGCCATCAGATGAGTATCTTTTCTCTGCCTCCATTTCTCTCTCCCCTGTATTAACAGGAGAGAGAGAAATGGAGGCAGAGAAAAGATACTCATCTGATGGCTGAATTTCAAAATGTGAAAATATCTAACCAAGAATCAATTCCTTTCTTTCCTGCTTGTCCAAATTTTAGGATCTGAGGCAAACATTTTATTTCACAGAGCCTCCTTTTTTTTAAGATCACTTATGCGAGCATTTTGAATATACTTGAAATCAGGATGTGCACAGTACAAGCGCCTCTTATGTCTGATTTAATAGACTATAATGTTGCTCCTTCTATAATAAAAATCTAGCCAATGTTTAGGTTTTACATGACTACTGACTTGCGTCTTAGTTCACTAATGGCATTGTTGGGGGCAAGCCATGAGTGTTTCTATGTTCATGTTAAAAAACGATCACTTTTTTTAAATGTATGTCTATGCAGTGATCTAGAGAATAAAAAAAGAGAGTGACAAGAGTAAAGGCCCTTTATTTCCCTATCTAATATAACAAACAAATGAAAGGCAACCTGCTACCAAAGTTACAAATCGTGTGATGGTCCTCACTCTCATGAGTTGGGAAACCCTTTACGTTTTTAAAAGAACCCTAATCCCCTAACACTAGTTAGTGGCATGCTTCATCACAGGGTTCCCACCCGAGATTCCTAGTGCATCTGGGTGTGCTACGATGCCTGAATTACAGCAGACCGTGTTTTTTTTTTTTTTTACAGGGATCAAAAGGATAAAATGACCTCAAGGTTTCCCACCACTCAAGGTAATATTTAATAATGAAAACCTTAGGTAATATTAAAAACATAGGTAGATGTGATAAGAGATAGTGATGATCTCCCACATACTTGGTCTACATGTTTCAGCCATCTGCAAAGGTGCTCACAGGGTCAGAAGGGCTTTCTTCAGGACCAAGTTGTCCCTGTTAGTAATGAGTCGCTCCTAGATGGTGCCCACGTGCACACTAAGACATGCGGCACAAATATGATAGTTTGTAACTTATGATCTTCCCTATCACTCTGTATGATTATCTGTAGTAAATAAAGTCAGAGAGACATCGTACAAACTCTTTGTAATGCTGAATCTTTCAGGCATAGCAAGCATAACATAACGTGTATTTGTAAAGCGCATATTCACCCTCAACATGGTATCTTGGCGCTGAATAACAGATGTTTGTTGTTACCCAGCTCAATGATACTCATTTTATCGACCTCAGAAAGGAAGAGAGGCTGAGTGGACCCGCCGGGATTTTAACTTGTGACCATGAGGTCAAAACACAGGCCCCTGCAGTGGATATGTTAGTCCACTGAGCCACCAGACCCAGCACAATGCACATCTGCCATGCACTCAATTCCAAACAAGCTGGAAACATAAAAATCACAGTCAGTATCTCTTGTGGATTGTCTGTTAACCCACCGCATTGCCATTCATGCAGTAGGCATTCATATTGTGCCTCAACGGGAAACGTGCGCGTGTCCCTGAGCAGCGTTCAAACTTATCAGTGATCATTTTCAGGCAGTGCAATACATGTGTTCCATGCATCATGGCGTACAATGAGGCTCATGTGAACTCAAGTAGTGAGTTAATTGCATTTAATGAGTCCTTTTATCTTATATGGACTATGTAACCTACTTATTATGCGGTATTTCTTTTCAACATGGATACTCGCAGGGGGGCGGACCCTGTAGTCCAGGCTTCCCGAATGAGTAGCTTGTGAGCTACTGGTAGCTCTCCAGCTACCTACAAGGAGCTCTCCTATGGCAGGATAAAGGACTAAATTAGAAGCTTTTGCTAAGTTGAATTACTATATGTATATCGAAATTGAAAAGAATGTATTTGAGATCAAAATGTGCATATTTTAGAAACTCATAAGCTGATGATTTGAGAAAAATTGTATACTTTATGAAATATAAAGATGATATTTGAGTGATATATCATACAGCATCAAGGAGACTTATGACCCATATTATTACCTTAGTATTATGTGTATTACAGCTATGGCCGTTATGTATTATCCATGAAGAGGCATTCCAAATTGATAAAGCCTTTTTTAACATTACGGTGGCAGCCCTGTCTGTGGCACCATTGTGAGCACTGCTAGTAATCTTGCATAGGGTGGTCGCTAATGTAAACTTGCATGACATGCTCACTATTACAATAGTACACACAGCTGAAACCCCAGAGCTACCTAACGATCACTTTTAACGAACGTACCAAGCTACAGTTCTTAAGGCTGAGAATAGGTGTGATTCCCCTGACCTGTCACCTCCCAAAATGGAAAAGTGACTGTGCCCAGGAAACGTGTCGGCTCTGTAGCCAACACAGGGAAGACATAATACACGTTATATGCTTGTGTCCTAATCTCTTAGAAGACAGAAGGACCCTATTACTAAGGGGTTGGATTGCAAAGGACATAAGAACTTGCAGAGGAGCGGTGCTGGCATGCCTTGACCCCTTGAACACTACCCTTAACTATGCCTTGGTCAGATTTATGGATCGCTTCACTAAGAAGCTAGAGGAGGCGAGATGTGCGCAAGATGGTCGGGCAGGCAACCTGACTCCTTGCCTCACTGAGATTACCCTCCCTGGTCACTGATCTACAGACATGTTTTAGACCCATCACTGAGGCATGGCATAAGCAAAGGAGTCTATTTGTCCATACTGTTTTCTTATACAATTTCTCCCCCCCTACTAGGAAGACGCCAAACCCTCCTCCTTAACTGAACACAATCCGCAGTGTGTCATGGACTGTGCATCAAGCAATAGAGCTTTTTATGTCTCAATGACTCTCTTTTTCTTAACTCTCAACTGTTTAAATTGGGCCTCAGCGTCTTTTTAGATTAGGCTTCTACGATGCTTTTAAATTTTATATCAAAGCTAAATACCTAGCAATGAATCTCTGTTATTGTATATTCTTGCAAGGGTTTTTAACAAATCACTCAATAAAGCAATTTTTCAATTAAAAAAAAAACAATAGTAATAACAGTAGCTAGGGATGATATTAATTGAATATGAGCAGCTCTTATTAAAGAAAAGTTTGGAAAGCCCTGCTGTAGTCACACACTGAGGGAGTAGAAGTGTGCCAGATAATGCCCCCAATTGTATATGAAGTAATTATCAAAAGTCCCTATTCTAAATACTACCCGTCTGGCCCTCTTAGCTCCCCATGTTACTCAGCCCCTGTCCTATAGGGACTAAATACAGTTATCGGCAAGGGGAGAGGGCGGCCGTGTGTTTACACATCAGCACGTGACGTCAGCCGGGGGACTGGCATTCGTGCATTGCAGCGTGTGGGCGTGGCTGCCTGCATTAGAGAAACGGCCTCCGGACGCACCCATGCGAGTCCAAGAATGGGCTAATTCTAAGTGCAGTCTGATTCTCGATTGCAGTTGATCCCTAATCTCAAAGTGGCATAATGTCTAAGGCATCTTTAGGTATTAAAAGCGTGCTCATTTTAAAAGTGGCATGGTTAACATTTTCAGAATTTTATGTGTATTGCACATGAATGTGTGACACGACATCCCAATATTCAACATATGTCCGTCATACAATGAAATGTGTCTATAGTGACAAGCAGAAAAAATGGGGGGTGGGGGCTTCTGATTGTGACAACCTCCAAATACTTTATTGGCTTGATAGTTGGGTCTGTGGCTGAGACGCTAAGTCTGTGTCGATTTTTCTTGTCAATCTAATTTTATGATGAGTTTATAACTAGTTCATTATGTAGAGAGGAAACATAAATAAATATAGTGACTAGTATACCCAAAAATATTTCTGCACATACAGAAGTACTCCTTGAATGGGTGCTAATATACTAATTCACAAATATCGGCAGTTGTAGGCATGGGAAACTGCACCAGTCTCAGGTTCCATGCATACTACTGGTAATCAAACACCCAAAGGTTGATTGGGTGAATGCTTGCAAATAGTCTAACCAGTGGCAATCGCTTGGGGTTGCATTCCAATCCAAGAATGCCAAGAATGTGGTCCAACGGCCAGGGTGGTTGACCTAGGAGCTGGGGAACCGGGTTCGAGTCTTGGCAGGGACGCTAAACATTCTGAGATTTTGGGCAAATCACTTAATATCCCCATGCCTAACAAAAATGAATGTGTCCGTCTGTAACGTACCTGGTGCTCATGTAAAGCACTCTGATACCTCTGGGTCTAGCTCGTGCTATATGAAACTCCACAAAAGTTTTTCAGCTAACAATAATTGTAATGTGTGGCCCATGAATAGTAAACTAACATTCTAGTCTCCAAGAACTTCCTCATTGTGTTACTTCGTAATTGGCTAGACACGAGTCACATGATTAGTGACGCGTCGCCCGCGTACCGATACTCGGAGCTGACTCTGCCTTAAAAACGCCTGAAACATTGAGAATGGCGTCGGCGGGATCCCTTGAGAGGCACCGAGTAGGTGTACTGCGGGCGGGAGGTTTTGACGAAGTAAGCAAACCATTCTCTTACAGGATACGAAGTAACCTTTTTGGGTCTTGTGAATGAGTTTACGACTTTTGGTGGTTCGTTTCTTTACAGTGTGTGACTACAAGCCACCACCCTCCTCCGGGATCCATGAAGTAATTCTCCCTTGAGTTTTAAGTAAGCTTTTCCTCTCGTATCTCTGCCACTACTACGGGAACTACGACTGTGTGCAAATAGTTGTATCCCGCTTTTTAATTCAAGTTCACTTTCTTTTTAATTTGCGTAATACGCCCGGATACATTAGATGTGGGCGCCCTACTTAATGAGTAGATGGTAACGCTCCGAATTTAGGATATTACTATCCATCTAAAAGAAATGTGAAGTGGGTCGCACACCGCTCGTCATACTAGCAATTAGCCCCATAGGATTCTGGAGAATGTAGTGACAGCGGCGAGTACACCTATGCCACGAGTATATAGTTATAATACCATCCCTGGACACGTGTTTCGAGGTAATTGCCTCTCGTCAGCAGGGTGCAGGTATGTATGCGGGGTGCCAAGTAGACTGCCAAAATATATAAGGTATAGTACCTCTCACGGCGCGCGGGTGCGGGATCCAGGCTCGTCAGCCCATCGCTCGAGGGAGCTTTAAATACAAATGTGGAGGTACTATACCTTATATATTTTGGCAGTCTACTTGGCACCCCGCATACATACCTGCTCTCTGCTGACGAGAGGCAATTACCTCGAAACACGTGTCCAGGGATGGCATTATAACTATATACTCGTGGCATAGGTGTACTCGCCGCTGTCACTACATTCTCCAGAATCCTATGGGGCTATTTGCTAGTATGACGAGCGGTGTGCGACCCACTTCACATTTGTATTTAAAGCTCCCTCGAGCGATGGGCTGACTAGCCTGGATCCCGCACCCGCGTGCCGTGAGAGGTACTATACCTTATATATTTTGGCAGTCTACTTGGCACCCCGCATACATACCTGCTCCCTGCTGACGAGAGGCAATTACCTCGAAACACGTGTCCAGGGATGGCATTATAACTATATACTCGTGGCATAGGTGTACTCGCCGCTGTCACTACATTCTCCAGAATCCTATGGGGCTATTTGCTAGTATGACGAGCGGTGTGCGACCCACTCCACATTTGTATTTCAAGCTCCCTCGAGCTATGGGCTGACGAGCCTGGATCCCGCACCCGCGCGCCGTGAGAGGTACTATACCTTATATATTTTGGCAGTCTACTTGTCACCCCGCATACATACCTGCTCCCTGCTGACGAGAGGCAATTACCTCGAAACACGTGTCCAGGGATGGCATTATAACTATATACTCGTGGCATAGGTGTACTCGCCGCTGTCACTACATTCTCCAGAATCCTATGGGGCTATTTGCTAGTATGACGAGCGGTGTGCGACCCACTCCACATTTGTATTTAAAGCTCCCTCGAGCTATGGGCTGACGAGCCTGGATCCCGCACCCGCGTGCCGTGAGAGGTACTATACCTTATATATTTTGGTAGTCTACTTGGCACCCCGCATACATACCTGCTCCCTGCTGACGAGAGGCAATTACCTCGAAACACGTGTCCAGGGATGGCATTATAACTATATACTCGTGGCATAGGTGTACTCGCCGCTGTCACTACATTCTCCAGAATCCTATGGGGCTATTTGCTAATATGACGAGCGGTGTGCGACCCACTCCACATTTGTATTTAAAGCTCCCTCGAGCTATGGGCTGACGAGCCTGGATCCCGCACCCGCGCGCCGTGAGAGGTACTATACCTTATATATTTTGGCAGTCTACTTGTCACCCCGCATACATACCTGCTCCCTGCTGACGAGAGGCAATTACCTCGAAACACGTGTCCAGGGATGGCATTATAACTATATACTCGTGGCATAGGTGTACTCGCCGCTGTCACTACATTCTCCAGAATCCTATGGGGCTATTTGCTAGTATGACGAGCGGTGTGCGACCCACTCCACATCCATCTAAAAGATATAACAGAATTAAGAGGTGGTGGTCACTAATATGGCATAAGGACTTTCACCTCCTCTGGGTGAAATACAGTACTTTTGATATAACAATCACTCATTGGTATATGCATGCATAAACATCTTGTATGTATGACATATGACCTATTATGTTTTTTGTTTCTATATTTCTATATAGATACTTCAGAAATTCTGGAGACGTTATCAGAAACTCTAAGTTACAGTGTTTCATCAACCTTCACAGGTTAGGGTGCGCTTTAGGGTGCGCATACCGCCGTGGAGTTCTCTTGATCCTGACGAATGCCCTGCTAAAACGCACATAAATGGCAGAAACATGTTGATCAATTTTACTTTTTTCATCACTTTCACCTAACGGATACACCTGGTAGATTATTCCAGTGTTTTATCCTCTCCTTTTTCTGTGCCAGATTTTCCATTGATAAAGTCTTTTTGGATAAAATCATGGCACATTTTTAACATCACTACACTGCACTCACTTTTTTGCACTTACATATCATTTTAAAAACCAGCTCCGCTGTAACACAGGCGCAGTAGCACACCAGGGAGGCATTCGGCCTCTCTGGGGGGAACCCAATGATGAAGCATGTCACCACTAGGTTGGTGAGTGAGGATTCTTTTACAAACATTGAGTGATTTTTTACCGTCTTTTTTTTTGTAGCTCTCTTTTGTTGTTTATTGAGATATTTCTCTGGGAGATTAAGAGTAGCAGAGTGCCCTCCCTCTCTTGTTGTTTGAATATATGTAGTATCTCAGTCCACATCCTTTGTCTTGCCCGTGTTTATATAAGAAGCAGACAGACCCATAAAAACACTCAGAACTTGTGAATAAAAAAGCACTTTTTACCAATCTATTTCTGGTGAGGCAAAAAAGAATCTAGAACCACCTCCCCCCAGCTCTAAGAACGTCAACTGCCTTCATGAAAGCCACATAAGAGAACTCCTCTTAAACAGCCCTTTGGATCAGTAAGTGAAACTCCCGAGACCAATCACAAACTGCTCGTTTTTCTACCAAAACAACAGCACGAGGTCGTCACAACAAGTTCCTCCTGCATAAAAAGTGCAGATGTTTAGAGGAGGAGATGTGGCTTAATAGCCAAAGCTGCCGACTTCAAAAGCGAGGAACCAGCTTCGAGTCTCGGTGTTCATTCAACACCCTGTGATTCTGTGCAAATCACTTCAACTAAGCTCCCCGTGCCTTACAAATGTAACCTTGAGTAATAACATCTGACATTTAATGCTGTGTAAAGCGCGTTTATGCCCTTGGACCAAGTTCGCGCTACATAAAACAAAAATCCCGATTTTGTGACGTCTATAAGATTTTATTCTCTTTTTTGTGGTGCAGGATATGTTTTCTTTTTGCAACTTTGTAAAGATCTGAGATGACGATGACATGGTCAAGCTCTGGGATGACGAGATCTGCGCTGTATAAATACTTAAATAAATAAAAACAGAAAGTTAAGGAACATATCACTCAAAAACATTCTCCTCTTTCTTCTAAATATGTAACAATTTCTGACCCTATCTTTAGGCTGCAAACCGTCCCTTTGTTGGTCTGCATTTCTCTGTATCTTGTAACTGTTTGTCTCGGACTCCTGCTGAGCTGAGAAGCATCCGTTTCCACGAACCCCCGCCTCCCATCACCCCCGCCCCCCCAAGCCTCTCACAGTTTCGAATACTTCTGCTGCAGTCTGACCTCGGACAGATGTGAGATTTGACATAAATTATACATATATCTGCTGAAGATTGTGCTGCGTTGTACGAGGCTGTACCAGCCCCTCGCCCTCTGCTCCCCGCAGCGCAGTGTTTACTAGCCCAGCCCTGCTCGTGAAGTTTATGAACATCCCAGAGCAGGAAACACCGCCCCCTGCCGGCCCGGGAGCCCTGGTGTCCACCCTGCGGGGAGAGGGGAGTCCACTCTTCACAACAGCAGCAGCACGGCGGGTACTGTGTCCCAACGGCAGGCAGCAGTAGATATAGGTAAGTACCAATGAGCCATAAAAGAACACATGGATGTCTGCGCCCATGAATGCGCGCCGCGAAACCTGCTTCTGCCCGCTGCGAACGTCTACAGAGAAGTTCTGCCGCGCGCCAGCTGCCTGCGACTGCTGCATTAATAGAGAGCGCGCGCCTCTGTTTCAGTCAAAAACCCGGTTTCCATGTGAGGTTGGTGGCTGGTCCTTGGTTACCGGAGCGTCAGTGTTGTTCTGATCTTGTATTTCTCAGACCTCACGGGGTCTGCGTTTTTCGGTACCTACGACAAAGCGAACAGATTTGTTAGTGCGGTTTGGCAGTAGGCGACCCGATTGTAGTGTGAGTGAGTGGGCGGCACATCGTGTTCCAGTCATGAACATTCATTTTAAATGCCTGTTGGATTGTGGGAGTTGTAGGTCTCGTCACCGATCAATCTCTCGAAATGTCTACATTACCGTGGTTTGGGAGAGGAAAACCTGGTCTGGACTCTGCTATCCCTGATGACACAGAGTCGCCAAGTAACCTTCGCAACGGAGCTTATACAACCGCTGTGCGATTGTAACCAAACACCTTACAAAAGCCGTATTGTATGCACTGTAAGTCCAGGGAATAGGGACACCCTGCATGACCTTTCACATCATTGACAATAAGGTCACACGTAGGTCACCAGAAGCCACATCTCTTTTCCTGCATCCTCTGAGGGGAGGTGAAACAAGTATCGCAGCTAGGGGTGGGCGGAATTTGCGGAATTAACCTTCGCAAATTATCGCGAGAATGTTTAAAATTATCGCAAACAAGCAGAAATATCGCGAAGATGCGGAAGTTTTTTTCCGGCATGTTCGCGAGATTTTCTGCATGGTTGCGGGTCGCCAACTTACCCATGTGGTTGCTTGCGGGCGCGGCCATCTTGTTTTGAGTTGTTCTCGCGGTGCATGATCGCGAGAAGAAAGACGTGGTCGCGCGACGCATGACGTCACTGCGGGCGCGAACTGTCGCGAGACAGCGCAAATGGCTAAAAACAATACAACATCTCATGGAGAACGCGACCGGATCAAGAAAACTTGTCGGCGAACGCAGGGATTCAGGTAAGGCGATCGCGCGCGCGCGAGAATGTATCATTTTACAGCGCGAGCAAGAAACAAATTATCGCCAAGCTGCGGAAACCGGAATTTTTGACATTTTCGCGCTCTCCGCGGAACGCAAAAATGGCAAATTATCGCAATTTCCGCGAACGGAACGAAATTTTTGCCCAGGCCTAATCGCAGCCCCTCTCCTTTCAGTCCTCCAGTGCATGCCAAAGTGGTAACACACAGCTGCCAGGTTACCCGGTGCATGCGTGATGAGCTGCTCCTGACTATTGCTTTCATTTTAATTCGAGGCTTATAGTCAGGGCACAAGTCTTAAATAAAACAAGAAGTGGGGGGGACTAACCAGGTTAAGCTTTAGGCAAGTGAAATCATGAACGTGCCATCACAGCGCATGATGTCACAGCGTGAGACATTGCACATGACCCCACAGGAAGTGACATCACTGGAAGTGACATCAGATATTAAGACCTCACACATGTTTATCAGGTATATCATGAGTACATTTAAGTGCATTATGAGATTTAATAATTGAGAATTGGTGTTGGGGTTGTGCCAAAAAGTGGCTCAATCCTGACGCAAAATTTGGGCCTCAACTAATACATTTATTTTTTAAACCCTGCCACAAAGAAATTGGCAACAAGGAGAACCATGGAAGTAGATCAGTAATGCTTAATTGGTTGCAAAGTCTACATTTTAAAATATTTGATTGGGTTACGGCATCTGCTGTGAAGGTGCCCAGTAAATCTCAGGGAATAGTAATAATGGTGAGATAACTCTGGTGGCTCATGCACTTGCTGGAGAGATCTGTGTTTTGTGAAGTCCCAGATTTGAATCAAATTAGTATAAGGTGAATGTGTCTCCTGCAAAGCACATCATCTAACGCGCAGATGACACATTTTAATTTTCTGTCGATAGTAAAGTGGGGTTCTGCTTTTAACACCGAGATCCTTTTGTTTCCTGCAGTTCATAAATTGCAATCCTTGTAACATAGCACAGTGAGCTACACCTTGTAACCCTCGCTGTCTCATGTAACTCATTTTGTATATTGATTTACACATGTACATGATTTATTGTCAATGTGTAACGTGTATGTTATGTAAAGAGCTCTGACACCCTGCATTGGGTTGCATAGTGCTATAAAAGGAATAAAATAGTGCTATTGAAATAGTTGTTTGTGTAAATACTGGGACAGATGAACACACCTAGCATGCTTACAGTGCGTGCATCTCTTATACACAGGGACTGAACAAAGGCAAAAGCTGCCTCTCTTAAGTACCTGTAAAGAGATAATTAGCTGTGTGCCTTTGTTTCCCGCCGTGGCATTTACATTTAAGTGTGAGGTTCCAGGCCGCCTCCAGTCAGGATATTCAAACAAAAGGAGGCCTGATGGCTCCTTAACTTCGGCCCAGCTCGAGATGAATAAAAAAGCTCCCTCGCTGCCTGCAGGTTGCTGTGGGGAATCGAAAGCAGACAATGTAGAGGCCCTGCTGAATATGTCCCTGTGCCTGGAAATTACACTGGGATAAGTTCAGCATGTTTCTGTGGGGCCCAACTTCTTGGCAGGGGGGGACGGCGTCCACCCTGTGAAAATAGTGGGTGGACTCCGTGTACCTGCCCGTACCCTCGACTTATGCCCTGCATATAGTCCTGGTTTTATACTGGAATAAACAAGACTACAAGTCCCAGAATTCAAAGAAAAAATCCTGGACTGGAGCATCTACTCTCGCATGGCCTGGGAAACTTATCACAGCTGATAATAAATATGTCAGCGGGGTTCATTAGTGCCTCGTTCGCCCCACGTCCTTAGAGCACCATGTCGAGTCCTAGACTTTCACTTCACAACTTGTGTGTTCTGGGAGTTGTAGTCCTGTGTTACTTTCGTGAGCCAACTGCTGATACACCTCAAATCAGTAACAGAAGAGCGCAGGTCTTGAAAAATGGTGTCTTGATGACGAAGCTCTAGGTGGCACCCACAGATAGCCCAATAACAGGGAGTGCAGACTCCAATGACACCGCATGCAGGTCTGACCGAAAGTGACAGAACAGTGTGTGTTCGTTGAGCTTTGCAGGTGGTCGAGCAGTAAACAAACGTTTCATAAACGGTTGTTATTATGGATTCTGTTGTGTAGCTAGCGCTACCCGCAGCATCTCACATGCTTCACAGCACCTTTGGTGCAACTGGGAAAGGTGAGACGGAAAGCTAGAGGCTAGTATTCTCTACGGGGGGAGGGTGGAGGGGGGAATTCACATGTCTAGGTGAGCAGAGGAGAGTTCTTGAATCAAGTCCTTGATAATGTTCATATTATTTCAGTATAAACCCGGGATCTGTACATTACAACAAGGAGCACGCGCTCAGCTCCTATGCAGACTGGCCATCCCCATGTGGCTTCTCAGATGCACAAGCCTCCAAGGCAGGCATGGACATGGCGTCTCTTCTTGCTCTGCTCCCTAGGGTGTCGCAGGGTCTGGTGGAAGGTGGGGGTGTCAGTCGTCAGCAGCCCCAGGGAGGGATCACCGCAGAGACAATCGTGGAAGGCTGCCAGGTCTTTTCAGGCCACCTTGAATCCAATTAAATATCTCTGAATGGACTAGGTTTGGATGGCAGAATTTTGACGTAACTCCATTTCCAATTATGTCTCAGTAATGGACTGACAATTAACAGTAACGGTCATACTGTGATTACCAAGTCCCCAGACCCATCTTGCAGTTCCTGCACTTTGATTTAGCAAGCAAATGCACATCAATAGATTTATAAAATGGGAATATTCCAATAAAAAGAGAGGTTCCTACTACACACCTGAACAGACATGTTAAATGAACAGTGCTATGTCAACATTATAAACTTGAATCAATACTGAAAAGTACATTTAAGATAAATAACGTAACAAGAACGAAACATTTTTGATGAAAGAGACTTCTTTCAATCTTGGGTAGAGTAGGTTAGCTAAGCAATCATTGAGGTTGGGTGGAATACAATAGCTCAACATGCATTGATCTTCATTAGAGTAAGTTAGTTGAGCACACATTGAGGTTATATCGAGTACATTAACAAAGCAGACAGTGATTACAGAAAACAGCCTAGCCACTACTTGAGACTTCACTGGGTTCCCCCCAAAACACTACACCCACCTTGCTGAATCTCCCGCAGACCTAGCCGTACTTCCCCAAGACCCAGCCGTACCTCCCGCAGACCCAGCCGTACCTCCCTAAGACCCAGCCGTACCGCCCTCAGATCCAGCCGTACTGCCCGCAGACCCAGCCGTACCTCCCGCAGACCCAGCCGTACCTCCCGCAGACCCAGCGTACCTCCCGCAGACCGAGCCGTAGCTCCCGCAGACCCAGCCGTAGCTCCCGCAGACCCAGCCGTAGCTCCCGCAGACCCAGCCGTAGCTCCCGCAGACCCAGCCGTAGCTCCCGAGGACCCAGCCGTACCTCCCGCAGACCCAGCCGTACCTCCCGCAGACCCAGCCGTACCTCCCGCAGACCCAGCCGTACCTCCCGCAGACCCAGCCGTACCTCCTGCAGACCCAGCCGTAGCTCCCGCAGACCCAGCCGTAGCTCCCGCAGACCCAGCCGTAGCTCCCGCAGACCCAGCCGTAGCTCCCGCAGACCCAGCCGTAGCTCCCGCAGACCCAGCCGTAGCTCCCGCAGACCCAGCCGTAGCTCCCGCAGACCCAGCCGTAGCTCCCGCAGACCCAGCCGTAGCTCCCGCAGACCCAGCCGTAGCTCCCGCAGACCCAGCCGTAGCTCCCGCAGACCCAGCCGTAGCTCCCGCAGACCCAGCCGTAGCTCCGCAGACCCAGCCGTAGCTCCCGCAGACCCAGCCGTAGCTCCCGCAGACCCAGCCATAGCTCCCGCAGACCCAGCCGTTGCTCCCGCAGACCCAGCCGTACCTCCCGCAGACCCAGCCGTACCTCCGCCAGACCCAGCTATACTGTCCAGCCGTACCTCCTGCCGACACCGCTTAAGATGTGTCCAAAAAAGCTTGTCTTTTCTACTGTGTTTTCTGCCATTTTATTACTCTCTCTGATCCTACAAAAGTCTAAGGGGCGATTCACAAAGAGCCTCCGCACTCATGGCGGAATCTCCGCACTCGCGGGGGAGCCTCCGCACTCGCGACAGAGTCTCTGCACTCAGGGGAAGTCTCATCACTTGCTGCAGAGTCTCTGCACTTGTGGTGGAATCTCTGCACTCGTGTGGGAGCCTCCGCACTCTCAGCCGCACTCGCGGTGGAGTGAGTCTGCACTCTGAGGAAGCCTCTGCACTTGCAATGGCGTCTCTGCACTCTTGGCGGAATCTACTCACTGCAGTTATCATTGCAGACATTTCGCCATGACTGTGGAGCCTCCGCCACAACTACACAGGCTCTTTGTAAATCTGGCCCTTTATCACCAATGGCTACAGATGGCAGATCTCCTATAGAAGGGACATGTGGGTAGTTCTCCACTGAAATGAGATCTCAGTGGCTTGTGCTGTGCCTGCACAATCATGTAGCACACCATCCACGCCCTTCTAATGTCATGCTTGGATCCTACCGCCACTAGATGGTCGCAGAATCTCAGAGCAATCTTCCTCTCGCGAGAACAAAAGAGCTCCTAGTGGCCCGCCGTATACGGAAGAGGCTGTTGTTTCACCCACAGGGGGGTCTTGAGTCCTGGGTGGAATGCTTGACGGAGAAGGAAGTGTGACGAGGGCTCGAAATGAAGTGTTCTTGCTGCTCCATTCAGAATACTCTATTCTTCGAATGGCCCCAACGGAGCTACACACCCTGCGCCTTGAGACCCTATCGGATCAGTAGTGCGCTTTACAAAAACACTGATTGCTTGATTGACACTCCGCCACATCTGGACACACGTTTAAAGCACTGGGTTATTTGTTGTTTAAGGCACTGGGGTACTTGTTGACCAAAGCTGCTCCAGGAACCCTCTGGGCCATATCAGTTCATGTGACCGGCCACCCAGCAACTAATGAGCATGACGTGGATAAATGGGGCAATTTGATTGGTTGCATGGCAGCCAATCTGAGAGGCCGCACTTCAGGCAGTCACGAGTACTGTGCCTAAGAATGGTATAACCCTGGTATCTATGCCCTAGGATGCTTCTCCATCTCTGGCTTCACACTGGAGTACCTGAGGCCTCATGACCCCTTCCCTGTTAAGCGGTGTTGCTCATTGCTTGTATCTTTCCCTGTAGACATCTACTATTGGTAGAACTAGGTAATGAACGAATTTATGCAACCTAAGACTGCCCATCTCCCCTCCCTGAAATGGGTGCCTTTCAGTAAGAGGGAAACACCACCTTCCACAGCTTCTTTACGGAAGCGTGTCTATCCAGGATCCTCCAACTCTGGGGTACTCGCGCCAAGACAAGCGGGTGCGATCATTTCACAGAAAGCATCCCGCTTCAGGAAGAATGGCGAGCACCAGTGGAGTCACAGCAAAGAAGGTGAAGCACAATGGGACAAAACAGGACTGCATGCCAGGACCGAGCAGCACAGGGATAAAGCACGGCGGTGTGGGCATTTCCAGCTGACTGATGTTGCATTAAGGACAGCCTGGTGCTAGTCCTGTCTGTTGGTTTCACTTGATGCTTTCAGCGCCATTGGAACAGATTTTAGGATGAGCAACAGTGTTGCATCCTATGCGGAGACGTTCAAGTGAAAATGTGGCAAATTAGGAAAAGATTAGGAAGGATCCTCTGCACAGGGACAAGGAGAGAACATAAATGATAAAAAAAAGGATGTCTGATGGAAGTATACGTAGAGGGTTGTAGAAAGTGCAAGAAAACAAAGCTGAGAGCGAAGAGGACAAAGTAAGAAAAGATTGTGTGAGGAATGTGAAAAAGAAAGAGATACCAGAATGGAGGCACCCAGAGTAGTTCATGCACACAGGATATCGTTCCTAGTCATATGGGTGCAGCCCCCGGCGGGCCTGTCCATGCCCGTTCTGCCGTAACTTATAAATGTGACTCCATCAAGACCTCAATATCCTCATCCCATAAATCATGCAGAACAAAGATGACGTATCATTCTTTGCCTTTGTTAGTGCAGTCCTTTGCAAGATGTGTTGTTACTCCTTCTTTACGATGTCCATAGAGCGGCCCCTAGCTCCACCCACAGGAGTATTACTCCTCACCTCAGGCTATTGGATGTTTGGTTAATCATTCCGCCATCGATGGAGTGCTTGCACTGCAATGTATGAGGGATTGTATTGTGTCTAAAAACACTCTTAACCATCAGAAATTCAGTTCTTTATCTTATACGTGCATTGTGTGAGGAAAGCAACCCTTTCTCACACTTGAGCTGAAGATGGCCACTTTTACCTCCTCATCTGCTTTTCCATTTTTACATTTCATGGTCTGGCTCAGTTCCTGCCCTCCTTTTACCTCAGATCTTTGGCTGCCATGCCAACGCTGCAGTGTTAGCTGCCGACAGCTCCCCGGTGCTGCCTCATTGTGCCCCCCAACCACCATTAACACTACCGCCACCATTGCCACCTCCATTACTATCACTAGCACAAATGTTACCCACAAGCAAACTGAGAACTGGCAGCTCTGTTTTGCAAGGGTGGCCAACTGTGCAAGGTCCCGAAGTCCTGGTGATTACCACTTTCACAATCCCTTTTGTGCCAAATTATCATGTTGAACACCCCTAGATTGTCTTTAGAATTATTTGCTTCAACTTTATTATGCTGTTCTTTGTAGGTTTTTTGGGTTGCAGTGTTTTATTCAACTAATGAGTGTTAGTGTTTTATTGCAGAACATATTTTTTGCATACATCAATATCACACCCAAAATATGTTCATCTCTCATTCTGACAGTGTGGAAATTTAGCGTGCAAACTGAACATTATCTGCGCCATCTTGCCTCTCCCCAGCGCCACGCACAACGAATGCACGGCCGCCATTTTAGGCACCCCGCTCTCTCCCCGCTCACTCTCGACCGCCAGCGTTTTCCCTTGGCGCTGCAAGCATCCCCCGCGCGCCGGCCACCCCCGCTCTCTCATACAGGCCATAAACCCTCTCCTTCTGCGCGACCCTGCTACGGAACCACTTCCAACCGACAACCCATACATGGTCATGCCTCTCCTTTGATAACCCCCTTCCTCTGCGCCCCATTGTCTGAACTGGTCCCAGGCCATCACCTAGCCCTGCGGATGCAGTTTACTGCCCCTACTGTAAGGGAAAAACCCCACATCAAAGGGATTACAGTAGATCAAAGCCCCTACCCCCTGAGACCCGGCCAGTTGCACACACCCCCGGGAATTAGCGGAATTCCCTACTGCGCGATAGCCATCTCCCACTGCGGGTAGGGTGGGAACTTCTACTGTATCTATGTGTGGGATCGGATCTGAGCCGGGGCTTCAGGGGATGTTCTTTCAGGCATCAAGGGAATCTCAAGAATGTACTATGTGTAATAAAGCAATAAACCAGTGTATAAGAGACCAGGTCTCAGAGATGCAGTTAGAGCACCTCGTGACGATACCTTGCTGTCTGATCTGATGTGTTCTGCTCCGACGGAATAAAACTTTGTTTCCTGCCTTCCAGTCTCCGGCGCCTGCCTCTTTTATTGGTAAATTATCGAGTGGTATGAGAGGCGATTACCGCCGGGCAAATACTTGAAAGATTATCAACTGAAACTGCCGCTACCATTTAACAATTGGCGTCCCAAACGTGGGGCCCATCAGCGACACGTGGATCCAGTGGGAGAGGTCCCGACGACAGAGTGAACGACTGCAACGATCGGGAGAGCTCCTGCCCAATAGACCCTCGTCTGGCAGCCGATCATCCGAACTTCACTGGTTCCGAGCAGACCTCTCTCGAGTGATCTACGGTCCTGACTGGGAACCATCAGGAGTGCCGCGGCAAATACGGAGAATAGAGGACGATCGGGCGCTGGAGGCGGAAGACGAGAAACTGTCCACGCGGTCCGGGTAAGGTCGTGAAATACGACAAAAGTGCGAAATAATTGATTGATTGTTTGAATACTAGTATTGCTCATTGATTATGCTCATTGATTGTTCTTTTTGAGATATTCGCTGTCTACAAACGGGGAGGAGTAGAAATACTCTCTCTCTCTCCCTTTGCAGATGGTGAAGGGTAGGTAACGCAGACTTTTGTCCCCGTTGAAACCCGTCGTGCCTATCTTTATCTCCCCACTGATTGATTGTCCGAACATTGATTGTTTTGAAGAATAGTGCTCTTTGAGATATTCTCTGTTTGCAAATAACGTAGAATAGAAATATTCTGTCTAGTCTTTGCAAATAGTGAAGGGTAGGTAACGCAGACTTTTGTCCCCGTTGAAACCCGTCGTGCCTATCTTTATCTCCCCATTGATTGATTGATTGATTGTCCGAACACTAGTTGTTCGATATTGGTTCTTTGGAGGTATTCTCTGCTTACAAATAACGAAGAATAGAGATATTCTGTCTAGTCTTTGCAAGCAGTGAAAAGATAGGTAGTGCTGACTTTTGTCCCCGTTGAAACCCGTCATGCCTATCTTCTCCCCACTGATTGGTAGTTGGTTCTGCCCGGACCGCTTATTAGAGGTGAACCACCCGGCTCCACTGGAAGGCACCCCTAATAAGGACATGTTCACTAAATATGGACTAGTCGCCGTAGCTTATAGCAAGCTGTGGCATAAATATACCAAGAAGGACCCCGAAAGTCAGTGGCCACTGATGGGATCCTTCGACGACCGCAAGATAGAAGCGCTAGAAGTAGCTCTGCGTAGCAATAAGACGACGCCTACTATGCTTGACAGTATTGGCATGTGGCGCAAAGAAGCGACGCAACGGAAAAAGAGGGAAGAAGTAAAAGCAGAAAAGGAATTACGAAAGGCAGCTCACCTAGCCGCTAAAAAGTTAGAAGAAGACATAAAGGAGAGAAGGGAAACTAAACTAAGACAGGAGCCCGAAACCTCAGGCCAGTACGCTGTTAGGACCCCTTCTTTGCTCTACCCTGTATTGTCCTCCAAGCAGCAAACGAATGACGAATTACTGTTAGGTCCCCCGACCATTTACATGCCCCCTCCGTATGCACCCTCCCAATCGGTAGTGCAACACCCACAACCCCCGAACACGAACGAAAGCAGTACAGGGGCCTCGGCCCTCACGGCCTCCGCGCCGGCTGAGCCTCTTGTACTGAACCTAACGTCGACTACAACGCTAGACGACCATGAGATAGGAAAGAAAGAGTCCACCAGAATGAATCGGTTAACTAAAGATGAACGAGCAGGAATTGACAAGATAGTAGGGACGCTGGTGGAGCGAAAAGAAAGTGAGGAGTATATAACGGACGTGTATAAATCGTATGCCGACAGCCGCAGACGACACTTCGTCGTACGGCTCTGTTATCACACCCTGAATACATATGAGGATAGGTACCACGATAAAGGTCCCGAAGGCCTAGCGGCCCTATATAGGAAGGTAGACATTGGGGAAGAAAGAGAGGGCGATGTAACGAACCTCTTCACTCGTACACTCGAGGTCTACCGACACCTTAAAGAACATGGACAGACAACCAAAACAGAAACCCCCATAGCAACTAAGCCCCAGGGAGGAAGGGCCGATGCCATGATGCCCATTAAAGAAGCTGCCCCCTATTGGGTCCCCCCACGGGGTCAGGGAACGCACGACGACATCAACCACCAAGATGCGAAGGGAAGGGTTGTATATAACTGGGTCTACCAGCCGTGGGACCGGCAAGATATTTTGACCTTTAGAAAGACCCTACCCGACTTGAGAAAGAACCCGACTGCCTTCTACACTGAATTAGGCACAGCCTTAGGCTCAACGATAATGACGTTAGCAGATATCGACTTGTTCTTTGGGCTATGTCTGCCGGCTGATGTGTGGAAACAAATCCGGAAAGTTGACCACGCTGAGCCGTTCGGATATACCTGGGTACAACTCGATACCATAGATAAACAGCGAGAACCTGGACAGAAACCCCCGAAAGCCATCTTAGAGCTCCCAGACAAGATTGTACAAAAGCTGAAGACTTTAATCCCAGAAAGAAAGGTAGACTGGTCGATAGTGACGGCTTGCCGCCAGAAACCCCAGGAGGATGTGTCTGAATACTTCTCCCGATTCGAGACTGTGTTTTCCGATTACAGTGGCCAAGACATGACCACCGCAACCGGACACCACCTCTTTGTCCAGAATTATGTAAAGGGTCTGTCTCAAGAAATCTCCCAGAAGCTACAGACCAGCGAGAGTAGTTGGGCAGCCTCCAAACCCGCAGCAATTCTCCAGATGGCCCAATACTACGAAAATCAGAAGAACGAGAACGATAGGGCGTCAGAGAAGAAGAAAAAGGAATTAAAGGAGAGGGTGATGATAGCGCAGTTGCAAGGGGTGACCATAGGAAGGGAACCCCCAAAAGAGAATTACCAACCAACCGCCCCTAGAAAGCTACCCCCTAGAGACCATACACCTACACCCTACAACGGACGGAGAGACTTAGATGGAAATCAATGTGCGTTCTGTAGAGGGTTCGGACACTGGAAATCCCAGTGCCCGGTCCGTCTGGAAATAAACAAGAATAGGGACCCCAGAGACGCAGCATACGACCACAGAAATAGAGGACAGGGACGAGGGCACACGAACAACACCATCAACGACAGGCCAGGCAGACCAAACACCTTTGATCGCCCCCGCCAAAACCAGTGTCAGCAGTCCGACTATGAGAGCACTCATGACTTCGCATAGGACCGCCAGGGGCAAGGGAGGGATCCAGTCGAACTCCGTGTTGACCAGCAAGGTCCTTACGTCACCGCTAAGGTCTTGGGCACAAAATCTCCATTCCTGGTAGATACTGGGGCGACACGTAGTGCGCTATCTAAACGACTGATTCCTAGGGCACCCTTGTCTGGCTCACACGTAACCTCAATAGGCTTTGACGGAACGCCCTCCACTAACCCCTTATCAGCACCAATCTCCTTTGACTTAGAAGATAACACCACTGACACGACCTTTCTGCTCTCCTCCAACACCCCCGATGCTATTATGGGACTTGATTTGCTAAAACATTTTCGAGCCACTATCAGATGCTCCCCAGACGGAGTTCGAGTCATCCTACACGATAACCCAGATCTGTCCAGACCCTGTCACACTCGGCGTATGCTCTCTATAACCGATGCTGATATGTCCCTACTCGACACATTACCTTCACATCTATGGGCTAAAACCGACTCAGATGTAGGGCGCATGGTGATCGACCCGGTACACATAACCGTCCGACCGGACGCAGTGCTCCCAAAGCTTCCACAGTATCGGATATCACCCGAAGGCGAGAAGGCATTGGTGGAAATCATCGAGTCCCTGGTCGAGGCAGGAGTGGTAGAAGAAGTAGTGCTGCACGCCATTCCCGATGTTTCCAGGGGCCCGGGACACGACATCCAACCCGGTGACTTCGTCTTAGTGCGTAACTTCCAGCGCACCAAGAGTCTGGAGCCCCGGTGGACGGGCCCCCTGCAAGTCCTGATCACCACCCGAACAGCTCTTCGAGTGGAGGGGAAACGCAATTGGCTGCATGCACACCACTGCAAGAAGGCATCACCGACCCTGACAACCACGGACAACATCACCACCCAAGAGGAACTACTGGACAAAGACCGACCATCCCTGAACCGCGGCCCGGATACAGAGACACTTGAGTTGATTGAATATCCCGATCCCACTGTGCCATCTAAAGAAGGGTATAACTTGCGACGAAAGGAGAGAACTTCGGCTAAGCAGACCACAGGCTAAGTGGAAATCTCAGAACGGTAGCCTAGTCACCTAAAAGGCCACCAGGAGAGAAACTAAAACAAAGTCTGTGGTTCTGCCCGCTACCGAGTCTCTTGAAGGTGATGGAAGCGCCCGACATGAAGATGATGGAAGCAACCGGACGTCCGAAGATCCACTACAGAAACCCAAAGACTGACCGAATGCACAGCTTAAAGACTATTGCACTTTTCATTACCCTTCTCTTTTGCCTTCTCCTCATGGTCACCTTCTGGATCATGGAGGAGAGCACACCCGCTCATAAGACATTACTGACCACCGTTCAACCTACCACCACGAAAGAACATCATCTGATCTCGCTTTCACCCCAACTCCGAGAAAGGCGTAAGGAGTTCTGGAATAACTCTTTTGTGCAGTTGCTCCACCAACACAATCTTGCTACCAACGCCACTAATTGCTGGATCTGTGGACTGCTACCACATGCCACTGGACACTCTATCCCTTTCATCCCTTCACCTTTTTCTGTCCATGGTTCCTGCCTCGCCTGGCTAATCCTCCTGCAAGAAAGCTACAAGGACAATGCCACTTCCGGCAGAACCATGTCACACTTTTACCATGGGTTCTGGCTGAACAAAACTGGAAGAACTTCTGCCCTCTTCTGCCCTCTGAGATCGAACACTTCCTTTCACATGGACATCCCTGCCAAAGAACGAGTTGAAATGCAAGTGTTCAACAATCCAGCCAGACCCACCTTCTCTTACCTCCGGAAACGGACGGCCGCCACCCTAACAGTGGCCCTGTCCGTCATCAACATCACTGGGTCTGTATGCCTCGAAGGCCTGGGGGCACAGCTGGTGGGCCACAGCTCCTGCCTCATCACCCGAACATTGGACTCAGTTGACCCACCCTCCTTTGTTGCCTCCCCGAATATGTACTTCGTCTGTGGTACTAAGGCCTACACCTGGCTTCCGAAAGGTTGGGGAGGCACCTGCTACATCGCCTTTGTCCTTCCTCCGACGTATGTGGCTCCAGCAAACCATCACCGACAGAAACGGGCCAAAGACATTGTGCAGGCCGACTCCACCGGAGCACAGTTCATGGACGCAGTCAAAGGCCTTGTTCCACTCTGGGGTCCGATGGCAAACAGCCGTGCCATCCGCCACTTAACCCAGGCAGTCGAAACGGCAATGAACATTACAGCTGGCGCCCTCGCCAACAACACCGCTGAGCTTCAGGCCGTCCGCCTGGTGGCTCTCCAGAACCGCCTTGTTCTAGACGTGGTTCTGGCAGATCGTGGAGGAGCATGCCGCATCATTGGGTCCAGCTGTTGTACCTACGTACCGGATAACTCACCCTCAGTCTACAAAGCAATTGAACATCTCCACAGACTGTCCGCAGAGGTTCATCAAGAACAAGAAGAATGGTCACTGGGGAGTTGGTTTTGGGACACTATTAAAGGTTGGGGATGGAGACTGTTTTCATTTATCCTGATACCGATTGTGTTACTATGTGGATGTTGCTTGGGGATTCAGTGTCTGCCACCTTTATGTTCGCTTTTTATGAACTGCATCTGCCCTAAGACTTTGGACTTTGAAACTGAGCGGATGAAAGCTCTGAACGAGGTGGAGGTACGGGGTATTATGGGGATAGATCCAAACTAGGCAAGCTGGCGAGACATGTTAAAAGGGAGGACTGTGGAAATTTAGCGTGCAAACTGAACATTATCTGCGCCATCTTGCCTCTCCCCAGCGCCACGCACAACGAATGCACGGCCGCCATTTTAGGCACCCCGCTCTCTCCCCGCTCACTCTCGACCGCCAGCGTTTTCCCTTGGCGCTGCAAGCATCCCCCGCGCGCCGGCCACCCCCGCTCTCTCATACAGGCCATAAACCCTCTCCTTCTGCGCGACCCTGCTACGGAACCACTTCCAACCGACAACCCATACATGGTCATGCCTCTCCTTTGATAACCCCCTTCCTCTGCGCCCCATTGTCTGAACTGGTCCCAGGCCATCACCTAGCCCTGCGGATGCAGTTTACTGCCCCTACTGTAAGGGAAACACCCCACATCAAAGGGATTACAGTAGATCAAAGCCCCTACCCCCTGAGACCCGGCCAGTTGCACACACCCCCGGGAATTAGCGGAATTCCCTACTGCGCGATAGCCATCTCCCACTGCGGGTAGGGTGGGAACTTCTACTGTATCTATGTGTGGGATCGGATCTGAGCCGGGGCTTCAGGGGATGTTCTTTCAGGCATCAAGGGAATCTCAAGAATGTACTATGTGTAATAAAGCAATAAACCAGTGTATAAGAGACCAGGTCTCAGAGATGCAGTTAGAGCACCTCGTGACGATACCTTGCTGTCTGATCTGATGTGTTCTGCTCCGACGGAATAAAACTTTGTTTCCTGCCTTCCAGTCTCCGGCGCCTGCCTCTTTTATTGGTAAATTATCGAGTGGTATGAGAGGCGATTACCGCCGGGCAAATACTTGAAAGATTATCAACTGAAACTGCCGCTACCATTTAACAACAGGACAAGTGAATCTGAAACGTAACGGTGTCCGAGTCCTAATTTTGTGATGTTCACACTTACTTGCCCCTAGCGGTACCCCTCACAAAGGTCCCATAGACACTCCAAAGCCCCTCACCCTCAAATCCTCTCCCTGCTCCTACCCAGCACCTCCCCAGCCTGCATCAGCCTCACTTCAGATGTTTACTACCCGCTTAGAGCAGATGGAAACTATCTGCAGGAGAGTTCCCTGACTCTGGGGCAATCCTGTGGTACAGGAGTGGGTAAAACTTGCTCCAGCAGGTTATTTCCCATTCTGTGGATTTTCACTCATAATCCCTGTTATCACAGGAAAACGCCAGCTTGATTTATTAATACTGGCCCCAATATCTCCCAGCAGAGGTAACGGGGTACTTGTGATGCGGTCCTCTGTGGTTTTCACCATCTAATTTCCTCCACATATTACCTGGAGCAATTTGAAATCAAACCGGTAGGTGGTGGGGGTGTTTTTTTCCAGGTGCAGAAAACTACATACATCCCATAACACTATAACCGCACCTCGTGGTCATCACGCATTACATGGAAACACTTCAGACACCAACTTTCCAGCCAAACCCCTACATGGTGTCATGTACTACCCATGTAGGCAAGCGCTACAGCACCCCACATAGGGGTAGTAAGCGTAGTATAAAAGTTGCAATACAATACATCTGCCAGTTACATCTGCCATTCAAAATTCGGAATGAGGTGATATAACTATAAAGTGCAGTAACCAAATTGCCCTGGGATGATTTTAGCACACTTCCGCGCACCTTAGAAATGGTATTTAAGACTACGGGGCCGATATATAGTTTGACAAATGGTGTTAGCACCGTCTGCATGGCGAGGTACTTTAATCCTACCAGTGCAAGGGTACTCCACCTGCCATATTCAGAGATGTCCCCAGGCCTAGCGGACATCTCTAGCATTTATAGGAACCGCCGTCACAGAGGTTCCTGTAAATGCATTGAAAGTGGGCTGTGCCGCTCCATCAACATGACAGAGCTGCACTGCACACTTTTGAATTTTTTTTATTTTCAAAAACAAAATCCTAAAGCAGGATTTTGTTTTTGAATGAAGAAGAAAAAAAAAGCAGTGATCCACTCCATGGCATGGGCATCATAGACATATTTTTTACTTTTGAATACATGGCAACATTTTAGAAGAGGAAAGTAGGAGATTTAACAAAATAAAAAAAAAATAGCCAGGAGAATGAATTTCCCCCATTGACTTCTATTGAAGTAGAGGCAATTTCAGGTGGGAGACAAAGTAAAGTCATTTTTGGTTTTAAAAAAATCGGGAGTCTCCCGCCTGAATTGGGTCTGTTGGCATGTATGTGTTTGCTTACCTCCGCATTTGGGGTGGCGGTTTGTAAAGGAAAAATTGGCCATGAATCCGCTCACTCTATATTGAGCAGACGGGCACTTGGCCAAACCTCTATCAATCAATCGGCGGGTTTAAAGCGCGCTACTCACCTGTGAGGGTCTCAAGGCGCTGGGGAGGGGGAGGGCAGCTCCGGTCTTGAGGCTCTTCCTGAAGGTGTGCAGAGTAGGGGAGCGTCTGATGTTGACTGGGAGTTCGTTCCAGACTTTGGCTGCGATGTAGGAGAAGGCTCTTCCACCCACACTGGTTCTGTGGATGCGTGGGGTTTCTACTATGGTGAGGTTGGCAGAGCAGAGGTTTCTTTTGGGTATGTGGAAAGAGACTCTATCGTTGAGGTATTTGGGTCCGATGTGGAGGGATTTGTAGGCGTGGGTGAGTGGCATGAAGATTACTCTCTTCTCGACGGGGAGCCAGCGGAGGTCTTGCAGGTGTTGGGTGATGTGCTCATGTCGGGGGATGCCAAGTACGAGTCGGTCCGCGGTGTTCTGGATGGTCTGTAGTTTGTGTAGCAGGGATTTGTTGATTTCAGCGTAGAGGGCATTTCTGTAGTATAGTCTGCTTGTTATGAGTGTATGGGTGATGGTCTCTCTGGCTTCGGGGGGGGATCCACTTGATGGTCTTGTGGAAGATGCAGAGGGTGTTGAAGCAGGTGGAGGCACACGGCGTTGATCTGTCGGGTCATGGTGAGGGAGGAGTCTAGTATGATGCCAAGGTTCTGGGCTTGGTCCATGGGGGGGGGTGCCGAGGGCGGGGGGCCACCAGGAGTTGTCCCAAGCTGAGGGGGTGGGTCCAAGGACGAGAACCTCTGTTTTCTTTGAGTTGAGTTTCAGACAGCTGCTGCTCATCCAAGCTGTGACGTCTTTCATTTCTTCTTGGAAGCTGAGGCTGGTGGTTTCGGGGTCCTTTGTGAGGGAGAGGTTGAGCTGGGTGTCGTCGGCTTAGGATACAATGCTGAGTCCATGCTGTCTGATGATGGCGGCGAGGGGGGCCATGTTGATGTTGAAGAGCCTGGGACTTAGCAAGGATCCTTGTGGTACTCTACAGTTGATCTCTGTGGGTTCGAAGAGGAAAGGCAGAAGTCTGATCCTTTGGGTTCTGCAGACGAGGAAGGAGCGAAGCCAGTCGAGGGCGGTTCCCTGTAATCCGGCGTCGTGGAGTCCGGCTGCGAGAGTGAGGTGGGAGACGGTGTCGAAGGCTGCAGACAGTTCGAGTAGGATGAGGGCTGTGGTGTGGCCTTGGTCGAGGAGCGTGCAGATGTCATCTGTGGCAGCGAGGAGGGTGGTATCGGTGCTGAAGTTGCTGCGGAATCCAGATTGGGAGGGTTCGAGGATGTAGTTCTCTTCGATTAAGTTTGAGCTGGGTGTTGGTGATCTTCTCAGTGACTTTGGCGAAGAAAGGGAAGGAGAGAGATGGGTCGGTAGTTCTTCAGGTCCATCGGTTCTTGAGGAGGGGCTTGACTCCTGTGCGCTTCCAGTCGTCGGGTAAAGTGCCTGATTCGAAGGAGGCATTGATGGTCCGTTGTAGCTTGGGCGCTATGGCGAAGGTGGCTCTGTGGAAGATTTTGGGAGGGCAGGGGTCCGTAGGGGCTCCTGAGTGAGGGTTTTTCATGGTCGTGGTGGTATCTTCGGTAGAGACAGGGGTCCAGGCGGTGATGGTGGGCCAGCTGTCATCAATGCAGGAAAGGGTAGTTTCTGGAGTCTGCTTGCTCAAGTTGTCGCAGAGGGCCTTGATTTTCAGGTGGAAGTAGGAGCCGAGCTTGTTGCAGAGGTCCTGGGAGGGAGTGATGTTCGTGGCTTCGCTACGGGGGGTTTGGTGAATTGCTGGATGATGTTGAAATGTTCCTTAGAGTTGCTGGAGTTGGTGAGGATTTTGTTCAGGTTGAAGGTATTCTTTGTGGATCTTATGCATTCGTGGTATTCTGTCATGGCTTTCTTGTAGGTGGTCAGGTCTTCCGTGGCTTTGCTGTTTCTCCATCAGTTTTCAAGACTTCTGCAGGAGCGTCTGGCTTCTTGGAGTTCGTGGTGAACCAAGGGGGCCTTCAGGAGGTGTTGTCTGTTGGTGGCGCGGAGGGGTGCGAGCTTGTCTGCGCAGTTGGTAATCCAGCGGCGTAGTTCCTTGGCTGCAGATGTGGCGTCGGTCAAGGCAGGGGGGTTGTGGATGAGGGTGGAGTTGAGGTGCTCCTCTGTGACCTTGCTCCACATCCTATGCAGAGGGCGAGGAGTAGGTTTGAGAGCAGTGGTAGTGTTGAAAGAGAAGTGTATGCAGTGGTGGTCCATACAGAGGGGCTGCGTGGTATGGCTGAAGCGGATGTTGTTGCCACCTGCGAAGATGGGGTCGAGGGTGTGTCCTGCCTTGTGGGTGGGGGTGTTGCTGAGCTGTTTCAGTCCGATGTTGGCGAGGTTGTCCAGGAGGGCAGTGGAGTTGGGGTCGTTGAGCTTGTCGAGGTGAAAGTTCAGGTCTCTGATGAGTATGTAGTCCATGGAGGCGATGGTGTGGGGTGCGATGAGGTCAGCAATGGTAGTGGCGAACAAAGCGCGAGGTCCAAGGGGTCTGTAGGCAAGGGTGCCACGAAGAGTGTTTCTAGGTCTGGATCTGGAAGTGAAGGTGTTCAGCGGTGGTGGAGGAGTCGCTTGTGATGGAGGTGGAGAGTCGGAGGGAGCTCTTATGTGTGATGGTGAGTCCTCCTCCTAAGTTGTTGGGGTGGTTGTTTCTCTGGATCTTGTAGCCGTCGGGAACAGCAGTGGCGATGTCCGGGGTGGAGAAGGCTCTGACGGCCCTTACCCTGTCGGGCCATCAGAGGGGTATGTAGGCGGCAGAGCTGGCTACATACTGAAGTCCTGCCTGTCTCTAAATCAGGTGATTGGACCTTCAGTTTGGCAAAGAGAGTACTCCATCCCCTTTGTGACAGACTGCCCCTACACCAAACTGTAAATCAGCCCCTCTGTTTGTTAACTTGTGCTGCGAACGCAAAGGAAGGATGTAATTTCATGGTTGCTCAACATACGTTTAAAAAATCGCGTAAACTCACAAACGCATTGTGTGCCAGTGGTGTAACATAAGCCCCTGCAGCCCCTGCCGTGCGGGAGGGCAAGCTCCATGGGGCCGTATCAGCAAAAGTGATAGGTGTTTGGCTGGGAAGTGGGGGAAACTTTGCAGGGGGGCCCTCAGGTTTTGTTATGCCACTGTTACGCCTTGTTCACAGTGACTGGCTTCTCACCCTCAAGGCTTTTCATCTTAATAATATGCACCTCATTTATAGCTGGTTAGAAGTATTCACTGGCCTTGGAAACTGTTGTCCTAGAGCCTGTTCAGCCCAAAGAACAAACTCTGATTCATGACTGAGAACTTACCGTCCGATTAACTGAATTTTTTTGCAGCTTCAAGTGTGTTTACACCTCCCTACCAAGGCCGCTGCCTTGACAAGAGCTGCTTGAGGGTGAAGGAGGCTCTTTCTGTGCTCTGCAAGCATCGCGCCAGGAGCTGCCAAGGTTAAGATACTTTTTCAAGTAGAAAGAATGAGGGCGGTGAAGTCAGGCAGATACACAGTTTCAGAATGTAAACAGCTTGCATAGCCTCACCCTCTCTGCTGCCTTTGTGTGGTTCCAGCTCCCTGCCATAACCCTCAGAAGTCTGCACTGGGCAGCGTTCACTTGCTTTTCTTACTGTTAAGTTTGAAAATGACATCATCCACTTTTTGGCTGACCCTTTCCCTTTCCCAAGCAGGCTCTGCTTAATTCCTCCAGCTGGAGGAGGGGCTGAGCCTGGTGGGGGAGTTGCCTGTTTCTTGGAGATGAGTTGCCTTCATAATTTAAGGACTGTGATGGGGAGGTGGGGAAAAAGTGGTATTGTGGTCATGTGGCTAAATTGCTTACCTTCCATCCTGGAGACTTGGGTTCTATCCCAACTTCTGGGAAATTGTAAATATGTGTTATAGTCCAATGCGTATGTGTGAATATATATATATATTTATATAGCTAGATATATATGTGTGTGTGAGGTATACGTAGACAATTTTGTGTACCTACTCTACTCCTTATCACATCTTTATTTCTGTAATCCTGTTATTATTTTTTCCTATGTGCAACACCTCATGTTTGAGATGCTGATGTCGCAAAGACGCCGACCCACATATTACGAGTTGAGGGCTAAATTCCAAACCCGTGTTTGCACAGCTATCTGAATTACAAGTTGTTTTGATAATTATCATGCGTTGCAGTTTCCACCTGCTGGGGGGAAAAGGCCCTGAAAAAATGGAAAGTATGGAGAATTATGTGCGTCAAAACTGACTCCACATCTAATGCACATCTTCCTTCTAAAATCTCAGAATAGTAGGTATTTACCACGAGTGATAAATACCTTTACTTCATGTGCTAAATACCACACGCCGCCTGTCAAACTTGTATTAAGGGCCACAGTCTATAAACCATTCCGTTGGGATTCAGAGCACAGTTCCTCTACTATTAAAAACCAAAAGTGCAATACATTTTTATTTTGTTTAATAGGCAGGGCCACTCCAATTGAGCAATGCTGCTTCGTTTTCCTTACAATGATGGATTTATTGCATTTGCTACATAATCCATCATCTGTTAGATAATTTACAAATTTCAACAAAAATGTTTCTAGTGCAAACGGATCGAAAGTTACTAAAGCACACTGAGGTGCTTTGCCGTTCCATGGAAAGCCATTCACAAAGGCTATCTGGATAACTTTCAATTGCTTAACAGGAGTAAAAATGACAAAAAATAATGAATTAACACTACCACATAAAAATAATGAAGTAATACAAAAAAATAATGAAGTAATACCACCACAAGATATTGCCTACTACTGCAAGGCCTGCCTCTCCTATAGGATAATATTGGGTTACCTTATTACATTTAATACATGATAACTTTAATTTGAGACAAGGTACGAATGTTGAGTTTGGTGTCTAAAGAATTGTAATTTATAAGCTTCTTTAATGGTAAAGTTGGATTTTAAGTCACAATTCTGAAAATCCCACTTGTAGCAAGTTGCCATTTTCTTGTCCCAGCCATTTAGTGCCTGCAGCCTGTGACCTTGGTCACATGACTAGGTGTAACTGGCAGTTGGCCTTTGTGTATTTCCCCTAGACTGTGAGACAAAAGGGGAATAGGTGTTGGTGGGATGGGCCATCTCTGTCTTGATAGGGGGAGGAGCTGTCACCTACCACACTCACACATCACAAAGGATCTGCCGCAGCACACTTACAAAGACTTTCACAATAGACTTTTGTGCCCCCAGCCAAGCTGAGGCCAGGACAGGGAGTCAAGAAATTCCAAACACCTCCTGGTGTGGAAACCTCCAGAGCCATCTCCTGTTCCAAAGCTGGCACCAGGTATGTATAAATAGTGGAACCTCAGAACCAACACTTCAGTACACCTGTGGAAGACTCAGAAGCACTGCTTCTCTGCTGTCCAGCTGCTGAGTGAGTAGGACTGGATCTGCAACTTGAGCCCAGGACCACCAAAGTGACTCTAAGGGCCAATTGGCTGGCCTCCTGATCACAGCCACAGGCACAGAAAAGACTCCAACCGTCTTGAACCCTGCACCTGGACTATGTCTGCTGAGAGTCTTGCCCTCCCCCACAGTGGTGCTAGCCAGTCGTGGATGCTTGGAAGTGGGCCTGAAGGTAGTCTACCAGCCAAGCTGTGGCAAAACCTGTCAGAATCGATGCTAAACAATCCAGCTCCTCACAGCCTTGCATCAGAACTGCTGCTGTGCGACACATACTATCTGTCTATCCTATCTATCTATTTAGACTGGAGAAGGCGGTTAAGGGAACAGACCAGTGACACTTCCATACAAATGGCAACAAAGGTGTGATAAGACTTGGAGAACTTAAATATATGTACAATCTAAGGAGGAGAGAGATTGATTGGGTACATTTATGGAAAGCTAAAATATTATGCTTTGGTGAAAAAGCAGGTAGTGCCGCAGACAATTGGTTAAACTATAAGCCTAAAAAGGCCAAAACTACTTGTACTACTACCTGTGCTATACACACACCTATATCTCACTAACAGGTTATACGCCTCGCTCCAGGAGTTTTGTACAAATATCAGCAAGTTTATTTAGTGGCCATACATTGCCACACAGCACACCGTCACCAGTAAGAGGAAGGGGGAGAGGCCGTGGACAAAGACGAGGAAGAGCAGAAAAACAAGGAGGGGATCTAAAACATTTTTTATCTCCTACGCAATCATCATCCGAAGTAGTGGAGTCATCATAAAGGACCACGGATGATAATCTCATCATTAATCTCTCCTAACACATGTTCAACAAGCATCAAATCAATCTCCTAAATAAGGTCTACGATTTTGTCCCGAACAGCACTATGATTATGTGGAGAAAAGGATTGATAGCTATAAATTGAACAGAAATTGAAGTTGGCAAACTTCTTAGCAATAACAAATATAAAGACAACCATGAATACTAGCTCCACCAGAACGAGTACGAATCTACAGATTGAACAAATACCAGATGTGAAAACAGTGTATGACCTGATGTTTGATGAATTCATGGAAACACAGTTATTGGAAGATCTAGGCATAGAGACGGATGGTCATAAACATACCAACTTTAAAATTAAATCTAAGTACTGTGTGAATCCGTGGAACAAAATTGATATATATCATGATCTAGTGATATCAGATTTAGAAAAGCTAACTAATATTTAACAGAAAATTAAAAGGAAAATCTAACCCTGGCACAGCGTAAAGCATTGCAGGAATTGATGGACAATTAAATGATTAAAATAAAACCGGCAGGCAAAGGGGGTAATATAGTGATCTTGGATGAAACACAATACATGTAGGAGGCAATGAGACAAATGTGGCCATCAACTGTATGAACTTGAACCAGAACCCCATCAATGATCTGACTTTGACCTTCAAATGAGAAAATCAAAAGTTGGCAAGCAGTGGACTTATTGAGTGATGAGGAGGCAAGATTCTTAAGAAATAAGAGTCTGATTATTCCCACAATATACTTCCTCCCGAAGCAACAGAAGACACTGGATAAACCCCGATGGAGACCCATCATATCTAGCTGTGGGTTCCTTTGCGAGAATCTTTCCATATATGTTGATCATTTTCTAGCCCCATTAGTAACATCATTAAGCTCCTATATTAATGATATAGGGGATTTCTTGAGAATCCTTGCGAATACAGAATGGCAAGAAGGCTATCTATTAGTTACATTTAACGTTGTTTCACTATACACATCCATCAGTCATGAACTGGGACTAAAATCAGCTAAATATTTTCTTCAACAAAGAAATGTCCAGGAGTTGAGACACTCAAATATGCTACTGGAAATGATAGAGCTATGCCTCCGAAACAACATCTTCCTGTTAAACCATCAGATATACTCCCATATCTGTGGGACAGCCATGGGAGCTTCCTTCTCTCCAAGCTATGCAAATCTCACAATAGGTTGATGGGTGAAATCCATAGCTTGGGTAGAAGGGAACGAAGAATACACTGCCAAAATAGCTCTATGGCTGAGATGTATAGATGACCTATTCTTGACCTGGAATGGCATGAGCTAATAATTTATGGAATATTTTGAAAGACTAAATGTGAATAATGTTGGCTTAAAGTTCATCTGTAACACGAGTACAATATCGGTACAGATCCTGGATGTGATGTTCTACATTGAAGAAAATCATATACCAACGACTGTCTATCGCAAACCTACATCTGCCAATAGCATATTAGACGGATCCTGCTTCCATCTAAACAATTTTTAAAAAGCATTCCTTATGGAGAATTCATTAGAATTAAACTAAACTGTTCTGATAAGAAAAAATTAGAACCCAAACTTAAAGAAACAGAACGTAGATTCCTACAAAGGTGATATAGACCAATGGACATTAGAGTAGGAAAGAAGCAGGCAGAGTATGTGACTGGGGCACAAACTTTGGTAAATAAGAAATCAGGCAAAATCTCAGAAAAAGACGATCCAATAATCAGAATGATATTAAGCTACAGCAAAGAAAATCAAGACATCATCCGGATTTTGAACAAATATTGCAATATACTTAAGAAAGATCCAGACACTGGGGACTGCTGGGCAGTAGACCTTATATATCATACCAAAAAGCCCCTTCATTCAAAGATAAACCAGTGAAAAACCACTTTGAAATGGAAAAAATCCAAATCATGGCTGACAAAACAACAAGAAGGGTTTACCCTGCGTAACATGTAATGCATGCTGGACAGGCAAAAATATTGGAGAACTCCCCAACTTCAAAGGAAAAATCTTTTCTATTGATGAAAGGATAAACATGCGAACTACTTATGTAGTATACATCATTGAATGTCTGTATTTAGGTACTACCATCTGTTCCCTAAAAAGGAGGATACTTGATCATATTCGAGCAGTACAGAATAAGAATATGAACTAAGCAATGACGAAACATCTGGAAGTACATCCGGGATATGATTGCCAACAGATGAAATGCTATGGAATAGCTAGTGTTCCCAAAAATGAAAGAGGAGGAGACAGAACATTAAGATTGAGACTTTTAGACTTGCGTCTCATTATAAGATTCAGGACAAAGCATCCATAGGGACTAAACGTGGACGAGGAACTGCACTTTCCTATATGAGTGAAATGAGTGGAACTGTTAATAAGATCAGTAGAAAAAAATAAATATAGAATGACTCTGACCATCTGCCCTACTCAAATAAGTAACACATTTGCAGTGTGATAGATGTAGACATTTAGAAGTTGCAGGTCTCAAATTGCAATTAGATCCAAAGAGATGCCTTGGAGACAGCAATGACATAAACACATGGTAATTAGATGCCAGAAGGGATGGGGCACTGAGCACAGAATGATGAAGGCTGACACATTGAAACCATACAAAAAGAAATTATTTCAAAGACCAGAAAGAAATCTATTAGAGCACGTTAATTCTCAGAAAAGGGGATAGCACCCTAAAATAAGAATTTGTGAGGATCTCACAACTTAGTGTGAGGAAACAGCAGGAAGGAGCCTTAATATCAGGCTCCTTAGGGTATGGGAGTCAGCCACATAGCTGTTCAGTGAGACTCCTGCACTGAGCCTGTATAAGGGGAATAAGATCTCTAAACCTTAATTAAATGAGAGGAAGCAAATAAGCAAAAGTGCATATACCAATGACCTGACAATTATACATCCTATCTCAAAACTAACACCTAGGAGTGAGATTGGGCATAAAATAATAACAATAACAAACACACCAGCTGCTGGCATGACGTAAGGTGTATAAGTATGGAAATATGTCTAATTTGTTTTTAATGTTTATTATTGTATGTAATCTCTTGGACTACATAGTCCATGGTGAGCCAAGTGGAAACTATGTATAAATAGAGAAAGAAAAGAGGGACTCGCTCAACCTTGAACGAGACTTTCTGGTCAAAACGCATTGGTGATGGTGTGCTGTGTGGCAATGTATGGAAACTAAATAAACTTTGCTGACATTTCTACAAAATTCCTGGAGTGCGGCTTATAACTTGTTGGTGGGAGATGGTTGCTGGGCATGGTTCCGTCCTGAACGCCAGCACCAACCATGAAGAGCACGCTGTCACTGGAACCAGTAGGTGGACAATATATTCTATTTAACTTCTATTATTACATTTTCTAAGCAGTCACAGACCCCCTAAGTAGGCATTGTGGTCCCCAGGGGCCACGAATCACAGGTTAAGAACGGCTGATGTACAGTGGTCCAAGATGTATCTTTATATGATTACTGTGTAGAAGCTATTAATAGACAATGAATGCAGTGAACCACAAGGGGAAATGTAAAAAAGAAATATGTGTAAACTGGAGGCTAGGAGAGATGTGGACTATCACAGAGAACGTCAGTCGTTCAATGTAGCAAGAATCTTAACAAAGCAGGTTTATTCCATTGGAGGACTATTCTCAAAAACAGGGTATTGGTTTAGAAAGGGATTAGATACAAACTCAGTCGGTCTGGTACTGGTCTAATAAGGAGAAAGCTTAAGGAGAAAGCTGGAGACCATGGAGAGTTTGTGTTATGGTAGAGAGGATGTGCCTGGCTCTTCTCTGTTATAACATTTTTATTTTTTTTTCATATATTTGCAATCACCCAGTTTCAAAGGTATGCCAAGAGACTGTACTTCACAGATAGAATTTGCATACTTATAGCATTACTCTGAATTCATAGAAATGTGCTAAGTGTTTCCTTCAGGACTGGTCTTGAATTAGGAAATCCTGCTCCTTTCTGAAGACATTGCAAAGATTTCTGTGAGGATTAATGTACTACATATTTAAACCTCAACATTGAAGGAGTATCCCATACACACTCACACTGAGCATAGTGTGACTCACAACAGTGGGGGAGTATTTATTCATTGAGGCGTGTTCTCCATTATATCCTGGAGTGAACCACACTAACGGAGACACCCATGGCCCAACATCTGGGATGGATTGCAGAACAACTGCTGAAATGTGGTCCCAGGAAAATGCTGAGTAGCCAAAGCGAGACCTCGTTAAATGGGAATGAGTCAGCATTTTTGAATGAGAACAGAAGCAGCTGGGCATTAACATGCACAGTCTGTGGCTACAAACCCAATACATATATTTCCGATAACCAGATTTTGATGTATTTGCCAGTTGTTACCCGCACACAAGGGTGCCTCTCTCAAACAGAATGACAAAGGACTACATGGCATATTGGTTGACTATATGTACCCCATCTGCTTCCATGCATTACTACAACTTTAACCAGACTGTAGAAATCAACGTCTATGGTCCACACCCAACACTTCAGGCATACTGAGAACAGAGGGAATGGACATAAAAAGGGCTTGGAAAAGTGGGTGAAAAGGTTTAGAAAATATGTCTTGATTTCTCTTAAGGTATGTGCATGAGGGGTGCAGAAAGGGCTACATACATACAAAGCCCTACACTAAATAGGACCAGAATACCTGAATAGCCGCATACACTTTCACCAACCCACCAGACACTTACGCTGTGCCTCACTCGCACACATTCCCTGCATCCGCAAAAGCAAAGCTGGAGGCCGCTTATTCTCCTATGTCGCACCCAAGACATGTAATGACCTCCCTCAACACATCAGAGTCTCCTCCTCACTTTAATTCTGAAAGAAGCTGAAGTTTGCTTCTTTGTCTGAGCCCCTGGGAGACCATACAACTGCCCAAGTACCTGGATACCCTCTCGGGTGATTAGTGTGCTATACAAATCAACGTAACATAAGAGACTGAGCTTGGATCAGATCAAGATGAACTGTTTAGAATCAAGGAGGGATGGGGAAAGAAGAGTCAGAAATTAAACCTTGTGTGCAGTGGTATGGGGACCATCAGCGACCATCATTTAGCATTCGCCCTGGACAACCAGCGCCTTCCCTCCGCAGCAGCGTGTGGCTTGAAACCCCTTCATCCCCTAAATCACTCCATGTGGCAGCAGTGTGTCCCCCACAAGCGTCGTCTGCTGGGTGTGCCAGGCAGTGGGTGGAGGTGCCTGGGAAATGATGCCACTCTGAATGGTGCTGGCCGTTATCATTCCCATGCGATGCACGCCTTGGTACCCAGGCCAGATGTTAAGGGAGAGGGGCTCAAACTGCACTGCACCCCATGTGTTTCTGAGCACTCCCCTGCTTTGAGCACACTGCACCCTCCTCTGTGCCTTCACAGCAATTATAGAGAGTAATCAATGGAAATATCGTCCTACAGTTTGTACGAGATGTTTGTGCAAAGGCGGTAGAGAGAAGAAAGTCGGTTGCTGTACCACTCTGAACTAATATACGTCCTCACAGATATCACACTCGCATGCATGGATGCAGAACAACAACTATCAACAACATGTGTCCTAAAGAGAAGAAACACTGTGCCTGCACAGGCGCGATTTCATTGCTTACTATTGCTTCTTTGAAGCTCCAATTGGTGATGTCATATGTGATGTCACGCATTCCATTGATGTTGTTACCATTGCTGGGATTTGTGAGATCATGGACAGTGCATTGGGGGTGTTGCTGTTACACAGCAATTTCAGTGGGGTTTAGGTTTTTGAGCAGAGCTATACAATTTTTGAGGCAATGATCTTTATTACACTTTTATATTATACGTTAGTTTGTGAGCTTGTAAATGTTTTTTTCCTGTGAATTTCTATAATTTTGTGTCCATATTCTTTGGCGCCTACCTCCAGTACCCAATGGGAAGGGTGTGTCCTCCTGCAGTGCCCGGTCCACGCACACCATCTCCTGCAGGCTGTGGCTTATGGCCATGCTCACTGGGCACTGGTTACATGATGCCTTTATTCAGCCCTGTTTTTACTCCTTCCCTCCCAGTGCACCCTTGGCATCACCTTCAGCCATGCCATGTAGGAAATGGGCACATGATGGGGCACTTGTTTATGCCCTGGGTCCAGTCCCCCTTCTAGGCTCATGAATTGTTTCAGGAATATGGATCCCGGTTCACAAACCTCTCTGAGAGTTTTAAAAACATCTCTTTCAGTTATGGTGACAAAAACAGACATAAGGAGGTACTGCAGAAGAGAAAGAAGGCTGAGAACCAGTGAGGGGAGCAGAGCCCGGCTGGCAGCAGCACTCTGACCCTAGGGTCCATTTGGCTGGTCAAGGGCTGTGCCATCTGGTCCCTCGGGCAGAGAGACTGAGAAAGGTTACACGCTGCATGTACACACTCCTGTGCAGGTGGACACACACATATTTAAAGATTATCTATATCATTAAAAACATAACCTCTTCAATCAAACTAAGAAACTTACCTGTGAAGTGAAGTCAATGATTATGTGGTATGAACAGTCATCAATTAATTTTTTTTAAAAACCTTAAAAAGCCCTGACAAAATATCAGTCAGTGTTACAGTCCAAGCCCTAAAAACACCAGGTCTAACTGCCTGCAACGCAGTGCGCCTGACCTTGCACATAATGCTGCAAATGATGTCACATGTGCGTGCCCAGTCTGCTGACCCTTGTGCCTACAAGGTCTCAGGCACTGGGCACAGGACCCAACATTCTGCAATGACATGTCTCAGTGCCATGGTCCATGTCCAGGCCCCTATCAGTGCCATCATTGGGGTAACCAGTGGTCTTGAAGGCAGGTAACACCACACCTAGTTCACAAGTCAATGACCTGCACCCCCCAACACAGACACATCTTCTCAGCTGCCCATCATTGGTGGGCCTGCCAGTGTTCTACGTTGCAGCTCTTGTGCCCACTAGCGATGGTTGGTGGATTCCTCCTAGCAGATGTTGGTGAGAGAGATCAAAAGCCCCATAAAGCATTGCAGTCGCCCTGCATCATCCCATACAGTCAGGACTGCTGGCGAACTGATGTGACATTGGTCACTTAAGTGTACCTGTGCCCTTTGCTGCTGCCCTACATTTGTGTTACTTAGCACCTGTTGTGTATATGCTTGCACATGCCCTGCGAGAAGCCTTCTTTTAATTTGTAGCTGAGCAATATCTTGGTGGAGCTCTTGCAAAACAGTCCTAGACCAAACAAATGTGTTTGTGTTAAGCCGTGCACACACATATGTGCCTTATCTCGTGCGTGTTACTCTTTCTGTAGGTATAGAGCTTGTAGGCCTTGGCTTTGTAACATCTAAAGCAGTAGTGCAATAGTTGTGCATAGCTACTAGGAATCAATCAGCAGTTGTGTACTTTGTGTCACATCACACTCATCTCCCCCACAGTGGCATGTTGTTGTTTGGCAGTTGTTCTATGAAGGCATATGCATGCCATACTACATTTCCACCTGATTTTATTTATAGCCCTTACATTAACTGCCTGGTTGTCTAAAATGAATATGGCAATTTTCATTAGGATATCGCTGTAGTGTCTGACACCATTCCATGGGTGTGTTTTATATCTATTTTACATGAATTATTGTCCTATACACACACGCAATTTGTCACTCACTAGGAGGAAATGATGAAACCATTTTATTCTCAGACTCTTAATTTTTTTTAGAAAATTACAAGAACACAAAAATATAGTATTGGCCAACTTTAAAAAGATATCTTCCATCACATACCAATATAATTACATCTTCAACATTTAGAATTTTTGGTGAAACACAAGTATAATGGTGCATGTTAATACACTTTTCCTTATTCTCTCATCTCAATTCTTCCCCTCATTGCTGCCCATTAGCTGAACTATATTCTCTTAAGGTATAAACAAGAATCTCATAGCATCCCAGGTTCTCAAAAACAAGAAGGTGTTCATTGATATTTAATGTTGACAACATTGTTTCATGCTGTAAATAACTAGATCTTCAATATCTTATCTTATGTAGTTGAAGGAACGATAGTATTTGAAACCTTCCTTGTTTTCTTCTCGTGAAGAAATTAATAATTTGTTTCTTGACTTACTTGATTGCAGTCCTTGGCACACTGAGTGGTTTGAAGACTGCAGTCATGCTTTTTCCACAACTTCTGAGTGACTCCTCAACTTTACATTGTGCTTTTGTGTGTGAGCAGTTTTACATTCTGAACCATTTTTTTTGTAGAACTCTTTTATTAAGCATTAAAACCAAGACACACATACTGTCAACCCTTTGGTCAGCCGGGGGGTGGGGGAGGGGGGACTAGAATAACTTTTCAGGTTGAAGAGATGGCACATCTTACTACCCTCCGTTTGATCTCCACCTATGCCTGTATGTAGCATTAAACATTGAGCACTGTGAAAGCATAGATACAATTCCTTATGTGTAATCTCATGAGGGTTGAAGGATTCCTTAGCAATATCCAATGCCCTCAGGGGTCATTGGCCACAGTGACCTGGAAAATCTCTCTTGGTATCATTTGAAAAATCACAAGATATCTAGGGCAAGTGAACTTGTGAAATTCACTTGCTAAGTATTGTGTAATTAGGAGACCATTCAATCTCAAATGCTGTAAATTTATACTCCAAGTAATATGTAGCTTTTTACATCCGCAAGACATACAGAAACATTTTGTCCAATCTCTCAACACCAGGTCCTCTGGCTTTCCCAAGAGCATCACGATTCCCAGTATTGTGGAGAGGAGTTGGCCTAACAGCTAGGGTGGTGGACCTCAAATCTGGGGAACCGGTTTCGAGTCTCGGCAATGACGCTGAACATCCTGTGATTCTGGGAAAATCACTTAATCTCCCCGTGCCTAACAAAAATGAATGTGTCCTCATGTAACGCAACTGGTGCTATGTAAAGCGCTCTGATACCCAATACCTTTGGGTCAAGTTCGCGCTATATAAAACTCCATAAAATAAACAAAAGTGCCTTTATAAGTGCCAATGTCATGAGTTTATCCTGTCTGGTCCTCGGACCCTGCACCTCATGACCTGATAGGTCAAGGAGGACCACCACTGAATTACAAGAACCTGGATATTGAACATTGTGTTTACCAATGCTATAATTTCCCTCCAGTATCTGTTGAGTTTAGGGACTAGTAAGTGTGTCAAAGAGCCAGAAGCACCACATATCCTTCAACTTTGTTGATCATGATCTGTCCAGGCGTGCAGCTTCTCAAGTGTGTGATTAAAATACTTTGAACTATTTGTTGGGTTTCCATATCTGCCATGTTTTCGATAGAAGACTTCGTCTTGCATAGATTGTTTGGCATTCTTTGTCAGCAACGACCCATCCCTACTCCCTTTCTAAACGTCTGTGACCCAGTGATTTGTGTAGCTTGGGTGAGATTAGTTGTACTTTAAGCAACAATGATCTGGCGTGTTTTGTATGGTCCCCATCTTTCATCCAGAGCTCAAAGTAGGTTAGTTCCCAGGTGCCAGGGTCCTCATTAGTTGCAAACCCCAGTGTCAAACATGGAGATATCTGAACCTTTCTGCCTCTGGGAACGTAAATCCTCTTCTCAACCGAGGAGCTGCTTGAGTCCCCTCCCCGAAAAAGTGATCCCATAATTATGCATCCTGTCTTGTGCCAGAGCAAGAATGCCTATCTGTCCAACCTATGTGTGATCGGCATAAAGGGTGAAAGGAAAGTGACTACACTCGGTCTAGTATTGAGTTTGTTCCAGATGGTCAATGTAACCATAGTAACAGAGGTGCCATAAAGAACTGAAGTCAACTCCTTTGAGCCCCGTTCATCCATTGTGTGCTCCAAAGTGAGGATCCTGCGAACATGTGGCCAATTAAGCACCAGTATTTCAATGTTTCTTTTCCCACCATTAAATTCGAAACTGCAGTTGGGTAGGTTGATAATAGCATGCTGAATTTTGCGGTCACAGGCCACTTCTGTAAACCGAAAGGTATAGGTATTTGTTAGCTACTCTGGGTTCTTTGTCCTCCCCTAACCTCCCACTCCCCAGATAAAGGAGGAGTTCACAATGTCCTGGAATTGTTTTAGACTGTGGGGGTGGGGAAAGTAGATAATAGGATCACTTGGAGTATATAGATGAGTTTGGACAATATTAGCATCTTTACTGCTGCAACTCCCCCAGCCAGGAAATGTGACAAAGGGCCAATAATGTCACAATCTGAGCAACTTCACCCTCCGTATGTAATGAATTTAGAAGTCCAAGCGGCTGGAATGAGCAATTAGAGTTCCCTCTGCTCATCGGGGAATCCAATAACCATCACTTTGGATCTTGTTAGGTTTATCTTAAACTCAAACACTTCTTGACAGTGCCTTACTTTTACAGCAGGCCAGGTTTGGAGATGTGCAGTTCCGTAAGCATCACTATTATGTCATCCGTCAACACTGTCAACTTGAAGCTGCCCTTCCTATTCGTACTCCCTTGATATGGTATTGACATTGATAGCAGATGCAGTTAAGTAAATGATTCAAGACAGCGCGTTGAGACCCTTACGGGTGAGTAGTGCGCTCTATAAATCACCTGATTGCTTGATTGATCCCAATGTGAGGGCAAATAGGAGTGGGGACAGAGAACAGCCCTGATGTGTGCCGTCCATATTGTCCCTTTCTGGGAAGCCATACCATTCAATCTGATGGATGTCTTTAGATTCTGGTAGATAACTGGGACCCATCCAGTACATCTGGGACCAAAGTCCAGGATCTCCACCTGTCTGTATGTATATGTTCAGTCTATGCTGTAAAAGGTTTTTTCAGTGTCAAGGGAGCGCATTAGGACTATCCAAGGGGCCCACTGTGTGTATTTTGTTATTTGCAAGATCTTTTTTGTTTTTGGTATTATTGATGCATTCATGACTTTCTGAAAGCCCGACTGGCCGACTCAAGGAGGTCTGGCACCATTCGACCAACTCTTGCTGCCAGAATACCCATGAAAAGCTTGGTATCAAGATTCAGAAAGGAGACTGGCGTATAGGGAATTCATGCAGAAAGATCCTTACCCATTTTAGGAATTACAATGGTTGCCTCTGCCATGGAGCCAGCCACAACCCCAGAGTTAGTAAAGTGAAAATATAGATAGGTTAGTAATGGTGCCACTGCTTTGCAACATGTTTTGTAAAATGCAGCTGTAGAGCCATATGGTTTGAGGTCTTTGCCAGTTGTTATTGGTGAATAGCACTAATTACCACCTCTTTATATTTAGGTAAATCTAAGTGCTCCACTCACTCAGGCGGAAGTTTGGGGGCAATATGAGCCTTAAGATACTTGTCAATCAATTGTCCATCTACCCACTCTGTCTCATAGAGACTCTGATAAGATTCAGCAGTATTGATATACGTATTATATAGACACAGTCTTTTCACCCTGATTTTTCCTACCTGGCCCTTGTTGAATTTGTTCCTAAGCAGTCTGGCCAGGAGTTTGCCCACTGTGTTGCTGAACAAGTAGTACTTTTGCTTTGTTGTGAGATGGGTATATTCTGCTTTATCAAGATACAGTGCCCTGGCTGAGATGTATGATCTGTTACTCCATCCTTGTCTATAGACTTAGTTTATGTTCTGCTTCCAAAGAGGTGGGCTGCCCTTCTAGTTGTGCCCTAGTGTCAGATCTCACAGCTTTCAAGTGTAATGCTGCTGATATTAAGGATACCCTCGGGATCTCTTTGACAGTGTCTCAAAGAACGAATGGGTATAGTTCATCTACGTAGTTTTCCTTGATGAAATTAGAGATACTTTCTATGACCTCTTTATTTAAAGCAGAGTTAGAGGTGGTTGTTGTTCAAACCCCACCAGGAGTTTAAAGCGGGCTCCTTCTCAGAGCTGTGGTCAGTATGATAGGTGCGCAGTCCGACAAGGCTGCATGCTTATTGGTTGAGTCTACTGCCTGGGCCGATGCCCAAGAATAGCCAAATCATGCATACGCTCTGAAGTACGAACTGCTAGAATCTTTGTTGGTCTAATTTTATCTTTTTAAACTCTTTTAAATTGTTTTATCATTGTATTCTGCTGCCCATTACCTGCATTTATTTGTTTTTACTGGTTCTCTGGGGCTTGAGAGGGGAGTTGACTGCTGCTCGTATGCACTGCACTTTATCTACCTGCTTCCGGCCACAAAAACACCACTTCCGCCGGTTAGCGGTCTAGTGGCTCATGGGGGAGTACTTCAGGAAGTCGCTGTCGCGCCCGCGCAGCACTTGACAGCCTAAGCGAAGCTGTGTGTTATGCTCGCTGCAGCGCTGTAACGCTCTGAAGTACGAACTGCTAGAATCTTTGTTGGTCTAATTTTATCTTTTTAAACTCTTTTAAATTGTTTTATCATTGTATTCTGCTGCCCATTACCTGCATTTATTTGTTTTTACTGGTTCTCTGGGGCTTGAGAGGGGAGTTGACTGCTGCTCGTATGCACTGCACTTTATCTACCTGCTTCCGGCCACAAAAACACCACTTCCGCCGGTTAGCGGTCTAGTGGCTCATGGGGGAGTACTTCAGGAAGTCGCTGTCGCGCCCGCTGCGCGGGCGCGCCGCTGGCGCGCCGAAGGCGCGCACAAGGCAAGCCCGTCTGCGCCCGTCCGCGCTCGGGCCGGGCACAGGGCCACGACCCCTGGTCTCGTCCCCCCAGCAGGAAGACACACTTACACGGCTAAGGAGCTGAAGCAGCTGAACCGTAGTGATAATGGGCTCTGATGTCACAAGCTTTCTTTGGACTCCTTCACCGATGTTAATGTGGACTCTGAAAGAAAGGTCGGGCCTACAGTATGTACGGTGTGTCTGGCTTTACTCCCGATCCCACTTAACCATTCTATCCGAGATATTAAATCTGGTCATGCCACGGACAAAGCTGTAAGTAGGGATAATCACCTCAAATGCGTTTTATTTAACGCAAGATCGCTTGTTAAACACTCAGTAGAATGCGCTCTTTTTTTAGAAAATCACAATGTTAAACTCGCATTTATCACTGAGTCTTGGTTAGACAACACCTCTGGCCCTGACCTGGTGAAGGCTACCCCCACAGGTTTTTGCTGCTACTCTTTAGATCGAACTCATAAAAGGGGAGGAGGGCTTGCAGTGATCTACCACGACTCACTCACCCCGTATTTCCAACCGGTGTACGATCAAGGTTGTGAAGCCCTCTCCTTTAATATTACGTCTGAATATTGCAGACCTTTTAAAGGTATCCTCATCTATCGTCCTCCTGGAAGTAAGACCAATTTCCTTAATTCTCTCAACACATTACTAGAAGATGGTCTGACTCAACAATCCTTTGTCGTTCTGGGCGACTTCAATTTCCACCTGGAAAAACTGGAAGACCCTGATACGGCTAATCTCCAAAGCACAATGGCCTTGGGAAGCCTAGAACAGCTGGTCTCCTTCCCCACCCACATAAAGGGACATACCCTAGATGGGATTTTCTCGAACAATTGTGATCTGGGTAACATTGCTGCTCTTCCCATAACTTGGTCGGACCATGTTGCAATCACCTTTGAACTTAAACATGTCACGAGGGATTCTACATGTTTAAAAGTTAAAAAGGAGATCACAACTAGAGCTTGGGGAAGAGTAGACGTTTTACATCTAGAATCCTCCCTTCAGGAAAAACTACCCATAATTTCACCTGACCCTGAGGTAGCAAGCCGACAGTATAACAACTGGTTGGAAGAGGCATGTTTACAAGCAGCCCCCCCCAGAAAATGGATACCGAGAAGGGCCATACCTACGGCTCCTTGGTACTCAGAAGAGCTCCGGGGGAAAAAACTTTTATGTAAACGGGCTGAAAGACTGTGGCGAAAAAACTATACAATAGCCGATAAACTGGAACTTAAAGTAACCATCGCAACATACAAACAATCTCTCTTGGAAGCCAAGAGAGATTTCTTTTCGCGCCAAATTTCTAATGCCAAATCTGACTCAAAGGAGCTTTTTAAAACTGTCATTAAACTCTCTAACCCTAGGAAGCCCAATGGTCCAATCGCACCCAATTTCTGCAATACGGTGGCAGCTTTTTTTAAATCTAAAGTGGAAATCATTTTTTCCTCTCTATCAGACACGATTAATAAAAATGATGAGGTTTTAGAGACCAACACCCCCCCTCCCCTGGCTAACACATTAGATCACTTTATTCCTCTGAATTTAGAGGAAACTAAGGATCTTATGATTAATATCAAATCAGGTGCGCCCAGCGATCCCTGCCCCACCGGGATGATCAAACAGGTGGCAGATATTTCCTGCAGGGCCCTCACACCCCTCTTCAATAATATATTTCAAACGGCCATTTTCCCTACCCTATGGAAAAAGGCCTCAGTACTTCCTCTTCTAAAGAAACAATCCTTGGACCCCAAAGATCCATCTAATTATCGCCCCATCTCCAGACTCCCTTTACCAGCGAAAATGCTCGAAAGAGCTATGAACAGACAACTCAGCAATTTCCTTCAGTTGAATGATTCTCTTGACCACTCACAATATGGTTTCAGACCATATCATAGCACGGAGCTGGCGCTTATTAAAACGACAGAGGAGATTAGAGAAACCTTGGACAAAGGAGGAAGTGCTATGCTAATCCTTTTAGATCTATCCGCGGCCTTTGACACCGTGCATCACAAAATTTTGTTAAATCGGTTGTCAAAGACCGGGATAACAGGACAAGCCTGGAAGCTCCTGGAGTCCTTCCTAAAAGACAGGCTTCAAACAGTCGAATTAAATGACACTACCTCTGAAGCTTTTTCTTTGCCATGTGGGGTGCCGCAAGGCTCCTCACTAAGCCCCACCCTCTTTAATGTTTATGTGGCCCCCTTAGCCGGTATCATCAGGTCATTCGGCTTCCAGCTTACCTCCTACGCCGATGACACGCAAATTGTGCTATCGGTAAGGGAGGGGGCTGAGAACGAAACAGGCAATCGCTTCTCGAATTGTATGCTATCTATTTCCAGGTGGATGTCAGCTAACTGTCTTAAGCTGAACTCGGCTAAAACAGAAGTGGTGAGGTTTGGCAATAACCTCCGGATGTGGACTCCTGACTGGTGGCCTGACTCCCTAGGCCTCTGCCCCATTCCCTGTAGGAAGGCAAAAAACCTGGGAGTGATGATTGACGATAAACTCAACATGGGCGACCAGGTGAGCAGTGTCACTTTAGGCTGCTCCTTTGTACTTAGAATGATTAGGAAAATCAGGCCCTATCTGACTGAAGGTTGCCTTCGTACTGTAGTGACCGCACTCATACTATCCCGACTTGACTATTGTAACAGTCTTTATTTGAATATGCAGTTACAATATCAAAACAGGCTGCAGGTCATCCAAAATGCCGCAGCCAGACTCCTGACTCGAACCCCTAGATGGGTATCAGTTAAAGACGAGTTGAAAAAACTGCACTGGCTCCCCATCCATATTAGAGCCAGGTTCAAGGCCTCGTGTATTGTGTTCAGAGCCTTGAACGGGACAGCTCCCGAATTTCTCAAAAATAAGTTCTCCTGGTATAGACCAGGCAGAACGCTCAGATCATCTGGAGCCAAGCGGGTAAAAGTTCCTTACATAAAAAAGGTAAATTGGGGAGGAAGGAGCTTTACCTATGCAGCCGCTAAAGTCTGGAATGGATTGCCGTTCACACTGAGAAATGCTTCAGATCTCGCCTCCTTTAGGAAGACTCTCAAAACCTGGTTCTTTTCCGAGTTCTAATTCTTCACGTCAGTACAGGCTTTCAGTGCTTAGCGCCAGGACACCGCAAGGTAATCGTGCGCTTTATAAACTATTATAACATAACATAACATAACATAACATGCCCTGACCCGCTGACTAGAAGGTGAAATCCGTATCCTTTGTGTCGCGTTCTTTGCACACAAGTATTAGAACCATTGAGCTTACCCATAAACAAAATGTGGTTGAGGCCTGAAATGCGATGTGATCTATCTCTGTTTATTTCCATTACTATATTGAAATCCCCATATGACCACATCACCTTTTTAAGTATGAGATCTGTGAAATTGCCCCTCTAATAAATATCTCTTGAGCCTCGTTGGGTAGGTAAGGGGATGTGAACATAAGTAACTCAGTAAGAACTAATGTTCAGACATCTTGTCTGGGAACACCTGTTCTGTTGTACAGATCTCCTGAAATGTCCTGCACATAGTATCACGGTATTTGCCTTCTTTAGTCGACTGGAGTGTACAGTTTTTAAGTGGGAACCATTTTAAATTCACTTTGGAGGAATTCCTTTTTAAAAGGTAGGTCTGCAGAAGGCAGACATCTAAGCTCTTCTTTCTCAATAGATTCAGTGTTTCCTCCAGGAAATTGACACCTTTCACATTCAGGCTGAGCGCTTTATGCAGCGAGTTATATGAGGACAGAAGACTGTAGTTTTTACTGCTGCTCTTTCACCTGTCCCGCTCAGTCGGAGACCTCATTGCCCTACCCAACATATGTCAACCAGAGTGTTGTGTCCTCTAAAGGCCAAAAACACTTCTGCATAAATAACATTGAAGACCATGAAGAGAATAGAAACTACTACAACCTTCCAACCCTTGAAGGAATGGAATAATCTGTAGACTTTCAGAGGCCAACTCCCCTGTCTAGCTATCCCCCTCCACCGGTCGAGTTGTCAGTCTGACTATTCACAGCTTTCTGCTCTAGTCCATTGATACTCTCAGTATACCAGCCCTGCTTCCGTCTGCACCTCTCTTGCCACGTCTTCTGCTCTCTTGCCACTGAACTTTTGGACTTAGTTTAGGGCTTCCACTATGGCCTTCTCTTTCTCTTTGACCATGATATTGTTCTACATGTTTTTACAGTGAATGATCTGCTATGTGGGCCGTGTTTCTCGTAGTCTGTTTCTAGAGCTTGAAGTCCTCCTACTGGTGACTTCCAAGCGGAGGCTATCTTGTGCTTTCTCTTGGGCACTAACCAAGAGCGTTGTTCTTCCCAGGGGAAGATCGATCTGAATGGGTCAATGCATTGTTAGGATGTGTGAGGAGGATGGAATTGTCATCAATCTGAATTCCCTTCTCATCCACAGCATGGAGGCGGCAAGGTCCTAGAACATTAGGACCATGTGACCTTCATAGATTAAATAGTTTTTATGACTTATTGAGTTCATTATTTCACCTGTTTCATCACAATAAAGTATTCTCATTCGGATGTTTGGGGGCAATTGACCTGTCACCATATGGGTACGCTTCAGAAGGATTGGTTGGTTAATATGGTTCTATTACATCGGGATCTGTTCTTAAGATCTTCCTGCCTGAGTGCAAGCTCTCCGTATCGTCTTATAGATTTAGGGTCCGGTTGCTGACTACTTGTTGTTCCTATACCTGGTTATCAATGTTTTTTCCCAGTAGTCAATCTGGAAGCACAACGTATTTACATCTTTTTTAAAGTTCACTTATGTAGGTCTTAAGGTCCAGTCAATGGTTACCACCTCTGCTTTGATGTAGGCCAGGAACTAGTGCAGATATTTCCCTGATCAATGGGAGAAAATATCTGCACTAGTTCCTGGCATAGATGAAAGCAGAGGTGGTAACCATTGACTGGACCTTAAGACCTACATAAGTGAACTGTAAAACAGATGTAAATACGTTGTGCTTCCAGACTGACTACTGGCAAAAAAACATTGATAACCAGGTATAGGAATATAGGAATATATATATATATATATATATATATCACTTAAAAAACCATAGGTTTCACACATGTTATAGTTAGGTGGATATTTCACTCGTAAAAAACCAATGAAATTCCCCCGTTATAGTTACTTCAGATAACTATAACTCGCGCGCCCGCAATCCTCTGCTCATGACGTCACATATTACATCACTCATGACATGGTCAGTTGCATCACTCTTGACATCACTGATAACATCATCCTTGTGATAGAGTGGCGGCCGCGCGAGTTATAGTTATCTGAAGTAACTATAACGGGGGAATTTCATTGTTTTTTTACGAGTGAAATATCCACCTAACTATAACATGTGTGAAACCTATGGTTTTTTAAGTGAATTTGCAAGGTTTTTTAAATGCTAATTCCTAACTATAACGTGTGTGAAACCTATGGTCTTTTCAGTGAATTTGTATGGTTTTTTAAATGCTAAGTTATGTATGTATGATTATTTTTTTAATATATTTATTTTTCAATAAACTACGTATTAAAAATTTTGTAACTTTTTTTATGGTTTTTCATCGTGCGCGCACCCCCGCGATTTAAAAAAAAAAAATGATAAATGTTTTTTTCTGCCTTCGGGGTCCTTCAGGGACCCCCTGACAAAGGCTAGGGGGTCAGGATCTCTCTACCCTGCCCCCTTTTCACGTTCGCCACCTTCCTTTTCCACTCTCGCACTGAAAACAAACAAAATGGCGGCCGACACTTCCTGATTTCGACCGATTCGAACGTTGACTGACATGTAACAACCAATCAGAATTACGCTCGCGCACGTTGGGGTGCGCGCTCGGTGCGCGGCTATAGATATGTATGTGCTTTTTACTGCAATTTTCTCTGGAACCACTGAACAGATTGACTCCATATATGCAAAAGGCACATCCCTGACCTGAGGACTACCTCTCTGCCAAATTTCAAGTAATTCTGTTCAGCCTTTCGGGCTGTACCTTCGACTAAAGGTCCTATGGGAAAATGCATGGGGAAAACGCGTTTTGGGACCCCCCTTTTTTCTCGGCCCCCACTTGACGAATCCCCCCGAGACTTTCAGGGTAGGAGCTGAGCGGAGCGCCCCATTAGTTTTGAACATTTCGCGAAGATTCGTCAACCGGCGCCAAAGTTATTCAAAATAGAATTTTGAGATTTCCTATGGAAACACAGTCCTAACTATAACTATCTACTGGCGACCGCCAGTAGATAATATATATATACGCCCTCCTATCCTTGATTCTCCCTATGGTTGTGAGTTCCTGTCCTGCAAACCCTATATAAGGCTCACAGAAGACTGAGTTTGTGTTTTATGAATGTTGCTGCTGCCTTCTGCACGTTTACGGACATCAGCCTTTATATGGATTTTGTACACTGTGTAAACAATCTTGCACAGTGTACAATTTGCTCCTCTTTATTTATTCCACAACTTTTAGAATTTGTGTTGACAATAGGTCTGTGCTAAATTTGTAAGGACAACTTGGTTAAGTTCTACTTTGAAATATCAGCCTGTAAAACAAAAATCAATCTGTAAAAAAGGTGACAGACAATTAAGCTGTTCATCATATTTGCAATGTTTTGTCACTGGAATAATTATATTTTTCCAAACTCACATTCTTCTAACACATTAGGTGAAGTATGATTCCTTTTGCTCACCTTATTTTCAATTGGTTTACTTTTTTATTCTCATTTCACACCAATTTTTATTGAAGTATCTTTGGTTGTGCTCTTTCAAGTTTTATAAAACTTGCTTTACAGGTTTTTTTAAATGCTAGTTGCTCACTGTAGCTCGACACTTCTCTAGGAAGATGTTTAGCAACTATGAATCCTTCAACACTCGAAATCCTTCAACCATGTTTCCTGACAGCTCTGATCTTTGTGTAATCACAATGAGGATACCTGAGGATGTGACGTGTGGTCCAAATTGTCTCAAAGCGGCTGTGATGATCTTTTCCTTTGTGTTCTAGTATTATTTGTCCCAAATGTATACAGCTCTGAGTGCATTTTCCTCTGTTTATCATATAATTACTACAATTATTTCCTCTGCGTCCTTGATTCTTGCCACAGGAAGGCAGCAGTTGGTTCTGTTGTTTTCATCTGTGGTTCAGGGTACCGCCTCTGTGTTTCTGTCTAGAATGGCCTGACTGGTTTGTTCTTCTCTCCCCTGAAACCGATATGAGTCCAAATTGCTAATTCGGAGTTTTCCTTTCTCTTGTCTTCTCAGCATTCCAGTCTCTCTCCTCAAACATCTACCAGTTTACTACAGTTTACCTTTGTGTTTGTTGTCTTCAGTAATTTTTCTTTGAAATACCTACTCTGTTCCCTCACAGGATAAGCATCACGCTACCTAAAAATATAAAAATAAAACTTCTTTGTCCACTCACCTGCATTACCTCCTGTTTTTTTTTAATTACATTTTTTACATTTTTGGTATTTTAGAGAATAGATCATTACTTTGAAAGTGGCTGATAAAGACCTGTCGGCAGCCGTCATTTTGCTGGTTCCTCATACAGAAACCAGCGCTCCATGTTTTGTGATTCGCGGACTTCAGATTTTTAAAAATATTTCACAAAATATTTGCTGCCCACTTTTGTAGGCTATGGTCTGCTTTGACCCAGATGAAATAAATGGTGTCTCGAAGGCGCGGGTGATAGTTGTGCCCAAAGACCTGACCTCAATTCAACAGTTGGGCAAAATGGCCCTGATTAAGGAGGCTATAGAATCCAAGGAAATTAAAGCATTCTGGTGACATGAAAAATACCTATTAAAATGCGGAAGCAGACCTTCTAAGTGTGCACTATGACTGTTGCACATCTCTGTGATATGAGAAACGACCCCTCCTCCCAACTTCTAACCATTTCCCACAGTCACTGAATTGTTTCCCAAGCTCCTCCCCTTCCTGTCCCCCAGCTTGCTTGTACTATGCTATGCTGTTATTGTCATATACCTATCCCATACAATATATTACTAGCTATAGGACACACAAGCGGGCTTAAGGTCTACATGTGCAAATTTCACAGTGGGAGTCCTGTCCCTCACAACCAAATGGACGAAATGGAGGAAGAAAAGTGTGAACCAAGTTGGACTATAATTTTGCATAATAAACCATACATTTGTTTTGGCTTGCAATGCCTTTGAGAGTAAAAATCAGTGTTAGTACAAGCAGATATCAGGGACACGAGAACAGCTTTGTTATTCCTGAGATCCACCGAGCAGGAACATACCCAAGTGGCAACAAGAATATTTATTTGACTGCAATGGAAATAGTCATGAAGATTATGGTAAACTCGATAGACTTCTTATACAGCTGAATGAGGGGAATATCTACCCATGTGCTATGAATGCCAGGCGAGTTGGTGAAGTTCTTTGTGTTCTTGTCTTCTACTATTAAGAGGGCATGGACTAGAGTTTAACATTTGTGATATTCATGTGATAATAATGAGTTTTCATATAATGTACTATCAACTGTTGAACAATGAATCCAGGGTGAATTGTAGAAAAGAAGGAATGGTGGATGGCTTGGGCTAAATCGCTGATATGTTATCTGCCCTCATGAGGGTTTTTTGTGGGCAGTTATAGCCAGACCTGAAAGAAGGCAGCGGTAAAGACACAATAGTGGTTTGTGCAAAGATGGGCACCTTTTTGTAGTCTTCATCTGGCGGCTGTGGGCTTTGTTCTGAAAACTAGATTTGGGGCAAAATCCAAACCCAAGCAAGACTTGGCTATAGAAAAACCCAACAAGTAGGACTTTCGGTTCAGGGACATGACATTCTTTCCAGCAATTTCAATGGGTTAAAACGTCATTGTGAGCCTTGAGTGCCAGAGGGTGCCCTCTATCCTTGGGGGCTTTATGCTATGATGGGCTGTAAGCTGCAGCTTGATGGCTCCACCATCCAACATTTGCCCCTACACTTGATTATTTTAATCAAAACAAAAAGATGTATTTGGAGCCAGGCATACAAGATGTGATGAGGAAAGGTGCTACAACATCATTACCTTTATCAGAGAAACATTTCCTCAATATTATTTCTTTGGAAAAATGGAATAGGCCCAGGTTTAACCCTAATTTGCAGATGCATTAAGTTGAGGAAATGCAACTACCATGAAATATGCTCCATGCACCGAACTGTGTGGTAAAGTAAATGTAAAAACAAGTCGGACGTTTCTGCAGTTTAAGTGGCAAGGAAAGAAGTGGCAATCAGCCTATTTCTTAGTCTTAATGGCATTGTCATTAATGATCTACCAGGCTTGTAAGATTGGTGGTGGCCTGTTGGTAAGAGAGAGGCATTACGCTTATTTAGACAACAGGCTGATCATGTACCAGACCCTTCAAATTTGCAGGAACAATTTATGTTGACTGTGATTGTACTATAGAACTTCGTATTTATCATGACTAAGGAGAAATTGATAATGGTACAGTCTCAAAATTTGCAATATATGGGGTTCTAAGTAGAGATAACAGAGCTGCTTGCAGGCCTTCAGAGAAAGAAAGAAATAAGTACTTTCATGAAAAACCAACTTTTACTTTGAGGCAATGATCAAGTAATGAGGCATCCATCAAAGGAATCTTTCTGTGCCTTTTGCCCTGCAGATCCCATTGAATCAAAAGGTATATAATCTTCATTAAGGCTCTTGGAGGACGTTCAGCAGTGCTACATTAATGATTATGGAGCATACAATGTTTGAATTGCAGGGCAATATTGCAAATGGTCGGTGGCTGAAACCTGTCCAAAATTTAATTTCCTGGTATGCTCTTCTGTGATTGCGTGTTTGGTCAAGATAGGTAAGAATCGTTTCATAGTCCCTGTCCAAGTACAACATTTCTACGATCTGTTACATTTATCAACCTAGAGGAATTTGATCAAAAATACACCAATTACTCTTGAGAGGAATATCTTCTAGGATGGAGGACTGAAACTTTGGGACTGCAAAAACAAGAAGTTCGGCAAGATGTGTTTTAATGTTTTCATGAATGGTTGAGTCCCCTGAATCTGTACATCTTTGCCAAGGGTTTCATTATGGATGGTGGTTTCCAGTTGCAAAGACACTCCATTATAATTTCACAGTGCTGAAATTAGAGAGACATAATCAATATGAGAAAAAGTAAGAGTAAAATAGGGCAAGACCGAAGCAAGAGAAAGAAAGCAAGAAGTGAGAAAAATGAAAGAGGATCCATGAGATTTTGCATAGAGGCTTAGCATTAATGCATTATGCAACAGGTTGCTTCACAATTTAAACTAATAAAATATGATAAAATAACCAAACACAGAGTACTGAAATACCAAGATGCAGCATTTTTTGGCATGGCTGGGTAAAGACTGGGCAGTCAACACATACACTGTGAATCAAGTGTGAAGGTTTTAGCCCCTTATTGACACTTGTTGTGATCCCAAGCGACTCACTTGGTTGATATGTTATGTGTAATCCATCAAAAGGAGTAGTATAAACGAGAGACTTCTAGCAAAAGATTTAGCTTGTCAGATCTGGTTCATCTGAGAGATCACTATTCTATCTGAGACTAGATTCTGAAAGAGACCCTGCTGTATAAGGCCTGGGCTTGTAACTTGTGTGTCACATGAAAGACAGCTGTGCTATCTAAGGCTTGAACCTGAAGGATCGTTATAACCTGTGAACGCCACCAGCATCACTTGTAAGGTGATCAATTGTGCTCCACCCTTACTAGCATCCAACATCAGGACCACTCTAGAACTTCACAAAGCCAAGTCAAAAACAGATGCCATGTCATTGCTTGCTATGGCCTAGAAGTGGACAGGCATGCTGGTAGACATTTACAAGGCTCCAAGCATCCTTCACTTCAGAAAAAATTCATGACTTTGCTCTTCAAGCAACGCCATATCAGTGTATGTCTTCTGGATCATTATAGTATCTACAGATCAACCCTTCATGTCCCATTCTCCCCTCTAATTTATACCACAAACATCTGGCTGCTAGCTCTCTTCCAGTCACCTCTCTGGTTTTGAGCACACGTCTCTTGGTTGCGCAGGTACACATTCTCACCATCTAGTACCGACAAATGGGAAAAAGTAAAAAAAACAAATTTAGTATTGAAGTTTGAGTAAGCACATGTGAATTGGTCAATAAAGGCTTAAGGGTTATTATACAGCTACTGACAAGCTACAATATCTTCCTAGAAATCCACTTTCATCACATTTGATTCTTTACCAGGAAATCCTAATTTAAGTAATACTGACTTGACAAATAATACGAGCGCTATGATAAAAACATTTAATATAGTGTGTGAATCACTCCCGGAGATGTATCTCGGTGCTGCATTGCTTAGAGAGGGAGAGATTTCCTATGCAGAAGTCAGTGCTTATCCTTATAGCTGTCTTGAATCCTAGCAGGGGCAACTCAACTTCTCCTCTATGTAATACTGTGAAAATAAGTATCGTAGAGTTTTGTAGTAATCTATTACTACGAAAGTAAGATATTCAAGTGTGGCTCTACTAAACTATCTATTAGTATGCTTTTCAGTGATGCCTTTTGTTTATTTCTATGGAATCAACTCATCAAGTTGTTTTTTAATAATAACAAATGATAAATATATTAACCATTATATTTATTTAATTCTGCTTTTGTTACACGAAAAAGCTCTAAGACTGTATAACTTTATCTCAAAAATGTATAACCTTTGCAAATTTTTGTTTTATTGCAAGACGAGACATATTGAATATGGTATTTTAATTGAAGGGGTGCCACCATCCAACATGGCAGGCTCCGCCCTGCCAGAGAGGACTACGCTGTTCAAGAGTGAGTCCGATGGCGTCACATACCGGATTCCCGCTCTCCTCTATGTCCAATCAACAAGCACTTTCCTGGCCTTTGCTGAGAGGCGCCTGTCCCCGGAAGACATTGACGCTGAGTACCTGGTCATGAGAAGAGGTCTCTACAAGAACGGTTATGTGGAGGTAACCTGTGAGGGGATCAAACACTGTGTTTTTTGTACTTATGTTCATGAATGTTGTCCTTAATTGATAGGGTGCTTTTTGTTAAAATAGTCGAATGTGACAAGAGGCTTGTTGCCTAATACTTTTCTAACGTTATTTACAAAAACACATGTCGATCTCCTATGGCATGGGGCCTAGGAGATGACAGTGGTTTTAGCACTCTTGTTTTCTCTATTTCTTGTGCCTATAGTTAAAGCAAAACAGGAATATTCTCAAGAATAAACAAACATTGGCAATGCAATTAATCTAGCCTATGAATGAAAGTCCCTGTTGTGTCACTGATGGGTTAAGGCACTCAATAGGTCATCATGCATGAACTCTGTCACTTATCTTTGCACTTATACATTCAATCATCCATCCACTGACTCATTCTTGCATTCACCCTCTGATCCAGTCGCAATAAAACACAAATTAAACAACATGTGGAATGGTATACATTCCTAGGGCAGCCCTCCTCCCGTCTGTGCTGCTGCCAGAGAAAGACAAACACCATAATGTATCTAATTATCTAAGATACTTTTGGATCATTACAGTGTTGTGTGTGGCCCTGGAAGTTCAAACTCTGGCAGCTGGATAAATAAACAAAATGATCACAGCTGGGAGGATGGCAAGCACTTTTTTATGGATGCACACAACTACTGCCCAATCAAAATATGTACTCCTGACTCCCAACATGTGTGCAGAGAAAAAGCTTGTCTATAGTAATGCTCACATAATTGTATGCCGACAGCTGTGCTGTCAAGCAAGACCATAGAAAGCAGGGTTAGCATTCTTATCACAATGTAGAATGTTATCTGATGTTGATATTGTGTTCAGCGTGATGTAAAACCAGTTGTAGGTGGTAAATGCTGGTAGCTTGTGTTTACTGAACTAGTCCAGTTAAAGCAGAGTTTTGTTTGCTGGTGGGGTCTACATAAGAGACTTTGAAGGAGAGATTGATACTGAGCTGAAGTCTGGTGGGGGTGTTCATCAGATCTCCTGGTCCTAGAGCACAATGTCTTTAAAAAAAACAAAACCTTTGTGTTATCATGAGAGAGGTCCCAGGTCCCCAGTTGTGCCAGGATCACACATCTAAAGGAAGATGTATCCCTGAATGATTGATTTAGCACGTAGGAATGATTGAATCAGGTGTATGTGTGAGTTAATTGTGTGTTCCCTTTGACACCACCAAACACAAGAAGATGATGGACGGAGCGCTTAAACTTTTTAGACACCCCCAGTCACAGATCTGTGTTGAATCCATCATCGTTCTTTATCTCACACAATTAACTTACACATACACCTGATTCAATCATTCCTACGTGCTATATCAATCATTCAGGGATACATCTTCCTTTGCATATGGCTGGGTCGGAACTGGAATGGAATGGGGAGCTAATAAACTGTGGATTTAGGAGCAGATCCCTGTACTGGGGTGAATGTTTGACATTGTGCAGCATTGTGTCCATAAATTGTTCTTTTTGCATTTGTCACCCGAGTGGGACGGGTTTGCCCAGACGTGGGTTCTGTGCTCTCCATGCCACTGGAGTCAAGCTCCATGAGGGGTAATGCCCCGAAACTGGTCCCAGGATGCTTGATTCCAGTCCAGGGAGGACTTGGCCTGGCAGACTGATTTGCATATGGCTGAGTCTGAACTGGAATAGAATGGGGAGCAAACAAAACGATGGATGTAGGCCCAGATCTCTATACTGGAATGAATGTTTGACATTGTGCAGCATTCTGTCCATCAATTGTTCGTTTTGCATTTGTCACCCCTTTGACACCTAGCCAGACGAGTGTTCTTAGGTGTTTCCCTTTTGTTTTAACCTAATTCATTCTTCTTTGGAACTCTGGTGGAACCCAAGAGCAGTGCACAGGAGGACCTTGTGCAGGATTTGCCATACCATGCAAAGTTACTCTTATTTAAATCAATTGTAAACATACCATTTATTTATTTTTCAATTATTATTATAGAAGCCTCTATGCATCTTAGGTGTACACAGTGTACGCACTACATCGTGAGCAAACAAACAGCGGCAACATCCAAGTTTTTACAAATGAAGAAAAAAAGAAAACATCTCTCTGACTCATGGGACATGGCCCCTTCCCAAACTCAAGAATGGTAGTAAATTTCATATTATGCCATCCGCATCCCCAAATATACTAGATATATGCAGATGTGTATAGTGTAATATGGATCTAACCATAAATGCGCTGTTGTGGTCGCAGGCTCGGTAACAACAGCTCTGTGGATATGCAGTTGTAATCCGTAGAAAAAGCATTCTTCTGATTGCTAACAAGTTGGCCTTATTTTTTGTAAACCTTTGTATTAAGTTTTAGGTAGATTGGTAGGTGCATTGTCTCTTCTTAGCGAGCATAGTAGGCTGGAGTACTGAGGACATTGGGTGGCCAAAGAACCTTCCTTCTGATCTTTGGGCACAGGGGTCTGGCACACTGGGCAAAGGCTGTGGTTGGATCCCCCACTGAGCACTCGGAGCAGGAAGCCGGGGTTCACAGCAAGAGTCATGGCCAAAGACTGCTTCCAGTGCACACAGAACATGTTCAGAGATCTTCTTGCTGGTGCAGTAATTGCCAGTCCTACAATGATTCGACTGTCAAAGTTGAAGTTTAATTATTAACATCTAAAAAGTCAATTAAATTCTGACGGTCTCTCACTCTTGGATGTCCTTCACAGCTTCAAAGCTGATTGGGCAGTAAAGCCTCATCCTATATGTCTCCCTCCTCTCGCAACAAAATCATCCTGGACTTTAAATCTACTACCTCACACTTAGCTTTTTGAAAGAAAATAAAAATGTAGTTTTTTTAGTCTGAATCTTTCAGCTGAGGGTTATGGAAGATCTCTTTACATGCTCTCTTAACATAGCATGTACCATACCTGTGTGCAGCTCGGGAATTGGTGGTTCATCGGGGTATGTTGGATAGAGGAAAACAAATGTTTTGTGGCAACTGATGGTTTTCCATTCTCTGTGGACTTTCCGTTTAATGTTTTCCTCCAGGTATCTGAAGTAAGGGTGCACCATTGTGGAGAGTCTTTCTTACGTAGGTTCACTAAATGTAAACAAGGGGTTAACTGCTTACTTCTACACTAAAATCTTCCTTGAAATGGCATTCATTGGCCAGAGATCTCCTAAAACAGTCTGTTGTAGCTTATAGGACAATAGTGGCTGACATGAATTGATGAGTAATATCTATGTTCGCTACTCGCACCACCAGATCTCCTCACTGGATGTCTGTGTTTTGATCTCTCTACCCTAAGTGTCCAGCTCACTCTTTCACAGGAGGAGGAGTCCCTCCCTCAACAATATAAAAATGTTGTAGCTGTATTTTTCTTGTGTCCTCATCTTTCGTGACCTGATGTGGTTTCACCCACATAGGCTTGCGAGGGGCGGAGCCTAACTATGAAGGTACTATAAAAATGAGCACTTCCAAGGGTGGTGCTCTACCTGTTATTGATGGATGACCCAGTTCATGGCATTTTGTTTACTTTTTAGTGAACAATATTACTTAGAGGTATGAAGTCCCACTTTATTCCAAGATATCACAGACAAAAACATCAAAGAGTGGTCAGTCAAAACCAGTCCTTTGGTGGTAGGTAAGCCATCAGATCGGATCTATACTTAATCAAAGACAATCTCTTCATGGAACTGTGAACCTAGCCAATGTGGTAATTGTCACACTCCGTACGCAAGATTTCTGACACGGCTGCTTGTTCTTGCATCCATTCTCTAGCTATGAATCGATCAACTCTCATCAGTTCTTCTTGTCCAGTTTGACTAGAATTTTCCTCACTAGAATGTTGGCAAAAGTCCTCCCAAGATTAACCCAACCACCGCTGAATCCATTGCCTATGAACGACATAAGTAATACTTTACTAGAGGAAACATTTTCATCTCTGCAATAATTTGTAAATTTATTTCTATTTATTTATTTGGTAAGCAACAACAGCCCTTCGAAGACAATGCGTCTGTACATAGAACAGTGAGGGTGGGGAGGTTTACAGAGTTCTAAAATCATCAGTTAGTTTAGGGATTGATTGCACCAGTTGCATATATGTCACCTAGCATCTTTGTATGCCAATATCTAACAGACCATGCACGCATGAAATGTACATATTTACATCTGTTTGTTGAGAAAGACAGCGTTCAGCCATGATTTCCAAGTTAGAAATAGCAAACGCAAATAGCATTCGCTATTCCCAAAAGTGCTTTGGAACTCGTAATTGCAGTAGGGGATGGAGGTCTGCTGTCCCATGCAGGGCTTCATCCCAACATTCGCAACGATTCGCTAGCCAAATCCTACCCCATTAAAATTAATGCTGCAGATGGTTTGCAACTTGTTTGGAAAAGTGTGCTGCATCCACCTCCTTTCTTGCATCAGTGTCTTCTACTGTGAAAGGCCTCAATACTAAGTTTGACTAATGTGGTTTTCAGTGCAATATAACAGTATATATTATTTATGCACTGTCTGTTATCAATGTGTAGCCTATCATCAGTACATTATTTCAGAATATCTATAGAGTGTCCATCATCCCATTTGGTTTTGCTTTGTTCGCCCTAAGTTGGCAGGGTATGCCCAGACGTGGGTCCCCTGCTCACTTGGCCACTGGATTCAAGCTAGCCTGGATGATGACGGCTGATTAGCCAGAAACTGGTCCCAGGATGCTTGTTTCCGGTCCAGGGAAGACATGGCTTGGCAGTTCTGGCTGGACTGTTCCCATGAGGCACAGGGTCAGACTGATTTGCCTATGGCCATGTCTGAACTGGGGTGGCAGAGTGAGCTAAAGAATGATGATGGATTAAACCCAGATCTGTTGACTGAGGGTGAGTGCTGTTTGGTAGGAACCACAAGGGACGCTCCCTACAGCATGAAATGAAGAGGGATCTAAGCACTTCTGACCTGCCTAGAGTATTTAATAAATAAGTTGCTCAGTCACAAAATTCACTTAATACCACTATAGGTCGCATACACGACCTGGCTGCTCCCAGCCAGAGTCTTAGCAGCCCACAACTGCTGGCTTTACCAAATCTCAAGCTCAGTTTACAAAGCACAAGTATAATTTGTGATGTACTTCAATCAACATGACATCACACACCTGTATTATGGATTCTTTCTGCCCCATTACTAAATGCATACTATGCTCTGTGTAAGTGGGTTGCAATGGAATGTTAATTGAGGAGTTGTAATAGTGGTTGCTGCACCCAGCAGATGTTAACCATTCCCAAATGGGAAGTGGCCATGGTAGTCCACCTCCCCTTTTCCTACTTCAGCAGAAAGCATCATGGCAGCTATAGGTGGTTTCTCAAGACTACCTCTGCCTGACCCCCTGTTGCTGACCTTCACTGAACATCTGTAAATAAAACCGGGGCCCTTCTCCCTTTAAGAGACTGGTGTGGCATTACTGACCCATCATGACCTAGTAAAGACCATATGCTTCTCCATTTCAGTGTGTACCTTTCTGTACCTTCTTGTTTAATTTTGACCATGCTGTGCTCTGTGGAGCCAGTGGGGGTGGGGGGAGAGTGCTCTCATAACATTATAGACCCTATGCATCTTGCTCACCAATTATTAAAAACTCTCTGGCTCAATATAGACCATAATCTGCAGCTGGGGCTTGTTACTTGGGCAGAGGTCAGTTAACAGCCAGTATAGCCCTCAGCTGCAGACTATAATGCTAAATTAGAACATTGGAATGCTGAGAGCTCCACTGAAGACCGTGGAGTGGCTCAGGGCCGAAAATGGCTGGTACAGACCTTCTGCTTCAACATTCTAGCACTCGTTTTACAGTTTTTCTCATTTATGTGTATTTGTAAAGTGCACTGAGGGTATCTAGGGGGCTGAGCAGATGTGTGACTAATCCTGTGTAGGGTAGCTTGGTTAATTGAAAAGTCAGATCTTCAGGCTCTTGCGAATTCAAAAAGATAGGAAGTGGCTCTGATGCAGAGGTTGTTCCGCGCCTTAGGAGTGGTGTAAGAGAATCCCCCGTCCTTCTGATTGGGTTCTGTGTAAGCGTAGGTTGTGTGCAAGTAGGACTACTGCGGAGCGGAGTAGGCTGAGTAGTTGATGGAAGGAGATGTAACTTTTCATATATGTGGGGCCTAAGCTGTGTAGTGCCTTGAATGTATGTGTGAGGAGTTTAAAATGAGCATGTTTATGTATTGGGAGCCAATTTGGCTCCCTGAGTTGTGATGTGAGTTCTGATGGGGATGTTGAGGATAAGTCTGGCTTCGAGTTCTGATTGGTTTTTAGTGTTCTAGTGAGTTGCTTGGTGATCCTGGTGTACAGGGCATTCCCGTAATCCAACTTGCTGGTGACTAGAGCATGAGTGATGATTTTTTTGGTGTTGATTGGGGTCCATTTGAAGATTTTCATGGGGTGGAAGCAGCATGCAATGATGGTGTTGACTTGTGCGGCCATGTACAGTGTGCTGTCGATGAAGGCTCCTAAGTTTCTGCTGTGAGTGCTGGGTGTGGATCTGAGTTCTGTCAGCCACCAGTTGGAGTCCCTTGATGAGGTTTTCTTGCTGAAGATCACTACTTCTGTCTGGTTGGTGTTGAGCTTGAGACAGTTGGCTTTAATCCAGTTAACAACTTTTGGTTGTGCAGGCGGTGAAGATGTTTCTTGTGCTGGGGGTCTTGTCAGAGAGGGAAAGGATGAGTTGAGTGTTATTGGCATAAGAGACGATGTTGATGTTGTGTGCGCAGATAACGTTAGGCAGAAGGATCCTGAATGCAGTGAACAAGGGTGGGCTGGGAGATGAACCTTGATGCGCTCTGCAGATGAGTTTGCAGGTTTCTAAAGGTGTCCATCTTGTGTTCTATCCATTAAGACATTAGGCTCAAGCAGATCCAGCAGAGAGCGGTTCCTTGGATGCCAGTCTCATGCAGGTGCCATATAGGGGGCGAGACTGGGTCAAATGCTGCAGAGAGGTCCAGGTCTTTATATCTCCTCTGTCAAGGATCACATGGATTTCGGCTGTTGCTTCTTTGATGAAGGTGAATATTTTCTTTACTGCAGATTTTGACTGCGTCGATGTGATCTTCAAGAGCTCTGTGCTTGGTGTTCAGTATCTACATGGTAGTAGCATTTTAGGGCGGATTTGAAGCAGTCTTTATCTGTGGTGTCTTGACTTGTTCTCCATTTGCGCTCCAGTTGCTTGCAGCTGCATTTTATCAGCCTGAGTTCCTTTATGTTCCAGCTGGTCAGATGTTTGGCGTTGGGTTGCACTTGATGGGCGCTAGGGTGTTCAACTGTTGAGGTTCTAGATGGCATTTGGCAAGTTGCTGGTGTGCTGGGGTCAGTTCGTGGAGAGTGCAGAAGCTTAGTCCTCTTCTCTGAGGCTTTTCCAGTAGGCGGGTCTGGTGGTGGTAGGTCTGAGGTGGTGTGGGATGGCTATGCTGAAACTGATTAGGGCATGGTCTGTCCAGGTCATAGTTGCTCGTTTGTTGACTGTGATGTTGTTATTGAGAAGAAGATTGGGGTTGATGTTTCCAAAGTTTTCTAGAACGACTGTAAATGTTTTCTAGGAGCGCCTTAGAGTTTGAGCCACTGTGGTTTTCTGGGTGAAAGTTAAGGTCTTTGAGTAGGATGAAGGTACTGGCACTGATAATGAGGGGGCAATGAATTTCTTGATGTCGCTGATGAAATTGGTGCAGGGGTCCTGGCGGTCTGTATAGCAGGGTGCTGCTCAGGGAGAAGTTGGCCGTGATACGTATCTTGGATGTGAGGTTTTCCATTTAGCTGGTGGGAGTATCCATGTGGGTGGTGAAACTGTTGGTGTCTTTGAATATGATGGTGATTCCAGCTTGTGCTGACGGTTTTACCTGGCAGTGTTCTACCCTGTGGGGATGGCTGTAGTGAGGCCCTGTGCAGAGGTTTGGTTTAGCCATGTTTCTGTGAAGAAGAGCGGGCATGGAGCATGGTTGTGCTGTAGGTCCAATATCTCTGTGGCGTGTTTGATGAGTAAGAAAGTGTTGTGGAGCATGCATGTGAGTATGGCATGTTAAGTAGTTGGTCTGTCTAAGCATGAGCTGGTGGCTAGTTTGAGTGAGTCTGAGGGAGTGGGGTGCTATTGGTGTGGGTTTGGTGGGGTGCATGAGAACTTGCATAAAAAGGCACGTGAACATTCCCTCTGTGTTGTGTGGTGTGGCAGCTGTCAGGGTTTGAGAGCACTGATGAGTGCTGCAGGGTAATGGTGGGTAGGTGGGATCAGGGTTTCTGGCACTGGGTGTGGTCAATGTACGGATGGGTGCAGATGAGCTTGCCTTTAGCGTGCAAGTAGTGTGCCTGCCGCATGCATCTGCTGTGTATCAGTGCTGCAGCTGCCATTAAGTAGATCCTGGGAGGGCTGAGGAGCACACAGGATAGTGTGCAGATGGATAATATTTATTTTATAACATTCTACCTTTAGTGGATGGAATGCTCTAATATCATTATGGCCCTACTACCTTGGGCTATACCAGTTTATTCAGCCGAATAACTTGGGAAGTGGGCATTTAACAAGCTTTATAGTTTTTGGCAATGGACAATAATGCTATAAAATTATACAATGGTAGATGTCTGCAGGTCCTTTCAAGGCTTCATCCCCGCTTATGCTACCATGCACAATGGGTTAGACACGTTACAACCAGTATTTTCAGAGCAGAACACCAGCCTAGTGACAGCCAGCGCCACATAAGCATAGTGCTGCGACCCACCCTGTTGATACATATGCCCACTGTTTTCCAGCACAATATACAATTATTGTTTGGAAACCCGAACGTAAAAACAGAAGGACTGGTAGGACACTGTGAACCACTGGATTTCCTTTAAACAATTCTTGCATAAACTCAGTGAGTCTCTGGAAGAATTGATCAAAAATGCAGCTAAATGCGGTACACCTACCTTAATTTCTGTAGGGCTAAAATAGTAGTAATCCCAAAACCCTTGAAAAAGCTAGATATAAGCTCTTCCTACTGACCCATTTCCCTCCTATATATTGAAATCAAGATTTTGGCCAAAGTGCTGGCTGACCACTTGGTTAACGTTGTTCCCTCTTTGATACACCCTGACCGGGCACGTTTTATACCTTGGCGAGCAACCTGCCACCACATTAGATGACTAAACAATGCCATAGCCCTGGCTGACAGGCTCCGCCAACCTACAGCAATATTACTAGCGGAGATTGAGAGGGAGTTTGATTGTGTCAGCTGGACTTACTTGTTCGCTCTCCTAAGATGTCTCAACTTTGGCCCAAGGTTCTGCACTTATATTAAGCTCCTGTATACTGACATGACAGCGCATGTCAAGGTGGGTGCGGTGGCTTCTGTGCAGTTCCCGATACAAAGGGGCACGAAACAGGGTTGCCCACAGCCCTCCCTGCTGTTCACCATAGCCGTAGAACTCTTGGCAGAATGGCTCAGACTCAACGCGCAAGTAATGGGGTTCGAATGGGGCCCGTGGCTCTCGTACAGAATCACCTTGTAAGCGGATGATAGTGATTTTGTTGTTGTTTGTTTTTAAAGCAAACCCCGAAATGTTTGGACCTTGGGCACCTCAGATTGTTCGAGTATTTGCAGAAATGTCGGGCCTTAAAATTAACCTAAGCAGATCTACATCTTTCTGGTTTTGCCTCCCATGCACAACCCTCAATGGGAACCAGGGATACCGGTGGTGTCCCAGGGATTCAAATACCTAGGATTATTTGTTACTCCTGATATTGGGCTCGCTTGGGCAATAAACATCCAGCCAATACTAGACGGGTTAGTGGCTGACATTAAGACATGGCCAACACTACCGCTGTTCCTGATGAGGAGATCTGCCATTTTAAAAATGTTATCACTTCCCTGTCGTTTATATAACTAAGAGAATTATCCTTACCCTCTACCTAAATTTCGAATGGCCCTCGTCAAATGCTTAAAATAGACATATGAGGGGGGCTAATCTGCAGACGATGTTGAAACATATTGTAGAGTCTCTCAACTGGTGGGCATCAATGAGTGGTGATACGACACCCGGTGGGACCCTGCCTATGTCCCTCCATGGCACATCTCTACAACACCTACTATTTGGAGAAAAATTCCCCCAAACTCTCCCCGGCCACGATAGTAGTCCTCCAGGTGTGGAAAATGGCCTTAACAATCATGGGGTGGGACAAGTGACTCCAAGGCCAAACACCTCCGTGAACGGACAACATGCTCCCCCAAGTGGCAGTCTTAGAGGAGTTCCATGGCTGGAATACTATTGGGATCTCCACTCTAGACAACTTGAGGGTTGGCACAACGCTTAAAACATATCAGACACGTGCCCTACATCACAGCTAGTTTCATCAATACCTGCAACTACGGCATGCCCTTACGCCCTTACACCCTACATTGTTGACCTGGAAGACCTTCCAGAATAGAACCCTTTAGAGGCCAAACTGCGTGACAATAAACTATCCCTTATCTATTGTTCCTTGATGCACAACACGCCAGAGACTTTTGCAGTGTTAAAAGCTGCTTGGGAACAGGACTTAGGCCCTCTGCCCGATGAGGACTGGGAGGAGGCTAGGGCATTGCCGAGACACGTGGTGATCACCACAAAATTTCGCCTCATCCAGTCAAAATACCTGCATAGAATCTACATCACAAACATAGACTTAGACAGATGGGAGTAACTGCCTCATCTCTCTGCCTGAGGTGCAAGATGCATACGGGAGACTTTTTGCACACCCCACGGGAATGCAGAAGGCTACACCCATTCTGAGAAGGTGTCTTGACCTGCTTGGATCACATACTGGATTGCCCGACACCACGCGACCCTAAGCAAGTCCTCCTACATATCATCGGTTATATAGAGATGAACTGCTACAAACTGGCACTGCTCTGAGTGGGCCTAACAGCAAAAAAAAAATTATTTTGCACACTGCTGGAAGGCAGAGGCACCACTGTAAGTCACGGAGTGAAGGTGAGGTATGGACTGGTGCATGGCCAGGGAGCAGCCGGTCTATGAAGCCAGAGGGTGACCCCAGAAACATGCAAATATATGGGGTACGTGGGCGGAGTACAGAGGTATTATTCTGGTTAAAAGACATTCCTTCATTCTCAATTTAGATACCAACATTAGAAATTCAGACATATACAGGACTGTGGTTGTCACACATGGACATGATGCACCAGTCCAAAAATAACGACAAAGGAGGGGGGGGATTCGCTGGGGGCACCGGGCTTACGTGCCTCTGTTATTGTGTTATTTCATGCAAAACTAAATAAGATGTTATAAAAAAACAGGACAAGAACCCTCATATTTTGGGAGCATATAGCCTGCCAGTCCTCAATTACTGCAGATGTAATTTTACAAGAGAATTCCTTTTTGGAAAATAATGTTATCAAAATGCATCATGCATGATAGCAAAACCGCATGTGACCGCTTTTAGCTTCTCTCAAACTATTACTTGCCTTGTCTCTGTGCAGGAAAAGAAAGTAGCAATAATATGTAACGGTGATTGGGGGTCGACAGGAAATTCAGTGGCAGGACAACAATATCCACATTTCCTGGTTACTGCTGTAATCGTTTTTAATGCTGGAGTGACTTCTTGTTTTTAAAAGGCTCTAGCTCCACCCATATTTTCTCCTGGAGTCTCTGGAAAAAGCAGTGGCGAGCATATCTGTTTCCCTTCTTGTGTTCACTCTTTCCTGAAATTAAAAAGTTCAAAGAAGGATACAGTTCAGTCCCAGATGTTTATTTTCCGAGTTTCCATTTAATTTAAATGTAGTTTGCTTGTCTCAAGATAAGAAATTGCATCACTGCTCTTCTAGCACAGTGTGACGATAATTCATGATGATAAAAATGTTGAAAATTGAGAGAATGTTAGTTATGAAACTTTACTTAAAACGGTCAACCAGTTGTAGGCCTGGCTGGTGACAGCTTTGTTATGTTATGTTGATTTGAATAGAGCACTAATCCCACCCAAGGGGGTATTCAGGCCCTTGGGAAGGAAGGTGTGTCGTCCCAAGGTATTTGTAAGATGAGCCGGGTCTTCAACTTATTCCGGAACTCAATAAGTGAAGAGGAGGCTCTGAAGTGTTGAGGGAGGTCGTTCAATGTCTTGGGTGCGATGTAGGAGAATGAGCGGCCTCCAGTTTTGCTTTTGTGGATGCGGTTCATGATTAACTGTCAAGAAGAGTATACCTGACCCATGCACACAGAAGGGTGCAAAAGGACTGTCTCTCAGCCATTGTTTGCACATTGATCAGCCCATATTCAACTGGTCTGATCAAAGTATTTGCTGATTGTCAATGCTAGGCATGACATGTGGAGTGTCAACTTCACACAGGTTGGACAAGTCCTCCAGAGGCATCCTTCCTCTGTAGTGCATGGACAGTGAAAGAGGGAAACATCCCGTTGTTGCACTGGAGGGTGCACTGGTAAGCTGTCAGGACCTAAAGAAGTATGGCCCTTGGGAACTCTGATGTCTCTCTCCAGAAAGCTTAAGCAGATGAGCCAGCTGACTATCTGCTCAGGCAAACACTGCATGAGATGTTTTTCTTAAGGCGGTCTTCTGTGTTGAAGTAATGCTTTTCACCAGGAGCTGAGGCATGTGTCTGGGGGTCAGGCCTCCATGATTTTCTTTTATAGCACCTTACACTACTGAGTGGCTGGGTGCGATACATTTCAGATTCACTGGACAGTAAATATATTGGATCTGGGTTAATGGGAACAAAAGTAATTCACCGGATGATTTAGTTATACTAAGAGCAGAGTGCAGTCGCACTTTCACTGGCTGCGTATTGCAAAGAGATAGACCTTGGCTGAAGAGCACCTCTTCTCCCAGGGTGGTCAGCCAGAAATGGGCGGGTGTAAAATGGCTTAGCCTGCATCTTTCTAATGTTTTGTGGTTGTAGAAGTTTTTGTTTTCCACTATGTTCTGTAGGCTGCCCTAATAATGCATTGTTGGAGGATACTAAGGCAATTAAATTGGATTTGGCTTTCCACCAGAAGCCATCACATTTTCCTTTTGGCTTTTTTGATGTAAGCAGGACAACTAGGGTCATTGCCAGGCAGCCTTTTGAGTCTTTGTATTTTTTAATACACAGGTTCACTCTATATTGCTCCAGTTGTTTTATGTTGGATTAGTGTTTGAGATGTATATATGTTTTCTGCCTCCTGATGACCTTCTATCAGATTTTTCCGGTCCTGCATTTTTTGCTATGAATGATCAATAATAATTCTTTCATCCAGACTAGACTGGATTATGAGAACGCAATTTTACTTAGAATTACCCCCCAAATTCAGCTGGAAGGCTTCTGCTCGGGTTAAAAAGGGTTGAACTTGTCTCTGAGCATTTATGGAACCTACACTGACCACCAGTAAAAAAGAGTTCCCTTGAAGGCAGATACTGTCTACTGTCCTACCATGCAAGGACCCTTGCTTCCTCTATCCGAAATGCATCAAATACTAGGCAACAAGACACCTTTGCTAATTAGATGCAATGTTACGAACCATATCAAAAGGCAGGTGGAAGAAATGGGAGGTAAAGCCTTCAGAGCTGGAGCGATCCAATGCTGGGACACCAATACTGTAGAATGGTGGTACCTCCAACTCTTCCTCGAGTCTGTAAAATAGCTTAAAGCCTTGCTAATCAACAGTACATCAGTCTCACATTGAGATTTCACTCAATTATTCAAAGAGGTACCATGATGCTCCCTACGGTGCCAAGAGAGTGAACTTGTGCCTAATAAAACCCATAATAATAGTATTAATCACCATAATTATTTGGGTGTTAAACCCTCACCCTGGTCACTTGTGAGACTAGTGATTATTTGCTGTGCATATTTATCAATCAATCTTTAAATGTGAGATTACCGAGTGTCCTGTTTCACAGTTTTGGTGGCACGTGGTTTGTTACTGTAGCCATGAATTGTTAATCAATTTAATCAAAGTTGGCTAGAGCTGTACAGTTCTTGTCGTTTGAGGGTCCAAGACTGTAGGATAAACTAGAAAGTCATGGTAGTTCTGCAGTAATAGGAACATGATGGAAGCCTTGTAAGGGTAACTCAACTTGTGGCCAGAGATGAGGGTGTGTTTATAGTAAGTAAGGTCCCTGGTGGAGGTTAGCTGTAGGAATTCCCATCGGAATATGTATATAGGTGAATCAGGAGCATCTCACCTGTTTATAGAAGAGGGTTCTGGGAAAGTGCGGATAGGCATCTAGGTTGGGCACGCCCATGGGGCATCTACAAGCGATAATACAACGCCTGGCCCTGGATCATACGACTACATCTAAAATGAATCAAAAGTGCAGATCAAAACAACAATAGCAATAACTTCAAGGGATACAACTTGTAGCAGTATATGTAAACTTTAATAACACGTATATCTCTACGTTAGAAAAATGGGCTGCACGGGTTGATCTGACTTAAACAATGACCGTCTACAATAGGTCATCCTGAAAATGTATTTAAGTGTTGTTGCGTCTGTTAGTGTTCTTGGTGTAACTGTTCTGATATGTACTCAAGTGTGTGGTTAGTTAGGTCATCCTATCAGTGAAAACCTATCCTTTTCTATGCTTCCTACTGTGCTGATCCTGCCTCTGGACTGTACTTTGTCTCTAAGCTCCAAGAAGCAGTCGGCATATGTGGCGCTTTACAAATTCTTCATTCAATCAACCATGGATGTTCCAGTGGTGAGATAAGTCTTGGTCGAGGTTGCAGAGGTTTATCATCCACAGGGCTGCTGCATTCGGAAGCAGTACTTGTACATGGAATTTCAGTGTCTGAGTTGTTGTTCGGCAGGTACAGAAGCGACAGAAAATAGTGCTTTTGTGCAGAGCCAATTCACTGGCACTAAAAGTTGGAAGTGGGTGATATAAGCATGCTTCAAACCGAGAAAACTGTCTGTTTTGAGCAAGGTGAAAGTCAGATGTTCAGGGAAACATTCGGAAAAAATGAACAAATACATACAGCGTGACCCAGTCTTTTGGTCTGCAAGAAGCTTAAACTATGATTGGCTACAGTTTTGGAAGATGATTGCTGACAATGCAGTGCGATGTTTTCAAAAAGCAGGTTTAAGGGTGGTAGGCTAGCTGTGAGAGAAGGTGGTGCCAAGGAGTCCGGCTGAAGAGATTTCCAATGGCAGGCAGCCTCCCGCAAGCTAACAGTATGCTGACTCTGTTCAGACACAGATAATAAAAAAATGCAGATATCGCCTCCGCCATATCTGGAGACCTCACCTTGCAGTCAAAGTTCTTGCCTGTGCCCCTTCCCCAAAACCTTGCAGGAAATCATACCTCTTCGCATTTCTTCAAATTCAGGAGACACTAGCTTGCTGGTGAGATTTTCTGGCATGGCCCATCTTGGTCACACTTCCTCGCTTGCATCTGTAGTCATTACCTTGCTGTTTAGGTTCTGGTTCTCTTTTCAGCCCCAAACTTTCCCCTCTATGCTTTTGCTTAGGGGTTACTTCGATATTTGGGAATCTTATCCCTCCTCAGGACCATTTTTCCTAGGAAACATTGTCTTCTTCAAATCTCCCTCTGCTACATTTTGATAAATTGATTAAAGCTATTTATAGGGCCTGATCATCTATTTCCCATGAAGTCTCCCAGGTGCTATAGGGGAAAAATAGCTTAAAGCTGATCATCCCAGAGGATTCACAACTAGAAAGAAAAAGGAAACCGCACACAGTAGCCCATTCAAAAGGATACTCGGCTAAGGCAAAACATTGTGAGTGAATAGATGAGTGGTGAGCTGTTTCCTTACAATTAAAAAGGTTCTGTTGCGACCACATAGCTAAAGATACAGATTTCCAAGCCTTAAATGTAATCACCGCTGAGAGTGGCCAACTTGTCTGGCCTTCTTAAACCTAGGGACATTTGCCAAAAAATACTCTTTAGATTGTAAATCCCTAGAGGCGATATTTTGAAGAAAAAAAGAGACTATGTAGGTGGACTGGCTAGTATTATGCACAGTTTTATGGCACAAATACATTGCTTTGAAATAACATCTCTTAATAACTAGCCGCTAATCCAATTTCCATAGCTTTTCTGAGGTAGGAGAGTCTCTCTTTGGACCCAAAATCACTCTGTCCGCAGTATTCTGAAGAAGCTGTAGGCGTTGGGTGAGATGTTTGAGTTGTCCGACCTATAGGGAGTTGCAGTAGTCCATTCTAGATGTGATCAGTGCTGTACCAGATCCTTTCTGGCAGATGGAAGCATAAAAGGCAGAAATTGTCTGATTATGTGCAAAAGCCTGTGGCGCAGATGGTATTAATGTGTTCTGAGAAGATCACCTCATTGTCGATGAAAACCCCCATATTACGTGCTTATGGCAAGGGCACAATTCCTAGCTTTTCCAGCCAGCACACCTTAGTCTATGCTGATTGTGGCCCAAAGACTATGATTTGCTTCTTCTACTCAATCAATGATGGGGAGTTCATCCAGTTGGCTACTTTCTGCTAACAATGTATAAGATAGCAAGCTGCTTTAGTTGCATCACTATCACGAAAAACGAGATGCTGAAAGATTCAATCGAAAAAGCGCGGTTGGCAACATACAAATTATAAAGACTCCAGAATGAGGATCGATCCTTGAGGAACTCCAGAAGTATTCAATTTAGAAGTGGAATAGTACTCTGCTTACATCACCATTTGTGTTCAGTCTTGAAGGATGCAAACCATTGATTGGATTCCACCCGAGATTCCAATTTCCTTTCATCGATTTAGACAGATGGAGTGTGAGATGGTATCAGAGGCCATTGATGGTTCTAATAAAACCAGGGCCATGACTCCACCTTCATCTCTAATCTGTCTCATATTGCCAGTAAACATTTGCTTTTCCAAAAGCCTGAATGGACTTTTTGTGGATGTTGATACTAAGTTAGTTCACTGTTAACAATTTCCAAGACCTGCTTCAGTTGTTAAATAGCACAGACATCAGTCGGACAGGAGGAAGGCAGAGAGATCAACATTTTACATATCTCCTGAGGGATTGCTGCAGGAATGCAAGCGAACTAGTGTCCCCAAGGGCTGCATCTGTATCTGGAGAGAAATGACCGGGTTTTGAGCGCGGTTAATCATAAGGTTAGTGAATTTTCAGTAAAAAATGTGTTAATCACATCATTCTTGAGATGGACTAATCGTATTGTCCTCAGCTGTAGGGACTGCCATGCTTTTTTAAAGCTTGAACACCTCTCATAGGATTTTTAGAGTTTAAAATTCTCTCCAGCGCAACATCTGCTTTGGCAGTTTTAATTGCATCATAGTTGGGGCTCACGGTTTTATAGTTTTTTTTAATTTATTTTTTTACTTTTCCATCTGTATTTATCCACATTTATTTTTTGCTACTTTTATCTGTATTTATCCATATTTATTTTGGGTTTTGTGAAAAAAATGAGGCTGAAACTAGTATATTTCCACATGTATTTAGCGGATACATTTGTACGCATGTTGAGTTGTGAGCTTGTGTTCACTATCCTTTATCCACCCCTCCACCCCCAAAAGGGAGACTTGACTGCTCGTACCACACTAACCCTAGAGTCAAGTGCAGAAGGGGTACTTGGCCCAGTTGCTCAGAATCCATAGTAGGTCGGGTCCTGGGACATCGGGAGTAAAAAGCCTCAACCTCCCCGGTTGGGCCCAGTAGCCCCTGTGTGCCCTGAGGCCCTCTGAAAGTGGTTCTGACTAAACACAAGATCACACATTTTTCAGACCTGCAGTCTTCATCACTGTGACATTCTGTGTGTGCTGTGCATGGAGGTGGTATCTGGGAGACCCAGGTTTGGGCTGTTGCAATAGGTTTTTTTAGTGCTGTTTGGTTGCTTGGTCTATGAAGCAGGTTCACGGGAATCGATGCCTGGTCCATGAGTGACTGGCGCGTTCTTCCCTGCACTAAGGATCCTGGTCCATGAGTGACTGGCGCATTCTTCCCTGCACTAAGGATCCTGGTCCATGAGTGACTGGCGCATTCTTCCCTGCACTAAGGATCCTGGTCCATGAGTGACTGGCTCATTCTTCCCTGCACTAAGGATCCTGGTCCATGAGTGACTGGCGCATTCTTCCCTGCACTAAGGATCCTGGTCCATGAGTGACCGGCGCATTCTTCCCTGCACTAAGGATCCTGGTCCATGAGTGACCGGCGCATTCTTCCCTGCACTAAGGATCCTGGTCTATGAGTGACTGGCGCATTCTTCCCTGCACTAAGGATCCTGGTCCATGAGTGACTGGCGCATTCTTCCCTGCACTAAAGATCCTGGTCCACGAGTGACTGGCGCATTCTTCCCTGCACTAAGGATCCTGGTCCATGAGTGACTGGCGCATTCTTCCCTGCACTAAGGATCGTGGTCCATGAGTGACTGGCGCATTCTTCCCTGCACTAAGGATCCTGGTCCATGAGTGACTGGCGCATTCTTCCCTGCACTAAGGATCCTGGTCCATGAGTGACTGGCGCATTCTTCCCTGCACTAAGGATCCTGGTCCATGAGTGACTGGCGCATTCTTCCCTGCACTAAGGATCCTGGTCCATGAGTGACCGGCGCATTCTTCCCTGCACTAAGGATCCTGGTCCATGAGTGACTGGCGCATTCTTCCCTGCACTAAGGATCCTGGTCTATGAGTGACTGGCGCATTCTTCCCTGCACTAAGGCTCCTGGTCCATGAGTGACTGGCGCATTCTTCCCTGCACTAAGGATCCTGGTCCATGAGTGACTGGCGCATTCTTCCCTGCACTAAGGATCCTGGTCCATGAGTGACTGGCGCATTCTTCCCTGCACTAAGGATCCTGGTCTATGAGTGACTGGCGCATTCTTCCCTGCACTAAGGCTCCTGGTCCATGAGTGACTGGCGCATTCTTCCCTGCACTAAGGATCCTGGTCCATGAGTGACTGGCGCATTCTTCCCTGCACTAAGGCTCCTGGTCCATGAGTGACCGGCGCATTCTTCCCTGCACTAAGGATCCTGGTCCATGAGTGACCGGCGCATTCTTCCCTGCACTAAGGCTCCTGGTCCATGAGTGACTGGCGCATTCTTCCCTGCACTAAGGCTCCTGGTCCATGAGTGACTGGCGCATTCTTCCCTGCACGAAGGATCCTGGTCCATGAGTGACTGGCGTATTCTTCCCTGCACTAAGGCTCCTGTCCATGAGTGACTGGCGCATTCGTCCCTGCACTAAGGCTCCTGGTCCATGAGTGACTGGCGCATTCTTCCCTGCACTAAGGCTCCTGGTCCATGAGTGACTGGCGCATTCTTCCCTGCACTAAGGCTCCTGGTCCATGAGTGACTGGCGCATTCTTCCCTGCACTAAGGCTCCTGGTCCATGAGTGACTGGCGCATTCTTCCCTGCACTAAGGCTCCTGGTCCATGAGTGACTGGCGTATTCTTCCCTGCACTAAGGCTCCTGTCCATGAGTGACTGGCGCATTCGTCCCTGCACTAAGGCTCCTGGTCCATGAGTGACTGGCGCATTCTTCCCTGCACTAAGGCTCCTGGTCCATGAGTGACTGGCGCATTCTTCCCTGCACTAAGGCTCCTGGTCCATGAGTGACTGGCGCATTCTTCCCTGCACTAAGGCTCCTGGTCCATGAGTGACTGGCGCATTCTTCCCTGCACTAAGGCTCCTGGTCCATGAGTGACTGGCGTATTCTTCCCTGCACTAAGGCTCCTGTCCATGAGTGACTGGCGCATTCGTCCCTGCACTAAGGCTCCTGGTCCATGAGTGACTGGCGCATTCTTCCCTGCACTAAGGATCCTGGTCCATGAGTGACTGGCGCATTCTTCCCTGCACTAAGGCTCCTGGTCCATGAGTGACTGGCGCATTCTTCCCTGCACGAAGGATTCTTCTGCTGGTAAAGGCTTTTTATCATCTTGCTACAGACGGCAATAGCTCTCTGCGCCAGTGATGATGACATTAATACAGGCGGATGGATGGATACACTGCCACTGAACACATCAGGTCGTGTGTGTTGTGACCTACAGTTTTTTCTACTTCCTAGAATAACGGTACCAGACCTGTAACTAGTTTCTGTAATACAGGTAAACATGCAAACCAGACGCCTTGGCTTTGTCAATGCTTGATTACCATAACTGTAACTGTTTGCTGTTGGAAATATATTTTCTAAATTCTAAACATCACAACACAGGGTTGTGTGTCGACCCTTGGTATTGTTTATTGCATATTTCTATGAAGTAGTTTAGCTTCACTGACTGTAAAGCGCCCTGGCATCCAATGGCTGGCCTTATTTGTAACGAGGCGCTTCGTTCAGCATAGTTTGCCTTCATAGTCGAATGCGAGAATCCTGCTCTGCTCAGTGGGAAGCACAGATCCAGGCTTTCTTCAGAATCAGACAGCAGACAGGTGTTAGCATCGGTAAAACCCTTTTTTGCTGCAGGGATCATTTCAGGAATTCTCCATTCGTTCATTACAGTCACTTTCTACAACTGTGGGCCTTGGGTTCAGTCTGTACCTAGGCAGAGCCCGAGCTGCTGGCTTTTCCCTATTGCATCAAAAAATATTGTTTTTCGGTGCCTTCCGCTTAGCAGAGATTTGGAAACATGCGCTTCTTGAGGAAATATGGGGTGTCCCCTGTGATAATGGGGGGCAAAGGTGTGCTAGAAGGGAATGTTAACCATTCATAATGGGGGAAAGGTCCAGAGTGGACGGCTTGTCTTTGCCTGCTTCAACAGGCAGCGCTGAGGGCGCAGGCAGCGGTGCCCCAGGACTGCTGTCTGACCTGTGAGGCTGATCTCAGTTCACCTCTGAAACTGGCACGGTGGCCGCGCGACCAGTGCAGGACGTGACTTTTCCTTGCGCAGTGCACGTGATTGTCCAAAGATAGATGTCTGCGTTCACTTTCAAGCTTTCATCCATGACGCACACACACAATAATAATAGTTACGAGACAGTCCCCTCGAAGCTCTTTTCCCAGACATCCTTCACTTATCTCTTCATTCACATATTTTTGCGTAGAGCAAGGGCTGGCAGTGCTTAATTTGAGCCAGAGTTTTCCGGTGCTCAGCACCGGCACTTAATTGGATTCTAGTGCTCGGCACCGGCACCTACTTGGCAACACCAAACTTAGGGCAGTCTGCCTCAAGGTGGCGCTGCTCATGTAATTTAGAGATGAGCAGTATAACAGTTGTTAAGGAAAACAATATATATTAAAAAAGTACTAATACCTGCCTCCCCAGGCATTCCTTTAGCTTTATGGACCTGGAATAATCGGAACTGTCGCACTTGCAGGCGAGAGGGATGGCTAATAGTTGTTTTGGCAGCATTGACAGGGGCAAGCTTGAGTGGCCTCCTGGTCAGAGCCCTGGCACTTAATATTTTACAAATTAAGCACTGGATGGCAGCTTGGCGCTACAAAAATATAGTGCTTCGACTAACTAATCGTTACATGTGCCCTCTTCGTGTCCAGAATAACATGCTATGATTGTTTATGGAATGGTCCTTTGAAGAAAGGAGAACCCTGCTGTGTTGGAAGGGAGTTGCATATCGTGGCACAGTCAATGCAGCTGCACATTCCCAAATAATTCAACATCAAAAATAAAAAATAAGACAACTAAGAGCTTCAGGCTATCAACTCTTTATTCCTGTGACCCCGTTCACCTTTTCCCAAGCTGTTGTTTGCTTAGTTACTGAGCAGGAAAAGAAAGTAACAATAATGTGTCAGGGCAGGTGCCGGTTAACAGGAAATTTGGTGGGTGGACACCCATATCAGCATATCCTGGCTGCACTGTAATCGTTTTTAAGGCTGTTATGAAATCTCACATGTTTCCAGCACAAAATATATCTATTTTTATTTTTTTAAAGAAAAAAAACACTCCAGTTCCACAGAGGCTTTAACCTGGAGGGGCCTGGGTGAGAATAATTGACAAGCAAATCTATTTCACCCCTCACGTTCTGCCTCTACAGAATTGAAAATGCTCCGACAAGGAGGCAGTTCAGGATTGTTGGTTCTACTTAATTTTATTTTAACTCGATTACGTTTCTTTTGTTTGTCTTAAGCCAGAGTATCACTCTCCTAGAAATAAAGAAATACGAGAAAGGGAGACTTACAATGTAAATTTACCAAAAAGGTGTTAATCAGTTTTAGGTCTGGCAAAGTCAAAGATTTATTGTCGTGAACACAAATACAGACTCCTTCAGCAATCGATAGCTTTAGATTAGACCACTTCAGGCATTGCTTCCCTGAAGTGTTTTTCACATTTGGATCAGCCCGCGAGAGTATTTCACAGGTTTACGTGGACTTTTGCTTCGCAACGGTGCATAGTTTCCTGAGAATTGTGAACTATTGCAGCTGTTATATCCCCCAAGTATCCATACTAACTAAACCATTGGGACGAGCTGTCACTCATAAAATGGTGTTCATAGCAGCCACTGATGATCCATTGCATGGCACCACGATGAAAGAAAGTAATATAGTGGTGGATACAGGCCCCTACGGGCTTTGGCCAATACCATTGGAAGAACACTACCATGGAACCATGGCGAGAGTGCCCCTATCGCATTTGCCCGTCAGACCCTGAGAAAAACTGAAACCAGGCGCTCACAGATTGAGCATGAAGGCAAGCAATCAAATGGCGTTGCCTACTCTTTTACATATATGTATACCATTTCCAAGTCATCAGTGGCCACAAAGCACTTATGCCATTGTTCCTTGACCCCGCATCACTCCCAGAAGCCAGCATAGAAAGAGAGCCTTGCAGCTCAGGTGTAAGACTTCAAAGGCCTGTGAAGAAGACTGAATAGCGGGTTTATCAAGTGACTTTTGATTCCTGCCCCAGGACCATTACCAAAGAGGGACAGCTGAAAGCACAAAGTACCATGCTTGTCTTCAGGTTACATCTCTGGCAGCCAAAACAACCTGCGGAAGTCGGGCCTACTGGGTCAACAACACACACCCATCGGTCCCAGACCTTCTTTCGATTTCTGTGGATAATGCACTATGACCAGAGCACCAATGCAGGGCTGACTGCGTCGTGATGCCTCACCGCTTTTTTGACAGAACCATTTAGCTGGCACATCAAGGGTAACAAGGAGTCATTTCAGCACATGCTTGGTTGAAGGGTAAAGTGTGGTTCCCTGACTTGGAAAGATTAGTGGAGGAAACTGTGAGCCATTGCACTTTGCCAGACTGGTGAACAGAACAGATCTGACATTAAAGAACATTTCAGGAGGGGTAGCCGGTCACAATGTGGGATTGCTTGTATGGAATATTGTGTGTTTGTAACGTGGCCTAATATGGGTAGTGTTACAGTGCTGTGTGTGATTCTTCTTGTGTTTTGATTACTGCACCTTGGTGTGTATTGAAGGACAAAAGAGAAACAAATTTGAGATATAGCTGTCATGTGTTGGTTTATGGATGTATTAAATGTCCATGAGTGCGGTATGACCTATGTGGGATGTGTTTTTGTTTCACGCATGTAAAACAAAGGCTGGTTATACCATGTTGTAGCAAACATGCTGGGTTCTATAGGCATGGGGGAAGGTGAAAAGTATGAGAAAAGATGTGGTCACACACACTGATTTCTACCTTCTTCGGAGAACTCGACATTGTAATGGTGATCGAGACTCCACTGATTTAAGAGGCTAGAGCATGAAGAAACAAAGTTGATGAGACTTTGGAAGGGGAAGGTTTTAGAAAAGTAGCGAGAGTCGGAAAAGACCATAAGAGGGATGATGGAACTCAAAGCTGACTGGTGGGTCAGCAGTGGTATGATTTAGTGCAGTGGTCTTTAAACTTTTTAATGCCAAGCCCCCTCCAGTGTAAAAAATAAAATCATTGCCCCCCCCCCCCCCCCGGAGTTATAAAGTATTTTTTCATAATTATTCTATAAAATTGGCAACATTTAAATATGCATGAATATATTTAAACACCGCAGTTATCCCTTGTAAAAATACAGTCAAATATCAGCGAACTAGCATGGTGAGACTGGGACAAGACTGGCTAACTGGAGTGTAATATAAACAAGAGAGTACTTGAAGTCTAGAAGGGAAGTAGGACAGAAGCTGAGGACTAAAGCAGGTTGGAACAGGGTTTTAATAGGGAACTAGAAGTCTGCAGTACGAACACAAGTAATAATAGGAAAGTAAAGCAGGGAAACAATAGACAAACTATCATAGCAGACATCATAATTTGTCTGCTCCTCGAAAATGACCTCTCTGTGTGATTAATCTGCTCTTTCCTTTTGCATAATATCTTTACTCCTCACAGAGTTTGGGGAAACACCCAGCAGCTCCTAGGGAGGAGAACTGGGTGAGTCTCTGTGCCAAAGGCAGAAACCTTGAAGACCCAACTGGCACAATTGGACGCTAGTACAATTAAAAAAACTTACAACATAACCACAAGACAGAGAAACCGGGAAAAGAACAAGGAACACCAAAACAGAAACTGGGCTAAAAGAAAAACTGGACTGGAATGCACAGAGCTGAGATACTAAAAAACAAGCTAGGAAAGATCTACACTGAAACAAGGCAAGCAAGAAACATGCAGACTAACGGGAACAAAGAACAAAAGGCAACGTGTCTGCCTATGAAAGAGCAGCTCAAGAAGACGGCTACAGGAGACTATGATCAATGGAACTGAGATGCAGGAAAACAAGGGACAGAAACACAAATTACAAGTAGCCAAAAAAAGAAAATGGGTACAGGGAAAAAGGGAAAGAGAATCAAAGAACAAGCCTGTAATAACAGCAGGAACACAACAGAGAACAAGGAGACTCAACAGAAGTCAACTGCAAGCTGCGGCACTTTGCGCACACAGGTTTGAAATAGCTGGATGCTCAGGGGAGGAGTACAGGTGCAGGGAGAGTGCCAGGTGCAAAGAATAAACCAGGTGCAAGGAATCAGAGAACCATTAATGATGGGAAGGCTGAGCTGAGGCTCGTAGGAAAGAAGACCAAGGAAACCAGGAGACACAAGACAGGGAATAGGATAGGTTGGAACAAAATGTGGATCTGAGAAAACATAGAGAAGAGTCCTGAATACACATATACGGGTTCAAAATAACCACAGGATCCAAGAACCAATCTAGTGAACAGGAAATCACCACCAGGACATGATCTAGAAAGGGTCTAAAGACAGAGGGAACTACAAGGACCATAATGCATCACGGAGGTGGAACTGAAACCTGGACTAAAAGCTGAAGCAAAACTATTATGGTAAGTGTTGATGCGTTTATTGACTTTTCCTGATAGAAAGGCAGGTTCGTAAAGGTCCCACGTCAGTGACATCTAGTGGCAGGATAACAGAATTCTGACATCGAATACATGATTGCCAATATACTATTCTGGCCTGAAAGGTCTTACTAAAGTGTAAAAGGGTCTTTGAGAGGTCCTCCCCTTTGACACCGACTCCCAATCAGGACATGAACTACAAAACATGTTAGTAATACCCCTGGATGGTGGGCTATTTAAACAATACAGTAGAATGTCCGTGCCGTTGGTGCACCTTCGTGCCAAAGGGAAGCCTGTCTGCGCCCGGACCGCACCAAGCACCAGAAGCCTTAGTCGTTTTGCTCCACAATCTTATCGAAAATTGAGATACTTGAGGGGTGAGCTTCTCGGCTGCAAAATTTTGGATAGGAAAACTTCTTGTACCGTATTTGACCTTTACAATACCATAAGAACTGATCACCTTTCTTGTAAGGGTTGTCATTTTTCACAAGCCATTACTACATTAGAGGATAATATCAGCAGAGCTCCTAAAGATGAGGATACTGTTTGCCCTGTAAAAACTTTAACAAAAGGTAAAATAAACTGTGCACTTTTCAATGCGAGATCCTCAGATAAAATCAACATTGAATTTGCTGACTTTATAGAATACCATTCAACTGAAATAGCTTTTTTTACTGAAACCTGGGTGGACCCAACCTCTGGGCCCAATTTAGTTTCTACCATACCAGTGGGCGACTCCTTATTTAGATTAGAATACACAGTCAAGTGGGGAGGGTTTTAGAGGTTGTATACCAGTCACAGGGCAGCCACATTTTTGCCTGGGTCTTTCACTGACGCAAAGTACTTTCTCTTAAAATAGATCTCTCTACGAATCAGTCTTTCAATGGACTGGTATTGTACCGTCCTCTTGGACTGAGAGCTTCCTTTGTACACGCATTGAGTACTCTCTTGGAATCCTGACAACATCTATCTAATTTTACTCTACTAGGGAATTTTAATTTTCATTTGGAAGCCTCAGTGGATAGGGACAGTGAATATTCAATTGATACCATTTCCAGTCTAGACCTTGCCCAATTAGTCCATGCTTCTACACACTCAGCTGGTCCCACTTTAGATGGGATTTTTTCTAATAACCAGCTACTAACAGTCATGGTTACACTACCACTCACTTGGTCAGATCACAATTATGTTCAGGTTGTGGGTACTGAACAAACCATCCCCCACTAGCATATCGAGTCAAACCTTAGAGTCATATGCTTGGCACAAAACTGAAGCAGAGCGGTTCAATCAGATCTTATTAGAAACTCAACCGGACAACATTAGTGATCTGTACTTAGCAACATCTAACTACACCTATCGGGTTTGCTCAGCAGTGGACCAATTAGTTCCTTTTAAAATTTCAGTCACCATAGATGCAAACCTACAGCCCCTTGGTTTTCTGTCAAATTAAGAACTCAAAAACAGCACTGTTGACGAGCGCAGCAAAAGTAGAGGAAAAATTATGATACCAATGAGAGAGAAAAATGCAAACAATGCATTAGGGACTATAAAGCCTGGATCCAGGCTGAAAAATCAACTTACTTTATTGATAAAATTGAATCTGCGAATAATTCAGCTAGAGCACTTTTTTAGATAGTTAACATATTAGCTAATTTCAATGACAAAATTACCCCTGGCAGTAATCAATCCTTTCGTAATAAACTGGCTAATTACTTTCCATCGAAAGTCGAAGAGCTTTATAATTTTCCTAGAAACAGCAAGCCAATCAAAATGTATTAAAGATGTAAGGGCCAGATGTACGACTATGTTATTTTGCGAGTCGCAAATTGCGCTCAATTTGCGAGTCACCAATTTGAGACTCACAAAATGACATGTACAACAGTGCCAGAGACCGTGTTTGCGATTCTCAATGGGGCCGCAAATTGCATGCCTCATCAATATTCATGAGGCACTCGCTATTTTTGACCCCATTGAGAATGGCTGGCCCTCCCAGGTATGGTGGCCTGCTGGGCTCAACAGACCCCCATGTCTGGGACTGCTTTTAAATAAAGCAGTTTTTAAAAAAAAAAAATGCAGCCCGTTTTCCTAAAAGAAAAACAAGAAGCATTTAAAAAAAAAACATTAAACTTTTTCGTTTCATTCTTAAATGGCAAGTAGTGGTCCCTGGAACAACTGCCTGGCCGTGAAAAATATTTTCCCCTGCATTTGCAAAGGAGAAGGGTTCCCCTGGGGACCCCTCCCCTTTTGCAATCGCATTACCACCCTCTTGAAGAGAGCGGTAAATTGCGAGTGTTTTGTGACCGCAGTTGCGGTAGCAAAACATTCGTACATGGCTTGTGGGATCGCTATTCCTAATAGCGAGTCGCTAAACACTATTTTGCAAGTGTCAATCTTTAAAATAGTGTTAGTACATGGCCCACAGGGTTTTTGCATGCGCAAACGGGTCGCAAACCCGTTTGATCATGCAAAATCTTGTCGTACATCTGGCCCCAAGTTCCCCCATTATAACTGAAACTTTTAATTAATTCACCACTCTTATGGTTGAGTATTTACACAAACTGATGGAATCAGTAAAGTCGAGCTCTCGCTCTGATCCATGTCCTCTGGCATTAATACAGCTTGTCCCAGAGACGGTAGGTCCACATCAAACTAACATCGTGAATGAGATGATTAGATAGGGATATTTTCCCAAATCCCGTAAAATAGCCTTGGTGCTACCCTTAATAAAGTAACCCCAGCTTAACTTTCAGGAACTCAGCAGCTACCGCCCCATTTCTCGACTCCTGATGCCAGCTAAAATTGTAGAGACGGCCATGAATCGGAAACTATCTTCCTTTGTAAATTATAACCATCTCCTAGACTCTTCTCAGCTTGGATTTAGAAGCAATCATAGTACAGAATCAGCACTGAGTGTGGCTTCAGATGGAATCAGGGCGATACTGGAGAACGGTGGTGAAGCAGCACTCATTCTTCTAGATCTGTCGGCCACGTTCGACACGCTCAATCACAACGTGCACTTGGATCGTCTTAATAGCATTGGGATCAAGGGCACTGCTTTGGCCATTGTAAGCTCTTTTCTCTCAGTCAGAGAACAATCAGTCACCCTAAACAAGTTTGTGTCTACCCCTGTGGAGTGCCTCAGGAGTTGTCACAGAGTTCCAGGCTTTTCAGTATATGTCATGCCCCTGGCAAGCCTGATCAGCACTTTTGGATTTTGCATAGTGTCTTATGTTGACAAATTGTTCTCTCTATATCAAGTGATGTTTACAATGTAGCTAATAGGTTCCGTGATTGTATGATGGAAGTGAGCAATTGGATGAACAGTAATTGCCATAAACTTAACTCTGGTAAGACAGAGGCCCTGTGTTTGGCAATAACATTTCCTTCTCGTCCCTCACTTAGTGGCCTCAGGAGTTGACCTTTGTGTATCAAATTAACTTATACTTTGAGGAGAATATAAAAAAATCTTTCATCCCGTTTGAACTTCAGAAGACAGTAAGAGTGACACTTGTGCTATCTAAAATTGACTACTGCAATGTCCTTTATGTGAATATGCAGCAGCAAAAGTTGAACAAATGTCAGACCCTTTAAAATGCAGCAGCTCGCTTGCCCTTAGCCTTCCCCAAGTTCCAGTAGGTCTCCCAGGATTTGTATAAGGTTCAGTGGCTGAGGGAACACAAAATGGATTGCTTTTACGCCTCTATGTATCGTCCATAAGGCCCTTCACAAGAGAGGCCCAGAATACCTAAAGCATAGGTTCAAGTGGTACCCCCCCATCAGAAATCTTCATTTGACCTTTTCCAAAAATGTAGTGGTTCCTAAATTTAACACATATCTTGGGGCAGTAGAAGTTTAATTTGCTGCTCTGCCAAACTATGTAATAGCCTTCCTCTTCAGCTAATATATTTGACCAACTTGCTCCATTTCAGGAAGGCTCTAAAAACTTGTCTGTTTTCCATCTGTTAGTTGGCCTGCGGGCCTATGATCCATCCTGCCAGTTGCCAGCACCACGACGTCCCAGGGAATTTGCACGCTTTATAAGAATATATCATATTACATATCATATCATTACAGAGTGGCCTAGTGCTGCTCTGTTATGTTTTCAGTAAAAACAAAGCTATCAGCAGGACGATACTCTTGGACAGTGCCTGGTGCCCCCCCCCCCCCGGATCAATTACGCCCCCCCCCCCCCAATAAAGTCCAGTTTGAAGACCTCCAAGTTAGTGGTATAGCACAGAAAGCAATGATGAGATACTGAAGGGCAGGTACAGTGGACGCTGAAGTAGAATGAGTGGTGGTTGATAATACAAAGACAGCCATTGGGGAAAGTCACATAGTAGGCCGAAGGAGGACTCTACCTCAGAACACCCTTTTTTTAGACATCAGGTACTGCCTAAGGATGAGCTAGGCAGCAAGGGCTGCTTTGGGTTCAGATAGACACTAGAGGCTTGGATGGAAAGGAGGTGAAAACTGATAAGACACTTGATGTGTTTGCCATGGGTAAACAGTATAAAAATCACTGCTGAATAGAACTAGACAAGTACCAAAAACATCTCCCCCTGAGTCTGTGTACCATACACTGGCATTCCTCCTTCTATACCTATTTTTACTCATGCAAAGGTGCAGCCCACATGATCTACAGATCAGGACTTATTTACAGACAACTGGAGCTCTAGAACGTTTGCCTGTGGAGTCTCATCCCATCCTCCAGTCAGTATAATCTCTCAAAGGGTTGTTGCATTTGCTGAAGACCATAGACCTAACAGTAACATGATACTTCTGAGTTACAAGACTACTGCAGAAAGGTACACCGACCATTAGGGATCATGAACAATTCGTGAAAACTTTCAAGACATTTCTTTTCATCTAACTTATGGTTAGAGACGAATCAGAGAAGGATTTATCTTTAACATAACATAGATCAGCCTTTCTTAATGGGGGAGGGGGGTCTGCAAAACGTACAACCGTGGTCCACGCTGCTTAGAAAATTAAGTAATATTAGCGATTTAAAAAATATACATACATAGAAAAGCCAATTGTAAAGTTCACAATTTTAAAACGCTGTGTAAACGTGCAGGGATTTGAAACTGGATGCTAAAAATCAACTTGGTATCCTTAGCTTGATGTGTGTGATGCGACTAATTACGTCAAAAAGAGTCCAGTATGGACGATTGGTGGCCTCAGCCCTAGTATTGGCTGACATAGTGAGAATGCATCAGGAACAAAAAAGATCAGATGATATGCTGGAATCTGGCATATTGGTTGGTCTTTTAGAACTAAAATCACATTTTCAAAAACTCCAACCTTCCAGCTAAAATCAAAATTCTTATTTTTGTTTGGGAATTAAATCAAATATTTCATAATTTGCGTATTTGTTGTAGTCTTGTTTTTCTATTTTTGTGTATTGTTTGAGCTTTGGTTCCGGCATCTAGTGGTGAATCTGAGGGGTTCCACAGAAGTCAAAAGGATAAGAACCGTTGACATAAAGTGTACGTTCATCTAGTGGCGTTCTTTGGCACCATATAATAGCAGTTTATTTTTCCCGCACTCTAAGGTGCCAGTTTCTTTGATCTCATGATGAAAGGCAGAGTGGACCTGGCTATACTCAAACCTATGGCCTTAAGGTTGAATAACGACCCATGCATTAGTTTACTGAATTATCAGACCTGACAGCTGTGACCCTTGGTTTGAAGGGGCCCTTTTGTTTGCCCAATTCACATTACATAAACCCATCTTACACAGCACAAAGTGAAGAAACGTGTCATCGTAGAGGCTCCAGCGTTTTGCCATCATCAGCTGTTATCACTGAGCTGCATTGCCAGCTATTGTAAAATCCTGCTGCTGAGAAGTAACTACAGGTGCAGTCACAGGTTTGTATCCAATAGGGACAACGGATTCATTCATTCATCCCTCCAAAGTCAACGTATTAAGCATGACTGAATTGTTTAACAGTAACACCTTTTGTGTACGCCACTACAAAACAGTAAACTGTGGCAGCAAGTGAAAGATATTAAAACAAGTTAGCAACACAGACCCTCACTCCCTGCACCTATTCGACCCACTTGTAAAGATTTTTTTTAATCAATTTTCTCCTACGTAGTTGAATTCTACTCCACATCACCTGTACAGCCTCACTGGCTCCAACCCCTTCACAACAGGAGGCCCACAGAATATTATGGAAATAAGATGCTAAACCAGTCAAAGAGAAAGAATGAGGTGCACCCATGTAAGGGTAGTGAGAAATGCATGGTTCAGGGAAAGAATGGACAAAAAATAATTGGCAGCAAATGAAATCCCAGATCAGGACAGACGTAGCGAAATGGTGCAAATTATATAGATGATCGTGGTTGGGCCACAATAATGTTGTTAACAAAAATTGTTGTCGTTCGAGGCTCTGTTCAATGCTATTGTGAAAATTGAATTAAACTCCCTACACAAAATGTTGCTATCATTAATCGGGGCAAACGGTAACGCCAGAAGAGCAAAAAGAGGTAGCAATGGCCACAGGAGAAGAAGGCGACCTGGCATGCCCAGATTTACTGAATTATTACTACACAACCCACCTAAGAATCATCATTGAATAGTTGGTTAGAGAATCAGAGAAACATTGGCTAAAGAGAGCACTCTTATGGGATTCCCCTTAGTTACATAGAGAACGTGGCCGCAGAATCTCTATATTTCTGAGATAACCTGATCCCCTCTCGAAATATGGGACAAATTAGCAATCGGGGAAGGACTTACCACCTTCCCCTCTCACTGTCCTCCTGTACACTTAAACCCACACTTCTCACCAATGTTGGAGTGAAGTGGGTTTGAGAAATGGGAATAAGCCTTACAATTAGAGACATGTTTGCGGAGGATGTTAGATGTTGAATCTTTTACAGAATGTAAGTACACTTTCAAGGTCATAGAGCGAGACAGACTTCAATATGACTAACTTAGGTTCTCAATAATGAAGACAGTAAATAGAATAACGGCCACTAGGAAACATACCCCGCTTCAAAAATTACTGAGCAGGTTTGAAACCACAAAGGGGCTCATCTCAAAAATATATCCAACACTGTTAGGGACCATAAGAAATGGAAATACCAAACACAATGGGAAACTAGATCTCTGAGGCTCATTGGTAAAAGAACTGGATAACCTTGCCTAGATATTTCAGAAGCCTCCAAACTAGGAAACCCGTATACAAAATCAGGATGAGATGGTACCTGACACCCCAACAGATTACAACACACATACCTGAATTCCTTTAATAAGTGTTGAAGGAGGGGGGAGGAAACGGTGTCAGTGCTGCATGTATAGCAAGAATGTGCAGATATTCAGGTATATTCTATAGACGTTTAAGTCAAATCGATAACGTCTCATGGACAAAAATCAACCGTAATCCAGAATTCAAATTCATTCTCCTACATCGGGGTCCTGTTACCCAAACAGGTGACGCAAAACTATGGGGACCCATGGTCTTCCACATGTTGGGAGTGGCCAAGAGACTGATATGTGCCTATTGGGAACAGAGAGAGTCTCCGTCAGTAGCCCAGTAGATACAATCCTTGTTGTAAGTTATGGCTCTCAAAACAATTTACACATACTATCCCACAAACCACTAGGACCGTAGAGAAGCAATGTAACCTACAAATTGCCTACTTCACATCCATAACTTTATTGAGAGATTTCCTTCCAAAACTGAGAGTGTGGGGACTTTTATAGACAAACTAGTCTTGAGGGTGGCTCCAGTCCAATAGTAAACTAAATTTAAAAGCGCCAATATAATCCTTTGAGGACAAAGGCCAAGTGGGATGCTGGGCTCGAAGGTAATGGGAGATTTAAGTTGGGATATTTGAAGTGATGCATAGTTCTGTTTACAGAGCTAGGATGGATGTATGTATGTATCATGATGTAATAAATATTCAGCGAAAGGTCTTCTACATATTGTCTCTCTGAATGTCAATTGGTATACAGTGTCCCACAAAGACACATGACTGTGTCATACTGTTCATAAAAATACTAACATTTCTACCCATAAATATAATGAGAAAAACCTTGAAAAATATGGAAGAATAAGGAATCAAGGAACCAATGACGTCAACTCCGATATTATCGCTTGTGATTTTAAGCAAAGACGAGGGATGCCAGCCTATGTCTATGTATTGATTTGATGGGTTTGATTTCTGTTATAACTGTTGCGCATAAATAGTTTATTCTTGTATGTTGGACAGTGCTTCTGTTCATGAATTTCTTACACTCTTCATTGCTCTCATAAGTGGTTTCAGTTAAGCACTGTCTCGTGGGTTAGCCTTTGCCAACTTAGTATCCTAGAAGGCAATCTTCTCCTTGGCCATGGCAAGGATTGCAAAGGCCTTCCATGGTGCTATTCCGGTATTCATGAAACACTAAAAAGTATGTTTATGTGTGGAAGTTTGTAACTAAAGTGTCTTCCCTTCTAAGCAGAAAAATATGTAAAATGCTGTATTATTTTGAGACTTATCACTTTGAAAGACAATATTCTGGCTAAAAAGAAAGGCATATTAGCTGTATGTGTCCATGTGGGGCAGGAGCAGAATGTTGGTAGGGTTCCGGTGTCGGCGATTAAAACAGTTCAGCTGTCAGGCTGTCCAATATGCCTATATCGTTCCAGATCTAGATTTTAAGCTTACCACTTGTCACCTGGAGCATATGAGTCACTCCATATACACAAGGAAGGAAATCGGAGGCAAAAGCATGAGAGTGTATGGTATACAATTCTGAAATTATTTGAATAACACCTTCGTGCTTTGCCCAAGTTATAACCATTATTAATGTAATTCTTATAATCATTTTTATGGACCTTTTCTAGGCTATTATAACATTTGTCCCTAAGCACCAAAATGAAGCATTGAAAACCACTGAAGTAAAGAAGCCTTAACTTTCAGCCAAGACTAGGGAAGCCTCCTCCTCCTCCTCCTCCTCCTTCAAAGAGGGATTAGCCCCCTCTCTAGCCTCAGAACTAACCATGAATCCTATAGGCTGATATACGCATCCCAGAACAATGTGAGCATGCATCTCTAGTCTGTCATAAATGAGGAACCAGGTTCAGATCTGACGATTAGCGCTAATTCTCATAGTACCTTTAGTATAAATATAGAGACCATTTTCTTCTGTTTCCCTGTAAAAATACTTTTATAGTTTCACTGCCCTTTCTCTTGGCCCATGTTGGAAAATGAAATATTTTGTGTGGTTTTGGTTGTGCTGGATTTCTTGGGTTCGTGTTTAGATTATATGGAAGTTCATGGTGTGTGCTACTGATTGGAGGAGAAGGCACATGTGCCCATGTGTGGATCCCAAGTTAATAATATATATTTTTACTCTACAGTGGGAAGGTTGCCTGCGAGTAGACAATGCCACCGTTTCAGGATTTCGAACAATGAATCCTTGCCCAGTCTTCGAGGAGAGAAATGCAGTACTGTTCCTGTTCTTCAACTGCATAAAGGAGGGTGTATCTGAGGGCCATCAGAGGCGTTGTGGCAACCAGACAAAACTGTGCTTCATTGAAAGCAAGGACTGCGGCATTACCTGGAGCCCCTGCAGAGAGCTGACTGAAGCCGTTACGAACACCTTCCCGAAACTGGCCACATTTTCAGTCGGGCCTGGACATGGCATTCAGATGCAAAATGGTGCACTTATCCTACCGGCGTATGCCTACGTCGCCAAATGCATGTGCCTCTGTATATTTCCGTGCTGCCCCAAAGCAAAGTCTTTCTACCTTTATAGTGAGGACCGAGGACAGACGTGGCGGGCATCAATGGGCATCGGCAAGTATGAAACCTTAGAATGTGAGGTAGCTGAGATCGTGGGAGAGGATGGCAAGAGTATGCTGTACTGCAACGCACGAACCACAGGCAACAAAAGGGTGGAAGCCATGTGCTTTAAAGTTGGGGGGGAATTCAAATGTATAGAAAAGAGCAAAAAGCTAAGTGAGACTAGAAGCGGTTGCGAAGGCAGCACCCTTAGCTTTCTGGGAACAGAGACACTAGGGCAGGACCCCGTGCACTGGCTCTTATTCTCGCACCCCTCAAAAAGAGGGCACACCGACCTTGGGATTTACTTAAACAAATCTCCCGAGCAGTCCAAATCCTGGTCTAAGCCTTGGGTGATTTACAAAGGCCCAAGCGCCTACTCCGACCTGGCTCATTGCAAAGGTACCGACACATTCGCCATCTTGCTTGAATGTGGGGAGAAAACCGAGCACGAGGGGATCGATTTCTGCCTATTCACAGTGCAGGATGTTCTAGAGAATATTAAAAAAAAGAAAAGCTTTTTTGCAAAATTTCGGAAATAATCTTTAAAAACATTTGCGCTTGGCATAAACATTGCACTTGGCATAATATTTGGAATTGGACAATCAGTTTCAGCACTGGAAAATAAACACTGGTCTACAATATTTCAAGATACCTTAATACTACCCATTATTGCTCCACCAGTGTGAAAACTTTGAAAACAAAACAGGTCTCTTCACCTAGTATAGTTGTGAAAATAGCTTCATTAAACCTTTTGGAAGAGGAAGGCTTGAAATTCCATGTTAGAGACGTGCAAATCATTCCGTTTTTTAGGCTTCACCTATATAGTTGAAAGACCTTTTGTGTACAATATCAATACTTACTCTGGGCTTTCGGTAAGCAATTGCTTATTATTGGTTGACTTTAAAGTGAATCTAATTTGTTTTCATCTTATTCAATGGTGTTCCTTCCTCTTCTTGTGTTTATCCCTACCTAGATCCTAGCCTCTTTACCATTCTTGTAATTCAATGACTTGTATCCTTCCACTGATCACAACCAGGGAACTACCTTTTTCTTTTGCTTTTAACTCTCCACTAGAGTGCATTTGTTTCTTGCTCTCTCCAGTGTGCTGCTTCCCCCTTCTGGCTCTCGCCTTCCAGGGCGCTCTGTGTTGCTTGACCACCCCCAGCCCCTCCTATTCTGCCTTTTTTTAAAAAAAATTGTAAACTCCACAATCACATGACTCCCCATTCCTCCCAGCCCGCTGCTCATCAGCAGCAGCATATATATATATATATATATGCATTTCCTAACCTCTGTCCACTCCTTAAATCCCATTTTTAAAAATATTTTTTTTTACACTTTGCGAGGGTCTGGCAGGTGAAAATCTTACCACTCCACTGCTTTCTGTTAACATATTTTTGTGCACCTTTTCTTTTTCTATTTTATTTTCTGCTCTAAAATGGGCTTCCACCATCTTGCAATATTAATAAAAAAAGCAAAATGGCCATGGCATTATTACATATACGTGTACGTCTTCACCCTGGGGCCACCATACTGTAATGATGCATATATGCACACACATGATGCTTGATATATGTGCAAGATATACAACTCATTAATGCATATACATTATCACGCTGGGTTTATTATTACTGCTTTTTATTTTTGCTGATGCTGAACAGAATTGGCAATAGCTATTTTTTATTTTTGCTAGGGCTGAACAGCATAATCAAAACATATTTGCAAAGCCAGAAGGCGAGACCCATTTGCTTTGTCAATGCATGTTTAGCTTTGAGACCAAAACAAAAGGCGGCAGCCATTAAGAATTGTGACAGCCCCATCCCACATACTAATGACAGAAACATTCAAGTATAAGGCCAGAGCAAAAAGCACAGATCATCAGCTAGCTTACATCAGAAGCTTTAAAGCTTGGAACTAACGCTTTAAACACATTGCAAGCCTTTAATTTTCTGATTCCTATTTTTTTATATTTTACATTTTCCACCCTTAAACAAACAAAGCATCGATTGTAAGTTGATCTCCTACTATGGTCTTTTTCTCTATAATCTGCTGTTGTGAGTTGTTTTGTTGTTGCTACAGTAAATACTCGATTGCAAGTACCAGAACTCAAAGAAAAATACAGGACTGGATGAAATACAACTTAAACAGCACTACTAAAGATCTCTGAAAATCCCAGGCACTTTCCTACAAAGCCAGAAGCAGTGCAAAACTAATGCAGAGCCTGGCTTTGCCTTACATGGCAGTACAACATTCTGATATCATTGATTTATTGTTCCTAATTTGTTTTCTAAAGGTCCTATACTGGTACAGATAGTAGCAGCCTGGTTAGGGCCGCTGACTGGAAACCACTATTTTGAGATGGCAACACTGCTACGACAATCAAAAAGGGATTTATAAAATATTTGTGGCTGTGCTCTGTGTCTAGTAAATGCACTGTATCAGGTTTGGCCTTCACACCAGCCTCATTTAATGAAAAAGAATCATAAATAAAAAACATGCATGTACTGGGTCAGCCGTCTTCAGCCACTGATCTGTTCAAGTTCTGGACAGCCCTCTTCAGCCACTGGTTGTCTTTCATTGGGAGTGATGGTATTTTTTCCAGTCATGAGCACATCCGTCCAGGGCCAGACTGAGAACCCAATGCAGCCCTGGCAATGTATGTGAGACCAGCCCCGTACAGTCCATAGTGAGTAAGCTAGCAAGCAAACTTGACCACTACACGAGGGATTGGGGGATTGTCCACCAAGAAAAATGGCCAAAATGGTACATTCTCCAACACATTTTTCATTATGTATTCAATTTTATTAGGTTTTAAAGCATAGTAAATTATGGCCATACAGTGCACTAGGATGCCCAGTCATACCCAGAGACATTGCTAAAGAGAACACAAAAAATAAGATGTCAAGCATGAAACATGATTTTAAATATAAGTGCACACATTCACTGTTAAGCACAGCCAGGAAGCTAAGAACACAATGAAACACCAGTTCAAGGGATGTTAGCGTCCTCCAGTGGCACAACAGGACCAGCTTTAGCACTGGTGGAACCCCAGTGGAAGAATAATTTTCGGGCACACCCCGTCCCATGACCACCGCCTTCACAGATTCCTTCACTCTCCGCCAGTGCCCCTTATCTCTCCATAGCCCTTCTCTCACATGTATTTCATTTGTCTTATAGCTCCTCACATACCATTGTAGGATGTCAGAGCACTTTACAGCACACACACATTATAGAGAGACAATAAATCATACGTGTGTAAATCAGTCTATAGGAATTGTTACATAGGACAACCAGGATAACATGGTGTAGGAATCCCATGTCAATTATACTGATGTATTTCTACCCAAGGAGGCCCCTTTTAGCAACATTAGGATAATGAAAGCATGGGTAAAAAAAACATTACTTTATAACCTGTATCGTGCAGCTCTTTGATGGCAGTTCATAGCTCACTGTGCTATATTAGGATTGTGACTCATAAATTGCAAGTAACAAAAGGATCTCCATGACAAAAGCAAACACCCACTGAGCTATGCACATTAAATACAGTTCTGTGACTGCATGGTACACGTTCTTTGCAAAAGGCACATTAATCCTCTGCGGTACTTTAGATGAGTCAGAAATGCCACTAGACAAAACACCAATCCTTCTCCAGCAAGAACATAAATCACCAGGGATATATCAATTTTTTTATTTTTTCCCCAATACTGCTGGATATAAAAGGAACTCTGCAGTAGGTGCTTTTAAATCCAGTACAATTTGCAAAACACAGTGCCCCCTGCTCAGCAATAAACCACACCCAGTAACAAAACTGCCCCCCCTCCAGCCTCCCAGGTAAACACCTGATGCCCGGTACAGCGAGTCGGGCCTTGCATCAGTCTAAAAAGGCCCTCGAGTACCAGGCGAGGTGGGCCTTTCCTTTCCTTTGCCCATGCTTTTTTTCTTTACATTCTTTATCCTTTTTGTTTTTCTGTCATTCTTGTGTTTTTACCTGCTCTAAGTGCATCTGAACGCTAGGAAGCAGCAGAGCTTTTCTACTAAAATTATATGACATTTGTTTTAGCTTAATTTCTATTGCAACCATTGGCTTCCATGTTAAGGCAGCCGCATGCTTTCCTATTATTTTTGCGGCACTCTCTTGTAAAAAAATAAAATGTAAAAAAACAAAACACCAGTCCAGCTAACCAAGGTATAACTTATTGGCTTCGCCAGTGCTTATTTAGATATGCATACATAAACAGCATCCGTTTGGGGGTACAAACATGCATTTCCAAAGCAGTTTGCTCCTTACAGTCTGAAAAGCTACAGATAGCAATCAAGTGGGAGTGGAGCTAATGCTTTCCTTTAATATGACAGAATATGCTGTGGAAGGTTTGCTGACTTCACCTTCTTGAGCATATGTTGTTTTAAAGCATTGTGTTTAATCACATGACCTTAGCATTCCAGAACTCTCAATAGTGAGTCCTGCTGAAGGTTTATTTTCTGCTGACCAACAGCAGCATTAGAATATCTGGCATAGCGCACTCATTTCAGTTCAACCCTCCAGTTCGTAGTAAAATGTTTGTCACCAAAATCCACAACAACCAAGGCTATGCTCATTTCTGCAATATTCCAAGCTTAGTGGTCCACCATCCTCCGAAGGATGAAAAAGAAAGTCGATACTGCAGGGTTTAAACTTATCACTCAATGTCAGTGGTAAACATTTACTTCACTAGTGTTCTTTCTGGGTAATGATGACTTTTTAGTAAAGGGTGTGAAGTCTCAATAGTGGGCACACGGAGTGCTTCCATTCATTAAATAATGATGTGACCTAAAACAAAAGAAATGTCTGGTGGGATTAACAAATTAGATGTTATAACATTCCCATATGTATTTCATTGCTAATTCTGGAACCTTTCCAAGTTCTCTTCTTAAATGGAAATGTAGTTGTCTTGGAATGTCTGTGGTGGTCTTTGTCTTAATTATTGTTCTTAACACTGCTGTATTCCAATTTTGTTGAATAAAATTAAATAATGTCTTGACACTATGAACTATGAAGTCCCTAATTGTCTGAGTAAATAAACTGCTTTTTTTTGTGAGCGGTTCTGCTGCCGTTGGCCACGACTAGGACTCCCATTCAGGAAAACCTGATGTGAGATCTTCCTAGGAGGACTCTCCTCCGCAAGGGGTTCGCGCAATAAACTCCACTGGGCAACCGAACAGTCAACATCATCCCTCTCACAGGAATATGGATGAGCCCCACACATACAGTACAGGTGTGCGGTATGAGAGGAGGCACCATTCCAGGCTCTCAACCACACTGCAAGCGTGACCTGAAGGACCACATGTTTCTTCTCTGTAAGGACTACACCCCCTGAGGGTTGGATGGCATTGGGGCTAGTCGCACATCAGACCCCATGCGGCTGCTCAATTGTGGCTGCTTGCCACTAGATGCACATTCCGATCAGGCTTCTGATGATTAACCACGCCCATGGCATCGCAGCCACATGCACTCTCCCTTGCTGCATCTCCTGTTCAGGGGTAGGTTTAAAAAGCACTGTGCATAAAAACATAAACTATGACACACACTTCGACTTTAAATAAAGACGCTTTTTCTAAAGCAGCCCATTTAACTTAACCCCTTCGCCGCGGCAGGAATTCCGCCGCGGCGCTGGGGGGGGTTTGGGGGCAGCGCGGTGGCGCTGTGCTTGTGACGGAACCGCTCCGTACGAGCCATGGTTGAGCTGTGCTCATGACGGAGTGGTTCCGTCACGTCTCCGCCCACTGCGCTAATCGCCCGCACAGGCGGGGAATTAGCGCCGCGTGGGCGGAGCGGCGGCCAACGGCCGCAGCATGACGGAACCACTCCGTCATGAGCACAGCGCAAGTGTGGCTCATTACGGAGTGGTTCCGTCATGAGCAGGGAAGGGGTTAAAGAAAACGGGAATGCTTTAACAAAGTTTTTTTTTTTTTAAAGTTTCTTTGGGAGTTGGCAGTGGTCACTTGCACCACTGCCTGCTCTCCATGAGACTTTTTTTCAACAATCACAAAGAGGAAGGGGTCTAAAGAGTTACTAGCCCAGCTTGGGAGATGGTAACTTTTCAATGGTTGTGACTGAATTTCGGTCGCAAACCACTGATGCATTGGATACCAGTTCCTAATTTGGAAATTATGCATACAACATATCCTTTCCAAAGTGCAGATCAGCATCCATTTGCAATCTCACATTAGGAGCAGATAAAAGTTTCCCAATTGCCAAAATAGGATTCGTACATTGAAAAACCTATTTTGGGGTCGCACACACTCCTATTTTGCAAATCTAAGCGTTTACTACTGCAAAACGGGTTGGTACATCGGCCTTTAAGTTATGTCAATTATGAAGATTTTGCTATCTGAAACATCTAATCTTTTCTGCTGGTTCTTGGGACCCTTCCAAGTATTTTACAGGTAAAGAAAAACATTTTAAAATATATTTTGTGTTGCAGTCACTTTTTAAGGCACCTTTGCAAAATATAGCCCAGCTATATAGAAACCCTAGACACTGGCTAAAGCATAGTCTCAAAGGCAATTTACCAACTCAAGACCGTAAATCTGGTGGACAGTAACCTATGAACCACCTAAGTATTACATGAGGATGGAGTGTTCCGGCCTGCAATCAGTCTTGTAAAACTACAGGTTTATTTGTTAATGAGTCAACTCCAGAACTACTTTCACCATGGGTGGTCACACACACAAGAAACCCACACTATACAATTTAAAGACTTTATTGAAATGAGTGTCCTAATCTAAGGCAGATAACATGTATTGATGTCACAACAAAAACAAACACAATAGAGGCAATGAGAACCATATGAAAAGTATAAACAAGAATTGCAACACTGTTGTGATGTTTCAGTAATTCATTGCATTGAATGATGGAAGCAGTCTGTAAATCTACCCCATCCTTTTTAGCCTGTAGCTAACCTGTCCTAGCACTAAAAGTGCCAATCTGAGTTTCTTGAGGTGAGCTCTAGCCAGCATATCTTAACTGAACAACAAGCCTGTTCTGTACTTCGCGAAAGTGACTCTCTGTCTTAGTTTTGGCCTTCTTGGATGAGCTGATAAGGCTGTGCTGGCTCCCAGAACATGATAGCATGTGCTTGGGCTGCTTGCAGCTCAGCTCACAAACTAATGTCCCAGAAAGAAAGCTGAAGATTCCTCTTTGCCTAATACATGCCTATGCCTGGCTTAAACACACTTTCCAGACTATTTCCAAAAGAGCAGGCATTCCAATGAATTATGTAAAGTGCAAAAATGTGCATATTAATTATGTGGCACTTACACTAAATCTATCACACATAATAAATCACATACATGAATTGATGCACTACCAAACTATAATAAAATAAATATTAATTGTTGTATATGTTTAATCAATACTAAATGCAGCACATGTTTATAAATGAAATATGTGATACATCAATATATGAAATGTAATGGCTGTACACAGGCAGAAGATGCAAAGATGATATCAAGCACAGTAGTGTCATATTTTTTTAGAGATACAGGAAAGACTCTTTAACATTTTGCAAAAGAAAGATGCATTTATATTTACCTTATCTGAATGCCCATAGAGAAGTCTGCATCCCAGACAAATCCCAGTCCTTGATTTTAGCATACATGGGTATAGCTTGCTGAATGCTGTACATTGGAGTCTGAAATGCTCTGAGGTCCGTGTCTAAGAACCTCTATGTCCTATGGACCACTTGGTCCTAAACATCACGAGCTTCACCTTATTGTCACTGAACATAAGGCTCTTCTCTCCAGTCCACAAGCTTCCAGCCCCCTTGATTGAGTAACCTTGATCAGAGACACACATGCATGTCGTTGGCATAGAAATGGAAGTATATGGTGTTGCTCCAGAGCAGCACCATGACGAGGGCCAAATAAGTGTGTACCGGAGACATCTGGGGCATGGCAAAAAACTACATAGACAAGCAACAACACCTGAACCAAGACCATGGACCCTGTCAACCTCCTCCAACCAATGCAAGTGGATAGCATTATCCACAGCTTTTAAGGCAGCAAGCAGGTTTAAGGAGATTAACTTTGGGGCATAGCCTGGTAAAATAGCCGACAGATATCTTTTCGAGCAGCTCCAATGCCATCACTTTCCTGCATCATCTTGTCAAATGCTGCAATGAAAAACATTCAACAAGTTGCTGAACTCCATGTAGTGACAACATGACAGAGACATCTGCCTTAAGATTTGATGCAACACTGACGAGTGAATGGCCTCTGGGAAACCAGTGCATTCCCCCGTTTACATTGACTTGGTCTTGCAGACTATGGGCGACGGAGCAAGTGGACTGCTCTTTGGAAATGCAGATACACTTGGGGAGCTAAAAAAAAAACAACAGGAGATAGCCCCCTGGATGGGTGGTTGTGGAGCCGGGAGCTCGGTCCTACAGCGTTAAGCTTGACATCCTGAGCTCTGTGTAGGCTATGGGTCTGCCGATGAGTGAGCACAAGCGCTTGAGGTCCCTCGCTGCAGCACCATTATGACTAGGGACAATGATCCTACCCTGGCAGCAGCCCTGTGTGCTGATGCAAGAGAGAGCCCAGGGCAGCTGGCTAGCAGCTTGCAACTGTTGGGTTGGCCAGGCACTCCCCGTATGCCACAACATTGATGAGGCCTACCTGGGGAAGAAGGTGAGGCCTCCAGGGATCGCTATATCTGGCGGGGCTAAGTTGCATGGAGTTCGGAGGTGTGCTGCTATTGCCCAGGCGAGCTCTGGTGCTGCAGCTGGTGCTCCTGTTAGGGCTGCCGGGTTGGACTGGACCCACAGCAGCTCACAACTCAATACCTGTGCATAAACTGTGAGCTAGGAAGAGCAACATTAACATACTGGAAGGAATCAGTAAGTCTGGGCGGTGGGAGACAGCCTGGTGGTTCCTGAAGCGGAGGAAGTGACACGGCATACAGCAGTGCTGATAAACCCACACAGTTGTAAACTATTGATTCAGAGATTCAATAAACCACAGTGATCACAGATAAATCAAACAAACATGCAGGTGAATTTTATTACCCAATAAACGACCCGCAAAATACATCGCTCAGCACTACCCAACAAAGAAACACTGCCCTGACAATGCATCATGGTGAAGAAAATGAGGAACTCATGATGGCAGACATAGTGCTCAAAGGACATAGATGCGTTAACAATTGAAGTTAGCCTTCTGAGTGTAGACCACTGCCGGCTCCTCTAAGGCAGAGGTCGCTCCACTGAACAAAAATACAATGATAACTATTGTTATTATCATTTTATTTTTCCTATAAACTTCAGTGACTGCGGGGCTCGAAAAGTAGAGAGAGGAGTGGTTTTCCCTCTTGGGCCAGCAAAGTAGTCATTCACACTTTGCATCATTCCACCAAGGCTGCATTACACAGCCTGGAAGGGAACATGCAAACCCTCCCAGTCTGAACGTCGATCCACGGTGCTCAGACCAATCCCAACGCTGAATTGCAGCATTGTGATTGGCTACGGGGAGGGCGGGTGCTTCCTGCAGCTGGCTGGGAGTGCAGGAAGATGTCGGCGGGACGGAGGATGAAGGAGAGGCGGCGGCCGCTTCAGGTAAGTGTTTTTTTATTTTTTTTATCCCTCCCCCTCACCACCACACGGTTCCGGTAGCAGCTGCTACTGTTGCAGACCAAAGGAAGGTGGAGGAAAGGGTTCAGTTTACTGAAGATGATCCCAATGGTCTAAAGTCAGAAATGAGTACCCCAAGAGACAAAGTGACTAAACTGATCACGGTGACCAAAACCCTGGAAGATAGGGTGGATAATCTGGAGAAGTTAGCTAAGATTCTTGGGTTTGCCAGAGTGGTTGGGCAGAACCTCGGTGGGACAGTTGCTCGAAAATTGGATCCTAGAGGTGCTCAAAACACAGGGACTGTTAATTGTGTTTACGGTAGAAAGATAACATAGAGGCCTGTTCACCAGCGCCCTGCCCGGGCCCCTCCATAGGCACTGATAGCCAAGTACCTAAATTATAGGCAATTAATTAACCATGTTAGGGAGTATGGAGGTGTACTTAAAGTCTGCTAGGATCAAAGGTTTTAGTCCAAATATTGTGAAAAAGAAAAATCCAAAGCGGTGAACAATGTATCATAAATTAAAACTATCCATATATAAAAAGTTACCCAAATATGGTAATATGGCATCTAAATCTAGACTCAAGCTACACTTTCAAAACTACTAACAAAACCTACAGAGGGTGCTTAAAAAATAAAACTATATTGAACACTCTTGGAAGCAACTTAGCAACACTTAGTAGGGCTGGTAAAAATCAATCCTTTTGATCACCAGTCTTTTTCATAATTGGTGTTCAAGGGATTCCTCCCTACTTTCACCTGGATATTGCTCAGGTGCCCTGGATGCTGCTTCCTAACTTTGACCCTACATAACCAGTGGTGGGCGGTGCTGCCACTTTATGCTTAGGGCTCTCCCTGAGCTAATCAGTATGGTTGGAGAGGTGCCCACTGGATTTTTCTGCAATAAAAAAACTTCCTCCTATATTAAAAAAAAATTGAAACCTCCCACACTAATCCGTTTGAGGATGTATCTGCATTTTATCACAAAAAATTATTTTTTAAACGTCATGTACCAACTGTTGACATGTTTCACCATATATTTACTTACACGGTTTCATCAGGACAGACATGGAAATTTCATATTATCCACTGGACAATCAGAACATAGCTACATTCGCATCAATTCAAGTGGGCAATTCCCTATCAACAAGGCAACCACAGAATCACCAGTCAAATGTAAACGGGGAGACATTTAAGTAATGTGAATGGCCAATCTCTTTTAACCCCTTCGCTGCTAGGCCTTTTCCCCCTCCTGTGCTAAGCCTTTTTTGGGCTATTTGGGGTAGTGCGTGCTTAGGCCCCTGTAACTTTTTGACCACATTCGGTATCCACGCCAAATTTGCGTCCTTTTCTTCCAACATCATGGGGATTCTAAAGGTACCCAGGGTTTGTGGATTCTCCTAGAGGGTTCCCAGAAATTAGTCAAAATACAGCAAAATTTTGGTTTTTTTGTGAAAAATGGGAAAAACGGGCTGCAAATGAAAGCTTCTGGGTTTTTCTCTGCAAATGGTATCAAAAAAGGGTTTGTGGGGCTGAAATCACCATTTCTCCAGCTTTTAGGGAATGATAGAATTTTGGCAGAAAACCAACATTTTTTACACAGTTTTGGCATTTTTCTGGGACATACCCTCTTTTTGCTATTTTTTGTGCTTTCAACCTCCTTCCAGTTAATGGTAGAAATGGGTACAAAAACAATAATGGACCCTGGAAAGCTATACATTTTTGAAAAGTAGACAAAATTCTGAATTCAGCAAGGGGTCATTTGTGTAGATCCATCAAGGTTTCTTTATAGAAACTAAGTTAAATATAGGAACAATTAAAAATTAGTTGAAAAAAGCAGCCTTTTGAGTCAACGTTTTCACCTGTAACTTCTTCTAATTATCACATCTCTTAGAAAGCAATGTACCGTTACATCCACTGGACCTTCCTGGTTGTGGGGATATATAGGACTTGTAGGTTCACCAAGAGCCCAACGAACCCAGAGTAAAAAACTGAGCAGCATTTTGTAATGGTTTTTTTTTTTGTTCCGGGTCTATAGCAATTATTGTGGGAAAATGTATACATGGAAAAATCGGTATGAAAGACACCTATGTATTTCTGAAATGGGAACAAACTACAGAGTTTAGAAACAGTGCATATTTGCACATTTTCGAAATATGGGAATACTCATACTTGCATGACAATTATTGGTCATTTTTCAAAATGACTTTTTTTTTACACAATGTCTTTCATTTGGAAGGGAGAAATGCATCCAAAATCAATAGGTAATAACAGTTGCTTTACAAATCTGAACTACCCTAAGTCTCCCGATAAAAATGGTACCTCACTTGTGTGGGTAGGCATAGTGCCCACGACAGGAAGTGGCTCAAAACCTAAGCTGAACACACCACATTTTCACACTGAAAATTTACACTTTTTTTGCGAAGAGTCTAGCTGTAGTTTTTGAACCCTAGCCCTGCCGGAACCTAGGGAAACCTAGAAAACCTATACATTTTTGAAAACTAGACACCCAGGGGAATCAAGGATGGCGTGACTTGACTGCCTACCACCATGGTCTGTTACCCAGAATCCCTTGCAAACGTAAAAAAATGACAAAAAAAACACATTTTCCCCACATTTCTGGGATGGAAAGTTCTGGAATCTGCGTGGATCCACAAATTTCCACCCACCCCGCGTTCCCCAAAGTCCTACGAGAAAAATGGTACCTCACTTGTGCGGGTCGGCCTAGTGCCCGTGACAGGAAACGGCGCAAAACGCAACGTGGTCACACCTCAATTTTGCAGTGAAAAATGACCCCTTTTTGGCAAAGTGACTAGCTGTAGTTTTTGAACCCTAGCCCTGCCAGAACCTAGGGAAACCTAGCAAACCTATACATTTTTTAAAACTAGACACCCAGGGGAATCCAGGATGGGGTGACTTGACTGCCTCCCACCATGGTCTGTTACCCAGAATCCCTTGCAAACGTAAAAAAATGACAAAAAAAACACATTTTCCCCACATTTCTGGGATGGAAAGTTCTGGAATTTGCGTGGATCCACAAATTTCCACCCACCCCGCGTTCCCCAAAGTCCTACGAGAAAAATGGTACCTCACTTGTGTGGGTCGGCCTAGTGCCCGCGACAGGAACCGGTGCAAAACGCAAGGTGGTCACACCTCAATTTTGCAGTGAAAAATGACCCCTTTTTGGCAAAGTGACTAGCTGTAGTTTTTTAACCCTAGCCCTGCCGGCACCTAGGGAAACTTAGCAAACCTATACATTTTTGAAAAGTAGACACCCAGGGGAATCCAGGATGGGGTGACTTGACTGCCTCCCACTATGGTCTGTTACCCAGAATCCCTTGCAAACGTAAAAAAATGACAAAAAAAACCACATTTCCCCACATTTCTGGGATGGAAAGTTCTAGAATCTGCGTGGATCCACAAATTTCCACCCACCCCGCGTTCCCCAAAGTCCTACGAGAAAAATGGTACCTCACTTGTGCGGGTCGGCCTAGTGCCCGCGACAGGAAATGGCGCAAAACGCAACGTGGTCACACCTCAATTTTGCAGTGAAAAATTACCCTTTTTTGGCAAAGTGACTAGCTGTAGTTTTTGAACCCTAGCCCTGCCGGCACCTAGGGAAACCTAGCAAACCTATACATTTTTGAAAACTAGACACCCAGGGGAATCCAGGATGGGGTGACTTGACTGCCTCCCACCATGGTCTGTTACCCAGAATCCCTTGCAAACGTAAAAAAATGACAAAAAAAACACATTTTCCCCACATTTCTGGGATGGAAAGTTCTGGAATCTGCGTGGATCCACAAATTTCCACCCACCCCGCGTTCCCCAAAGTCCTACGAGAAAAATGGTACCTCACTTGTGCGGGTCGGCCTGGTGCCCGCAACAGGAAACGGCGCAAAACGCAACGTGGTCACACCTCAATTTTGCAGTGAAAAATTACCCTTTTTTGGCAAAGTGACTAGCTGTAGTTTTTGAACCCTAGCCCTGCCGGCACTTAAGGAAACCTAGCAAACCTATACATTTTTGAAAACTAGACACCCAGGGGAATCCAGGATGGGGTGACTTGACTGCCTCCCACCATGGTCTGTTACCCAGAATCCCTTGCAAACGTAAAAAAATGACAAAAAAAACACATTTTCCCCACATTTCTGGGATGGAAAGTTCTGGAATCTGCGTGGATCCACAAATTTCCACCCACCCCGCGTTCCCCAAAGTCCTACGAGAAAAATGGTACCTCACTTGTGCGGGTCGGCCTAGTGCCCGCGACAGGAAATGGCGCAAAACGCAACATGGTCACACCTCAATTTTGCAGTGAAAAATGACCCTTTTTTGGCAAAGTGACTAGCTGTAGTTTTTTAACCCTAGCCCTGCCGGCACCTAGGGAAACCTAGCAAACCTATACATTTTTGAAAACTAGACACCCAGGGGAATCCAGGATGGGGTGACTTGACTGCCTCCCACCATGGTCTGTTACCCAGAATCCCTTGCAAACGTAAAAAAATGACAAAAAAAACACATTTTCCCCACATTTCTGGGATGGAAAGTTCTGGAATCTGCGTGGATCCACAAATGTCCACCCACCCCGCATTCCCCAAAGTCCTACGAGAATAATGGTACCTCACTTGTGCGGGTCGGCCTAGTGCCCGCGACAGGAAACGGCGCAAAACGCAACGTGGTCACACATCAATTTTGCAGTGAAAAATGACCCTTTTTTGGCAAAGTGACTAGCTGTAGTTTTTTAACCCTAGCCCTGTCGGCACTTAGGGAAACCTAGCAAACCTATACATTTTTGAAAACTAGACACCCAGGGGAATCCAGGATGGGGTGACTTGACTGCCTCCCACCATGGTCTGTTACCCAGAATCCCTTGCAAACGTAAAAAAAAGACAAAAAAACACATTTTCCCCACATTTCTGGGATGGAAAGTTCTGGAATCTGCGTGGATCCACAAATTTCCACCCACCCCGCATTCCCCAAAGTCCTACGAGAAAAATGGTACCTCACTTGTGCGGGTCGGCCTAGTGCCCGCGACAGGAAACGGCGCAAAACGCAACGTGGTCACACCTCAATTTTGCAGTGAAAAATGACCCTTTTTTGGCAAAGTGACTAGCTGTAGTTTTTGAACCCTAGCCCTGCCGGCACCTAGGGAAACCTAGCAAACCTATACATTTTTGAAAACTAGACACCCAGGGGAATCCAGGATGGGGTGACTTGACTGCCTCCCACCATGGTCTGTTACCCAGAATCCCTTGCAAACGTAAAAAAATGACAAAAAAAACACATTTTCCCCACATTTCTGGGATGGAAAGTTCTGGAATCTTCGTGGATCCACAAATTTCCACACACCCCGCGTTCCCCAACATCCTACGAGAAAAATGGTACCTCACTTGTGCGGGTCGGCCTAGTGCCCGCGACAGGAAACGGCGCAAAACGCAACGTGGTCACACCTCAATTTTGCAGTGAAAAATTACCCTTTTTTGGCAAAGTGACTAGCTGTAGTTTTTGAACCCTAGCCCTGCCGGCACTTAGGGAAACCTAGCAAACCTATACATTTTTGAAAACTAGACACCCAGGGGAATCCAGGATGGGGTGACTTGACTGCCTCCCACCATGGTCTGTTACCCAGAATCCCTTGCAAACGTAAAAAAATGACAAAAAAAACACATTTTCCCCACATTTCTGGGATGGAAAGTTCTGGAATCTGGGTGGATCCACAAATTTCCACCCACCCCGCGTTCCCCAAAGTCCTACGAGAAAAATGGTACCTCACTTGTGCGGGTCGGCCTAGTGCCCGCGACAGGAAATGGCGCAAAACGCAACGTGGTCACACCTCAATTTTGCAGTGAAAAATGACCCTTTTTTGGCAAAGTGACTAGCTGTAGTTTTTTAACCCTAGCCCTGCCGGCACCTAGGGAAACCTAGCAAACCTATACATTTTTGAAAACTAGACACCCAGGGGAATCCAGGATGGGGTGACTTGACTGCCTCCCACCATGGTCTGTTACCCAGAATCCCTTGCAAACGTAAAAAAATGACAAAAAAAACACATTTTCCCCACATTTCTGGGATGGAAAGTTCTGGAATCTGCGTGGATCCACAAATTTCCACCCACCCCGCATTCCCCAAAGTCCTACGAGAAAAATGGTACCTCACTTGTGCGGGTCGGCCTAGTGCCCGCGACAGGAAACGGCGCAAAACGCAACGTGGTCACACATCAATTTTGCAGTGAAAAATGACCCTTTTTTGGCAAAGTGACTAGCTGTAGTTTTTGAACCCTAGCCCTGTCGGCACTTAAGGAAACCTAGCAAACCTATACATTTTTGAAAACTAGACACCCAGGGGAATCCAGGATGGGGTGACTTGACTGCCTCCCACCATGGTCTGTTACCCAGAATCCCTTGCAAACGTAAAAAAAAGACAAAAAAACACATTTTCCCCACATTTCTGGGATGGAAAGTTCTGGAATCTGCGTGGATCCACAAATTTCCACCCACCCCGCATTCCCCAAAGTCCTACGAGAAAAATGGTACCTCACTTGTGTGGGTCGGCCTAGTGCCCGCGACAGGAAACGGCGCAAAACGCAACGTGGTCACACCTCAATTTTGCAGTGAAAAATGACCCTTTTTTGGCAAAGTGACTAGCTGTAGTTTTTGAACCCTAGCCCTGCCGGCACCTAGGGAAACCTAGCAAACCTATACATTTTTGAAAACTAGACACCCAGGGGAATCCAGGATGGGGTGACTTGACTGCCTCCCACCATGGTCTGTTACCCAGAATCCCTTGCAAACGTAAAAAAATGACAAAAAAAACACATTTTCCCCACATTTCTGGGATGGAAAGTTCTGGAATCTGCGTGGATCCACAAATTTCCACACACCCCGCGTTCCCCAACGTCCTACGAGAAAAATGGTACCTCACTTGTGCGGGTCGGCCTAGTGCCCGCGACAGGAAACGGCGCAAAACGCAACGTGGTCACACCTCAATTTTGCAGTGAAAAATGACCCTTTTTTGGCAAAGTGACTAGCTGTAGTTTTTTAACCCTAGCCCTGCCGGCACTTAGGGAAACCTAGCAAACCTATACATTTTTGAAAACTAGACACCCAGGGGAATCCAGGATGGGGTGACTTGACTGCCTCCCACCATGGTCTGTTACCCAGAATCCCTTGCAAACGTAAAAAATGACAAAAAAAACACATTTTCCCCACATTTCTGGGATGGAAAGTTCTGGAATCTGCATGGATCCACAAATTTCCACCCACCCCGCGTTCCCCAAAGTCCTACAAGAAAAATGGTACCTCACTTGTGCGGGTCGGCCTAGTGCCCGCGACAGGAAACGGCGCAAAACGCAACGTGGTCACACCTCAATTTTGCAGTGAAAAATGACCCTTTTTTGGCACAGTGACTAGCTGTAGTTTTTGAACCCTAGCCCTGCCGGCACTTAGGGAAACCTAGCAAACCTATACATTTTTTAAAACTAGACACCCAGGGGAATCCAGGATGCGGTGACTTGACTGCCTCCCACCATGGTCTGTTACCCAGAATCCCTTGCAAACGTAAAAGAATGACAAAAAAAACACATTTTCCCCACATTTCTGGGATGGAAAGTTCTGGAATCTGCGTGGATCCACAAATTTACACCCACCCCGCATTCCCCAAAGTCATACGAGAAAAATGGTACCTCACTTGTGCGGGTCGGCCTGGTGCCTGCGACAGGAAACGGCGCAAAACGCAAGGTGGTCACACCTCAATTTTGAAGTGAAAAATGACCCTTTTTTGGCTAAGTGACTAGCTGTAGTTTTTGAACTCTAGCCCTGCCGGCACCTAGGGAAACCTACCAAACCCAGACATTTCTGAAAACTAGACACCCGGCGGCTTCCAAGGAAGTATGGCTTGCGTGGATCCCCCAACGTTTCCTTACCCAGAATCCCCTGCAAACCTCAATTTTTGCTGAAAAAATCACTTTTTTCACACATTTTGGGGTGGGAAAGTAGTGGCATCAACGGGCTCACACAAATTTACCACCACCCAGCGTTCCCCCAGGTCTCCCGGTAAAAATGGTGCCTCACTTGTGTGGGAGGCCCAAGTACCCGCGGCAGGCAAGGGCCCAAAACGTAGTGAGGCGACATCAAAATGGCCTATGGCAAAACCACCTGGTTTTGCAAGGGGGGTCACTTTGGTTTTTGGCCCGGTGCTCGGCGGCCATCTAGGGAAACCTACCAAACCCACGCATTTCTGAAAACTAGACACCCGGCAGCTTCCAGGGAGGTATGGCTTGCGTGGATCCCCCAACGTTTCGTTACCCAGAATCCCCTGCAAACCTCAATTTTTGCTGAAAAAATCACTTTTTTCACACATTTTGGGGTGGGAAAGTAGTGGCATCACCGGGCTCACACAAATTTACCACCACCCAGCGTTCCCCCAGGTCTCCCGGTAAAAATGGTGCCTCACTTGTGTGGGAGGCCCAAGTACCCGCGGCAGGCAAGGGCCCAAAACGTAGTGAGGCGACATCAAAATGGCCTATGGCAAAACCACCTGGTTTTGCAAGGGGGGTCACTTTGGTTTTTGGCCCGGTGCTCGGCGGCCATCTAGGGAAACCTACCAAACTCACGCATTTCTGAAAGCTAGACACCCGGCGGCTTCCAGGGAGGTATGGCTTGCGTGGATCCCCCAACGTTTCCTTACCCAGAATCCCCTGCAAACCTCAATTTTTGCTGAAAAAAATCACTTTATTCACACATTTTGGGGTGGGAAAGTAGTGGCATCACCGGGCTCACACAAATTTACCACCACCCAGCGTTCCCCCAGGTCTCCCGGTAAAAATGGTGCCTCACTTGTGTGGGAGGCCCAAGTACCCGCGGCAGGCAAGGGCCCAAAACGTAGTGAGGCGACATCAAAATGGCCTATGGCAAAACCACCTGGTTTTGCAAGGGGGTTAACTTTGGTTTTTGGCCCGGTGCTCGGCGGCCATCTAGGGAAACCTACCAAACCCACGCATTTCTGAAAACTAGACACCCGGCGGCTTCCAGGGAGGTATGGCTTGCGTGGATCCCCCAACGTTTCCTTACCCAGAATCCCCTGCAAACCTCAATTTTTGCTGAAAAAATCACTTTTTTCACACATTTTGGGGTGGGAAAGTAGTGGCATCACCGGGCTCACACAAATTTACCACCACCCAGCGTTCCCCCAGGTCTCCCGGTAAAAATGGTGCCTCACTTGTGTGGGAGGCCCAAGTACCCGCGGCAGGCAAGGGCCCAAAACGTAGTGAGGCGACATCAACATTGCCTATCCCAAATGTCCCATCACTACGTTTTGAGCCCTTGCCTGCCGCGGGTACTTGGGCCTCCCACACAAGTGAGGCACCATTTTTACCAGGAGACCTGGGGGAATGCTGGGTGGTGGTAAATTTGTGTGAGCCTGGTGATGCCACTACTTTCCCACCCCAAAATGTGTGAAAAAGGTGATTTTTTCAGCAAAAATTGAGGTTTGCAGGGGATTCTGGGTAAGGAAACGTTGGGGGATCCACGCAAGCCATACCTCCCTGGAAGCCGCCGGGTGTGTAGTTTTCAGAAATGTGTGGGTTTGGTAGGTTTCCCTAGATGGCCGCCGAGCACCGGGCCAAAAACCAAAGTGACCCCCCTTGCAAAACCAGGTGGTTTTGCGATAGGCCATTTTGATGTCGCCTCACTACGTTTTGGGCCCTTGCCTGCCGCGGGTACTTAGGCCTCCCACACAAGTGAGGCACCATTTTTACCAGGAGACCTGGGGGAACGCTGGGTGGTGGTAAATTTGTGTGAGCCCGGTGATGCCACTACTTTCCCACCCCAAAATGTGTGAAAAAAGTGCTTTTTTCAGCAAAAATTGAGGTTTGCAGGGGATTCTGGGTAAGGAAACTTTGGGGGATCCACGCAAGCCATACCTCCCTGGAAGCCGCCGGGTGTCTAGTTTTCAGAAATGCGTGGGTTTGGTAGGTTTCCCTAGATGGCCGCCGAGCACCGGGCCAAAAACCAAAGTGACCCCCCTTGCAAAACCAGGTGGTTTTGCGATAGTCCATTTTGATGTCGCCTCACTACGTTTTGGGCCCTTGCCTGCCGCGGGTACTTGGGCCTCCCACACAAGTGAGACACCATTTTTACCGGGAGACCTGGGGGAACGCTGGGTGGTGGTAAATTTGTGTGAGCCCGGTGATGCCACTACTTTCCCACCCCAAAATGTGTGAAAAAAGTGATTTTTTCAGCAAAAATTGAGGTTTGCAGGGGATTCTGGGTAAGGAAACGTTGGGGGATCCACGCAAGCCATACTTCCTTGGAAGCCGCCGGGTGTCTAGTTTTCAGAAATGTGTGGGTTTGGTAGGTTTCCCTAGATGGCCGCCGAGCACCGGGCCAAAAACCAAAGTGACCCCCCTTGCAAAACCAGATTATCTATTGGTCCTACAGCGTGAGAATTTTGGAATAATATTGCAAAGAAAATGTGGCAGACATTTTGAGGTTTGCAGGACATTGGGGATAAAAAATTTTTTGGAATTCACAAGAGAGACATCACCATGAACTCCCATGGGTTTTCGACAATATCTACAGTTGGTGGGTTATTCTTGCATGGAAAGTGTACCTTGGCAGAGAAACTAAAGACAAAGATTCCTGCACAACCATCTATTCCTCAAACACACACACACATACTGGTTGGATTTGGCACGAGGGCGAGTCATGGTTCAGTGTATTAAATTTTATTAACAAGAGATTTCACAAAAATGAAATGCACTGTCAATAATTAAATTCACAAAAAACCAAACCAATGACTCACAGCTCGTGAGCTGTAAAGCCACGTCAAGGCACCAACCACTTTACAGGCCATTCACACACCTTTCATACGTGATACAAACAAGACCATTCGCACCACCAGGCACAAAAGCAACACATTACAAAATTCACCAAAAAGGGACAAGGTACACCCTGCTTCAGAAAGACAAATATTACTGCACAGCCATCTAATCCGCAAGCACACACACATACTGGTTGGATTTGGCACGAGGGTGAGTGATGGTTCAGTAGATACAAGTGTATTAGCAAGTGATTTCACAGAAATGAAATGCACTGGTAATAATTGAAAGGGCGAGAAACTGAACCATTGACTCACAGCTCGTAAGCTGTAAAGCCACGACAAGGCACCAACCTCTTTACAGGCCATTCATACACCTTTCATACGTGTGAGACATACAAAACCATTCACACCGCCAGCCGCGGGCCCATCACATAACAAAACTCACACCAGCACACAGCGCCATTCAAGGGCCCATCACTTTCACACGCCCACAATCCAGACACAGCAACTACACAGGCTGATGGATTGCGTGGAGTGGCACTCAGCTAGCAGTGTGTGTAGTGACCAGCAGAAAGTCACTACTCACACACAGCCAGCAGAGCACCAGTCCACACACACCTCTAGCCAAACACCAGTCCACGCACACCGCTAGCCAAGCGCTAGTCCACAGACACCACCAGCCAAGCACCAGTCCGCACACACCACCAGTCCACGCACACCGCCAGCCAAGTACCAGTCTACGCACACCGCCAGCCAAGCACCATTCCACGCACACCGCCAGCCACGCTCCAGTACACGCACACCACCAGCCAAGCTCCAGTCCACGGACACCACCAGCCAAGCACCAGTCCACACACACCACCAGTCTACGCACACCGCCAGCCAAGTACCAGTCCACGCACACCGCCTACCAAGCACCATTCCACGCACACTGCCAGCCAAGCTCCAGTCCACGCACACCACCAGCCACGCACCAGTCCACGCACACCGCCAGTCCATGCACACCGCCAGCCAAGCACCATTCCACGCACACCACCAACCAAGTGCCAGTCCACACACACCAACAGCCAAGCGCAAGCCTACACACACCGCCATCACATTTAGGATTTTTTTAGAAAAAAATAAAAACACAAACAAATTGCAAATAGATACAAATCTTGTAACAGAAAATCAGCAACTAAATACATTGCACTAACACCAACCTTGAAACAGAATCAAATTATCCAAAGAATACAGACCAGGCAGTTAACTTTACCACTCAAGAATCCTCCCAAAAATTCTTTCGTGTGTGGTACGCTCTAAAACAAGCAGAGAGACACAGTGCAGGATGAGAAGGACAGTCGGGGCAGTACATACGACTCTCCTTCCGCAAACCTTTTCGCCAAAAGACTCTACATCTCCTACTGGGAAAATCTTTTGCGGGTGTGGGAGGAATGTGATCTGGAAAGTGGCGTTCTTTCAATCTAGCAACATCCTCCACCAGTCCAACTCTAGGAACACTTGCCTGTTCCACTACAACAAGGCTGCCTATTACAGACTCCTGAAACTTAGCAAAAGTCATCTTTGACTCAGGGCAAGAATCCTGGAACACAACAAAAGCATTAAACATTGCCAAGTGGAAAAGATGGATAGCCAACTTCTTGTACCAAATGTAAGCCTTACGAAGAGCAGTGTAAGGTTCCAACCTCTGATCTACTCTGTCAACACCACCCATGTGCCTATTATAGTCTAAAATGCACACAGGTTTGCGCGCTTCAGCGACCTGACCCCAAACAGTCACAGGTGCAGTGCTTTCATCATGGATGGTAGTCAGCATGTAGACATCTCTCCTGTCTGTAAACTTCACAGCAAGAAGCTCCTGGCAACGCAACGCACTGCACTGTCTCCGCACAAGCTTTTGACAAACCAGTTCTTTCGGGAAATCTTTACGGTTAGAGCGGATTGTGCCACAAGCAAGAGTGTCCACTTTGGCCAATTCCCTGAACAACCGCACACCAGTGTAGAAGTTATCTACATATAAATGGTGGCCTTTGTTAAAAAATCCTCTTCCAAGTTCCCAAACAATTTTCTCAGTCACTCCAAAAGTGGACGGACAACCAGGGAGGTTAAACCTAGATTCCTTACCGGTGTACACCCTGAAATTAGAGACATATCCAGTCCTACTGTCACACAGCATATACAGCTTTATTCCATAGCGTGCCCTCTTACTAGGAATGTATTGCCTAAAAACCAAGCGGCCCTTGAACAACACCAAAGACTCATCCACTGCAATTTCTTTCCCAGGGCCATAAATCTCAGAAAATCGATCAACAAAGTGATCAAGGACAGGCCTAATCTTAAAAAGACGGTCACAGTCAGGGTGATCTCGTGGCAACGCTAAACCATTATCAACAAAATGCATCATCCGAAGCAGAAGCAAATACCTGTCACGACTCATGACTGCCGGAAAAATAGACGTTGCCATCAAGGGACTGCTAGACCAATATGAAGACATTGATGGCTTCCTTAGCAAGCCCATCAAAAAAGTTAAACCCAAGAACTTCTTCATCTCTTCAACATTTGTGGGAGTCCACCGGGTAGCTCTAGAGTGTGGCTTAAGACTGGCACAGTTGTCCCTCAAAAACTGTTCGGCATACAAATTAGTCTGCTCAACAATCTCTGCAAAAAACACATCGTCCATAAACAACTGAAAAAAATTTACCGGCAAAAAGTTTTCAGTATTCACTCTAGACCCTGGAACACCAGTAAACTCTGGCAATGCCGGCTGCACCATGCCAGGGGCAACCCAGAGGTCATCACTTTCAAAGGGAAGCCTTGCAGCCCCAGCCTGCAGCCCAGATGCCTCTTGCCGCACTACACCAACGGGATGCCTTGCAGCCGCAGGCTGCAGCCCAGAAGCCTCTTGCCGCACTACACCAACGGGAAGCCTTGCAGCCCCAGGCTGCAGCCCAGATGCCTCTTGCCGCACTATCGGCACATCAGTCTCCTCCTCTAACACAGGCACTTCATCCGCACTAAGAGTATCTTCATCATCCGATGACTCCATACGGAGAGACAACTCACTGCCAGAATCGTCCCCTGCCTCCTCTCCCTCAGATGCAGAGTCAGTCTCTGAACCAATATCAGAGGAAGACTCAAACAGCAAACCAACAACCTGCTGAGCAGTAATCCTGCGGCTAGCCATTATACTTACTAAGATAGAAGACTGCACAAACAAGTCAACAACAACCAACAATGTGCAAACCAAGTAAGTAAAGAAATGTGTACCTTTATCACAAAGATCAATGTACTCAAAAACTATACAATTCAATTACAAGAGACAGCTGCACTCACCAGAAACCAACTCTGCAGTGACACAGCAAAAACCAACGATATCCAACTAGAAAGAAGAAAAAAAAAATTACTCACAAGACAACAAAATACACATCGAGCACCAATGCAAAAAGTTTTTGACACTCAAAAACCAAACATACTGCTATTATTACACCATTTGCAACAAAAACCAGGGAGAGAAATCAAACACATTTACATTGTACAAAAAAAAGTCTCTTACCAAACTAATCAAACAGCAGAACAAAACGGCAAACTGAAAAGAGCAAAAGCCTTCACCTAGAACAAAAAAGTAAAAAAAAAAACATTACAATTGCATGCTATGTCACTACCCAAATGGTCAATCGGGTTGTGTGCCAGGTGGGGCTACTCAGTCCCGGGGCGGGTGAGCCAAATACATATTATAAAAATTGCACCCTGGAAGTGAGGGGTCTAGTGGGCTTTTCTGCCCCCCCCCCTGGGAGCAGAAACGGCAAAAAAATTAAACCGATCTGCCCCCAGAGGGGGCAGAAAAGTCTTCAAAAAAATTAGGGGCCCAAGGAAGCGACCCTTGCCCAAGGGGTCGCTTCCTACAATAACAAACAGATCCCTGGTGTCTAGTGGGCTTTTCTGCCCCCCCGGGAGCAGAAACGGCGAAAAAATAAAACCGATCTGCCCCCAGAGGGGGCAGAAAAGTCTTCAAAAAAATTAGGGACCCAAGGAAGCGACCCTTGCCCAAGGGGTCGCTTCCTACAATTATAATTAGATCCCTGGTGTCTAGTGGGCTTTTCTGCCCCCCCTGGGAGCAGAAACGGCGAAAAAATAACACCGATCTGCCCCCAGAGGGGGCAGAAAAGTCTTCAAAAAAATTAGGGGCCCAAGGAAGCGACCCTTGCCCAAGGGGTCGCTTCCTACAATAATATTTATATCCCTGGTGTCCAGTGGGCTTTTCTGCCCCCCCCCGGGAGCAGAAACGGCGAAAAAATAAACCGATCTGCCCCCAGAGGGGGCAGAAAAGACTTCCAATTATTATGGGGGCAAAGGAAGCGACCCTTGCCCAAGGGGTCGCTCCCCAAATACGGAAACACACATCCCTGGTGTCTAGTGGGGCATCCCTGCTCCACGATCGCGACGCTGTGCGCGATCGTGGAGCAGGAATGCCCTGTATTGAGACATCAGGGGAGAGGAAATACTCTTTCCTCTCCCCCGATGCCTCAATACTTTGAAAATCCCCCCCCACGGCCCCACCGGAGCACAAAACTCACCGTCTCCTCCCTGGGACGCCTGGAAACAAATGGCTTCCAGGCATCCCAGCGCTTCCTGATGACGCCGGCGCGCGCTGTGCGCGCTGACGTCATGGGGAAGCGTGGGGGGGCTCGGGGGTGGCAGCGGAAGATCTTCCGCTGCCACCGCCCTCTGTGGGGGCACGATCGATGCCCCAGGGGGGGAGCGCCAGCGCTTCCCCCGGGGGCTGTGCTCATGAAGGAGCGGTTCCGTCATGAGCACAGCCCAACCGATGCTCATGACGGAACCGTTCCGTCATGAGCATCGAAGGGGTTAAGGTAGATAAGACCCATCCAATTGAGAAAAGGAGAACTGAACTTCAAAGACACTGACAACAACAAATGAGAATGCCAAAACTCTATGGTTGAAGATGGTGTCTTTGCGGTTCATTTCCAAACATCGATGAAAAGTTGATTTTGAGATGCTGCAGGTGACTTCTCCCTACTTAGGCATTACAATCTAACTGGGTGAACTTAACTGTGTTATAAAAGGGCAATTGGACTGGTTCCCTTCTAGAGCCAGGATGAAACCGTAATGGAATCTCCACTAGGAAATATACTGAAGCAGGCGGACTTCAACACCCACCGAAAGACATCCACACCCACTAAAATAAATGCATTCTTATTCCTCTCAGACATTGCATATCTCCAAAATTCTTGACTATATACTGGGGAGGATGAAAGACCTGGTAGATTTTGGAGACATAACATTCTTGAATAGGTTCTTTTGTGAACACTCGCCATTAGTATTCTCATTAATCCGGACAAACGTCAGGCCAAAATAAACACTATGGAGACTTCGAACTGAAGCCCTCACAGATCAAAATTTTGTGTCCTGTTTAAAAAAACATAGAACTAGGCAACTCTTCTGACATAATGAGGACACAACGGATATCATGGTAATAGAATGGGAAGCCTATAAAATGGTACCCAGAGGGGAGAGCATAACTTGTGCCACTTGAGTAATCATGCAATTGGAACTTACGCTCCACGACAAAGAAAATCTATTAGCAAGCCCATAGAAGTAAACTGTCCTAGCTCCCGATAAAATGCAGAAATTAGTGGGCACCAAGAGACAACTTGAGGACACATGGGCTAGATGGGAGAAATACTCCAACACCCAATACAGACAGGGGCTATTAGGAAGTAGACACATCAGATTGGATATTGGCATGGCTAATGAAAACAGAGAAACCCAATACACATGTACTAAATCTGTACCAGGAGGGGGGCTCTGAAAATAATACCAGAGAGGGGAAAAATAGGACACGTAAGGAGCATTTGGGCTATCTACAGACTGAAAAAGATTGAAGGTGGTGATCCTAGATCAGTTTACTGCGATAAAACTTCCCAAGTGGTTGGCACACCAAAGAAGTCAGTCCGAAAGCCTTGATCACCACAGACTAACTCATGAGGGCACTAACGATGCTTCAAAAAACATAGGTCCCCAGGAACGGGTGGCATACCTGTTGACTTGTTCCAATGAATGGCAATAGGTAGAGATTTTACGAACAATGACAGGTACCCAGCCCTTAAAATATATCAGCCAATGACTGCCCGGATATTCCCCAAGAAGAAAAAATATAAAATGAAAATAAGATTGCAAAATAGGTACTCGCAAATTGCGCATGCAATTTCAAGGGTGCCAAAAGGACACCCTGATGCACCCCTGAAAGTTCAATTAAAAAATATGTTGTACACACACATGCCCCAAGGGCATGTTTGTGTGCATCATAGAAGTTTGAAAAATGCACTTTTGTGCATTGTTCAACATTTTCGCAAATTACCATCAACTCTAAGTTGATGGTAATATGCGTTTCTTAAAAGCGAAATCGCAATTTTGTTTTTGTTGCATTGCATTTAGGGAATCGCAATTTGCGATTCCCTAAAGTAATTACTTAAATAGCGATTTTTGCATTTGGGATGATATATCCCAAATGCAAAAATTGCGGTCGCAAAGGGGCAGATTCTGTGAAATAGCCCCTTTGCGTCCGCAAAAAACAATAATGCATGTGCCCCTAAGTGCCATATTTATCAAGGTTTTGCATCGCCCTTGCATCACACAAGTGGGTGCAAGGGCAATGCAAAACCTAACTCACATTTATCAAGCCAAGCATAGTCACCTTGCGTGGTCCAGCGTAGCTTGATATTTCTGGAGTAATGCAAGGCAGCGCAAATCGCTACCGTGCGTTACTTAGCCTCACGTAGGTGTTCCATGGGTCGTAATGCCCACTGAGTTCAAATGAGAGCCCGAAGTTCAAAATGAGGCCTAACCTTTTGACCGTTTGGGCTGAGTTGAGCAGGTTAACATGGTCAGTTACTCCTGTAGTGCATATGAATTGGGCAGTGTCTGTTGAATTGTAAAACGATCCGAGGCATCGGTGCAGCAGATGAAGGACAGAAGCGGTGTCAAGAAAGCATTGAATAGTGTCGAAGTCCAGGTTGAGCGTTGATGCACTCTGCAGAATAACTGCTTGGATCCTGACAAGTAGGCCTGGGCGGTGTACTTCGCTCCGTTCGCAGAGTTTGTGGAGAATTCTGCACTCCGTGGAGCTCGCGGAGTGCAGAAAACTCCACTTCGCGATGTGCAGCGGAGGTTTTTTCCCCGCTCGCGATCGTAAACGGTAAGTTCGCGAGCTGCCGCTCGGGTAGAATTTCTACTCGAGCTGCAGGAATACCAGCACAAACTGCAGTTTGCACTGCACTCAGTCACTCGACGAACTTTGCAGAGTTTTTTTGTAACTTCGCAGAGTTCCACGTAGCAAAACTCCGCAAACTACGACCGTGCTAAGTTGGGTGGCATGTCCTGCTTGGGATCTAACACAAGGGAAAGACAAATAAGCATCCGAGTCAGGGGGCCTTCACTCCTAAGGACCTTCAGTCTGGAGTGTAGTGTGATGTGGTTTACCGTGCAGAAGCCTGCCTGCCTGTCCTGCAGGATTGATATGTCAACGACCTTAGTGCCAGTGACCGGCTTTAGGCCATCCTACATTGATACAACTGTTGATTTGTTCACCTCTTTGTTGGGCGCAAGGCATCATGGAGGCGGGTCTAACAGTATGTGCTTCTTCATGGTGGGTGATCTGCGTGTAGATTAAGCACTCAAGAGCTGTTTGAGGCAGAGAGAAGATTCAATTTTCAGAAGGGTTCGATTTTGGCAGCTTAAAGTCGATCTTTATTGATGTCTGGAGGAAAGCTGAGAAGTCTACAGTATGTCTGGTGGGCAGGGGGTCCAAGGAAACCCATTTCTATCACCTTTCACTGATCAAAAAGGAATTGGTAAGTGCTAAATGAGTGTGGGTTATTTTTTGACACAGTTTTTGTGAGTTGTTGACACTGATCACAGCACTTGGTTTGTGGAGTGATTGGTTGGAAGTGCTTTTTCTAATGGTGGATCTTAGTGGTTATTGTATGTCTAAACGATGTATTTGTCTAATTGCGAGTTGATGTATAGCGCGCATTCCATTAAACGTTTACACATTTATTTGTACCCATGCGCGTTGTGAACCCCCCATTTTTGCAGCTACAGCGGGGTGGTGTTCTTTGTTGCCCAGTTATTTCTACAACTTGGAAGACAAAAGCTCATAATTAATGCTAATAGTTTGCCTTGTGTAATTCCACTTCTTACTCCTCAATCATAAACTAGGGCCGGAAACGGAAATAATTCGAAGGCCTGTAATCGAAATGAAGTATTTCTGCCTTTTGGGGGTGTTGCCCTGCTGTCTCAAATACACTGTGCTCTGGAAAGAATGAAATCTGAAAATATACTTTCTTTGCCATACAATTATAAAACAGAAGAGTCCACAGCTGGCCGACAGCAGGCGAGGTTTAGAAGATGCCTCGCCCTGCTTACATTACAGGGAAGTGCAGCAGCTCTGGCAGCAACTTAGGACCGCGAGTGCCCCTGGGGTCCCGTTTAGTCTGCTGGGCCCTTGTTAAGGAAATGATGCTTCAGATTTTGGTTTTGTGCCTCGTATTGTCAAGTGCTTTTGCATTTTCCGGAAGAGGAATTCTTCAAACACCCGATTTTCTTTTATTACCTACATGAAAAGGCTTTTATTTCCCATCAATGTGTATAAGATTGGTGTGGGGCATCTGTAAATAGGAGACTATCTGGCATTTTCAAACTGTGGGAAGGCGTCCCATTTTCTGCCCCACCAAGCCAGTAACCACTGTTTTTGTAACAACCTTTCCTTTGCAGTATTTATATAGGACACAACACCATAGACCAACACACGAGAGTTTACAGCAATAAGAGACCCATCAAGTCCCAGTATCAGGAGATCAAAGTACAATGTAGAACTTGTACAATGGAGATAAAAAATGAGACAACAGGCGGCCAACCAAATGAAGATACCAGAGTCCTCAAAGCATCACAGTTCAGCACTTTCTATTCCCTACAGTGCAGCAAGTCACTAGGATAGCTGGTGTAGTTACTGTCACAGCATATTATAAGAAGGTACCGGTCAGGGTAGAGGTCATGGGTACCAGAGGCAATACAAATCCGACTCACATGTAGAGTACCATAGCAACTTACAGCAGGGGGAGGTCATTTACTCTGGTCCATAGTAGGGCTCACTAAGATGTCAAGTAAGAAACATCCAAATGCAACCCTTAGGCCCTCAGTCATGGCATGTCCTCTACCCGAAGTGGCGTCGGAAACCGCTGTCGTTCTCAATGGGAGTCTTCAAAGAAATGCCACTGCTGGGAAAAAGAAAAGTGTCCAGTGAAACCCACAGGTGGATTATTGATGGAAGGAACCTGAAAGCAGAGGAAATAGAGTCTGGTCACTCAGGAGTGACCAGGGGCTCGGTAGACGAATGCCCACCGATGTTGGGTGCTTCAGGTGTATAGATGGAGACCTTGACTCTACAGCTGCAGGGACCAGGAGACGTTGAGGATGACCAGGAGCCAGATACGAGCTATCCCACAAAGGATGACGAGTGTTGAGGGGTCGGTGTCCGGCAGGAGCACCAACAAGCCTTGGCAGCGGCAACCCACGAAGGAGGTGAAAGAAGGTTGCGGTCTGGCCCAGCAAGGACCAGGGGACTCACCACAGCAAGGGACGTCAGGGCAGGCCTTGAGCAACCAGGGGAGCCTAAGAAAAGCAGTGTTGTCCCTCAAGTGGACCCGCAGGCCGAAGGCACAGGAGTCGCAAGGGGACCTCTTGCAGTTTCACAAAGTCACAGCTTGCAGGGCACAGAGTGTTATGTTATCTTTATTTCTATAGCGCACGACTCACCCGGGGGCATATTGGCGCTTGCCTAGAAATAGTGCCTGAAGCTAGAAATCGGACCAGCTACAAAGATGAAAACAGATAGGCTTTTAGTTGTTTCCTGAAGGTACTGTAAATGGAGATTTTACGCAGGGCCATAGGTAGTTTGTTCCAGTATCTTGGAGCAAGATATGAGAAAGCTTTACCCCCCTGTACGACTCAAACGTATACGGGGTACCTGTAGAAGGCCTAATGTACTAGATCTGAGATTTCTGCACGGTGAATATTTTACGAGTTTCTTTTGCAGATAATAAGGGCCTCTACCTTTCAAAGCATTATAGGTGAGACAGCAGATTTTAAAATATGATCTCTTCCTTACAGGTAACCAGTGTAACTCTCTGAGCAAAGGGGCCGAGGAGGCACCTGCTGGGCGATTCAGAATCACTCTAGCTGCAGTGTTCTGAATCACTTGTAATTTAGCAAGCAGGGTCTCTCCCACTTTGGCCAGCAGGGCGTTTCCATAGTCCAAACGGCTAATTACCATGGCCTGCACTAGAGTTCTATGATGGTTAATAGGCATATATGGAAGGATTCTGCGGAGTAGACGTAAACTATAATAGCAGGAGCTGGTAGTGGCAGCAATGTGGTCTTTCATAGTTAACGCCTGGTCCAGTTTTAGACCTAGGTTTTTAACACATTGTTTAGGAACAGGGGCTACTCCCAATTGTGAGGAACACCATTCGTCCGACCAGATATCTGAGGCTTTCCCAATTAGCATGACCTCGGTTTTTCCAGGGTTCAGCTGAAGGCAGTTCTCCGCCATCCAGCTAGAGATTGCAAGCATTCCGGCGGAGAATCGAGTTTTCTCTGCTTCTAGATTAGGGCCGATAGTAAACATAAACTGAGTATCATCAGCATATGGAATTATCTCAAATCCTAGCCGTTCTACTATTTTTGCCAGAGGGGCCATATATATGTTGAATAAAGTCGGGCTTAGGCAGGAGCCCTGAGGTACACCCCTATCAAGACACATTTTTTCTGACCTGTATGGCCCTAACATGATGGTTTGCGTTCTGTCTGACATAAAATGCTGCAGCCATTTCAAGGCTGTCCCTTGGATACCGCAAGAGAGTAATCTCTCTGCAAGCTTTGACTGCGAGATGGTATCGAACGCCGCAGAGAGATCTAAGAGGATTAGTATTACTGATCCTCCTGCGTCTATTGTCTGCCTAAGGGAGTCAGTCACGGCCAGGATGGCGGTCTCAGTACTGAAACCTGGTCGGAAGCCAGATTGCGATGGATCCAAAATTTGATTGGATTCCAGATATAAGCTTAGCTGTCTGTTTATTATACCTTCCAGCAACTTGCCCAGTAAAGGTAGTAGGGAAATAGGGCGGTAGTTGCTGAGTAATTGAGGATCAGCCGTAGATTTTTTCAATATTGGGCGTACAAAAGCTTCCTTCCATGTCATTGGAATAGTACCTGATTGTATTGAATGATTATAGATATCTCGGATAGCTGGAGCACAACTAGTGGCTAGGAGAGCCATTGTCTTTGGCAGACAAAGATCTTGAGGCGAGCCAGATTTGGCAGTAGACAGAGCATTGGAGACCTCCTCAAGCGAGGTTAATTCGAAGCAGTCTAGGGTACTACATGCCCTCTTTCCGGAGCCCTCTGGTCTGGTAAGATATTCAGGGTTTTGAAAGGCTGTGGATGGAAAGTTCGCATAGATATTGGATACCTTTTCTAGAAAATAGATTGCTAAAGAACTACGAAACTCTGGACTGTCTACAGACTTTTGGGGATACAAAATCCCTTACAATATTAAAAAGGGCTTTTGGGGAATGACTGGCGTGTTCAATTTGGTTTATGATAAACGAACGTCTGGCTGATTTGAAATTTAGATGATACCTAGACAGAGACTCTTTGTACCGTAGCCTGTTTTGAGGGTCCTTACTAACTCGCCAGAGTCTTTCCAGTCTCTTACATTTAGATTTTTCATTCTTTAGCTCCACAGTATACCAGGGGGCTGAAGGCTGCGGTTGAAGAGAACCATACTTTTTTAATGGGATAACGGAGTCCAGAGCTGTTCCAAAGGCAGAGTTGAAGTCTTCCAACATCTTGGATACTTCCATATCATTCTTTGATGGTTTCATGAAAAAAGCCTTGTTGAAGGCTTCTAAAGAGAGATTTCACCATGGTCTGCGCGCCTCTTGTTTTCGTCCTGCATTTATATCTAGACTCTTTGTACACGGCTGTTGAATGGAAAACCTGATCAAGGAGTGATCTGTCCATGTGAGGGGGTCCGGAGGGTTACAAATGAGATGGTCCGTGTTAAAAAAGATTAAGTCTAACGAGTGGCCAGCCAGATGTGCTGGGCCTTTAACTCTTTGAGTGAGTCCAATTAAGTCAAGGGTGGAGAGAAGTTTATTAACATCAGGGTTAGTAAGATTTTCACCATGAAAGCTAAAATCCCCCAACAGAAGACATTTATTTGATGCTAGCACATGCATGGTTATTTGTTCTGTCAGTTGATCCGTGAAATTGGCTCTAGATCATGGAGGACGATATATTACCAGCTATTTGTAGGTGATAGGGTGATCTTAAAAATTCATAATTCTATGCTGTCGTTACTTAAGGTGGAGACCCAGTACACAGTGAGATGATTTCTAAAGGCTATGGCTAGGCCACTCCCTGTTTTCCCTTCCCTGTCCAGATGTAGAAATTTATAGCTCTCTGGAATAGCCAGATTTATCAATGGGAGTGTGAAGAGGCTAAAGTCCTTTGTATGAAATGTGCGCAGAGGATGGGGCTATCAATAGCCCAATGCACTTAGTTGGGGAACTCCAACAAGCATATGCACTTGCAAAAGTACGTGGTGAACAGGGGCTCAGGTTTTGCGGTCCCCAAGAGGGATACTGGCCTCAAACTCGGTGAGAGGGCAGGTCAACCATAAGGAATGTAGGAACCCACCTCCTGTGTTGCTGGAGCCTTCTGAGGTCCTGCACAGAGCCTGTATGGTGCACAGGTGATGCTTTGGACGGAGAGGTAGACGAAGTCGGGCCCAGTCGAAGTCCAGCGAAGTCGAGAGTGTCCAGACGGTCGAAGGTCAGTGGTATCTTGATCAGAATCTTGTCCACGTCGAATCTAGGGTCCTACAGCCAGGTAAGCCCTTTTGTACCCACGGGAGAGGCTTGGATAGATTCAGGGGACCCTCCCGGGGGAGGGTCAGGGCAGTGGGGAGGTTACTCCAATGTCCTTTGTCCAGTTGCAGCCAACGGCTCCCAGGACTGGTTTGAACTGGACTATGCACAGGGACACCAAATGTGCCTCTCATGCAGACTTTCAGGCACTTTGGAAGTGCACCCACCTTGCTCCAATAGACTAAATCCTGTCTGGGAGGCGGTCACACCTCCCTGTGACAGGATGCCTATTGTGCAGCCTTCCTCTGCTCGAGCTTGGCTCAACAGCAGGAGGGCAGAAATGTGTCTCTAGTCGGCAGCAACCATTTTGTGCTGTCCGGGTTGGGAAGGCTGGTACCGGGAAGACCAGGGAACCCAGGAAGCTTGCTTCTGAAGGGTGGAATCATACCTCCCACACCAGTTACTGGTGTGGAGGTCTGATTCCAAGGTGTTTGATACCAAACAAGACATGGTTTGTGACAGCCGTTCTCGAGATGCTATCGGGGTGACTTATAGGTTTTAAGTGTAGTGACCTATAGATATAGACAACCTATATCTAAAGTAAGTGGTACATGCACCATCTTACAACGGCTGCAATGGTAGGCCTGTAGTTGCATTTTGCATGGCCTCTCATGGGTGGCATAATAAATGCTTCAGCCCATGGAAGGCCTCTGGGGTACCTATGCCCTAGGTACATGTGTACCATATACTAGGGACTGACAAAGGTACCCCATTATCCAATCTGGAGTGTACCTAAGTATATAACATAACATTTTAGGGAGAAAGCAGGTAGACTGGGGTCCTGATTAGCAGGCTCCCAGTCAGACTAGTCAAAAACAGTGTAACGGGTAACCATAGGTAGCAGACCCTACTTTCCTACACTTATCATTAGTAGTACGTTGAGGCAGTGCTTGGTGCTAACACCCTTTTGTGCTTATTGCTTTCTATTTTGACAGCTTTGTTAATCGTTTGCTTTGTGTTCTGTTATTGTATTGTCCTCTGTTGTGATTGGCATTTGCTTTAGAGATCTCAACAGAGCAACACATTTTTTTGAAGTTCCAGTGACAAAAAACAATTTACCACTGTCAAAAGTGGTAAATACCATTGTGCTAGTTCTTCTACCTTTTAAAGACACTAGTCAGCTCACTGTGGCCATGATTGCTCTTAAATTAGCACTTTCAGTGCTCACTTTATGTGATAAAGTCCCTTATCTCTGGACATAGAAAAAAGCTTAGCAAGCAGAAGAGAATCACGTTTTTCACCACATTTCCTACATAGCGGACTATGCATAGAGATCTGTCTATGAGTGTGTGCCTCTGTATTGAAGAATAACACCTCACTTCATTGAAAGGAGGTATGGGTGCAAACTGGCTCACCACCCGAGGCCTGTCTATTCTTCCAGAGGAGCAAATCTAGATATTGGAGGGTTACAATAGGCAGGGCAAAAAATAGGTTCTACCCTCATGCACAACACAAAGGCTTCCACAGGGAACCACTATGATGTATTCACTCCCACAAAGGCCAAAATCTGTTTTAGCAGTCTGCAGCTCCCGCCTCCCCCATGCGTGGCACCGCAGAAAGCCAGGAAAACACTAATCTTGACTTTCTCCAACCTCAAATCTCTCTTCCTCCCAGTTTCTTTAAAAACCAGTTAATGCAATCACAGGTCTTCTTCCACCGTGAGTGCCCAACTTCGCAGATTAGCACAGCCTCTCATGCACCAATGAATCATGCAAACACAAACACTTGTATCCTTATAAACTTAAAAGCATGAACTTCTGCATGTAAGATGCATAGCTGGAACTGTTTAACTTCCAAAAACAAAAAGAATAAGCAGAGCAATCTTAGCAACCACAACATGCTTCCCAAGGGGTGCCCTTCATGTGAAAGTATACTTTATTTGCCCAAAAAATTACTTTCAAGAATTCACAAACCTCAGCACAGCAATATCCAAAATAAAAATCTCATATGCAAGACTATTTTTGTCAGTGTTCAAAACACTGAATAATTGAGGAGTCTCAAATATTGATGGCAACTCTTTCCCTTTTGCCCTTTAATTGATTACCCAGTGTCAACCTCAGTCAAGCAGACATTATATTTTACACGCAAAAACATTATAATCTTCAAATGCAGTCTCAAAACAGCTTTGGCAAGAACTGCCATAGGGCTTTCTCATGACCAACAGCACTGAGGAAAAATGAATACTGCCCCAGTTCATTGGCACGCTGCCCCAACAGAAGACACTCCCCCAGTCAGTGCTGCAGGGTAAGAGGCTTCTTCTCTACTGCTGCTACTACTCTGACTCATGCACGAGGCAAGAGTAAAAACCACCTGCGTCTTGCGGAGCTCCCACCTTACAAACCTCTTTTCGGATTGCTCCACCTACGCCAGTGGCTCGGCTTCAGTCACTTCCAGCCTTCTTTAACCGACTGGAAACATACTACGTGAGCAGGCAGATTCCAGGACCACCAACGCATTCCTCGACAGAAACCCTTCAAAACGCATTCGCACTGTAAGCTAAAGTTTGACATGCGTGGTCATCCTCGGGTCATGCTCCCTTGACGTTTCTGTCTCAGCGATTACACCCAACACGACTCTCTTGCACAGCACGCTCTTCTCCTCTCATGTAAGGCAAGGCTCACTGCCAGAAGCTGAAGCACTGACACCAAGCCGAAAGCAGAGTCCACACACAACAGAATATTAGAGTGAAGTGAGGCCTCACACACCATTGCGAGACGAGAATGGGTCACCCCAAACTCTTTACTCGTATTTCTAGAGACCTTAAGTTTTCTACCCATCCTTCTCACTAGGCACCATGTGTTAACAACACATGACAATGCTAAGTGTCAGGCGAGGTGAGGTTGGGTGGTTCCAAGCTAAATTTCCAGTTCTCTGGGCGTTTATCCAACTCTAGACAGTCCGCTTCCTCTGTCGGGAACATCTCACTAACCTCCCCTTGCCCCTGCTGTACCCCAATCCAGCTGCATTTCCTCATTGGTACTTTTTAAATTCTTGCTGCCAAAATGTTTGTGCTGGAGGGCAAGCTTCAGCCACTAAGGTAAGAGGTATGTGTTTTATTTAATGATAGCCCCTAAAATACAGTCACAACAAGACAGAAATAGTTGGAAGACGGAGCCTAACAGGACATACCCGTCAGGCTCGTGCACATCACACAGACCCCAACATCCTGGGTATCATCAAATTCTAACAGCATTGACACTCAACATGCCACAGCATGTCCACTCAGCCCACGCATATACTCACGCCAAGACACTGCAGACTAATACCCAAATCACCAGAGACCCCGAATATCAACAATGCTAAATTCACCTACACCTTAAAATTCAACTACTAATGACCTTACATTCTCTGATGCTCACCTTCTCCAAAACAATGTATTCATTTCCCTGCCACATCTAATACCTTTCCCCTGCATATGCTTTACACCTCCACAGCCATTCAAAGCCTCAGAATGCTCTTTATCTCAGACCTACAAATGTACTCCAACACCGTCACAGAAGCATGATATCGACTATTAAATATAATATGTTTTCACCTTCCGTTGACTACTATTTGTTTGCATATCCGTTAAATAGCATAAAACCAGCACACAACCAAACAACTGTGACACTAGACGCATAATGAAGCAGAAGCAGGAAGGACCGGATGAATGTACGGCGAGCTTTTGAGACAGTAATGGGCGGGTACGGCGAGCAATGAGAAGAGAGCCAGGGTCCCCCTAGGTGATTCAAGCTTACAGTTACAAAGATGTTTAGAGGATACCTATACTGCTGAATGGGGATAGAGTGTATTCGAAAATAAGAAGTTGTTGTTATTTTCTATTAGCCTGTACAAGACGTCAGAGTGTACCCCTGTCCTGAGGAAGCCAACAAGAAATTGGGGGCTGAAACGAGACCGCGTCGACATACAGATAAAGGAGGAGTCCAACCATTCTTTTGAATGAAACATTAGTTATTTTGCGCACATAATTGATTGAGATAGAGGAGTGACACCTCTGGCGCTAAGAGGACTACCTCTGAATGTATCACTTAGATGTAGAAGTGTACATGGTAATGAAGTAGTTAGGGGAATGTATATGTTGTGTATATGATTGATATTGTATATATGTATTTTGTTGTTACTTATGTTTGATTAGTTTTTTTTATGTTTTGTGTTTAATTCAATTTGAATATATATGTCATCTTGAGTCTCGCCAATAGATATTTGTACCTGACAAATAATATTTGAATAATTGTGCTATCATAAATATTATATCGCCAAGGTAATTTGTGGTTCCTTGTGCAAAAATAAATGAGAGATTGATCCCTCTATACCATTTGTATTTTATACTATAGATGTTCTATGCCCAGGTATAGGAGGGTCATTTGGGCATACCCCTTGGTGTCCTGCTGGGTGACACTAAGCTCAGCAAAACTTTATTACACCGCCACATAGTCTCAAAGTTTGCACAAATAACATTTTAAAGGCATGCTATAATGGAATTCCACACAAAATCACGATAAATAGCTGGATGTTTATTGCCACAGGTAAAACACATCCAGTACAGCAGAGGCACAGAGTCAACTGGCAAAGAGAGAGCCAGGACATTCATGACATCATAACATTCTATTGAATTCATGGCATTCCATATTCCCATGATATCAGTCATGACCACATTTCTTCTCCCTTAACAATGAAGAATTGTTATTTCTCTAAATAACCCTGTTTCTTTTTTTCCCCAACAAAATTACAGAGAAAGGTGGGGAGGAATGATACAAAACAAAATGAACTACAGAAAGAGAAAGTAAAAAACAAAGCCTTGAAACTTCTTTGGTTTACATGAGACACGAACACTTTTCCTACTAACATTACTGTTGTTAGATGACATACAATTTTCAATAGTACAGTGTACATTGCCCTTGATCACCATTTTGGACTTCAAGACTGGGATCCAGAGCCACTCGAGTTATGCTTGATCAATATCCATCCCACAGTTTCACACAATTTCTTCAGACAACAAAAGCCTGAAGAGGTTCCTTGGATTTTGACAATCCCTTCTTCACAAGAATAGAATTTTTGATTCGTACCCAATCACCAACTTTCACTCTGCATATTTTTGTACTCCTTCTAGTATTCATTCTTTTCGCACTCATTTTAATAGACTTTTTACAGCCGTTTCCCATAACTCAAACATGTTTTTCTCTTTAGAATGTAACTTTACCCTCCAAAATGGACACAATTCTGTAGAAGCTTTTCTCACTCTCATTAACTCAGTGGGAGTGTTTTCTGTAGCAATATGAGGTGTAGTACGATACGACAAAACAAAGTCTTTGCTAGCTTGATACACATCCATATTATTTATATAGGAAGAGTGAAAATATTATACTAAGACTTTGTTGAAACTTTCTACTTTTCCATTCCGTTGTGGGTGGTAAAGGGGAAATTCTAATATGTTTGATACCACACCTTTTAAAACATTCTTGCATTTCTGATGAAACAAACTGAACGCTGTATCCTGTCATAATCTCATCAGAAAAACCTTCATGCATAAAAATGTTGAAAAATTAAATTACTCTCTTTGTTGAAGGAATACTAATTGGTTCTACAATGGTCTATTAAAAACCTTTGGGGACCGATAGCGCCCAAATAAGCCTTGAAACATTCAAACCATGGATTTCATTTTAGTGGTGGTTCACCAGGTTCTTGGAGAAAAGGAACTGGTCATGTAAAGTTTTGCATGTTGACAACAACAAACAGAATATGCTGCCCAACATCGCTGTTGTAAAATAAAAGCATGTAGATCACTCATAAGATTCTACATTTTGCATGCATTCCTAAAATAAAAACTGATTTGGTAAAATAAATCTTCACGTTGCTGTAATCATTCACGAGTAACATTATACTTTTAAAGTATGCAAATTACTGAAAATCTGACCAAAAACATGACAGGACATTAGTTTTAATGTTAAGGAAGCGTGCCAACCGCTGTGCTATTTTTAAATTAAAATCCACTCAAATGTAATAATTGGCTTTAAATATTGTGCCGATTGTAGTGTACAAAAAATCCAGAAAGATGCAGTAGATGGCGTTGTTGTGCTTTGAGAAAGCTTGTGCCGGAAGATAAAACGAGCTTCCTCTTATTCCAGCGTGGGCTTGAAGTAAAGGAACTGGGAAGACAGCACAAATAATCACCAGTCTCCAAGTTACAACAGTGCGAACTAACAATAGCGCTAAAGTAATCAGAATCTCAAGATGTAAGATCTGCAGCAGCAGCAAACCATCTATCAGGAAGAACAACATCAAGTGAGTCAAGAATTGACGAGCTAAAATGAAAAGAGATTTCGGGTCATAAAGTATGTCATATGATATACACACGTATTTACTTTTGACTCACGTAACATTTTAGTGGAGAAGATGTATTTCAGAGAGGCTGGCAATCGAGTCGAGTACGTTTTTGAAAACATGGGTGTTCAGTCGCGACTGCTACATTTTAAATGCGATGGGGCACATCAAACAAAACCCTTTGAAAATAAACTTACCTTTGATGATTTTTTGCAGCACACATTCAGCTCAGATGCAAATACTCTCGAAGTTCCTCATGCCTCCCACTGCTTCCTAGCTTGATAACAGCATCTAAACCAATCCAAGCACTGCTCTCTTGCTACTTACAATGCTAAGCAGCAAAAGAGCAGAGCTAGGATTGGCTGGAGCAAGCAAACACAGCACTCTATCTTTGATTGCAGAAGCCTGAACTGCGCATGTCAGGCTGGCCACAGTAAAAACACCGGCCAACTTGAACTGCGAAGTTTAGATGACAGCCTGTTTAGGTGCGACAGGGCACGGTTGTGCTGATGATGCAGTACATGACACCGAAGTCCTCAGACTTAAATAGTCCCCAAAGTGCTGAGGGATAACACAAACCAATGACCTCTGGCCTCTGCTATAAGTTATATAAAATAAACCTCACACCCTACGCAGATTTGGAGACCTCGTCCCGGATGGCCACGCCATAAGTGTGCTGCGGGCCACCATCCTGACATACCCACTGCTCCCAGAAGAGCCCCCTTCCCCGTTCTTCGTGATCATTGAAGGCAATGGGAGATGCCCAGTCTCCTAGCTGCACCATGCAAGCGTGGCCATATAGGCCCCTCAAGATGAGAAGCTTAGAAGTTACTGGGAGGCTGAGATGGGACGCCCACTGACTGACAAGATATGTAAGGTCTGCCTGCTGCGCTCAAACACCTCATTTCACCGAACCACTGCCACAAACTCATACACTCCAAATTTCTGCATAGAGCCTAATTGCACCCTGCACTCCGGTTTGACCCCACGAGATCTTCTGATTGCCCCAAATGTCATGCCGCTGGGGCAGACTTTACTCACATATCATGGATATGTGAACATATTGAATCCTACTGACGCACCATATTCTCCCACCTAGCTCAGCTGACAGACATTGACCCTGCTTCCGACCCACTGCTAGCGTTACTGATCTATGTGCAAGACATATAGAAAATGTCTAACATTTTACTGCCATCGCCTTATATCTGGCCAAACGCGGAATTCTCTCCACTGAGGAAGAAGATATTCACAACGGCTAAAGCCTGGCTCAACAGTTTGGTGAACTGCAACACCACCAGTAAATTGCATGCTTCCCTCCAACCTCCAGGTAGAAAGACATATGGCAACCCCTGCGTAACTACCTGTCGGCAATAGAGGGCGAACACCTGTATAAGCATGACTCGTGCACCTTGCAGCCCTAGTCTAATGTCTTGACGCACTTCACTCTCTGACCCCTTCTGGTTGCTTACCACTAATTTCCTCACCCACATTTGTCACGATTCATTGTCTTTAATGTACTGCTTACTATTGTAAACAATCTCTACATTGCACCACTATCTTGTACACACCGCAATACTCCCCCATATGATGGGCTGTCTGCCTTATCTACTGTATCTTGTTAAAATTATAAAGTTTATTAAAAAAAAAAGTTCAATAAAATAAAGAGTCTCGCTCATTTAAACAAAACACTCTCGCACATGTAATTACTCACAGCACCACAGAGCTTAAGCAGGACAGAGTCTTGATCACAGATCGTTGCCAATTTTGTTATGACGCAATCCCACACAAAATCTAAGATTATTAGGTGGATGTGTATTGCCACAAGTAAAACACATCCAGTACAGCAGGGGCCCAGAGTTAACTGCCAGAGAGTCATGACATCATAATATTGTATTGCAGTCATGGCTTTCCATGTTTCCCCGACATCAGGCATCCCCACAAGACACTTATAAAGAAAATAAAAATAAAAAGGGGACAAGAACTCTCGATCAATCATCAATATTCACCTGGCCAAGGGTCCACGGGCCTCGTATCTTCTGATTTTTTGTTTGCACACCCTTTCCAGTAATAGATCTCCTTTTTATATATACTACAATGGTTCATGCCTCCGTCACAGACCTCCAGTGGTGGGGATTCAGTATTTCGCCAATATCGGGTAATGACTCTCTTGGCCTCCACAAACCCACCAAATATCCTCCGATGGCGTGAATCAGTCCAGACCTTCATGATCCCCAGTAAAGCGACCCGGGGGTCTAGACCAGTGGACATGTGGTGCATACTTGCTACAGTGTTATGTATAGGTTGCCCGTATTTTATGAGCATGTCCAAGATCATGTGGTAGAAAGTCCCACTGGGTTGTTACAGTGCATATATGTCATGATAGGGTCTCAGCCCATTCTTCAGGGTTGCTAGGGGCTATAGTAAAACCTGTGGAGGTAACAAATCTGGATCAGTCTTAAATTGGAGGGGGTGGTCAACATTTGGGCTGACATCTTGGACTCCTATCGTCATCATCCATCTCTCCCACAATCCGCTTGCATGGTTTGCAATGGGTCAGGAGTGTTGATGGGGTGGGATTTATAAAGTCCCAAAATTCCCCCACTGCCCAGATGATCCAATATGAGTTTAGCCTCAAGTGGGTTATAGTCTGGCAATGCCGTCAACTCCCTACAGTATGTAGTCTGTGCACGTCAGATTTGGGGATACTGGAAGATCTGAGATTTATGTAAGTCAAATTCTTCAGCAAGCTGAGGAACGGGTAAAATATAATTATGGTCCCAAACATCCCCCAATCTGGAGATACCAATTAGATCTCCCAGACAGAACCCAGGCAACTGTTCCACTTGTTTTAATCTAGTTCAGCGCATAACAAATAAAAGGAGGTTCCGCCTAAATTTATTTATAATGCTAATTTTTGTGGGCACTTTTGCAAAGATCGGAGGATTAGTTTTATAAAAGTGCTGATTTAGTGATTTTTTTGCTAAGCGCGATATCCTGGGGAAAGACTTGTGGCAGCAAACTAGTAAGTCACCCACCATATGATACAACCAGCGTCCCTAGTTTGTCAAGGATTTCCAATTCCAGCCTCCAGGAGGAGTCATGTCAATCACCAAATAACCAGTCACCAATCAGTATAACGTGTGCCTCCCAGTAGTAAAGCTGCATGTCCAGTAAACCCAAGTCTCCCTCATATGCTGAAAGAGTTTCAGCATAAGAAATTCTAGGGACCATTCATTCCCTGAGGAACTTGGACGCCAGTTACGGTAGGTCTAAGGGAAAGTGGGCAGGAGATAGGGATAATTTTGTAGAACATAAAGGAAACAGGGGAGTAGAATCATTAATAGTGTCACTCTACGCATCGGGTTAAAGGGCACGGAAGTCCAAGTTTCCAAGCCCTCTTGGGTATGTCGTAATATCGATACAATATTCTGGTCCCATGCTGTTTGTTGATCCCTTGCACATGCCCAGATATTAAAACTGACCTTCAGTCACCTGTAGGTGGTTGGATTTGGGCAGCAAAGGTGGAATACCCAATTAACCGTTAGTCTGGGCGCGTCACTATAGACCTTCTGTATCAGTCGTGGCAGAAATATTTGTGAGTGCTGGAGATATAGCAGCATATTGTTTGCATCGAAGGATACCCTATCTTCTTAATCACTTAACCAAAAGAATCTGTCCATTTGCACACGTTTCCTAATCGACTAAGCCAATGGCTGGACCACTGGTGTGAAAAGGAGAGGAGACAGCCCTGGCTCATACCATGGATTATTGGAAAGAGGCAGTAAAGCACCCAGTTAACACTCACCTGTGCTCGCAGGACATTATATATGGCCGCCACGTAAACCACAAACCTAGGACGAATATTCCTCTTCTGTAGTACGTGTAACAAGAATGGCCAGTGCACTGCGTCAACAGCTTTTTCATAAGCCAATGTGGGTAAAGCAGCAGTGCTCTTAAGCCCCATATTTGGGACTGGACCATGTGTGACCTGTGTAAAGAGTGTCTCATACCTCAACCAAGCATGATACTGTTTTGATCCTCATGGAGCAAAGTCCAGACCACTTTCTCTAATCTAATGGCTAGGACCTTGGCCAAAAGTTTAATCACAACATTAGGTAAAGATGTGGACCTGTGCGAGGCGCAGTCATCAGGAAGCTTGCTGGGTTTGAAAATTGTAGAGATAGTTGTGCAGTGGAGGTCATCCGGAGGGGAGCCATTGTAATCTGTCTCCTGAAAGAGGTTCAATAGATGCGGTGTTAAAATGGGGAGAAGTATCTAAAAAAAAAAACTACGGTAAAGCCATTGGGCCTCCGAATCTTGCCATAGGGCGAGGCGGCTCTGGTTTTATGGATCTATTATAGGGTTAGTGGGCTGTCTACTTTGTCTCGGTCTGACTGGAAAAGGGATCTCATTGCCAAGTCTCTAGTGATGAGATGCAGCAGTGCCAGCGGAGGAGTCCTCTCTCTATAGAGCTCTCGATAATAATTTTCAAATCCTGCTTCAATTTCAACTGAATCAATAACTAAATGACCATCGGCTGCACAACTGCAGGAACTATACTGGTTCCTAATTCTTTTTGTGACAGTTAGTGAAGCAGCTTACTCGACTTGTTCATAAATTTTGTATTAGGACGTATTCCAGGTGTATTCGGCAGTATCTAATAGTTACCGCTTTAGAGTCTCAGAAAGATCTTCCAACCGCATCTTCACCCCTTCCATCTGCCTTGTGGTGTTCATGTTCTCGAGGTCCTGCATTTGAGTTTCTAATTCTGTGACCTGCCGCTCTCTCTTTAAGGCACACTATGGGAAGTGCCTGACCCCCAATGACGTTTTTCAAAGCCTCCTATAGGTTTATTGGAGAGAGCACAGAGGATGCCTATATTTCAAAGTAATCCCTAATCAATTCTTGAAGAACGTCCACAAATGAATCCTCCCTGAATCACCAGGCATTTAAACGCCAAATGCACATGAGCCACAACGGTAGCCACGGAACAGCAATTTAACAGGCACATGGTCAGAAATACATCTCAAAGAATTTAGACCCCATTATATCTAAACTGTCAGTTGGAACTAGTTTTGTAATGCTAAATAGTATGTAAGGAATATGCTACTTACCAGTATGCATCTGTTCTTGGCATGTAGAGCTGCAGATCTAGACACTTTTGCATCTGGTGTTGGGCCCGGATGTTTGCAGTTTGTTTTTCCTCTTGGAAAGTCTTTGGAAGTCACGAGGTCGGTGACTCCTCCTTTAGATGGTATTGCGCATGGGCTTCGGCTCCATCCTCAGATTGTTGTTCGCCAGCAGGGAAAGATGGAGCGTAGTAATAACAGTGAAGAAACCCATGTGTGTATCTAAATAAGATAAACTGGAACAGATACAGGTAGCCGGGGAGGCGGGTGGGCGTGTGTAGATCTGCAGCTCTACATGCCAAGAACAGATGCATACTGGTAAGTAGCATATTCCGTTTGAGGCATATGAGCTGCAGATTACACACTTTTGCATAGGCTATATAGCAGTTCCCAACCTTAGCGGCGACCACCGGTATCTGTTGCAGTGGTTTGAAATAATGTTTTGAGTACAGCCTGGCCCACACTAGCTTGTTGCTTAGTTTGCACATCTACACAATAGTGTTTGGTTAAAGTGTGCGGTGTTGACCATGTAGCTGCTTTGCAGATATCATCTAATGGGATGTTACCTAAAAATGCCATGGAAGCCCCTATCTTTCGTGTAGAATGGGCTTTAGGGGGAACGGATAGCGTTTGTTTTGCTTTGTGGTAGCAAATCTGAATGCATTTTACAATCCACCTAGCTATCCCTGATTTTGAGATGGAAAGAGACATATAGTTGTTTGGTTTTTCTGAAAGGTTGTGTTCTTTGGACATTGTAAAGTAAGGCTCGTTTGACATCTAGCATGTGTAGAGCCCTTTCTGCAACGGTCTGAGGTTGCGAGAAAAATACTGGTAATTCTACAGATTGGCTTAGGTGAAAAGGGGAAATGACTTTAGGTAGGAATTTGGGTTGGTACGGAGAACAACCTTGTTTTGGTGCATTTGAAGAAAAGGTTCTTGTATGGTAAGTGCTTGTATCTAACTGACCCTTCTAAGGGAAGTGATGGCTACAAGGAAAGCTGTTTTCCATGTGAGGAATTGCAGTTCGCATTTATGCAAAGGTTCGAAGGGAGGCCCCATCAACCTTGTGAGAATGATATTTAAGTTCCACACAGGTGAGGGGGGTACTCTGGGGGGAATTATTCTGTTGAGGCCTTCCATGAAGGCTTTAATGGCAGGTACTCTGAAAAGTGATAGGTGCTGCCTGTTTTGTAAGTAAGCTGCAATTGCTGCGAGGTGTAGCCGAATGGAGGTATAGGCTAGATTACACCTGTGTAGGTGGAGTAAGTAGCATATGATGTGTTGTATAGACACGTCTAGAGGATTGATTGTGTTGTTATGGCAATAAACAACAAATCTTTTCCACTTGGCAGCGTAGCAAGCTCTAGTGGTAGGGCGTCTAGCTTCTCTGATGACGTTTATACAGTCAGGGGGAAGGTTTAGGTACCCAAATTCTAGGATTTCAGGAGCCAGATCACAAGGTTGAGCTGAGCTGGGTCAGGGTGCCTGATCTATCCATAGTTCTGGGTTAGGAGGCATGGTGAGAGGTGTAGCTTTTGGTGTGGTACTACCGAGAGTTCCAGCAGCGTGGTGTACAACGGTTGTCTGGCCCACGTTGGAGCTACCAGATCAGTGTGAGGGAGTGCTGTTGTAGCTTTCGCACCACTAATGGAATGAGTGGGAGAGGCGGAAAAGCGTACGCAAATTTGCCTGACCAGTTCATCCATATCGCATTTCCTTTGGACAATGGGTGTGGGTATCTGGCGGCGAAGCTTGGGCATTTTGTGTTTTCGTGGGTGGCGAAGAGGTCTATCTGTGGATGCCCCCACATTTGAAAGAACGGATGAAGAACCTGTGGGTGAAGTTCCCACTCGTGGATCTGTTGTGTGTCTGCTGAGCAGATCTGCCACGGTGTTTTGGACTCCTGGGACATGTTGGGCTAGGAGAAAGATTTTGTGTGGAATTGCCCATCTCCATATGCTCTGTGCTAATTGAGAGAGCTGTGGAGAGTGTGTGCCGCCTTGTTTTTGAATATAATACATGGCCGTCATGTTGTCTGTGCGAATGAGTACTGCCTTGCCTGAAATCCGTGGTTGAAAGGATTTTAGGGCTAGAAAGATTGCTAGTCACTCCAGATGGTTGATATGGAGTAACTTTTGTTGCGGCGTCCATGTGCCCTGCACTGTGAGGTGTAATAGATGAGCTCCCCAGCCGGAGAGCGATGCGTCCGTTGTTAGTATTATTTGGGGAACCGGGTCCAGGAACGGTCGACCTTTGGAAAGGTTTGTGGTGTTCCACCACTGCAGAGAGTGATGGGTGCGACCGTCTACCAACACCAGATCTGTCAGTTTCCATTGGCGCGCTAAGCACTCTTGGAGTGGACGCATCTGGAGTCTTGCGTGAGGCACTATGAAAATGCAAGAGGCCATCATCCCTATCAGTTGCATAAACACTTGTGCTGGAAGGGAGTGTTGAAGTACGAATTTTTGTTGCAAAGCCTGAATGCTTGCAATCCTGGCCGGATTGGGGTAGGCTATTGCTTTTGAGGTGTCTATGGTGGCACCGAGGTATTGTTTTATGTGGGATGGTGTTAGCTGGGACCTTTGGTAGTTCACCGTGAAGCCTAGTGGGTGAAGTAGTTGGATTGTGGTGGCAGTGTGGTGTACACATTGGTTGGATGAAGTGGCTTTTATCAGCCAATCGTCCAAGTATGGGAAGACGTGAATGTGCTGTCTTCTGAGGTGTGCCGCCACCACCGCTAGGCACTTGGTGAATACCCGTGGTGCTGTTGTGACTCCGAACGGGAGCACTTTGAATTGGTAGTGTTGTCCGTCCACTACAAATCTGAGGTACTTTCTGTGAGCATGGTGTACTGGAATGTTTAAGTATGCGTCTTTCAAGTCCAGTGTGGTGAGAAAGTCGTTCTGGGAGAGGAGCGCAAGTACCTGCTGAAGCGTTACCATGTGAAAATGGTCTGAGTGTATGTATGTGTTTAGGGGCCGGAGATCTAGAATAGGTCGTAGAGTCTCGTCCCTTTTTGGTATTAGAAAATATAGGGAGTAAACCCCCAAATTTTGTTGATTGACAGGAACATGTTCTATTGCCTGTTTTTGTAGGAGGGAGATTACCTCCTGCTTTAGCAATGTGGAATGTTCTTGTGACATTGGGCGTTGCCTGGGTGGAATGTTTGGGGCGGTAGATGTTAATTCCAGGCAGTACCCTGACCGAATTATTTGGGTCACCCATTTGTCTGAGGTGATGGTCTCCCAGACATGAAGGAAATTTTGGAGTCTGCCCCCGACCGGAGTGGAATGGTCTGGGGGGAGCAGGGGAGGGAGGGGGGGGGGGGGGTGGGGAGTCATTGGGTAGGAGGTGTGGCAGAACGGGCGTTACCCCTGTAGCCGCCTCTTTGGTAACCTTTTGCAAAGGTGGTCTGAGTAGGGGACTTGTACGATGTGGACGCTGTGTCTGATGAGTAGCCTCTGGATGCACTCCGAAAGGATGAGCGGCGAAAGGAGCGTCTGGGCGGGTGAGACTGTAAGGCCCCAATGGATTTTGCTGTATCCGTGTCCTTTTTTATCTTTTCTAAGGCCTCATCCACCTTTGGCCCGAATAGATGTTCCTGGTCAAAGGGATGGTTAAGGATAGAGGCTTGTACTTCTGGTTTAAACCCAGATACCCTTAACCAAGCATGACGACGGAGAAGGACGCTGGTGTAAATGGCCCTGGAGGCTTGTGTCTGCTGCGTTTAGGGCACAACGTATAGAGGTGTTTGTGATTGCTTTACCCTCTTGAATCAACTCATTGGCTTTACTTTTATATTTTTCAGGGAGATGTTGCATTATGCTCTCTAATTCATCATAATGAGCCCTGTCATATCTGGCCAGCAGTGCCTGAGTGTTTGCTATACGCCATATGTTGGCGGCCTGGGATGCTGTGCGTTTGCCTGAAGCATTTAGCAGTTTTGATTCCTTGTCAGGTGGTGGTGCATCGCCTGACGCTTGTGAGTTTGCCCTTTTACGTGCCGTAGAGACCACTAAGGAATCTAGTGGCGCTGGTCCTCTAATGGAAGAGGGATCTGAGGGAGCAGATTTGTACTTCTTTTCGATACGTGGGTTAAGGACCCTGGCTCTAACTGGGTCTTTAAAAACTTCTGCTGCATGCTTTACCACCCCTTTGAGCATGGGCAGTATGGAGGTGGACCTCTGTGTAGTATTGAATGTGTCTAGGAGGAAATCTTCCTCCACAGGGTCATTATGCATGTCCACCCCATGATAATGTGCTGTTCTTTGCAGAAGATGGTTAAACCCTAATGAATCTTCAGGTGGAGATGGTCTAGAAGGGTAAATATCGTCTTGTGGGACGTTGGGGATATCTGGTATATGGTAATCGTCCCATGGATCTGGAGATCCTGTAGGGGTGGGGTCTTGTGGCACATCCCCTGTATCATAATATGGGTCCCCATGATCATCATCGTCTGGAGACGGAGTAGGGGAACGATGAGGTGGGGGTGGAGGTGGGGAGGGAGGAGGAGGTGGAGGAGGAGGGGAAGGTATTCTGAATGGAGAGGTAGCAGAGTCCTTCCTCTTTGGAGGTGGAGGCGGAGCAGGCTTCTCCAAATGCCTCTTCTTAGTAGAGAGCGTTAAATGTCCAGTTTTTGGATCCTTGGTAAGAGTTTTCTGCAAGGGATCCGGTGTAAATAACTCTGGTGAGGTAATTTGGTCCGTCGGCGCCGAAGGCGTCGGGGCCGATGATTTTTTGTGTTTTTCCGTGCCGGTTTGATGTTTAGAACCCGGCTTGGGACCCTCCGGTCTCTTGGTCGGCGCCGATATGTGCTTTGGCTTGGCAGTGTCGGTGCCGGTGGCCTTGTGTGGTTTGGTCGGCACCGAAGATGGCGTTGGTGCCGAGGGGCTGGGTTTCGACCCCGAGGGTTTCAGTGCGGAGCTCGGTGTCGAGGTGGAATCCGTCTTCTTTTTCGGTGCCAAAGTGTGTTTCTCGGCACCGCTGGCAGGCTGGCTCGAGCCCGAGCCGCCGGAAGGCTTACTCGGCTTCTTCACCGGGCCCGAAGGTGGGGTGTGTGAAGCAGTGTCTCTGGTCTTGCCTAGGCCCGGAGGCGAAGGCGTGACCGAAGCCTTTTTGGGTGTCGGCGCGGGTGTGGGAGGGGGTAGATTGGTACTCACGACCCTCTGCGCCGGGGTGATGTCCTCCACATCTGACTCGTCGTCCTCGGAAGCGCTGACGAGGTCCTCTTTGGTCCGATGATGTTCTGGATCGTCAATGTCGTCTCCGAAGATGTCGACTGGAATGGACGTCGAGGAGTGTGCCATGTTCCTTCCAGCGCTTCGGTCCCGAATGGTCTTTTTGGATCGAAAAGACTTACAGGCCGGACAGTCTCGAGCCTCGTGTTCTGGGGAGAGGCAAAGGTTGCATACCTCATGAAGATCAGTGTGGAGGAATTTGGACCCACATTGAGGGCACTTTTTAAATGGAGTTCTTTCCATGAGCCGGGACCGGAGCTTGGGTAGGCCCGAAGGCCGCCGTCGACGACTGGAACCGAAGGTTTGTGTCGATGAGGAGGCGCGTTGATTGAAGAGATCGTGATCGAAACAATACAGCGATTGGGGTGAGGATTGCGCGTCGATCGTCGAACTGGAAGCTGTTCGGAACCAGAGCGCGAAGTATCACATCCGAGCCCGATGGCGGAAAAAGCAATCTGAGGATGGAGCCGAAGCCCATGCGCAATACCATCCAAAGGAGAAGTCACCAACCTCGTGACTTCCAAAGACTTTCCAAGAGGAAAAACAAACTGCAAACATCCAGGCCCAACACCAGATGGCGATCTATGCAAAAGTGTGTAATCTGCAGCTCATATGCCTCGAACAGGTGGTTTCATGCAGGTCCCAGGTTCGCTAGATACCCACAAGTTCCATGGAAGACACCTGTTTACCCAAAGCCTGGGGGCCAACAGTTACAACAGCCGAAGTGGTCTAGTACGCTCTACCCAACAAAGCTTTGAAGTTCAGCGTCAGTATGGGGACAATATAAACTCATCACCAGGACGTCCATGGCACATCATAACACATTCCCTCTACATGGCAAATACCATATTTAAGCACAACTGCTCTGAGATGTTCTGATCTCCACTTGCTCAAAGTGCCAAACTTCCTTGTGTACAGTCTTACTTTCATTAACTCCTTCTAACTGTCTTCACTGGATTTCTTGATTTCCATTTCTGAGCTATATATTTATTAAACTACTTCAAATCGATTGCCTGTGTGAAGTACAAATAAACTGAAACATTTTTAATCTTAGTCTGCCTCCAGATTAATGACCACTCCATTGAGATAGCCTCTATTGAGCTACTCACTTATCTGTCAGTGTTCTCCTGCGTTTATCGACATCAGAACTCTCTATAAGCTTGTGAGTTTTTTCCACATCAGTCTCTAAAGTTGCATGATGTAATCATGTGCTATTCTGTGCACCAAATAAATAAAAATAATCCTAAACATATAAAGAGCAATCTAAAAGCCGAAGTTTATACAAAACAGGTAACACATAATCCTAAACAGTTCATTGTGGGATAATCCCATACATTTAATAAACCTATGCAAACCTCCGTAGCCTAAAATGAAGCAGTGCAAACGACATCATTAGCTTAAAGCTACATTCTCATGACTAAGCTTGCATCCCAAAACCTAAGTGTAATTCCCGAAAGCATAACTTAAGCATTTGAGTCTAAATTATGTTAAAGTGTTTCTTTTTACTTAGAACAATAATGCCTAACTTAGACATGCTTAAGTCAGCATGACTAGGGTTCAGCCCGCAGAGGTAAGGAATTTAATAAAATAACTGCTTGTCCATGGGACAGGTTGCTTTATAAATGTGCTTGCCCTGTAAAAACATCCACTTGTACCTTTGGTGCCACATAGTGCTGAGACAAATTATGGCAGAAATATCATTATATAAGAGCTCTGATAATAGCCTCTCTGATTATGCCAGGACTCATACTATAGTAGGGTTTGAATACTAGCAACCTCCTGATTTTGCCATCTTTCTGCAGATCTGCATACTGGGGCAGGAAGTACTGGTAAGCAATACTAGTTGCAGTGTTGGAATGCCTTTTTGAGTCGGTGCAAACCTACTAACTTGCACGTTTAAGGGGTTTTCCCAGCTCTTCTCTAATCATTTCCCATTCTGAGAAAGGTTAGAAATGTACTCCTGACAAGGGCAGAAGTAAAATTCTCCCATGGTTAGGGAAAAAAGTGTTTGGAGGTAAAGTGAACTTGTAAACGCTCAACAGATTTTCGTTTGAGCAACTCTACACAAGCATATTTGCTTGTGCTGAAATGCAGTTCACAAATATGTTCTGGCCTACTTCTGTAAATTCTTTTGAATCTGTGAAAGCCGCAAATCTGCACTGATGCAAGAGCATATACCATAGGTGAACTTATGTGACTTACTTTAAGAATTGGGTCTGGCGTTAACCAAGACCTTTTGTTTTGATTACATTCTCTCTGTATCTGCTGGCTTTACTGTGAGTAACCACATTCTGCTCTTTCACAAGGAGCATATCAGCACACAATGTAGTTTTGTTCAGTGCCAGTGACTACTGTTAAGGATGGGCAACATATTCTGTTCTGTCCGAGGAATTCTGCCTACTACACTTTACTCTTTAACACAGAGTTCTGGCCAAATTCCTTTTGGTGTGTCGCAAAATGTTTCTTCTGTGAGGCTCCAGAAAAATGCGAACTGGGGTCCCCTAGAGCAAATTTCTAACATGGGCGGTGCCAGCGTTCGCAAGCGGTCACGGTCAGGAAGCTCCTTCTTGAGTAGATTTGCAGCTGCTCAAGTAGATCTACTCGAGCGACAGCAAAAATCAACTCGAATGGGCATGCACTCTAGCGCAATACATGGTGCAATTTGTGCTGATTTGCAGCGCTGCCCGCGCTACCGGCACTAAATTGCAGAGCGAGCTTTATATTTTCCGCCCCTTGGCAGATTTCCGAAGAATCTCGCTGAGTTTTTCTGTAACCCCACGGAATTCCACAGAGTGAAACTCTGCGAGTTCCGCCCACCCCTAGTGGCAATATGTGCTTTTTGAGACCAAAAAATATTTTTGCTGTTTGCCAATGTTTGTTATAATGGGGAGGGCTCGGCAGCTCCCAAAAACAATAACATTTTACAAAACTATGTCAAAACAAGACACACATTGGCAAAATCAAAAGGCTAACCACCAATGTCAGACCTATTGGCTCTGCCAATGCTTGTTTAGCTTCATGTTTCCCATTATCTAGTTGCAACTAGTTCCACTGATTTTTCCGTTATGTATATTCTTGGGAAATAGTTGCATCCATTAAACACATTTTACTAGAAATGGTATCTAAACATTTCACAGTAGTTTAGCCAAACATTTCGTTCTTAGTTGCATTTTTTTGTGAACATTTTATTTTGAAAGCTTTAATTTGAAAGCAAAGAATCAATCTTGCTTTCATGCTTCTGCAAATATATGCATCTAATCAGGGAGCATTTTGGGAGCATTAGAAACTTGCGCACACATTTGTATAGTGGAACCACTGTTAGCAGTACAGTCCAAGCTTAATGAACCATAAATACAAGCCAAACAGCATGAACACAAATGTTACCTTAACTGCAGACAATGTCCTTCACTGATTCATAATGTGCTACTGTAAACTAGCGGCCAAAGGGTTTGTGCTGCAGGGGGTCCAGTCTACTAGTCCCAAGGACAAACTAAACATGAAAACCTGTTATCCTTGACCCCACACAATATGTCCTGGGTGTCAGGCTATAGGAATGGCACACCTCTGGTCCAACTTCCATGGTATTTGTAGAAAGAAATGTAGACTTTTTTTATGTGAAGATGCTTTCTATGTGCATGTGTCTCTGTGTGATTTTCCATTTCAGAAAATCTGCAAAATGGAGCCTACTCCAGTCTCTGCACTAAATAAGTGTATTCTTTTGTGTTCCCCTCGAGGGAACCATACTCAGGATGTTTCTGTAACTTTCAAGGTCCTGTGCTCTAGTCTTTTTTATGGACCTTTCATTAGTTAAACGGTCTATTGTATTTCAGTAATATTTTAACGTTGCCATTTCCTATGGAACCGTCCTTCATTACTATGTAGTAGCGTAGGTGTATCTAGATTATCTTATGTGTTAGAATGTTGATTGGCTTACCAGAATGATAAATTGCTAGTTCAACTCTATTGTGTAACATCTCACCAATATATGTGTGTGGCTTTTTCTGTCTAAAACCCTCTAAAAGATTCAGGGTTGTAGACGAGTCAGTCTTTTCACTTATTTCTTAAAAAGCAGACTGTACTAGTCGTTTACTGATTTATACACACTTTCTTAGCCTTTCTATCTGTGCAGACTCTATGTTAGACTGTCAGTTGATTTTTACTTAGTTCTGGCTGCTTTTTAGGTCTCGCCTACGCAGCGACCTTTAGCAATCGGTTCGGCTTTTCAGCCCAAAACGTGCACGCGTTCCATTGCCTTCAATGGCAACGCGTGCACGTCTGGCGATCCACTTGCGGGAGCGAGCGGCTGGCGCCATATGTTATCAATTATCGTGGCACCTGCCGCTCGCTCCCGCAAGTGAATTGCGCAGGACCCCTCCTCTCTCCCCTCCCCCTGCTGGGGCGCGAGGCGCGCGCACTTGTTTTTTCTTGCACAGTATCCATAGCCTCTCGCCATTGGCAAAGGTTATCTCGTCCAGGCCAGAGCATTCTAGTATTAGCAGGAAAATACAAGCCCAAAAAAACAACACAGGTGTTGATGGGACTCACATGGGACAATTTTTGAACGCGATGTCTTCGGAGACAATTGGATCAATGACGTGCATTTCGGGCTCATTTTTCATTGGCGCTTAATGAGGTCTATTGATTCCAATATGCTGAATTACTGTTTTTAGGATCGCCATGTCGCAACATGGAGTCAAGACACCGTGTTTCAAGTCCTCGTCTGCCACTTACCGAGTCATTGCATTCTGGGAGTTGCAGTCTGTGTTTCCTGCAATTGTACCAATTAGTCAAGCACACCTGGTGGTTATGGTTGATACAAGGAACGCCCAGGACTGGAACCGTGCTGCTCTGCCGAAAAAGAGATGCTTGGCGACCCCAGCGATTGACGACTTTGTCTAGCGAACTATCGTGAAGCATATTTTTCTGTCACTACAACTTATGTAGCGTGAGTTTCATTAAGGGGCAATGTGAATTAATAGACTGAACATTTTTAACTTATCTGCAGCTAAATTCAGACACACGCCATTTGGGAGCGCTGCCTTACCTTTTACGAATATGTCAGGACATCTTTAGGGGCTTGTTTCAGGCTGGAATGCACCGTATTCCCATAAAACCCAGTTGGCTTTTTTTTTTTTTTTTTTTTACACGACGACAGCGTAGTCCTAATTATATGTCATCTGCAAAAAAGGTTTCCTTAATTTCACTACACAAGTGATAAAACATCTAAAAGCTATTCACAGGGAGTTCCTCTCACAAGCGGCAATTGATAATTGATAATTTTTTCTTGAAAGTACGTTTTCTTTGACTTTTCTTTTACTGTGCATCGGGTGAAAAATATACACAAATTATCAGTTAAGTGCGCGGATCTTCAAAACGAACCAACTGACGACCGCAACTGGGAAAGCTTTTAAGTTTGCATTGAAGAAGCACCAGCATATGAAGTTTTCGTAAGCTTAATTTAAGGTACATTATGTAGTAAACCTGGAAATAATGTACAGTAATGCGTAGAACGTTTGTAATGAAAAAGAGTTTCACCTAAGGCATAATGTCTTAATTTCCACCCCACTTCTTATTTTCCATCCGCTGCATACCTACTTTGAGTATAGCCTGCTCAGTCAATGGCTGTCTGCCGTATTCTCTAGTTTTGTATCCGTGCAAGTTGCCCACATTTCATTTTGTAGATCACAATCTCTCCTTCTTTGAAACCATTTCTCTGCAGCCTAACAATATTTAATCTTTTCCAGCTTTGTCTATTCATCCCTCCAGTCCTGTGCATGACCTCACATTCCCCTCTGCCCCTTAGTAATCATCGCACCTAACCCCTATTAATGTAATGGTATGTGACATAAATAAAACAAACATTGGCATAGCCAATAGGTCTCGCCTTTGGGACCTTATAAGTGTTTAGCCATGCAACAGTTGATGTTGTTGCACTACGGATATTGTGCTGCATAACTAAATACTTATAAGGTCCCAAAAGCGAGACCTATTGGCTATGCCAATGCTTGTTTTCTTTGGTGTTGGAGCTTATGTTGATCCTCTCATTTTATTTTGATTTACTATTGGGGCATTGATTGCTATTAACTATACACTTTTTACATTCTTTAACAAACAACATTTTGAACACTCCCTTGAGGTTTAAACTTGGATCTCCGTCTCATGTGGGTCTATTTAATGGACTTGGAATTAGAAAGTCCTGATCCTATGTCTTGGTCCTCTTAATTATTTTAGAGCATCAACAATATATATAATCTTAAAAATACCCCTTAAAGCCATATCCCAAAGCCTAAATTGTGCCACAGAGAAAAGGAGATTTGAATGTACATTTTTGAAGTTTGCAAATACGCTTTCGAAGATGCATGTGTGTGGCAAACATTACCTGAATTATATAAGTACTGTTGAATTTAATTCTTCTGAAGGCAAGTACCTGTGTCTGCTTGTTTGACAGTTTGAATACATGTTTGTGTGGAGTTTCCATGGGTGATGTTTACGGGTTCGTGAGACTTTCCTAAGTACTGACTGGGGGTATCAATCCAGCTAAAGGATTAACTGGTTTTGCCCTATTACAAGCACTTGGGCCTTCTGTTGCACTTACAAGTCTCCCTCTCAACCTATCTCCTCTCTATGCACCATAGCCCAAATATGCCACATGAGAGTAGCGAGCCACGAATCGGCTTGTCACAAGTTATTTGCATCTAAAAAATGTGTCAAGTCAAGTTATCCTCATCGTATTCCAAAAATCTTAATGTAAGTGTAACTTCACAGTTCAGTGTGAGCAATAACATGCATGAAAGTAAGTCACACAGGCCACCACCGAGTCTACTATGACAGGAGTTAAATAGTAGTGCAGCTTGCATTGTACATTTAAAAGCAATTCAGAAGACCTGGAGTAACAGTAATACCATCAAGTGAGGACAGTGCAAGAGAAGGAAAACTCGGACACTATTGTAAACAGAATGAAGCCTCTTGGCGAGGGAAATGCGGTGGAGTGAGACTTGGCAGATGAATTAATGTAAATGAAAAATAAATGATTCATCAACAGACAGATAGAAAAAGATTTTAATTATAAAAATGTACACTCAAAGTAAAAATAATATCAATGTCCATCAATAAGAAAGTCTCAGCAAGCACTTCTGCAATCAACCCAGTCCCACACATGCAAAGACCCATCAGTAGCTGCTGATAATAACGCTCTTGGTTTCCAGGGATGCCAAACATGGGTTGTAACTTCTGGAATGTTTCCATCTTCACTCCTACCCTCAATGGCATGCCCTTTGTGCACGAATAATGGCTGCACCTCTATTCCGGACACATCCCAGGACTTTGTGTCATATACCTGTACCGTTCCATCCACTCCTAAAATACAAAATATTTGTGTTAGTTTGAGAAATGTATAAGCCAGTAAGCGGGCTCAATAATGGAAGTACTTGTTCCTGACATATGCCAGTGATGTAAAGGTTGTACCATTACACTTGGTTATAGCAACAGTTATAATCGTAGATCTACAGCAACCTCGCAAATAAGAAGTATTAAGAGTTATATAAAAACAAGATATGAACATCCTCAACCCATTGTTCAATTTAGTTAGCTACTAAGTTTACTAAAGAAGAGGCTGGAAATCATATGCTTCGAGTACTTAAAGAATCATCTAAATCAATACATCTTCTCTTCTTGAACTAACCTCATTGAACTAAACCAGACAACTTAAAATACAATATAGAACTCAGCTAAGCTCAGTAGTTACTTAGAATTTTGCCATGGCTCTGCGTTAAGTAAACATTTGATTGACAGCCCCATGACAGAAAATGAAATAATATTACAGTGTTTAATATTCTTTGAAGTGCGACAGCAGGACTCTAAGAATCTTAGTGCGAGTGTTTAGAATGTACTTCTACTGCAACTGTGAGAAGTGTAACACCAGGGATCTAGGTGCAGTGGTGGGGTAATCATATCGCCCGACGCCCGAACCATGTTGTTTTTATTGACGGGCAAGAAGATTTATTGTCTATTATGTCCGACGGACAAGTAGACATTAATCACGTTAAAACAACAGGCTGTGGGCACTCTGGGGCTCACAGCCAATCCGAAGCTTGCAGAGAGCCTTTGGCGGCATCTCATTGGCTAGCAGCCCATGACTGGGCTCTAGCCAGTGATTGGCTGGGGGAGTGAAACGTCACTCAGCTTCTGCAAGCAGTAGTCTGTGGCCGCCACGAGGCTTGCTTTCAGGTAAAATAAGCAGTTTTGCCCGCTACAGCATTGCTATTATTTGAAAGTGTGAGGTTGGATGCTCGCATAAAACTATACTGTACTTGAATTGTGTGATATTGTGACGGAGGTGCTGCGATTTTCTTTTATATATATATTTTTTAGCAACCGTGCGTGGGTAAAAAGATTAATTAGTACAAAAGCCTAGGCCTGGCCCACCTTGGCGCCTCAGAAGAGGTTGTCAAAAAAGCGTATCGCAAGCAGGCGCGCTGCGCTACCACCGCTTCATGGTGATTGCAGAGGCTTCAGACGTGATTAGTGACCCCAAAAAACAAGAGTTCTTCGACAAGTACGGTGAAGATAATTATGAAGGGCGTGGGTGCCGGGCTTGGTGGACCCAATGGCCGTCATTCAGTTACACTTTCCACTGCGATCCTCATGCTATGTTTTAGGCCGCAACCCTTTTGACACGTTCTTCAGTGCACGGAACGCAACGAGCGCATGGAAGTTGATGACCCATTTGTCAGCTTTGGGATGGGCCGTCAGTGGATTCGGTAACGGGTTTTCGCCGGGTGCGGCTAATCTTCCAGCCATAGGCAACAGAGACTGGCGATGCAGGGGCTCTAAGAAGGGGTGAAAACGCAATAAAAGCCTTGTTAAAAAGTGAATCAATGGTCTTTGAAAGACGTGTGAAGTACTAAGGTGCGACTGTGTGCGTGCCCGGGTAGCTGTCTCAGCTTTGGGATGGGGGTCGGTGGATTCGGTAACGGGTTTTCGCCGGGCTCGGCGAAGACATGATCACTTAATGTATTAAAACGGGTTTCATGTTACGTTTTTATCTACTGGGCCCGACCAAAGTTAGTCTCGGTGTGTGTGAAACTTGGGGTTGCATTTTGGAAAGATGTTGTTTTTTCACTGATATACAGCGGGGTATCATGACACTGTGCACCGAGGGTTAGGTACTTGTAAAATATATTTTAAAAAATTAAATCCGTATTCTTATAGTGCACTTCTGCATAGTGGATAAATGTTTGTTAAACGCAAAAAGCCAGACAGCAGAGGCGCAAGTAGAACCACATTTCGGGGGGTAGGGGGCGGCGGCTAATCTTCCAGCCATAGGCAGCAGAGTGGCGATGCAGGGGCTCTAAGAAGGGGTGAAAACGCAATAAAAGCCTTGTTAAAAAGTGAATCAATGGTCTTTGAAAGACGTGTGAAGTACTCAAGTGCGTCTGTGTGCCCGGGAAGCTGTCTCAGCCCGGGCTGACACACACAAGGGGAAGGGAGTGGGGGCTGAAGCCCTATGACCCCAATGGGCATTGCGCGCCTGCCATACAGGGATACCATTTCTCCTAACTCACTGGATGCAGCTGAGTGAGGGGTGTTCTCAATGAGGTGGGAAAGCACTTATTTGTGAAGTGTCAAAGTCGCTATGGATTAGTTACTTACCTGTAATCCTAGTTCTCTTCCAGGGGTATCCTCATCAAAGTCATAAGCATTAGAATATTCCCGCCCATGTGCGGGATCCCGGAAACAGTATATTATATGTGCCCCACATATATATATCCATACATATATACGTATATGTATACACAAGCAATTGCAGCCCCTAAACCCTAGAGCTGAACCATGCTGTAAGTAATTTCCACTACACATAAGAAAATAGCATTATAAACATGAGAAACAACATTATAACTTGTTTGGAAACTGTTTTAATGCTTAGAAAACAGCAGAAATTCTTAGAAAACACTGAAAGCATAGGAAGCTCCCAGGCTGCATTGCAAATACCCAGTCTAAAAAGACTGAAAAGCTAACTCATAGCTGCATAGCAAAAAACTGACACCGTGCCTTTAAGGCACACCTGACCCCCACCTTCCCATCATGCCTCAGGGGTGGCAGTTAGGTCAGTTGTTCTTTGCGGAGACTGAAAAGTCATGGCACAAAGAAAAATAATAACCTCTGAAAACTAACACACCTTTGCCCGGGGAGGCGGGAGGGTTGCTTATGACTTTGATGAGGATACCCCTGGAAGAGAACTAGGATTACAGGTAAGTAACTAATCCTTCTCTTCCAGGGGATCCTCATCAATAGTCATAAGCATTAGAATAGAATAGCGAGCCTCACCTCATCCCCCTGCGGGCAAAGGAAAGAAAAACAGAGAAGGAACAGAATGCTCAGATAGCTCAGCTACCCAAACAGGTTCCTCAAGGAGGCTTGGCCTACTTGGGCATCCGCCCTGGAATCGGATTCGAGGCAGTAGTGCCTGGTAAAGGTGTGGACCGATTTCCAAGTGGCCGCCTTGCAGATCTCTGCCATTGGAACGTCATGCAAGAAAGCTACTGTGGCCGCTTTCCCCCTAGTAGAATGAGCCTTAGGGGCCAAAGGTAAGGGCCTTTTCGCCAGCTGGTAGGCTAGGGTAATGCAGGAAACAATCCATCTGGAAATGGATCGTTTAGCCGCTGGGAAGCCTGTTCTCATGGCGCCATAGTTGACAAACAGCTGATCCGTCTTCCTAATGCTTCTGGTACTGGCCAGATAGAATTTAAGTACCCTCTTGAGGTCTAAGGAGTGGAGCGACCGCTCAGCCGGGGTCGCTGGATTCGGGAAGAAGGATGGCAGAGAAATGGACTGATTAATATGAAAATCAGACACTACCTTAGGGAGAAAGGATGGATGTGCCCTTAAGACCACTTTGTGCTGGTGAAAAACTGTGTACGGTTCTTTAGTACACAGAGCCTGGATTTCGCTTACTCTGCGTGCCGATGTAATGGCTACCAGAAAAGCGACCTTCCATGACAGATGCTGTAAAGAGGATTTGTGGATCGGCTCAAAAGGTGGGCCCATCAACTTGGATAACACTAAGTTCAACTCCCACGGAGGCGAAGGGTTTCGAACAGGGGGGTAAACTTTTTTCAACCCCTGCAAGAAGTCCTTGACCACCTGCATCTGGAAAAAAGAAGGTTGACTTGGAGACCTCCTGTAAGCTGTAATGGCAGACAAATGGACCCTGATGGATGCATACTTCAAGCCTGATCTAGCTAAGTGAAGGAGGTACGGAAGGATGACGTCCTCCTGCCCCTTTGTAGGATCATGGTGATTCTCCCTACACCAAATGAAGAACCTCTTCCACTTAAACGCATAAGACGCTCTTGTGGAGGGTCGCTTCGCTTCCTTGAGAATATGCATGCAGTCAGGCGGTAGACCTAAATGTCCGTATTGCAGGACCTCAGGAGCCATGCTGTTAAGTTCAGTGAGGGAAGGTTGGGATGCAGAATCCTCCCGCCCATCTTGGACAGCAAGTCCGGCCTGCAAGGCAGCCGCCTGTGAGGTCGAACTGAGAGATGAAGAAGGTCCGGGTACCACCACTGGCGCGGCCAGTCCGGAGCTATGAGGATCATCTTCATGTCGGATCTGAGCAGCTTGGATACCACCTTCGGAATCAGAGGCAGGGGCGGAAAGGCGTAGGCAAATGTCCCTGACCAGTCCATCAAAAGAGCATTCCCCCTGGTCCCTGGACGGTGGAATCTGGACGCGAAGGCGTGGCATTTTGAATTTTCGTCGTCTGCAAACAGATCGATGTCTGGACGACCCCACCAACGGAACAGGTCCGCCACCACGTCGTCGTGCAGCACCCAGTCGGGCTGATCTTCGAAGTGCCTGCTGAGTGCGTCTGCCTTGATATTCAACTCCCCTGGAAGGTGTACTGCCACCACCGAGAGGTTCCGGGCGAGCAGCCAGTGCCAGACCGCCTGCGCCTCCAGGGAGAGGGGGCGTGACCGAGTCCCGCCCTGTTTGTTCAGGTAAAACATGGTCGTGGTGTTGTCGGTCTGCACCAGGACTGAGTCGGTCTCGATTGCTGGGAGGAACGCCTTTAGAGCAAGGTGGACTGCTCGAAGCTCTAGCATATTTATGTGGTAGCCCTGTTCTTTTGCAGACCACTGACCTTGTATTTGGAGGCACCCCATGTGGGCCCCCCATCCTTGTAGCGATGCGTCTGTCACCACCGATTGCACCGGAAGTGGCTGGTGAAACGGGACTCCCACCAACAGATTGTCCTGACGAGTCCACCATGCCAGGGACGATTTCGCTACCTGGGAGAGAGAGATTCGATCCCCCCAACGGCCTGTGGACTGATCCCATTGGTCCTCCAGAGCCTGCTGCAAAGGTCTCATTCGCAGTCTGGCGTGGGGAATTAGAAAAATGCAGGACGCCATGGAACCCAGCAGAGATGCTACCTGCCGAGCTGACGGCCTCCGCATCTGCTGCATAAGCCTGCATTTCCTCTTCATTGAAGATAGTCTCTCCTCCGAAGGATACGCTCTTCCCGCGCTTGTGTCCAGAACGGAGCCAAGGTAGTGGATGGACTGAGTGGGCTGCTGCACGGACTTTGCCATGTTGACGTGAAGGCCGAGAGCGTGCAACTGTCTCAGACAGATTTGGAAGTCTTTCTTCACCTGCTGCTGGGATGGAGCGTTCAGCAACCAGTCGTCTAGGTACGGGTAGACGAAGAGACCCTGCTTGTGTAGGCAGGCCGCCACCACTGCCATACATTTGGTGAAGACTCGCGGAGCCGACTTGAGTCCGAATGGGAGGACTTTGTACTGGTAGTGCTTGCTTCCAACCACAAACCGCAGGTACCTGCGGTGATGTTTCGCTATTGCAATGTGAAAGTACGCATCTTGGAGGTCCACCGAACACATCCAATCTCCGACTTGCAGATGTGGACATATTTGGTGAAGCGCCAACATACGGAACTTCTCCTTGACGATGACTTTGTTTAGGAGACGAAGGTCCAGAATCGGCCGAAACTTGTGCTCTTGATCTTTCTTGGGCACCAGGAAGTACCGGGAGTACACTCCTTTTCCGACCTGCGAAGGAGGAACCCTTTCTATGGCTTGTTTTTGCAGAAGGGCCCTCACCTCCTGTTGGAGCAGTTTTAAGTGGTGAGGACGGGACCTCTTTGGCGGGATGTCTCTGGGGCGCGCTCGAAAACGTAGCGCATATCCATGACGCAGTATATTCAGCACCCAGCGATCTTTTGTGATGCTGTCCCACTCTGCTAGATGTTGTGACGCACTTCCTCCCACTGGAGTGGGCAACGGCCGTAGAGGAAGCCACAGCTCATGACTTTCCTCCTCTTGTGGTAGTGGAGGACTGTTGCTGGTGTCCACCTCTGCCCTTGCCAGACTTTCCGCCTCGAAACTGGGTTTTCCCTTGGGGCTTGCTCTGAGACCACTGAGGGGTTTGAACCCTCTGTTGAGGCCCCTTGCGTTGGGTGGGTCGAAAACGGCGCTTGAATTCCTTTTTCTTCTCCAAGCCCACGGCTTTGAGGGTGTCCAGCTCAGTTTTCATGCGCCCCATCTCCTCATCCGTGTGAGTGCCGAAGAGGGAGTTGCCAGAGAATGGGAGGTTTAAAATCCGTTGCTGTGCGTCTGGCTTGAGCCCTGTCAGTCGCAACCAGGACGACCTCCTGGCGCAGACGCCGTGTGTGTAAGAGTGGGCTGAGATTAGCGCACCATCCGCCGCTGTGCTAATCGACTGATTAGCCACCAGAGCCCCTTCAGTAACAATCTCCTCAAAGTCCTTTTGGTCCTCCTTGGGGAGCTTAGACTTGAAACGCTCCATCGAGTCCCAGAGAGCCCTGTCGTACCTGCCCAGAAGCGCCGCCGCGCTGGAGATTTTGAGGGCCGCAGAAGAGCAGGTCCTGCGTCCCCATGAGTCCTGGGTTCTGCTCTCCTTATCTGGAGGGACGGAAGAGGAGGCCGACGCCGTCTGACCCTTTCTTGCAGCTGCTACTATGACAGAGTCCGCAGGCGGGTCTGTCTTCACAAAGACGGGGTCAGAGGTAGCTGGCTTGTATTTTTTCAGGATACGAGCCGGAACGGCTTTGACGGTCGCCGGGGTGAGAAAGGTGTCCATGACTGGTTCCATGATTCCTGGGACCAAAGGCAGCAGCGGACGAGAGGCAGACTTTTGGTGAAGTGTTTCAAAAATCACCGACGTGGTGACTTGGGGGACTGACATCTCAATCCCCAGCTTCTGTGCTCCCCGCTGCAACACCTCCTGGTAGGTGTTGATGTCGTCTATGGGCGAGACCCTGGACACTGGGCTGCCCGAGAGCGTGGGTGAATAGTCCTTGATGGATGAACTGGAGGACGAGGAAGAGGACGATGATGGAGTCCTTCTCCTCTTCCGGCGATGATCACGAGCCCGTGACCCAGGTGAACGCTCCTTCCGTCTGGGGGAGCGCGATCTGCGTCGCCTGTCGTCCGGTGCTGGCCTGGGGGGACTAGCTCTGTCCACAGCCGCCACCAGCCGTTGCAGCGGAGAATCATGCACTGGACTGATGTATTCCCGCATCCTCCTTGTTGGTCCGGAGTCCTGCCAATGATGTGCTGGCAGCAGCCATCTGGGCGACAGATTAATTGTCTGAGTCTGAGGAGAAGACCTACGGGGTTGAACTGTAGGTTCTCGTGGATTTGCCGGTCGTGGAGAGGCCCCTGAGTGGGAGGAGGAATGGCGAGACGCCGACTCTGTCACCAGGACCACCGACCTGTCCGAGGCCTGTCTCGACGTCGAGCGCGGTCTTGACGTCGATCCGTGGTGTCGTCTCCTTTCTCGCCGGGACTCTCTCGACGTCGAACGACGCCTCGATGTGGACCGATGGCCATGTTCAGTGGGCGAAGCATGCCGCCTCGACGTCGAACGGCGATGTGAAGCCGACGACGGAAGCCTTCTCTCCCTCGACGCCGAACGCCGCGGGGACGCCGGCGGAGATGCTGCCACTCTCGACGTCGACACGGATGCCAACCTCGACGCCGAACGCCGCTTGGAGGACGACGGCGGAGGATCCTGTTGTCTCGACGTCGAACGCCGATGGAGCCTCGACGACGGAGGGGATGGTGCCCTCGACGACGGAGGGGTGACACTCCTCGACGCCGGTCGTCGCCTGGTTGACGACGGCGGAGGGTCCATGCTCCTCGACGCCGATCGACGTCGAGATGTCGACGGCGGAGGGTCCCTGCTCCTCGACGCCGAAGGGTTGGCGACGGCGGAGGCTCTCTGCTCCTCGACGCCGATCGTCGCCTGGTTGACAACGGCGGAGGTTCCCTGCTCCTCGACGCCGATCGTCGCCGGGTTGACGACGGCGGAGGGGTGGTGTCTCTCGACGCCGAACGTCGCCGGGTTGACGACGGCGGAGATGCTCTGGATCTCGACGCCGATCGTCGCCGAGTTGACGATGGCGGTCTGGACTTCGACGTCGACGACGTACCTGCTCTCGACGGCGAGCCCGCTGTCGAAAGCCTCTTTTTCGAAACACGACCTACCGGAACATCTTTTCTCAGCGCCGAGCCCGACGCTGAGGCGGAAGGACGAGAGGACTTGCTTCTAGATGAATCTCTATGCCTCTTGGAGCCCTTCCTCACCGGAGATCGGCCTCTGGATGGTTGTGCCAGGCCATGAACGCGAATTCGCTCTCTGTCCTTCAAAGTTCTTTTGGACAGGCTCTGGCAGTGAGTACATGTCTTGGAATCATGATCCTCCGGTAGACACAGGATACAGACCCTATGAGAGTCAGTCCTGGCCTTCTTCTTGCCACAGGCAGGGCAAGGATCGAAAAGAGAAGGCATTTTAAGATGGAAAAAATGCCCGAAAATGCCTAAAAAAGGCAGCCTCTTACTGACTTAGATGTAAAACGTCGAAGTAAGGGAAAAAACAGTTGAAAAACAGACAAAATTTTCTGACAAACTCAGAAAAAAGTGGAGCTCTGTTGCCAGGATCCTTCCAGAAGGAGCCGGAAAGAACAACTGACCTAACTGCCACCCCTGAGGCATGATGGGAAGGTGGGGGTCAGGTGTGCCTTAAAGGCACGGTGTCAGTTTTTTGCTATGCAGCTATGAGTTAGCTTTTCAGTCTTTTTAGACTGGGTATTTGCAATGCAGCCTGGGAGCTTCCTATGCTTTCAGTGTTTTCTAAGAATTTCTGCTGTTTTCTAAGCATTAAAACAGTTTCCAAACAAGTTATAATGTTGTTTCTCATGTTTATAATGCTATTTTCTTATGTGTAGTGGAAATTACTTGCAGCATGGTTCAGCTCTAGGGTTTAGGGGCTGCAATTGCTTGTGTATACATATACGTATATATGTATGGATATATATATGTGGGGCACATATAATATACTGTTTCCGGGATCCCGCACATGGGCGGGAATATTCTAATGCTTATGACTATTGATGAGGATCCCCTGGAAGAGAACAGATGTTACTGGAAGGGGAGAGGTTTTAACTTTACCATCCTGTGCATGGTCTTTTAAGAGGGTTGGAATGCTTTCCTTTTTTAAATCCTTTCATCTCTGGTAATGTCCATTTTCAGGGCCTTTGTTTCTGTGGAGCTTCTGAGAATCGTGGACCGTGTCTCTGTAAATCTCGCCTCTTGTAAGTAATCTTCTTAACAGTGATTAAAATATTTTTTTAAAGCATTGCTAGAGTGTTCAAAATGTTATTTTTTCGAGCAGATCGCTCTGAATAGAATAGAACTGCTGTGACGGACCGTGTGTACTGGGATACACCCTTGTGGCTGTAGGAATCGCGGGCTCCCATCGACCTCATCGCTGCTATTGGAGCAGTGCCTACTGCGCACCTTTCCATTGGTGGGAAGAGCAGATTCAAACTCCCTTTCACACCAGACGTGTGACAGAGATGCCAGATTGGGCAATTTCCCTCACAAATGGGTGATATTTTTCCCATGTGTGCGAGAAAATACTCAATTGGCCAGTGCCTTCTATTTTTCAAGCTTAATTTGGCTCATTGTGCACATTTTTTTAAGCTGCGGCGGCGCCTCAGCACTGCAATTTATCATTCTTGAGCTGCCAGGCTTGCAAAAAATTGTAAAAGGACACTGGCATTACTGGATAATGGGTAAGAAGGTACCCTAGAGGGAGGCGCAAAGGTGGCATTGCATTTGCGGGACTCACTATGATGATTATGTTTTGAGGAGGGTCCTGTCAATCTGGAACAGAGGCACGATGCGTAAATTGCACCATTCTCATTGTTTGCTCAGACCCAAAACGCCATGGCAGGAATTCAGACCCAGATCTGAATGTGGGGGAAAAATATATTTCTTTTGAAAAGTGAATGTTGTTTTCCATAGAACACAGTAGCTACCTCAATGTACTAATAATATCAAATTCTGCTATTTGTGATGTTGCAGAATTCTTCATGACACAGACAGTCTGGGACTATTTAAGTACTCTTTGTGAAAGAGAACCTGGCTGGATAAAAAAATGGCTTCCATGCTTAATTTGTGTGATCTTAGGCAAATAACTATCTTCAGACTCAAGAATGGAGGCACTTTCAAATGCATGCGTTCAGAATACCAGCCGTACAAAAACCGGTTGTTTTTTAATTAATAGACTACAATGTTCTATAATATTCTGTCCACATACAGTGTTCACATGACAACTGTCTTGCCTCTTGGTTCACTAATGGCATGCACTCAGTGTGGTTACTTACATCATAGAATTTCAAGACTTATGGCGCAGGCAAATCGAGCATGAGGGTTCCGTTTTCTACTTAAACATTTCTGACAAACACAATCAGTGAGATTCTAGCTCCGTGGCAGGGCATGAAACAGGCTTCTGTGTCTGTAGGGAAGCCAAAGGGGGTCCATTTTTGATCAGTAAATAAATATTTTCAAAACATGATGTGCACCTTTATTCCATAGGCGCATGCATTTATGATGCCCGCGCTTGCACACATCCTCATAAATCTGTGAGCCTAGGAAATGGTCCAGTCATCATTATGGCTGTTAGTTTTTCCTCTTATATTCACAATGCTACACGGCATCAGCCAAAAGCTTTTTGCTAATGATGCACAGCATGGGCAAAAAGCACTGGCAAAACCAATAGTTCAGAAAAGCAAGATCCTTCTCTGATCAGGCAGTAAATAAAAAGAAAATGGCACTGAAGTCATTCTGCTCGTGCAGCTTTCTGATAAATGTACATGATCATCAAGCATGCATGTGTAAGTGGTGTGACATGCGATTGCGTCATCACTTTTAGGTCTGGCTTTAGCAAAGACCTTTTGATTTTACTAAAATAATATGTATACTATTACTTAATGGGGCTTTCCGCCACCTCTATTCACCCATTGGTCTGTTGTAGTGTCATTCCCATTTTGCTTCCACCCACTACAGCACACAGCAATGGGGAAGTGGGTCAGCATCATTACTTATAATCCTCTGGTTAAAGTCACTTTGAGTAGCTGCAGTGCATTTTTCTCTTTCACAAGGTGCACATACACACTCAAGGAGTTTTCTTTAGTACCAGTGTTGCCAGATGTGATCGTAGGACACATTTGAAGTGAGCCCCTGGCATATTTCAGCTTTATCAGTTCCTATCTCCTTCCAACGCTGTTGTAAATTCTGTTAAAAGTGGACAGACTGCTGAAATTTCATGGCATTTCTGGACACTTTCACCAGTGGTTATTTGATCAACTTTGCCCAGGGAAAAAACACATTTTATGGTGTTTAATTTGCTGCATTTTTTAGAAATATCGGTGGGGTGTGTAACTTGGTTTTTAGCATTCAATATTTCTTTATACTAAGTACCCTCTTTCCTTCCATTTTCTTTCTTTCCTTTTTGTCTTCCTTCTTTTTTCCCTGCCTTTCATGTTTATCTTCCCTTTCCTTATTACCTTCCTTCATTCTTTATTTTTCTTTCCTTTCTTTTACCTTTCATTTTTTTCTTTGTTCATTCTTTCCTTTACTTTATCCATCAATCATCTTTCTCGAGCAGTCAGTTACACATGATTTCTAATGTTTTTCATTTATTTCTTTATTGGTAACATGGATGGTAGTTTTGCATTACCTTTATGTAAGCTTGTACTTTTCCAAAGCTCAAATCCTTGTTCTTAGTGTACATCTTTTCTTGGCTTCTAGGTCTAGAGTGCCAGCCAGTGTAGCACCAGCTGTGCGTTCACAACTTTGCATGAAACAGAATCACTACGAAGCGTAGAGGCAGCATAGAGGTTCATTGCACCAGGCAGCCGCAACCCTTGATTCTCGAAGAGTTTGGAAAAGTGTAGGAGGAAACCTGTATCATTCAAGATTTTGCGTAATTTCCTATCTGTGAAAAGTCTGTTGCTATAAATAACTCAACATTTCTGGACAGTGAGTTTTAAACTGAATTAAGTACAGTCTCATACTTGATCACTTTTTGTCCAGTTGACAGGCAAATATGTCTCAACAAAGTCTATTTAGCTTTGGATTCAAAAAAAGTAAAGACAGTGATAAAGATAGCCCAGGAGAAGGAAACCAAAATAAAACAACTGAGGTTGGGCCGTGTAGCTGTGGAAATGTGGATTTTCCTGGTCAGTTATGTCCCCTATCTTGGACCCCAACGGTTCTATGTGCATGTCACAAGTACATGTATGTTCCCTCCAGTTCCAGTTTTGATGACGCAAACACATGTGCGTCCACCGTCAACATGTCCTCTGTCAGATCCGCCATGAATGGGCTGGATATTCGCTTCCTAAGTATGAAAGGCCACCGACTTTATATGGCTCAGTTACTCCATTTTTACAGTTCAGGCGAGTAGGCCCGATTCTGTCCTCAAGCCTTTCCCTGCTCTCTGCCTCTGACAGCTTCAGCTTGAGCTCGCATCTGTATCCATGAACTTTGTCCTACTCCCTGTGCGGCTAACGGTGCCTGCCTCGGCCAGTTTTGCCTGCCTGCCAAGAAACCGTATTTCACCTTCGAATTATCTACTTTGCTCCTCAGCCGATGCATTCCTGTCTAGTAGTTTAAGTAAACATTCTTCCAGCTACCGAGCAAAAGGGCCCGGCCTCGCTGTCTTCATGCAAGTAATTCATAGCCCTGTTACTATGGAAAGTTTCTGCCCCTTGCATCTCATATAGACACTTAGACGCTTGTACACGCACTCACAGTCAGTATAGAATAGATTTTGTCCGAGAGCCCTTCCCTTGTGGATAACACAGTTCTTTAAACATAGGATATTAGATATGATTTGGGATTAGGTTGACATAACCCCAGACTTTTGTCTCCACATGTAGAGCTAAATGTCAAGTCCCTTTCTCCCTCTAGTTGCACGTCTATCACACGTCATGCTGCTACGCGCGCATCTCTGCCAAGTATTTCTGCTGACATTGCGAAATCATCTCCAGGTATCCACCCACACATGACAAATTACCCATTATCATCAAGTGGACGCCCACATGGACGCCCACCTTCACGCCTACTTACACGCCCACATGCTCTTATCTCATTCTCTCTTGCTCTCTTGCTTACGTACAATTGAGAAATGTATATATACTGTACTCTGTGAATAATGTTTTGAGAATATTGAGAATACTTTTCAGCCCCGTCCAGATCCTTTTTGGTGATGGAAATATTCTCCCTTTGACTCGAGTTATTGGAATAAAGCCCTTTATGAATCTGATACCACAGACTCAGCCTCTTGCTTTATGCATGATCTTATTGATAATATAAAAGTCTGAGAGCGTAATATTTTATTTACCACATAGCACTGCACAGAATCCTAACATAACTAAGAACAAAAAGTATGACGCTGAAAAAAGAAAACAAGTTTTTCAGTCACACTGGGTGGAATCCTGGCCATGGCTAGCCCTGAAGGAAAGTCCAGAGGGGGAAGGACCAAAAATGTACTGCACTATTTGCCAAAAATATCCTACTATAGCACTCAGCTATTCGGGTTCCGGTAGGAATGCATTCTTAAGTGGAGGTGACCAGTTGCGCATTGAACCAATCAGAGCTCATGAAACTAGTAAGGCACATATGACGTGTTTCACGGCACCGCCAGGAAATGAAAGAAACCGCTTTGCAATGTCAGACTCCTACAGCGAGTACCTCAAATTCCAATGTCCCTACAGAGCAGCCCCTCATCATGCAAGCACTGCAAAAACTGAAGGAAACAGAAAGAAAGAAACTGACCATCTTGTTTAACAATGCTTACCTAATTGCAAAACAAGGTAAGCCACTCTCAGACATGGACACCCTATGTAGGGCTATGAAGAAAGCAGGTGTGGATATAGGAGAAAATTATGCAAACCGCAAAAAAGCCTCAGAGTTCATTAGATGTGAGGCGGATATACTTCGACAGGACATCAAAAAAAGTGTTTCAAACTCTCGCTTCATCTGCATTATTGCTGACGGAAGCACAGATAGTGCCATCACTGAACAGGAAACTGTGCTGGTCAGAGTAGTCAATGGTGGGAAACCCTACACTCTATTTGCACATCTTGTTCCACTTGAACATGCACATGCTCAAGGAGTTCTGGACGGTATAGTTAAAGGAATCAAAAGGTTATCTTTGTATTTAGTAGATATGAGGTCTGCTGAACATCCAGGTCCATCACTAATAGCTGTCAATTTCGATGGTGCTGCAGTTATGATGGGATCTAAGGGAGGGGTTGCAGCACTCCTAAAGAAAGACATTCCTTTTCTTCTTCCGTTCCATTGTGTAGCTCACAAGCTTCAGCTTGGGATTCTAGATGCTGTAAAATCCCATCCCTCTATTTGTCAGGTTGAGCAAACTTTGAAATGGATTTTCAAATTCTATTGGTATAGTCCTAAGAGGCGAAGAGATGCCAAAGAAATTCCAAGAATAATTGATGAAAATTTTGCACATTTCACTGATGTTAAACAGGTTAGATGGGTGTCCAACAAAACCAGGGCTTTGGCAGCCATGCAACAAAACCTGCAGACAGTGGTTCTACACTTGGGACAGGTCGCAGCTGGTAGTGATGATTCTGCTGCTAAGGCAAAAAATTATCTCTCAGTTGTTACTAGTTTTACATTTATAAAAAACCTTTACAGTCTGAGAGATGTTCTGAAGCCAGTGTCTCAGCTTTCAGAATTCTTTCAGTCTAATGAACTGCTTTTATTGCATGTTCCACCTGCTGTAGAGAGGTGTGCGTTGACTCTAGTAGGCCTAAAGAGTGAGCTGGGTGAATATATGCAGCAGTTTAAAAACACTGTACCACCCTGAAGAAAAGAAGTTTGGACACATTTCTACTGATGGCTGGGAAATAAATGTATCAGGACACTGTCCAAAGTGACAGTGAACTCATTGACAGTATGATTAAGTACATTGATAAGAGGTTTGAAAATGTTAATAGCATGCCGGTTCAAGGTTTTCAGGCATTTGATTATACACTGTGGCCAGAAAGTATAGAGGAGCTCTATACATATATATTGATATGGAGGTAATTGTACAACATTTTGAGGTACTTTTCACCACAGACGAGAGGTTAGCAATTGTAGAGGAGTTTTGTGGACTTAAAACCCATATGAAAAGCTTTCCGACCAAAGGTATTCCTGTATTGCCTGCATATTCCACCCTGCTAGCAACAAAACCTTACTCGTTGACGAATATATTAAAGCTTGTGGAGATGATGTTCACATTCAGTGTATCTACAGCAGAAGCTGAACGTGTGTGTACTGCCATGAATATCATTAAGAATCCACTAAGAACACGGTTAAATCAAGATGTTCTCCAAGACCTAATGCTTCTTAAGGTAGAAGGACCCAACTTTGAGGATTATGACCCCAGCAGCGCTATTGATCTCTGGCTTACAACAGGAGGCACAAAGCATGTGTGCGGACATAAAAGGCCACATCTATCATAACTGTTGAAGTACTGCTAATATGAGTTTTAGAGCATCCTGCCATGCAATATCGTTTATTGTTGTATTTCTATACAATTTCTATATGTTTAGATAAAAGGGATTATAATATCGCTTGACACGTTTTCCTTTAGCATTATTATTGCACAGCATTCAATGGTTTACTGATTTTAATAAAGCAAAAATATATTAATGATTCTCTGTCAGCCGGAGCCCTTATGTATGATGTGCAATGGGGGTAGGTGGGACAAGTGGATTTTACAGGACATGTAGATCTCAGTGGCATTTTGTCCCTTGGACAACTAGATTATCTGGAAAATGCCACACCCCTGTAGGTGTGTTTTACAAAGTATAGTATGAGCAAAATGTTTGCATATTGCCAGTTGAGGACACAGGTGCCACATCACAAAGCCACCAGTGTCATGCTAGGAAGATATCTTAGCAATAGGGGTAGCAGAGAAGTCATACAATCCAACACAAAGTTGTAATATATTAGATTGGAGCTAGCCACTGATCCCATCCTTTACCAAGTAACTGCACCAATGATGTGAAGCCCAGGACACACTAAATGACTATCTGGGTACCCTTTGGTTGCTACCATGAGGTGCTTCCTTCAAACAACATCATTTGCTAAAGAATAGTCTTCATCGTAGAAGAAGATCAAGGAGTACAGCATGTCACAAATAGTTCTTCACCCTGGGTCCTGTGAACTACAGGGTTTTAAAACGAACAGTTTAGCGGAATTACTTTTTTCAACATACTGCCCTCACTCGCAGGGTTTAGCACATCCAAGTAGGGTGTCATTTTATTTGGTATGCAGTACCTGGAACAAGAAATAACTGGCACAACCATTCTATCTACATGACTGGCTGACAATGAAGAATTCCAAGCACTGTATTGGATTTCTCACAGATTCTCTCTATTGACCAGCCTTACGTTCTGCATTAGGAATGTCAGCAGCGATGAAGCAAAATGAATTATGTTAGGAACATTTCATCAACTAGTAAATTCAAAATACACCTGCTATATTTAGCTAAAGCTATGGATTTTTAATTGACAAGCATCATGCACAGTTATGTCAGTAGCATGAAACACACCTTTATCTGGAAACTGAAGTATTATAATGTTAAAAAAATATCTAAACGAATATACACAAAGGTCTATGATTATATTACTTTAGTAGTACTTAAGGGAGATTCTCTTCAAAAGATGTAAGTAGATGAAATAATCTTAACATAATGTCACTTGTCATTGATCAGGTTATCTAACCAGCCAAACTCTACTCTGCAGTAATCCATTCGATGAAAACTCCCACGTCAGTATTAATATTGGACATTTTAGCCGCCCAGTAACTGCAGATGCAGTATGTAGCTACCATATATTTCTCTGGTTTGCCACCCCTAACTAACCTGCTACATTACATGACTTCCTCCATCAGTCCAGTGCCAACCTGTTCATTTGCATACACGCCTCTCGTTTAGGCTTCCACTTTTTCCAACTGGGTTCACCATCAATTTAGCTTTTCTGCCTCTTGCTGTATATTTTACTTTAATCTCCACTGCCACTCTCTTCCTCTTACCTATACAATTTTATTAATAAATTAATTGATTAAAATGAAAAATATCCCCTTTTTCCGAGTTCAGATAATTGAGTTGGGGTTTACTCATTTGAAGCTCTCCCCTTCCAACATACCCACGAGACACTAGAAACATCTACAGTAAAGAGCAGAGTTGTCCAATTAGGCAGTTCTTTTTGCAAGAACCATCTCATGATTCTGTTGTAGTTTATATGTTTTGTAATCCTTTAAAAAAAAATTAAAGGTGGTTTTCCCTAAACTGCCCCAATTTGAACAGTCCAAAATATCAGCGTCTTCCCCTGACTGGGTTGACGATAGACAAACAATAAAAAGCGATTGACAGCAATGTCGCTTCAAGGCCCTGAACCTTATATCTTCCAAAAAAATAAACCCCAAGGATAAACTAGAAATTTAGAACTAACGATTAAAATCTGCTACTTTTGTCCAGATTAAGACTGCAAAGATCTGAGATTCTCTGGTGCAAGGCCCATGCTTTGAAAGATCTATTGGAGAAAACCTTAAAACATGGGTATTTAAGAAAGTGGTAAGCAAAGGTGTAACAACGACCTTGCCTCCTTTTTAGCTGTTTTTGTGATCTTTGAAAATCTAATGCCTTCTTAAATTCTAAAATGTAAACCTCACTCCAAGTTGGTCACTATATCCTAATTTGCTACTGTTCTCATAAAAATAAAGGAAGTTTGCAGTTTCTCAACCTTCATTTAACGGTTTCATGACACTGATGTATGAAGGGTTTCAGAACCTGGTTTGGGGGTGGGCACAAGGCAGATAGGGTTACAAGACCCCAACAGTGGTGTTACAAGTTGTTTACCACTGGTGTCCTGGGGTCCGTCCTACAATGCTATGAAATCTCGACCAAGTACAAGCCTTTCCAACGTGACTATAGATTGCATTTTGTAAAATTCAATGTCTTCAGAAGTGGAAATAGCACAACACAGATATTAGTTGGCCCTGTGCATCTTCCTAGTTAATATAGTTAAACTACAACAGTGGGCTTAAACATTATCTGTTGAGCCTCTCCACAACCACCTTGAGTAAAAAAAAGATTCATTGAGACTCCAAAATATCAAAATGGTCACAAGTCAACACTAAATGCTAATCCTTCACCAGGATACTTCCTTCACAGACACGCATAGAGCTACCACAGTACAGCTACCAACTTTAGCTTCAGAAGACACACAGTTAAAGTTGGAAGGTCACGAGGCTGCCCCCTACACCATATGCGATCACCACTGTATGGATAACCCTCATCCTCCAAACAATGCACACAGCAAGGTGGTAAACCTCTGCTGGATGAATCATAAATGCAGTCCAGTCTAGCTACATGCCCAGATGCCAAGTAATTAGAGAATGCAGCACTGTATAAATACTCAGTAGCATAACAATCAATATTGAAATGCCAAATATGTATTTCTTGCCACAGCCTTTTACCAACCGACATATTTTCACTTCCTAAATAGGGCTCCAGCTCCACAGTTTAAAACCCACAGAGCAAGACACATTAATTTACAGAAATTGCGATGTAAGGGCAGTTTGAAAAACAAGAAAGGGTAATTGCTAATGTAGAACGCATCTAAATTAGCTGGCACAGCTCATCTCCAGTACTGTCTGGGTCCTGCCATTCGTAGTTACAGGTCATATGCACCTTACACGTGTGATTTTGTGAGACTACGACACACCATAATTTCTGCTTTGAGTCTCCAACTATTCATAATAGCCCTTTTAAACACCCTTATTTTTAGGCAATATATTCACAGTTCAATACTTGCATTGTACATACAAGAGTGGTACATACTAGTGTGGTTAGTGATGAACAGAATTATTGATGGCTTCAATTTCTGGAACAAAAATCTAAAAAGTGTGCATAAATATCACTCTATGTATGCCTTGTACAACACAAGAGAAGTCTCTGAAGACATTTACCTGAAATGGCGAGACAGTCTTCTAAGATCGGTGCCCAGGTAATGCACATGAAATCCCTGCCAGTGTGCGCCTTGGAAACTTTGCACCGGGCCGCTTTCATTGGCATAGACACATTTCGCAAGTCTGTGAGCTCCACCCTCCCAGAGGAGGAGAGGCTTGCGATCATGTGCCCGGTGCCACTAGCATCCTGCGCCCTGCTCTGCAAACAGGCACACCACTCGTCACCATGTCTCAATGGGGCCTCCACGTTCGTTCCTCCACGCTGCTCGTCCCGGATGTCCACCAGATGCATCTGTCCATTCACGCAGGAAGCGAGAAACGTATTGCAGTCCAGATATTGAAGGTTACTTATGGCGCTGCTGCTATTCAAGCCTACAACGGACACAAACAGACACAATAAAGGTAAGCTGATTGAACCCAAATGTACATGGCCCTACTTTAAGGATCATGGTCTTATTGTTAGGCCTTTTTCAATTATTTGGCCACTTTATCTATAATGGTTTCAATGTACTGGCTGTCCAGCAGCTTGGCAAATCCAAACCGGAAAAAACAGCTGCTGAGTGGGGCTGCTGAAACTTTTCAAGAAGAAGAAATATGAAGGACAATAAAGAAAAGAATATGGCTGTAAATATTTGTTTGGTATTACAGCGAACAGTGCACATCATGAATATTTGTAAACTGCTAGTCTGTGGTTACACCAGCTGGTAACTGGGTGTACTAGGGAAAGCACCCACGTGTATTTTGACTACACACAGTAATTACTGAAAGGGTATGTGTTGGTATTGGACAGCTTGTGTCCACTGTTGCCCATTTAAACTAGGGATGATATACTGAATACTTTTACCCAAAAGCATCTGTAGAGTGGCTAAGATTTGGTACAGCAGAGTCCGCTAGTCAAGGTTGTAAGCTAGGTAGTCCTTTATGCACACTGCAAAGCTTATAAGTATGTACTGCACGTACAACCACGTGCACGATGTGCGCTCATATATCTCTGTCAGTCTTATATTGAATTTTATTTATTTATTTAGAGTTTGATATAGCACAAACTTGGCCCAAGGGCATTAGAGCCCTTTACAAGATGTGAAACTACAACAATTTCAGGAAATATACAAGGATGTATACAGGAGATATAAATACAGTAAAACTCAACATATAACACGGGCGAAATATACAATGGGGGAGTGAGAGGATTGTCAATGCAGTTCTGAGGTAGTTGAAGGAGATTGCGGGGCATCAGAGCGCTTTACAAGGGAAGCATACATGAACAAGGTTCGTGCATCAGATCATTCACTACAGCTCAGCAGCTGCAGAGCAATGTACAGCCTTATTCACCATTAAAACTCTTTGACGGAACACGACCAGGGAGGACATGGAGACAAACCGGACGTCACAGTGAGAACTGTGGCAGATAGGGATATGGGGCATTAATGGAAAAAGCGCGCTGACCTCATATGGCAGCCTCTCCAGCGACACATGAGGACAATGAAGGAGGTGGGTTGGAAATTTGAGGTGTATGGAGACATCCAACAAAACCACACAGGAGAGATCAGCATGGGCAGTCTAGTTCTGGGGAGTTTGCATTTTACTGGGAGTTTGTTGCAGGAAAAACAAATCAGCCCACCAGAAACATCCTACTTTGCTATGTTAAATGCCTTGAAAAAAGCTGAGTGGGCCAAAACACCTGCTTTGTCTAAGCCTCTGCCATTTGGTGCGGTCATTATTCGTCTTTCTAGAGAGTTCATTAGCTGGCTCCACATCAACAAACCCAATGATGCAGATACACTCGCATAAGGTGAAAAGGATAGCCAATGAATGCTCAATGACATTTATTGTGTCTCACAGCTAAGCAGATCAACGAAGCCAAGAGGTTATCATTTTATTTTTTAACAGATTGGGGTTCGGATGGAGGAGGTGGTCTATGCCTCTCCTCAAAACATAAGTGTGGCCAGAGGGTGCTTTTTTAGAACATTTTCCCGGTATGTCGACTAAAAAGCTGCAGGTTTGCAACAATGCCCAAGAGCAGATTACTCCACACCACAGTATGCAATGTATGTGCTCATAAACAATGACACAACTGATTAAATAAAGACTGATTGCATCACCTGCAACAACTATATCGCAAAAAGAATAGTCAGTATGATCGAACAAAACAACAACGGCTTTTTAATAAAATCCCGTGCCAAGGGAAAGAATAATCTGTAATAAATACCGTGGCATCACCTAAAGCCTATGGGAGTGAAGAGTGCATCACAGTTTCTGTTCCAGAAAAGAAAATGTCATCAGAAAATATATTTTATGTAATCGTGATTGAATTAAATGCAAGGCTTCGCTTTTACCATGTGAATAGGAGTGTTGCTCCAATATTCCATGACGTGGGAAGGAAAATATTTCCCTGTAAACATCTGTTGGCAGTGTGCATTGCTGTAAATTCTCATGTTCTGCATACTCCTGCCATCTAGTGTTGGGCTTGAACATTTGCAAGTTGTTTTTCTTTAAAGGTCTGAGTCACGGATGCACTGTTAGCAACGTGCACGGGCACCCATTGTTTTCTGCACACCGGGAGAGCAGTCTGGAGGGGCAAGAGAGCGCGGTTTGGTGCTCATGTGTACCGTGAATGGAAGTTAGTTCATAAGAAAGGGAAGAAGAGGGCGAGCGCATGATAATCTACGTACTAGACACTACAAACACATTCTTACAGGGCAAGCAACATTTCCCATTTGTAGCATGCGTTGCTGTAGATAAACATGCTCTGCATCAGGCGCGCAACACCCATTGGGCTCACCGGGCTTCAGCCCCCCCCCCCCATGTGTGTCAGCCCGGCTGAGACAGCCTTGCGGGCTGGCGTCCGTCTAATTGCAGCCGGACCCGAGTACTTAACAGGTCTTTAAAAGACCATTTACTCGTTAATAAGGCTTTTGTTGTATGTTCACCCCTTTTTACAGCCGCTCTGCCTTTGGCTGGAAGACTTAGCCCCCCCGAAAGTTTTGGTTGGCAGGCTGAGGAGTACTATTGTGCATTTATTTATAATTCTAGGAGGCTCCAGCCCGCAAAACAAAGCACTGTGAATATATGTCAGGAGATTTCAAATAGCATCACACAAAGGATACCAAAGTTTAGAAAATGAAATGTATTGCACACAGCAGAAGACAAGCTGCATGCAGCATAAGAAAGGCTGCCACAAAATGTGTAACATTATTCAGTATACAAGGGCTTACTTGGACTTCCAAAGATGTATAACAGAGTTCAACGAGCATGGCAACGGCAGATAAGTGTGGCAACAAGGGAGCGAGAGGCTGATGGCAGAGGAAGGTGAGAGGGAGGGAAGGGCCACGGAAGAGGAGGGGAGGGGACACAAAACAGTTGAGAAAAAAAGCGAACAACAGGAGGATGGTAGCAGAGGAAGAGAATACCAGAGAAGGCAGTTGGCAGAGATGTGATGGCTGAAGATGGTGATGGCAGGGTAAATTAATGGTAGGAGACAGTGAGGTTTTGACAATCAAGGAACACTAGTTAAATAAAATATTGAAAAGCTGCAGCAAAATAAACCGACTTTGAGCCTCAAAATCCCAATTTTGGTGCTGCCAAATCCGGGGAAGGGGTCGAGGGTCTGTTTAGAGGAGAGAATTATAGAATGAAAACTCAAAAATGAAGCAGGCCGTTTTATATTGTCTGCTCACACGTCAAGAGTATTGAGAAGTGAGATTGCAAAATTCACCACTCTACCCTTTACTTACACAATAAAAAAAACTTTATGTGCTCGGTACAAAAGCCACATTAATAATAGGACGCCGAACGTAGCGAATGACCAAAACATCTTACAGGAAGGAAAAAAGTTAAGATTATGATTTTGGATTTTAAAAATAGCATATGAAAGAAGTGCTATCTAGGAAACCACCTGAGTTGGAGCTCAAAGGATAGCTGTGGCTGCATACCGATGTGAAGCATTGCGACTGCCCTCAGTCTGATTCCAAACCATCGGCAGGAACGTCCGCATCTAGGCTGGCGCATACTGGGGCTGTGCGGAGCATACTAAAGCGAACACCTGATAAGAAGAGTAAGATGGGAGAATTCCGAAAATAAGTATGGACATGTGGTAGACATGTTAATACCACAGCTGTGCAGGGACAGCATGCTTTCCCTGGGACTGTGCTTCAAATATGGCAGGAGTCTGTGCAATTGACTTTGATTGTTTAAATAACTTTGTTTAATTGTGTGGTGACAGGGGTAGTAGCGCCTACCTCTCTGCAGCGCTGGTTGGAGCGTCCGCTTCCTCAATGTAGGTCGAGCGGTGAGCAGCGGACCCAGACTGCTTGTTCGGCTCGTACTGCCCCTGTAGCCACTTGCTTCATGACGGAGGTAATCCAAGCCTATAAATATATTTTGTTTACATCCTCTGCCGAGCTATGCCTTGGCCGCTATCATGTTCAGCAGGTCGAGGTACCGTCACTTCCGGAGCAACCTTGATGGAACTGAAGGGCTTTCCGGTAGTTGGTACGATAACGGAGTGCAGCCGCTGGTGATTTTGGAGCCTAATACAATAATAGAACATTTAAATTGGAAATTGGGCTCACTAACTTATAAACACGAGATACAAAAACTGAGCATTTATGAAGCAAGCAATGGTAAAAAGAATGACCGCGTTAACAAAACTGCAAGTGACGGGCTGCTTGGGAACGAGCCTCTGCATAGGCTTAACATCGTTAATTCTCGTAAAATATAATTAATCTCCCCATGCCTATCCAAAAGTCAATGTGTCTGTCTGTTATGTAACTGGTGGCCTTTTACAGCACTGCAATACTATTCGGTCAAGTTTGCGCTATTGCAATGCAATAGGTCTCGCAGTTACACGAGTTAAAGCTATTGGCATTGTAAATGACAATGCCAATAGGCATTGTTATTTGCAATGTCAATAGCTCAAACTCGCGTAAATGCGAGACCTAATGCATTGCAAATGCTTGTTCAGTGTAAGAGTCTGCGTCCAACGGAGATTGCTTTCACTTTGTTTCCCGTCACCCCGTGGCATATTGGAACAAGAGCGCACTGAAGCTGACGAGGAGGGAGTGGGAGGGGGGAGTGGGGGCGGGCACAGTGGTGCAGCCGCAGTTGTAAAAGGCAGGGAGAGGGTGAGATTGAGAAAGGGAAAGATAGGGATCAAAGGAAACAAGGACGAACAGGAAGGAGAAACAAAATAGATAGAAACCACACGAGGCAGCGGTTTAACACCTAGCTTGACAATAACAAGCAAGAAGGGGGTGGCAAATGGTGTGCACTTTGATGTCCTCAGTGGCCGCGCGGCTCACTGAGGACATCAAAGCGGCCGTGAAAGTGATCAGGCAGTGCTTTTCAGGCTGCCAAATGGTGCGCGCGCCTGGCGCACATGCACTGTATTTGGAGGCCTGAAAAGCACTGTTTGCACTTCCAGATCCCCTTTTTACAAAAGCTCTCGCGAGAGCAGTGCTAAAGCGCTGGCTCAGGCGAGACCTAAAAAGGACTTACAAGAGCAAGAGTGCAGGGGCTCAAAAGTGGTCCCCAGGACCCTGGTTAAGGAGGAAATTGAGATTCCACATGGGCGTGTCTCTGAGAGGATGATACATTTGAGGTCCTCCATGAAGCCTTCACAACAGGGTGCAAAAATGGGAGGAGCGTTACTTGTTTTTAATGTAAGCAGGTATAACGGCTTAATGGAGCCTTATGGAAGTATATGCGAGACCTGATTCTGAAGATGGAGAAGGTAACAGATCATATACTGGACAGGTTTAAGGGGGTTCAGGTGTTTAGGAAAACAATAATGGATACATAGCTTCCATTTTCCAGTGTAGGAGGCTCGTGGGGTAGGCCTGCAGGACTCCCCTACGATGCCTATACACTCCTGTGTAATGCACAAGTAGCCAAACTCTTGGACCACTGGTACCAGACCGCTAGTTGGTGCGGTCTTGGGTCTGGGTGTTTGATTTGCCCTTAGCTCCTTGTGGGAAAGTCTGGCGTGTTGGAGAGCGTTGGCTCCCGTGGGAGTAACGTCCCCAAATCGGCACACCGTGTCAAGTTTTCAATAATGTATATAAGAGTCTTGCGAAGGATTTCGATCAGTCGTTAATTTTATTTTTTTATTCTTTCATACTATTGCATTCATAGTATTCGTGTGTTAACTTATTTCGGGCTAACGCCCTTCTTCAAGGGACTTTCATTCTGAAAATATCAAAATAAAGCAGGTCGTACTAATAGCACAGGATGAACATCATTAGTTTGATGTAACAGACAGTGAAAAGTGGAAAACCGTGATGCAAAGTGAGTGAACATCCGAAAATTGTGCGTGGCGCGATTACCAAAAATGGTGAATTCATAAATTACTAGGTGAAGACATGAATAAGAGTGAATGAGAGTCAGAGAATTGTGCGATGCGCAATTTAAAAGGTGGTGGAATCCTCGCCACATTTAGCATGCGTAGCGTGTGTCTAAAGGAGTCAATATCAATGCACGGTAAATGTAGTGCCCGCGGTAATGGCAGAAATGTCCGGTACACCGGGTGTTGTGAGCAGGTTCACTCTGCGGTTTATTATGCGGAAAAAGTGCCAGAACAATTGCTCACTCGTGTGTTTGTCATGTCCAAATTTCAAAATGGTGCAATTGTGATACGTGCGATTGAAAGCCCACTCCCTGCATGCATAAAATTGAGCTGTGCGGTCTAACCTTTGTAAACACTCTCTGTTTACATGAAGTTGACATGCTTCGCCGGAGCGAAGTGCGAGTTCAACAAACTGTCGTGTGGACGTGAAAACGAGGTTAAAACTATTATCAGACTATAGGGTGGCGCGGTCGGTGGAAAAACTACAGCAAAACGCATAATATCCTTACCGTTAACTCGGTGATGAAACACATACGGTGGTGTTCTGGTTCATGCAGTGAGGTGCAAATTTGGCGCGTTACACATATCGGAAGAGTTCCGGTCATGTCATCGTGAGGGAGAGTGAACTGAAAAATTTGTGTTTCACTATCTTTTACCTTTTGAACATGACTTCACTGAATCACCCGGTCCAATACCATATGATTTCACCTTGCTTATAAATTTGTATTTTCACACAGCGCATGTCTGTTTACACAGTGACCCAAGCGTAGCTTTGTAAAAATGTTTATTTACAAGAGACGTTTTGTTGTTAAGATCAATTTAAGATAACTTCATTGTACACACAATATCACAAGCAGCGTACTCTACAGGAGTCTTTTTTATCAACCTTTCATCACGACGCGGTACCTATACAGCACAGTCTGTTTTCTCTGTTCACTCTCCCTCACGATCACATGACGGGAACTCTTCAGATATGTGTAATGTGCGAAATTTACACCTCACCACAGGGCTGCATGTCAGGCACTGCTGTCGTTCCGTAACAGACCTCTCTGACGGAATACTCCTCTCTGCCCCCAAAGGGAAAGGACACAATTTATATGTGCTAGATGTAACTGTGTGGCAGTATTATGTCTAAAACGTTAGGAACTGTTGTTGAACAAGCAAACAGTACACTATGTTGTTATATATTCTGAGCAACCTTGTACAAGATGCGCAGACTAAATCCCAAGAAGAGTCCCAGAATAACAAACAACATGTACAGCGTATTCCTACGTATTATAGGTGGCTATGCAGAGCAGAGGCAGCCTAAAACATCTAAGACAAAAATCTAAGGGAGAACCAAAGTGTGCCCAGAACGAAAATCACTACAGGACAGTACGCATGACCCTGGTGGAGATTTTTTAAGGGCCGGTAGTTGCAGGAGTTGGGGGGGGGAGGATCCTCTTCATCCTCCTGGTCTGAGCTGTAGGAAAAGACAGCCTGTGGATTAGGTCAGTAGGGCAAAATGCCTGAAGGGCCAGTATCCTCACCTTCCTTGACATAGAGAAGGGCCTGTTCTCCAAAGACGTTGGGGCCTCGTTGGAGGATTGCTATTGTATTTTCTGATGTGCCCAACACCTCTCACTTCGGTATCAGAGGGTCGTCTTCGACTGAAAGCGAGGTAGGCCTTGTATGTGGCATCATCATGGTCGGAGTAGAGGCAGAGGCTGCAGACCTTGTGACGGGTGGAGGACAGATACTTTGCATGTCACATGGGGTAGTACTAGAATGGCATCTGTACCATCACTGTGTGCATTCCCCTTGAATAATTTTTTGAAGACAAGGAGGCACATGACTTTGGAGATACACTGGCAGTTGGGGAGTCGATAGAAGGGTGTCGGTCTCCAAAGGGTGTTGCTGAAAAGTGCACAGACGACAAAGGTTTCTCGCAGTCATTAGTGTTGAATTTGACCTTGTGAGCCCTAATAAAATGTGGGAATACATTTGGTCTCGGAGCCTTGTCAGTACATGTTCAAACCGGATGGGAAAAAATAAGTCACAATCTAACATGGAGTCTGTGCCCAAGTGCATTGCCAACCAGAGGTGGAGTCAGAGTACACCCCACAACCCAAAAAGACATTTTTAAAGAAAAACAACTCGCAAACATCTGAGCCCAACATTAGATGGCAGGAGTATGCAGAGCATGTTTATCTACAGCAGTACATGCTTAGAACCTAGGATTATGAACATGTTAAAAATTCTAGAAAACTGTTAACAGTTGACGCACACCATGATCAGAACTACAACATGCAATATATGTGCTCTATGAACAAGTCTGACAGGAATATTGGTGATAAGGTCGGGCAGTTTTTGATTCACAGGAGCAGCTCAAATATGCCAAGACTGCTAACTATACTAATCACTGTACAAGAGGCCTGCTAATTCTGAGGGAACTGCTCGGGAGGCCATAGGTGTTGTACATTTCTGATCCTACCATATCACGCCTCATGCACTTGTTATATCAGGTTACAGATTCTGCAAGTTTCGACCTATTGCAATATGTAAAGTATGTTTGTTTATATACATCTTCAATATGTAAAGTACAGACAGTCATAACTCTTTTAATAAGCACTGGCAAGGCCAACAGGTCTGGCTTGTTTAACAGAAGGTGTTCTTTGTAGTAAAGACTGCATATTGTTGTGCTACGTTTGGATGCAATAACAGAAAACACAAACAGACAACAATATGTATGCAGACAGTAGTCAAATGTGCCAACACACAATGACACACATACAGTAATACAATACACCCACATATAGGGGAATAAAGACACAGATGGATGTTGATAGAATGCATGAATGTGTTCTGCTAGCTTGCTTGCAAATGGTGGGTCTCGGTATGCTTCCGGCTGGGCTGCACAGTGTTACCTCTGGCTCAAGTACAAGGTCTCACAACATGATGTCTCCCACTATCCTGCTCAGTTACATATTGCCATGTATGCTGTTGTATACAAAGACATTGCCCCTCACTCTCACTTTTCTGTGCTATTATGTATTTAGATACTGCCATGGTGAGGAAGCTGTATAGGCTATTTTCTGGCCAGATATATGGAAGTTTGGAACCTTCCTGTTTTTACGACCAGTAATTAAAATGAAGGTCTTGGCCTCATTAGTTTTTAGCCCTAGTTTTTGCATGTAACTCACATAGACATCTTGTAACTTTTGAAGGTCAAGGCCCGTGCGGGCAATAAGCACCGCGTCATCAGCATACAGGAGAATTGGGGTTAATTTTAGGGACGTCTGGTATTGAGTCCAGCAGGGGGACTTCCACCCCATTGGTGTAAATAGAAACAAGCATTGGCATAGCCAATAGGTCTTGCCTTTGGGACCTTATAAGTGTTTAGCCATGCAACAGTTGTTGTTGCACCAAGGATATTGTGCTGTATAACTAAATACTTATAAGGTCCCAAAAGCAGCCAACACGATTGTCACATAAATCCTCTCACTTTGAAGTCAGAGAAAAAAAGTAAAGCCCAAGCTCCAGGAAGACAGAGCCTGACATTTGACCACTGTCTTTGAATAAACAGCAAATGTGACAGAATAACAAGATTTAAAGCCCCGTTTACAGAAATTCAGTACTGTTAGAGTATAGTAATTAGAGTTTGGATAAGGAAAGGGACGAACTGAAACTGGTCAGCCTAAAAGAAATAAAGTCAGCAAACAGAAAGCAAGAAAATGTGAGTTACAAACTACAAAGCCAATGGTGGGCAATGGGTGGAATGCATTCCCACAGAAGGTTTCCGAATGTCCTCAAGATGTCGTCAGCAAACTGGCTTCCACTTAATCCCAGTTAATGTAAATAAAGCAGGATTTCAAATGCATGGATCCTGTTTGGTGTATCCGGGGTGATGTAATAGTAAACATTCTTGGCGAAACGTCCCAACAACTTTTATAAAACGAGACAGAAATCTCAAACCCTGCAACATGCTTAGACGACTTCCATGTGCTGGGCATGTCTACCAACTGAGATGTGTAGGTGGTTGGTAAAAGACTCCTACTTACCTCCCAGAGCCCCGAATATCTAACACACACACTCTAGCACACACAGGTTGTACCAGAACACTGTACCAGCAACATCATTACAAACCGACTCGAAAATGCTGCAAGACCACTCTAATGGCACTTTATCAATGACGGTAACATAACTTATGCAATAACTGCTTATAACCATCTGAAGCTTCGTACATGTTTTATAAAGTGGCGTGTGAAAAAGACGACTACTATAGGATGAGCCAGGCTGATCGGACTACACACGAGTCCTTCGCCCACCACGGTAAGCCTGGGAGGCTGTCACATGGAGAGGGCAGGTCAGTGCTGGGAGGGGATTCAGCAGTCCTGGAGTCAAACTGCTCTGTAAGAGATCTTGCTGATGATTTGATCTAAGGCCGGCTGGGAAAATGTATGGCGATGTGTGGGCAGGAAGAGCAATGGACTGCGAAGGTCATGGAGCAGGGCAGCCTGGGAGAGGTACAGGCATGGAGGGGTGTGGACAGAGACATGTGGGCAGAAACGTGTAAAAGAGAATTGTGCGGCCAGGGAACAGTGTGGGCTCGGAGAGGTGTGCGCTGGGAGAAGGGCGGACAGATAACTGCGGGCTGGGAGAGCTGCTGGCAGGAAAATGTGTGTGCAGGGAATGGTGCAGGCAGGGGGAGGTTCATGCAGGGCAGGATGAGGTACGCACTGGAAGGTGTAAGCAATGAGAGGTAGAGCAGGGACCAGGGAAAGGTACGGGCAGGTGGCAGGGGGGCGGGCAAAGATGGCGAATGACAGGTGCAGGCAAGGAGAGCAATGGACTCAGAGGTGTAGGCTGAGAAAGGCGCTAGTTGACAGATGCAGGCTAGAGGTATGCAAACAGAAAGAGGTGGAGGCTGACATAAGTGGGGGCAGAGAGAAGTGTGTGCAGAGAAAGGTAGAGTTAGTTCGAGGTACGGGCAGGGAGAGATGTTAACAGGGAAAAGTATGGGCAAAGTGAATCCGGTAAGCTCTATCATATTAACAAGCACGCGAGTGGTGCATGCGTGCGCGAAGCAGAATGAGAAGAACAAGCACGCGAGTGGTGCGTGCGCGCAGCCTGCTCTTTTTAGAAGCACATACTCGTGCTTGTTGCGCGCCCCTGCAAGGTGGATGCCGCAACAAGCACGAGTATGTGCTTCTAAAAAGAGCAGAGCGACGGCTAAAGGTCTCCTATGCAGCGCATGCACGCTGCGTAGGCGAGACCTAAAAAGAAATGGGGCGAGCATACAACGCTGCTGGACCCCCCTATTAATTGGAAAAGCCCTGGTGCATTCCCCATCTCTCGTGTATTTGACGCAGACTGTGGCTTATGAGTAGAGCTGCCTAATAAAAGATAAAATACACTCCTCTATGCCCATTTCTTCCATTATCCTCCCTAGATGTTGATGTGCCATGCAGTCAAACGCTGCCGACCAGTCCATAAACGCCAAGTATAATCTCTCAGATTTTACTTGATAGTACTTGGCGATCAATAGGCTTAAATTAAGGCACTGGTCCTGAGAGCCCATTCCCTTTTAGAAGCCATATTGGACTGGAATTAAGACCTTATTATTGGCTGCCCACTCCTCTAGACCCTTCCCATTAGTTTTGCTGTGCTATCTATCGACGAATTGTCCTATAGTTTTTGGCCTCGGCTTTGTCCCCCTTTCTTGTTGATTGGAACTAAGATAGACTTCCATGAGTCTGGTGGGCCCACCTTAGATATTACATTGAAGACATTTGTCAGCACAGGACCCCATAAGTCTGGCTGATCAAGGAAGAAATCTATAGGGGTACAATCCGGTCCGGGCGCTTTGTTGCCAGAGCACTGCATAAGGGCTTCTCTTATCTCTTGATGATCAAAGATCAGGGGAGGATTACTAGGGTCACATATAGGTAAAAACTGCAGTTTCGCCCCCTCCATATCAGGATCAAATATACTGGAAAAATATGTGAACCATGATTCCGGGTCTTCATGACAGTCCAATGTTAATGCTTTTAAGGAAAGGGGCGTTAATAATACTCCAGAAGTCCCTAGGATTTTCAGAAATGGCAGCTAAATGGAGTTGTTCCCATGCTTCTTCCTTTAGGGATTTCTTTCTGATCTTCCTGGCCTCATTATATTGGAAACAGCATATTTTTACTAGGGCCGTATCTCTGGTGTTTGACCCAAGGGCCTGATGCAGGGCTTTTATGGACTTAGTGCAGGATTAGTCAAACCTTCTCGGCCAAACTATTTCAGGGCTCACCTTTTTTCTAAATAGTTGGGACTTGATCTACGAAAGTATAGAATCAAAAGCCATGATTACCTGTGTTGGGCTGCATATCGTTTCTAAGCACGTTGTAATGTTATTTTGATTTTTTGCAATTATATTCTAGACAAAAATTGATTTATCTATCATGGCCCATTTTAGGGTGATCCCATTTGTTTTAGTTATCGTTGGTTTAACGTGTCTTGGCTGCCTCACGTGCTCCTGCCCAATTCAATTTGGCAGTGATTGCAGCGTGATCGCTAAAATGTAGGTACTTAACCTCACAGCTAGAAATGAGTTTTATAAGGGGTTCGACTATAATTATATCATCAATCGTTGTACCCTGATGTGGAGTGCCAAATGTTTTTGCAGCATACCCGATGAAATATCGGCCGGGTTGCAAATTTCTAAATTAATAATCACTAGTAATCCATTCAGGGCTTCCCCATAGTGATTATGATTAAAATGATGTAAGGGATCACCCTCAACATCATTGAAACCACATGCTGTTGAGTTTGAAAAGTGAAAGCAGTGTATATTAAAATCACCCAACCGCAAAATATTTGGGGTATATTTTGAGGTACCCAGGCAATTATTAGTATCTTCCTCTACCTGGTCTACAACCTTTTTCATATCCCCTGTAAAACTGTTATTAAAAAAATTAACTGAATGAATAGTGTCCTCACCTGGGTCTTTTAAGAGCTACAAATGATAAAAAGGAGAGAAATTATAATTAGGGCTCCCGGTTTTATGGTATTTATTTTTTTAACATTTCCGTCTATTTATCCATATTTATTTTTAAGTCATTTTATCTGTATATATCCGCATTTATTATTGTCGCAAGCAAAAAGACGCTGCAACTAGTATTTTTCTACATTTATTTAAATAGACAGTGCACACGGTTGTTATAGGTTTAGCTATATGTACATATGCGCCAAATTAAGTAAACACAATATGATGTGTTAGAGTCTATTACAGACATTTGTAAGACAAATGTTGTGTATGTTTCATGCAACATCCAACAAAAAAACTTTTCTGTTAGATCAAAACAGGACCTCACATATGAGAAATGGTAGTGGTGTCAGAGACATAGCTGCCAAGGTTTCAGATTGCTTATGTGTGACATGTTCAAGGTTTCAGAGTACTTATGAATGACATTTAACTACTACATATATGACACTAACAGTGATACTTTTGTGAGCATAATCAACGAATTTAGTACATGGAAACAGATAAACATGAGAAATTACACTCATTTGAGCAAGGACAAGCTATGACAAGAACTTGAATCAGCTGCAAAACACCTGATCCCACTGCAAAACGATTGTATACCCACAATCTACTCTACTGATCTCACACGTGTGATCATTATTGATTCTTGCAGAGCCATAGACAAATTGCATTTGACAGTGTAAAATTGCTAGATCATGTTTGGCTACAGAACACCTACCTTATCGCACTTTGTTCACCAATCCAACTCCTTTTCTTATTGTAATCTGAACTTTATTGCATGCTTTGTTCCTAAGCACAAACATCACTGATTCTAGTGCTTGCTCCGTCGTGTAACAGGCCACTTACCAACGGGAAAATCCTGCCTAGGGCTATAGTGTCTAAGCTGCAATGTGAAACTCACTGCTGACAGCTGCTCTGCTCAGAGCTGCTCACAGACAGTGCTGTACTCGAGTCTGTCGGGCAGTCGATACACTACAGTGCTCTAACCTGGGCAGAAAAGGCCCAAGAGCAGGAGAATGGTTGTAAGGAAAGTTGCAAAACTATCGCAGAAAGTTCACTGGTAGGCAGTCCATCTACCCTTAGGTCGCTGTGTGTCTGGAGGTAATGCCGTGAGAATCACTCATCACTCAGCTTCCATTAATGCAGCCGGAGGCACCGGGGCACCAGACCCCCCTTCGCTGATACACCCGGTTTGCTCAGGGGTGTCAGAGGCATAAAACCGTGAAGAAAGGCACGGAAGAAAGTGAAGCTGCCGCCGCTGCTGAAAGCAGCCTCAAACTGCTCTGAGCCTCGTGGTGGCGGCGGTGATCAGGAAGACCAGTACTCCTCAATGGACCGAATGATGTGTAGTCGGGGCTCTGTAGTAGCCATGGTGAGAGATGCCAATGTCCCAATTTGAAGTCTTATCGTTATCGGGGGATATCGGACAGCCCCTGAGCTGGTAACTTCTGATTCTCTATGCACATAGGTATTGGGGAAAAAATAAATAATCAGGAGAGGGAGCCATGTACTGTGGAGAAATAGGTGTCCCCTTCCCTATACGGGTGATGTGCTCCCCACGTCTACCAGCCCCAATGCGGATGTGATGAAGGATAACCAGGACCTGCCTGTGTCAGTGGAGGGACATCGAGAGCGTCACCGGTCCACTTCAGAGATTCATTACGCTGTTCCAGTCACCCCCTCATCACCGTCAAGCCCACCAGGAGATCGCCCCACAGTGTAGCAACTAGAGCATCTGTCCAAGAGGGGGAGGGGCATATATACAAAAAAGTGAGGGGCTCACCATACACAGTGCCCGTGACCATTGTGTATCTACCCTGATGGTCTACCAAGGTCCAAATAGGGGGTAAAGCGCTGAATCAGAATGAATGTACCTCTGGAACCCCTCACTTAACCGAAATGGAACACCTGATTGTAGTCTTATCTGCCCAGGCAAGAAACTTTGGTGCCTAGATGTGTTTCCTGTAGTAGCAAAATGTCAGCTTCTAGTCCCCTAGCGTGTTTTAAGACCCCCTCCCCCCCCCCATTTTGATCTTATCCAAGATGCCTCGGACATTCCATGAAATCCCATGGATGCAACCCATGGGATCATCCAGTCCTGTAGGACTCATAGTGTGTTGAGGTGGTAGTTTCAATATCTCAGTGAGCGCTCTGATGAAGGGGCATGCTGCAGGTCCATATATATATATATATATGAAACACAAAGCAACATATTATATTCCCCTAACCACCCCCCCATACTTCCAAAAACAATAAGTATCTGCCGGAGGATATGCCTATATGTGGCCCCAAGAGGGCGTACCGCTCGGCCCGTCCCAATGGATCCCCATACTCAACCAGCTCAAACCGCTAGAGATGATAGAACAACTGCCTCCAAGGTGTGAGGTTGGAAATATTCTAGTCCACACCTCAAAGTTTGTAGACATCGTCAGACTCACGCTTTAGTACCAATATCTTGTGAGGGGAAAGCCACTTTGGGGACAAGTTTTGGGAATGTTCCCTTCGGGCTCAAGTCTCTCCATCCCGCCGGGAACTCCCCCTGGATGATTTTGATCTGTTGCATCGCTTCACTGAATTGTTCAATAGGCGGGTTGCTCCTATCTCCCTGCGAAGAATCTGAGTCTATGCGTGGCAGTCTATGCGGCTTCAATGTCACCCTTTCATCGGTACACCGGAATACCTCCTCAGGAGACTCAAAAAAGAATGTCTGCGAGTTGAAGATGCTTTTTAGACGAGTTGGGTATAATAGCATATATTGCAGTTTGACTTCCCGCAGGTGTTGCTTTGCTGCCATTAAAGATTGGCGTTATTGTTGTACCATCTTGGTATAATTTGAAAATACTATTATAGGGTGAGATTGGTAGGTGACCTTGTCTTAAAGCCGGGCAAATTTAAGTATTGCATCCCAGTCCAATTAACTCAAGATCCTGGCAATCACTGTTTGCAGCCCGGGGGGTATGTTTCTGCACCAAGGCCATAGTGGGCCCTCTGCACCACAAATCACAAGGTGAGGGTCTCCTCAGGCACTACTGAACAAAGCCACTGGCCCAGGAAAAGTTGTCCATTGACTGACTCACACAACGCTCCAACAAGCCCACAGACCTTACTTCTGCGTCTTCAACTCTAGCCAGCTCCTTGATCACGGCTGTGAGAATAGTCACCTTCTTTTGTAAGACAGTGACAGAGTATTCCACTCCAGAAATCCTTGTCTCGGTCTCTATAATCCATTCAACAGCTCTCCTAAGGTCCTGTTGGAGCAAGGTGACGGTGGAACCCCCACCACCCCACGATCGTGGCGTTTAGCATATCTTGTGACTGGGTAATGGCCGCCAAGAGCATTACACTGTCTGGGGCAACTCCCTCATGTCTGCACTCTGCAGGTGCAAAAGTGGACCCTCCCTCCCCCTCCCCCTGGTTGGGTATACTCACCCATTGTACGTTGCTTGGTGGCAGAGAGCACCTGATCTTTTGCCATGGTAGCTGACGAGGACTGTGACTCCACGTATGCCGCTTGTCGGTCTTGGGCCCCACTGCGGACCCATTCAGACCCCCCTACAACAGGACATAGGAGGCAACATGATAAGTCAGTGGCTTGTGTAGCTGCTGTCATCTTCGAACCAACAGGGTCAGCAGAGGCCTGTGTAGGAGCCAACCATCCAGTCGCAGACTGCCAGTGGGCATTCTGCCGCAAACCACACCAGGACCTAGCCTGGCCTTTTCTGCAGGATGAAGCCCACTCTTAGAGTGGCTCTCTAATGGAGTCCCACGCGGAGTATTGCAAGTGCCCAGCTCCTGCCCCAATGAACAAGAAAAGGAGGCATGGATGAGCACAGGGTAAGGCCAAGCAATGCGACTGCCCCTGGCTCCAGCCAATACGGTGTCTCCAATCGTATTGCCAGTGTCTGTTTTCTGGGGCCCTCTCTGGCATAATATTGCAGGTATGAATCCTCATTGCAGAGTGTGTTGACCAGGTCTAGCCAATCCAGTTTTATTGCAGGGCATTAAATATTCACTGCTTTGGAAACCTAGTATCCAGAGATGTAATGGGGTGGGGGAAATCCTCTAGTCTGTGTCAGCTGCCTCGGCAATCCAACCTCTTCTGCGGTACAGTGAGTCAAGGCCTCCCGCCTATAACAGACTGTGGTGGCGACCACCACCTAAGCTGCTGGGCCGCCTCCCAGTCACGCTACAACTCAGGGCTGCTTCGCTGGGTACTTCCGACCAGTGTCTTACGGGGCCAAGCCTGACCCCAAGTGGACCACCGCGTGGCTGAAAGCCCCTACTCCCTAGCGGTCCTTCCGTCAGTGACCTTAGGAAGCCCTAGACCTGGCACAGGCCTTCTGCCTCTCTCTCCGCCGCCGCCGCAGGCCCGGTACTCTCCCTCTGGGCGGGGGGTCATGCCAACCCCTTCACAAGCCGCTGGCGTCATCGTCAGTCCAGCTCCCTCCAGTCCTCAGCAAGAAGCCCCACACCTCGCCACCCCTCCACCTGGTGTTCTGGGTGGCGATATCAACTCCCAATTTCTTGGCTTCTTGCTGAGGACTGGAGGGAGCTGGACTGAAGATGACGCCAGCGGCTTGTGAAGGGGTTGGCATGACCCCCAGCCCAGAGGGAGAGTACCGGGCCTGCGGCGGCGGCGGAGAGAGAGGCAGAAGGCCTGTGCCAGGTCTAGGGCTTCCTAAGGTCACTGACGGAAGGACCGCTAGGGAGTAGGGGCTTTCAGCCACGCGGTGGTCCACTTGGGGTCAGGCTTGGCCCCGTAAGACACTGGTCGGAAGTACCCAGCGAAGCAGCCCTGAGTTGTAGCGTGACTGGGAGGCGGCCCGCTTTTATTTCTGCCCATAGGATAGCCCCTCCTGAGTGCCTAGACTGTCTAGTTCCACCGCCAGTAAAATTACAGGCCCCTTATGAGTTTAAGGTTTGTCATCTTAATGTGAGATCGTTGGTCAAACATCATCTGGATATTCACACCCTACTTATGGAGGAAAGTCCTGACATTCTTTTTATGTCGGAGACATGGCTGCATGAGGAAGCTTTGGCTGCGGTCAACTTCGCTCTTCCCTCTGACTATGCAATATACACACATAACCGTAACTCGCGAGGTGGCGGTATTGCTGCCGCTGTCAAATCCTGTTACTCATGCCTATGGACGGTCTTGGATATAGTTGGCTGTGAAAGTGCCCATTTTTGTATCTCTGTTAGTCCGCATTTTACCTTCTCTGGACTACTAATCTATCGGCCACCGGGGCCGGATGCTGCTTTTAGATCTGCTCTCCCTGAAGTTGTCAGCGCTCTAGCTTTAAGGGCTGCTAACTTTAGCATTATTGGTGATTTAAACCCTCATCTTGATGCTTCCCTTTCTCCTGCGGCAAGCAGCATCCTTGCGATTTGGAAGCTCTCCAGCTACCCCAGCTGGTTAAACATTGCACTCATATTGGTGGGCACATTTTAGACCCTATTTTTACCAATTTAACTATGGTGAAAGTGTTGCCCCCCAGGCCTATGGCCTGGACTGATCATCATCTCATAGAGTTGCACCTTTGGATCGAGGACTCTCCTTTTAGAGCAGCCGCGCCTGTGTCCCTCAGACGCCCATGGAAAAAATTGAAGTTAGCCGACTTTCATCGGCTTCTTAGTTCATATCCTCTGGGCTCCTTTACCGATGCTGAGACGGGCTATGATCTCTTCTGCAGCTGGCTGACTGGAGCCTTAGACTGCCTGATCCCAATGACCGAGAGTAAGCGCCGTCGCGCCGGACCCAGTCCCTGGTATGATGACTCACTTCGGCTCTTAAGGAAATCGTGTAAACAAGCAGAAAGAGCCTGGCGTAAGTCATATTTATCTGATAAAAAACTATTGTATCTTGCCAGGATAAAAACATATCACAGAGCGGTCTGTAAAGCCTGTGTCGCCTACTTCTCTCGTGAAATTAATATTAGCACCAATCCTACTAAATTAATATTTAAGGTGCTTAAGGATCTCACAGCCAGTAGAGCTCCAGTCGCTGACATTTGCTCTGCCACTCATTGTGAGGGCCTGGCAGCATTTTTTGTGGAAAAGGTGGAGGCCATTTACCGTTCTTTTCCTGGCCCATCTGCATCTTTGGAGGAGCTGGATTCCGGCCCGAAGACAACTATGTCTTTGCGCACTTTTCCTGAGCTTTCGATGGAAGAATTTAATAAAATCGTGGCGAAAGTTAAATCAGGTTCCCCTATGGATCCTCTACGACCTGCCCAATTCAGAGAATCTGCGACACTTTGTTTTCCTCCTTTATGCGATCTTGTCAATTTATCTCTGATGTCAGGCTCTGTTCCTGACAGGTGGAAACAAGCGCAGGTGATGCCTATCTTAAAAAAACCTGCTTTGGATCCTTTAAGATTTGAGAACTATCGTCCCATCTCCCTCCTTCCTTGGGTGGCAAAACTGACCGAGGCCCATGTTAATACCATTCTATGTAACCATCTCCACTCTGCCAATATCTTAGATCCTTCTCAGAATGGTTTTCGACCTGGCCATAGCACTGAGACCGCGCTTCTTTCTATGGTTGAGTACCTACGAACTTTGGTGGACACTGGTCAAACGGCGGCTTTAGTGCTTCTAGATCTCAGTGCCGCGTTCGACACCGTCTCACACGCAATTTTACTACAGCGTTTGGGTGAGGCTGGTGTCGATCACGTGGCACTCGAATGGTTTAGATCGTTCCTATCTGGCCATACATTTAGGGTTGTCACCCCTCCCTTCCAGTCCAAACCCTATTCTATCACACAGGGTGTTCCACAGGGGTCGGCTCTCAGCCCCACACTTTTCAATATCTATGTGCAGCCGCTGGCTGCTGTCGCTAAGCGCTGTAATCTGACTATGGTGTCTTATGCTGACGACACGCAGCTGGCGGTTGCAATAAGTGGGGCGTCTGACCTAGAGGCCACCAAGTTCCGTGAGGGAATCAGGTCAGTGGCCTGTTGGATGACAGATAATTGCTTGCAACTGAATGCAAAAAAAACCGAGGTGCTTATTGTTGGCAAGCAGAGCCATTTGTGGGGTGATCATTGGTGGCCACCTGAGCTTGGCCCTACCCCTCTTCCTGCCACCGAGGTGAAAAACCTAGGGATTTGGCTAGACTCCAAACTTAGCTTTGTCTCTCATACTAAGAAAATCGCTGCCATGTGCTTTGGGATTCTTCGTAGGCTTAGACCTATTTTCAAATTCTTTGATGCCCCAACCAGACAGCTTATTGTACAAGCTACTATCTTGTCTCGGTTGGACTATGCGAGTTCCCTTTTGCTCGGAGCTAATCAGGCCGAACTTTCTAGACTCCAACGCGTTCAAAACGCGGCCGCCAGGGCTCTGGTGGGCCTGCCGAGATTTTGCTCGGCCAAAAAAAACATCTACGGACTTCACTGGCTCCCTGTTTCTCAGAGGATTAAGTTTAAGTCTCTCTGCCTTTCGTTTAAAATTCTCAAGCACTCTTCCCCTCAGATTCTGGAACATCTTATTTCGCCACATGTACCATTGCGGTCCTTAAGATCTTCAGGGCTTCATCTGGCTACAGTTCCTCGCTTTAAGAGGGTTAGGGTCGGTGGCCGCTCTTTCAGTGTGCTTGCTGCCAAGCTCTGGAATTCACTTCCTGCCTATATTCGCGCTATTGATGAACTTCTGATTTTTAGGAAGGCTGTTAAAACCTTCCTTTTCCCCCTGGATGCCTAGCACTGTCATGGCTTGTCCATTGGTTTGCTTGTGTGCCGGTTTCCTGTTCAAGGAGCGCCGGGACGCCCCTTTGCTGGGGCAGCTGTGCGCTATATAAATTCGGATAACATAACATAACATTTGCCCTCTGCTTGTCTCTGCCTCGCAAGCCTCGAGTGGGTTGAATTCTCATGGTTTCAGTATGGCGTGGACTAGGGTTGTGTCCAATTAGAAGGGTGACCGCTGGGAGCCAAGTAACAATGCCGCCGCCATGTAAGCTGGACGAGCCACACACCCTCAGAGATCCTTTTGAGATCAAATTGTATATGTTATTGGTTTCACTTTTTTTATTTTTTGTTTTTAAATGATGTTGACGTTTTCCACTGTGTACGGTTGGGAGCAGGCCCTGAGGCTTGCTCCCTGATTCATGCTTTTCAGTTATTTCCACAGCCAACTCCATCATTTCACCCAAGTTCTTGGATGGGATGCCACATGCTGCAGCAGTTGATTTGATTATTTATTACAAGATTCAAGTTCTGCAGAGCCCCTTGTGGCGATAACCAATAAGTACCTGTGTCCAAGTAAAGTTGAATAATGAAGTAGCATTGATGTCAAAGTAGAAAACACATCTACATCTGAAACAGAATGAAGATATCATTCTCTTAAGCAACCTCTAGGTTACGTATGCAGAGTAACAGCCACGTTCAAGATCCCAGCTTGCTCTTATGCTAGCTAATTCTCTTGAGGTTATGATCAGAGGTGGGCGGAACTCGCAGAGTTTCACTCACTGTAATTCTGCAGAGTTACAGAAACACTCTACGAGATTCCGCAGATTTCCACCAATGAGCGGAAAATATGCAGCTCGGGCAGCAAATTAACGCTGGTAGTGCAAGCAGCGCTGAAAATCAGCACGAACAGCATCATGCTTAGTGCAAGACCGCATGGCCAACTGCAGCTTGAGTAGAAAATCAACTCAAGAGGTAGAAAATCAACTCAAGCGGCAACAAATCTACTCAAACAGCATCCCTCTTCGACCGCCAATGTCTGGAAGGCTCCGTTGCGACTGGAAATTGTGTCAGGGGCCGGCAAGCCCCACTCTCGCTCGTAAGCATGTGCTGTGGAGCCTCTTATTGTTCTTGTGAACAATGTGAGACGTGAAAGGCAGAATAATTCTGCCACGTGCCAATTGGTAGGAACTAATTCAGCAAGCGGAATTAGAATGCCGCCAGTGCCTAACTTCGTGAAATAAAAGCACCTAACAAACATGGTAAATTCCTTCAACTCTACTATGTAACTACTAAGCATTCAGTGCCAGCAAAGGCAGCTATACTCAAGACATACAAAAGATAATTCTGTTTTTTTGAAGAAATGAAATGTCAAATTTAGGACCTACCTAGTACATAAAGATGTTTTTTAGACTCCAATTCTGTAATCCGCACATCGTTGACCTTAGCCCCATGAAGCACACAAGGGATCCTTGTACATATGGTGTCGATTCTATGCCAAAGGTTTTTGCCTCCATTCTCTGTGTGGATTGGACTCAGAGGCTTTATCACATCTATTTAACAAACAGCACAAAACAAATGTTAAAATAACCTATAAAAGCTTTCTTAAAGGGGATACACCATTCAAAAAACTAAATGTTAAACAATCGTACAACAAAGCAATAATTTCAAATAATTTTACAATTACATTTTAAGTTAAAGAAAACCATGTAGCAACCTTGTTGTTAAATTGAACAATTAAAAAATTGAAAAAAATTTCTCTATACCTAGTAAGCATTATTATAATTCTGGAACACACTCGTTATGTAGTATTGAGAAATGACATGCCCTAGATGAATGGTTCTTAACCTTTTGACTTCGGAGGACACCCACTTAATATTTATTGGAACCAGGGACCTCCCACTAAATCATTATTGTAATCTGGGGACCCCAATGAGTGGGTACAGCAACTGTCTACTTGCGCTTTCATGCATTAAAATCAGAGGTATAGCTGTCAATGGTGCAGCATGTGTAGTGGAACCACAGTAGACCAGAATCAGGCCTCTGCATTTTACCACCTAACTGGGGGAGAGAGGTGCAATTTTCATTGCCTGCATTAAGACCCATTTCACATTGTTACATCACTGAAGTAAACACTCCATACTGCTTCAATGAAAGGCAATATGTCTATTTTAAAAGAACAACTAAAACCTTACGTACCCATAGTCTAGGTTTGAACACTCGCTGAGCAAAAATCAAGAAGGCATGAGTTAGAATACCAGCAAGGCAGACTCAACCTTCCATTACATTTAGTGAAAAATATTTGGTAGGAGTGTACAGTACTAGCATTAGAAGTCAAGATTCTTATCAACCTTTGAATGCAACACCAAGTTCGGCAGGGCCTGTGACAGGTAAGCCATGCACACGTTGCATAGATCTTTGCAGCAAGTAGAGCCAAAAAGCAAAACTGTAAAGCTTTTACAATTAGAAGTTTGTAAATAGTTCCCATTATATTAAATTAGTTACAGCTATTTTTTTCTTTTGCAAGATTCTGAAGCTCAGAGGACACAAGCAGTGCTGACTATTTAGTGACGAGAATGCAGACAAAAGGCAGAGAGTGCCGCAACAATGACAGGCATCAGGTTGCGGTTGGGAAGAACCATTGGAGCTTAAATGTCACTGAATAATGCAAGAGAGAGTTCAGCCATTTGGAAAAGGAAGTCACTAGAAATCCACAAAAAGCATAGGGAGTATATTCAAACAAAAAGACAATTGTAAAACAGAAATGCTGTTAATATTTTTAGTGGGCAGTGATTGAAGAAAAAGTAACTAATGGAGCTGTCCTAGAAGAAACCAGTGTAAAAAACGTCTCAAGATGCAGTTTGCAGGACGTTTCCCAATCTTGCCGATACTATGTCTTCGCTGGTGTAACAGAAAAATTCAAAAGTGACAACAAGAGCAAACCACATGAAGCATGCATGTTACATGAAGCTGCAGTTCAAAAACCCCAACAGACCTGCATAATCAAATTGATCACATAAATACATGAAAACAATATCGGGAACTTCAACATTCTATTCAATACAACACTTCATGTTGCAAAAGACGGTGAGGCTTTTATTAAGTTTCCAAAACTCTGCACACTGCAGAAAAAGAAAAAACCTGACTGTAATTAGGAAATTTATACTAACGATCATGCATGCTGTAACTCTGTAATGCAAGTTCATAGACCATAAAAATTACAATCCGATCACAGATAGAAAATGCTAGGTTCCTCAGTGTTCTGTCAGATGGGTCAACTGACAAAGGAAAACCAGAACAGGAACTGATTTATGTACGATTTGTTTGTGAAGGCACCCTTGTTACCCATCTGTGTAATATTGCCAGCATGAAAAGCCCCACTGCGTCCGGAGTGAAAAATGCTATTATTGCTTGGTCTGCAAAGCAGGGGCATATCACTGGATATTCTTAGTCAGAAATGCATTGGTCTGAATACAGCCAGCGCTGCTGTGAACCTGGGCACTAAATCTGGTGCTGTGAAGCAGCTACTGGGGAAAGTCTCCACACATCAAGGGTGGGACAACTGCGATCATATTGCAGTTGTGCACTGTGAAGCTCACAATCTAGAACTTGCTGTGTGTGATGTTATCCGGATGTGAAGAGGTACTCAAAGGATGTTTCAAATTATATTATTATTCACGTAAGCGGAGAAGAGAACTTGGAGAGATAGCTGAGAATCTTGAAGAGCAGTTAAAACATTTTGGTGGATTGCAGCAAATCACATGGGTAGCAAGTCAGCACAGCGCAACAACAGCGCTTAAGAAAAACTGGGAGTCATCAGTACTTCATCTTGAGCATCTTGCTGCTAGTAGTGATGAATATTCACATAAAGCCACGATTGCTTCATGACATGAAGTCGGAGACATTTCTTTATTTCTTGCACTTCATGATAGACTTCACAGAGCTGCTTCAGCAAGTGTCCAAGGCATTTCAACAGGAACACAGTCTTATATTCTGAAGTTGGAAAAAGGATTGAGGTGCTTCAACAGAAGCTAATACAGCTGAAAAAAGCCAGGAAAATCAGAAACACAATTTCACATGCTTTTTAAAAAGAATAATTTTGCAGCGGTCCCACTACTTACACTGGCAAAGCCTGCTGGTAAAGGCAGCTCTAGTGTAACTAGGGTTAAGGAAGACACTGCTGAGTTACTAGAAGGTGCTGTTTCTTTTATAAATGACCGTTTTGGCAGAGTGAGATGCTTCTCTCCGTCTCTCCACCTCGACCACCGTCATAATCCTGCATCCTTGCCCTGCTGTTATCACCAATGGACGGCAGTGGAGCTGGGAGTGTGGAGTCACCCACTCACCCCTGTGCTTTCTGCAGTCCTGCTTAGGCTCCGGAACACAGCTGATGAAGCTGCGGCAAAGAAGTGAACGGAGAGACCTGGAGAGGTAGCGGCCAGCCTGACTGCCGTGGCCACCCGCCTTGCAAAATCGAGCTGTCACACCCCTGTGGACCAGGGCGGCACTGCCTGGAGGAGGCCACGAATAGCCCAACAAGGAACACTAGCCGGTGAGCAGCTGCACGCGCCTGCGAGGCAAAAAAGCTGCGGCCCAGTGGGGCCTAGCGTCTGCCTGAATCGCCCGACTTGCTAAGGAGGGGCATACCACCGGACAGCACGGTTATAACGCAGCAGCCCTTCGGTCCACAGCACTAGATGGGAAGAAATTCACATTAGCGGGGGCACAGCACCACAACTGGAGAAGACCTCCCCTGGCTACAGTGCCTACCTGACCAGGACCAGCCCTGGAAGCAGGCTGGACCAGATTTGGAACATGTGCCCTGAAGGGCACCAGACCCAGTAATTACTCCAATCCGGCTGACCAAAGGGCAGTGGAGGAGAACCCCGGATCGGCAGGTTGAGCAGTCCACATTTATTACAGGGTAGAGGTTCAGCACAGATCGGCGGACTACGGGGGCACCCAAGGAGTTCTTAGTTGCTCCTACCCCCACTCAGGCTTCCTCTGGTTGTGTAGGACGGCTGCGCGGAGCACACCGAAGGAGGAGACGAAAGAGCAGGGAACATTAGCACTTGGCTCGCAGGGGATGGTACAGACAGCGCCAAAGAGAAGGAGCGCCGCCCAGGAGATCACTTCTTTTGGAAGTCCGCAGAACATTGGGGATCCTCGCGCACCACCACCCAGGCGATAACCCTGCCAGCCTGACTGGCCATGTCTACGACACGCACCAAAAAGGAACGGAGCATCAGGGAGATGCACTCTAGGCCGAATGGGACAACTCCTGGGGACCGTGCCTCTACAGCTCTCACACCCCCCATGATGCAGAAGGAGGATCAGGAAGAAACGGTAAATTGCTCCTTCCTTGAGTCGCTGTTCACTTCTCTCCGGGAGGACCTCCCTGAAGTCAAGAAGGAACTCTATAGGGACATCAGACAACTCCACCCTCCGAAATACCTTAATCATGAATTATCAAACACTACATAGCCACATTAAATCTGAGTTAGCCCTTTGGAGGCCAGATAGGATCTCTTGGTTAGGAAGAGTCGCAGCTCTCAAAATGACTATTCGACCCAGGTTTTTTTATCTCTTTCGAACGCTTCCTCTAGCTCCCCAAAAGAGATGAGCCCGAAACTACAATCTGAATTGCACCATTTTGTCTGGGCTTGGAGGCTATCTTCTCCCGGGCTCTGGGGACCTTGGGATACCAAATCTGCAACTCTACTATCAAGCAACCCACCTGCGAGTGGAACAGGGCCGAGTCAGATCAACATTGGCTCTTTCAGGACCACGCGGTCGCTGGCACATCCCTATGGAAGATCCCCTTTTAGGTCTCGGTGAGCCCAGCGCATGCGCTGGCTCGGAGAGACATTTTGTAGGTGAGTTTTCAAAGTGCTGCTGGCTGGCCTAGCGCTTGCGTTCACGCGCGAACCGCCAGCCTTCAGCAGCACTTTGAAAACTGTGCTTTAGCGCGTCAACGCGATCACTTTCGCTTTCAGAGCGATCGCGATGACTTTCGCTTTTACGGCCGCGCTGCGTTACTTTTACTGCCAATGCTTGTTTGTTTTATCTCGGCTGCAGTCCACCAGCCTAAATATGGAGGTATGTTCTTGTCACACATTTTAACACCTCCTGTATTGTGCTTTCATAATACAGTAGTGAAAGGCATTTGCACGGGACAGTACACTATTTGCACCCCATGCCATCTAATAGTGTCAGGGAAAACATGTAACCAGGCTCAGTGCCTTTACGTGAGCCTGGCTCCTGGGTCGGGGGTCACACACCTCAGAGGGGAGGTCTTGACTACCTACCTAACTTAACAGTTTGCTGCGGGCGGGCACCTGATTGGCTCACACATTCCTGCGATGTCCTAAAGCAGTCCCCCACACACGGTGGCATTCATGGGTAAATTAGCAGGTATGTGATCATCAGATTAAAGTAGAACAGTGAAGAATTGGACGCAGTTTTAATGCCATAAGTAGATAAAAATCCCAAGCTAATTTACACAATTTCTTGTTTCTTCCATGCAAAAAAGACTGAGTTAATATGTCCGAGTTCTCATCCTATAAGTGGATCTTCTGTGGTTCAAAAGTATGTATTAATAGCTGCCGCAGATGTGCAATTGTATTCCATTGCTGTGACACTTAAATAGATATGGCCCTCTAAGGCGCCCCGTGTTCCCGCCACAGCCTGAATAGCTCCTTTGACATAAAACAGTGTGTCACTGTGTTATCTTGTGCAGGAAAGCTGCGGTTCATTGCCTTATGCATCAGACGACGCGAGTGGGACCCCGCGCCTCTAATAGACTGATTGAAAGAAGTGCTGATGAGGTGAAGTGCGTCATACGTTCAGCGGCTGCACAAGCACATTGGACAGACGGTAATTGTGATGGGAGTTGTCGACTCGCCCCCCCCCCTTCACACCCTGCGATTAAATCCTCTGTTTGGAGGCCACGCGCAGATCACCACAGACGCCGATCCCGCTTTGTGGTGGCCACGCGCAGATCACTGTTTGCTTTAGACCTCGATGTGAACGCAAGCACGCACAGTCCTGATTAGTTTTTCCTCTGTCTTTCTTTAGATTAATCTATATATCATCGACAGCCGACCCATCCGGCATTACACAGAGATTTTTACCCTTTTAGTAAGTGATGTATTGCCTTCTTACTCCAAATACTCTCCTGGCAAAACCTAGATTTATGAACACTGACCCTGCACCTTATCCTCACAGGTGCCCTTTTTCCGCTCTCGTGTATAAGGAGCCACACGTGCCTTAAATAACTTCAGCCTCTCTCTGGAGGCGACCTATGGTAAATAACAGCTCCTTCCATCGTATAGATGCATTTTTGATCTGTATGACCAGTCATTCTTATGTTCTTCCCTAGATCCCCTCACCCACCCCCACACCACAGTCCTGATGAAGACTCCGGTGTAAGGATTGTAAATAGCCTACTGATATTTTGGGGCTGAAACATCGACATTTTTTAATCAAGCCAGCTTGAACAACAGAGATGTAGTACTGTGGTAACATTTGAGACCATGGCTACAAAACGTTTTTGTGTGTAAATTGTGACTAAGAGGCTCGATGAATGAGCCACGTGTTCTGTAAGTGATATATCCTGCGACTTGCAAATGCTATTGTCCAGGGAGCAGAAATCCCGCCCTCGTGGAAGGGCGCTGAAATTGTCCCTGTATTTAAAAAAGGAGACAAAACAATCCCAAGTAACTACAGACCAATCAGTTTGATTGATTCGGTCCAAAAGATCGTAGGCCGCATGCTTCTTTACTTAATCCAAACTTGGATGGATGACTACGACATCTTAAGTCCAATCCAGGCAGGGTTCCGCTCCCGGACGAGTACAATTGACCAAGTCTTCCGTTTTGTTAACCTATACTGGAAGACGGTGGTCTTGGGGAAGGGCGCCCTCTATGCGGTCTTTGTGGACTTAAAAGCTGCATTTGACCTGGTCCCAAGAAGCAATCTTTGGCAGGTCCTGAAGGAATTGGGAATTGCACCCGAACTTCTCACCGTGATTATCCGCTTACATGAGGGCAACGCTGCCAGGGTGCGCTGGGGTGGTCCGGGCGAGGTGACTGTCGACTTCCCGGTTGACAGGGGAGTGAGACAGGGGTGCGTTTTGGCGCCAACCCTGTTCTCGCTCTTCGTCAACGGGGTGGCCGGCTGGCTCTCCCGGACCCCCACTGATGCGCCGATTTTGGCAGGAGTGCGTATCCCTATCCTCATGTTCGCGGATGACACGCTGATAATCTCTAAGACCCCTAGCGGTCTGCAGAAGGCTGTTGGGCTTTTTGAAGAATTTTGCATTGAGAGGGGCCTGGAGGTAAACACGGGGAAGACAAAGTTCATGTCCTTTAATGGATCAAAAACCTTTAGAGGGAAAATATACATGAACAACCTTCCCTTGGAGGAAGTGTCATCATTTACATATCTAGGGATAACTTTGCAAAAAGATATGCGATGGGGTTGTCAATTAGATCGTGCTGGCTTACAACATAAACAAAAAGCAGGGGCACTTCTGGCTAGATTCAAAACTTCACTTACCAGACCAATCTCTCCAACTCTAGAAATTTATGGAACTATGGTCCTGGGCTCATGCCTATATGGGGCTGAGCTCTGGGGCTTTAGCAACCTGAATAACCTGAAAGTTCTAGAAAACGCTTTTTTGCGTAAAGTCACAAACCTTCCTTCAAGTACACCACTACGGCCGCTATTATTGGACTTGGGCAAGAAACCTCTGGAGCACCTGGCGAGGTTACGCCCAATACTATACTGGCGTCGTCTCTGGTGCACTGACAAACTAACCCATTATAGGAGTGGCTTTATGGATATTATAGAATCTGACAGGTCCCAAAAAATACCATGGCTGCTAGGAATAAAATCTACTCTGGGAAGTCTAGGCCTGATGGATCTCTGGAAAAACCCAGCAAACTCTGTATTCCCATCTAAAGAAAACTTGAAAAATGTGTATTGGGAATGGGTATATAAGTTGGAATATACCCAAGGCCTTTCTGCCCATTTAACAGCCCGTTTTCTTGATTTAAAAGTTCTTCCCCATTTAGAGGACTATTGGGACATGATTGAAAAAACCTCCGATCGTAAGCTATATTTCCAGTTACGGGTGGGCACATTACCCACAGCCGATTTCATCTCTAGATGGGAGAAGCAAGGCAGCAAAAATGATAAGTGCTACAGATGTACTGATTTTTGCGAAAATGTCGGACATGTCTTATTTTTTTGTCCTATGTATGTGGTACCCCGTAAAAGATGGATACAACCAATGTGTAAGCTTCTGGGTACCAGAAGATATGCCATAGCTCTTCGCATTTTGTGCACCGATCCTACTCCCCCAATATGTATAGCAGTGGCCAAATTCTTAGGGTGGGCCTGGAGTATAAGATCAAAAGCTCTGAGGCTTTCGGCCAGCTCCTTGCTTCTGAGCTAGCATTGATTTTGCAAATACACCATGGTGAAATATCTTGAAGCTGAGAGCTGGAGAGTTGGGGCGTGATTCTAACGTCTAGCTACCCTCTGTATATAACAATTCATCATGTTTATCTTTTTAATTTTCATTTTTAACTCAAGCTCGTCGGCTATCTACAAATTTAATTGTAATTTTAACTTTTTAGGTAATTTATGTGTATTTATATGTAATGTTTGTAAATGTGCTTTTATGACTTAATTGCCGAATAAAGCTAATTGAATTGATATATTGTTTTGATGTACTATACACATTTGCAGTCACTACTCTACCCACACTTAAATCACTATCACCCCACCCTATATTCCCCTTCCATCCCCACCTAGCGATATCATTGTATATAATATGTGATCAATATCAATAACAGATCAATGCTCAGCGTGAATTAAACACAATGAGCAGTATATATTTTGTGTCTCAGTCTTGAATTTATATTTATGTTGTGATTTTGAGATTGTATTATCGCTTTCTGGGACCTCTGTTCCTATGTACTGTCCTATACCCAGGACCCAGATACTAATTTGGGGTTTACTCTTCTTAGGTAACTAGGCAACAGCTGCAGAGCAGTCCCCAGGTAGAGCCAGTCATCCTGTTGTGTCAGAGAGATCCCTGACAAGCAAGGAGTGGGAGGACATTTATTACAGGGCCCCGCCATACCACTTGCAACATGGCTCTTACTGAAACACTCACTAAAGTAACAACATAATGGTATTTAACTCCAGAACGCCTGCACAGGATCAACCCAAATGTGAGTGCGACCTGCTGAAGAGGGTGCGACTTTGGGAGTTAGCTGGTGCACTTACTTTGGGCCTGCCCATATATCCATATATAAGCCTAGTGGTCAGAAATGCTTGATGATATTGACCTACATCAAGACACACAGCTCCCTAGATTATCACCCTTTCCCTCACTAATCCAGGGGCATCTTTCAGAGAGCTGTGGGGCCCGTATAGATCTCTTCTCACGCAAGAATTTCGAGAAATGAACTGCCTCAAATATCTCCGATCCTATGATTATCAGAACCAGCCCCAACCACCGACAGTAACAATGTCTCACGAACGAACAGAAGACTTGCACATTATTACATGACCAGTTTGAGTAATTTGGGGGAGGAGGAGGGAGGAATCGGGGAATGTTTGGTCTGATACTTTTAAATTTGTACACCAAGATTTACAGTATCATACAATTGCATTACCTGTATTACCCAACTCTGATCAGCGCTGTATTTTCTGGTGTTAAAGATTAAAAAGATTTAAACAATTAAGGACTAGTTTCCGAAGCACATCGCTGGCAAGCGCACTCTTTAATATTTTTGATTTCACGTTGTGGCCAGACTTTAGTGAAGAGATTAGAGGTTTTGGCGATCGAGAATTTGAGGAGCTGTTTATGTACTACAAAAAGATACTTCATGATGAAATTCAGTCTGCCCCTGGAGAGTTGCTAGATTTTAAACTGTACATCTTTCATTGGGTGACACACAAGCCAGTGTCCACCTTCACTCAGCTACTGAAAAAACCTCCCACAAGTTAAACATGTCCTTCCAATTTTAGAAATCATACTTTCCATCAGTTCAACAATATGTGAATGTGGGATTAGAAGCAAGAACCGATTCAAAAATAAGCTTTGTACCTGCCTCAAAAGTGACACACTGTCTGCTTTAATGCAAATCCAAGTAAATGGACTGGAGGTAGACACTTTTGATCCAACCCCAGCAGTTTTGCAATAGCCGTCAAAATACCCAGGACAGAGACATATTATGGGTCACAAACCTCACTGAGTCTGAAGTTGGCAACTAGTTTATTGCTATAACCTCTTTGCTCAAATTAGCACCATTTTCCTCAACAAGCAACTCCCTGTGGCTCTGTGTTATTTTACCATCCACTATTTGGCATTTGATTTCTTGATACGAGGCAGTGTATCTCTCTTCTCTCAGCAGCTACTTAAGACTGACCAGAGGATGTTAAAATACATGCTGCCAGTCATTTACCACTACAGAAATATAAACAAAAACATTCATTTGGCAGTGCAAACCGATTAAAACATGAGCTGCATCCTGAATCAAAGCTAATATATCAGCATTAACGCAAATACAAGTGGATAGTGCGCAAGTTGATACTTTCATCCAACTCAAGCAGTCTTGCTTTAGCTAAAAGCAAACCCAGGGCAAAGACACATTACTGGAGACAACATTCCAGGTTCAATATGGAAAACTGTCCTTATTAGAAATAACAATGACTTGTTCTGGCTATAGTAGTCTCTTGCCTCAGTCTGCATCTGAAGGTTGACACTTCTAATTCACACCGGACTCCTGTGTTGGCTACCTAATAACCTAGATCAATGACTTAGACAAAGTATTCCAAGACAAAAAGGATTCCAAAGACAGGAAGTGTTGACTCTGTAGAACACAACCTCTATTTCTATGTTTAGCCCAGAGCATCAGCATCTTCACTAACAACTAAGTGCCTGGTATGTTCAGAGATGTTATTTCAGTGACATGTACAGTTTATGGTTTATTTTAATATGTTAGTATCCTCGAAAACTTCCACCATGATAAACACATCTCAGAGAGGTACTTAAGTTGCAAATTGAAATGTGTTGTTTGCTATCATTTGGTGGGCCAAAGTTTTCTTGGGTTGTTAAGCGGCTAATGTTTTGAAGACCAGTTTGTGGGTCAAGTATATTGATGTTAGGTCGAGTAGATAATTCTGGGCACTAGAACCGCAAGTCTAGTAATATTTTTTAAAGATGTTTTTAAGGCCTGAAATGTGATGAAATATTTTATTTAATTTACAAAAAAAATCTAAATCAGAAGGTTAAAACTTTTCTAAATTCAATTGAGGCCACTCATCATCCATACTTTATTCTGTTTGATGCACTTACACTGCTCCCCTGAATCAATCTGAGGATACCAACTTAATTTTTAGTCTACTATTTCATATTTCTTCGTATTCACAAAAGGTTTTTAAATTTTCAATTGTACATTTTACTTCTTTATTTATATACACTTTACACTTATAGACTTTATTACTGTTAATATATTTAATTTTCTAAGCAGTTGCAGACCCTCGGAGTAGGCTTTGCGGACTCCCAGGGGTCACAGGCGACACAGACAATCACTCTGTGAAGCTAATACATCGATAGATTACATGAACAACAATCATCGTATCTGGTCCCTACTGAGAACATCACAATGTTTTTTTCCTGTAATCATCAATGCATGTGAGAATCCCTGTAACTATGATTTCCTGTTTATTTATTAATCCGCAGGAATAATGTTAAAACCCTAACTATCAGATACGAGGTGATGGAGTGCTGCTAGTTGGATACTTACACTCAGCATATTGCAAGTATCATTTCACACAGACAGTAGTGCACAGCTCTAAAGTTGGATCCACGAACCTCAATACATGCTGGAACCTTCTGACTCACATTGAGGAGTAGAGTACTGTGGACCCAAAAGTTTTAAACTACGCATCAGATATTTCAGCTGCTATTACTACAAGAGTTGGACATGGTTTTAACTTTCCTTACTAATCCTTTGACCTGGTGTTCTGGGCACCGCAGGCAGGGAACGCAAACCTGTAACTAGAATCATGTTGATAACCAGCATTGCCCAGATAAATGCAACAAGAAGTGGCAAACCTTAAAAATGATTTCCTTACAATTTGGCCTGTCACTTTTTACCACAGAACCAGTGATGACAATAGAGTGCCTCAACCAATTCCAGTTACATAAGGGTTCCTTTACTGGAAAGGTGCCCTGCAACCCCAGGTAAAGATGTTCTCTGAAGCCTGGCTCCGCACAAGAAGTGTCAATGAAACCTTATCCGCTCCGCGACCCATTTAGCTTCTGCATGGGCCTTTAAAAGAATGCTCATTGCGTCTTTATTGTAAATCCTTACAATAGTTCCTTTTGTCACCTTAATACAGGTTCACAACATTTGAGCTAACCATCACCAGTTCTGAACGTTGTTGAGAACACCCGATTGGTGCCACTGCATCCTTTCACTTTTAATGTTGTTCACTTGTCCACATGAAAATCCGTATTGGGAAAACTGTGGTAAAGAGAATGCAAGATACCAGAAACCATGGTCACTGTGCCACTGGATTCAAGCTAGCCTGGCTGATGAGGGGTGATACCCCAAAACCGGTCCCAGGATGCTTGTTTCCAGTCCAGGGAGAACCTTAGCTGTTCAGACTTGACTGTTCCCATGGGGAGCACAGTCATGACTGATTTGCACATGGCTGGGTCCAAACTGGGTTGGTATGGTGAGCAAAAAAACCCAATGGATTTAACCCCGATCTGTGACTGGGGGTGAATGTTTAGCAATGTTCAGCATTCCGTCCATTTTTTTGTGTTGCGAAAATCTTAAAAGAAAACAGACAAGACAGACATCTTTTCACTTCAAAACTGAAGTCCTAAATTGAATAGCGTCTGCTACTTTCATTCCTGAAAAAGACAGACTCATAAATGAGAATCAATCATGAATCAATGCAGAAATATAATTTGAGCAACACAAATCAAGAATACATGTCTGGGTCACTGGCTGGCTCCATCTCCTCTCCAATCATGAGTCTGAAATAACCATTGGATTTAAAAGGAGGCATTCTATCCTTGTCTTGAGCAGGCTTAAGACACAGCAGCTAATACTGTCTCTTTTAACATTGTTCCATTTAAAAGTAAATGGTTGCCTGAAAGGAGGTTATTCACTACTTCATCACATTTAAGTGTCAAAAAGACCTAGATTGCCAGTCTACACATGAATCAGCCCCACAAAGTTTACCAACTATCTAGAAAGATGTAGCATTTACACAGTTCACAAAACTACTGTTGTGGCCTCGAGGCAAAGGACTGCTTATCTACTGGAACTAAGCAGTGCCGTGTGGACCGGTGACAAACTAAAATGGAAGGATCTTAATTTTACATTCAAAGGAATCAAGATTAGATGTTCTTTACACCTCCAATCAACAGCTGTCCCCACATTGAGGATCTAAGAACACCAGTCACATTTCACCACAGAAAACATGTTATAGGGAACTTGCTGCACCCATTTAATAAAAATAATAATAAAGTTACTGGGATTTAAGGGGTTTGCTGCAGATACTTCGGAACAATGACCTGGATGTAGTTTAACATGTTAAATAAAATCGTGAAGTGGACTGCCTCCTCTCCCTTCAGTAACAAAAGAAATGCAGCCATAGTAGAATTTTGTTTGGAGGCAACAAAGACATATGATGTAGTTCTGGGAACTATGAGAGAAGTGTGCAGAGAGAGGTTATCAAAATGAGCAGTACTTACCACTATCATCTGCTGCTATCTGCCAGACTTGCAAGGACCTACTGGCAGGTCCGCTTGTTAGCAGCAAACTATAAAAACATAAAAAGAACATCAGAGTCAAATAATTTGTTTTATTTCCTCTTCTCATAGCTTTACATCTCTTCTTGACCTTTCTTCCTTTTGGTTTGTTTATCACCTGACTTTTTCGTTGTTTTCTGGTGCTTTTTATTCGATGGCTATGGTGTTTTGGTTTACATATTCTGGTACGCCTCTGATCCCAATTAAATGGTTGGTTTTTAATCCGGGGAAAAGAGACAGGATCGCAGAGAAGCATTCACAATCTTCAAAACCTGGATCCCAAACGTAAGCTTGCACACTTGTGATTATTGTGATGTTTAAAACAAAATGTATGTTGCTTTCCGAAGGATAATCTTGAAAGGCCGGGCACCAGCATTCATGACTATCAACAGAGAAGAAAGCTGTGACTTCTTGGTAGAGACGTTATCAGATTTAACTGACACCCTTTTGCCCTTTGACCTGAATTGGTCATATTATTCTTTTTCTTTCTATTCACAATGGTAAACGTGTAGGAAGGGGTCAATCTAATATCCTTTTGGGGAAATATGATCCCCTGCAGGATGAAACAATATTCACTTACAGTACCAGGCCATGCACAAAATCGTCAGACAGACATTGTTTTTTAAGAGGAGAAATATAACACTTTTCAAGGAAAGACAGGCATTATGCCACAATTAGTATCCCAGATCAGTTGGTGTGGGAGACATTTCTCTGACAACCCAGGTAGTCAGTGGACAATCTGAAGGGAGCATCTTTAGAAGAAGTGATTAGTAGACTCAGAAGTCAATCCAAGGAGTAAAGGTCATTTTGGTGCCTTTGGTATGGCTCTGGGACTTTCTCTGAGGACATCTGGAACGGGAAAAGACTGTTGCTGGGATTTTCCTTCTTAGGCATGGGACTCTGAATATTTAGCTACACTCTGGCAGTTGGCTTGCAAGAGACATTCAAAGTGAAGTAGGTGATCGAATGGCATGATGAGAAATGTAGGAGACCCACTAGTAAATTAATGAAGGAAAAATCCCAAAACAAGGAAATAGGATATAAAATCAAATATAAGTTGAGGGAGGAAAAATCAAAAATGAGAACAAAAGAAAATAATAGTCATTCCAAAGAACCGATGCAGATAAACAATGGACAAAAAACGAAAAGCAAAGAAGAAGCATTAAAAATAAAGAAGGAGGGGAAATAAAGAATAAATCATGAACAAGCATTTACAATGCAATGGTCTCGGCATTGTTAAAGTTAGAGCTATTGGCATTGCTCATGACATTATTTTTGTTTATGTTTTTGTTTTTAAAACAGTTAAAGAAACGGCATTGTTATTTACAATGTCAATAGCTTAATCTCTCTCAAATGCGAGACCTATTGTATTTGCACACACAGACAGAGCCACCCACACAAAGCCACCCACACACAGAGCAACCCACAGAGCCACCTACACAGAGCTATTCACATAGAGCAACCCACACACAAATAGAGCCACCCACACAGAGCCACCTACACACACACAGTTACCACACACAGACAGAGTAAGATTTGTTCAAAATGAAACTGTTTTTTTAACAGTAGATGAAGCAAAACCCTACACACTACTAATACTTGCTCCAAAGATTATATATTTACCACTGTATTATATTTTAGTGAATATCCACAAAATTGGGCACTGTCCCTTTTCTCACATATAATATACAGTGCAATGTGATTAACAAACTTATAGTTAGCTTTTGAAATGTTTCTAAATACTCGCAATCTTGCACTAACGTACCAGAGACACAATATCAATAAGTTATTGTCCAGGATAACACAATTTGGCCAGATAAGGTAGATGGGATTAAAAAGGCTGTCCCTGATTTCACAGTTTCCAACAAGTCCACAGGATCACAACTGGAACGACACTACTTCTGATGGCAAGACAAGGCACTGCCCTCGTGACGGCAATGGTCACTGTGACATGTGCACACCCAGTTTTAGAAAACACTCTCCATGTCCAGCATATTTTAGAACAGTGGTGCAGCAGATAGCACGGGTGGCAAGGCGCACGGATCACGAAAACATTAAACTAATTTGGACTACCCAGTGCAATTATTTTGATGCCTGATCGGAATTTTTCACCATTGAAAAAGCACGGATCCAAAGAGGGCGAGTGGGTCTGGATCCGGGGTCCAGATGCGGGCGCCTGGAGAGCTAGTCTGAAGTGAATCCGGGAATGACTCGGGGACAGGAGCCAGAGGTGTTTACGTCATGCGCACAGAAGTAGAGCACGGGTGGCACGCGGATGCGGATTGCGTCACAGGAGCTGCTGAGGGGAGGAGTCAGGTGAGTGGAAGAGTCCGCTCGCTAGCCCCCACCTACAGTGAACAAGTCATGGTGTCTTCGGGTACGGTCTGTGCGCTCGCGTTACACAAGCCTGGCATTTCCTGACAAGCTGGCATGGCGTGGGGTAAGCAGCTATCTCAGTCAGAGACTCATGCATGTCCTGCAGCCAATGAACTGGCCATGTTGTCCACCAGCCAATACCTGGAGACCATACCAAAACAAGCGGTTTGAAACTCACTCTACCTCTTGCAATGTCGACTTGAGCGCGTGTATACGCCGCCCCCCCAAGAAATATTCTCAAAATGCACAGCGCAGACACCGACAGCGGCATAGCTGACACCGACCCCAGGACCCCGCAGGAGCTCGCAGACTTTGTAACCATCTTTCTCCGAGGTCAAGCAGAAATGCCTCGGAGAAACGCAGCGTCATTTTCGGATTCGGGCCGTGTTTTTCTTTCTCTCCTCTTCCCATTGGCTGGAATATTTACATTCCAGAGGAGAGAAAGAAACTAAAAAACACGCCCCCGAATACGAAAAAGACGGAGCTTAAATGGATAGACGCCCCTCTCCTTGAATGGCTGGCCTCCGTTTAGGAAGCCAGCCAATGGAGAAGAGGGCGGGTTCAAGCCCCACTACTGAAAAACGTTAAATCTCGCCAAGCGAGACTGCGCAAGCGCAGCCTTCGCTAGCCAAGACCTAAAAAGGGCATAGGGGAAAATACAACCAAGAAAGGAAGTAAGATATACTGGGAGATCTGAAGAAAGAAAGGGGAAGCATATTAGGGGGTAGTGCACCCACATGGAAAAGGTTAAGGTACAGAAAATAATTATAAGCAGTGGAGAAAATGATGAAGGGTGAGTGATAACAGAGATAGAAAGCACAGAAACTATCATTAGAAACAAGTGAGAGCCAAATAATTAAGGGAGTTTTGGGAGAATACAATTGAAAAGCACTGATAGCAAAACCACAATGTTTTTCATCTGCAATGCAAAATATGTTTGCAGATAAAAATATTCAAAGAGACACTGAACACCATGTGCATTAACTGGTACCCACCTGGTGTTTGGTACATGTTTTAGGCTCCATACTGGCTGATCTGACAAACACCCATGCTGCACCTTGAAATCTCGTTCTGGGCACAAACCCTATAACAAATGTTAAATAAACATATTCTAAACCTCTCTTATGAAGGGGTACATGACATAAAAAGGAAAATAAACTACACGTTCAGAGCAGCAGATTATATGATCCTTGTGTAGAAAATTTAAAAAATATTCATAGGGAATGTACAAACATGTAGAAGAAACAAAGGAAAAGGGGGCAACCAAATGCATGAAAAATGAGCGCCAGAGGCCTTATAGAGTGTTGGTGTGCTCTATCAAATTTTAAACTGAAACAAACTGAAAACAAACAATGGAATAGAACTAAAAATGTAATGTGGAAAATATCAGGAAAATAAAAAACTGAGAAACACAGGAAAATATAAAAACAAATTGGTGAAATGCTAAGAAATACCACCTCAAATGCCTAAAAAAAATAAAAACAATCAGGTAGCAAAAGCAGAAGCAAACCGCTGTAGATTCACATGCTGTGATTACTTCAACTGTTGGCCCAGTTAAATCCAATTACCTATTAGTAAAAACGTAAACAGGGCAGAGTACTTTTTATTTGCACGATTTCACATATTCATACATTACTTTATGTGTTGGCCCAGTTATGGCCAATTCCCCATTCCCCAAGGGCAAAGCGGGACAAGTCTTTTTTATTTGTACCATTTCACATACTCATAAATGACTTTATGTGTTGCCCTAGTTATGTCCAATTCTTTAGTAGTAAAAGGGCATAGAGAGCACAGTCCTGTTTATTTGCGCATAAATATTCTTGGAATCTTTCCATTTTAGATGTTTTGGGGACTATACACTCAGGCAATTATGAGTTCTACTTTACGTATTTATGAATCCCTGGAATGTTATTACAGGAGTATTACTGATAGGTACACAGATTTATTTCAGGCCCTGCCTGGATACGATTGTGGTTTTGCATTATGGCTGTAGTATGGTTTTTGACTGAGTCTGGGGTACTAGGACCGAATAATTAAGGGACCCTTGAACTAACATAATTGAAACAAAAGTTACTTTATCTCTTTGACTCAGTGAAAGTCAACATAAACTTGTTCACTTTTCAAATCTATGGTTGGAGGAATAAATATTATAGTTACAAAATTTCAGCATGGTTAAAAAAAGAAATTGCTTGACAAACTCCTATAATTTTCACACAACAAACCCTTACCAAACTTAGAACCACAGCAGCAAGAACAAGATCTAGTTAACAATATTACAACAGCAAATTCATTAGGGCCTTATTAGGATGTTGGGCGGACCGCCAACGATAAGCCGTTGGTGGTAGTCTGCCCAACAGCTGGGGTATTGGTCCAACTGGCGAATTATGATGCCGGCGGTCGGAGCGATTTGGGCAGGGGATAAAGACTTCTGCACCAAACAGGCTCAAGGAGCCCATCGAGGCGGTGGTCGGAGTCTAATCCCTACAATGGAAGCAGTGCCCGCAGAGGCACCGCAGTAGGGATTAGGATCTCAGTTTCTGACAACTTTTTTATAGCGATATGACCGCTATTAAGAGGCTGTCGGAAAGTGACTTTGGTGGCCCCTAGCATGGCCCTCGTCACCCATGGGCCTCTGCTATGTGTCCAGGGGGTCACATGTGGTGCCCCCCCAAACATCTAGGCACCACATGGTGCCTGGCACACGATGCATGGGTGTTTGTAAACATGGATTTTCCACAATTTTAAACTGCATGTTTCCGATTGCTTTCACGGTGGTCTGACAGTATTATGGTGGGTGGAGCCACTGACTGCATGTCGGGCGGTATACATCCTGCAGCAATGGTGGTCAGATGCTCGTCAGACTGCCATCGTAATGCGAGCCTTTAGTTTTTTCTCCAGTAGGTTTGTTCACTCTGCAGGCTTTATTTCACAGTATCTTAATATTTTAAAGTAATAAGGAGTATTGCAAGGGGTGCAACCAACAGGACTGTATGCATCATTAAAAGCATTCAGAGCTAGTGCAAACCTTTAATGTCCAATTTTTTTGTATTTCTTTAAAACTGTCTTTCCTTAAAATTAGTTTTACACGAGTTGGTTTCCTCCAATGCGGTTTCTCAGTTTTCATTTTTCCATTCATTCACATACATCATGTGCATACACGTGACTGATTGCAAAGTTGTACAGCAGAATACTATGCTATGGAGCAAATTGAAGTAGGTTTTTTATTCATTTTTCATAAAGTTAGAACACAATTCATTGTGTGACATGCAAGTGGTACTTCAATCTGACTTGCTTTCCTAGACCGCACTCTAGGAGTGAACCGTGACTGTTTGCCTTTACACCCCTCAGATTCGAAGTATAAGGCGGATGCCTGGGTCCTGATGTTTGAAGCATTACTGGTAATACTCTTCCCAAAGACTGCCCAAATATCCCAGTCTTCTTTAGGGATAGGAGACCTAGCCAGACATTTGAACCAGTTTCTTAATCTTTAACCTTGCTTCTGCAAACTGGAGGTCTTAGCTTTCAAGTGGAGGTCTTAGCTTTCAAGGGAAATGATTCTGACCTTAAAGCATATACAACAGAAAGTCCATTAGAGCTGTATCTCACAATAAATAATAATTTTTCACCAAAGATAATATCAAACAACTCGATTTGTACCATCCCCACTAAAATTCAGACCCGTTCTATTTATCAGCACGTTTAATTGGCTGAGAACATCTCTTGCGGTAAACTCAATGTAAAGTGCACTTTATTCAAATCCATTTGAAAACAAGGTTTTAATCACGGTCATAAGGTAGCCTCCCATTAAATACATGTGAGCAGCTTCAAATCCAGCATAATGTCTAATCCATACTCCCAAATAGAAGATGGAAAATTCCCGGGTTTGGACGGCTAGGATGCTGATGTGCCATCACAGTTTAGGATGCCTGTCTTTGGAACTCCTTGGGCCCTCTCCTGCAAACCCTTTCCAGATTCTAAGAAACCTTCACTCCTCTGTTAACTCCTGCCTCTGCTTCTCTCTTAACCTTCCAATATTTGTTTACCAATGTTGCCACCTTTGCATACTTACATTCTTTATGTCTGCTTGTCCCACTACATTCAAGGCCTCCATTTCCCATGGAGTTCAAACCTTTCTACTTATAAAAGGAGAAGCAGTGGAGAACACAAGAGAAAAATGTTTTTTTTTTGAGTGGGTATTACAATTGTGAAGGGGACAAGCACATACCTTGCACTAAACTGTGTAACACTATTGACACTGAGTGGGACTAAACATCATCTCTTCCAATCTCTCAACAATACACCGCCATGATGTTTTTACCTGGTTCTCTTTTGCATACAGTTTCTGAGGTAACTGGAGCTCAAGAATTTCTATGCGTTTCCCAATTTCATATCCTGCAACGCAGACAGCTTGCAAAAGAAAGAGAGATTTATGATATTAAATACTTTTACAGTTTGTAATGGTGCCAGATTAAAACCAAACGCAGGCCAGATGTCAGGAAAAATGCACAGACCATAAAAGGAGTTGGCAACTAATATGTAGCTGCTAGTTTTCTAGGCCGATTAGAAATGGTTTACTTTGTCTTCTGCAGGGACGTGGTTTCATGCTTTCACTAATATTAGTATGTCTAAGGTAGTTTAAAAGCTTGAGCACCCAAGGATTCAAAGATAACAAGCACATTAGAAAAGGATCTGGGCGGAATGATCCATTGGTTCCTTCAAAATCAGTCAAGAAACCAAGACTTGGACAGCATAATGTTCACTGGGACTAACAAGTTTGTCCTTTTCTTGTCTCTTGTTAATACGGTCCATTCATAGCCCAAAGATTTGCTCTTTTTACTAAATACCAATTTTGGGATGATTTTTCCAGGCCATTTAGAAATTATTTTAAAATTTTAATCATATGATTTGGCCAGTTGTCTGATGAATTATGCTCGGAAACAAACAAATACAAATAATGCTCAAGAACCCCATTCTGCATCCACAGAAATCCAAAGAAAATGTTTCAACAGTTACTGACCTTCCTTTCAGATCAAATACTCTACAATTCATTGTCAATTCTTTTAGCACATTTAGAGATATTAAACTCTAGCCACCTTCCAGTCTTAAAGTCATCCAAACACAAGGCACTGTCAATGTGATTGTCACATAGTACTACTGATAGGTTCCCTGTTCCGTCATTCTTCGACTGATTAAATGTAACATTTCTCAGAAACAGATCGCCAGGCGAGGGATTAAAGAACTACATGGATGACAAACTGCTCTACACGATTCTGTCGAATTAGGATTCCGACCAGTTTTCACTGCATGTGACATCAAGGATGGATTAATGAACAGATGTTATTCCTTAAAAGTACAGAATCCCTCATACATGATGACTGCATTATTTTCATGGTGTTTGAAGCATGTTTGCATAATTCTTCGGGATCCAATTTTCCATTCAGTCAAACACAAGTTGCCGTCCCCTTTTAATAGGGTGTAATCAGGTTTATGTAAAATCTGCTAAGCAGCTAAAAGCAGCGCCCTCAAGCTATCTTGGGCACCATTTTTAAGAATGTGATTTATTGCTGTGATCCGGTTGCATATCTGCTACCACCGGAGTGCCTCAAGCTATGGAGGCTCGAAAGTAAATGTACGGGGTGGTAGTAGATTTGTTAACCAGATCACTGCAATCAACCACATTGGCACTGAGATCACGTACATATCACTCTGAGCAGGAAGTAGGCTATGAATGCACATATGTACGTATATTATGCTTGGGGTACTAACGCACCAACACTAGGGAATGTGTGTCTGTTTGGAGTTGCCGTTTCTCAGCCTTATTCATAGTCGTTTTGGAATGATCAAATGACAGTTAAACAGAAAACCCATGCCAAAAAAAATGGGCTTTGTTTTTTTCTTTTTTACATATATAAACAGTCCTTGACGCCTGGGTATCATGTTAATTGTTGCATGCTTACACCCGCAACAAATTCTCCTGGAGTCTGACACGTCTGAAGTGAATTTTCTAATGATATGCACAAATGGTTGATATATACAAAAAAAGCCAGCTTCACTTTGGCTTTCAATGTACCCCCTTCGATAGACAAGCCTGTGAGCAGATCTAATAGTATATAACAGATAATCAGATTTTCTGGTTCTCACCAGATTGGAAGTATGACCTTTGATCTTGTTTTCTGTTTGTGTATGTGATTTATGTGTCATGTTCTTTCTTGTGTATACCCCACTCTCGATATGTTCAGAGTGTGACTCCAAACGGTACCATCCACTGCCTGACCAGCCTACCGGTATCTCCTAAAGTCTAGGGTAAGGTGTAGGATCTACATATACTTACTTTAGCTATATTAAGTATTCAATTGACTTTATTTGGAAGGTTTTCCATCCATAAAAGTAACATACAAATCACAGTCAACGTTTCATTCTGTTTAAAACACACTAGATGTTGTTAAGAAGTTAAAAATGCAAAGAACATCCATTAAAATAAGATTAAGATCCATGTGCCTTCAAAGTATGTCACAAAGTCTACAGGAATGAAAGTTTCATTTTACAGATAATTAAAATAAAAATATATACATAGTTCAACATCATTTATCAAAGTAGTAAAGTGCTACGTGCCCTAACTGCATACTTTAAAAAAGTACCTACATGTAGGCATGTTTCATGGTCAGACAGAAGTTTAACACGTGAAAACATAGCTCTACACTGTCTGAAGTAACTATATTCCTTTTTTTTTTTTTTAATGGAAGAATAACCTTGTATATAATTCATAAAATTTGCAAAAGCAAAAAATGTAACATAGTTTGACCTGACTTCTTGTCACACCGACGGGGTATCGTAGCAAGGTTTGGTTGGTACCCAAGTGGGAAGCGCAACAAATATTTTACAGTGTCGGCACGAAATCTAAAAACCAAGGAGCGCGCCCATCTCCTGCAAGGTTGATCTAAATAAACAGGAAGTGGCATCGAGTCACATAAGGGCAAATAGGCAGCGATGTGTGATTTACCTTCCATATTTTTAGCCGATTTTCCTGTGCTAATTCATAAAAGACAGTGGCTACTTCCTTTTTATTAATAGTAGAGCATAGATCTTTCTCTATAAACGCCTTCTGCATACCAATCTTCCCAATTCCGAATTGATATATGTCACCCATGGAATTCGGAGGCTGTTATCGCAGGAGAGGAAGTCATTTATTATATCTCTTGTGAGTGCGGCCTTCTCATTGGTCCATATCAATACCCAAAATAATAAGGGCCTCATTCTAATAAAATAATTTATATACATTAGGTTAAGCTCATTATGGCAAATAATGTTAGGAGATGAGATTGGTACTCCAAGGAGTCGCCTAGAAAACCTGTTTTTTTCATTTTGTATAGTTTCACAGTTCACAACCCACCTAATTTTAGAACCATAAGTGGCAGTAGGAACACATTGAAATTCATAAATTTGCATCATAGCTTTCAATTTTCTGCCACCACAGGGTTGGGAAAACAGTGATCCAATTGCCTTTGAAAATTTTGTTCTAAGATATGCAATATTTTGAGACCATGCCCCCGAGGCAGAGAACATGACACCCAGATAAGGAAAGGTCTTTACACTGGTGAGGGAATGTTCACCTATTTGTATGCTAGGCAATTGAATACAGTGTGAGCCCCACATGCCATAATGTGTAATTTAGTCAAATTTGTTCTAAGATCAAGGGTGGTCATAAAATCTGTAAACGCAGATTCTAAAAGGCGCAATGCATTTGGGGTTCGGGGCATTAACACAGCATAGTCCAAATATAAAAGTGTGGTTAGAGGGCTCCTCTTAACAAAAGGGACGTCGCTAGTTATCCGAGCGAACGTCGAGTAGAGAACGTTAATGTACAATATAAATAAAAGTGGAGCCAGCACACACACCCTTGTCGGACACCTCTACCAATCTCAATATCTTTACTTATTGTCCCATTGTCACTTAGTCTCACTTTTGCTCTTATATCCATGTGAAGATATGCGAGAAAGTGGACATGGGGTAGATCCATGCCATAAATTAAGTAATAGATTCACTATAAATATCTATTGAGTAATGTTTTTGATGTTCTGAGTCACATATTAAATGTTAATACACCTTTGCTTTGTGCATGCGGAGTTAGCTGTTCCTATTACCCAATTGGGGATTCACCACAGTATTTGACTTCAAGTGTAAGTCAATATTACCCCCCCCCCCCCCCATATTTTCATTACAGGAGATGCTCCTTTACAGTAAACCTGGTTGCATTGAACGCATGCACAGATTGTATAACCTGTGATTCCCCCTGCAATAGTTTGTCTTCAGAATCCACAAATTTAGAGGCCAGGTAGGATTCACCTGAGAATATGTTTTGTGGGTAGCACTCACGTCACTACTTAGGGTTCACTGAACTCTTAGGCCATTACTATAGGGATCCACTAGCCCTGAAGAATGCCCCAGAACTATTAGGCTAATTATCAAGGGCAGAAACATGTTGGCGAAATAAGAGACTGGCTTGAGTCATCGAACTCTATGATACCCGTCAACAAGAATTGTTTTTAATATACCTAGAGTTCCCACGAATAAAGGTGACAGCCGAGGAACTCAGAGGTATTTCTAGTTTGTCTGGATCCCGATCTTGTTCAGTAGATTTATGAAAGAACTCCTTCCTACCGTCAAGTCTTCTCGGAGGTCGAGTCTGCCTTGGTAGTACGATCTTACCGGGGTGGGGAGAAGATGCCGATGATGAAGCATGATACTAATATGTGTGCGAGGCATCCTCTTCCATTAAAGATGCCCTCCCAGTTTTAAACAGTCCCACACTGTACACGGTAGGAGTTTATTGACTAACTAGGGCCTCTATACCTTCTCTGTTCTCACTGGCACCCTACCTTTTTGTGATTTACGAGTTGTGTTTTGGAGGTATGTACGGGTGCCCCTCTCTTTTCTCCCCTTCTCTCTTTCATGGTATTGGATGTTACCAGACTGATATAGTATATGCTATATGATGTTTGCATGTAGTATTTTACGTACTTAAGGCCACTGTTGTTCAAATGATTTCTATTACATTGTTATTTCTAGCGCTTTTACCAACTTTTTACATTCATCTGGGAAAGGGTTTATGTAACTGATACAGGGTGCTATGTACTAACGTGGGATATGGTTGGTTTCTCAAAACTTGTTTAGTCTCTGGAGGCTGCTTTTTTTTCTTTGGGTGCATATCTATTGCGGCTTATTTGAAAATCTTTCATTGTTTCTGATCTCTCAAAACGAAGTTTCTTGACAATGTTCAAAGGCATTAATTAAATTTACCACAAACACATCTGACAATATGGTGGAAAAGTCCTAGATTATGTTCCATGTTGAGCTACCTGCAACTGTCTGGACCTTACGTGCCCAGGGATTGTTCAATTCCAATTTTAAGAAATAATATATTCCTTGGACGAACATTGGGAGACATTTGGCATGGAAAGGTTGCCTCTTTTTTAGGTTATTGAGTTATTTCAAATGGATTTCGGCCTTCGTAGTAATCATTTTAAAATAACATTTCAAACAAAATAGAATTTTAAAGTGGGTTTATATTTATTATTAGTATTTTTTTGTTTGTTTTTAAACGTGTTTCATTTTTGTTATTGCTCTCTACTGCCTTTCTTAATAAGTCACTTTTACTTCCTGTTAAATAGCATGGGCCATTGTGGTCTTCATGTCACCGCCTTCAATCAGACATACTGCCACACCATCTATACTAATTCCCGGCAAAGAATTACCAGACGATTCTGCATAAAGAGCACACATAGCAGGCCCCATTTCCAAATGACCACCAATGTGGCTAAGAAAAGAAACAAGCTAACTTACCTTTAAAGGAAAATGAAACAATTAAAATAAACAGACTGAGTGGTAAAGCAGCAGAGCTAGCCGATTAAGAACTGGAGAGTTGGAATGAACGCCTTTTGGCACTGCACATGAAGGACAGGCCCGAGAGCCGCCTACTACTTTATCCACCACATATATCAGTATTTATTAAAATACAAATATCGGTTTCTTCTTCCCTTTCAGTTCATGTTAAGAAAAACGTATTTTTCTATTTTAAGAAAGAACTCAAAAAATCCCTGGAATTAAAGGAGGTGAAAAAGGAACCACAGGACTTACCATTATACCTAACCGGAACCCAGTTTGTACACAGAATTAACAAACAATGGTACATTAAGATTCATTCATTCATTAGGGCGAGTATCCCAATACGACACATTCAACATCCAACTAAATCTGTGATCATATTTATGTATGTTTGCATTTTGGATGGTATTTCTATAGCACAAACCTAGCAAAAGAGCAGCAGAATGTAAACTATCTCAAGAAACATCTTTGGAAAACACAGTTAAGCTACAGAACAATTAACATTGTATTCATAATCACACAATGATACCCTCAAAAACATCTGGTGGAAGTAGTGAAGATGGCATGGTGCTTTGAGATGCATAAAATATACTCTTGAAACAGATACATCAACGATAAGGAGCAGCCCTTTAGAAGTGAAGCAAAAGCCATTCATTGTAATGGTGTTTCAATATCACCATTTTTGACAGCCAGCGTTTTGACCTAGGGAGCCTAAGTCAGTGGGTCTCACAGGACATAATAGCTATATGTCTAGAGACGTGTTAGAAGCACAAAAGTGGTCCCTATTAGTAAGAAATGAATCCACTGAAAATCATGATGGAGTGGGATTAAAGAATTCTATCCCAGAAAGGATTAACAGAGAAGTAATAGGGAATAGGCCAGACTGGAAGAGATGCAGAGAAAGACGATTTTACAATATGAGAGAAAACTAAACAGGGAAGTGGAGATGAGGAATGGGGGGGGGGGGGCAGACTACTGGGTAAGATATAGGGAGAAGATCAACGTTAAGAGGGTTACAAATCACAATACTGCGTGCCAAAATATTATCCTGCGACAAAATTCAGTGCAGGACATCGACTTCTACTCTATTGTCAAGGTAATTATAGAAGAGTAGATTTTAAATCAATATCTAATATATACACATAACATACAATAATTATAATAATATCATCCTGGTACATAGATACGGTGCATATCCTGTACTAGATATAACAATATCAAATAACTGGACATTGATCTAGAACAATGTTACGAGAAGATAACCATATTTCTTTCTGCCTTGGAAATATGATAAATGTGCATGCTTTGGATTTTGTGAGATCCTAAACCATGTTTTTTTAGTTCTCTGCAAGTTTACAACTCAAGTGTTTGTCTCTCTGCTTCATTTTCCTCTCTCCTTCGATCATTTTGTTCCCTAGCAATTAATGTTGTTCAACAAGTAAGATTGTCTTGAGTTCAAGCATCTAGTTATGAATTAGGTTTAACAAACTATTTGTCAAATGTACAATTCCTGAAATGCACAATCTCCCTTTCATGCTTCCAAGGTTGTTTGTTAAAGTTAAGAGCTATCACGCAAATGCTTACCGACAATTAATTTGTATTAAGTGAAATATAAATGATCATTTTGTTATTTCCAGAAATATAAAGCTGTCAAGCATGGGTTACATACAAAAATATATTTTTGTGTGGCTCTCTCTCTAAACTTTTCCTTTTTATAACCCTCTTTCCAGCCTATTGGTCTCACTCTGTCTGATAAGTAAAGGAATTTTAACGTCTGAAATCTACATACATAGCTACACTTTCATTTAATGTAGGTATCTTAGTGTTTAACGAATCGTGAATCCTATGAATACTTCAGGAAATCTACAACTTGTAGCAGATTTCCTTGACTATTGCATTTCTATCAGGCGAAAAATTCTGCACAAGTAAATAACATGCAAACTTTTTTCCCTATATAACTTATACTTACTTGCCTGTGGACAAACCTCTTCTGATTCTTCAAAGTTTTCACTCCACTTTTCCTGGAAAGGAGCATAACCATTCCTTTGACATGGAACAAACCTGAGTTTGTTTGAAGGGTGTGAAATTACTTGGACAATAACTCCCAATAAAAGCAGAGGATACCCATCAGACTGCCACCCTCTGGAATGTCCACAATCCAGCCCCCACTCTTAACTTCCACTTCCACCAGAATGGCAGATTTATCACATTTGGAAGTTCACTTTTACAAGTGTAAAAGCATGCCAACCCTGAATTTGGGTATCAAATTGTAGATTTTACTTTTGTAACTTACTGAGGATCCTCTTTCTCTTCCCAGACACCCTCAGTGTCTTCTCTCTTACCTCGTTTATGTATGTATGAGACATCAGTATAGTCCAAACTTAGCCAAAAGGCAGTGAAGTTCCTCTTATTGTCCTATTTCCTATCTTTATCTACTTCCAAGTGATTGTGGTTCCTTTTTTCCGCTAATATCCATTTACTGTGATGTCACCTTATATCTTTAGGCAACTATTCCATCCTACAACTCCCTTGGCTGATTTAAGGTTTCTCACTGAAGCATATTTGCCAGCAGCAAATTGGGCATGGCACTCCCTCTTTTTTTAACCATAACATTACTACTGCTTACCTTTGATTAGATTCCGCATTCCTATGATATCCCTCTCTTAAAACCAATTCACTACAAAAATTTGATTTAAACCTATTTTACAAATGTTTGCAAGGGATGACTGAATTTCAATGCAGCAACACCTACAGTGTTGCTCACGTTAGGTCCTTGCTAGAAATTGCTGAAACTGTCAATGATCCCCACCGTTACCTAAATACAACCCCTATACTGCTTTCTTAAGCTGTACTACTGACACACTTCCTGATGCTCAGTTATAATACAGTGAAACATCAACAAAACAGGCACAGCCGAGACACCTAAATCGTAATCAGATGCTTATCACCAGAAAGAAAAGAGAATTCAAAAGAACAACATTCTAGAGCCGTTATAGCAAATAACAAATGTGGAATTGGGACGGAGGCAAAAAAACAGATATAAAACATTATGAAAGTGACCATTTAATTACAAATAAGGTTAAACAGTGAGGATATAAAAATACATTAAAAAACTTTAGCGATGGAGGACATAACACACACTCAAATCTGCCCTTGAGTGACTGTTCTCCTTCCTCTTGAGATAAATCATTATAACAGGACAAACAGTAAGTAGAATAGAACTGTTTTCCATATTTGGAATCAGATTCCTAAGAAGGTAAATAATTCTTCATCTCCAAGTTAGGTAGGTTTTTCTGTGATTTTTCAGACATCAGGACACATTCAGCAGCACCTGCATGTTGCCTGCATTCCGAGCACCAACGTGCAGGCGAGGGGGCTTTTTTATTTTAGATTCCAGCTAAGTCCAAAACAAAGTCCAAGTTGAGGAGTCATCAGGCCGCCTTTAGATTGAGCATCCTGAATGGGAGCTATCTGGAACCTCACATCTAGCTGCAAATGTAATGGAGGGAAACAAAGGCTCACGGCTTGTTATCACTTCAAAAGTGTTTAAGAGAGGCATGCTTGTGACTTCGTTAAGTCCCTGTGTATAAAAGATATGCATGTATTGCAAGAATGTAAGGCGTGTTGAACCGTCCCAAAAGTTACACAAATAATTTAAATACCATTATTTTGTTTTTGATTTCTTTTATGATCCCAATCCAGGGTGTTGGAGCGCTTTACATGACACATACACATAATACATTGACAATAAATCATAAGTGTATAAATCATGGTACAGGATGTTTTACATAGGGCAGTAAGGGTTACAAGGTGTAGGAGTCACATGTCCTTCATAGCTTACTGTGCTATTTTAGAAGGATTACAATTTATGAACTGCAAATAACAAGACGAGCTTTAAGTTAAAATTCAGGTACCCATCCACATAAAAGAAAAATCTGTCAGCTGTGTGTCACATGATGTGCTTTGCAGGAGACCTATCAATCCTCCATGCTACTCCGATTCAAAACTAGTACTCAATAAAATACGGTAACCTTCAGAGTTATCTTACCATTATTATTATTCCCTGATATTTACTGGGCACACAAAGATCTATGCCGCAGGTGCCTTAACTCCATAAGATACTTTAAAATGCTACATTTCAACTAATTAACCACACACCAGATTTACTGCCAAGTTTCTCCTTGTTGCCAATTTCTTTATCGCAGAGCTTTAAAAAATAGACATATAAGTTGAGGCCCAGAATTTGCGTTGGGGTTGCGTACATTTTTTGACAACTCTGACGCTAAATATTATTGTTAAGTACTCTAATGCACTCAAATGTACTCATGGTAGGTCTGATGTCACTTTCTGTGCAGTCATGGGCTGCGATTCCACTTCCTGTGATGCCACTTGTGTTTTCACGCTCGTGAAGTCACGTGCCATGATGTTATGCACCATACTGCCTAACTAGGTTAGTCCCCCCCCACTTCTTTTTTTTGGACTTGCGCCCTGCACATAAGTGATTCTTTAAGTCATTTTCAGATTGTAAACTGTCTACATCTATAAAATTATTTCTAAACTTTCTCTTTTCTACTTACTTTTTTCTCCAGTCCATTCAATCACTCTGGTTGGATCCTGGAGTTCAAATGCATGGAGATCGTTATACCTAAAACAAAGAAGCAAATGATTAAAACCGGTAGCATACTTATACTAATGAAAATCCCATGGACGTATTCAAGTCTTATATGTGGATTGCTGGAAGACATTGGACTCCTGGACCTGGGTCTTCCCTGGAGGAGTTTTGTTTGGCAGTTATACGATATCCCCGACGCAGATGCTTAAAATTGTCCTTTTACCCTTGCACCATTGACATCCAGATCTACAATCAGATAATTTGGAGGACAGAACAATTATCTTGGGTGTATGCTGCAATAAGTATTCAGAAACATTAAAAGGGAGTGTTGCAAAACTACATCTAGAAAGAAGTTTGACTTATCCGGCAAAAGCTCAAATCCCATTCAAGCTTCCCATTTCCAATTTTCTTTCTTTCTTAAGACTATGAAGTCAGTAAACAAAACACCTGAGAAGGACTGGACTATAAAGACGAACAGTGAAATCACCAATAAAGACAATTTGTTCTTTCGTTTGAAAATCTTTTTCTTTTATAACTTTTAGACAGCATTGTTTCAAAACACCAGGTTCGACTCCATCAATAACTTTACGTGGGCAAACTGGACTAGCAAATCAACCACCGCCAGAATACCCAGAGCATAGCAGGCTACTATGTAGCTAGTGAAAAATGATCGTCCTCTCAAGCATTCAATCCAACACCTTTTTAGGTCTGGCTACTAACAGGTGAGCTGCTGGACCATCTCTAGCTACCAAGTCTTTTTTTAAAAAAATACATTATTTACAGAGAAAGTGTGGGCAATTGACAGCTTCAATCTGAAATTACCTTTCATTGTTGTTTTTATTTTGTTGCCATTGCTTGGATGAACTGTCCATAAAGGCAATAGCACCTGAACCTCTATACAAAGTTAAAGAAATAGAAACATGTTTTTCTAGAGGTCTAAAGTTGACATAGAAGAGTTCCAGTCACAGAAGCTGGTGGATTATGTTTAGGCCCAGTGTGTATAATTGTCAGCAGCCTCAGCTAAATTAAGAGTAGGCCTAAGGGATTAGCAGCTAACCCTCAAAGAACAAAAATCTTTGGTGTTGTGGGAATTCTTAATCAATTTTTCAAGGCCACAGGAGAAACAAAGAGAAGCCAATCCTGTGTCTTAAGACAGTGCAGGATTGTCTTGCTTAAGACATGACCTCTTTTACGTAAAGTCTAGCGACTGCAGACTATCGCATCTTGATTTGCCTAGTTTTACCTAGAATTAATCCACGATACCCACCATGATGTGATTAAGATTTAAAGGAGCCAGACATGTAACAATACTTATTCTGAAAGGTTTACATAGTCATAGGTTTCTATGCAATTACATTAAGTACAGAACACAAACAAAATTACTTCTTGCTCTTAGCCTTAAATACTACACAACTCAGTGGGCCCTATTTTATTTACCTTAGAGGAATGACATTTTGAGTAAATACTGAAAGGGTGTGAGAGCATGGCCAGCAGGCTACATTCAGATCCTTAAAGAAGTTGCGCTAAAATGAGGCACCTTTTGAGCAAGGCTCCTCGTGGAGCATCACCCCCCAAGCTCAAGGACAATGAATGTCTGTGGGATATGGAAGACAAACCCTAATCATGGTCTGCGGTTTTAAGTTTAAAGAACTCTAGACCAAGTGCATTAACCTGAACTATCATACTCTCTGGTGCGAATCTACCAACTACATGTCAGACAGGCCTTAACATCCGAATTGCTGAAGCTCTGTTAACAGCAGATGTAGCAAGCCAGCAGGTATGCTGGATGAGTGTTGTTATATTTATATTCTGGAATTCCACATAGAACCTAAAGACTCTTGTGGTCGAATTAGCCTTTTATCCTCACATTTATAAGCACCGGTTTAAAATATTGCAAAACAGAAGAATAAAACAAAAAAACACATAGAAACGTGCACGTATGGGTTGGGAAAAAGGAGGACTTTAATGGGGCGTGACAGTATTGATTTGACATTTTTTCGGTCTAGGAAATGTCCTCAGTACAACAACCCACTTCACCACATCCACTTGTTTCTGCAGTGTAATACAGCGCTAACTCGACCCGAGCACCAGTTACGTTACACAAGGACACATTCGTTTTTGATAGGCACGGGGAGATTAAGTGATTTGCCCAAAATCAAAGGCTGTTGAGCTGACGCCAAGAGTAGACTCAAACGTCGTCCCACAGCTCCAACGTCGACAGCTCAGGCTGTTACTTCCGCAAAGCCCAGCCCCCACCTCCACTTCCCCCCGCCCCCCCTAGCATCCCTTCTAGGAATGTTCCACACCGGGCGCCCTCATCACTCACAGCCGGATAGACTCCACGAGCCACTCTTCATACTCGTCCTCATCAGAGTTAGCAGTTGCCATCCCTCCAGCACAACACCTGTGCGTGGACACAGAAGAAGGACTATAGGACTGAACAGTCCGATAGCCCTCTGGCTTCTACTGCAGAAGCTACTCCATCTTTGACTACTGCTGAAACGCGTTCTAATAGCGCGGACATCTTGGAATCGCTTCCAAGAATCCTCACGATATACTTATGCTGTTATGCTCCCCCCAACATCTTCATTAATTAATACAGTTATTTTTGCATTATTGCGTATTTTAAAGAAAATTCTACCCGTGAGGAGGAGATACTGTATGAGAGAAGTCCGGGCCTGCGTAATGCACACAAAAGTACATATTCCACATACTGGATTTCTGTTTAGACTGCCAAAGAAAAAGTATTTGCATTTAGTGCTAAACTGTTCTGTTGCCAAAGCGTGAAATTGCTCCTCTGCGCATGAGCATTCCACATCCCCAGTCACGGAAATAATAGCAGTATAAATGCACGTGAATCACGAGTGTTGTATTGTGTTGTACTTGTAGTGTGGAATGTTGGGATGGATGATGCTGTGGAATGTTGGGTGAGTGAGGTCGGGCAGTTGGAGGATGGGCTAAGCAGCAGGAAGGCTGCTCCTGGTGGGGATCTCTCTGTAACTTTATCTTGAACCTTCTATCTTAATAAATACTATCCTAAGTTACCCTGGAACCGGATCTTCGTTTGATTACAACATATTGCAAACACTGTTTATTCAAGTAGATTGGAGATGTGAGGCGCAGCGGGCAAAGCAGCTAACTCCATAGCGTGGGCACCACTTAATAGAGCGCATCTCTAGGCAACGTGTGTGTCTTCTTCTTACCACGTTTCTCAGTCAAATGCATCGGCCATTTGTGTGTGATTTGGGTTCTGGAAGGGCTGGTACACGGACAGTAATTTGAGTGAAATGCCTTGTATTCTTATAAACACATTAATCTGCCTTTATCTTACTTTATAAATAGTTGTGATGAGTCTAGACAGCATTACATTTCTTAAGACATTTTCATCTTTGCTGCTTTCAGTTACATTTCTATAGGGATAAATACATGATTTTAATGAGAGATTAATGAGTCTTTTGTTTTCGTTTATTGGAAAGTTTTTAGAGCCTCTGTAAACAGTGAGAGCTGGTTTACAGTATGTGGTTTTTGTTGCTCCTTCCGTCCCGTTGTAATAGGGCCTGTGGCACCGCACTACTGTAGGAAAGCGTATGTGTGTGGTGTCTCTCGCGAACTCATGCTCACACAGGTGTCGCGTTATTTTAGAAGAATCTCCCACTAATAGGGTCCCCGTCTTCCCTTTGTAAGAGGGCTAATGGCACAACACTACTGGAGGAAAGAATACTTTTAAGACTCTTGAGTCTGTATGTCGGAAAAGCCTATTGAAATAAAAAAAGTGAAGCATTCTTTGGTGGATTAGGAATGTTTTTAGGGCAGGTGGATATAATGAAGTCTTGGGAGCATTAGACTTGCGTGTAGGTGAAGATGGGTCTAAGGAGTGTGAGATGAGAGATATTGGAGGTCACACTATTGAAGTCTATGACACTGATGGAGAGGAGGCCAACACTACTGGAGACCTGCAGCTCATGGAACTGCTGTAGAATACTTTCACTACAAAATTGTTGTACCACCCACTGGGCTCAAATGGAGGAAGCGTATGCTGCTGGCTGAGGACCAATGGCATTGACATGGTTTTTCTGGAGAAAGTGCAAATTGCTGTAATACTTTATTGGCGAGGCACAGCTGGAGGCTACCTTCTTTGCTGGGGCCTTGAGGGCTTTCAATAGAAGAACACAGCAGCAACAGTGACATTCCTGCAGACGGGGCACTGCTGAAAAGAGGTTCAGAATGGCAGGAGATGACTGAGAAAGCATTCACACTAGGAGTGTATTGCAATGAAAGGACACTACTGGGACAGGAATCTACTTCTGGGATGGGGTTCATGCTGACACTCCTGGAAGAATCCTTACATTGCCAGACGGGGATTACCACTACCATTCTGAGGATCGCATTGAAAGGGCACTGATGGGAGGGAGCTCACACTTGAGGTATTGCTGGAAGAGGAAGAACCCACCATCAGGGCACTCCTGGATGGGTATTCATACCTACAGCACAGTTTAGGAAGGAAGAGAACTGCTCCTTACAATCACTCCTAGGCAGGCTCTTATGCTACAGTTCAGTAAGGGCATTCACACAGTCAACGCCCTGCTAAAAGTAAGCTGTCACTGAAAGGGAACTATTGGGAGGGAGCTCACAGTGACACAGGAAATGACATGCAAGGAAGCCTGCACTGTCTTGCAGGGGTTGTTTGCCCTGACAGGACAGTCCTGAGGGTGAGGGGGTCCCGATTGCTTAGGCTAAGAAGACATCTCAGGGAGGGCATATTTGCCAACATGACAGTCAGGAGTTTGGTTCTAGAGCAGCAGTCTTCAATCTGTGGGGTGCGACCCTTGAAGTCCTGGGAAGGGGTCGCGCATTTCCAGGCCTAACTTGTGCCTGTAATACAAAACGTGCTTTTCCTTTTGGACAAAGACAACGGCCCAGATCCTTCATTCCGATCGTTAAAATGCTTTAGCTGAATTTAATTGAGTCTCGTGCTGTAAAACAAAGAGGCCTGTTAAAACAATCCTTCTAGTAAGTCTTCATGCCAGGGTGCCTGCTTGCCTGAAAGACATGCAAATATGCATTAGGAGTTAATCTGCAAATGTAAAGGGTGCTTGAGAGTGGTTCCGGCTTTAATTGCTTGAATCACTCTGAGCCATGTAATGGCAAAGATGTGTTTTTTTTTGCATGGTGGTGCAAAGAGTTAACAATTGGGCTGTGAAGTGCATGCTTTTAACAATAACTGTATTTACACATTGCTTAGTACCCCTGGGGAGGTGTTGAAGGGACAAGTATACAAAAAAAAAAAAGTATTACTTATGGTCTTATATTACTCAAATCTACATTTTGGCAGCTCCATTTTATCCTAAAACTATTTGCACAGTTTGTAGCAGTCTATATTATAATGTGTGTGATGCAAGTATAAAATAACGACTTACACATTCACTGTGCTTTCCATCACAGGCTGTGACCTCATAGACCTAAAAATACACAAGCCACTGCACCAACCAAACTTAATTCTGTGTCTATCCGGTTACACATAGACCTCTGCAGTGCATTAAATAATAAAGGTTTCATAATGTACTGCAGTGCATTTCCCATTGAGTAAATTTAATTTTTAATTTAAGCACCCCATTATTTTATATGTAGCTACCTGATGGTGAAAGACCTAAAAAACGAACAAAATATTTTGGGGCTGATTCATGAGAGGCTTGCGCTGAGGAGCGTCACTTTTTTTTAAGCTTTGGCAGCACAAGCATCTCAATCATATCTATGAGGTGACGCAAAGTCACGTTGCGTGGCTTTGCATGGCCTCATTGATATGAAGTAAGACAAAGCAGCGCAAGTCGCTGCGTTGCCTTACAATATGTCAAGTAGGCGTTCCATAGGCATTGCAGTGGCTGGTCTCATGCAACACCCATGGATTTTGCTGCTGCACCAGATTTGTAAAACCATATAAACCTGGGGCAGCGCCAAAACCTTACGCTTCCCCACAGTAGGCGTAACAAGGAGAAATGTTTTCATTTCTCCTAGTTTTTCCTCGTTCAATGTGTGTTTCTCTTTGTATGTGTGCTGTATTCTGCAGCACACATAGAAAGAGGAAAACCCCTCTCAGGATTCTTTTTTTGCAGGAAGGTGCTCTTTCCTGCACAAAAACAATCCTGCCTATGTTGGCGTTAGGCAGCAATTTGTGCGCCAACGCAGGGGGAAAGGACAGGAATGCACCATATTTCATAAATAAGGTGCATTCCTGCCCTTTCACATTGGCGTAGGGCAGCACAGCAAGAAGACTTGCGGTGCTGCCCTATGCCAATGCCATAAATGAGGACCTTTGTTTTAGCCACACCTTTGACCACGTCCCCATGCTCACTGACCTTTGGTTTGCTAAACACTGTTTAATTTATTTCCCCAATATAAAAATGATTTGCAGTGGGAATTCGGGGCGTTTATGGTTGTCGATATTTGGCAATGATGAGGAGTTTTTTGACAGGGGGTCTCAGCATCAAATGTTTGAAGACCTCTGTCCTAGAGTAAGGCACTGCTGTCATGGTGTGTACACTATAGAGAACTGCTGGGAAGTAACTCAGTGACCTGGCACTATTAGAATGAGTTCACACACCCACTGCAAGGGAGTTTACAGTGACAGAAATGCTGGTGAATCACTTAGACAATGAGTAGCTGAGGCATTGTTAAAAATGGGAGTATCTAGTTGGCAATGGTTTGCACCTTTGTCCCAATAGGGACCTTTCCTTCTAGTCAGGATAAGGGGGATACACTACTGAAATAACCCCTGCTCACCCACTTGCTAGCTTGGCATGAGCAGTGAGGCTTATCTCAGAGGCAGTGTGTGAAGCATTTGTACATAACATACAGTAATACAGTGAAAGCACTACAAAAGGACACCACACCACTTTTAGAAAAATAACGAATATTTATCTGTGCAAACAGGACCAAAATGAGAAAAGACCAACATATATTATTCAAAAATATGTACGTTGCAAGAATTACTTTAAAATACAGTTCCTTAAAGCCACTAGCACCGCCCGGGGCTACCGCAGTGCTGAAAACAACAGAATCCAACAGTTCTGGCCAACCGTGTCAGTGCGGACTGGCGTTAGTGTCAGCAGACTCATAGACAGTACCTTTGGTTCCGGCCTACCATGTCGGTGCGGGTCGTTCATGGCAACCGTTGTGATGTGAAGAGCAGTGGTGCAGCGTGCGGTGCCCTCAAGTCGCGATGCAGGCAAAGGCTCAGTGACGGTCGTCAAATGACGTCGGTGAGACTAGGACTGCGGTGCGGAGTGAGGCGGTGCTCGTGGCGGTGCTGACAGGTCATGATACAAGCGACAGTGACGTTTGATGGGAGTTGGAATCGGTTGGCCCAGACTACAGTGTGGGACAGGGCAGTGCGTCCTGTGACTAACGAGAAGTGCCCCCAAACCACGGTGCGGTCATGGGTGTTGAGGTCAGCGGGTAGCGTCGTTGTCAGTGAGACCCGGACGGTGGAGTTAAGCAAGGTGGTGCAGAGTGCGGTGCCCACAGGTTGCGGTGCAAGCAGCGGCTTGGTGGCGGCGGCGGTCGACGTTGCCGGTGAGACCAGGGTGCGGTGCAAAGTGCGGCGGTGCCCTCTGCGGTGCCTTCAGGACACGGAGCCACAGCGGTGTTGGTTGCTTTCCCCCTCTGTGGCAACTGAAACCCATGGTTCCAGAGACGGCACCCAGAGGTAATTGAAGTCTTTGCTGTCCCTGAGACTTTGTGAACAGGAGGCAAGCTCTATTTCAAGCCCTTGGAGATTCTCAGTGACAAGTGAAGAAAGTTCAGTCCAGTCCTTTCACTGCCCAAGGCAGAATCGGCGACTGCAGGCCAACCCAGCATAGCACCAACATAGCAAAGGGGCAGTACTCCACATGGCAGTTCTTCCAGCTCTTCTTCTTGGCAGGTTCCTTGATCCAGGTGAGTTCTGTGAAGTCTTTTATCTCTCTGAGACTTCCAACAGGAGGCAAGCTCTATTTCAAGCCATTGGAGAAACTCTTAACAGCAGGATGGTGAAATTACAATCCAGTCCTTGAGATGCCCAAGGCAGAAGCAGCAAGCAGAATGTCGACACAACAGAGCATGCAGCAAAGTGGCAGTTCCTCCTGACAGCTTTTCCAGTTCTTCTTCCTGACAGGTTCCTTAGTTCAGCAGTAATCTCAAGTGCTGAGGTCTGAGCCCCAATATTTATACCACATTTTCCTTTGTTCTCTTGTGGCAAAAGACTCTCAGCTCAGTACAAACCAGTTCTGTCCTCTCTGGCCCAGCTTCCTGGCATGAGGTGGAGACAGCATTGTCCAAGGCAGAGCAGGCCCATTCAGGTGCAATGGAAATCTCCTCCCACCACTCTAAATGCAGACCAGGCCTATTCAGGTGCTAGGGAAATCTCCTCCCACCACTCTAAATGCAGACCAGGCCTATTCAGCCCAGCCCTGACTCATCCAGGAAAGGCAGGACACACCTCGACCCTCCCTCCCCAGTGGCTGTCTACAGTGAATGCACATCCCCAGCCCCTGTCACTCCAAAGCTAGACAGTTAATCCACAACCCAGCAGAGGCACACAGAATGGCTAAGCAAGAAAATACCCACCTTCTAAAAGTGGTATTTTCAAACACACAACATAAAAATCATCTTTACTAAAAGATACATTTTTCCATTTCTCTATCTCATCCCATTCTATCCTATGGGTCAGATAGCCTGTCATCAGCAATGTTCCCTTAAATTTATTCCCTCTGTGTGCGGCAGTGTGAGGTCCCTGTGCATTGCCGACAAGTCTGTGTGCACTGAGGAACTGATCATGCATGTGAGTGCTACGCTCAGCTATACAAATCTGTAGCAATCGCCACTCCAAACTTTGATTTACAACAATAGTGAAAACAGGTGCAGTTCACACATACAGCTGCATTTAATAAGGTCTTGACACAGTTTTGTATTGTCAATACCCTCCGTCACGACATGTATCGTTTACTCTACTGGCACCTGCACCCCAGGTTTAGAAAAGGATAGGACTAAGAAGGCTGTACCATTATAAGATGTTGCTGAAGGTAAAGTGGTGTCCTGGCGACAATGACATGGAAGGATTAGAGCTAGTTAATGCAGCCTTTATGGCCCCAGAAGGGGGGTTGGGTTGGTGGTGTTTGCATATGACTCGAAATCATTCCCCAAAGCAATCCTAATGGTGAACAAGTTATAAGTGACTAGCAAAGAGAGTGGTGGTCGTCTTACCTGCAAGAGCGTGAACCACTTCTTGGAGTTCTGAATCAGGGTGATCATGGCCCGGTAGGAGAAAGGGGTCTTGGCATGACGTCTGTTGTTTTTTTTCTGCTTTACCTTCTTGCCTTGCTGCCCCCGAGTCTCTTCCCCTTCGCCCCTTCACCCCCCTTTCCAGGCTCTCCTTCACAGAATCCAGGACCTCCACCGGTGTTCGGTCTGTGGATTTTAAACTTCACATTATATACTTATTAAATCTGTCCAGCAACATCATAAGCGACCCCTCACTTTTGGACAGACCCACAATACCACTCTCTTCAGTGGCATTGCTATCTGCTGATCCCCCATGAAGCTGGGACCACAGGTGGAAGTATTTTCTCATCATACTCGTGTGAACCAAATAGGGCAAAACGTGCCTGTGAATTTAAACAATTTGGAGAAGTGCTTGACTTAGGCTATCAAAATCAAGTTTATACAGGTACTAGCTTCAGACTGTGACATTGAGAACCTTTGCTTGGAGTTCTTGAAGCTGAAAATTGGGCGTCTCTAATTCACAGTCTGCATAAGACACAGCCTCTACTTGGGAATTGATTGTGGGGTGAAATCCCGCAAGATGATGAGTAGGTGCAAAAGTCGCTGTGCAATGCATAGATATTCATGAGAAGTGTCATTTTATACCTAACATGAATCAGTTGTGTTCCAGTATTTTGCATCTCATTGGGGTTAATACGAAGCCAAAGAAATTGGGATTCTAGCACCCAACTAAAAAAATAAAATGTTAATTATCTCACTTATAACTGCCGTATCATATAAACACGATTTTACATGAACACACATATATTGCCCCCTATGGGCAGACCTAAAGCAAAGTAGACAGAAGACCTGCCAACTCATACGGTGACACCATGTGCCACACAGTATCAGCTCCATTCACACGGTCAGCCAGTGGTTTGCGGGGAAAACAGGCTAAAAACCACTGTAAACAGTGGATTGCTAGCTCGTTTTTTAGGTCTCACCTACGCAACGCGCATGCGCTGCTTAGGAGAGATCTTAAGTCATCGGCACAGCTTTGCGGGCAAAAACGTGCACGCGTTGCATTGCTTCCAATGGCAACGCGTGCACGTCTGGCGATTCCCTTGCGGGAGCGAGCGGCGCCATATGGTAGCAATTATTGCGCTCGCTCCCGCTAGAGAAACGCTGCCTGCTCTCGGCTGCACTCCCCCCACCCCCTACTTGCGCAAGGCGCACGTGCTTGTTTCCCTTGGCATTATTTTCCTTCTCCTCCTTTCATTCTCTTCCGCCCCCGTTTATTTTATTATCTGATTCCAGTCTTTTCCACAAAGTATTTTCCTTCCTTTCACTCTTACTCTCGAGGCCTCTATTTACTTCTCCTTTCTTTAACATTTCATTATCTGTATATATCTCGCTTTTCTGTCTCTTCTTGTGCAGCAGAGCCCCCCTTCAGCATAGACGAGTAGTATCTGGTCATTAGGGCATGGGGGGATTGACGAATCCGGTTTCATCCTGCCTCTTTTCTAGCCACTTCCCCAGACAGGGCTCGGGCAGCCAGGTGACTGACACTTACGGCTCATCGCCCAGACACGCTGTGTGCTCCTAGGCAGCGCTGAGAGCGGTTTACAGGCACCAGTCATCCGTGGTGCCCTGAGGAGCGGAGGGATCGCTGGATACTCCGCATCTTGGGATCTGTCGGAGCTCATCCGCTAGTTCACTACAATGGGCGTGTGCCCTCAGGCAGCGACGAGGGACAGTGCAAGGCGGCCAAGTTTTGACCCTCGCCGGCCTCCTTCGGTTCAGCAGATGAGATGCCAACTGGGTCCCCCTCGGTGGACAGAGAGGAGAGCCGCGGTGCTGAGGGGCACCGCATCTGAGGCTGGCACAGAGCAGCCTGCTGGTCGTCGCTGGGGTCTGCTCTCTCCACAGATGGCATAGGGACTGGCCCACCCTGAGGAAAGAAGAGGGCCCCACGGCCCAAGCGGCTAGAGCTGCAGTCCCTCGCAGGAGGAGCCGGCGCTTGAATACACCACAGTATCTCTGGGAGTCTGTGCCGCCTGTCGTTACCCATGCAAGGAGGGGACAGGCATCTCATGCCCTCGTCCTGCATCTGATGGTTCAGGGCACACTCCGGGGCCTCTTGGCTCAACAGATGGGATAAAGACCAGGCTGCTGGGGGAGGAAGGAGCCGCTCTGCTGGGATAGCACATCTGTGCAGCTTCAGTCCGCGCGCTTCACTCCAGAGCATTTTCCCACCATGGATATCAACAAGATGGTAAGGAGCTCGCAGCTGTTCGCTCAACTTTGTGCATGCACCGGCCTGTGGGCGCTACTTGTGCATAGATGTGTGTCTTTCTTTTGACTTCCAGTGGGCACGTGGTGAGCGGGACAAGCCTCCAGTGTGTCTTCCATCCGGTGTAAACTTACTCAGGGATGAGCCAGCTGTGAGTTAGGGTCTCAGCCTGAATAAAAACGTTTGTTTTCAACAGGTTTGTAACAGTAGAGAGGGGGCACGGCTACCATGTTTAGTGACAGGGAGAGGGGCCCGTCCAGGAAGGGTGCTCCTGCTGTCTGTGATGGATGTTCAACCCTGAGGTCAGATAGCGCCGTCACTGCATTGTATGCATTGTACTTCATCAGGGAGGGCTGCAGTTGCGTGGGTCAGTGAATTGTGTTGGTTAAATTGGTAGGCAGCTGTGTCATTATTTGATGCTGAGTTCAGGTTCTATATGATTGCTGGCTTGCTTCAGTTAGGGTGGGTTATGGATGGTCGTTTTATTCAGATGGGGGCTGTGAATGGTGGACTGTGTCAGCTAGTGTGGGTTGTAAATGGTAGCTTGGGTCATCTAGGGTGGGTTGTGAATAGTGGAATCTGTCAGCTAGGGTTGGTTGTGAATGGTGGAGTGTGTCAGCTAGGGTGGGTTGTGAAGGGTGGGTTGGGTCATTTTAGGGTGGGTTGTGAATGGTGGCTTGTGCCAGCTAGGGTAGGTTGTGAATAGTGGAATCTGTCAGCTAGGGTGGGTTGTGAATGGTGGAGTGTGTCAGCTAGGGTGGGTTATGCATGGTGGATTCTGTCAGCTAGGGTGGGTTGTGACTGCTGGCTTCTATCAACTAGGTATGTATGTGACTGCTGGGTTCTCTACATTAGGGTGGGTACGACTGCTTTCCCCTCTAGTAAGCACTTAATGTGTTGAAAATGGGGGTAAAGACCCAGACATTTTCTTAGGATGCCTTGTGCTAGGGTTGCTGATTACCAAGGGTTCCACAGGCCAAAGGCTCTTTGCTGCTGCCAGGGGTAAGAGCTGTAGTCTGCGACCTCTTTCATGAATCAGTGCTGTGGGGAAGAGCTGTGCCACGGGTCAGTGCAGTGCTGTTGGTAGTGAACCCTGTGATGGGCCAGGGTAGTGGTCATGGAGGTCTGGCAGGAGTGAGTGCAGCTGTCCGGAGACTCTGCCATGTGTCAGTAATTTGGTCGAGGGGCTCTACCATGGGGCAGGCCAGTGCCACTGGAGCTGTCCTACTAGTCTGGTCAGTGCTATGGTAAGGGAGCTCTTCCACTGTTCCAAGTCAGCGACATGCACATGGTGCCCTGCAACGTCAGTGGTGTTCAAGGAGCACTATCAGTGTTCCAATAAGTGCCCTGGTAAGGGAGCTCTGCCAGTGACGGTGCCAGCTCAATGCTGTGGTAAGGGAGCTCTGCTAGTGACTGTGCCAGCTCAATGCTGTGGTCATGGTTCTCTGCCAGTGACCGTGCCAGCTCAATGCTGTGGTCATGGAGCTTTGCCAGTGACCATGGCAGCTCAATGCTTTGGTCATGGAGATCTTCCAGTGACTGTGCCAGCTCAGTGCTGTGGTCATGGAGCTCTGCCAGTGACTGTGCCACCTAATGATCATTTTGTTTATTTATCCAGTTGCCTGAGCTTTAACTTTCAGGGCCACACACATGACATTGTAATGCTATTAAAGTGTCTTAGATAACTAGATAATTTATGGTGTTTTTCTCTGGCATAAGTACAAACGGGAGTTGGGCATCATTAAATTACATGGACTTTTAGGTCTGGCTTGACAGTGCAACTGTCACCTGCCCTTTTAACCTACGCCAATACTATTCTACAGTTATTTGCTTCCACACATATTTATCCATTCCCATGCGATCTACTTGTAATGGTTCACATTACCTCACAACATTCTTTTAAAGCCAGACCAGTTGGCATTGGCAATACTTGTTAGGTATGGGTTTTGACACTGTAGCTGTCAAGTCGACCTGTTGATAACAATATACATATAAACAAATGAAAGTGGGGGTGCACAAATGAGATAGTCCAATGAGCCAAAGCGATGTAATTAAATGTCCTCTTTAATTCAAATTAAATTTCGGTAGAAAAGGAATGGTCAGCCAACGCGTTTCATTCCCTCAAGGGGAACTTCATCAGGGCTTAAATCAATGTGTATGTTCTTGGAAGTAGAACAAATCTTGGGATTTTCATGAAGTATAGTATATTTAACATATACTTAAGATTTCGGCAATCGCCTAAGCAGGGTTCCTAGTGAGACGGCGTGTTCCTCGATATACATAGAATAGGTTTTGGGTCTGCCCATTTCAACCACTGGCTTTCTTCGACCATCCTCTTTCAGCCTTTGGCTCGAAAAGTTGTCATTCGCATCTTGGCTAAGCCCAGTGGAGTATTCTTCTCTCATCTACTGCTATTGACCGCTTGAGTGTGTCCTTCTGCCTTCATTCCATTACATGCATTGAACAGCAAGAGAGATTACTTTACAGATACAACTCTATCTGTCCACTCCTGATGGCTACCTCCTCTGTGACTCGTGCTAATGTGCTAATGCTTCATGCGTTAGCATATTAAACCCAGATTTGTCAGCCTAGTCAATGCTTGTTTGCTTTACTCCCCATCCTCCGCTGCCTTTTGGTTAGGTTTGTGCATTAAAAATACCACATATATTTACATACATAGATACATACACATATACTTACTTAAATAATGATTTTTGTTTGTTCGCTTTGCTATTGACCTTGGTTGTTTTGAGTTATGTTTGGTCGATGCTAGAGCCTCAGGTACAAGACTAGAAGGGTTATTTTTCCCCCTGTACTCAGGAGGCCATTTACTGCCATATATAAGGAGGTTATTGCCCGGTCAGTGGCGTACATATTGATTAATACCACTGTTGACTGGCATACTTGCATATCCCCTCTTAGTTTAGTGTGGTGAGGTGAGATGGAGCTCACTACGTGGAGGCAGGGTAACAAGGGTGGGTGGAGTTGTGGTGCCAGACTCTCCCTTCATCACAGTGGAGTTGGTCCAGGAGCGCTTGAGGTTTGATGAATTGCCCATTTCCAGGATGCTAATTGTGGATTGTATTCTGACATGCTTTGGAGAGACTTAGAAGAAGCAATTATACCAACAGCCTTATTTCGTCTATGTACAAATTAAGAACAACCTGTTACTCAGGTAGCCGCAGTCATACTGGCTCCTGCTGGTGTGCATTTAGTGGTTCAAGTCACATTTGTGTTGACTCGTCACCTCTCCGCAGAGTTATGCAACAAGACTCGCTCTGCCAGAAGTTGAGCACCTGGACGATGTGAGGGTCTTCGCTTACTGGAGCTCAGGGTTGACCGCTCCAGCAGCTCATCTTTCTGATAACCAGGGTTCCAAAATGAGTGAGGTAGGGCTGTGGGAAATGGACTAAGAAGCAGACAGCCAGCATTCTCACTCCAAGACTCTAAACCAGCCCAGTTCTCAGAGGCCCACACTGCCTTGACATATCAGTTTGCCACAGCTTGGAAATGCAAGGGAACATGGAGGCAAAGTTTGCTATCTCGTTAAATTTTTTTCCTCCTTCCACATATTTTCTTCACTGTTAGGGGTGGTGAGTATTTAATTAGACCACTCGAAAGTGAAATCCCATAATATGCTATAACATCTGAGGGCAAATGACTCGCCAACATGGAAGGATTCCATGCACATGAAATTCGGCATTCCTGTACATGTGCAGGCAATGCATCTTTGCAGTATTACATCTGCTCGCACAACCAATAATTAAGTGGCCTTTCAAGAAACTTTTAATTTCTTGTTCAATGACTTTACCACTATGTTGTGCAAGTAAATTCCGATAACCAGCATTTGCAGTGCCTCACTAGACCAGTTGTTTTAATGTAAAACAGATTCATACTTATAATATAAATGTATTTTTGTATCATTTTGTTCTCAATACAGAATATTACAGGCAGTCAAAACCAGGATTAATGCCTCCTGTTTTTTGTGCTTTGTGAAAGGTAGAATATGGCTATAGAATATTGAGTTCAATATTTTATTTGTAAAGTGCTACAACTCTTCCCTAATGCAGTTTACAAATTAAAAGCCACAAAAGGATATGGTGTGTTAAGAGAAATGTATAATAATTGCATTTTAGACCGAGGGAGGAGATGAGGCCCAGACTTTTATTAAATAATCTTTATTGTTTTAAAGAGGTGGCTCCGGCGCTAGAGCTCCCTCTCTTGTAATTTGGGGAACCAGGGTCGAAACCTGTCTGGCCCCGGCTCAATAAACTGTGATACTGGGTAAATCTCTTAATTTTCCTGTGCCTAAAAGAGAAAAGCAAATTGTATAACGTAGTCTGATTCTGTGTTAACCTCATGGATGCTCAGGACGGCTCCCGGCCATTATGAGTCACGGTAGTCGTGTGCTCATGACGGCCGGGAGCCGTCCGACCGTTGCCGCTCCGCCCACGCGCGGCTAATTCCCCGCCTGTGAGGGTGAATTAATTAGAGGGCAGAGTTCGGACGGGTTCCGGCCGTCATGAGCACACGCCCACCATGATTTATGACGTCCGGGAGCCGTCCTGGGTACCTGAGCGCCACGCCTAGCCCCGCTCCCCCTCGCACCGCGGCGAAATTTGCCTCGCGGCGAAGGAGTTAACGTTTTCTAATGCTCGTAGGCCAAGTTTGCACTATAAAAAAACTGCAGAAATAAAAAGTCTGACAATCTGCAGAAGAGCTCCACAATTAGGGAACCAGTGATGCGTCTGTTTCAGAGCTGGTGTAGATTCACCACTTATCTTTACTCCCAGCTCTACAAGTCGGACTGGTTTATCCATAGATGTACAGCATTGGCAATATTCGGGCTCGATCGCTTCATGATTTTGCCTTCTGATGCCGTGAGTTTCAAGTTTATTGTGAGTCTTTTTCTGTCAGCTTACTTCACTCTCACACTGCCTCTTCTCTATATGTAGTATCAATATAAATACTGAAATAAATCTCAGACTTATTTTTAAAAATCTGGAATTTCTAAACCTCTGGAGTATCAAACTTTGGAGGAGCGTTCTGATAAGTGTTAGTGTTTGGTTCAGATGTAGTCAAAAGTGAAAGGGTAGATTTAGGGAGCATGTTTTAAGATTAAATATGGGGTTAAAGTTTAGTTATGGGGAGGTTTAGCGTTAGTGTAAAGAAGAGTGTTTTATGGGTTTGGGGTGCACTAAAGTCTCTCACTGTTTCTGTGAAAGGGAGAAAAAAGGAAATCTGAAATTGGCGACTTCCGTTTCTTTGACACGAAAGGGAAGGAGCCTGCAATATTTGACAACGACAGTAGTTCACTGGCAGTTGTTAACATTTGTGTTCTATCCTGGAACAATTACATGAAGCTTTCCTTTTCATGCGTGACTCGCTATCTCATACAGACCAGAAATAAAAGTTTGTGGAGTTGTTATTAATTACTCTATGAACTGGAATCACTTAGTAATGATTTTTTTAATTGTGCGTGCAAATTAATAAAATTATATATTTTAAATAAAAACACATTTTGATATAAAACACAAGCATTGGCATAGCCAATAGGTCTCGCTTTTGGGACCTTATAAGTATTTAGTTATGCAGCACAATATCCTTGGTGCACCAACAATAACTGTTGCATGGTTAAACACTTATAAGGTCCCAAAAGGCAAGACCTATTGGCTATGCCAATGCTTGTTTTTTATGTCCTCATTCTGCCAACTTTCTTGCTGGTGTTCCTCTCGTCCCTCAGAAGAAGAAAGGAGGGGAAGAATGCACAGATTACTGCTGTTTCCTCATTACTTTCCCTTCCATTGCAACCTGGGTGGGGTGGTGGAGACGAGACCTCCAGCATATGTGGCTTAATCATCGGACCCGCTTACTGTTGTTTCCATTCTACAAACATTGCCCAAACTTTCTCCAGACTTTTAACATCACAAATAATATCCATTTGGCTCATATAGTTAATGATTCTGAGGCAGTCAGCAAACAGTGGGGGATTTTCAGATTTCCAGAGCCTGCATATCTCCCTCCTCGCCAACACGATCACATTAAAAACAAATTTAGTTTTAACCGGATTTGATCGTATACAAACTTCTCGATACAGCCCAAAACATATGAGTCCAGGTCTTACCTTGATTTGTTGACCAATCACTTCCTTTAAAAAATTACATACCGATGTCCAATAGGGCACAATCTTCAGACACTGCATAAACATATGAAGACCATCCGCCGAAGCAAACATACATCTTGGACATGCATATATATTCCCAGTGACTCTTGAGAGCTTAGACGGAGACCAGAATATCCTGTATGTAGTAAATAAGTGATTTAGCCTATGTGAGATGGGTTTCACCACTGCCTGTAAGGTGGAAAAGGAAACATGCCACACTTGCTTTAGGTCTCCTTTCCCAAATCCATCTGCCCACAGGTTCGAAATATCTGACATGCCCTTATCATCCGCCTCTAGAAGGGCCCCGTACCAGAATGTGACTTCCTCTTTTTTGTGGGCCAGTTCTCATCACCTGTTCCATCCAAGACTCCTCGTCCACTTTGACCCACTCTTGAGTGGCCCACCAAGAGTGTAAATGGTAGTATTTAAATCTCATTAATTGACCCTTGGTGCAACTACTTAAAACTTCCCAGCACACTAAACTTGGTCCCGTTCTGAGGTCTGCCCAGTAATGGATTTTAAGGGCTGACTAAGCTGACCCATCAGACAGGCAGGAGTACCCGGGGAGTCCCAAATCGGTGCCCAAGACGAATAGTATGGTATTCCCAACCTCCTCTGAAAATATACCCATGATCTTAAGACAGTTTCCAAGATCTTCAACCTCACCTTTTTGAAATATTTTGGTTCTCCATATTTAAATAGGAAGTGACACTGACCTTTACTTAAATCCCCAAGCATTGCCTCAAAAAGGAACCCCACTGGTGACCTATCTGGCTTGTTTGCTAAAATACGGACTTGAAATGGAAAGCGTAACAGTATATAAGCGGATCTGTTAGGGCCAATCCCCCCACATCCAACCTCCTCCTTAGTTTTTTCCATGATATCCTGGGTCCCTTTGAGGCCCAAATAAAATTACCTATTTTCCCCTGGAATTTAGCTATTTCCTCCCTCCAGAATGTTAAAGGAATGGAATTAAAAAGAAAGGTAATTTTAGGGAGGACAATCATCTTAATCACATTAACTCTGCCATATATATTTAGAGGTAATGTACCCCTGGTGATGTGTAACCAGCCAGACAGCTCTCTGTTACCCAGCACCCTGGCTCTAGGGAGGCGATATAGGATTTGCACGGCCTTCACCATATTCTGTGGAAAACCAAAGCATTTTAGAGTTTCCCAGAGATATGCCCAATGCACTTGATCGTAAGCCTTTGCTGCGTCTATAGCCACCACAGTCAAAGGCAAATTGTGGGCCTCTGCCATATCAATAGCCCCCATCATCAGATACGTAAACTCATTGAGCTGCCTCCCCGGGATAAAACCTCTTTGGTCCGAATGTACAACTCCCCTAATGACCTGTGCTACTTTAGAGGCTTCAATCCCTGAAATGATCTTGTAATCAGTGTTCAAGAGCCATATTGGTCTATATGAATCAGCTCTTACTGGGTCTTTAATCTGTTTCAGTATTAGGACTACCGTTGCATCTGACCAAGATAGGAGTGCTGCCTCACACTCTATATATACTGCATTAAATACATCTTTCAAAGATGGAATTAATTTGTCTATAATTTGATTGTAGATCTCAACTGGAAGGCCATCTAACCCGGCCGCCTTTCCTGCCGACATTCTCCTGCATTGTGCCCTAATCTCTTCCTCTATGATCTCTGCCTCTAAAACTCTCTTTTGCGCCCTTGTTAATTGCAGAAGCTCTGTCTCCTTTAACCAAGCCTCTGTACAATCTTTTCTTGGTTGTATATCTTCTCTATATAGGCTACTCATATACCTCTGAGCTTCTCCCCTGATATCTGCATTTGTATTAATCCCCCAGTCTCTGTATTCATCAGATTCACTATGGAGTTCCTGGCCTTATCAGCTTTAGCCTTCCATGCAAAAAGCGAACTACATCTTTCCCCATAAGAGAAGTGCTGGAGCTTGCCAACTTTCCAGCTGTCAAGTATACTTGATTTCCAGCTCGTTTTTGGCGTCTTTTAATTGCAGATGTCCATTAAGGAGTGTGAAAACACCCTAGAACATCGGCACCAGCCACAGTAACCCTTTTCTTTTTAGGTGGGGTTTGGGGTCATGGTGATGGAAAAAGTGCCTCATAGGTATTTCAAAACATAAGGCCCCACCCCCTCCAAGTGAGGAAATATGAATTTTATGACCAGTTATGTCCCCTATCTTAGACCCCAACGGCTCCATGTACATGCTACAAGTACATGTATGTTCCCTCCAGTTCCAGCTATGAAGACGCAAATGCATGTGCGTCCAACGTCAACATGTCCAATCCAATCCAATCCAAACAGCTTTATTCGACAAAAGTCATAAAAGCGAGACAAAACAAGTACAGGTACAAAATACACAAATAATTTAACAAGAATCAGTGTAAAAGCGAAACTACTTAAAATATTTACAAGTTTTAAAAAGCATATGATAAAAAGATCATTGGGTAAAACATACCAGAGGTCTGACTTTACTATCTGATACTCTTAGCTCTTATAATCCATGCCCACCCCAGAAATTTGGCAACCCCCACAACAATTACCGGGTCAGTGCAAGTGCGAAGGAGCCTTCCTGCTTCAACACTCTGTCTAGTGCCCAATAATAGGCAAACGGGTTTCAACCACACACGCCTCGGGGCCGAGTAAGCAGGGCATACAAAAAACATGTGGGCTAATGTTTCCACCTGGGATTTGCAAAAGGGACATAAATTACTTTTCTGGGGTTCCCACTGGGCTACAAATGAATTTAAGGGCAACGCTCCCACCCGCATCTGGAAAAACAATTTCCTATCAAGAACTTTGGTTACAAGATCCCAAAAGTGTTCTAGCCTAGGGACGAGTTTGATGTTCATAAATTCGTCCGAAAGCGAAAAGGGTTTAGTGGCAGAGAGTACCTTTGTGTTTACCAGCTCCCAGTATTTCTCCTTCAAGAGAGCTTTAGATGGAAAAATAGCTGCTGTAGGGTTATCCCAAAGTTCGCTCAACCCCAAAGCCTCAAGGGATTTTCTAGTTTCGTTAAGCCAAGCAATCTTCCGGGAGCCCACCATCGCCAATATGTCAAGAAAACCCTCTGCATACTCTGCCAACGCCGGAGTGGTCCATCCGCCATGAATGGGTCGAATATTCCATTCCTAAGTATGATTGGCCACCGACTTTATATGGTTCACTTTTCTAGTTTTAACAGTTCAGGCGAGTAGGCCCTGAATTCTGCCATCAAGCCTTTTTTCTGCTTCTGCCTCTGAAATGCTCCAGCCTGGACCTGCATCCGTGTCCATGAACTTTGTCTTACTCCCTGCGCGGCTAACGGTGCCTGACGCGGCCTGTTGCCTGCCAAAAACTGTATTCAGCCTTCAAGTTATCTGCTCCGCTCCTCATCCAATGCATTCCTGTCTAGTAGTTTAGGTAAACATCCTTCCAGCTACCGAGCAAAGGGCCCGGCCTCGCTGTCTCTATACAAGTAATTCATAGCCCCTGTTACCATGGAAGATTCCTGCCCCCTCGCATCTCATGTAGACACATAGACGCTTGTACATGCACTAACAGTCAGTATAGAATAGATTCCGTCCGAGAGACCTTTCCTTTTGGATAAAACAGTTCCTTAAACAAAGATATTAGATACGATTTGGGATTAGGTTGACCTGACCCCCCAGACTTCTGTCTCCACATGTAGAGCTAAATGTCAATTCCCCTTCACCCTCTAGTTGCACGTCAATCACACGTCATGCGGCTGCGCGCGCATCTCTGCCAAATATTTCTGCTGACACTGCAGGATTCTCTTATGGATCCACCCACTTGTGACATCATTTTAAATGACGTTTCTAGTATACGCCTGTATTTACGCCTACTTTCATTACGTATGTGTATTCTTATCTGTATTATCAGCTGTTACGCCTCCTGCATCTGTCTTAATGCAATGCTTTTCATATATATATTGTTACTTGTCAATAATGTATTGCCTATCCCTTCCTGAACCTTCGTGGTGATGGAATATGATTGCCTGGTTCGAACTATAATTCCTTTGTAAGGAATAAAGCCCTTTTCAGAACCTCTAATACCACGGATTCTGCCTCTTATTTTGACTGAGTTATTCTTACTAGACTTTACCGCATAAAAAATAGTACAGGTAATTTAAATATTTACCACATAAATTGGCGCCCGAATAGGGACACTTTCTCATCTCACGCGCCGGAGGTGCGTTGCAGGCCCGGTCTCCTGCCACAGCTGGACGGACAAAAACGCGTACCCGCAGGATTTCCTGTATCTCCCTCCGGCCAAGCGGGGGTGACTGAGGCTGCGATCAACACCCAGACGAGGCGGTGAGAAGTGCGAAGTATCCCGACCAGAGCCTAGCTGAGAGAGCAAGATCCGAGGTATACAGAGGCCCACCAGGTTCCGAAGTTCCGAGTCGAGTCGAGTCCAGTCCGGTCCAGTTCAGTTCAGTTCCGAGGCCTTCCGTTCCGTGCTACCCGGTGAGTACCATTGCTGGGGAGGCAGTTAGACGTGCACATTGGTTTGTGCCGGTCCTGACGGGTTTGGGTACACAGATCCGGTCTGCACTGTTTTAGCAGTGTATCTGTACTGTTTAGCAGTATATCCAGTATGTTCATATGTATATAAATCAGTATTACCTAGTATTAGTACTATGTCAGTAACTAGTTTTCTTCTAATTATCATTGTTCGTTAAATGTTAAATGTTAAATGTCAAATGTTTTAATGTGTTTAAAAATTGTGGTATAAATGAGTGTTCATTATTGTGTTTATTGTATTAAATTGTGTCCAAGTCCAGTTTGAGTAAGAATCAAGTAGCAAGGTTTAAAGATGCCGTTCTTTTCAAAATTAAGACAGATCAAAACTAGAAAAGGAGTACTCGAAGAAGCTGTTCCCATTCCACCTAGGGACACTCCAGGGTATTTTATGTATCATAAACATGGCCTAGATGCCGTGTTATATCTTGATCTATGGGTGGACTACACCAAGGATTTAGCAGAGAGTCAGAGGTGGCCCGCCGCTGGGACATGGGATGCAGATTGCATCATGAGAGTAGAAGAAGAATTATGGAAAAAGAAAGCCAGACAGTCACAGAAAGATGCCATTGAGTTATGGCGTAAAGAATCGCATAGGCGCACAGAGAAAGCGCTCAGACTGGAAGAGAAAAGTAGGGAGAACTCAAATAAAGCCCGAGAAAACGTATTAGTTGAGGAAGGTATCCGAGTAAAAACAGAACAAGTAGACCGACAACGAAACACTCTTATGAATGGTATGTATCCTCTTTTGGCCGAAGGTTTACCTAAGGCCACCCCGGAAATACCGAAAGATTTGCCACCCCCATTACTCCCGATTAAAGCACATCCCAAGACCGCAAAATATATTTTCCTTTCCTCCTATTTAGACGATGTAGCTCCGGAATATGTTAATGTTCCACCACACACGCCACCTGTCGATGGTGCTCAACGCCGAGAACATCCGCCCCCAACTCCGCAACCACAAACTCCTCCGCACAATCCCACAGGTCCATCTGTTTCCACCGCTTTTCCTGCATCCACAGTCTCTACCTTACATCCCACGAATCCTTTCGTGCCTAGCACCTCAGAAGGTGCGACAGCAATTTTTGCCACGCCACCATCACGAAGTAAATCGTCTCTTAGAGATTTAGCAAACCAACGTACACCCCAAATAGCAACGTCCGACATGTTTAAAGAACATCTTGTAGATTGTAGATATGATCCAGTGCCCGGTAAAAATGACAGAATGCTGCTATCATCACTACGTATACGACGAGCTTCAATATATTTAACGACGCTACCAGGAATGATTAAACATTTAGACAATATATATCGCTTTGTCCAAACAGGGCAAGGCCCTGAAAGTATTGACGAAGCCATGGAATACCAGAAAGCGGATATACAGAGACAACTGTTACGTTTCTTCATAAACTGCTTGATCAGAGACAGAGATAGGTCCGAGGTAGACCAGGATGAAATGCAAGTACTTACCCGATGGGGTCAGAATATATCAGAGGGAAAACATGATAAACAGACATGTATAGTAGCTATGTGCCGAAAGATCCGCAAAGAAGTAGAACGAATACATAAAGCCAGATTGGAGGCAGACAAAACTGAATCAGAGGGAGAGGAGGAGGAAGAATCAGAAATGCCCACAGGACAATTAGAAACGATAGCCTATGTAGGTAGGGGAAGACCTTGTAACAATACCAGATACTTTAATGACCCGATACGTCCGATACATCCAGAATGTAACAGACATTTTCAAGCCCCTATGTTAAATACGAAGTCCCCTGAACACTTATTCCAGGCTGCTGATAAATTACTTCACGACCGAAGGGGGTACCATATGCTCGATTCTATGGATGAACAAGAATTAGCCAGGTCAGCAGTACAATGGGCTGACAGTTCTGAAAAATACAGTGATGATGTGTTGGCACACACGTTTTTGAATCTTACCCCAGACGAACAGCGTTTAGCTGGTATATACATGATACAACACCTCGTTATATTATATAGAAGTCAACACTCCGATCCTGGTCCCCTACCTGATATACTGATAGAATTACTCACGAATAAATGGAGAGGTTCAGGTACTGATTTAATTAAAGAAATTCTAGAATATCGACACCAGTACATTGTCTTCGTATGCCCAGAACATGTTTCAGTTCCCCCCAAGTTGGAAAGAAAAATGTACCACATAGACAGACAGAATCCCTTACGCGAAGTACACCCAATAAGAGGTGAAGACAATAATTTTAAACGCGTGTTTGTGTACGCGCCCATAACTAAAATTGAATTATTAGAAATGAAGAAAGTAGTACCTAGCCATGACAAAGACCCAGCAGGTTTCCACCGTGAGATAAAAGACATGTTACTCATGGGAGAGTATACTTATCCCGACATTATGAAAATATTGAAAGTTTTATTGCCTGCCGGTATTTACGAGAAACTCAAAGAAAAGGAATGGGAGGTGGGAGACCAAAAGATAGATTGGACAGCATTAGAAAACGAAGAAAAGGCCCGAGCTGCAGGTTCAGGGCTTGGGGAAAAGACTACAGCATTACCAGGATTATTAGTGCAGGTACTACCACGTTTATTAACTACGAAAAAGGAAGACTGGGGTGCAATTTCAGCCTGTAAACAAAAACAAGATGAAGACACTAGTGATTTCTATTCCTGATTTGAAAAATGTTTTGGTATTAATAGTGGCATAAAAGCAAGTAGTGAGACGTATCCACATCTGTTTGTGACAAAATTAGTTGAAAATTCCCTGCCCCAAGTTAAGAGTAGAGTATTAAAATTCGAGAGTACTTGGCAAGGTAACACACCGTCACAGATGTTACAAATGTTACAATATCATCACAATAGAATTAGAGAAGAACAAGAACATGAACAAAGACGTATGAAAGACACGAAAATGAAAATGCTTGTTGCTCAGTCAGTTCCAGCTGACGGTCATAAAAAGGGTACGACACAGTCAAATGATTCAGTAGGTCCTGTTAGAGGGACATGCAACTATTGTAAACAGCCAGGTCATTATATACACGATTGCGCAGTTCTGAACATAATATCTCTACGGGTATAACGAAAGAGAGACCACGTCCGCCTAGACAGGATCAGATCCAACAACAAGTACCTCAGAATATACAGCCTATGCCAGCTGTACAACAGACCGCACCACAACCACAACAACAACTACAACAACAGCCACAGCCTATTGCTGCAACACAAAACACGACACAACAGATGTACCAGTATGCACAAAATGACTATCCAGAGTATCAGCGCTACACATGAAATAGCCTAGAGAGGGAAGTTGGCCTACCCCTTATTGAGGTTCCCGTAGATCAAGAAGGTCCTTACGTACAGAGTCAAGTATTAGGGAAAGACAGAAAGTTTCTACTCGATACAGGGGCAAGCAGAACAACTATCAGTCACAGCGAAGTCCCAGGGGCACCCCTCTCAGGCTCACAAAATATTTCCCTTGGTTTTTCAGGAAAGCCCACTATTAACGAAGTATCGCAACCACTTGCATTCACAGTCGGTCCATTAAAACGGACTACAGATCTATTGCTTACGAAATCATGTCCAGAAAACTTGTTAGGTATAAAAACATTGAAGGCTCTAGGAGCTGTAATATGTTGTTCTCCGGAAGGAGTACGACTATTTTTGCGTGACTTTAAAGGTCACTATGTGTCCAGAGACATGGATCACCGGTTACAGAATTTACCCACACATTTATGGGCACAAGGCCCCACTGATGTAGGTTGTATGCACATTACACCATATCGAGTCACACTCAAAACAGGAGTAGTATTACCACGAATACGACAATACAAGTTACCCCCCGATGCTGTTGTGGCTTTACTGCAAATCATTGACGAGCTCATTGCACAAGGAGTGGTTGTGGAAACCGACTCCAATGTATGTAATTCCCCGATAATTCCGATTCTTAAACTAACTGATCCAAAAGCACCACCAGTATATCGATTAGTTATTGATCTGCGAGAATTAAATAAATGTATTGTACCACAATACCCCGTGGTCCCAGATATCTCTTCATTGCTAACAGCCATAGATTCAGAAGCAACGTTCTTTACTGTAATTGATCTCAAGAACGCTTTCTTTAGCGTCCCAATCGATCCGGAAAGCCAATATTTGTTCGGATTCAGTTTAAATGGACGAAGTTTTAAATTCGCACGCGCACCTCAAGGATTCACAGAAAGCCCCAGCATCTATAGCCAAGCACTGAAAAGAGAACTTGACAGTATCCACATGCCAGCTAACACTGCCCTGCTTCAATACGTCGATGATCTGCTGATCACCGCACGAAGCGAACCTGAATGTGAAAAAGCATCACTGACGGTTTTACATTTCTTAGCCGACAAGGGGCACAAAGTGTCCCCTTCGAAACTGCAATTCTGTGTCCAGCAAGTTGTGTACCTTGGGCACTTGCTGTCCAAGGGGGGAAGACAGCTTACACCCGACCGTATCCAGTTAATTGTTAACATGCCGCCACCCAAGACACAAAAGGAGGTACGGGCATTCATAGGCCTCACTTCGTACTGTAGGCAGTGGATCCCTCAATATGCATTTCTAGCGAAACCACTCATTCAGTTGACAACACAGGAGGCAGCGACATCGACTGTCCTCCCTTGGACTCAGGAACATACACAAGCTTTTGAAAGCTTAAAGAAAGCTTTATGCCAAGCACCTGTTTTAGCAACGCCATGTTACAGCAAACGTTTTACACTTTTTGTTACAGAACGTGAAGGTACTGCTTTGTCAGTACTCACGCAGGAACAAGCAGGATCACACAAGCCATGTGCTTATTTTTCTAGTACATTAGACCCCGTAGCTCAGGCTCTTCCTGCGTGCCTGAAATCAGTCGCAGCAACAGCTTTAGCAATCAGACAAAGCGATGCCATAGTGTTAGGACATCAATTGACAGTACAAGTACCACACGCAGTAGAGGTTCTCTTGAACCGGACCCAAACACAACACTTGACTATAGCAAGACTGACGGGTTATGAATTGACATTGTTCCAGCCACACATAGAAATCAGACGTTGTAGTACATTAAATCCTGCCACACTTTTGCCATTAAGTGGAACAGACCCATTGGCACATGATTGTATTGAAGTTATTACTATTACGACGAAACCCAGACAAGACTTGACAGATATTCCATTATCAGATCCAGACCTGACATTATATGTAGATGGTTCATGCATGAGAACAAATACAGGAGAGTTAGTGGCCGCTTATGCAGTCACAACAGATACTGAAATTATTGAAACGAATTGTATCGATACCTTGTCAGCTCAAGCAGCAGAGCTCATCGCTCTGACACAAGCCTGTATTCAAGCCAAAAATAAGAAAGTCAACATATACACAGATTCACGTTATGCATTCGGAGTCGTCCATGACTTCGGCGTACTTTGGCGAGAGAGAGGTTATTTAACTTCTCACGGTGCCCACATCCAGCACGGTCCCCTTATTCAAGCTCTGTTAGATGCAATACATCTGCCGACTGCAATATCGATTATGAAGTGTAAAGCCCATACAAAAGTGACTGACATTATTTCTCAGGGTAACGACCTAGCTGACAGAACAGCTAAACAGACTGCTCAGAATCAGACTCGTCCAACTGACACGACAAAGACAATAGTTCCGACACCAACACACTGCATGACAGTTAAGGATCCCGCCCTTGATGTAATTGACATACAGACACATGCTACACCAGAAGAAATAAAGAGATGGACTGAATTAGGAGGGATCCAAACAGATCAAGGATGGATGACGAAGGGAAAATCTATATGGTTTCTCCCCGACTCAATGGTTCAGGTCATCATTAACACAATACATAGTCCAGCGCACCTAGGAGAGAAAGCTATGCTAGACAGTATTCAACACATTTGGTTCAATAAACACTTGCGAGCAGCAGCTAAACAGAAAGTACGTACCTGCATGATTTGTTGTCAGTTCAATCCAGGAAAAGGCGTACCTGTAGAACAGGGTGGATTTCAACCCCCCGATCACCCTTTTGAAGTCCTCCAGATGGATTATATCCAGATGGTACGATGTCGAGGATTCAAATATGTCCTCGTAGTTGTATGCGCTCTTTCCAGGTGGACAGAGGCGTATCCCGTCTCAGATTACACTGCCCCGACTACTGCCAAACAGTTAGTTCGAGAATTCTTCCCACGGTATGGTTTGCCCCGTATCGTGTACTCAGATAATGGCCAGCCGTTCTCATCCGAGCTAATGAAACATGTTTCACTTCTGTTAGGCTACCAATGGAAATTCCACTGTGTCCGACATCCCGAGGCAGCAGGTCTCGTGGAGCGACATAATCAAACTCTGAAAATTAGACTGTCCAAAGTATGTAGAGAAAAAGGTGTCGACTGGATAGTAGCTTTACCGGTTGCGCTCTTTTACATGAGAATGGTAGCACACTCTCGAACAGGGCTATCCCCGTATGAGGTGATCTTCGGTAGACCACCAAATATGTGGGGGACGCCTATACCTCGTAAAATAACTGATGTTGATTGTAATATGCTGACAGATTACCTGGCTTCCTTGATGTCTGCACTACAATCTTGTCGTTCACAGGTAGCTGCAGCTTTTCCCGATAACACTGAGGTGAAGCCCCATGACGTGGTTCCGGGAGATATTGTACTTGTAAGGAACTTCGACAGAAGGAACCCGCTGGAGCCTCGCTGGCAGTCGCCTAAACTCGTCTTATTGACCACAAGGACAGCTGTGAAGATTGAGGGACGTAAAGGGTGGTTGCACTCGAGCCATATCAAAAAGTTTCATGGACTATCATCCGACTTGAATTTTCAGCCCTGCATTCCCTCACAGACTGACTCAAAACTCCCCCTGGTTGACAAGCCAGAAAAGGAAAATTATAAACTGAAACTAAGGTCTAGCAAGTCAGACAATTTGATTGTTTAAGTCCTCTCCAAGGTGAATCGGTTGAATTTGTCTCTGACATGTATCCTCTAGACCGAAATAGAGAGAGAAATAGACAGAAACAGCTCAAGAAACATGCGTACTGTAAATCACTTCGTAGTCACTGCATAGTGACATTGTTAATTATGTTTTTTCTAAGTCTTCTGATTATTATTTCCAGTATATTGTTACACATGTATTACCCTATTTCCAAGCGTGCTTTCAATGCTACTGCCGAACATTCTTTTAGCGAATTACCCCCGCATGAGTTGTCCTATAGATTTGCGCTGCGCAACAATACATTCATTAGTATGTTACATCATTCTCATCAGACCAGCAATGCTACAAATTGTTGGATATGTGGCCGACTCCCTCCCTATCAGAAATACAAGGGAGTTCTGCCCCTCTTTCCGTATCGATTCACACACAATGGCTCCTGTGGAGCATGGTTTAGTTTGATTAATTCCCTAGATTCAAACACAGTAGTTTATCAAGACAGCTGGGTATGGGGAAACCTGAACCTAGTTTTACTTAAAGTCTTCTACCCTAACAAGGAGGGACTTCCCAAAAGAACAGGAACTGATCTAGAAAATGAAGTATATGGATTAGGTAACTTTACACTTAATCTCATGATCCTGAATGTTGAATCCGAAGCTACACCAATCTTGCCCGCTATGTCAGTATTTCCAGTTAGAGGCGAATTATGTGTAAGAAAGAATGGTTCAATACACATGGGCCATAGTAAATGTACCACTGTAATAGAATTCAGTGATAAAGGCAAGTCTACATTTAGAGCTTCTCGTCACTCCTCCCTACATAGGTACAGTCACTAATAGTAAGCTGATACGTAGATTAACTAGAACCCTTGAAGCAGTAGTGAATGAAACTACTTCCGCCTTAGGCAACTTAACAGAGGAGCAGTCTGCGATGCGGATTGTTGTTCTTCAAAATCGTCTTGTCCTTGACGTCATTCTGGCCGATAGGGGCGGAGCTTGTAGGGTCATCGGATCAAGTTGCTGTGTTTTCATACCAGAAAACGCGCCGTCAGTATATAAGGCCATAACTCGACTTCATAAGATCGTAAGCCAGATACACCAGAATCCAGGCACCTGGACTTGGTCCGGTTGGTTCTGGAGCGTGTTGTCAGCCTGGGGATGGAGGATCCTATCCTTCCTAGGTATTGGCTTTCTCATACTATTCAGTTGTTGCTTATGTCTACAATGTGGGCCAGCGATTTGTGGTCTGTGTGCCACATCGTGTATCCCGCCTTCAAATTTTCATTCAAGATTTCGGAAGAAGAAAGAAGAACAAATGATGCTATATGAACAGATTGATGGATTGATGAAGATGGATATTTCATAAGGGTCCGTAGGGGACAAGGAGGGAATGAGGAAATATGAATTTTATGACCAGTTATGTCCCCTATCTTAGACCCCAACGGCTCCATGTACATGCTACAAGTACATGTATGTTCCCTCCAGTTCCAGCTATGAAGACGCAAATGCATGTGCGTCCAACGTCAACATGTCCTCTTTCAGATCCGCCATGAATGGGTCGAATATTCCATTCCTAAGTATGATTGGCCACCGACTTTATATGGTTCACTTTTCTAGTTTTAACAGTTCAGGCGAGTAGGCCCTGAATTCTGCCATCAAGCCTTTTTTCTGCTTCTGCCTCTGAAATGCTCCAGCCTGGACCTGCATCCGTGTCCATGAACTTTGTCTTACTCCCTGCGCGGCTAACGGTGCCTGACGCGGCCTGTTGCCTGCCAAAAACTGTATTCAGCCTTCAAGTTATCTGCTCCGCTCCTCATCCAATGCATTCCTGTCTAGTAGTTTAGGTAAACATCCTTCCAGCTACCGAGCAAAGGGCCCGGCCTCGCTGTCTCTATACAAGTAATTCATAGCCCCTGTTACCATGGAAGATTCCTGCCCCCTCGCATCTCATGTAGACACATAGACGCTTGTACATGCACTAACAGTCAGTATAGAATAGATTCCGTCCGAGAGACCTTTCCTTTTGGATAAAACAGTTCCTTAAACAAAGATATTAGATACAATTTGGGATTAGGTTGACCTGACCCCCCAGACTTCTGTCTCCACATGTAGAGCTAAATGTCAATTCCCCTTCACCCTCTAGTTGCACGTCAATCACACCTCATGCGGCTGCGCGCGCATCTCTGCCAAATATTTCTGCTGACACTGCAGGATTCTCTTATGGATCCACCCACTTGTGACATCATTTTAAATGACGTTTCTAGTATACGCCTGTATTTACGCCTACTTTCATTACGTATGTGTATTCTTATCTGTATTATCAGCTGTTACGCCTCCTGCATCTGTCTTAATGCAATGCTTTTCATATATATATTGTTACTTGTCAATAATGTATTGCCTATCCCTTCCTGAACCTTCGTGGTGATGGAATATGATTGCCTGGTTCGAACTATAATTCCTTTGTAAGGAATAAAGCCCTTTTCAGAACCTCTAATACCACGGATTCTGCCTCTTATTTTGACTGAGTTATTCTTACTAGACTTTACCGCATAAAAAATAGTACAGGTAATTTAAATATTTACCACACAAGGCCCTGCCCCTTCTCCTGACATGGTGAAAAATTTGATTTAGTTCCAGGATTGACAGTGTGAGAAAATTGCAATAATACAGACTGACCTGTGACATTTGTGACCCCGAACCAGCACTCTATAGGCTGTGAGTTATTTTTATATGCTGGAATTTTTGCACCCCTGCCAGGTAAGGATGGAGGTTTATAATGGGCCACGGAGGAGAGTTCTAAAGTTGAGGCTGATTAAAGTGTGTGATTCGCACCATGCCTGTCAGTGTTTCCAAAAGATGTTCACAATACTGTGCATCCAATTGTTAGCCTCTCTGCAAAACGCTCCAAGCAATGGTGACATAGTAACTGTGAATATATGCAAAAGCGTGTGAATGAGATACAAAGAACCTTAAACAGGGTGAAAGTAAATGAAAAAGCAATCCCTACAAGATAGAAGGTGATTGTGACACTCTAAAGACCACTACGCCTTTAACAAATCCCAGTAACAGTGACGCTTCTTTTTGCTGCGCCCCTCTGAGAGACGCTCCACCTTTTCATCCCCATGGTGACAAGTAAGATTTCTCCTCTTCTGGCAGCACACTTGACTCATGAAACAGACTGAGGAGCGGACACTCTCTGTTATAGAAGGGGATGGAGAACAAAAGAACAACTGTTTGCAGTCCAGTGCAGATCGGGGAGTGAATAGAGGTTAGTGAGCCAACAAATTAACAGGGAGAGCTGAGCCAAGGAACTGCTCTGGCTCTAAGAGCTGCGTACAAGCCAAGCCCTGAAAATATTTGACATCTAAATTGTGCACTATGTATTTCTTTAACACACAGAAGCATTTCACCTTAGCACATCACTTTATTTGCAAAGCATTTGTAAAAAGTGGGAATTTTTAAACATGAAATAAAAAACCTTCCTAACTGGTCCCTGATAACCATGCTATAAGTGAACAAAGAGGAAAGTTGGTTATCATATATGCAGAATATGTGGCCTAGATTTTTATTTTAGACAGAGCAACTTTATAAGCTATTAAATCAAACACAAGACAAGTTTTTTTTGTACAGCATACATCCTGAACTCAGTTATTTGAACATGGTCTTATATGTGATAACGAACAAAAAAGTTGATGAGTGAAATAATGTATTTGCCTAGGATCACACAATTTGGTCAAGCAGAAACTGATCCTGTTTCACGCTATGCACTTCAGCCACTAGATTCACATCTCTTACTGCCATCAAAGGTTAATGCTTTAGGCTTAATTCTTAAAGGATGTGATTAGATTTTGGTGACAGGCAGAATCCACCTTTTATTTTGCGCAGTTTTACCCAGCGCTTTAAAGCAGATACCATAAATAAAGTTTTTTCAGCGCCACTGCCAACAATACATCCATCCATTCCTTTATCAGGCTCCCAGAGGCCACTGTTGCTGCTGAATTCTTGCAGGCCACCCACTCGGCAATAATAATGAAAGCAGCATATTAACAACTGCCTGCTCAGAGCTCTGTCATCCACTGTAGCAAAACCCATGCAGATAAGAGAAAGACTTTGCAAGTCCTTTCACAGGGATTCTGCTCCTCTACCCCACCTTGTAAACTCGCTGTCACTGCAATTCAGCTATAAGAAAGTGAGCATTTTGTTGCGCCGCTCACAAACCATCTCCTGGTCTTGCATGGAGCAGTGAAGTGTGCGCTTTGGGAGAGTGTGCATTCACTGGGGAAAGGCAATGGGCGCGCCCGCTCGTGCGCGCATCCCACAGAGAACATTGGTCATCAGTGAGGATGTGCAGTTTGTTAGAACTATACATGAAATGTGTCCTTAGTGGCTCATCCACTGCTAGCATGTAGAGTGAGTGTCTACTATCTCCAAATTTCCAACTAGGTAGCTGGTTTTGCGGTCTGAGAAGAAAGTAACCAAGGCTGCTGCAAAGAGAGTGTGCAATTTTAACACATGATGGAATGTTCACTACATAACTATTCAGAGAAATATGTATGATGGTGATATTAAGATTATTAAAAAATTATCTGGCATAGGAAGTGCTTGTGCTTGTGGTGTGCATATGAAACATACACAACTATAGATTCAGGGTCCTATTAGGAATGGCTTGTAATTCTCAGTAGCGTTTGTAACTTGTGCAATTACAAATAACACAGAAATACTACTGGACTTGAGTCTGACCCAGAGATGTTGCTGGATTTAAGCAGTATTCCAGTAACCTTGACTTACTGATACCTGTGGTTTTTGGATTTCAATGCAATGCTTCCGTGCCAGTTGAAATACAGTGCTTCAGTCTTGGTTGTTCATTCACAGATCATTGTAATTCACTGTATTAGAGTACAGTTGGTGTGACTCAAGACTTCAGTTCCCAAAATGAATTTGTTGTTAAATGAAAGTCCTCAATTAGTGTTTTGTGTCCCTGAGGATATTCAACAATAGGGTAATTGAATGGTTAGTGTTTGTCTAAATAATCCATACAGACAACTGTGCAGTGAGCAGCACTGAAAAGTCACTATTAAAACATTTAGCATGTTTTGATATTTGTTTACAAAGGATTCATGGTGACCCTAAGAAAATAAGTAGGATGTGACATAATTGATGCTTCTGTTCTACCAAAAAGGGCCGTTCCGCAGGATCAGTGAAAGGAAAAGTGGATTCAGAAAACTCTGTTTCAAAAAAATCCATCAACGGTGCTCACCTGATCTTTCCATAATTTTAGATTTATTCTGTGAATGTAATTAACATAGTAATATAACAAGCAAAAATAGTGCCAATTATTGGTAAAATAGTATGCTCACAGCACATAAATTGCCCAAGAAAACAATAAGCAAGCCAAATTAAAAAAGCATAGCCAAATTATTAGATTGAGAAAAAGAGTGCTCTTCACAAAGCCAATGTGTTCTCAGTGAGCCCATAAAATGTGCTTGTAAGGAAATGCTTATTTTTGTAGGTCACCCCCTAGTTTCTGGACTGATGCTGCTGCATGTAGACTATGAGAGTGTACAGAGGCCTGCTAAGTAGACCTCAGCATCTGTGCTCTTACCCTTAAACTGTTATGTTGGATTGGCCCATACCCAATTGGCTAAGGTAGCTATGGTGTAAGTCCCTAGTAAATGGTACACAGAGTACCCAGGGCATGTAAGTTAGAGGGTCACACCCAGGGACTGCAGCACTGGCTGGCCCACCATGGATGTGACATGAGTAAAACGAGATCCACAGTCTGCCTTTTGCAGACTGGAAGAGCAGTTGAAACTGCTAGTCCAACTTTGCCATTTAAAGTATTGGCAAAGCCAGACTTTCCCCTGGTACATGTGTAAGTCACCCCTATGGAAGGCCTATCGAGTCCTAAGGCAGGGTGCAACATATATCAAGGGCAGAACATGTATTTTAGAAAATGCTAAAACGCGAAACTGTTGTTTTTACTGTGAAAAGGCTTGGTCGTCCGATTGGCAAGGACAGAGTTACATGCTAACCCCTCAGCTGTGCTTACTCCGGAATGATGCGACCTCTGGGTTGGGTTAGGGAGCTCCACACACCAGGAGAGGGGTCCTGCTATATTGGAAGAGGGTAGAATGGTGCATCCTGGGATTCCCAGATGCCATACTTCGCAGGAAGTGGTCATCAGATGGGAAGGATGTACATCCAAGTCCAGGCACACATCAGAGTCAATAGACAGTATGTATAGTCTCTACACAAATTGTGCACAATCATATTAATGATCCATGAACATATGAAGATAATGTTGCTTTGTCTTTAATTCAGTATTCCATTCGACCAAAACAAAACCAGCCGACACGTGTTTCGTCGCATTTGGAAATAGTTCTGCGACTTCCTCAGGGCTGAATGGAGAAGAGAAAGGTCTTTGTAATCGCGCTGCCGGTGATAATTCCAACCCGTCTGGGCTATATCCTTAAAGTGGGAATGATCCATGTACGAAAGGAACCTGGTAGCTCATTGGATACCAAGTACATCCTGCCCTGAGGACATTTTATGAGCATAGGTAGGGCACTCCTGGCACCCCAAACTCATCTTTTGAGTGGGCTGATAGAAGGACAGAGGAAGGATTGCCCTGATGCCCCATGTAACTGGCAAAGAGAGGCTGCACTGTTGTGGACTGCACCTGGGGCACGTGGTGGCTACCAAAGGAGAGGGACTGCACCTGCTCAATAAGAAATCTCCAGAACCCAGCCAAAGCGAAGAGACTCCATGGGCCAGCTTACTTGCATCCTGTTCACAGAACAGGGGAACAACAGCTAAAGAAGCCTGCAAGGACAAAATGGTACCCCTAAGTCTTTGCCCACCGAAAACTGCTGGGACCAGAACCAAAGTTGCACCCCAGATCATTGAACCCGGGAGTGTCATCGAAATGCATCAGGGACCTCCAGATGACGAGTTATCCACCAATGAAGAATTGGCCGGTGACTGGGATACTGGGCGACTGGTAGTCCAGTGATGGCTGGACTTCTGTTTCGACCCCATGACCAGGATCACCTCACCCCCTTCGTGGAACCAGAAGTAGTTGCAGCAAGACCCCTGTCAACCACAGTCTTAAGCATCTTCAGCATCCTTCATCCCTTGTATCAGCATCACTTATCTAGGAAAGTCCTGCAAAGGATTAAAGGGCCTGGAACTGACTGAAGACTGCTTCACCTGCTGAGGTGACTGTTTCTGAGGAACCTGACTGGCTCCCTGCTGGAGGTGGTTGCCTAAAGCGACTCCATGTGATTGCATTACTTGCAGTCCCAGAATCCTGAGTTAGTGGCTGAAAGGCCTGGGCTAGTTCAAAATGTCACACATAAGAAGAGACGGCTTGTTAAATATACCTGTTCAGTGTGAGTTTGTCTTTCAAAACTGCTGAAGATGCTGTACATGTTGTGGTTGAAGGGAGTGTGCATTTCCTCTGTGCTCTCTGCAGTCTGGTCCACCTGGTATCTTCCATGAAACAGTTGTCAGTCGACTACCACCAATTCAGACCAGCACAGAGTGCATACATTGCAGTTACAGCATGCCCAGCCACATTGGGAGGCCCACAGATGGAAGCTGGATGGGGCAAATGCAGCCTTGATAGATTGAGTCCAGTGGCATGGTGAGCAGGGGACCCACGTCTGGACATACCCGTCCCCCTTGGGGTGACAAATACAAAAAGAACAATTGATGGACAGAATGCAGAACAATGTTATACAGTCACCACAGTACAGAGATCTGGGTCTAAATCCATTGTCTTTTTGCTCACAATGCCATTCCAGTTTGAACCCAGCCATATGCAAATCAATCTGGACCATGTGCCCTATGGGAACAGTCCAGTCTGAACTGCCAGGCCAGGGCTTCACTAGACTGGAAACAAGAATCCCACGACTGGTTTTGGGGTTTCTCCCCTCATCAGCTGGATAGCTTGACTCCAGTGGCATGCAGAGCACAGTACCCATGTCAGGGCATACCCGTCCCACTCGGGGTGTCAAATTCAAAAAAGAACAATTGATGGACAGAATGCAGAACAATGTCATACATTATGTTTTATATATGTAATTGTAAAGTGCTGTTGTCTTACCTCAGTTATTGTCCCACAAACAGTAATAAGTGTTTTAAAGTTGGCTTCTTTTGCTGTTTTTATGGGTAATGCTGGTGGAGCTGGTGGTTGCAATAAAGATTCTGCTTCTTTTATAATTGTTTCTGGAATTTTGAAAGGAGGTATCCTTGTAACAGATTAGAGGTGTAGCAATGGGTTCTAAATTTTCACCTTTTTTTGCGAATCTTTTCATGGGTTGTTTCGAGAATAATTGGATCTGTAATTGTAATTGTAATTGTAACTGGGTTTTGTATCGCGCCAACTCACCGACAGGTCTCAAAGCGCTACTGACCAAGTACAGCACAAAAGGTGGAATAAGAATATATAGATATCTGATCTAGTAACCGACTATTGAAGCGGGAATGCGTCTTTAAAAAGTAAAGTTTTCAAGGACTTCCTAAAGTGGAGAAGATTGGGCTCTCTGCGAAGTGCCTCCGGTAGCTTATTCCAGATGATAGGAGCCTGCACTGAAAAAGATCTGCCTCCTTTTGTTGTTAGCTTGAAACGTGGTCGGGATAGCAAAAAAGATCCGGACGATCGCAAGGCGCGTTTAGGTTCGTGTATTTCGAGCCTTTCTTTTATGTAAGCTGGCGCCTGTCCGTGGATTGCTTTGTGGCAGATACACATACTTTTAAATTCAACTCTCTGCACCACAGGCAGCCAATGTAGTCTGTGGAGCAGAGGGGAAGCATGAGTCCTCCTCGGCACTCCAAAAATCAGACGTGCTGCGTCATTCAGAATAATCTGAAGACGGTTGATGGAGTTCTTTGGAAGGCCGAGGTACAACGCATTGCCATAGTCTATTCTAGACACTATTGTGGCAGAAACAATGGTTCGCAGCATATTCCTCGAGAGCAAGGGGGCGAGTTTACGTAGTTGCCTGATCAGATTGGTACAGGAGCCGACTACAACGGATACTTGGTTGGCCATCGAGAGTTCCTGATCGATTTTCATCCCAAGACTCTTGACACTAGGGCATGGTTTTGGAGTAGGTCCTAGTTCTTGTGGCCAAAACAAGTCGTTCCAGGGGGAAGTAGAGGTTGAAATTACGAGGACTTCCGTTTTGTCTGGATTGATTTTCAGCAAATTGGATGACATCCAATTCACTGTAAATCGTAGAATGTCTTGGGCCATTGACTGAGCCGATGGTGTATTATCGATACTCAGCAACAGCTGAGTATCGTCGGCATAGTTGAAAACTTTACACTTCATGTTTGCCAGGGACTCTATCAATGGTTGTAAATAAAGATTGAATAGGAGCGGAGAGAGCGCTGACCCCTGCGGGACTCCACAGGCTAGCATACCCACATCTGAGACCTGGTCTGCCAACTGGATCTTCTGCGTCCTTCTTGTTAAGAAGGCTGTTAACCATTTGAGAGCTTGCTCTCCTATCCCAAACCTAGCCAGTCTGTCCAAGAGCAGTGCATGGCTAACAGTATCAAACGCCGCTGAAAGGTCTAATAATATCAGGGCGCCTGGCTTTTTACTGTCAGCCATGCATCTTAGCTCGTCCAGTACCGACAGCATTACTAGTTCTGTGCTATGGTGGGCACGAAAACCAGCTTGCCGCTCCTGGAGAAGATGGTGAGATTCCAGGAGGGCTGACAAGGATTTTAGTACGTGCTGTTCTAGTACCTTTGACAGAAATGGCAGCTGGGAGATTGGCCTGTAGTTCTTCAGGCTAGTTGGATCAGCTCCAGGCTTTTTTATCAGGGGTCTGACGCATGCCTCTTTGAAGGTAGATGGTAATGATCCAGTGGCTAGCGAGGTGTTTAAAAGGTCTAAAATCTGGTCTTCTAGAAACGGTATTGCTAGCCGAAGGATGTCAGGCGGGCAGGGGTCAGCGGGGGAACCAGATTTGGTGGATGCTACAAGTTTTCTCAGAGTGGTAGAGTCAATGTAGGGGAAGCTGGTAAAAATCGGGGTTAAAGAGTCTGAGAGGGGCAGTTGTTCAATGTGAGAGACTGGGTTATCCTTCTTGATGTCAGACAAGATGGTCGCTACCTTTCCGAGGAAGTATCCTTGAAAGGTATCGCAGTCAATCAGGATGTCTGCCTTTTCCTCCTTCTTACTCAGCTCTTTCAGAATTTGGAAAGTCTCTCTCTGAATATTAGTAGCGTTGTTAATGCGCATCTCATAATAGTCCTTCTTGGCTGATGTAATAAGCTTTTTATATACTTGAAACGATGTTCTGTATGATTCCCTGTCGATATCCTTTTTAGATTTCCTCCAGCATCTTTCGAGATAGCGAAGCTTTCTTTTTTGTTCACGTAGACCTTTGGTGAACCAGGGGGCTCCTTTCTCTACACCTTTTATTTTTTGTGTCTTTTCAGGAGCTAGCTCATCGATTGATTGCCTAAGGATGGTTATTATCATATTATACTTTGAGTCTAGATTAGTACTATCAGAGGGGATTATAAAGTTCTGTATGTACTTGGGCAGGGTTTTGGCTAGGGTCTCAGAATTCACTTGTTTCCATTGGCGCACTTTTTTTGTTTTTAACGGTAGTTTGACCTGGTAGATATCTTGCGATAAGTCATATGAGATAAGATGGTGATCTGACCAAAAACAAGGTGAAATACTTGTGATGACCGCTTTTGGTGTCGAAGACCAAATGAGATCTAAAATATGGCCTTTTATGTGAGTTGGAACTTCCACAAGTTGTGTCAGTCCAAGGGCGGACATGATGGTCTGTAATTTCTGGACTGACGGATCTTGATCGCTTTTATCCCAGTGGACATTGAAGTCGCCAGTTACCAGGATATTTTTATAACGTGTGCATAGGTCTGATATAATTGGAAAAAAGAGATCATTGAACATGGGGGTACTTTGGGGTGGGCAATATACTGTTAAAATAATAAGACAAGAATTGTTCATGGTAATTTTTATCCCCAGTAGGTCAACGGTATTTATGGTCTCAGATAAGATCTTTGTTACCATATATTGCCTTTTGAAGATCGTTGCTACACCCCCACCTCGGGCCCCCTCTGGTCGATTATGCCAGATCATATCATACCCACTGGGAAGGGCGGCGATGATATCCGGGGAAGAGGCATCACTCAACCAGGTTTCGGTGAGTGTCAGGATATCGATAGTCTCGTCCTGTAGAAGGGTGAAAATTTCTAAGTGGTGTTTCTGCAGTGACCTGGTATTGAGGGTAGCCAGCTTCAAAGGGGTTGAGCGGCTTAAGTTCTTACAGCTAGAGATGTGCATTATGTTGTTTTCCTTGAGAGTAGCACATACAATAGGAGATAGGGTATACCTGTCAGAATTCAGTCCTAGGAGATCCGCTGAGGTATAGCAGGTGCGTGTGCCAGAGTCCCTGAGCCCTGAGCCCGGTCGTGCGCGGACGGGCGCAGACAGGCAGGACTCTGGCACGACTCCGGCGCAGGTCCGGCGCGTCCGCTGGTCGCGTCCGCTGCGCGGAGCCATCACTGTCTGTTTTTATAGCGCTGTCGATGGCCTCACTAACCCAGCCCGACCCAAGATGGCCGCCAAACCCGGCGCCCAGCGCTCTCGGCGTCAATACTCAGCCGAGAGCGGGACCGGAGCTGCAGGGAAGGGGTAGGAGTGAATTCTAGGCGCTGCTAAGCGCTGGAGGGTCTCAGCACACCAAATAAGATCAAGGTGTGAAATTTACATAGCAAAATACCAAAACTGTTAAAAAACACGGTATGAATACAAGAAAAGACAGGAGACCTCCCGGCTTCCGCCTCAGGAGGGAAAAGGTGCGTGTAATGTCAGAATTCCCCGTTACCAACTCCTGGCGCCTTTTATAGCGCTGTGGATGGCCTCACATACCCAGCCCGACCCAAGATGGCCGCCAAACCCGGCGCCCAGCGCTCTCGGCGTCAATACTCAGCCGAGAGCGGGACCGGAGCTGCAGGGAAGGGGTAGGAGTGAATTCTAGGCGCTGCTAAGCGCTGGAGGGTCTCAGCACACCAAATAAGATCTGGGGCGCTAGTGGTGCACCATGGATAGACTCCATTATTTTTTGGGGTCGTTATATTGACGATTGTCTTTTATTATGGTCTGGCACCCATATTGAATTGGAACGGTTTACTGCTCATCTTAATTCTAATACCTTTGGCATGCAATTCACCATGGAGTATAGTTGTACGAACATTACATTTTTGGATTTAGAATTGTATATAAAAGATGAGAAATTGAACAGTCGACTTTTCCGCAAGAGTACCGCTTGTAACACCATTTAACATGCAGACAGTCATCATCCCTTACACCAAATCAATGCAATCCCTTATGGTGAGTTTGTAAGGGCCAGGAGAAATTGTAGCGAGGAAGCAGAATTCAAAAATTGCATCACAGACATGAAACAAAGATTTCTAATGAGGGGCTACTCAACACGTACTCTCAAAAGATCTGAGAACAGAATTTCCAAAATGAAACGTGATGTCACACTGTTACCTAAGAACCAAACATCGAACGGAAACCAGAAGGTCCGTATGATTGCAGACTTTAATGATCTCAGCCATATTCTTAGGCGAAGTCTCAATAAACATTGGGGCATCTTACAGAGTGATAATTCCCTTACTAGTGTCTTATCAAATCGCCCCCAAATTACTTTTAGACGGGGCTATACATTATGTGCCAGATTAAGTCCTACTGTTCCTAAGTCTACCAACATACCTTCTTGGTTGATCCCTCACACCATTGGTTTCCACAAATGTGGCTGCTGTGGTGTGTGTAAATGGGCCAAACACAGAACCAAATCTTTCCATGGACACAACAACCGCACCTATGAGATTAGATCTAATATCAACTGTACCACCAAATTTGTCATTTACATAATCGAGTGTACCTGTGGTAAACAATATGTTGGTAGTACCATTAGGGCTCTTAAAGACAGAATCAGCGAGCATGTCAGGGCCTTACATCAACAAGATGTGAGATATCCTTTAGCAATCCATGCGGCTTCTTGCCCTACACAGAGCTCACGCAGAGTCTTCCAATTTTTTGGAATAGAAACCATTGATCATAATCCCCGTGGTGGAAATAGGGAATTAAGATTAAGAAGGATTGAGGCAACTTGGATTATGCGTCTCCAGACAGTGGAGTACGGACTGAATTTCGATTCCGAGATGCAATATTTCCTTGGCTGAAATTGGGTATAGATACCTAGTACCTCTTCATCGAGACTTGTTCCTTTGATATGTTTATTCAACAATATCTGATACTACCTATAGGACAGCATTGCTTGATTCTATTGATGCACTGTCCACTACCTTGTTTCTATATGAACAATTGTGTTTGTTATTTTCATTTTCCGCACGGCTTTCAATGATGATACAAATGAAATTCTTGATTCTATGTATTTCAATATATAACATGGTCTGCGTCTTCTGGACACCCTAACATTTTGTGATGTGATGCAGTATTTCATGCAGTCAAAGCTAATGCTATTTTATATTTACTTCTATGTGTTGTGGCAGGCTTCATTGCCTTTGTGTGATTAATTTTTTTTTTGGTTTGTGTAATATTGGGAGTTGTCATTGTCCATTGTTTTATTCATCTACTCGTGATTTAACTCTACGTAGTACTGTTATTTCGACTTATTATCTTTTCACCATTTTTGTATTGTGCTTAGTTTATCCTGTAGAATCAAGCACAGGATTTTATGTCAAGCAATGTACCAACAGTTTTCACACAATGTTTCGAAGCACTTATATGTATTTATGTTTTTTGTGTTGTGACTGTGGCTTTTCCACTCAGTTACATATGTGATCGATTTGTGGGATTTGAGTTGGGTTTTGTTTTCAATGATTCCATTATATGTTTTATATTTTGTTTTTTCTTCATTTTCTGGTACACAGTGTTTTGTCTATTTGGGTGTTGGTTTTTAATTGTCGGCTCTTTCTTCCGTGTACTTTTCGTCCAGTTTGGTCTTTCTTTTTGGATACGTGTTCCTTGTTATTCACTTTCATATGCACTAGTTAATTATCCGTTCGTTTTCATACTTCAGGTGTAGCGCGGTCATTGTTGGGGACGCGCTCTAGTGTTCGCGTTGTTAGACTCTACTTTATCACTTCCTGGTTCTGGGTGCTTACACTCACACACGATTGCATTTGCCGCCAGGACGGGTCCGATTTTCTTACTTGCAGTGAGTACCTAATAGTTTCACCGGTACAGTCATTCCCCCAGAGGTTTTTGTTGAAATGATATTGTGATCCCTGACCGGGACATTTACCTTGGATTTTTGTCTTGATTAGATTTTCTTCGTGTTTTTTCTTTGTTTATAGACATTCATGGGAAACACATACTCGTGTTCGTCCCTTTGACAATTTTTGTCTTCGAATCTAACGTATACGTTTTGGAGAAACTCTTTTACCCGTCAATTTTAGTAAGTATTACGCTCACCACTTACTTTTCTATGAGGTCAGCGGTTATTTTACTTTTCTTTTATTTTCTTGTCTTTCACACCATGTTTCTACACCTGTTCTAGGCACTATAGATGATTGTTTCTTCGCTTTACTTGCGGCATGAATACTTTGGACCTTGAGTAAGGTGAGCGTTATTTTGCATCCACGACATGGTTTAATTGGACCATGTTCAATATATACCGGTTCAGGTGATTATTGACAGATATACTCCCTTCCTTGTTTTCCTATTTTATCGCAGTTTGATTTTTTTGCCCCATTATCCTGCTTTTGCGACTTTGTAACCAGCCGGGTTGGAATTATCACCGGTTTTGGGGTAAGATAAGTTTTTATTTATCCTTAGTTTGTGGTTGTGCCTGTAATAGATTGTCGTGCGTGACTCACTGCGATATCACACTGTTTCCTCCCTCCTTTTTTCCAGAATTCATTTCACTGTAGCAACTTTATTCAGGTACTTTTTCATCATTTTGGGTTGCTTTTTCTGTATTGACCTGTATTTCTTTTTCTTTCTTTCGCATTTCTTCTCGGTGGTATTATTTGACGATCGCTGTCTTGTCATCTTGCTTTTTCTTTTCTTTTTATTACCCAAATTGTCATCACTTCACAATTCGGGTGACTGACTTGGTCTTAATTCCTCTTATCTGTTCACTTGTTCCCATTGGTTTTCTTTGGGATTGGGCCGTTGCTTGCTATTTCAGGTTATGGTGATATTCCGTTATTAGTTTGGAATTTCTGGATATATGTATCCAGTAACATAAGTGGGAATGTTTACTAATGGTGTATTCTTAACAATTGGAATTGTTGGTTTGTCTTCTGTTTTAATGTAGGGTGTTTTTCCCAGGTGGTGTTGGTTGACCGCATCACTATTGTGGGATATGAGTGGTGTTTTTGCGTTCTCTTACCCACTGTTAGCCTGTACATGATGTTTTTTTAAATTGTTTGTCTTGTTCCCAGTCCTGAAGAGTCGTGGGTCACCATACCCCGACGAAACACGTGTCGGCTGGTTGCGTGTCTCTTACAGAATAAATAATGCACAGCTCTACTTCAGTATTCTCAATTTATCATTGGTGTATCATGTTGCATCTATGCATTTGAACTTGTATCTGTGCACAGGATCATTTTGTATCCTTGTAATCCTTGTTTGTTTCGTAATTAGAATAATATTGTTTTTCACCATGAAACTGCATATTAAAATTCTATTGTTCTCCTTTGTCAAAGGTACGTAGTCTTCATTGTAGCAAGTAGCTTTGATAAATCCATTCGTGTCGGCTAATGCTATATGATAAAGAACTTTGTTTTTTTTGTTTTGCTGTTTTATAATAGGTTTTCCCAGTACATTTGATAACTGTAGCTTTTAATCCTTTTCAAAGTAGTCTACTAGTGTACCAATTGGGTTACTGACATGTAGTAAAATGCAATAAAAAAATCTGCGAACTTGAAAGTCAAATTGTCTTGCGCATGTAACTGAATCTTCCTGTATTAATTTACACTTTGTTTCCCAAGGCATATTTTCAAGCTCTTCATGTGTGCATTCACTAAGGTTTTGTATTCTTAATAGTATATTTATTAAATGGTGCTATTTCGTTTCTGCTGCAGATACAGTTAGAAAAAATGTTGGTATTCCAAGTTGTCGTATCCTAGCAAAAAGATCTTTTTTGCAATGTTCCCAATACTGTGGGGAACTGCGAATAGTCTTTAGTATTTTGTATCCTTCATTGTTTTGTAATATGTTTTCTAAATTGTATTTTATGTCTTTTGCAGTAATAGATTTCCTATGTGTAAAATGTTTGCGCAGTTATAAGTTAATTTTACCTTGTATTTGTTTTATATGTAATTTCTTTAGTTTAAAGAAAATATTAGTGATAGACAACTCCTTTATTCCCATTGATATATTGTACTGTAATGTACAGGTAAGTGTCTATCTTTGATATTAGGTTTTCGTTGCCCACAAAAGATTGTTGGAAAAGCTAAAAATTCTGAATCTTTGTCTTCATATAAACCTCTTGGTGTAGTATGTTCTGCAGGTGCTAAACTTAAAATATCAATACTATCTATGGTAATAGTTTCATTTGTCAACATAGTATCTAGATTCCCTGCTGCTATATTTTCCAAATTATCTGATGAGTCATTTGTTTTTGAAGTTTCACTGCATTTATTTATTTCTTGCGGAATATACTTTCAATTTGGATCAACAGTAATTCCATATTCTTTGAACATGGGGCTATTTATTGCTAACCATAATGCTGCTAGTTTAACTCTATTTGGTCTAACATTTTGAAAATGAGTATAAGATTTATAAGCTAACTTTCTTGTTAATTTAATAAGAATTGTCATATCATCAGTAATTTGCCTCGGTAATATTGTAACTGTTGTCATAACATCTGCTGGTACAATAACTAAAGCACCTGATAATTATTTTTGAAACCCATGTGGCAATGTTTTAATTTGTAGGCAGGAAATTCTTGGTGAAACTAATCTTTCTTCTAAATTACGTAAATGTAATTGTATTGGAACTTTGGAAACTGCATTCCATTAAAAAATTAACATGGTTGTATTTTATTGCTATTAATGTGTGAATAGCATGTCTTGCATATGTAGGCAGTTGAGTTTGGTGTTATATTACAATGTATAAATGTAGCATTTGTGCAAATGTTGTTAATTTTCCTCATTGATTGTTTATGCCACATTTGATTACAAATAGTACAAATGTATTCTGGACCATAAGATATTTCTTTGTGGAAGTTTCTAATCAATTTATTTGTGTTGTGTGTTTTCATTTGTGTATTTGACTGACTGATTGTTGCGTTGTATTTTTCGCTATTCTGTATATGTAATGTTTTTGAAGTATTTTAATATTTCTAACGGTGAACTATTTCTTTTTCTTTTTAATGAAATTGCTAATGTGTTAGTTTCAGAATTAGTAAATGGTATTGTTTGCAGATTTGGTTGTGTAATAGAGAGAGGTGTTGTTGTTGAGTTTTCATCTGTAATTATATTAAAGTTAATGTTGGTAGGTATAGTATTTTCTGTTTGCGCATTATGAACAGCTGCATTGCTAATTGTATCTATATATGTCTGTGTGTCTTGTGAAAATAATGTGTTTGTTTTAGTAATATGTGCAGTTGATGTAACTGTATGTTCACTTCTATTTATATATGTTTGTTTGTTATGTGCAAATATTTCGCTTGGACTATTTTGTTGACATTGTCTCTTGTATTTTAGTTTTGCAGCTTGAAGTGTTTGTTTTTTAATTGTACTTATAGTTATGGGAGTTAGTTTAAATGCTACTGAATTTTCATGTGGTACTGTAATACTGTTGGCAAGTTCATAAATATATTGCACTAATCCTTCAAAGCTCATATTTTGAATGGTAATACACGTTCCATTTGGATGAAGCATTCCTTTGTTATCTCGACTATGTGAATCAAAAACGAAAAAAGCATATTCATTTTTGAAAATTGAAATAGTATATGCATTCATGCATAGTATTATGCCCGAATGTAAATTCATTGTTAAATTTAATGCACTTTTAAAATTGGGCTATAAAGGATCAATACGATGAAGTATGGCACCATAATAAGATGTTCCAAATGTAAGCGAATATATTGTGTTATTGTGTTGTATATATTTAGGTAATTCTTCTGGATGCATATACATTTGTTTAGTAAGTGCATGTATTTCACTATATATAAATAATCTCCTAGATCTATAATGTAGTGCAAATCATTTTGATTCCAAGTGTGTGCAGGTTTATAGTAGTTATGCATAACAGCAAATACACTATTTGTTAGGCATTGTTTTCCTCTTGAAACAATATAAAAAACATTATTACCTTGATGATAATTCGCTTGTATTATTTTATTCATATTTAATAGTTATTTGAGGTACTTTATGAGTATTATAAAGTAGCAGTAACCAGAAGTGTTTGTTATTGATTTGTTTAAAAGACGCTTATGAAGCTGAAAATATATGTTTTTGGCTAATTCAATAATTATCATACTCATTTAAAAAATAATTATTTGTCCCCTATATGTGTGTTTTAAAATGTAATACTTTATGTAAAATTATAAAAGAAAAATGTAATTAAAAAGTAGCTATATTAGTTGTAATGTGTATTGATTAATTCTGAATATGTATATAAGTTAACTAGTTAGGAAATAATAATGTTGCTATTACATTATTTGGTATGGTAATAATAAATAAATGTATTTGGCTTACCTTTATTTGTAAGAAAGAATAACTTTTTAGATATGCTGAATTTCCAATGCGATTATTTACTTGCAGTTGTAGTTCAATGTGTAATCTGTATAAGGTAGAAAATGGCCATTAAAAGATATGTAATGTTATTTAATGCACCTATTGGTGTGATAATTTTATTAATGTATAATATATGTTATGTTTTAGAAACATTTTCTGTGAAATAGATATAAATAGATTTATTGTTTGCAAACTGTAAACACTCTCTGATATAATAAAAAATATGGCATGTCCCTAATATACTAAAACAACCACACTAAATAGAAATATGCCTGGTACCACGTAGCTTTGTTTATAGCATAACATACACAGAAAAAAACTCTTCCTGACTGAAATGAGGCGCAAAAGCAGATCATTTTTTTACAATTTGTAGCTGTAGGAATCCAAAACTAAGGGCACTGAATGAATGTGTAGGAGTAGGAGGTGAAACGTTAGCTGAAGGGCTTAGAAATTTTAAATAGAAATTGTACCTTATGTTTTTTTTTTAGTAGTGTTATTTAGCAACTTGATATAAAGGTATAGGAGTGTTTCATATGAGCACTAGTTACATTACTCAAGGACAGATTCATTTTTGGTAAGCACGGAACTTTCAGTGATATTCCCAGAATCACAGGATAATGAGTTGAGACTGAAATCCGGTTCGCCAGTTCCAAAGTTGCCAGCTGAGGCCATTATGTCCTATTTTATCTTATTGAAAAAATCGTAAAACAAAGCTTTTGAAACAAGTATTCCCCACCCCTGTTTTTATGCAAGTTGCACAGGAAGAACAGCAATGACCAATGCATTTTTTTGCCGTCCCCTGCAGCATCGAACACTCACCGCAGTGATAGTTTCTGCCTTGCAAAATAAAATCGCACTTTCTTCCAAAACTGCAAAACGCCGAAATCCTGACCCAAGTAAATTGTTTTTAACTTAAATATACCTGAACTTTGTGATATAGGTGGCCTGTTATATTGAAGTATGTGCCAAGCACTTAGTGCTCAGTAATAATCCTGAGGACAGAACTGCAAGCCACCGCACCCTATAATACGTCACCGGAAGAAGAAGGGAGGAGGGAAAGTTGTGGTTAGAAAGTTACAAGCACTAAATAATAAACACTAATGCTAGAGCATGTAGTTTAGGTAACACTTTTTTTGTGAATGTAAGGATATTAAATGATTTCCGCACAATGTAGATTGTTCCTAATAATTTATGACGGAAAGTCTTAATTTTATTAAAGACACGGAGGCGAGTATTATGCTTTTTGATCTTGCATTTATTACAATAGCAGCCAAGATAAGCACTGAAAAACTACAGTTCCCAGGGGGCCAAGCAAACCGCTGACCAATGGGAACAAACAGAATCAACAACAGTAACCAATGGGAGAGCAGACCCAAGTTTAACAATAGCTCTGACTGCGAACAGCCCTCTTTTCGTCGGCGAGCAGACTAGATAACGTCCATAAACAGAGGGAAGATAGAATAAACAATACAAAAGGCTAAAGTCCAAGCAAAGAGGTTTTTACCACAATCCAGCAGGGACATCTTTGAAGCGGGAGCGAGGGTCGAGGATTCGCTGATGGGCGAAGGAACATCATGTAGAAGAACAGAAGTCTCATGAGGCCATGGTCCTGATCAGGAAGAAGTGAGAGCTGGAGTCGCTGTAGGATGGGAGAAAACACACATATTAAATAGTGTTGCGGTGGGATAATACTCGCCTCCGTGTCTTTAATAGAATTAAGTCTTTCCTTCATAAATTATTAGGAAAATCTACATTTTATGGCAAGACCGGAGGCTCATATTATGCTTGTTTAAAGCATATCAACAACCAAAGAAGCAGCATTAATAATCGGTTTACAATAAAACATTCAGAATACATTGTCATTGGACCAATCCGCTGATCTCAGAATGTCCTCCAATCTGGAGCTGGCCCAAAAAGCTTTAGAAGCCATGGCTCACCTGGTGGAATGGGCCCCAAAGACCGAAACATCAATGAAGAAGAAGGTTGTTGCAAACAAGAAGAAGGACTGGGATGTCCACCGCCATCTCCAACAGAGATGGGAACCAAATCTGAGACTGCCAGAAGGGTACCACTATTACTAGGGAGGCAAACTGGCGTCTGACCTGAGCGAGGATCCTGTTGATCATGACAAAAGGAGGAAAGATGTAGTTGAGAAGAGGCGTCCAATCTTGGAGGAAAGCATCTGTTGCCAGAGCTGAAGGATCCGGGCACCAACTGAAGAAACAAGTTGATAGTTGAGGCGAGAGGCAAAAAGATCGATATGAAAAGGGCCCCATTTTCGACAAAGAGATAGAAAGACGGATGGAAGAAGCTTCCAGTCGCTGGAATTCCGAAGATAATGAGAGTGCCAGTCTGCTACAGAGTTTAGATCGCCTGGGATATACTCTGCTGTGAGAGAGATTTTGTTGAGAAGACAAAATTCCCAGAGACTCTTTGCTAACTCTGCAAGGGGTTTGGATTTTGTGCCACCTAGATGGTTTATGTAGCGGACCGCAGAAACATTATCCATGTGAAGAAGAATGGAACAGCGTATTTTGTCTTTTTCTAGGCTCTTGATTGCCAAGGAGCCTGCCAGCATCTCTAAATAGTTGATGTGCAATCTGGACTCCTCGAGAGACCATGTACCTGTCATGACATGTCAGCAAACTGTCTGAAATTAAATTCCGATAAAACCGAGGTGGTCACTTTTGGCCATCTCAGCCCTAGCTGGTCCCCAACTTGGTGGCCTTCTTCCTTTGGAGCTGTACCCAAACCAGTCACGAAAGTGAGAAATTTGGGTGTCATCTTTGATGACAATCTAAATTTCATGGCTCATGCCAATCAGACGGCCTCCACTGCCTTTTATAAGTTACGACTGGTCAGGAAGATTCTTCCTTTTCTTCCCAAAAACGTGGGAAAGACATTGGTCAGCGCTTTGGTCCTATCAGCATTGGATTACTGCAATGGCTTGTTCACTAATGCTCAAGTCAGGATTATCAAGAAAATGCAGACAATCCAAAATGCAGCGGCCAGACTTCTCCTTAACATCCCTAAATTCAAGCCAATAGCTGAGACCTTAAGGAGTCTCCACTGGCTTCCTGTTAGGAATAGAATTAAATTCAAAACATTATGCATCGTTTACAAGTCACTACACCATCAAGCGCCTCAATTCTTGTGCGACCATCTTGTTCCATACATTCCCACTCGAACGTTACGATCAGCAAGACAGAATGACCTGGTAGTGCCACGGACTAGGCTGGTCAACTGGGGAGACAGACGTTTCCTAGTTGTCGCCCCAAGACTATGGAATACACTCCCGCAAACCATAAGATCCAGCCCAAATCTCATGTCCTTTAGGAAGAAACTGAAGACATGGTTATTTAACCTCTGAAAAATTCATAAGATCATTCATGAGAGTAACAAAAGTACAGCGCCGAGACGCCTGCGGGCAATTGTTCGCGCTTAATAAATGCTAAAAATAAATAAATAAATACCTCCAGTCGATATTGAACCACAACGGGCGCCCCAACGTGACAGACTTGCATCGGATTCTAACACAAGATCTGGAGTTGAAGAGAAGATAGGTCGCCCGTTCCACGCATCTAAATGGTCGAGCCACCATTGAAGTTCCAAACAAGACTCTTGGTCTAGAGAGATGAGATCTGAATAAGCCAGGCCTTGATGCAGATGTCGAATCTTCAGGCGCTGGAGGGCACGATAATGAAGAGGGCCCGGAAAGATCGCTTGAATTGAGGCAGAGAGCAGACCCACAATCCGAGCTAGAGATCTGAGGGAGATGAGAGAGGACCGAAGCACTTGAGAGATTTCCGACTTTATTGCTGAGACCTTTGACTGAGGAAGATGAAGAGAAGTAGTGGAAGAATCCATTAGAAAGCCTAAGAAATCGATGCACTGAGATGGAATGAGCATGGATTTTTCGGGGTTTAGAATGAAACCCAGGCCTAGAACGAGAGATCGAGTGATCCTCAAATGAGATAACAGAGTTTGCTTGTCCAAGTTCATTATCAAGATGTCGTTGAGGTAAATAATTAATCTTATCCCAAGAGACCTCAGATAAGTGACCACTGGTCCCATGATCTTTGTAAAGCATCATGGTGACGACAACAGGCCGAAGGGAAGGGAGCAAAACCGGTAAGTGACTCCTAACCACTGAAATTGAAGACATTTTGTGTGGAAGGGATGAATTGGAATCGTAAGATATGCGTCTTGTAAGTCTATTCTGACCATCCAATCGTTCAACCGAAGAGCATCTCTGAGATGGATAATTGTTTCCATTTTGAAGTGGCGATAAACCACAAATTGTTTGAACCACTTCAAGTTTATAACAGGGCGCATTTTCTTGTTCTTTTTGCGCACAAGAGACATGGAACTGAGGAAGCCTGAATGATCTAGAGGAGCAACTAGAATTGCCCGTTTGTGGAGAAGGGATTGAACCTCTATAGAAATTAGATTTGTCATGTCAGAAGAAAAGACCAGAGGCGGAGGGAAAACAGTTTGGAAAGGTGGAGCGTAAAACTCTATAAGATAACCCTGGATAGAATTTAGGGCTCACTGATCTGCGATCAGAGTCTACCATTTTTGAACAAACAGTTTTCAACGTTCCCCAACTGGAGAAGAATCTGAGAGGCTTACCTTGTTGGGAAATTTTGCGGAAGTTCTTCTGACCTCGGTTGTTCGTTGAAGAGCAGAGGGAGAAACAGAGTCCAGCAAAGCAGGAGGAGGCCGTTACCCAAGGTGAGGAAAAATGGAGAAAAACGGTCGCCGCGCGACGTGTTGAAACAACCGTCAACGCAAGAGATTAATTACAGGCACCTGCGGGAAACGCAAAAGCGGAACACAGAGCTCAAAGACTAATAGCGGTAATAGCACGCTAACAACAGAATATACCAACAATAGATATCACAAGTAATACCATAGAAATATAACAGTAACTAATTCCCAAACAGGAAGAGAGGTACTTATCTGACTGTGAGCAGCAAGAAAAGCGGGCTGTTCGCAGTCAGAGCTATTGTTATACTTGGGTCTGCTTATCTTGGCTGTCATTGTAATAAATGCAAGATCAGAAAGCAACTATGAGCCTCTGGTCTTGCCATAAAATAATAGCATTTTAAGTGAAACTAGACAGTAGAACATAATTAAGCATTTAGGTTTAAATAAAGCAACAAAGCTTGAATTATGCATGAGCAAATTACTACGTTTCCAGTTTTGGCATTTAAACAACTTTCAGCCTCATGCATCAACCCAAAATCCAGTCGGTAAAATACCGATTCGCTGATAGCTCCCGGTATTAAGTTAAAAATACCCAATCCCAATGCATCAACCCAAAAGCAGAAATCGCTATTTAAGGAATCCTTAAATAGCGATTCTTTAAATAGGGATTCCTTAAATACCGATTCCTTAAATAGGGATTCCTTAAATACCGATTCCTTAAATAGCGATTGCATTTAAGGAATCCCAAAGTGAGATTCCTTAAATGCAATGCATCAAAGTTAAAAAAATAGCGATTTCGCTAATAGGGGGAGCAAATTACCATGAAGATGAACTGCATGGTAATTTGCAAAAACTTTGAAAAATGCACTTTTGTGCATTTTTCAAAGTTTCATGTTGCGCACACACATGCCCTTAGAGCATGTGTGTGTGCAATATATGTGCACATATCATTTTCAGGGGTGCTATAGGGTGTCATTTTGACACCCTTGCACCCTTGAAATTGCATGAGCAATTTGCGAGAACCTACTGGTACTCGCTATTTGCTCATGCAATCTCCGATTCATTCCTATGGGCCTGGAGGCCCATAGGAATGATTGGGACAGCATTCCTTAATTGCTACTCGCTATTTGCTAGTAGCAATTAAGGAAAGTTAAGGAATCGCTATTTGAATAGCGATTCCTACATGCATAGCCTTTTGCTATTCCTTATTAGCGAATCCTTATTTTTCGCTAATAAGGAATCGCAAATGCTAATGTTGATGCATATGCCCCATTATCTCTCCATTGGTATGGTTTGTGTGCTGTGCGTTAAGTAAGCAAACCCCTTACAAATATGGGGGCATAATCTCCCAATAAAGAACAGTTGTTTTGCCTTTACGAAGTAGTGACTGCTTAAATATAGTGCTGAGTAATACACAATGGCAACAAACACGCAACGAATAACAAATACAAAGCAACCGCCACAGAAAGGTACCTTCTAATTGGCTTAAATGTTAATGTTAATGTTGCCTTTAGGCAATCCTCCTAGTTGCAGTGCTTTGTAATGTAAAATAAATAGCTGTGTTTTGGCCTTTAAACCACACCTCCTGCCCATTTCTACCGTTTCTGGGCTCAATGTTAAGCAAGCTAACCGTAAATAAAGTATGCTGTGTAAACCTGCTACTTAATAAGAGCCCTAAGATCTGTTTTGTTACAAATTAAGCACTAGGAAAGGATCTGTTAATGAGACGTTTAAGGGAGTGCAACAATTTAATTGGTCTCTATCCGCTGTGCTGGTGCTTAAAATGCCGATGACCACTGTTTGGCGGGCCCCTCTGTCCTCTGTATCTTGGTGTCACTGCACCTGGTGCACCACTGATGCATATGCCTTAATCTGAAGTATGAACCATGCCCATGCTGTGAATAGGATCTCTGCTAACATTCCAGTGCACATTTGCATACTCTCCATTTCAACCCTTCAACCCCGCCATAGGAAATAGAAACAAACAAGCACTGTGATAAAATAAAGCGGTACAGAAAAACTAGGGCCTATACATGTGAGCAGTGTTTAAGTTCACTGCTTTCAAAACGTGGACCGGTGTCCTCTGCCCACGTCCGTACAAGGTGCATGCAGCCAAGCCAGTCTCCGTAAACTTTAAATAGTACCTGAATTTAGCGAAGAGTCCAGACCCGGGAGACTTCCTTAAATGCCAGTAAAAAAAATCAAGCGATCACTGTACTTAAAGAAAGCGTTGCTCCATGTGCACTGTAACAGTAGCATTTACAGTTTTGGCTTCCAAACAACATCACCTCCAGATTTGCACAGTTTGTATGCTCACTGTTAAATTAATTAACCTCCAAAACTACACTGTATAAAGCTGCCTTCTTATGAGAGCCCCTGCGCCACCATAGCTACAAATGACTGCGTTGAGCTGCAAAATGATGAGAACCCAGGCACTTTTTTTTGTTTACAAAATAACCACAAAATATAAAACTGTAGCTACGTATTTAAACGTACACACAAATAAAAGTAGTACCGTTTAAAAAAAAAACAATGTGTTTTTGGCAATATGCTTTAAACTTTTTTTAAAATAAATTTGCGTACACGTTTATTTTGTAACTGTACTAATATATTGTAATATATTGACATTTGTTTAGGAAAAAAGGACAGATTGAAAGTCTGCTATAGTGTGAAACATTAGCATGTTTTCGCCAGTTGGGAAAGAAACCAGGACAAGCTAATTAAGTGCGTTAAACCTTGTAGTAAAGATTGTAATCTATTGGTTCGCAGCATTTGTGACAAACAGCAGGATGCTAAGCTCCTTAAAAACACTATAGGTAACTGCTGAAGTAAGTGGTAAAAAGACAACATCCCCTTCGCACTCGCATACTTTTGAAATGCACGCTAAATGCAATTACCTTGTTAAAGTCGAGAAAAAAGAATAGTTCATGTTTCCCCAAATTTAATGAAGAGTAGGGTCAAATGCCGGAAAATAAAAACAAGCAAGCACTGTGCTAAAAGCAAACACTAGCATTACTTAAAATAATATTTTTTTTTTTAGTGCAGGTGGACGTGCAATTATAAATAAATAGTTAATAGCTAACTTACAAACCAAAAACAGAACATACATTCTGCCTATAATATCAAAAGCAGTGAAAGCTGCTGGCTGATAAAAGTCCCCGCACCACCTTTAATACAAATTAAGCACTATAAAAGCGGCAGGCCAAACAACATGCTGCTGATATAATGTGCAAGAAAGTGTAGCTTTGCACAACAATTTCATGTATGCTAATAAGGCAGCGCAGTGGGCTTAGGCCCACTTTGTAAAGCAGATCATATGTTCAGAACCACACAGAATTGGCTCTGCTTTAAAAAAATTGGAAGCAAGCTTCAATAAGGACAACGGAATAAATCTGGCAACCTCTCATTCAATGCCTCTAACAGTGATTACATTAGAAACAGGGTTCACCTAAAAAATATACTGTATAAAGCTGCGGCAACACTATAGGTATAAATTAAGTACTATGAAAGCAGCTGTAACAAAGTTAATATTCAATTTCTGTTTAGCCCAAGATTGTAACATATGTTCACCTGAGCCAAAGCCATGTATTTTATAATTTTTGTAACCGCGAGTGGTAATTAATTATTGCTTTTGTGCAGGTGGTCGTGCAATTATGAATAATTAGTTAATAGCTATCTTATGAACAAAAAACAGAATATACATGCTGCACACATTACGAAAAGCAGTAAAAGCTGCTAGCTGATAACAGCCCCGGAACCACTTTTGGTACAAATTAAGCACTATAAAAACAGCAATAACCAACGAAGATGCTGCTTATAGAATGTGCAAATGAGGTCAGCTTTATACAACGACTTGACGTATGCTAACAAAGCAGCTCAGTGGACTGATGCCCACCTTGCAATGCAAATTATATATTCAAAACCACACAGAATCGGTACAGAAAAACTCGGGGCTATACATGTGAGCAGTGTTTAGGTTAACTGCTTTTAAAACGTGCACCGGTGTCCTCTGCCCACATCCGTACAAGATGCGTGCAGCCAATTAGCCAATTTCTGTGAACTTTAAATAGTCCCAAAATGTAGCAAAAAGTCCAGACCAAAATCCAAGCTGCAAAATGATGAGAACACAGGCACTTGTTTTTGTTTACAAAATAACCACTAATAAAAAGGCAACTGTAGCTATGTATTTAAACGAACACATAAATAAAAGTAGTACCGTTTAAAAAAAATAAAAAGTGTTTTTGTCAATACGCTTTAAACTTTGTTTTAAGCAAATTTGCGTACTAATATATTGTAATGTATTGACATTTGTTTAGGAAAAAGAAACAGACTAAAAGTCTGCTATAGTGTGAAACATTAGCATGTTTTCGCCAGTTGGGAAAGGAAACCAGGACAGGTAATTAGGTGCAAAAAAGCCATGTAGTAAAGATCTATTGGTTTGAAGCATCTGTGAGATGCAAATCAGAGATGCAAATCAGCAAACAGCAGGATACTAATCTCCTAAAAAAAATATAGGTCACTTCTGAAGTAAGAGGTAAAAAGACAACATCCCCTTCGCATTCGCATACTTTTAAATGCACGCTAAATGCAATTACCTTGTTAAAGTCGAGAAAAAATAATAGTTCATGTTTAAATCAAGAAACCCTCCATTTGAACACTTCAACCACGACATTAAGAAGGGTTTTAGCCCACTAGGGAGAGCCGTGGAGCACAGAATAACGTGAGACTACCCAAATTTAACAAAGAGTACGGATCCGGGAGACTACGTCAAAGGCAGGAAAATAAAAATAAGAAAGCACTGTGCTAAAACAAAGCGCTGCACACATGTACAGTATAACACTAGCATTACTTAAAATAATAATTGTTTCAGAACCACACAGAATCGGCTCTGTTTGGAAGCAAGTGTAAATAAGGACAACGGAATAAATCTGGCAACCTCTCATTCAATGCCTCTACCAGTGATTACATTAGAGACAGCGTTCACCTAAAAATATACTGTATAAAGCTGCGTCCTGAAAACAGCCCTGGAGCACTATTTTGCCCTTTACGCAACATTACCTCTCTATTTGTACCATTTGTTTGCTCTCTATTAAACAAGCTAACACAAAAACAGATTGTACAAAGCTGCTTTCAATAAAAGCCCTGGCAACTCTATAGGTAAACATTAAGTACTATAAAAGCGGCTGTAACAAAACTAGTATTCAATTTCTGTTTAGCCCAAGATTGTAACATATGTTCAGCTGAGCCAAAGCCATGTATTTTATAATTTTGGTAACCGCTAGTGGTAATTATTATTACTTTTCTGCAGGTGGACTTACAATTATGAATAATTAGTTAATAGCTATCTTACGAACCAAACAAGCGAACATACATGCTGCCCACAATACGAAAAGCAGTAAAAGCTGCTAGCTGATAACAGCCCCGGGACCACTTTTGGTACAAATTAAGCACTATAGAAGTTGCAGTAACCACACAACATGCTGCTTATAAAATGTGCAGAATAGTGCCAAGCCACGCTAATAGCAAGCTGCATGCTGTACAAATGGCAGCAATACAGCATAACACAACTTTTAAAACATGCACTAATGTCCTCTACCCGCGTCCATAAAATGTACGAGCATACGGTTAGCCAGTCTCCCTGAACTGCAAATAATTTCTGAAGCATTAATTAACAAGAAAACAAAACAGCCCCAGGCTTAACACAACTTTTAACTCATGCACCAGTGTCCTCTCACCGCGTTCGTACAAGGAATTAAATAATAAACTATTAAAATATACATAATTATCAATAAAAAAGCATTGAGATTAACAAATAATGTAATTTTTTTTAAAAAAATACCTTCCCATCCTTTTTCCTTACTAACCCAACAACCGACTACTAAAATATAAATTACTAACAATAATATAAAAATTGGAATATACATTAGAATTTACAATTTTAGTTTACATAACTAAAGCTACTTACAATGTACATTCAATTAGTGATAATGTAACTAACTTCCCACCCTGTTCCTCTACAAACTAACAACCGGCTACTAAAATATAAAAAGCTAAGATCACTTTAAAAATGAAATAAAAATTAAGAGGCTTATTTCGATGTCGGGCGGAATTGCTTCCATCCAACACTGACTCGGTCCTTGGACTGACTGACACCCCGTCGGCAGTTCCGACCCCCTAATTATGATGTGACTAAACACTGTTCAGTCGCATTCCTACATTTCCCTACGGGAGCATGCATTACGGCTGTAAACCGGCCGTAATATATACTCCCATAGGGAAATGGAAGGTGTGGTTCATCCTTGCATCCAGTGGCAGGCACATTGAGGTGCCTACCACGGGGCACAGGGATCAACACGGTGGCACCATAGGTGTCCCCTCGGCCAGTAACTGGAGGCCGGACACTCAAGGAAACCATGCATGAAACTGTGCATCGTAAATCCAAGGTCGGAAAGGCCCGTCCTTCGGGATTTACTAGGCAGTTCCGACTGGCAGAATGGCTCTCCGACCGAGGCTTTCCGACTGCCATCATAAAAGTCCCTCAAGGTAAGAAATTTAACTGAAATTCGAAATTAAAAAGCTAAACTTAAATAAATAAAATAATACTTTAACAATTGAACACTTTACATAATTAATTAACAATAGAAAGTTAACACAAAAAGTAAATGAATTGTAATTCCCACCCTATTCCCCTACAAACCCAACAAACACTACTACGTTATAAGTTACTCATTAACCCCTTCAGTGCCCATGACGAGCTGGACTCGTCATGGGCTGCGGTGGCGCTGTGCCCATGACGAGTCCAGCTCGTCATGAACTCCGCCCGCTAATGCAAGGCGCGGCACTGGGCGGGGAAAGGGGCGGTCATCCAAGGGGTTAAACTATATATATTGAAATTTACAAACTATATTTTAAAAAATAATAGTAATTATACTAATAAAACTAACACCTATAATGAATACAGTAAATACTATGGTGCCGATTACGATCCGGTAAAAAAAAAGCCCGTACGACTCGTATCCGGTCTTTTTACCGTACGAATCGTACAAGTGCCGTACAAACTGCCAATTACGATTCGCATGGCAAAAAGTCCATACGAATTGCATTGGGAAGTATTCCCCACACGTCCTCGGGTCGGAAAATGTGTCCGACATGTCCACGGACGATTTACCGTACAAATGTGAAATGTGAAGTCCGACCGCGGAATCACGATCCATCCCGTGCGTCCGATGTTACAACCGTATGGAAAAAACACCGTCCGCACCGAACTCCCATAGCAACCATGGAGACATGTGCCCGCATACGCGCCCAACACTCCCCCCAGCCCCCGTACATTCGAGTCGTACCCCCGTGTATGTACACCCCCCCCGTGTATGTACACCCGTGTACGTGTCGTAACCCCCGTGTATGTACACCCGTGTACGTGTCGTACCCCCCGTGTATGTACACCCCTGTACGTGTTGTACCCCCCGTGTATGTACACCCGTGTACATGTCGTACCCCCCGTGCATGTACACCCGTGTACGTGTCGTACCCCCCGTGTATGTACACCGGTGTACGTGTCGTACCCCCCGTGTATGTACACCCGTGTACGTGTCGAACCCCCCGTGTATGTACACCTGTGTACGTGTCGAACCCCCCGTGTATGTACACCGGTGTACGTGTCGTACCCCCCGTGTATGTACACCCGTGTACGTGTCGAACCCCCCGTGTATGTACACCCGTGTACGTGTCGAACCCCCCGTGTATGTACACCCATGTACGTGTCGTACCCCCGTGTATGAACACCCCTGTACGTGTTGTACCCCCTGTGTATGTACACCCGTGTACGTGTCGTACCCCCGTGTATGTACACCCGTGTACGTGTCGTACCCCCGTGTATGTACACCCCTGTACGTGTCGTACCCCCATGTATGTACACCTGTGTACGTGTCGTACCCCCTGTGTATGTACAACCCTGTACGTGTCGTACCCCCCGTGTATGTACACCCGTGTACGTGTCGTACCCCCCGTGTATGTACACCCGTGTACGTGTCGAACCTCCCCGTGTATGTACACCCGTGTACGTGTCGAACCCCCCGTGTATGTACACCCGTGTATGTGTCGTACCCCCCGTGTATGTACACCCCTGTACGTGTCGTACCCCCGTGTATGTACACCTGTGTACGTGTCGTACCCCCCCGTGTATGTACACCCGTGTACGTGTCGTACCCCCGTGTATATACACCCCTGTACGTGTCGTACCCCCCGTGTATGTACACCTGTGTACATGTCATACCCCCGTGTATGTACAACCCTGTACGTGTCATACCCCCCCGTGTATGTACACCCGTGTACGTGTCGTACCCCCGTGTATGTACACCCGTGTACGTGTCGTACCCCCGTGTATGTACACCAGTGTACGTGTCATACCCCCCTCTACGTTCGTGTCGTACCCCCGTGTATCTACACCCGTGTACGTTAGAGTCATACCCCCACCTGCGTATGCATGGAGCGTACCCCCACCACAACATTTTAAGTACGGAGCGCACCCCAGGCCCCAACATCACAACCGCATGTACGAGTCGTACCAAGCCACACACAAGGACAGCACTGTACAACAAAATGGCCCATGTACACACCGTACACACGCTAAAAACGCACGTACACAACCAGGACAAACCAAAACGACACAAGAATACACCATTCGAATGGCACAAAGCCACAAAACATGTCCAACAACCACTAAAACAACACATTCACTGACCTGCAACTGCCAAAAACAAACAGAGGCCCAAAACACCACCACTCCTTATAACACACCCACCCAAAGTTCAAACACAGCCACATCCACCAATGGACCAATAAAAAGGGCCCACACACACAAACCATGAGCCTTTGCAACAGACTCACTGCTGCCAGCCCCCACAGACAACCTACAGCACCATACTAGAAGCTTTACCACACCTTACACTTGCACACCTTCACACACACACCTTCACAAACACCCCCTCATCAAATTCACACACACACCTGCACAACCACACCCACACACCCACAACCATCCACACACACCCCCCCACCATCCACACCCACACCCCTCACCATGCCCACTAACAAGAATCCAAAGTTCACTAGCCGAGAGTTGGAGGTCCTTGTCGATGAAATCCTCAGAGTCGAGCCACACCTCTTTGGAACATTGGTCAGACAGACCAGCCCTTCAGCAAAAACAGCCATGTGGCAGACCATCGTCGATGCTGTGAATGCTGTTGCGGACACCAGAAGGAACAAGCAGGAATGCCAAGCCAGGTGGTACGATCTGCAGAGGAGGGTCCGAGCCAAGATGACGGATGAACACAACCAGGCCAACGTCACTGGAGGAGGGCCGTCCGGCAGACCCGTACACTACCATCCCTGGGAGGAGAGGGTGATGGCCATACTGCCGGTGGAGGCAGTGGACGGATTAGGAGGACTCCGAGACCCGGTGAGTACACAAACAACGCACCTAACATGGGGGGAACGTCATCCACAACCAAACTCACAAACAGGCACGCAACCACCCCAAGCTATCGCATGACTCAACCACACTCCATGAACACGCACATGCCACTGGCGCCACCATGCCCCATGCACCCAGCTGGACAATGTCAAGTCACAGGCCACAGAAGACACCAACACATGACACAGTAAGCCGGATGGCGGGAGGGTGGGCCCGAAAAATCACATAGTGCAACTCAGAAGCAGACAACAATGCCCCTGCCCATATGGCCTAGGTCACAGCCAGACAAACAGTGTGTCCCCACACAGGAAAGACTTGCCAGCAAATGTCGGACGCCTTGCATTAAGACATGGGGGTGACGGCACGTTCTTGCACATGACAGCAGCTAATGAACAGCCAACACTGTGAAAGAGTGGCAGCACACACCACCACAGCAGCAGTGCAGACACAATACCCAATGGGTGCCTGGAGATCAGAAACAAACTCACATCAACAATCCAAGGCCCATTCAAAGATCTGCTAACAGTGTGTGCACAGTAAGCTGGGCTGAGGTGACAGAGGGTGACACACAGAGGGAGGGAGAGGGGGACAGAGAGGGAGGGAGACACAGGGAGACGGACAGAGGGAGGAGGCTGACACACAGAGGGAGGGAGAGGGGGACAGAGAGGGAGGGAGACACAGGGAGAGCAAATCAGCCTTGTGGTGTGTGGGAATGTGTACTAGTCAGCAGGTGGACTGCGTGCATGTAGACAAGGGTGGCCAGTGCCAGCACCCCCCGTCTCCTCCATGGCAAAACACAGGGCCATGTCACAACCTGTGCATGAGCACAACGACAGCTACCTGCATCATATAAGTGTGTGGAACAACTGCATGTGCCCACATACAGTGCCACACGGAAGGCGCCAATGCACGGCTTGCCACACCTGCCCACTCCACTGCTGACTGCAGTCACACTTGACGCAGCAAGTAAGACTGTGCCACACATAGGTAAAGTCGCCAAAGCTGTGCCCAAGGGACATACCCATGCACAAGTGCACTGTGAGTGGAATGCAAGACATATCCAAATTCCCAGAGGAAGTGTGCCAACTTTGAAACTAATGAAACATGGATGTTGCATGGAACAAAATTAACATTGTCTCTCTCACACACAGGTCAACGTCGTGGATCACCCCCCAACACTGGGGGGGAAGACTCACAGGACCCGGGTCGGCGGGATGAAGGAGCCACCGGCAGCGACGACTCTCACCACTCTGTGGACCAACCCGACCACGACCAACCTGGCCCCTCTGGTGTCCAACGACCTGCAGCACCTGCGTCAGGTACAACGGGGCCAACCACCACCCCCACTCCTGCCACATCCCAGGAGACACCCAGGATCCCTGCCCCACCACCACAAAGCAGCCAGGCTGGCCAGGAGGGACACGGTGTCCCGGGCACCCAGGAGGAGGCAGGCGACAACACCAATGCCACCCCTCAGGGGTCCCGGAGACCCGATGTGCCCACAAGGGCAGGCCAGGTGCAAGTGGGCAGGGGTGGTGGGAGTGGAGGACGGCGGAGGCGCCAGCCTGACCAGTTGGTTGGGGAACCGGTATTTTCCCATGTCCGAAACATCCTGGACACATACCGGCAGGACACCACAGGCATGGCCCAGGTTGTGTCCATCCTCGAGGGGATCAAGACCCAGCAGGCCCAGCAACATGCGGAGCAACATGCCTGTCTACTGCAACACCAACGGAGGATGGAGGACAGACAGGCTGAGCTCGTGACGGTGTTCACGGGAATTCACAGTACACTCCGTCGGATGGCCGACAACATGGGCAACCCTCCCTGTGCCAGAAGGCGTAGAACATCACCACCCACAGGGAGGGATCAGGAGGAGGAGGAGGAAACATCCGATGGAGCATCCCAAACATCGTCACGGCCTGCTTCTGAGGGTCCCCGCAGGAGGGCGGATCGTCCACGTAAAAGACCGTGAGGGTCGGCGCTACAGCACCATCTCCCAGGACACCTGGCCTGGCACCTGGCCCACTGGAGCAACAACAGCACAGCATCAAAAGACATTCTCTGCCACATGGACTTGCTAGTCACTGTCTGACCAATGTTGACAAAGACTGTGGCATGGACTCTGAGGATTTCTAATGGCAAGGACACCAACTCCCCTAGTGAACTTTGGATTTCACACACCCGGAAAGCCCCTCATGTCAAACCCCCCCCCCCACTAAAATAAAAAGTCACACCATGAAGAGAAGATGCCTGCTGGTTGCATTATTACCTTACATGTGTCTTGTAAAGTCTAACCATGCCTGAGTTCTCATTTGACTTCAACCATCCACACCCTGGGGCCTGAGTCTGGCACAGGACACACGGGTCACAGTGTATTAGGCAAGTCAGACATGGAGCACCATACACACCCGTGATAGGCCAAACCAGCTGAGGGGGTGGCCGCACAACCGTGCCGACAGACATATTGAGTACAGCAACAGTCATGCGCAGAGGTCAGGGATCATGTCGAGTGTCCTGGGGGGCACCCAGGTATGTGTAGAGAGGTGGCAGAACCATGTCCTGCAAGCTTGAGTCAGGTGGATGCAGAGATTGGTGGCCTGGCCAACGTTGGATGCATGGGGATGGCACATGTCACAATACCCACACAGTCATGGACATCATGCACAATACACGGTCTAATCCCACACAAACAGCTTGCATCTTGCTACTCTACACATAGACACATAGCCACTATCACGGAAAACCATGCCAGACATGCCGGATGCACCGTGGCAACCCACCAGCATTGACAGAGAAGAGGCACCATGGAGGCATAGGGACACCTTTATTAGTCATGTATTTGGGATTGCAGAGGCAAGTCGGAGTACACATGAACGGGTCATGTGGAGTAACATGTGGGTCCAACACTGGCACCCCCCTTCTGCAGCCCAAATGCGTGATAGCCATGGAACTGGCACACAAGTGTCGGCTAACAGCTAAACACCCCCTGCTGCTCACGGAGAGACTGCCATACACCATTGATCCGCTGATGTGGAAGTCCCACACCATGTCAAGCCAATGCAGACCGTATGTGTCCGAGGGCAGTGTTACACACATTGATGCCATCATCACATTCCACAATCCCATCACTGATGACTGTCAACAAGTCTGACCATCTATTCAGGTGTACCCATCTGCATGTCATGTGTACCATGGTGATGCAACATGTCTGCAGAGGAAACAAACATCGACAGGGGCAGTGTGCATACATCGTGAACTACTGCCACACCCTGATGCATCCCTTACCCTAAGGAGACTTCCAAACTTGTCCGTGCGTGTAACGCTGACTCAGCACACGATGGCGTGTCCATGAGGAATAGCAGTGCCACAACAATGCAAGCAGCAGACGGCATGCGCAAGTACCTGGGGAAGAGAGACACACAAGAAGTCAGCCACAAAAAGCACAGCCACTTGCATGTGCATGTACTCGACACATGGATGGATGACAACATGCTATGTCACAATTATGACTGGGGAAATACACTCATCACTGGCACCATCACTCCAGTGACACATCCACACACACCTCTGACTCACGTGCCATACATGCAGATGGAGACACACATCGCAACACAAGCCACATGGGGACCAATGCGTGCACACTCAGACACTGGTACTCACCACTAAGCAAAGAAGTCGCGTATGAGCCGAGTCCACATCACTAGCCCCATTGCCAAGCCCTTCGCCCTCCACGGGTGGATGGTCCTGGTCATCTTGATCCAGGATGAGTGGCACAGCTTTCTCAACTGCCATGTTGTGCAGCATGCAGCAGACCATGAAGATTTTGCAGATCTTCGCCGGGGCATATGAGAGGGCGCCGCCGGTCTTGTGGAGGCATCGGAATCGGCTCTTCAGGAGGCCAAACGTCCTCTCTATCACTCGCCTTGTCCGGCCATGGGGGGTGTTGTAGCGGAGCTGGGCCGGCGTGATGGGGTTGCGGAGAGGTGTGATCAGCCATGGCATGTTGGGATAGCCAGAGTCTCCTACATGGAAAGCACATGGACATAAGTAGGACAGGAGAAGCGGTCGTGCTGGAAGTCTACGCAAAATACAGGACAGACAGACTGTACCCACCAACAACACATGCTCGTTTGTTGCGCAGCTGCGTCATCATTTCAGGCACCCTGCTACGCCTCATGATGTAGGCATCGTGTGCTGATCCTGGAAAACGAGCACAGACATGTGAAATCACCATGTTGGACAGACACACCACAAGGGCATTGATGGAGTGGTAGTGTTTGTGATTCCTGTACGCTACCTCCTGTGCCTGTGGTGGTACCAAAGCCACATGTGTCCCATCTATGGACCCAATGACATGGGGCATCCCTCCCAGGGCATAGAATCCACGCTTGACCCCAGTCAACATTTCAGGGGTTGGGAAATGGATGAAGTCATCCAGGTGAATCAACATGGCCTCTAAGAAATCATGCAGCACACGGCAGAACATGCTCTGGGACATGCCACCAACATGAGCTATGGTATTTTGAAAGGTACCCGTGGCAAGAAAATGTAGGGCTGCCATTACCTTCAGCTTGGGTGTCAGTGCCGTAGGATACCTGTGCAGCGGTTGCAGGTGTGGTGCCAGTCTCGCCGTCAACTCCAGAATCAACCGTTGTGGGAAGCGGTAGCACCGGATACAGTCATTCTCCCGCATGGCAGCCAAGTCCGGAATTGGTCAGGGAAGAGGCGGCACTCTGCAGTAATTTGGAAGTGACAAGGAAGAGTGAGTGCACCACAACAACAATTTATTTGTACTGAGCACATGTTAATCTGTCTATACACATATGCTACATACGGAGTCAGGTATGTGCCACATGCCCTGGATACGTATGGCTGCCAGGTGACACTCCTACCAAGACCCAGCTACACACGGAGATTGTGAACCTCCACATGCCATGGCATGGGATTAGCTGTGGCCCAGTGTAAGTGAACAGCCAGACGCAAGACAGGAGTGACATACATCCACACATCAGCAGAAGTAGGATGTCGATTTCAGAGACTGGTAGCGGAAAACTAGAGCCACAGGTCACATGACATTACACTAGGACAGCCCACACACCTTGCCATTAAGGTGTACATGTGATGACTCACCACACATTCATAGAGAGGATGCAGACATGTCCTTGTTACGCTACTCCGTGTCCCATGCATACATACGCACCTCACATCCGATACCACATGTGGCATGGTGTGCGGAACAGTGTGCAATGTCAATCTACACACAGACACATGTTGGTTGCTGCAAGAGCTGCAGCTTTTGAGGGAGCTCCAACATCAAGCTAATGCGAATCCCCCACACATACATGACAGAGTCACATCGTGCACCGTGGGTAGTGACATGTCAGGTGTGGTAACCCCTGTACCGGGCCTCAGGGGACACTTCCGTGTGTTGGTGTCCGTGCCATGCCAGTGACGCTCATCCCAAGTGTGCCGTACGACATGCACACATGTCAAAGGAGTCAAGGGCATGCCTGGCACACATTGCACCGTCACACATTACATGTGTACACATCTCATCATACATCTGGTGCCTTCTCGACTCAGGAGTAATGTGCCACATCACAGCCTTTCACACCTGTGCCCCACACATGTAGTACTGGCCAGACAATGCCTTGATGTCCATCCATGGACAAGTATGTCAGCCCTATTCCTTCCTGTGTGCTGCCTGTCACCACTGTGATGTGTGAAAACCACCGTACTTTTGCTAAGAGGGCCTGTGTACATTCCCGTATCACTATGGGAGTGCTGCTGTATGTGTACCCATAGTGATGGTGAGCGTACAGGCGTGTGTACGGTCCGTACCACCATGAGTACGCATACGCGAGAACACCCATAGTGGTACGGCCCGTATACGCGTGCGTACGTTCACTATCACTATGGGTGTCCTCGCGTATGCGTACTCATAGTGGTACGGCCCGTACACACGCCTGTACGTTCACTATCACTATGGGTGTCCTCGCGTATGCGTACTCGTAGTGGTACGGCCCGTACACACGCCTGTACGTTCACTATCACTATGGGTGTCCTCGCGTATGCGTACTCGTAGTGGTACGGCCCGTACACACGCCTGTACGTTCACTATCACTATGGGTGTCCTCGCGTATGCGTACTCGTAGTGGTACGGCCCGTACACACGCCTGTACGTTCACTATCACCATGGGTGTTCTCGCGTATGCGTACTCGTAGTGATAGTGAGCGTACAGGCGTGTGTACGGGCCGTACCACTACGAGTACGCATACGCGAGGACATCCATAGTGATAGTAAACGTACAGGCGTGTGTACAGGCCGTAGCACTACGAGTACGCATACGCGAGGACACCCATAGTTATAGTGAACGTACAGGCGTGTGTACGGGCCGTACCACTACGAGTACGCATACGCGAGGACACCCATAGTGATAGTGAACGTACAGGCGTGTGTACGGGCCGTACCACTACGAGTACGCATACGCGAGGACACCCATAGTGATAGTGAACGTACGCACGCGTGTACGGGCCGTACCACTATGGGTGTTCTTGCGTATGCGTACTCATAGTGGTACGGCCCGTACGCACGCCTGTACGGGCCGTTGCTATGCATTTGGGGTGCCCTAGGGCCCCGGAACGCACCGTACCTGTGTGTGAAGCTCAAAATTACATAGGGGACACATGAGGGACAAGTATTAAGGCCTACATGCATGCTGGTTGTCATGGAGACCAAGTTTAAAGTTTGAATTTGTTCTGGAAGGTGCACAGCAGAAGTCAGTTGGAATGAATCTACTTTGTTGCAATGTGTTTGTGGGGTTGACATCATGCTGAAGAAAAAAACACAAGAAGAACCCACTGACTGTGCTAGGTTTGAAGGGATTGGAGGAAACATAGGATGCAAATGTGAGTGACCAATCACTCTGTACTCCTGTGCATGAAACAGGCCAGCAAGGCAGATATAAGGCAGCCAGGTCCCATGAGGGAGCACTTGCCTGCACATCTCTGGATTCCACGACCCAGCTGCTGCTACTGATTCCCTGGAACCATGTCAAGGTCTGTGGAGAGGTCACAGCCCTTCACCCTGGAGGAGAACATGGCTTTGCTGGATGTGATCCTCCCACAGTACCCCATGCTGTATGGGCGTTCAGGGTATCAGGTGAGTGCAGAGTCCACTGGCACAGACTGTGTCCCTTTTTTGTGACTGTGACTTCTGGCATTGTGTCCAGGTGTCTCACACATGCTATGTACTGTAGGGGGGGTCCCAGGGGGGGAATGCCTGATGTCTCCCAGCCAGAGCATGCAGTGGTGCATGTCTGCCGTCCTCACTTGCATCGTGTTTACTGTGACAATCACTGCATGGTGCATGCCACATTCTGCCTGTCTTATCCTCCTGGGAATGTTGCCTCTACAGTCCTCATGTGATTATGTGGTCAGCCCAGTGTGACAGGTGACTGTACCCACAGATGTGTGTTAGTTCTGTGTACCTGTGCTGAGAGTGTCCACATGATGTGTTCGTACCCTGGACATGGGTGTGTGTGTAAATCCCCTGTCATGTGGGTGGGTGCATATGTGGAGTGTAGCACCCCAGCTGCATGAGGGATGGATATACCCTGGCCATGTGATGTGAGCAGGGAGCAGTGCTGTGTGTCTGACGTGCAGAGCCAGCCCCACACCTGTGAGCCCCCCCCAGTCTAGTGGCACATGTGCAGAGTGAGGTTTGTCGCTGCATTTGGCAATGGCAGGTGAATGTCCTGTGCCTGTGTGTGTCTGTGTACTCTGCTGCGGTAGCGTCAGTGGCCTGTGGCATGTGACTGCTTAGAGGTGCTGCACATTATCCTGGTGTAGCTTGTGATGCACAGTGTGAGCCTGGATCATTGATTGTGTAGTTGCCCTCATTCCACCTGTGTCCTTTCAATGGCACGTACTGCTTTTGCCCTTCCCCAGAGGATCATGCCCCTATGACAAAGGTGCAATGCGTTGGATGCATACTATGCCTTGTTGTAAACAGCAAATGTGTTCTAATATGTGTCTCTGTGACATGTGCCAGGTGTATTGATGTAGTGTCACTTGTTCACCCTCACAGGTAGGCGCCTCTGCCAAGGAGCAGATATGGCTGACCGCCGTCAGCGCCGTGAGGAGTGCGGATGGTCGGAAGCGGCGCCTGTCCCAGGTGAGGAAACGCTGGCAGGATATCCGGTGCTGGACGCGGAGGATCGCACGGGTCCTGCTGGGGGACTCACCTGAGAGCCATAAGAACCGCGGGCGCCGCCGACTGAGCCGCATCCACAAGCGTGTGCTGCCGGTGGTCTTTCCAGACTTGGAGAGGCGCTTACAGGAGATGCAGCAGCAGGAAGGGGGTAGGTACATGTGTGCTTGTTGTGTTTCACTAGCATTTGTAAGTGCACAGTTGCATGGATACACTGCCAGGGTTTAAAGGTGCTGTGCAGATCCAGTTACCTACTGTATAGCTGTGCTCTCCTGCCTCCCTTCCCCTCCTTGCAATGTGTTCCCTGGTCTGTGTGTAGTCACTCCTTCACAAGGTTATCTAGGCTGGCACTTTCTCCACGTGAACTATGCCTGTAGCATCATGTGTGGGGGTGGTGTGTAACCGGTTTTGGGACCTTGCCTGTGCCCTGTCCAGTTCAGTACATGTGGGTTCCATGTCAGTTGGCACTGATGCAGAGTCCAGACATGGGAGTTAGTCTCACAAGTGTCATGCCTTACAGTGCGCATATCCTATGTTGTGGCCTGTGACATGATGTGCATGAGTGTGCGATACGCATAGTGCAGGGAGGGTGGCGTGTGTTGCAGTCATTCCCATTCAGGACCATGGAGCTGTGTTGCCACTACTGTCCCCTGGGGCATATTTTCCTAGGTGTCATGTGTGTCATCACAAAACGTGGACACTCTCAGTGTCTACAGCATAGGTTGTGCTCTGTGCCATTGTCCCCTGGCACCATGTATATTGACGTGAAATGTAGTGCAAGTGTCCACTGTACAGCCTGACCTGATTTTCCTTGTTCATATTCACAGTGGCCAGTGCCTGTGTGTCTTGTTACAATCATCCGATGCTGGCCATTTGTATATGAATTTTTGGACAGGCGCACCTCGGGTATTTTGTGTCCAATCTTGCATTTATGCATCCCCTGTGTATTTCACCCAGACTAAGAGGTGTACGTGCCACCTGTGTCTCAACAGATTGTCTCATGTAGGGGGTGGTTGGTGCGGGGCAAGCCTACATGTCAAAACCTGAAATCTCCTTGCTAGTTCTGGCCAGTGTGTGATGTTTGGCTGGACATACACTCAAGGTGCAGTGAGCCAGTCATGTTGGGCATGTTTTCAGTATTACCTATGCAGCATGTGCCTCAAGCTCATGGAATTTGTCCCTCCTCATCCCTATTGTCGGCAACGCTGTGTGGTGCAGATGCAGTGCTGGATTGTCCCCAGGGCCTGGCTCCTCTGTCAAACTCCATTTCATGTCATTTGCTATTGTGTCATGCTCTCCATGGATTTTCATTGGCATGGTGGGTCAACCAACTGTGTGTTGCATGCCCTACATCTGTACCTTGTTTTGTAGATGTTACTGATCTTACTTTTCAGGCTATGCACTGTAACCTACGTAGATTGGACTCATGTGACATATGTATACAGGTGTGTGATTAATTGCTGTCTCTTCACCTTGCCCACAGCATCGTTGGGGGACACGGAGGGAGACATGAGCACAGACGGAGCGGAGGGACCGAGCACCAGTGCCAGCGTTGACATCGTGGCTGGCACATTGAGTGGTACAGAGGCGGAGGAGAGTGAGGCCGAGGACCTGTCCACTGGCACCACCGAATATGAAGCCGACGGGTCCAAGGATGATCTCTCCGTGTGGGCGGAGGCTGCACCACCAGCTGACAGCAGCACAACATCGCACCCCGCCTCTCCATTGCCATCAGCCACCTCCCACTTGCTCGTGTCCCTTCCCAACGTCCACGGTCACCACATGTCTCCTTCCTGCCAGGCACCGCACCCCCTGCCCCTGTCTCCACTGCTGCCGCCAATGCCGAGTCTGTGGACATCCAGCGGCAGTTGCAGGTTGGTCAGGCTGCGATCCTTAATGTCCTCAATGGCCACAGCCAAGTGCTGCACAACATGGAGGCATACTTGGAGGGCATTTTTTCATCGCAGGCTGACCAACGGCAGTTGCTGAGGTCCATCGACTCGACACTGACTGCAGCAGTGGGTCTCCTGCAGCGCTACGTCCCACCCCCTACCCCTGCCCCATCCACACTTCCCACTCCCATGCCTGTCCCACGTACACCCAGACGTCAGCATGCACCCACCACAACAGACACAGGCACCACACCAGCAGGGAAGGTCATACGCACACCTCCTGGCACGCACACACAGGGTGAAGTAGGCACACCCACTGGGTCGGGGGGCAAACGTAAGACACGCAGCCAGAGTGGGAGTCCGCATTCCACCCAATCTACTCCCTCCAAATCCCCTCCCCTCAGCTCTCCTGTCCACATATCACACAAATACTCCTTCATGGCCGCTCTGTCCCTGAGCCCCACAGTGACACCACCCCGCAAGCGGTCAAGGGAGTCCCCGGTCAGGGTGGTTGATTCCCCCCCGTCTACACCCTCCCCCAGTGGCGCTGCGACCCATCCCTCTGACCCCCCCCCTCCTTGGGGCCTGTGGTTCCTTCGGGTGCAGGGGATTCCCTGGAGGACCTTGCTAAGGTGTGCAGCGAGATCCTGGCCTCCGCCTTTGGCCCTGCCCCACCCCCTGTGGTGGAGTCCTCCATCCCTGCACCCACGACGCCTACCCTTCGCCCTCCTGTCCCTGCGGTGCCTGGTTCTTCCCCCCCACATGATGCCCTCACCCCTGTGGAAGACGACGGAATCTAACTGTGCAGGAAAGCTAGGGGACACGCATCCCACTGTGTCCCCCATCCAGCTGTGACTTCTGGACTGCCCTATGGGCTTTGTAAATATTGAACTTCCTACAAACAAGACTTTTTTGGTTCATGCTGAATAAAGCAATTTATTTTTTTCCTCTTGGAACACTACTGCTTTGCTGGTATTGCTGTTGGTGGGGCTGCTACATGGTTTTGGGTGGTGTTCATGTGTTGGGTGTGTGGGAAATGTAGTAGTGTGCTGGTCATAGGGGGGACCCTGGGATCTGTGTGCCATCACACGGTGTTAGCTAGGTTTCTCTGTTCATGTAAGCAGTTGCTGCATGGTGAAATTGTCCAAAGGTGTATTCCTTGCTCTGTGTACCCTGACATCTTCCCTGCAGGGTGTTCCCAATATTTAGCGCTGAGCTGTGTGTACATTAGCTGGGTGTGTGACGGACTCCTTCAACTTTGCACATGCATGCTGAGCAATGTCTCCACCTGCATCATTCGTGGCATCCTTGGTAGTCATTGTACTTGTGTATGTGGACTATTCACATGACTTCATGTGGACATGTTTTCTTTTCTGCGCTATGCATGCGTATACTCCCAGCCTCGCACACATGTGGTACATGTACTGCAGGGTCTTTGTGCACCTGACTGAAATTTGTGGGCATGGTATCTGTGGCTACTCCACCCTTTGCGTTACATGGGCACTGCTGTGAGTGTTAGGCACACACCCCTCCTGCGTCTGGGCACTGCTGGGAGTGATAGGCACACACTCCTCCTGTGTCTGGGCACTGCTGGGAGGACTCTGCACCCACCCCTCCTGTCTCTGGGCACTGCTGGGAGGACTCTGCACCCACCCCTCCTGTGTCTGGGCACTGCTGGGAGGACTCTGCACCCACCACTCCTGTGTCTGGGCACTGCTGGGAGGACTCTGCACACACCCCTCCTGTCTCTGGGCACTGCTGGGAGTGATAGGCACACACCCCTCCTGCGTCTGGGCACTGCTGGGAGTGATAGGCACACACCCCTCCTGTGTCTGGGCACTGCTGGGAGGACTCTGCACCCACCCCTCCTGTCTCTGGGCACTGCTGGGAGGACTCTGCACCCACCCCTCCTGTCTCTGGGCACTGCTGGGAGGACTCTGCACCCACCCCTCCTGTCTCTGGGCAGTGCTGGGAGTGATAGGCACCCACCCTTCCTGCGTCTGGGCACTGCTGGGGGGACTCTACACCCACCCCTCCTTTGTCTGGGCACTGCTGGGAGGACTCTGCACCCACCCCTCCTGTGTCTGGGCACTGCTGGGAGGACTCTGCACCCACCCCTCCTGTGTCTGGGCACTGCTGGGAGGACTCTGCACCCACCCCTCCTGTGTCTGGGCACTGCTGGGAGGACTCTGCACCCACCCCTCCTGTGTCTGGGCACTGCTGGGAGGACTCTGCACCCACCCCTCCTGTGTCTGGGCACTGCTGGGAGGACTCTGCACCCACCCCTCCTGTGTCTGGGCACTGCTGGGAGGACTCTGCACACACCCCTCCTGTCTCTGGGCACTGCTGGGAGTGATAGGCACACACCCCTCCTGCGTCTGGGAACTGCTGGGAGTGATAGGCACCCACCCCTCCTGTGTCTGGGCACTGTTGGGAGGACTCTGCACCCGCCCCTCCTGTCTCTGGGCACTGCTGGGAGGACTCTGCACACACCCCTCCTCTGTCTGGGCACTGCTGGGAGTGATAGGCACACACCCCTCCTTATTTAACAATATGTACGCTTAGAACATACACGTGTGTGGGTTCGCTCCATGGGGGTACGGTTCGTACTTACACTGTTGGGGTGGGAGTACGCTCCATATGTACGCGGGTGGGGTACGGGTTGTACTTACACTGTTGGGGTGGGAGTACGCTCCATACGTACGCGGGTGGGGTACGGGTCGTACTTACACTGTTGGGGTGGTGGTACGGTACGTACATACACTGTTGGGGTTGGGGTACGCTCCATGCATACGAGGTGGGGGTACGGGTCGTACTTACACTGTTGGGGTACGCTCCATGCATACGTGGTGGGGGTACGGGTTGTACTTACACTGTTGGGGTTGGGGTACGCTCCATGCATACGCGGGTGGGGGTACGGGTCGTACTTACACTGTTGGGGTGGGGGGTACCCTCCATACGTCTGCGGGTGAGGGTATGGGTCGTACTTACACTGTTGGGGTGGGGGTACGCTCCATACATACGCGGGTGAGGGTACGGGTCGTACTTACACTGTTGGGGTGGGGGGTACGCTCCATACGTACGCGGGTGAGGGTACGGGTCATACTTACACTGTTGGGGTGGGGGTACGCTCCATACGTCCGCGGGTGAGGGTACGGGTCGTACTTACACTGTTGGGGTGGGGGTACGCTCCATACGTACGCGGGTGAGGGTACGGGTCGTACATACACGGTTGGGGTGGGGGTACGGGTCGTACTTACACTGTTGGGGTGGGGGGTACGCTCCATATGTACGCGGGTGAGGGTACGGGTCGTACATACACAGTTGGGGTGGGGGGTACGCTCCATGCATACGCGGGTGGGGGTACGGTCCATACGTACCAGTGCCCACGCTGTGGAATGCTTGTGCGGGCCGTACCCAGGCCTTTGCCACGTGGGTACAGCCGTCCCACCATTGTTGGGGTGAGGTAAGTGTGGGCGTGGTACGACTCGTACCCACGCTCTTAAGGCGTGGGTACGGGACGTACCTGTATAGTTGTGTTGCCGGTTCGTGTCGTCAGGCACTTCCGTTGTGGCGGACGCTGGCTTTGCTGGACACGCCCCCACCCCCTCGTAGTGACCAGGGCCTGGGGGTCAGGTATGTCCAGGGCATGTGTGCTGTGTGACTTTGGTGGTGGTTTTGTGGCCTGCCCCTGGTCCTGCCCCCCCCCCTTTCCCCCCTCCCTTAGTTGTTCTGACCTTCTGCGGCGTCTGCGTCCGAACCTGTAGAGGAGGTCGACTGCTATGAGGGCCGGGATGACACGTAGGTTCGGGTCCATGTCTGTCCGTCGCGTACAGGTCCTCCTTGTTCGCGTCGTCCTGATTTCCCGGCAGTTTTTGGCAGCTAGAAAATATTGTCCGTGCGGGATGACGTCGGTGCGAATCGTAATTCCTGGTTCGTGAATGGCAGGCTGCGTGCGTCCCGACGTCACGTCGGCGCTTTCCCAGATCGCATTTGTATGTTTATTTTGGTCGGTCGGGGTTTTGTACGATTCGTACGGAAATGGTGTTTCCGTGCGAATCGTAATTCCATGTTTGTATATTGTTACGACCGGGTACGCGTTGGACGGAGAATATGCTCCGTCCGACGGTTCGTACCCGGTTTTTACAGGATCGTGATCGCCGCCTATGTATTAAGTGAATAAAAAACAATATTTATTACACCTATATGAAAGTAAACAATGAAATAGAACAATAGTCTTAAAAACGATATTATATCCCATAGCAAAACAATATTCCTGCCTTAGATATTTTGTACCACAATACTTTGGTAGTCACAATGCTTTTGATGCAATGTCACACAATATTTTTAATCCAATTTTTATCATTCGCCATATCAAGTGTTTGCATCCCAGGGGTTGAACCTATCCCCATCAAACCAATATCTGGATGTAGAGCCCAATGAAGAAGCATGCCACTAATTGTGGGTGAGGACCACCAACAACCCATGGTTGTCATCTAAAAATGCTCTCATAACAAGCCTCACCATGGAGCAGTAGAAGCTTAGCTATAGTGTTGTGTGACAATTGTGTAGTAGGAAGAAGGTAATAGCAAGCTGGGTTCTCTCCTTATTTTACACCTAATGAAACAATCCCGCAGTGCAACACTCTGACGAAGAAGAAATGCATGCATAAAAACCAATATGCAATCATGAAGTATTTTTTTTAAAAGGAGGCAGGGATAGTCTGGCGATGGACATTGACCATGACTGGGTGCAAGGTTTGTCAGATTTCCGTCCCTCTACTGGCATATGCTGCACTGTAAGAGACAATTATATAAATATTTACTTTATTCCTCCTTCCAGTACTAGTCCTAGCAGCAGTTAGAAAGCAAAGCAGAGAAAATAACCAAAAAGAGGATTAAGAGAGACAGAAAGAGACAACCTCACACATTTAACTGTACAACATTCACATGATAAATGATTTTCATATTTTTAAAAGGACAATAGAATCATGAAAAACAGTGGCAGGAAAATTGTTTTTAAACTATGTCCTTGGTTTACCTAAGGCTCCTGCAGCTTTCCAATGTGCTGCTCTTGGCAACTGCTTATTTACTCAGAAATCTTTAATAAAACCTTTCACTTAGCTGGTCTGACTTCATTAGTGGGAATGCTTGTAAAGAATACATGTGCTGTTGTTACAAGAATGACCTCATACAATTGTCTATCGTGCCGCAAGTGGCCTGTGGGCCATACAGTGAGTATCGGTAGTCCAGACCTAGAAATTTACCAATCCAAAACGATGTCCACTTAAGAAATCTGAGCTTCTCTTTCCTGTTCTGGGCCATGAATGGTCAGTGCTTAATTTGTAGAATAATAAGTGCTGGTGCCCAATACTCTGGTCAGAAGCCTGTGGGCAGTGCTATTAAATGCCGGTTTGCTAAATACCAAGGCTGGTAGTCTAGAATCCACCTCAGGCCTCTTTAATCTACTACCAGACACTCCCATCTCCTTTATCCCACTCTTTTGGGTCTCTGCTTTCTCCTTTGTGACAGTTTTTCCCTCTTTCTCTTCCTCCTTCTTCCCCGTTTGTGGGATTCCCCTCTCTTGGTCAATATCTAATGAGGAAAAATAAGGGATGGTCCCTCAAATATGTGCTGGTGTGCCTCACGGGTAACCACAAGTGTAAAGTAAGCACTGTTAATGGCAGTGGCACTATAAAAGGCCAAGTATAGAGAAGCATACTGCTTGGCAACTTTGCATGGTATTGGGTTGTCTGTTTTTGCAAGCAGTTCTTCACCCAGCACTTCCTTTATCCTGTTTGTTGTTTTCCTCATATTCCTTCCCTCAGGATAGTCCTGGTTAGGTCCTTGCTGTTGTGGTGTTTGTGCTTTATTACAGGTATTCTTTGCTTCCAGTCTCCTTCACTTCCTCTAGGCCAGACGTCGCCAGGCCCGGTAGGAGGGGAGTAATATTCAAATATTGTTTTATGTGATAATTGTATTGCTTTTTATTTATGGATTATATTAACATTTTGTTACCATTTCTTGAATTTATTCCAAGGACCTGGAGCGTTCATCCAGTTCTGTAGTTTTTCCTTATTTTCTCTATGTGTTGTTCCTGTGCGTCGGCATAGCTATTTTTTTCTATGTACATACATGAGCATATTGTATCCTGGGGACTCATGGGTGCTGGAAAACTGAGGATTATCTGTTATGTTGCCTTCTATTATCCTGAATTCATGACAGTCATCTCATTGTCTCTCGTTCTTCAAGGTGGCTGCTTTCAATCACAATATATTTATGGTGTTAACGCTTTACTTTTGTGCCTAGTCTGCCATCTTTTTTGGTGTTAGTTAGATGTCTTATAGGAACTTCATTGGTCAGGCTGGTTATAGCATCTTTTCAATTGCAACTGTTGTAGAATGTATTGTAGCCCTTTTCATTATTATTCATAGTATGGTCATTGCAATTTGGGGTTGTCTTAGTTACTCTGTCTTTTACTGGCAATGTGTGATGCATTGGGGGTAGATTAGATCTAGTCTTTTACCTGGGTCAGTTTCAAGAATGTTTGTAGGGCATGCCTACTCCGAATCCCCTGAGAGTTGAATTCGAAGGCCTGGGTGTAAGTTGTTATCTTAAGAAAATCATTCATAAAATCAAAAGGGGTAGTCCGCACTGGGTGTACTTTAGTGTTAAATAACCAAAAAGGAGTCCCTCCTGGTAGAGCAGAACGAAGAAAAAGAGGATTTCAACCTTATTGTAGGAAGGAAAGAAACTTTCTTTTTAAATAACCCTCACCCACCAGAGTTACCCCATGATGGCATGCTTCATCATAGGGTTCCTCCCTAACCTTCTACCGAAAGGGGCGTGCTGCTACCGGGAGCACTAGTTGCAAGATGTTCCTATACACCTATGTTGACTGATCGGATATTGGAGTGGGTTTACTTATATACACAAAAAGGAGATTAAAAATATCTAACTAGTGGCATAAAAATAGTTTATTCACTCTCCTAGCTCATATGATTAAAATATGGGGAGGTCGGGAAATGCTAAAGGTTATGACCTTTAGCATACTAGTTTCAAGCCCTACCCCAAGGCTTTTCTTCAGGACCAAAAGGGGGAATGCTCCCACTCCTCGAGTCACACAATGACTAAGAATGAATAAAATAAACAAAATGAACATAAATAAAGTCATACAGCACCTAAATGGTCTGTCCAAATTGCAAAAATGCTACAAAGTAGTATCAGACCCCACGCAACCTGGTGATGGAATGTTGCAAACTAGCTCTAACAGAGAACTTCTTCAGTTTTGAGGATAACCTATACTTACAAAAGCATGGTATCAGCATGGGAAGCACATTTTCTCCAAGTGTGGTCGGATTATATGTACACCATCTTGAAAAACAAAAGGTCTTAGCCATACATAATCCATACCTCACCAACATCAGTCTATGGAAGAGATATATAGAAAACATTCTGGTCATATGGAATGGGAATGAAGACACAGCCAGTGACTCCATAAAATGGCCGAATAGACAGAAAGAGTTTCTGAACTTCAAACACACCAACCCCAGAACCAACATGGTGTTTCTATATCTGAACATTGCTTCACACGAAGGGGGTTTAAAAACCACTACATACTTCAAAGCCACAGTGAAAATGTGCCTACTCTGTTTTGATAGTTTCCAGCCAAGACACCTGAGAGAAAACCTACCATTCGGCCAATTTTAAAGACTGAGACGCAACTGTTCTGAACTCGATTATAAGTCCTAAGCCACAGACCTGGCTTTCAAACTCAGAGCATGCAAATACCCACCCGACATCGTGATGAATGCAATGAAAAGAGCCAAGAATAACAACCGGGAAGCCGTTTTGGAACCCACCACAAGCAACTAGAATGAGGCATGCCACCATGGGCTAACTATGGTGGGTTAGGGTTATTTAAAAATAAAGTTTCTTTCCTTCTGACAACAAGCTTGAAATCCTCTTTTTTTCGTTCTGCTCTCCCAGGAGAGACTCCTTTTTGGTTATTTATATTTAGTTTGAGTTTGGAGGATGAGTCCACTTCCTTGTTCCTCTACCTCCCCCATTTGGTTTTGAGGTATTTTAGTGTTACACGTTTATTTTCAAGTCTGTTCATTGACGGTGAACACTCTGCTGTCTGATTTAGCGGCAGACTCATTGGTACCTCAATAGTTAATAAAGGGAATAACACTGAAGTGTGAAGCAGGAACATGCTCAAGAAACTTAGTTTATATATATATTTATTGAAGAGAAGACACGCTGATACTCTGACGGTACAAAGGGCCCAGAGAATCACCTGTTCAGAATGTACATTCAAAACAATACAATACACATCCAAAGTAGAATAAATGAGTGACCAATAGCATCACGCAAAACCTAACTACAGTAAATATGAAAATAGATAACATACTAAAACGCCAAACATCTCTTTTCCTTTAAAAAAAATAAAATAAAAGCATTAAAGATATACATCAAACAGTGTTGTCATTTATTTTTAAGCACAAAATAATGGCATACCAAAAGATTAGAAACACCAGTATACCAAAACTCAAAATAAGGTACCAAAACACACTCAAAGAAACAACACTACTACTTATCATAAGAGATTTGATACACAACTTTGTGTATCAAAGTATGTAATATCCAATAAAATTATTCTGTGTATCTTTTGGGCAGTCTAATAGTTCTATTACTCTTTCTCAATATTACACGTTTTTCCATGCTTGTTTTCCACCCAACAATCTCTGACATTGTCGTTATTTTTTGCATCATTTCTTTCCACCTTGGCAATTCTACACAAGTTCCACCACTGCCCATTAGACACATGCACAGCATTCCCTCTCAACTCAATGACCCAAACAGGATCCCTAAACTACGAAAGACCTTTTCTTTGCAACACAGGATCGTTCATACGAACCATGTCACCAACCCTGATCTTAGATTTCTTGAGAACATTGTCCTTAAACATTGCTTCTTTCTGACATCGCATCATACTGTTTTTATCACTCAAAAGCTTCACTTTTTCACAGCCACTCCAGATGTCACAACTCTGACCCATCATGTTCACCTTCCAAAACGGACAAAACGAGGATACCACCCTTCTCCCTTTCATGAGTTTAAAGGGTACTTCCCCGTGATTGAATGAGGTGTAGACCGGTATGCCCAAATCAACTCACTCAACGCAGTCTCACAGTTCATTTTAGATCTAACTGCACTTTGTATGCACTCCACCAACACTCTGTTACACCTTTCCACTTTTCCGTTGGCCTGGGGATGATAAAGAGGAGTTCGTAGATGCTTCACACCGCACCTATCCAGAAATTCTTTCATGGCCAAGGAAGTCAATTGAACTCCATTATCTGTGAGCAGTTCCTCTGGTGTTCCCTCTCTTGAAAAGACATCATAGAAAAACATAATCACAGATTCTGTGTTAGGTACAGCCACTCCTTGCACTTCCACTCACCTTGAGAGATGATCAACCAACACTATAAAATACCTCATTCTATTAGGCAACACATGAAAAGGCCCTACAAAATCTACAGCAATTCTCTGCCACACTTTACTGGGACTATTTAGCAGAATTTGAATTGGTACATTGGCAATCAAATGCATGTCACTGTGGCAACATTGTGTGCAGCTTTTCACTAATCTGTCCACTTCAGAATCAACACCTGTCCACCAAAAATCATTCCTTATCCTATGTTTGGTGGCAGTCATACCCAAATGTCCAACATGCGCAGTCTCTAGTATTTGTTGAAGAAAACAAGTAGGTGGAACAAGCTTGTCCACTCCATCATCCAAGGATAGTTCATCAGCTACTTTACAATATGGCTGTAATGATACATCAAGAGACTTTTCACCAATGAATCAACTTTGTTTAGTTCCACATCCTCAATAGTTAACAATAAAGGGACTACCACTTCACACAGTAATAGAAATTTGGAGGTTCAGCTTTTCCCTCTGATGTTGAACTAAATTCAGTTTCTGTTTTTTAATTGTTTCCGTAAATATGCAAATATTCATATGATAAAAAGTAGATTGAAGGGCTATGAAGTTTGTTCAGTTAAAAGTGAAATAAGATCATACAGAGGTTTCCCTCACACACTCACAAGAGCAATCTCAGGAGGACTGGGCCACCTCCTTGACAAGCCTGAGATGTTCATGTCCTGTCTTTTACCTCAGGAGAGGCTATCGTGGGACCAGACTGAAAGTGCTGGTGTTTATTTTGTACGCATTCAAGATAATCTTAGATTTTCCCGATCACTGAGGAACACATTGTGCCAATCAAAGCAATTAATAATTCTTAATTAACATGCTGACTAATATGTACGAAGGTCCCAAAGGTAGCTTTCCCTGCTGCTTACCTTCTAATGGTATTTAAATAGAGCCTGGGTTGTGGAGTTGTGAATGCCAAATGAGATCTTCTGGTGCGTCACTGCAGGAAGCTGTTATGGAAGATGCTATCTTTAGATAAATTGTATGTAAAGCCCATGTATTATATATATTAGTTATGTGCTTTTTGATGTACGTTTTAGTGATTCAGAAAATTGAGATTTTTTTTTACTTTGTAGTGTGAATTTCATAGCTTGTAGACACTTTTGTAGATTCAGAAAGTGAATTTAATGCTTGTGGACGGGACTTATTTGTGGATGCTGTAAACAAAACCCTCCTTACACTTTCCACCACCGCATGCCTCATGTCGATGCATGAGGGTGCAGTGGAGGTAAAGACGCCATACGCATTGCAATCCAGTATCCAGTGCAGGACTGGCAGCAGAGAGGCCCTCAAGATACTACGGCGCTCATTATGATGTCAGGCGGATGTTGCGAAATCGGGACCGACCGACCTCTGTTCGGTGGTCCTGACCTCATTATTAGGATGCGACCGCACATGGTGCAGTCACACACTCCCATTTCTCTATGGGAACTGGCCGTAGCACAAGCTCCCATAGAGAAATGGGTGTTTTTGGTAATCTCAGCACCGCTGGTAACATGAAAGAACTTTTAAAGTTAGTAACTTTTATCCATACAAAAATACAATGATTTATTAGAAGATCGTCCATCCTTTTCCAAAAGTAAAGCTCCTCCGCGGAACCCTTTTGCCCTGATGTGTCTTCATGGGCATGAAATGAGGAAATGAAGGAACGGCTCTGCTTTACATCCATTAAAAGGGTTTACATATATGAAACAAATTTGCGACTATCATGAAATGACAATCTCTCCCCTAGATTACTCCTTTCACCTATTCACCAAAGCATTTATGAGAACATGAAGCCCCACTATAGGAGGGCTCTCTTACATACCTTTGTGAATCGGCACCAAACATTCAACGTTATGTAAGAGTACTTAAAAGAGTGCTCATGCAGAGCAGCGTCTTATACTCCTAAATACTTTTGCCCACCTCACTGCATTATCAATGACTAAGAAGACGCTGACCGAATCAGTAAAGAACCTCGGAAATTTAACTGATGACACAACCTCACAACCTCGAACTGACGAAAATAAAATGTACTCGGTAGGCTTAGTGTGTTTCGTTTCGTTTTTCCGAAGGGGTCTTACTAACTAATTAATAATGAAAATAATTGATAGTGTCTCCTTGGTTAATATTTATGACTCTTGTCTGGCTGAATGACACATAGGAGATGCAGGAAGAATGCTGGCGGCTTTACCTGCAAAGGAACAAACATGGAAACAGGACAGAAACAACCTTTCCGAGCAGAAGAATTTATTTCTACGTTTTGGCGTAGATGTGCTAGGGCAAAATATTTCGTTGCACCTATGACCCAAAAACGCATCTTTCTGAGTTGTTTTTGGGTTTCAGGACCAAGGCTTATTTGCATATGGCTGGCTCCTGCCTGAGGTGGCACAGTGGGCACACAAAATATGGACTGGAATGCGACCCAAGTATTTGCCAATGGCTAATATTAATTCAAGCATTCCACACATGACTTTTTTGTTCTCCTCGTTGACAGTGCTTAATGTGTTGCAGATTGAGTGCCAGTGCCGGCAGCTCTGCTCAAAAGCCCGTGGCCGGTGCAATGAATCGGTGCACAAAATACAAAGGCTGATGGTCCTAAATCCACCTCATGCCGCTTTAATCCACTACGAGGCACTCCCTGCCCCTTTATCTCACTCTTGCAGGTTCTTGCTTTTTCCCTTTGTGAAGATTTTGCCGCCTTTCTCTTCCTCCATCTTTCTGACCTGGTGTTTTTCCCTCCCTTGCTCTCCGTAAATATCCGATGTGGAAAAATAAGTGCTGGACCCCAAAACTAATAGTGCTGGGAGACCCCACCAGCAACCACCAGTTCAAATTAAGCACTTATCTTTGGTGCGAAGAGAGCACACTCATTCTCCTGTTTGGAGACTGGTGTGGCCTCCCTGTGATTGTCTGTTTCCTGCTGTTATTGAAATTGGTATCTTAAAATGGTACCTTTTCTATGATGCTGTACCGGCAGTAGTTTTCCTACAATATAGGTTAAAGACTCTTACAAGCAAAGCATCAGACCATTTAGGTTTCCATCAGTTAATTGTTCTAATGATACAGTTGTAACTAAGCTTAATTTTGCATACTGTAATTCAATCAGAATATTATAAATGAGAAGATATGGAGCCACTCCTTAAGATGAAAATACATATTTTAAGATTGTCTTTTGCCCCGTTTTTTACAATGACAAGGGTAGATGTCAGGGCACCAAGGTGCTCACCACCACCAATAACTTCGCAGCTAACATATAATATTAGTATTATGAAAGTGTAGTAATCTAGGATTGGTTGCCTGTATTCACCACCATGAGCTGGCCGGTCATAACATGGCTCCTATCTTCTCCTTTTCATTGTTTTACCTGTTCTTTCTACTCCTGGTCATTGTGCATGTGTCAGATGTTCGACTTTCTTTGGAGTAGCTCCAGCCACAAGATTTCTAGAAATGTAATGTCAGCAGCACACTTTGACAATGCGTCATATAAACATTAAGCTATTTTAGGATCAAACTACCAGCACTTGAAGGATAACTGGGATGTTTTTCACCGAGGAATTCTGAGTGACATGTAATGGAAAACAAGAGTGAAGCTCGAGTTATCTATGATGTCACTAAGGACCATAAGGCGTAAAATATCCTTTATTCACTTTTTGCCCTTCTGTAATTTTATGTTATGTATGGCCCCCAAGATCATCTGCTTCTCCTTCAACTGCTATGAAGGGGATGAGGAGTAAAGGGTGTGCTATACTTAACATGGTCTCTCCTCCATGTCCAAAATCTAAAAAAAAAAATACCTAGCTACTTTTCACCCGATGCTGCCACCAACATCCCTGCTCTCCCCCTCTCCTTAAACTGTGCTGGAGTCAGCCCTGCCCTGGATTTTCTTTATTATGTATCAGGAGTGTGACCCATCTCTGGTCTACCACTGTTGCTACATCATTGCAGTGAATTCCATATTAAAATCTGGTATTTACAATAGAGGCTGTCAGTGAGAGCCATAGATAACACAACCAATTCAGGAGGGAGTCCTGTGTGAGCAGATCTCATTCATAACCAGTGCAGAGCCTGAGATTACCACAGTCTGTGATGCTGGAATATGTCCTGTTGGCTCTTGTTGGTATAACTTGCCTTCATTCACATGGTGCTGCCGACCCAAATGCATGTCCGGTATTTATTGCGGTGGCATTGCTGGCGGCTTCCCAGTTGTGAATGGTGAACTGTGAAAGTGATGTAGTGCAATCCCTATCATTTATAAACCAAGTAAAATGATGAAGCAAACAAGCATGACTCTCTCTTGTGGTGAGAACATTTAGGATATCAGGGCTGAATATACTGCACAATTTGGCAAAGATCCAGAGGGTCTGAATAAACTCTTACTTTACTTTGCCAGTTAAGCTTTACCTTCCCTAGAACCAGTGCTTTAAGGGGAAGTTTAGAAGTGCAGTTGATCACTACTTAGATTACCCGTGTCCTCCTGAAAAGTGCTGGTACTCTCACATTAGGTGCAGTGCAGCAGTGCTGAGAAGTGCAGGTACTCTCCCTTTCAGATTAAGAAAGTGCAGGTACTCAGTACTGGACAGTCCCGGCACATTTAAATCACTGCCTGGGACTGGGTATTGTGGAGCTTACCCTTCCAAGAAAACTTTGAAAAAAAAGATCTACATGTGATTCACGTATCTTCAAAAGTCTGATTATCAAGTTTCACTGTGCCATTCCCTTCCCAAAATGTACATGGAATATTTCTCCACTTTATTTCTCTATCCTGCCTCTTCATGGCAGATAATTATTGAAATGTTATGACAGAGTTTCTATCTGGATGCAGTGAGGTGGAAACAAACAAAAGTAAAATAGACCTCACTATTACAAGCCATAGCAACAAGCGCGAGGCAAATCCTGCATGTTCCTATAACAGTGCTGCTGCTCAGTTACATACAGAATCATACAAGTTACATCAACTGCACATGCTTATTTCTCAGACCGCAGCAAGGATAATATCATAGAAAGCTTTATTAATATAACTGTTGGAATTCTCCCCCAGAAGTCATAAAATAACAGCCATAGCTACACGGTCCTTGGCTAAAATCAGCAACAAGCCAGTCGAACTCAGCATACATTTTCCTTAATGTGCCAGCTTCAAGCAATATGTCATGAATCTTATAATTTTGTCCAAAACATAAATCTGCCAGTTTCTCAAAATAGAGACCTTTCACCATGAAATTTAAAATGTCCAGTTTGGATAAAAAGCTCAAATCCAGAGCACAGAAGAATGTCATTGTTAGAAATTGCTTTGATGCTTTATGCTGCCACACAGACATAGATTCTGCCTTTCATGTCTGTTTATCATATGGCAAGAATTCTAACCACTGTTATGGCAGGGTGGGCCAGGATCACGTTTGAGAGTCCACAATAGGCTAAGGGTGAGCACGGTTGATGCAACAGATAGCCATAGGTATGTTGAGAACTCAATAATATGCCAAGGAAGGGCAAATTTTTTTGTAGTCGCCTGAATGCTGCCAAAAATGTTCCCAAAATGTGATAGAGACCATCATTATGCCAGTCCCAGCCATAATAAGTCCAACAATGGCTATATTATGATAGGGTTTGACTACTCCAATCTACTGCATACCTTTCCGTAAACAGACAGACAGACAGGCACACACACACAAAACCAACCTTCTTACACCCTTTATGACTCACCCCCCCACAGACACAAACCAACCTTCTTACACTCTTTAGCACTCACCCCCCACAGACACAAACCAACCTTCTTACACCCTTTATGACTCACCCCCCCCCACAGACACAAACCAACCTTCTTACACCCTTTAGCACTCACCCCCCACAGACACAAACCAACCTTCTTACACCCTTTATGACTCACCCCCCCACAGACACAAACCAACCTTCTTACACTCTTTAGCACTCACTCCCCACAGACACAAACCAACCTTCTTACGTTCTTCATCACTCACCCGCCCACAGACACAAAACAACCTTCTTACACCCTTTATGACTCACCCCCCCACAGACACAAACCAACCTTCTTACACTCTTTATCACTCACCCCCCACAGACACAAAACAACCTTCTTACACTCTTGATCACTCACACACACAGACACACACACACTTCTTAACACGTCCAAGCAAATGTACACACTTCATCCATGAGGATGGTTTACAGTGGCCTGCATTTTTTTTCAATGCAAATAGATTAGACAGACTTTTCAACACTTGTGCAAAGAACTCTGGCCACATCATGGGCATTTGGTTGGTTCATTGTATTACTGTAGCCAGGGCAAATGTATCATTGTAAAATGTGCTTGTGCTTCGAACTGTTTGCAAGAACCCTTTTGCAATACTGCTTCCAGGGACTAGACATACGCTTCATATTTTTAAATTTTAGTTCCATTGAGGAAAACATTTTGATGCACCGGTTATTCAATGTATTTTTATTGTGATCAATTTCCCACCTGTGTAATGTGCTATGACCTCCAGAGAGGATGGCTCTGAACACTGTTGTGCAGCTTCATGTGAGTGCAGGAGTGAAAGTTACACTCATAATGTTCATATGCAATTCACAGTGTGATCATTGTGTTCTTCAAGCGTCAACACTCTCCGTTCTGACAGACATTATGTTGTGCTCGACACGTCTTTCTCTCATTGTCTACTCCACTATCCTTTTTCATTGTAGTTTGACTCCCTCACTCTCTCCAGCATCTTTCCTCTCTGCATTTAATCTCTGTCTCTTATATGCTAAACTACCTCTCAGCAGTCTATCTTTCCTCAGCAGGTTTGTCTCTTTTTCACTACATTGATGAACGTTCAGTCTTCTGGCTGTCTCTGGGTCATACCGTGATTATTCTAGGGGTGAGCGAACAATTCCGCTCCCCCAGCAGAGTTTGCGGCCTACTCTGCACTCCACGCAGATTTCTGAAAAACTCTGCAAATCGATGCGAAGCGGAGATTTTTCTCTTTCGTAGTTTGCCAATGTTAAGTTGGCGAGCGTGTGTGTGAAAAATCACGTGCTAGATCTCCTCCCGGGGAGATTTCTCCATGCGGGGTGTCACGGTAGGCCGGGTTGAGAAATCTGCTGCTTGCATTGAGAAAGCTGCCGCTAGAGTAGAATATCTACTTGAGCGACAGAAAGAAGCAGCTCCCTCTGGTCCAGAAGATTATTGAAAAGATTGTAAATATCCAACTGTCGGTTTACCTGAACACCTTCAATCTCCTCCCTCTTCAAGGTCTGGCGTCAGGGCTCTCCACAATACGGAAACAACGCTTATGGAAATAACAGATTCCACAAAATGTACACTGCAAGCTGGACAAAATGCAGCCCTAATTCTCTGAGATCTATGCTGTTGCAGTGCCTGGCAGCCAGTGGGGTGGAGGGGCCTGTTCTAGCCTGACTGAGTTCCTACCTGGAGCAGAAAGAACAGGCAGTGTGGCTGAAACTGTTCTATTCTGAGACGAAAACCCTCAAGTGTGGAGTACCTCAGGGTTCGACCTTGAGCCTCAGGCTTTTTAATATCTACATGACACCACTGGCATACCTTATTGAATCATTTGGTATACAAGTAGTGCCATTCGCAGAAGACATCCAGATTCTGCTAACCTAGGACAATAAACAACAAAATCTAGGTCAAAATTTGCTGCATTTATAGTAGCAGTATGTCATGGTCTGAGATCTGCTCTTTTCCCAGCAGCTCCGCAGTGCCTTGCCTCGCCACTGACTCCGTGTGCACCTCCCCTGCCTGGGGATTGAGGCCTCTGCATTTCACTCCTCGCAGTGCCTGCCCCAGCCTGCCAACTCGTTCCTGCCGAGTCTGTGCCCCTCACTGCGTCCTGTGCTGTTGTCTGCCCTTAATGTGGTAATTGTGCCATTTTTTTTGTTTTTGCTTTTTGTCACTCATTTTGTTTGTTTTATCGTTTTTATTGTTTGTTTCATTGTTTTTACTGTTGACTCTGTGCCTCGTGTTGCCCGGCTCTCTTCCATGCAGCTGCTGCCCCTGAGGCCCCTCCCCCCTGCCCACGCCTGTTCCCGCCTCCCAGCTGCTTGTTCCCCCCCTCCACTTACTTAATGGTGGCCGCTGCGTGGTCACGCAGTGGATGCACACATTTGGCACGCCACAGGCACCCTGAAGGCACCACATTTTTACAATGAAAAATTACCCTTTTTTTGCAAAGTGCCTAGCTGTAGTTTTTTAACCCTAACTCTGCCGGCACCTAGGGAAACCTAGCAAACCTATACATTTTTAAAAAACTAGACACCCAGGGGAATACAGGATGGGGAGACTTGACAGGCTCTCACCAGGTTCTGTTACCCAGAATCCCTTGCAAACCTAAACAAATGTCCAAAAAAACATATTTTCCTCACATTTCTGTTGTGGAAATTTCTGGGATCTGCGTGGATCCACAAATTTCCACCCCCCCTGTGTTCCCCCAGTCTTCTGAGAAAAATGGTACCTCACTTGCATGGGTAGGCCTAATGCCTGTGACAGGAAACGGTGCAAAACGCAACATGGACACACCACAATTTCACAGTGAAAAATGACCCTTTTTTGGCAAAGTGCCTAGCTGTAGTTTTTGAACCCTAGCTCTGCTGGCACCTAGCGAAACCTAGCAAATCTATACATTTTTGAAAACTAGACACCCAGGTGAATCCAGGATGGGGGTGACTTGACTGCTTCCCACCAGGTTCTGTTTCCCAGAATCCCTTTCAAACCTAAAAAATAGACAAAAACAACACATTTTCCTCACATTTCAGTGGAGGAAAGTTCTGGAATCTGCATGGATCCACAAATTTCTACCCAGTCCGCGTTTCCTAAAGTCTTCCGAGAAAAATGGTACCTTGCTTAAGTGGGTAGGCCTAGTTCCCGTGACATGAAATGGCGCAAAACGCAACGTGGACACAACACAATTTCACTGTGAAAAATGACCCTTTTTTGGCAAAGTGCCTAGCTGTAGTTTTTGAACCCTAGCTCTGCTGGCACCTAGGGAAACCTACCAAACCTATACATGTTTGAAATCTAGACATCCAGGGGAATCCAGGATGGGGTGACTCGACTGCCTCCCGCCAGGTTCTATTACCCAGAATCCCTTGCAAACATAAAAATGTGTCCAAAAGAACACATTTTCCTCACATTTCTGTGGTGGAATGTGCTGGAAACTGCATGGATCCACAAATTTCTACTCACCCTGCGTTCCCCAAAGTTTTCCGAGAAAAATGGTACCTCACTTGTGTGGGTAGGCCTAGTGCCCGCAACATGAAACGGAGCAAAATGCCACGTGGATACACCACAATTTCACAGTGAAAAATTACCCTTTTTTGGCAAATTGCCTAGCTGTAGTTTTTGAATCCTAGCTCTGCTGGCACCTAGGGAAACCTAGCAAACCTATACATTTTTGAAAAATAGACACCCAATGAAATCCTGGATGGGGTGTCTTGACTGCCTCCCACCAGGTTCTGTCACCCAGAATCCCTTGCAAACCTAAAAAATTGTCAAAAAAAACACATTTCTCATATTTCTGTGGTGGAAAGTTCTGGAATCTGCGTGGATCCACAAATTTCGACCCACCCCACGTTTCCCAAAGTCTTACGAGAAAAATGGTACGTCACTTGTGTGGGTAGGCCTAGTGCCTGCGATAGGAAATGGCGCAAAACGCAACGTGAACACACCTCAATTTCACAGTGAAAAATTACACGGTTTTTGGCAAAGTGCCTAGCTGTAGTTTTTTAACCCTAGCTCTGCCGGCACCCAGGGAAACCTAGCAAACCTATACATTTTTGAAAACTAGACACCCAGCGAAATCAAGGATGGGGTGACTCGACTGCCTCTCACCAGGTTCTGTTACCCAGAATCCCTTGCAAACCAAACAAATTGCCCAAAAAAACAAATTTTCCTCACATTTCTGTGGTGGAAAGGTCTGGAATTTGCGTGGATCCAGAAATTTCCAGCCACCCCGCGTTCCCCAAAGTCTTCCAAGAAAAATGGTACCTCACTTGTGTGGGTAGGCCTAGTGCCCGCGACAGGAAACGGCGCAAAACGCAACGTGGACACAACACAATTTCACAGTGAAAAATGACCCTTTTTTGGCAAAGTGCCTTGCTGTAGTTTTCGAACCCTAGCTCTGCCGGCACCTAGGGAAACCTAGCAAACCTATACATTTTTGAAAACCAGACACCCAGGGGAATCCAGGATTGGTGACTTGACTGCCTCTCACCAGGTTCTGTTACCCAGAACCCCTTGCAAACTTAAAAAATTGCCCAAAAAAACACATTTAACTCACATTTCTGTGGTGGAAAGTTCTGGAATTTGCATGGATCCACAAATCTCCACCCACCCGCGTTCCCCAAAGTCTTCAGAGAAAAATGGTACCTTACTTGTGTGGGTAGGCCTAGTGCCAGCAACAGGAAACGGCACAAAACGCAACGTGGACACACCACAATTTCACAGTGAAAAATGACCCTTTTTTGGCAAAGTGCCTAGCTGTAGTTTTTGAACCGTAGCTCTGCCGGCACCTAGGGAAACCTACCAAACCCACACATTTCTGAAAACTAGACACCTGGGGGATTCCAGGGAGGTATGGCTTGCGTGGATCCCCCAACGTTTCCTTACCCAGAATCCCCTGCAAACCTCAGTTTTAGCTGAATAAATCCCTTTTTTCACACATTTTTGTGTGGAAAGTTGTGGCTGACACAAATTTCCTACCACCTAGCGTTCCCCCGGGTCTCCCGATAAAAATGGTGCCTCACTCGTGTGGGAGGCCCAAGTACCCGTGACAGGCAGGGGCCCAAAATGTTTTTAGGCGACATCAAAATTGCCTATCACCAAACATCCTTGTTTTGGAAGGGGGGTCACCTGGGTTTTTGGCCCCGTGCTCGGCGGCCATCTAGGGAAACCTACTAAACCCACACATTTCTGAAAACTAGACACCTGGGGGATTCCAGGGAGGTATGGCTTGCCTGGATACCCCAATGTTTCCCTACCCAGAATCCCCTGCAAACCTCAATTTTAGCTGAAAAAAATCACTTCTTTCACACATTTTTGTGGGAGGAAGTTGTGGCATCACCGGGCTGACACAAATTTGATACCAGCCAGCGTTTCCCCGGGTTTACTGATAAAAATGGTGCCTCACTCGTGTGGGAGGCCCAAGTACCCGTGACAGGCAGGGGCGCAAAACATATTGAGCAGTGGCGTAACGAAACTTGAAGGGGCCCCTCTGCAAAGTACATGCAGGGGGCCCCCACACTCCTGATCAAGTCGGAAGCTCTCAGGCCACGGACCTGCCAGTGCTGGAGGGCCCCCCGTGGAGCTCGGGGTCCTCCCACACCGCGGTGGCTGCAGGGGCCTTTGTTATGCCACTGCTTTTCACCATTGTCATATTATAGATGTCGGTGTAGCAGAAAAAGGAAACTGGTAGCCACATTGAATATGTGCCACAAATGAAAAGGCGCACTTCAAATTTACACCCCCTGACATCCTATGAAAGGGAAACGGTTGTCCCAGGAACTCCTCAGGCATTTTACTAGAGTCAGAGATGGAATCAGGCAGTCTGGTCTGCAAGAGAAGAGTTTGTACCTGCACTGAGAGGGCACTTTTTAGGCTTTACTTAGAAAGGACATGCATTGTCTCTGAGCGACATATTGTTTCACACAGTAGGCTTACCACGCCTCCCCCCCATAGCTTACCATTTGTTAGCCTCAGCGTCGCTCTCATTTCCTTTGTACATGTGTGTCACATCATGCAGGCATTATGTCCTCTTCTTGTGTTTGGCCCTCCCTTGGAGCACAGTCCAAGTATTTGTGTCCATCCACTACTTACGTTTATGGGGCTACTTTTTTATTTGTGCTCAGGCACTCTGTATGAGTGCTTGTGTTTTCAGTCTGTCTCCTATATCACCATCCATGTAGTTTTTATTCCCTGCCATCAGTTCCCCTTCCATGTTGCTTCTTTTCCCTCCTACCCTCTACCAAGTACTTTACTGCACTGCACTCTATGCCACTTTGCTCTTCTCCGCACCATTCTACTCTACGCCACTGCACTTGACGTCCCATGCCACTCTACTCTGCACCACTCTGCCACTTCACTTTATGCCACTGTACTCTACATCACTATACTCTACGCTATGCACTCTATGCCACAGCATTCTACTCTTCAATGCTCTATGACACTGCACTCTACACCACTGCACTTTATACCACTGCATTCTGCGACTCTACTCTGCACCACTGTACTTTATTCTACTGCACTCTACGCCACTCTTCTCTGCACCACTCTACTCTATGCCACTGAAATCTACGCCGCTACACTCCAAACAACTGCACTCTATGCCGCTGTAGTCTACTCAGTGCCACTGCAGTCCACACCACTGCTCTGTTCACCACTCTATTCTATGCCTCTGACCTCCATGTCACTCTACTGTACTCTGCACCACTCCATACCACTGCACTCTACACCACTGCACTCTACTCTGCACTACTCCACTGTGTGCCACTCTACTGTATGCCACTCTACTCCTGTCCACTCCATTCCACTTTACTCTATGGCACTCCACTTTACACCACTCCACTCTATGCCATTTTCCCTGGGGCCTTTCATCTGGATGCTTATGGAAAACTGTTCCCCGGTACTATTCACACCGGAACCTCCATTCTGCTGGCTCTATGCTACTGAAATCTTAAAATTAAAAATGATTCAGCTTTGAGAGAAAATATTAGGTTACGCAGTTCCATTCTGTGGAAGAATTTGCAATATAAACTTTATTTGATTGAGTTGGTGGATAGTTATATTCAGAAGCTGGAAATCTTTCAGTACCTGTGCCAACAGTAGAGCCTGTCCTTATTTCAGAGGGATGCAGCACTATAGAAATATCGAATCAGGTACATTTTCTATGGTTTCCAGTATAAGTGAGGGACTTCTCTGAATGAACCTACCATCAACCACTTGTCTGTTAAATATAGCAGAGGTTTCTAATTGATGGCTAGATGGACTGGCCTGATACTGGCCTATTCAGTGCATTCCTGCACTCATACGCCTTACTGGGAAGTCCTATTATGAATACTCACAGCCCTATGCAGTGAGCATATTAAAATGCTAGCATCTTTCCTTCTTGGCCCCTAGTAAAAGAAAGGACTATGGGTAGTTGACTGAAGAGGGGGTGAAGGGAGGATGCAATACCCAGCATACGTGTGGTGTATATTTAAACCAATAAGAGCTTACGGTTTAGTGAGGCTAATTGTTGATTGATTATTTCATGCTACAGGAAACTGCTTTACTTTACAGCACAGTGTGTTTTCCATTTACACTGCCTCTTGATGGTACAGTTGTGTCTGATGTATAAAAAAAATGATGAGTGGAATGCTTGAATTAATCTCAGCCGATGGTAATTACTTGAGGCCGAATTACAGGACCATTTTCATCCTTATTAGAACTCATTTTAGCTAGTTCTAGTAGCACATTTTTCACTGGACCATTGTCTGAGCATACCTGTCCTACATATGGCATCACATGGAAGCATACAAAAACACTGATAAATAGAATGGTTGAATTAATCTCTGTCACTGCTAATTGCTTGGGGTTGTATCTCAGTCCATCGTCCATCATTGTTTTGTACACCATGCCACCTCAGTTTGGATCCAGCCATATGCGAATCAGTCTTGACCCAACTCCAGTGGTAACAGTCCAGCCTGAACTGCCAGGCTCAGTCCTCCCTGAACTGGAATACAAGCAATCCAGGACTGGTTTTGCCCATATTGGGGTTGTCCCTGGTGCCAGAGTGTTGTTTGCTAGTTGTGAATTTTCCTACGGATTCTGAACTTTCTCTGATTTCCTTCCTTCAATATGATATAAAAGCTGAATATGTCATATTCTATATCACCAGAGATACAGACCAGTCACTGGACAGCAGATGAATTCGATATAGTGAATTATCTGATGATTGGGAAATACTTCTATCCAATCATGGTCAGTCTCTGCAATTAACTTTTGTGGACAAAGATGACACCCTAGGATTACTCCAAGAGCAGCTATATACCCATTCCTGGACTCAGAGTGGAGCTAAAGTGGTTCCAACTATTTGTGGGTGGTGCTTCTGCCTGATTGGTGTCAAGCACCCACCTTTCTGAACAAACCACTATCCAAGATCTGCTGAAAGTAAACAATGGCAAGTTTGACAGATTCCTCAGATGTCTTTCATTTACTAAGACCTAAAACACTTCACATAATTGATTATCCCTTAATTTTGATCTCCTTTGCAGTACCTTTCCAGTCACATTATGGGAGAATGAGGTCGCTTGTTCCATTTAAAGGGAGAAAATAGGATCAGCATTTGGATGGGACCACCACTTACATATAAGTATTTTTCTGTTGGGTTTCTTTGTCTGCATTAGAGATAAAAAATGGGTTATTGATTGTGTTGTAGAAGAAGCATCATACAGGTGGCAGGTGACTGATGTAGTGCTACAGATGTGAGGGGTCTGCAGAGGGGTCAGCTGGGTGCCTTGAGGAAGAAAGTCCAGCTTTAAACTCAGTGTGGTGAGATAAAGTAAAAGTGACACACAGTAGGTATTGCAGAGACTCTAGTAAACACCACATATGCAAACTACATGTACATGTGGCAGCCTCATGCTGCGGCATTCTCAGACAACTTCAGAAAATACTGCCCCTGCTCCCAGACACAGAACGCAGAATATTGGGTCAATCCCTGGTGCTGACACGCTTAGACTACTGTAACTGCCTATATCTGGGGGCCCCCAAGTCTACCGTCAGCAAGCTGCAGGTAGTTCAGAACTGTGCTGCAAGGCTCCTACACAATGCTCCTAGAAATGTATCAGCCAAACCGGCGCTGATGAAACTGCATTGGCTACCCATTACAGAACGAATAAAATTCAAATCACTATGTATAGCACATAAATCTCTGTGGGGCACTGGTCCCAAAATACTAAGAAACCTAATATTGTTCTACTGTCCCTCTCAGACATTGAGATCTTCAAATAAACTCCAAGCTAAAGTCCCCAAGATTAGGAGGACCAGAATGGTGGCTGCCTGTTCTCTTTCAACGCATCCACTCTATGGAACTCGCTTCCCACCAAAATACGGGAAGTGACTAATCACCTCGAATTTAGTAAGAAACTGAAATCTTGGTTCTTTCAGCACTTGTAGTAAGATTGGATAACATCAGTGGCGACTCCGAGCGCTGGGATGCCTACGGGTAGCCATGCGCTATATCAAGAAATAAATAATAATAATAATAAATAATAATACTCACCTTTGTGAGATGGACAACAGCCATGAAGTTTCAACTTACATTCATATCACAGCTCTACACATCCTGAGAAAGCGCATGTCTGAAGGATCAATAAAGGGAAAAATATTTGTGCTGGGACAGATTACCCTATGCAATCCATATGTCTACAGCACTTCCCTATGTTCGAATAGGAGGGTGGAGATTCATCTATCAATGGACCACCCCATTCACATAGTATTCAACACTTGTCTCAATGCAATCAAAGAACATTGAGCCTTAAAAAGGGCAGTTCCATCAAGGAAAAGGCACCTCCTTCTCCAAGGGAGGGCTTTGTCCTGCAGCAGATTGTTGATGCTTGATCAACAGACTTTCGGGCCTGGGTACAGACAATAAAGCATCTAGAACAGCGATTACAAAGGATCTAATTTCATACAAATGCCTTAAAATTAAAATTGGAGTTTTAGCAAAACCAGACGGTTTTTGTTCCTAGCCATGTTTCTTGACTCTATTTTAATTTATTTGTTTTGCTTGCTGGATGCGTTCCTTGCTTGTGTTTGTTGTAATCTACTCCCACCCAGGCCTGGATCCCCTCAAGGCCTTATTATGTGGGAGGGCTCTGACCAGAGTGTATGGTGTTCTGAATCTAATGTTCATGACCTTACCCATCCTCAAGTTGCCTCTCAAGAAAAACCTCTCAGTCCAGCATAGCGCCACCGTTCTACTTTAAGTCACATGCCTTATTTGAAACACCTCATTATTCCATTCGCCCAGCATCTTTCCGTTATATCACATCCTCTCTTCCAAGCAGAGACCTATCTTTCATCACCTTTTTTTTAAGTGCCACTCGTCTTTAAACCGAATTTCTATTAAATACCCCTTTCCTGTAGCGCCTCTCTTATTTAAAGCGACCCCCCTTTTCATTTCTTCAGTGAAATGTCTCTTTCACTTAAACTGCCTTCCTTTCTTAAACCTTCTGTCTTTCCCTTAAATATCCTCTCCCACTTCAGTAAAGTGCCTCTGCCCTGTAAAGCGCCTCAGTCCTTGCCATGCGCGCACACAGTTTTGCATTCACTGAACGCCTCTAGGCTACACTGGCCCTACGAGGTTGTACTGAATGGAGTATCAAGCATCTTTGGACACTGCCTGTGGCTAAATGAGTCCCGTAGCTTTAATAACTCGGGGAATAAACCAGGCCAGCCCAGCCCCTCCCTACTCGGTGGCTGCCATCAAACCGTAATCTGGGCCACACTCAAGTGAACTGCCAAGGAGGCGCGTGCAGAGGGTTTGAGCTGCCAGTGCCTTGAAGACCATAGTTTGTTCTGCGGCCCATTTCCAAAGCCCACCGCCCCCCAGACCAAGCAAGCGTAGGACTGGCCTCTGAACAAATCTGAGTCTCCTCCAGTACTGACCTGCGGGGCTGGCAGAGGCCGTGCACATCGCTGCATGCAGGCAGGGGCCATCAGATGCCACACTTTCTTTCACAGACCTGCACCGGCGGAGACAACTGCGCGCCATCTAATTATGAAAGTGGAAGCCTCAGAGGCCCGGCCGGCCCGGGCGTGCGCATGCGCACCAACCATCTAATAAATGAAGAAGCTGTGGCGTGCGCGCACCATTTAATTCATGAAGATTTGAAGAGGCTTGCTTGCTGGCTCCGCTGAGTGAGGGGGCCCCTGGAGCGTGGGGGCCCCCACGCACCGCGGAGCTGCGGGGGCCTGTGTTACGCCCCTGATATTGAGGCGACATCTAAATTGCCTATCACCACACAACCTGGTTTTGCAAGGGGGGCACCTGGGTTTTTGGCCCCGTGCTCAGCGGCCATCTAGGGAAACCTACCAAACCCACATATTTCTGAAAACTAGACACCCGGGGGATTCCAGGGAGGTATGGCTTGCGTGGATCCCCCAACGTTTCCTTACCCAGAATCCCCTGAAAACCTCAATTTTAGCAGAAAAAATCCCTTTTTTCACACATTTTTGTGTGGGAAAGTTGTGGCATCACCAGGCTGACACAAATTTCCTACCACCCAGCGTTCCCCTGGGTCTCCTGATAAAAACAGTGCCTCACTCGTGTGGGAGTCCCGTGCTCGGCGGCCATCTAGGGAAACCTACCGAACCCACACATTTCTGAAAACTAGACGCCCGGGGAATTCCAGGGAGGTATGGCTTGCGTGGGTCCCCCAACGTTTCCTTACCCAGAATCCCTACAAACCTCAATTTTAGTTGGAAAAATCACTTTTTTTCACACATTTTTGTGTGGGAAAGTAGTGGCATCACTGGGCTGACACAAATTTCCTACCACCCAGCGTTCCCCTGGGTCTCCCGATAAAAATGGTGCCTCACTCGCCTCAAATTGCCTATCACAAAATGTTTTGGGCCCTTGCCTGTCGCGGGCACTTGGGCCCAAAATGTGTGAAAAAAATGATTTTTTCAGCTAAAGTTGAGGTTTGCAGGGGATTCTGGGTAAGGAAACGTTGGGGGGTCCACGCAAGCCATACCTCCCTGGAATCCTCCGGGTGTCTAGTTTTCAGAAATGTGTAGGTTTGGTAGGTTTCTCTAGATGGCCGCCGAGCACGGGGCCAAAAGCCCAGGTAACCCCCCCTTGCAAAACCAGGTTATTTGGTGATATGCAATTTTGATGTCGCCTCAATACGTTATGGGCCCCTGCCTGTCGTGGGTACTTGGGCCTCCCACTCGAGTGAGGCACCATTTTTATTAGGAGACCCGGGGGAACGCTGGGTGGTAGGAAATGTGTGTCAGCCCGGTGATGCCACAACTTTCCCACACAAAAATGTGTGAAAAAAGTGATTTATTCTGCTAAAATTGAGGTTTGCAGGGGATTCTGGGTATGGAAACGTTGGGGGATCCATGCAAGCCATACCTCCCTGGAATCCCCCGGGTGTCGACTTTTCAGAAATGTGTAGGTTTAGTAGGTTTCTCTAAATGGCCGCTGAGCACGGGGCCAAAAACCCAGATGACCCCACTTGCAAAACCAGGTTGTTTGGAGATAGGCAATTTTGATGTCACCTCAATACGTTTTGGGCCCCTGCCTGTCGTGGGTACTTGGGCCTCCCACACGAGTGAGGCACCATTTTTATCAGGAGACCCTGGGGAACGCTGGGTGATAGGAAATTTGTGTCAGCCCGTGATGCCACAACTTTCCCACACAAAAATGTGTGAAAAAAGTGATTTTTTCAGCTAAAATTTAGGTTTGCAGGAGATTCTGGGAAAGGAAACGTTGGGGCATCCACGCAAGCCATACCTCCCTGGAATTCCCTGAGTGTCTAGTTTTCAGAAATGTGTGGGTTTGGTAGGTTTCCATAGATGGCTGCCGAGCCCAGGTGACCCCCCCTTGCAAAACTAGGTTGTTTTGTGATAGGCAAATTTTGATGTAGCCTCAGAAGGTTTTGGGCCCATGCCTGTTACGGGTCCTTTACCCACCCACGTGAGTGAGGTACCAATTCTATTGGGATACTTGGAGAAAGGCGAAGAAAAAAATTTGTTGTTTCTTTCTGCAACGTGAACATTTTGACACAATATTGCAAGGAAAATGTGACAGACATTTTGAGGTTTGCAGAACATTGTGGGTAAGATACCTTGTTGGGATTCACAAGAGAGACAGCACCATGTACTCCCATGGGTGTTTAGTTTATAACAAAATCTACAGTTGGTAGGTTATTCTTAGATCAAATGTACACCTTGGCAGAGAGATAAAAAAGACAAAGATTACTGCACAGTCATCTATTCCTCAAGCACACACACATACTGGTTGGATTTGGCACAAGGGCGAGTGATGGTTCAGTATATATAATTTTATTAAGAAGAGATTTCACAAAAATGAAATGCTCTGTCAATAATTGAAAGGAGAAAAAACTGAACCAGTGACTCGCAGCTCGTGAGCTGTAAAGCCACGTCAAGGCACCAACCGCTTTACAGGCCATTCACACACCTTTCATACATGATACACACAAGACCATTTACACCACCAGGCACGAAACCAACAAATTACAACATTCACAAAAAAGGACAAGGTATACCCTGCTTAACAAAAATAGAAAAGACACTTTTTTCTTCACAACCACCTATTCCTCAAACACACATACATACTGGTTTGATTTGGCACGAGGGTTAGTAATGGTTCAGTATATACAGTTATATTAACCAGAGATTTCACAAAAATGAAATGCACTGTTAATAATTGAAAGGACGAGAAACTGAACCATTGACTCACAGCTCATGAGCTGTAAAGCCACGACAAGGCACCAACCTCTTTACAGGCCATTCATACACCTTTCATACATGTGACACATACAAAACCATTCACACCGCCAGCCGCAGGCCCAGCACTTTACAACACTCACACCAGCAGACAGTGCCATTCAAGGGTCCATCACTTTCACACGCCCACATTCCTGACACAGCAACCACACCAGCTTACGGATTGTGTGGAGTGGCGTTTGGCTAGCAGTGTGTGTAATGACCAGCAGCTAGTCACTACTCACATACCGCAAGCCAAGCGCCAGTCTACGTACACAGTCAGTCAAGCGCCAGTCCACGCACACTGCCAGCCAAGCGCCACTCCACGCACACCACCAGCCAAGCACCAGTCCACGCACACCACCAGCCACGCACCAATCCACGCACACCGCCAGCCAAGCACCAGTCCAAACAAACCGCCAGCCAAGCGCCAGTCCCCGCACACCACCAGCCAAGCGCCAATCCAAACACACCGCCAGCTTTTCACTTGTCCACGCACACCACCAGCCAAGTACCAGTCCACCCACACCGCCAGCTAAGCGCCAGTCCACGCGCACCGTCAGACAAGCGCCACTCCACGCACACCGCCATCACATTTAGGATTTTTTTATACAACTAAGAAAACACAAACAAATTGCAAATAGATACAAATCTACTAACACAAAATCTGAAACTAAATACACTACACAAATGCCAACCTTGAAACTGAACAAAAAATATTAACCAATAGAGGCCAGGCAGTTCACTTTACCACTCATGAATGCTCCCCAAAAATATTTTGCGTGTGGTACATTCTAAAACAAGCAGGCACACACAGCCCAGGGTTAGAAGGTCACTCGGGGCAGTACATACGAGTCTCCTTTCGCATAAGTCTTTTGAGGGTGTGGGAGGAATGTGATCAGGAAAGTGGCGATCTTTCAATCTAGCAACATCCTCCACCACTTCAACTCTAGGAACACTTTCCTGTTCTACTAAAACAAGGCTGCCTATTACAGACTCCTGAAACTTAGCAAAAGTCATCTTTGACTCAGGACAAGAATCCTGGAATACAACAAAAGCATTAAAGGTTGCCAAGTGGAAAAGATGGATAGCCAACTTCTTATACCAAATGTAAGCCTTATGAAGAGCAGCGTAAGGTTCCAACCTCTGATCTACTCTGTCAATACCACCCATGTGCCTATTATAGTCTAAAATGCACACAGGTTAGCGCACTTCAGTAACCTGACCCCAAACAGTCACAGGTGAAGTGCTTTCATCATAAATGGTAGTCAGCATGTAGACATCTCTCCTGTCTGAAAACTTCACAGCTAGAAGCTCCTTGCAATGCAACGCACTGCACTGTCCCCACACACGCTTTTGACAAACAAGTTATTTTGGGAAACCTTTACGGTTAGAGCGGATTGTGCCACAAGCAACAGTGTCCACTTGGCCAATTCCCTGAACAACCGCACACCAGTGTAGAAGTTATCTACATAGAAATGGTGGCCTTTGTTAAAAAGTCCTCTACCAAGTTCCCACACAATTTTCTCAGTCACTCCAAAAGTGGACGGACAGGGGGGTTAATCCTGGATTCCTATCCGGTGTACACCCTGAAATTAGAGACATATCCAGTCCGACTGTCACACAGCATATACAGCCTAATTCCATAGCGTGCCCTCTTACTAGGAATGTATTGCCTAAGAACCAAGCAGCCCTTGAACAACACCAAAGACTCATCCACTGCTATTTCTTTCCCTCGAGCATAGATCTCAGAAAATCGATCAACAATGTGATCAATGACAGGCCGAATCTTACAAAGACGGTCACAATCAGGGTGATCTCGTGGCAACGCTAAACCATTATCGATAAAATGCATCATCCGAAGCAGAAGCAAATACCTATCACGACTCATGACTGCCGAGAATATAGAAGTTGCCATCACAGGACTAGTAGACCACTATGAAGACATTGATGGCTTCCTTAGCAAGCCCATCAAAAAAGTTAAACCCAATAACGTCTTCATCTCTTCCAGATTTGTGGGAGTCCACCGGGTAGCTCTAGAGTGGGGCTTAAGGCTGGCACTGTTGTCCTGCCTCCTCTGCCTAAGATGCAGAGTCAGTCTCTGAACCATGACTCAAAAAGCATACCAACAACCTGCTGAGCAGTAATCCAGCGGTTAGCCATTATTCTTTCTAAAAAAGGAGACTGCACAAACAAGTCAACAACAACCAACACTGTGCAAAATAAGTAAGTAAAAAAATGTGTGCCTTTATCACAAAGATCTATATACTCAAATACTATACGATTCACTTACAAGAGGCAGCTACACTCACCCACACCTACTCTGCAGAGACACAGCAAAAACCAACGATATCCCACTAGAAAGAAAAAAACAAAACTAATTACTCACAAGACAACACAATACACATCAAGCACAAATGCAAAAAGTTTTTGACACTCAAAAAACAGAAGCCACACATACTGGTATTATTACACGATTTGCAAAAAACACAGTCATGCAGAGAAATGAAACTCATTTACATTGTACAAAAAAAGTCTCTTACCAAACACAAGAAACTACACAAACAACAGAACCACCAGTAACGAAACCGCAAGCTGCAACAGTCTAAAGAGCAAAAGCCTTGAACTAGAACAAAAAGGGAGAAATAAAGCATTACAATTGTAATTCACACGAAATAAAACAATTCACATTATAACATGCTATGTCACTACCCAAATGGGGGCAGAAAGGCCAAATAAACGGGCAGATCTGCCCCCACGGGGGGCAGAATACACATAAAAAAAAATATATCCCCTGGAAGCGACCAATTTATTTATTTTTAAATCCCTGGTTCTAGTGGGCTTTTCTGCCTACCCCCGGGCCAGAAACGCCAAAAAATATAGGTGATCTGTCCCCGGGGGGGCAGAAAAGTCTTTAAAATTATTTAGGCCCATAAGGAAGCGACCCTTGCTCAAGGGGTCGCTTCCATTTAAAATTTGAAACACTCCCTGGTGTCTAGTGGGGTTTTCTGGGGGCAGAAAGGCCAAATAAACAAACCGATCTGCCCACAGGAGGGGCAGAATATACTTTTTTTTAAAATAGGGCCCCTAGAAGCGACCCTTGCACAAGGGGTCGCTTCCAATTAAAAAAATCCACATTCCCTGGCTCTTGTGGGCTTTACTGCCCCCCCCCCCCGGGGCCGGAAATGCCCCAAAAATCAGGCTATCTGTCCCCAGGGGGGGGCAGAATATAATTTTTAAATACATTTGGCCCCTGGAAGTGACCCTTGCCCAAGGGGTCGCTTCCATTTAAAAAAGAAACAAATTCCCTGGTGTCTAGTGGGGTTTTCTGCCCCCCCACGTAAAAAAACCGGGGTCACTTCCGATTTAAAAAAAAAAACAATTCCCTGGCTCTAGTGGGCTTTTCTACCCCCCCGGGTCCAGAAACGGCCACAAATAGGCCGATCTGTCCCCAGGGGGGGCAGAAAAGTCTGAAATTATACCTCCCCTCAGGAAGCGACCCTTTGCATCCAAAAATGAATCCCTGGTGTCTAGTGGGGCATTCCTGATGCACGAACGCGACGCGTGCGCGATCGTGCACCAGGAATGCCCTGCATTGAGATATCAGGGGAGACGAAACACTGTTTCCTCTCCCCCGATGCCTCAAGGTGTCCAGATTTGTCCCCCCGCCCCACCGGAGAACAAAACCTACCTCCTCCTCTAGGACGTGCTGGAAACAAATGGTTTCCTGCGAGTCCAGCACTTCCTGATAACGTCGCCACCCGCTGTGCGTGCTGACGTCATGGGAAAGCATGGGGGGGTTGGGGGTGGCAGCGGAAACTCTTCTGCTGCCATCCCCCTCTGTGGGGGCAAGATCGTTACCCCAGGGGAGGAGCGCCAGCGCTTCCCCCAGGGGCTGTGCTCATGATGGAGCGGTTCCGTCATGAGCACAGCCCAACCGATGCTCATGACGGAACCGGTCCTTCATGAGCATCGAAGGGGTTAGAGGCTCCCTCTCTTACTGCTGAGTCCGCCACTAGCACTGGGACACCTCCGTTGGAGGTAGCTGTGCGCTGAATGAATGCCCATTGATTGATTGACTGATTGAAGCAACAGCCACAATCCCTGTCATGGTGAACCACAAAAGTCACTAAATTAAACTGTGCTTAACCTTCTGGTAGATTGGCACAGGAGCAGTCAGGCTAAACGTAGGAGCACTCTGTAAAGTATTTATGCAGCCCATAAACAGTAACAAAGTGCAAACACAACACAAAGAAAACCCCAAACTAATTTAGAAAAGTAGAGTGAAGTATAATAAATAATTTGACACAAAAATGACATAAATTCAATCAGTAGAACTGGAGATATGAGTTTTTAAACTCTTAAGTATAATCTGGTGCCTTAAAGATCAACGTGCCAACCGCAAACATCTAGTCGTGCAAGACCAGGTCAAAGTGGATAATAAGGCCAACTGCGATGGGGTGCGGGTCAGATAAGAGTAGATTCGGGCCGGTCATTGCTTGCCTTTGGTCTTAAAAGAAATTCTGGGAATAATGTTCTGAGAAGGTAAAGTTCAGGGGGCATGGCTGCAGGCGGTGTCCGAGGAGGAAGCGTCATCATCAGAGAGCCATTGGTAATGATTTCTAGGTTCTGACATAGTGTCAAGAGTCTTACTTGAAGTTTTCCAGATACTTCACAGAAGCAGAATGATGACTGATCCCAATGCCTCTCCGAGTCTCCCTCCTAGCTCCCAAAGATTTTGTTCTTAGTAGTGTGAAGGAATTCCCGGGGGGGGAAGGGGAAGGGACAGAGAAGAGACAGCCTCGTCTTCATATATCTGGTGTCTTCTGCACTTCTACTTCTAGCTTGCTTCCTGCGCAGTTTTCAGCATAAACACTGTAACACAAAGCAACAATTACTAAGTTTTAACAATGTTTAACATCTCACTTGTTTTATATACGTTTATTCCACACCCTCATACTACATACACTTAAGAGACTAGCTATTGCCTCTCTACTATTATTTTGAGTCATTCAGTAAACTCCATGATGTAATGAGTTGGAGCGTACTAATTTCCTGCACAAGAAAAAAGGGGGTCATCAGTTAATACTTCTAACTATCTATTTAAAGTGTGGAATTTCTAATAACCTTTTTTTTGTTTCTTGGTATGCAGGTAATGAATACTATGAAGAATGCTCTCCAAGAACTGAGATTCTGTTAGGTATCAACTAACTAATACTATCTTTCATTTTGTTTTATATTCTGTAAAAAACGTTGTATTTTATGTACAATAGGAACGGGTACAAATGATTATATATATAGGCTAAGAATTAAGCTCTGTGACAAGTTCTATTTTGAATTTCCAATGTGGGTACTTGCGTGACTGGAATCACTTCTACTGTGATGTAGCACTCTGGTTCTGCAGCTCTGAATACTCGGACGATGAGTGAGGACTGGAATTGTATTTCTCAAGCCTTCTTTGAAGCTCGACGCGTAGTTATGCACTAAACTACCGCCGGGGGGAAAAGAACGAAACAAAATTCCCTGAGCTACTCTGCCTCTACACGAACGACACGGGAAGCACTGCTGTCAGCTTGACGGTCTCGGTGAAGTGCACAGTTCTAAGGATTAGCGCAAACCTCAGCTGTGTTTGAAGCCTTGCGCTCCTCATGAGAAGACTGTAGCGCTGACCCAGCGCTAACAGCCATCTTGGAGAACCGCAATTTGATTAACGCGGTCCAAGACTGGTTGTGAAGTTTTCCACTAATGCGGCATGCCTTACGAAACCGTTTGAGCAAGGGAATAGAGTTAGCCCCTGCTATTTGACATCTTTTTGTATTACTCAGACCTTGGTTCCTGACACATAGTCCCTTTTTTGGAAGTCACAAATCTCCAGTGGGAATAGGCAGAAAGCTGTAGCTGACAAGATTTCTACGAAGCCAGATAACCCTTTGGGGAAGGATGGCTGAACAGGATTTGCTGCTATGGAGAGAATGTAGCGGGAGATCCGCCACGAAATCAGGCAGACCCAGGATGCACCATTGGCGGATGGAGGAGCAGGTTGGTCCCAGTATTCTCTCGGCTGGTTTTAAGAGCAGTTTTTAGCCAAAAATGTTCAAAGTCCCAAGTTTTGGATTTTAACTTAAAAATCTGACTTTACCATTAAAGAGGGCTTTCAATTACAATTTCTCTGACACATGACATGAAACAATTACCTGCTCCCAATCAAATGTTAGCACTTCTTAAATGTAATAAGACACTACAATGTTATCCTACGGGAGAAGTAAATCAAACATAGTGAAAATCTAATTTAGGAAATCTACTACCAGGACATGTAAAACTTAAAAGTACATATCCAACGTTTTAATTACAATGCACCCTGCCATATCTACCCTAGGGTTGACATATGTAATAAATGGGAGTTTAAGGCTTGACAGGGCAGTTATATCGGCAAGTAAAATTGTCAGTTTAAAACTACATTCAGGCTTCAATGGCAGACCTGAGATTTATTTTAAGGCAATAAGTGATGCTGGCCCGCTAGTATCATTTAATTTACATGCCCTAGGTATGTGGTATACCCCTCTACAAGGCACTTATTAGTAAATTAAATATGCCATTCAAGTGTAAGTCAATTTTACCATATTTAAAGGAGCAAGCACTTTAGCACTGGTTAGCAGAGGTAAAGTGCATAAAATTCTAAGGCCAACAAAAAGAAGATTCAGCAAAAATAGGAGGGGTGAGGGCAAAGTATTTGGGGTTGACACTGTAGATAGGGCCAAGACCAACAGCGCCTGAATCCCTTGAGGCCTCAATGTAACCTGAAGACTCCTTCGAAAGGCCTGGCACATTTGTAAACATCCTGAAGGGTCCAATACCACCAGAACAAGCTTGTTCTTGTTCTTGAGTCTGGATGCAAGTAGATCTATAGTCCATACTCCTATCATTGCTATCTAATAAATCCAAGGGAATACCAGTCTGCCACCCGATTTACTGAGCCTGACATTTGCTCCACTATCAGAGAGATACCTTGTCTGAGACAGAATTTCCACAGCACTTTTGCTAGCTACGCCGACTGTTTCTACTTTGCCCCCCCCAACTTGCTGACATACCTGACTGCTGATACACTGTCCATATGGAGGAAGACGGAATACTTTACCTCGCCTTTCAGCAGGCTTTAAACAGCAAAGGAGCCTGCAAGAAGCTCTAAACAGTTTATGTGCATTGGTCATTCCTTCCTGAACCATCTTTGCCCAGTCCAAAAGGTGCCACACCTTGTGCTCCATCCCTATAGACTTACATCTGATTCTAATACAAGATCTTGCCATGAAGGAAAATTGTTCGACCGTTCCTGGCATATATGTGTGGCAGCCACCAAGACACTTCCTCCTTTGCTTCTGCATCTAAGTCTGGGGATCACCTGAGACTTGCTTAGCCCTTTCTGTAAGTGTCTCATTTTCAGTCTCTCTAGGGTCCTATAGTACAGTGAACCTGGGAAGACAGCTTGTGTGGAAGAGGTCAGCAGGCCTATTATCGTGCCAAATGTCTCAACAAAATATAGGTCTGGACTAGAACAGATCTTAATTTTCCGATCCCTTTCAGCTATGCCCTTGGCATCATCAATTCACATTTTTTCGAGAGCCCTTACCAAGCCCAGAAGTCCATTCTTTGAGAATGAGAGACATCTGATCTTTCTACATTTACTGTGAATCCTAGATTCTGCATATGGTCCAACACCCTTGTACCCGATCTACCAAAAGATCATGTTCCTGATTGAAGAAAATCATGTTGTCTAGGTACAAAAGTGTTAGCCCCTGTGACCTGAGAAAGCTGAGACTGGCTTCAGAAGCTTGGTGGAAAACCCAAGGTGCTGAAGACTGCCCGAAGGGAAGGGAATTGAACCTGTACAGATTTCCCTGCCATAAGAATTGGAGAAGCTTCCTGTTTCCCTGAAACATGGGGACTGCCAGGTAAGCGTCTTTCAAGTCTAAACACACCACTCAATCCTCTATCTGTAACATGTCCTGTCCTTTAGGCAGATTACTGTCTCCTTTTTGAAATGGCGATAGAGAACAAACTGGTCGTAATCCTTCCTTTGTTTTTCTTCCGAGCCAGAAAATATTACTGACTAAATCTGATTATGCAATGCTCTACTGCCTCTTTCCCCCCCTCTTTTTTGCATTTTCAAAATGATCGACTTGCTAATTTACAGCATCAGCAGTTTAACAAATACATGTCACGTTGCGTATTTCCAGAGCAGTGATATTCTACATAACATTTCCACATTCTGTATATTTCACATTAACGTCATACACCCATGGGCCAGCGTTTCTATACTAAGTTTGCCGGACATCGGTGTCACTGAGTCATCCACAGGGCTGGCTAAACAGTCTTGCCTTTGTGTATTTGTATGTGTGTGGGGGGGAGGGGAAAATGGGCATGAGGGGAGGGTAGAACGGGGGAAAAGAGGGGATAGGTTCCCACCCTCTAGGCAATTTACTATGAAGGTTGTCGAAGATAGACCTTGAGAGGTTTCCATATGTCCCGGGGTCTTGAGCTCTGCAGTAAAAGTTCTACATATATGTTACGCTGTTCTTGGTAATATCCCAGATCCTGTAACCATTCCTTAAATTTAGGGGCTCTACCCCTTCCCCATCTACATGCCACCCTGTGCTTGGCCATGAGCAGTCCCAGCGCCACAAATCGCCTTGTTGCTATGTCCATTTTTTCTGTGTATCCCAATAAGCCAATCAGCGCCGTAAGCCCTAAATGCGCACCTATCATCCTGGACAGGGCCTCCTCCACCTCCCCCCAATACTTGGAGAAAGCTCCGCATGTCCAGGCCAAATGGAGGAAGTCTACCCCTACCTTTCCACATCTATCACATCTATCAGGGCTTTTTAGTCCAAAAATATGAAGCCGCGCTTGGGGAATGGTAGATCCTATGTAGAAATTTAAAGTGGATGATCCTTAATATACTGCTGGCCGTTATCCTTTCGGTCTACTGACAGCAAGATGTCCACTGTGCATCTTCCAGAGTTTGCCCCAAATTGTCCTCCCACCTCTGCTTGACTTTATTATTAGTGATTGCTTTCTGTGTGAGGACATTCCTTTAGAGCCTTGATACTGCATGACATGGGCCGCCGGCTTGAAGCATATTATGTAATGGAGCCAGTGCTGGTGGCTCCTCTGGGAAATTTGGGGTAGTCGCTTAACGTCCTGTCTTAGCTGTATATACATAAGGATTTCTAGGGGTGTGGGGCGCTTTCACAAAAAAAATACCTCTTTGTGTTGAAACCTCCCCTCCACATAAAGAGCACCCCATGTGTGCATAATATGGCGGTGCAGCTTGCGGCGACATAGGGCTTTGTGCATTACCGGGAGGATGTGCTGGTATTCCAACTGTAGTGTCGGCGAGTAGACCATGGGCATTTGTAGTTTCTTTGCAATGGTGACCCAGGCTTCGTTTGTGCATGCAACATCTTTATACAAACTGCAGGTGGTCCAGAATACCGCAGCTCGATTAGTAAACAACGCACTTCCCAGGACCCCGTCAGCCCCTCTGCTTCACGACCTTCATTGGCTCCCCATAAAAAAGAGAGTCAGATTTAAAATCTGTTGCATGGTTTTTAAATCCCTGCACAACTTGGGTCCTGGCTATTTTGCTCGGAAACTTGTTAGATATACTCCTACAAGACTACTGAGATCCAGCCAACTTGTCGTACTTTACTCTTTGGAACCGCGTAGGGGACCAGGCCCTACCCCTGTCTATGTGGTATTAGCGAACCGCAAATGGTAAATGCGGCATGTACGAGTGCTTTACTCGTCGTTCTGGCCTTGAATGCACTGCGTACACGTTATCTTGCTGCACTACGCGGGTTCCATTTTGGAAGCAGTGGCCATCTTGTCATTGCCCTCACACAGGCTATAATGGAGCAAATACGGGCCTCTCAGTACATGTGCTTTCCCGTGACTTCTCGGTGACTTGGGCAGCTGGCTCCGCTGCCCCGGGTCAAACCGGTCTCACGAGCTCCCCTTCCTCCGTCCACCTGTGATTAGCATCAGGGCTCGACCCATCATAAAACCCTTCTCATCCTACACAAACCCCCGGCTAATCTCTTCCACACCTGCTTGTTCCTGCTTTATGACTTGTTTCCCAAAACAGGAGATGCTCATGTTTATTGGGGGGTCTACTGACATCTAACGTGGGATCGCAACCTTATTGTGTAAATCATTGTGAGTTGGCCGAACTGGAATGTGGGATGGTCATCATGACTCTGCCTTTTCTTTGTAATGTACACTGTTATATTGCCGTTTCATAAAACTCAGGAATGTATGCTTGAGGCCGAAAAAGGCCTATTTAAGATGTAGTCCGTTCCTATGATTTGCAGCAGTCTCCTGAGAACATACACGCTGTTGTACTTCTAGGATACCTGTCATTGGTCTGCAGCCAATAAACGATTCTTTGACTTCACCCAGAAGACTCTGTGTTTCTGTAGGTCCGGAACAGGGTGAAACCCCGAAGTCATTGGGTGTGTGCCCCTGCACCGCTGGGTCTAAAATACCCGGTACTTCAGTTTGGCGCCCAACTCGGGCCGATTTCAGCGGTACCAGTCCAAGCCAGAGGTTCGTGAGGAGCTTCGTGTGGAAATTCCGGAGGAAGGCCGCCACTTCATCGACCCCTGCATGTCGACGTGGTCCGAAAATCTTTTCTGCGAGGTTCCCCGCGTCCCGACGGCTACGAAGGACTGCTGCCCTGATTAATCAACCTGTTTTGGACCCTTGACGAGTTTGAGAGAGCGAAACAATCGAGAGAGTCTTCTGGTGACGTCATCGATCAGCAATATTCAGTTAAGTATAAGTGGAGCGTCTCCCATTTGTTTTGGTATCCCTCGGGATCGTTTGATTTGATTTGGTAATTGGTGATTTGGTGTTTGCAAACCCCAAAGCCAGAGGATTCGTGTATTCACGAGACTATCGTAATCAATAATCCTTTGACGTTTGGATCTAGACTAGTGAGCGAAGATGCCTGGTTCTAGAATATTTGGTAGATTATTCTGTTTAGGTTGTGGAAAAGATTTCCAGCTGGAAGAATCATGTCCGGTTCCTCCGGTTGGAACTCCAACTTATGAGCTCTATGTAAAACATGGCGTAGGCCCTATTGCATATAACGAAGTGTGGATCCACTACACCAGGAAGGACGGTGTTCTAAAATGGCCCCAAAATGGTAGTTTCGATACCGATATTCTAGATAATCTGGAAATTAAATTGTTTAAGAAGAAAGCCCGGCCGGCGATGTTTGACTCTTTCCGCTTATGGCGGAAGGAAGCCAAACAGAAGGAAATTAAGCTAGCGAAAAAGAATAAAAGAGAGAAAGGTATGTCAGTAATGCAAGCAGCCGTACAATTTAGAGATAATGAGGAGGAGCAGATGAGCGAGCAATTGCATAGGCAGCGTAAGTTAGGGATTGACAAATGTTACCCGGCTTTACCGCACTCTAAGCAAAATGAGTCCGAAGACAAGGAGAAAGATCCCCTAATGTCACACTTGTTGAGTTCGCCACCCCCATATGCGCAAAATGCTACGGCGCCTCCTCAGCTTGTGAATATGCCACCTCCAGTTAATGTATTGCAGGCTTTGCCGCAACCACCAGCTGCCGCACAACCGGCTCTTATTAATGTGACGCAGCCCCCTCAAGGGCCGCCAGTTGTGCTTCCAACTGCCCCCGCGCTTCCTGTAACCTTGCCTAATTCACCAGCGGCCTCTCCCAACACTTTTCCTTGCACCACTTCGGTACCTGTTTCTACGTCCTCTTTTCTTCCCTCTGTTTTCCCCCCTGTTTCTGCCTCAGCTTCTCCTTCAGCGCGACAGCGCTTAGCTAATGTGGTTACTACATTAATGTCTCCTCTCTTTGGGTCATCTGGTGCAACTCCTGGTGTACAGCGTAAGCAGTTGCGCAGCCAATTGCCTAACCCCGATGAGAAAAAGGTAATAGATCACATGGCGCGTAGATGGATCGTTTTCCCTTCATTGTATGATGTGGAATCAATTGCTAATGTCTTCCATCAGTGGGATGCCCCGAAGCAGAGATATGTGTTTGAGAAGATGTGCGAAATTCTCTGTGAGGAATTGGAGGATAGTGGTAGAAATCCGAGGCCACGAGAATTGTGTAGAGTAAGGTCCGATTTTGGAACTGGTATAATTGTGGACCGCGAAGTAGATAAAGCAGTTGCGGTTGTATTGTCCTTAAGGAATGACGATTGCCAACAGTCATTGTTTGAACAAGAGGTCCTTGTGGGGAAAAAGGCAAAAGCGCGACAATACCCCATGAGAGAAGTGCCCCCGGTATGGAAGGAAGCGGTTGCAGCTGTCGGTGCTAACCCCGCTGTGGCAGCACATTTCCAGCGTGTTTGGGTGCATGTGCCATGGAAGCGTTCTGAGGTGTTAGCGCTTAAACAGTCCTTGCCTGATCCCCGTAAAAATCCGGCAGGTTATTATAAAGAATTGTCACAAACGGCAGGATCATGTATTATGAATCTGGCCGACATAGACATGTTGTTTGGTAATGTTGTTCCACAGCCCCTATGGGGGTCAATCCGTAATGCGGATCATGACCAAGAGCTGGGGGATACATGGGCTAACATTATTGCTGCCGATGCAAGACAAACTGGTGGCGCGAAACCTGAGCCTTTAGTGGCTGAACTCCCTGGTAGAATCATCACGTATATGAAGACACTAATGCCTGCGATGCGCGTAAATTGGGACAAGTTATCCGCATGCAAGCAGAAGAAAGATGAGACAGTGTCAGACTTCTTTACTAGGTTTGAAGAAACGTTTATTGACCACAGTGGGCAAGATATGAGTACTGAGGGTGGCCAACGGCTGTTTGTGGATAAGTTTGTGCAGAATTTACTCCCTGACCTGTGTAAAAAGTTGAAAGATTCAGAAAGTTCTTGGGCTGTTTCTTCTTCAGCGCAAATACTGGCTACCGCACAGTATTATGAAAACAGAGATAAAGACGAGAAAGATAGAACAGAGAAGAAAACGAAGGAATTAAAGACAAAGGTCCTTTTACAGCAGGCCTATCCGCCACGTGGAGGTGGTAATAATTATAGGCAACCCCAAGGTGTCTATCACCAACCCCAACAGTTTCAGGCAAACCAGCAAATGAACGGGTATTACCAACCACGTGTCCCTGTAGGTCCCAACCAATGTTCATACTGCAAAGAGGAAGGTCATTTTAAATATAGTTGCCCTAAGTTAATGCAGCGGAATGGTACTATGTATGGCGCAAGAGGTAGAGGTGGTCAGCCAGCTCCTAGAGGTAGAGGGCGTGGAAGTGTTCCCCAAAATGCGCGTCCTCTGCCGCCTCAGAATACCATTAATAGCTTTGATCAACAAGCTAACGCGATCGGTAATACGGCACAGTATTATAATAATGATTATTATGCAGAAGATGGTGATGCAGAAAATAATGATTACTAGGACAGCCGTAGACAGAGAGAGGGAGTTGTTTCAGTGCCAGTGGATCAGAGTGGACCGTATGTTGAGGTGACTACAGCAAATGTAACGGAGCCTTTTCTGCTAGACACTGGTGCTGCAAAGAGTTCAATCATGCATTCAAAACTCCCTGGCGCACCTTTGTCTGGCGATATAAATGTTTCAGTAGGTTTTTCTGGCGCCCCAGTTAGGAACCCGATTTCCAGTCCCATGTCACTTTCTGTTGGACCTTGCGAGCTGAAAGCGCCCCTGATCCTGACAACAGGTTGTGGTGAGAATTTGCTGGGATTAGATTTGTTGAAAAGATTGCACGCTACACTGTATTGTTCTCCTTCAGGAGTACAACTTACATTAGGCAAGAAAGTGGTTTCCCCAATGTATTTGTCTAAAAACACGATGCCACCTGAATTGTCATCCCTTCCGGATGCCCTTTGGGCTACTGGTCCCAATGATGTGGGCCTCTTGGAAATACCGCCATATGTGGTGACTCTAAAGGCTAATGTCAGACTGCCACGTATTCCCCAGTACAAGATCTCTAATGAAGGGCAGAAAGCATTGTTAGACATTGTCAGCGACTTGATTAATAAGGGTGTGATTGAAGAAACAAGAGGCAACGTTTGCAATAGCCCGATTTTACCTGTCTTAAAGCGAACTGACCCTTCACAGCCACCTGTTTACAGATTCGTGATCGATCTTAGAGAGGTTAATAAGATTGTTGTGCCACAGTTTCCAGTTGTCCCTGATATAACTGCTTTGTTAACGATGATTCCAGCCTCTGCTGAATGGTTTTCAGTGATCGATTTAAAGAATGCTTTCTTTAGCATTCCAATTGCAGAAGAGAGTAGAGACATTTTTGGTTTTAGTCTGGGAGGCCGAAGCTTCCGCTTCAAACGCGCTCCCCAGGGCTACTGTGAGAGTCCATCCATATATAGTCAGGCTCTGAAAGCGCAGCTTGATGCACTTGTTTTACCTAGTGGCGCTATCCTGATTCAGTACGTAGACGCTTTACTAATCGCTGCGGATACTGAGGAGATCTGTAAAGAAGCCACATTATCATTGTTGCGCCATTTATCCGTTTTTCATCACAAGGTGTCCTTATCTAAGCTGCAATATTGTCGACAAGAAGTGACCTACTTAGGTCATCTCTTATCGAAGGAGGGAAGGAGACTGACCCCAGAGAGAATTCGAGCCATTGCACAGTTGAGTGTGCCAAAGACACAGAGAGAAGTACGTGCTTTCTTGGGCATTACCTCATACTGTAGGCATTGGATCCCTAGTTTCTCCTTGCTGGCAAAACCTTTGTTAGCCTTAACATGCAAAGACACACCGAATCCTATCCCATGGTCTGAAGAGTGCCAGAAAAGTTTTGTGGAATTGCGTAATGCATTATGTTCAGCACCTGTGTTGGGTACTCCTGACTACAGTAAGCCTTTTACATTGTATGTTCACGAGAAAGACGGATGTGCGTTGTCAGTGTTAACACAGCCTTTTGGCGACAGACCGCGCCCATGCGCATATTTTTCATCTACCTTGGACCCTGTAGCAAGGGCATTGCCAAGCTGTCTGAGAGCGACAGCTGCTGCAGCGATGTCTATCCGACAATCGGCTGGTTTGGTAATGGACAACACATTGATTGTCATGGTTCCACACGCTGTAGACACATTATTAAATAGAACCAAGACACAACACTTGACCAGTGCACGATTATCGGGTTACGAACTTACACTGTTAGCGAATCACATACACATAAAACGATGCAATACACTGAACCCAGCTACATTGTTGCCAATTCCGGCAGACTCAGATGAGATTGAGCAACATGACTGTCTGTTCAGAACAGAAGAAGAAACGAAAGGGAGAGTAGATCTGAAAGATACTCCCCTGACTGAGTGTGATGGCACTTTATGGGTAAATGGGTCATGTTTCAAGCTCCCTAATGGTGACACGACTGCTGCATATGCTATCACGACTTTGCACACGGTCGTGGAAACTGCACGAGTGCCACATAATTCGGCCCAAGCAGCAGAATTAATCGCCCTCACAAGAGCATGTGTGTTATCTGAAGGAATGAGAGTAAATATATATACAGATAGCCAGTACGCCTTTGGCGTGGCTCATAATTTTGGGCGACTGTGGAAAGAGCGTGGGTTCCTGACGTCACATGGAGCTAAAATTCAGAATGGCAAGTTGGTGAATGATCTCCTTGAGTCACTGACCCTACCGTTGCAAGTTGCGATCATGAAATGCAGTGCGCACAGGAAAGTCACAGACGATGTTGGTCGTGGGAATGCGTTTGCTGATGAGACCGCGAGAGAAACCGCACAGAATGTGAAGACTAGAATGTATGTTGCAGGTCCCGCAAGATGGGGTAATGATGTAGGAATGTGTGAGAATACAATAGAGAGTGTGAAGTCGCTTCAAGCTGAAGCCACAGAGGAAGAGTTAAGCAAGTGGAGAGAGAGTATGGGTAAGTTGGATGAGAATGGTTGCTGGACTGATCTGACAGAACATAGGCGATGGTTGTTGCCTGACGCGTATGTGCTTCCAGTAGTTACTATGGCGCATGGAATGGCACACATCAGTATGAAAGGTATATGCAAGTTGTTGGCTCCAGTATGGCAGAATGCTGGGATTCCCAAGTGTGCAGAGAATGTGGTAAAGAATTGTATGGTATGTTTGAAGTACAACCCTGGTAGGGGAACCCCAACTCCGGCCGGTCACTTTGCGCCCCCATCATGTCCATTCGAAGTTTTGCAGCTGGACTTTATTCACATGGAAAGATGCAACAACCTGAAATATGTACTAGTGGTTGTTTGTGCTTTCTCAAAATGGTTAGAGGCTTATCCTCTAAAGGATAACACTGCCCTGTCCACAGCCAAAGTCCTTGTGAAAGAGTTCTTCCCCAGGTTTGGAATGCCGAGAGTGGTATGGTGTGATAATGGGAGTGAGTTCGTGGGTAAAGTGATGAAGAATGTATGTGAAGGTTTAGGCATCCAGCAGAAGTTTCACGCTGCAAATCACCCCCAATCAGCTGGATTGGTAGAGCGCTACAATGGAGCCTTAAAGCTCAAGTTGGCTAAAATTCAGGCGAGCACTGGTCTTAAATGGCCTGATGCCCTGCCTCTAGCACTCCTGTCCACCAGAATGACAATACACTCACGAGTGGGACTTAGTCCCTACGAGGTGGTCTTTGGCCGCCCGGCTAATGTATGGGGTGTGCCAAGGCCCACTAAATTCAGTGAGATAGAGCATCCAGTGCTGCTCGATTACCTGTATGATTTGACTGTTAAACTACGTGTTTTGCACCAACAGGTACATGATACTCTTCCCCAAGCTTCCGAAACTCCTGGACACCCTATCAACCCTGGTACGTGGGTGCTCGTCCGGAACTTCCAGCGCAAGAGCAACGACGAGCCCCGCTGGCTTGGCCCTCATCTTGTTCTACTATCGACAAGGTCAGCGGTGCGAGTGAAAGGGAAGAAGCACTGGGTTCATGGTACCCACTGCAAGGTAGTCCCCTTGCCTTTGCCATATGACCGGTGGGTCAAAGAGGGTATTACCGACTCTGAGACAGACACTGTACTCCGTTTCACACCATTTAGTGATGCACGCCTAAGAAACACAGCTTCAGACCAAGAGAGTGACAATATTCTGCAGGAAGCTGTGCCACCATCGAGTCGATTGGACACCACTGAGCCTGAACTTTTGTTCCGAGACCAGACAGCACCTGGCCGTCTACGTTATAATTTAAGACCTAGGCCCATGGACAAATAAAGATTTCCTCACTATTTCCTTTTTGACATTTTTCACTCTCCCATCTGAAAGACTTTCTTGATTTTTTGTTTTTCGAACCACCATCCGGGTTCTGCCGCAGGGTCGCGGTGTCAAGACTTTGGGGTACAGGCCGAAGACGCTAGGTCGACGGTTCTGGTTGGTCTAAGGCGTTTCCCTGGACTGACAGGCGTACTCCTCAGCAGAAGAAACTCACCCGCCGCGAGCGGCCCGAGTAGAGGATGGAGTTTTTCAAGATGGAGAGACCGATCGAGGAAGTGAGCTTTAAAACCAGGATGTGTAGAGTTGTAAAAAGTAAATGTTTTGTCTTTTTGTGCCTTTTTATACTGTGTAGTATTATGATGTTTATTGTAGGACTTGTGTTCTTCTCCGCTCAAAAGCCTATTGCACCCACTCAACAGCCTATATTCCTTTCTACTGCCTCCTCTCACTCTTTTCACCCCCTGCCTGAGCACGAACAGACCAGACGATCGGAGTTCGTAAATAACTCGTTTATCCAGCTCTTGCACCAGCACCAGCTAGTAGTGAATACGACCAATTGCTGGGTCTGTGGGTTAATGCCACATACCATTAACAAGGGTATTCCCTACCTGGTGTTGCCGTATAGTTCAAATGGATCATCATGGGCATTCCAGACCATGTTTCTCTATGCTCTGGAGACGTACTCCCCTCGCCAACCGCGTTCCATCAGACCCATCACCAATAATAAGGCTTTGATGAAAGGAGTTGCCGATATGAGTAGGGATATTGATGCATACTCGTCCATTCCCAAAGAAGAGTTGAGACCTTATGTAGGATGGAACGCGACGGGGTATAGTATTAGTCTGGGTGAAAGACAGCGACAAATCTCATCTCCAATCTGGGTCGTACCCCACATGGGTCGGTTCTGCTTACAGGGTAATGGTCAGAACCCTAGGGCTCAACTGGGTAGAAGTGACTGTACCGAAACGTACACTTTCCCGTCACAGTTTTCCCCAGCGTTTCTAGCTGCCAAGGGTACCTATTTCATCTGTAATGACCGAGCATATACATGGTTGCCCCCTGATTTCTCGGGCACATGTTATATTGCGAATCTGCTACCGCCTACCTTCACTGCTGCCTCTGATTATCACAAGACGAGAGTCGTGAGAGGTGTAATTAGTAAGGAGGACACTGCCGGTCAGGAAGCAGGAGACTTCTTCTTGGGTTTCCTGCCGTTTTGGGGACCTATGGTCAATAGTAGGAACCTGAGACAGCTGACACGTGTGGTTGAATCCACTATCAATGTAACGGCTGGTGCCCTTAGTAATCTGACAGCTGAGCTCCAAGCGGACCGCCTTATGACTCTGCAGAACCGCATGGTCTTAGACGTTATTCTTGCAGACCGCGGTGGGGTATGCAAGGTCATCCAATCCAGTTGCTGCATTTTCATACCAGACAATGCTCCAACGGTGTATCAAGCGATCTCCAAACTCCACAAAATATCTGAATCCATACGCGTGGATAAGGGAGATTGGTCATTGATGGGATGGTTCTGGGAACTGATATCTGCCTGGGGTTGGAAAGTCCTGATGGTCATTGGAGTGATTTTAGCCATTCTCTTCCTGTTCTGTCTGTGCATACAGTGTGCTCCTGCGATGTGTGACCTCTGTGCTACCTTATGTATAAGGAAGCCTGTATCGAGAGACGAGCTAAGTAATAGGATGATGCTACAGCAACATCTCCATGACTTTGCGGACATTGACCTAGACTCAGATTAAGATGAGTATAGTGATTGCCTATGTAAGGGCAAAAGGAGGGTCTGTCGTACTTTACTCTTTGGAACCGCGTAGGGGACCAGGCCCTACCCCTGTCTATGTGGTATTAGCGAACCGCAAATGGTAAATGCGGCATGTACGAGTGCTTTACTCGTCGTTCTGGCCTTGAATGCACTGCGTACACGTTATCTTGCTGCACTACGCGGGTTCCATTTTGGAAGCAGTGGCCATCTTGTCATTGCCCTCACACAGGCTATAATGGAGCAAATACGGGCCTCTCAGTACATGTGCTTTCCCGTGACTTCTCGGTGACTTGGGCAGCTGGCTCCGCTGCCCCGGGTCAAACCGGTCTCACGAGCTCCCCTTCCTCCGTCCACCTGTGATTAGCATCAGGGCTCGACCCATCATAAAACCCTTCTCATCCTACACAAACCCCCGGCTAATCTCTTCCACACCTGCTTGTTCCTGCTTTATGACTTGTTTCCCAAAACAGGAGATGCTCATGTTTATTGGGGGGTCTACTGACATCTAACGTGGGATCGCAACCTTATTGTGTAAATCATTGTGAGTTGGCCGAACTGGAATGTGGGATGGTCATCATGACTCTGCCTTTTCTTTGTAATGTACACTGTTATATTGCCGTTTCATAAAACTCAGGAATGTATGCTTGAGGCCGAAAAAGGCCTATTTAAGATGTAGTCCGTTCCTATGATTTGCAGCAGTCTCCTGAGAACATACACGCTGTTGTACTTCTAGGATACCTGTCATTGGTCTGCAGCCAATAAACGATTCTTTGACTTCACCCAGAAGACTCTGTGTTTCTGTAGGTCCGGAACAGGGTGAAACCCCGAAGTCATTGGGTGTGTGCCCCTGCACCGCTGGGTCTAAAATACCCGGTACTTCAAACTTGCATACCTGCAAACCCTCGCATCAAATTTGCCCGGATGGGTGGTAAGGCGTTCTCCTATCTGGCACCCCGTTATTGGAATCTCCTCCCATTACATCTTCGTCAATGTACCAATTTAGGGGTCTTCAGGAAATTACTGAAAACACAACTTTTCTAATCGCACTTCCCTCAGTGGTCAATCAGCAGTCCAAAGCGCAGAGATACCCCGTATGGGGTGATTCAGGCGCTATATAAAACCCGTAAATAAATAAATAAATAAACAGTTAATTCCTGACCTCCAGCTGTCTTTCAGTTCCCCCCCAGGAAACCTGAGAGTGGTATAAGTTCCATATACCCCCCCTGTTTCACAGCCAACTGTGGCATGAAGGGGAGGGGGTGTACCAATAGATCAGATAATGTGCCTCTGCACTTAAATAATATTGTTCTGGTTCTGGTGCTTCAAATCCCCCCCTTCTGAAAGGGCTTTGTGAGAGTATCCCACTTGATTCTGGGCTGCTTCCCTCCCCAGGCAAGTCGTATCAGCTGAGTTTTCAGAGTCTTAAACAAACAGGCGTCCCAGGATATATGGTATGTTTACGAACAGATACAGTAATCAAGGCAGTATGACCATTTTCATCAGCGTTATGCACCCAGCTAATGACAGCAGCATTGCAATCCATCTTGTAATGTCGTCCGTTAGGGAATTCAGCATTCTACCATAGTTGGCTCTCAATAATTACTCCTTTTCTCTAGTTACTTCTATGCTCAGGCATTTGAGTTCTACTGCTGTCAGGGGCAAGGCTTTTAGTTATCTGAACTGCACAGGAGCAGAACGGTGCTAAATCCCAATGCCCTTCTCTGTACCTTCCCTGCTAGGTTTTCAGAGTTCCATCGCAGGTAAGTACCAAGAGGGGAAAGGGGTTGGGACAGAGAAGAGACTGCTCCAAAAATCTGCCTGTTCTGCTTCGTCCTCTTCTCCTTCTTCTTACAGGACTGCCAACATTAACATTTTCACATTAATTAAACTATAACCTAAAACGTACTGTCTCTTCAATTTTATTATAGATTACTTGTCTTACCAGAATGTTTTTTTAACCTTACTTCTCTTCTTACTTCTCATGTTCATTTTGTATTGTTGACACGAGAAGTCTTCACTCTATTCTCTTCTTTTTCTCCTAGGTACCTTCTGCACGGGAGTCTGCTAAGTCTTTACAAGAAAAAATAAGGTAAGTGTGTGTGTCTATCTTTTATGCTTTTTTAACTGAAGATCTCTAGTTTCTTTTTTTCTTTTTTAACTCACTGTGAAGGGATGGAGTGAAACCTCTAAATGAGGGTTCTGTTTCTGCCTTGAACCTAGTCTTCTGTTCTTTTAAATATGAGAATAAGAAGTCTCTGGCATTTGCTGTGGAGGTATATTCTGACTTTGTCTCAAGGAACTTTTATTGAATTGAACTGTTGACCTTTCAATTAGCTGCCAGAGAAATTCTATTCTCTGTACTCTCAGGGCTTATTATTCCTTATTAACTCTACAGGAATTGAAAAGCTTTTAGAAGGAGTGGAGTGATTAACAGCTATGCCCGCACCTAATTGATTTCTCTGCTACTGCGGTATTGTCAACTCCTCGTTAGTTATAAAGCACGATAAAAATAATGTACCCTTTCAATCTCTTTTAATTTCTTTCTCAGAAGGATTACAGAGATCGAAAGTTATTTTAAACAGACACGGCGCATGAACAGCTGCGCCCGTGTCTAACTAAATCGGAACAGCTGAGGATAATTGCTGTACCGAAGGTTTAAGAGTTCACGCTCACTGTGGAGAAAAATGTACATGAAAGATTTTCCATTTGCAGGTGGTACACAAGATATCGTCTGTGAGAATTCTTTAGCCCTCAGAATTCAGTTTACAAGAATTAATGTTCGCTCTGAATTATCTTTTTCTTTTATTTATCTACAATTAAACTAACCTGAATACTGAAGGGAATAGCTGAGTTCCGACGAAGCTAACCCCGGAATTACGGCAACCTACCCTAACTAACTGACACGACACAGGAAACAGGTGCTCTTCTCATAGTCTCTTCAGTGAAGTGCGCAGAGGTATGTTGAAGCACACTTCACCAGGTGTCCTGAAGCCTAAAAGACTAGACTGCTGACAGTGGTGTGCTGTAGTAGTATGTGCATGTTGGTAGCCATCTTGGAGTTCCATCGGTGCCAACAAGCACTCCAGCCTAAGGGATTAACTGACTTTTGATAATTTTGTAGGGGGGAGATGTTAGCCAGTGTTGCGTTAAAAGGAGGAAACCTCCCGTGAGTCCTGACAGTACCCCCTCCCAACGGGGTTTCCTCCAATCGTGGTTTAGCAGGACATTTTGCCTGAAAGGCTCTAATTAATCGGGGGGCATGGACAATAGTACTCTTTTCCCAGGAACGCTCATCAGGTCCATAATCCTGCCAATCAATGAGGTAGAAAAGTTCATTACGTATGAGTTTTGAATCTAAAATTCGTTTTACTTCATACTCTGCCTCACCATTAACAATCAGAGGATCTGGAGGAGAGGTCCTGCGCAACCCCGGTTGAATTGGTTTAAGGAGAGAAACATGAAAGACTGGATGAATTTTGGTAGTATTAGGAAGAGATAGTTAATAAGTGACTGGATTTCTGACTTTCTCAATTGGACAAGGACCAACATGAAGCTCAGGTTCTTTTTTACGTTTTCGGTCAGCGAAGTGTTTGTAACGATCCTTCGCGATCAACAAATTCTGGGTTACTGAGTGATGGATCTTAGTTAATTGGTGCGCAATATCTTGAACAGCAGGAACATTAACTTCATCAAAATTAGCATGAGAATTGGGATGTCGGCCTGAGTTTATAAAGAAAGGGGAGTGGCCAGTGGATACATTTATAGCATTATTGTGGGCATACTCCGCAGTCCATAAATGGTCAGGCCAGTCACACTCCTCGTCTAACAAATAAAGTCTGAGGTGTTGTTCTAAGTCTTGGTTAATGCGTTCAGTTTGACCATCATTTTCTGGGTGAAAACTTTTGTAATACTGATGGTTAATATTAAGGCCCTTGATGTAAGCCTTCCAAAACTGTGATAGGAACTGGGAGCCCCTGTCTGAAATGAGGACCCTAGGAATCCCAGGAAGGCAGATAACATGCTGATTGAAAAGTTGGGACAATTGTTTAGCAGTGGGTGTACCTTTGAAGGGTATATAATGTGCCATCTTACTAAAGGTGTCGAAAACCACAAGAATGGTATCATACCCATGGGAAGAAGGTAGATCAACAATCAAATCTAAGGAGACCGTATGCCAAGGATATGGGGGAGTAGGCATGGGTTGTAGGAAACCTTTAGGAGCTTGCCTGTCTGATTTTCCCCGTGCACAAATCTTACAGCCTAAAACATATTGACGGACGTCTCTGCACATGACCACCAGAAACGACATTTGAGTAATTCTTCGGTTTTCACAACACCTTTGTGGCCGGCCAAAGGGTTGTCGTGACATTCCTGCATTGCCTTCAGCTGGAGTTCCTTGGTGGGTAAATACAAGGTGGTGCCGAAATAGGGGAGGCCGTTGCGAATGGAACGTTGTGGATCATTCGTGCACCAGATCTCCATTTTAAGGTTGGACATCAAATTCCGAACATGATGTTCAAAGGGTTCTAAGGAAATAGTTCCAATGAATTTTCCATCAGGTATGATTTGTTGATTTTCAATTGCTGAAGTTTGATTTTCTGTATCGAGTCTCGAGAGGACATCAGACTTTCCGTTTTTTGATCCAGTACGAAAGGGGATGACAAAATCAAAGTCTGCAAAGTAAAGAGACCAACGCAGCTGACGTGGTGTGAGCAGAGCGCAAAAATGTAAGATTGCAGTGGTCCGTAAACACAGTTACTGTGTGTTTTGCCCCCATTAAATAATGTCTTCAATCTTTGAAGGCATCCTTGTTTGCCAGGAGTTCTTTTTCTGTAATAGTGTAGTTGCATTCTGCAGGATTGAGTTTGCGGGACCGATATGCCACCAGGTGTAACTGTCCCGTGTCCTTGTGCCTCTGAGAAAGTATCCCTACGATGGCTAGGTCCGATGCGTCTGTCTCCAAATAAAAGGGCTCAGAGGGATCGGCATGAAGCAACACTGGTGCTGTGGTGAAACTGTCCTTCATCAGCTGAAAAGCCTCTTCTGCTTCTTCGGACCATTGGAACGGAACTCCCTTCTTCAGAAGACAAGTCAGCGGAAGTATCTTATTGGAGAATCCATTAATGAATCGTCTGTAAAAATTAGAGAATCCGATAAAGCTTTGAACCTCCTTGATACTGGTAGGAGATTTCCACTCTGTTATCGCCTTCACTTTTTGCTCATCCATTCGAACTCCTGCAGGTGATAACACAAAACCTAAGAATTCTACTGTATCTGTGTTGAAAAGGCATTTTTCCAATTTAACGTATAGAGAGTTCTCTCGTAGGCATTGTAAAACAGCTCTGACCTGGTCGTGGTGTTCTTCAACCGTGTTGGAATAAGTCAGGATGTCATCTATGTAGACTAAAGCACATGGGTCAATGAATTCACTTAAGACATCGTTGATAAAGTACTGGAAGGCCGCTGGTGCATTACAGAGACCGTATGGCATCACAAGATACTCATAAAGGCCAAATTTGGTCCTGAACGCAGTCTTCCTCTCGTCGCCTTCCCGGAGTCTAATCAAGTGATACGCTCCTCGTAGGTCTAGACGAGTGTATATCTTTGCTTCCTTCACTTGATCAATTAATACCGAAATGAGGGGCAACGGATAACGATTCTTAACAGTTGTCCTATTAATCGCTCTAAAGTCAATACAAGTCCTGAGATGTCCGTTCTTTTTCAGCACAAAACAAAGTGGGGAAGAGACAGGGGACTGTGACGGTCGGATAAATCCGTTCTCCAGATTCTTAGTTAGGTATTCCTTCAAATAGATGTTTTACTTCTCCGTTAAGGTGTAAACTCTGCTGCATGGTAGATTAGCTCCTGGTTCTAGATCGATCTTCCAGTCATAGGGCCAAAGACATCAGCAAGGTCTTGGTATTCTTCTGGTATCGTAGTAGTTTGGATTACACATACCGAACCTCCACCTTCACATAGCTGGGTGGCTGCTCATGACATAGAAAAATGGGCTTGATCATTGAAACAATTTTTGGTGCAGTAGTTTGAATTTAGGTGAATAGTTTGGGCTCCCCAATCAATTAACGGGTTGTGCTCAGTTAGCCATGGTAAACCTAGAATAATATGAAACTGGGGTGCGTCTATTAAATTAAATTGCAAGGTGTCTTGGTGTCCTTCGACAGTAGTCATGTGTACCAATTCTGTATGGCTGGTTATGGACCCTGAAGTTAATTCTGTACCATCCACCGCTCTGACCTGCTCACTTTTCTCCTTCTTGATAGCTTGTAAACTGATCAGCTAGCGAATTTGTGGTCGCAGAAATTACCTGTTGCCCCTGAATCCACCATGACGGCTATTCCTGTCAAAACCATACCACTAAACCTTAATGTCACCGTCATAACCAAATGGGGAGAGGAGGCTTGTAGTGTATTTGCCAATTGGGGATTTGTTGGAGTCGTTTTTCCATTCGCATCCACAGGTCCAACTCCGCTTACCTTTGGTGCCTCTAGTTTTCCTTCTCCTTTGCGGGCAACTTTGGTCTTTTTAAACAGTTCTTGACAAAATGTCCACTTCCTCCACAATATAAGCACAGTTTGTTCAGTCTTCTTTTGTCTTTTTCCTCTTTAGATAGTGGACCTCTGACTACGCCGAACTGCATGGGTTCAATTTGAGAAGAACTCTCTACTGTTCTGCTGGATTCAGTTTTGACACGGTCAAAGCGAGGAACACTTGGTCTAAACTCTCTCTTTCATTCTCCCTTACGTTCACTTTGCCGATAATCTATCTCTAGGGTTAAATCCACTAAGGCAGAGATGGCGGTAGGGCGATTGGGGATTTGAGATAGGGCGTCCTTCAGTGACCTCTGACCTGCCTTTGGTCAGGAGCTCGCTCCCCCACGCATGCAGCACCACCTAGCTGTGCCCATGTCCCTGACCCCCGCTGCTGTTTGCGTGTTCGAGACCCTCCTCCACCCGCAGGCACCCGCCTGCGCCTCATCCCTGGTGTCTAGTGGGCTGCTGGTAAGCGTTCCTAGACTCGTGTATTTGTGCCTTGTTTTGATTGAAAAGAGACCCATCCCGAACTTTTTGGACGGGAAAATTCTCTTTGCCAGAAGAGTTAGCTGGGTCGGCTCCAGACCAAAAAATGTCCAAGGGGATTGTATCATCATTAACTTCAGGGATACGCGAGTGGTGCGCCTTATTTGTGACCATCCACCTAGTTGGGATAGGTCAGAAATAAGGGTCCATGATCTAAGGTACTTTTATAATCCTTACCTTAACACTCCCGGAAGCCTCGATCAAACCCAGGATAGAACTGGAACCAACCCAAATTTTGTAATGCTTCCTACTCAGAGTACTGATAACACATATCACCTGGAAGCATCAGCCTGACCGGGCCTGGAGGGGCCTTCTTTTAGTTTGTCCCCCTCTGTTGATAACCCACGAACTAGATCTGAGGGAAAGGGTGTAGATGCTAGTGTGTCGCACGACTTAACCGATAGAAAAAACACCTGCAAAATTTTAAGCTGGAATGTTGCCGGCACCAGATTCAAAAGCCAGGATGATTTATGGGTTGGTTATGTTGTGTCCCACGATATTATCGCTTTACAGGAAACCTGGGACACATCAAACAACCTTTTTTTGGACGGCTACGTTCATTTTTATATCCCAGCAACACCTAGCTTGGCGGGGAGGGCTAAGGGAGGCCTTGCCTTGCTCGTTTCCTTGAACCTGAAAGGATCCGCCAAACAGGTTGATTCTGGCTCCCAACACTGCTTAGTAGTAGAACTAGTGGTGGCAAACTCCCCTTCTCTACTCTTGATAAATTTTTATAATTCTAAAGATAGTGTCAGTCCAAATTACCATCTAGAATCTGTGGGGGAGGTTCTGGATAAATACAGGGCGCTACACAATAGTTTTGAGGTAATTTTAATGGGTGATTTCAATGTCCATCCTTGCAGTCTAGGTTGCATTTTGGATGATGAGGAGGGTTCTCCCTACGCATCATCCACACATTTTGAACATACCAAATCAGGTGAGGCCTTGGAGAGCCTACTGGCTTCCTCAGACCTCTCTGAACCTGGTCACTGCACGGTGGGGCAGAGACCGTCTACCTTTAAAGGCCCGGATTCAGGGTCAGTCATCGATTACATTTTTGTTTCCTCTTTGCTTTTCGTTTTGATTTTAAACTACAGGGTGGAGGACTCCGCATTCAGTGACCACAATCCGGTGATAGTAGAGGTCGCCTCGGATGGGGTTTTGGCCTTTAAAGAACCTAGTATCTTGGGAACTAGAGCCCTGGTAGTAAAAGACCAGGGCAGGAGGGTAAAATGGGCTCAGGTGTCCCCGATCTCTTTCTGTCAAGATGTCCTGGCTAAAGTTGAACCTGAGATGGATATATGCCTAGACTATGCCAACTCCAACTCTAGTATAGTTGAGGCTTTTGCCATCATTTGTCAACACATAAATGCGGCCCTCCTGACTAAACCCAAGTCAGGTTGTGTCACAGGGAAAAAATGGTTCAACACCAACTGTATTAAGGCCCATTCTGCTCTTCTGAAGGCAATAAAGGGCAAACCAAGAAACAGACCTCTAATCACTTCTCTGCGGAAACAGTATAAATCAGCCATCAAAGCACGTAAAAATGAGATCCAGGAAGAAGCCTGGAATAATTTGCTGTTACCGGACACCTTGCGGGATAGCTCCAAATTTTGGGGACTGATAAATCACCCCTTTTTTCCGGTAGTGGGAATCAGACCTTGGAATGTAGTATTCCTGATGAACAGTGGTTAGCCCACTTCGGAAAAATTTATAGTTCTGTCTCGCATGGGAATTCAGAGGGGCTGTCATCCTTAAATCGGGTTGGTCCTGTCTCGGCCTTCAGGGTGGAGGAGGTAGTAAAAGCCATCCAAGAGACATCGAAGAGTAAGGCACCAGGCCGTGACGGCGTCCCGGCCGACCTATACAGGTCCGCACCTAAACTATGGGCCAAAATACTAACTAATGTTTTTAATGCTGCAAGACACAAGAATATCCCCGAGTCCTGGGCGATATCTACTATAATCCCAATTTTTAAAAAAGGCCAGAGGGATGATCCGGCCTGTTATAGGCCGATCTCCCTAATTGACTCTGCTGTCAAAATCTTAGGCAGAGTCATCTTGGGCAGATTGAACAGATGGTTGGCAGGTAACAGCATATTATGTGACGCCCAATATGGTTTCAGGGCTAATAGGAGCACGCAGGATCAATGTTTAAATCTCCACTTACTTATTTGCAAATACACTATTGCAAAGGAGGGGTCTCTGTACATGGCCTTTATGGACCTCTCCTCAGCTTTTGACCTAGTCAATAGGTCGAAACTGTGGAGCATTCTTTTGGACAATGGAGTTGATCCCCCTCTGGTTGGATTTTTGGCGGATCTCCATCGTGATCTATCAGCCTCGGTGAGAGTCACCCAGGGGGGAAGGTGTACCAGCCGCTTCAAGTCAGAGCGAGGTGTAAGGCAGGGATGCATATTGGCACCCCTCCTTTTCACACTTTACATCAATGCCCTGGACCCCGCCCTGGCAAACGCAGCGGTGGATGTACCACGTGTAGGAGACACCAAGATCCCAGTTCTCCTTTACGCGGACGACGCCGTCCTTTTGGCGCGTTCAGGGGTGGCCCTTGACAGACTATTGGCCTCTTTCGGTGACTTCATGACATCGTTAGACCTGAAAATTAATACCCAAAAATCACAGGTCATGATCACGGGCCAGGCTAGTAGGAAAAAGAAATCTAAATCCTTTTTTTGTTTAAGCCACGAGGTCAAAAGGGTCCCAATTTTCACCTATCTAGGGGTCATTTTTGACGAGAAGGGCACGTGGGGTCCTCAACACAATTTAAAAGGCAACGCAATGGCAAGATCTGTGGCAGCTATACTTGGCTTTGCCAAACGGTTGGGTAGTCGCCCCCTGGAGGCCATTTTGAAAGTTTATAAAGCTAAATCCCTGGCAATAGCCACCTATGGCTCCGCCATATGGGGCTACTCTAGAAATGACACCATCCAGAGGGTGGAAAACAAGTTTTTAAGATCCCTGCTGTCCGTTCCTCAGTCCACACCCACTTTTACTACACATTCAGAATTGGGCTTGGGGTATGTTGTTGACTTAATCAAAATGGCACCTGTCACATGCTGGCTTAAAACCTGGCTTAATCAAGATATTCCTTTAACACATTTAATACTAAAGGATTGCCTAGCCATGGATAGAGCCCACACAATTCCATGGCTAGTATACGTTAAAAAGATGCTGAGCATAGTGGGACGTTCAGAGCTCTTCAATTCCCCTGAATGTATTAACAAGAAGGACATTAAGGGGATCAAGACCGCATTAATGACAAGATTAATGGTCGAGAGGGAGGACACTGAATTAAACAAGCCGGTAGTGAGAAGAAACTATGGGTTAATTACTGTTCCTGGCCTTGAACCCTACCTGGCATTTGTCACAAGCCCACTTCACAGGTCTCTCCTGATTAAATTCCGCTTAAACTTGATACCGTATGTGCTAGGTTTTTATCCCACGTGGGCAACCCCGGATAATGCGCCCCCATGTGACTGTGATAATTTTTCAAGCCAAGACACATTACATTTTATTATGTTTTGTGAGCATTTTGTACAGATTAGGACAAAATACCTGTTACCCTTACTTAAAGGGGCTGGCCATGTTCAGGTTCGGCCAGCACTTCTGTCCCTGCAACTCCTGCCTAACATTCCCACTGCCTTTTATGTAGCAAACTTTTTAGTCGCAGCTGTTCGCATTAGTAAGAAGCGTGCTAGAGAGCGGCATACTCCCAACATAACGGATGTGGTCGTGACGGGCGGGGGCCCGTAGTTATGGACTATTTCATCCCTGTTAGTCTTTTAGACGGAAATTGCATCTCCAAATTCTATTTATTCTTTTTAATTCAGAATTGAACCGATGCAATATGTTCTCTTCATATTTTTAAATTTTGAATATGTTTTTTAATACCAGATTTGTAATTGATGCACTTTTGCTCTGTATTTCGCGTACTGTGATTTTATGTCTGTTTTGTCTCTTTTTATGATCTTTTATTGATCGAATAAAAGTAATTGACTGACTGACTGACTGATTGTGCCTTGTTTTATTGTGCCTTGCTTTTACTGTGCTGCTATTGCGATCGTTTTTCATTTTGTGCCTTTTGTGCCAATTTCGCCCCTTGTGCGCTCCCCTTGCCGGCTCTCCCTGAGCCGCTCTCAGCCTTCCCGCCGCTGCGTCCCTGCGGCCCTGCCCCCCTAGCGCCCCATTCGCTTTCCCCTCCCGCCTCCCAGCTGCTCCTCCCTCCCTCCTCCCTTCTTAATGGCGGTCGCTGCGCGTCGCTGGTGAGTGACCTCTGACCTGCCTTTGGCCAGAGGCAAGCCCGTCTGTGCCCGTCCGCACCAGGACCGCGCCCAGCGCCAGTCCCCCTGGCCCGTGGTACCCCCACACCCTCAGACGCCATTACACCACCAGCAACCTCCGCGCCCTCAACCCAGGACGCTCTTCCACCTGTTTCCAGTCCTCCCCCAGGACCACCAAAGGACCCTTCGCCTGCCAAGCCTGCCACTTCACCTGTACCTTAAAGCACCACGACAGACCTGCCAACAACCACCTGAGCTGCATTCTACTCAACACCGCTCCATCCACAAACACGCCATTGAACTTTGGGACCTGCTGACCTCCACGTCACCGGACATCGCCTTCCTCACCGAAACCTGGGCAAGCTCGGCCTCTGAACCTGACATTGCCATTGCCATCCCTGAAGGCTACAAGATCACCATGAGAGACCGCACCAATAAACCATGAGGAGGAATCGCCATAGTCCACAAAAGGACCATCAAAATCTCGACCAGCACCCACGACACCCCAACTCCGCCGAACACCTTCACTTCAACATCTACGTCAACGCCAACACCACCCTCAAAGGAGCACTGATCTACAGACCCCCAGGCCCCCGAGCACAATTCTGCGACACCATCGCCGACATCGTCAGCGCCCAAACCCTCGCCTCAGCGGATTACATCCTCCTCGGCGATCTAAACTTCCCCCTAGAAAACAACAACGATGTCAACACCAACCACCTGCTGGACAACCTCGCTAACCTCGGCTTCAAACAACTCGTCACTTCGCCCACTCACACTGCAGGCCACACACTCGACCCCATCTTCGCTGCCAACAGCCACGTCTCCTTCTGCCACACCACCGAACTCAACTGGACAGACCAACACTGCATCCACTTCTCCTACCAGAAACCACCTACTCACCACCACCGCACACAACTTCCCCGATGCAACTGGAGCACAGTCTCAACAGAACAACTGATCTCCACCCTCGCCCAGACCCCACCGCCAGGAACCTCGGAGCCCGACACAGCCGCCACCGACCTGCATCGCTGGTTAGCAGACTGCGCCAACACCCTCGCGCCGCTCAAAAGTCCTCAAACACCCTGCACAGCGCCAAGGCCATCTGGTTCACCACTAATCTACAGTACTCCAAACGAGAACACTGCAAAAGAGAGAAGGCCTGGCACATGGATCCCACCGAACCCAACCACATCGCACTCAAAGAGTCCATCCGCAAGCATCACCAACTGATCCGCAACGCCAAAAGAACCCACTTCAAAAACCGCCTAGACAACAACGCCCACAACAGTAAAGAACTCTTCGGCATCGTCAAAGAACTCTCAAACCCCAGGACCTGCTCCAACGAACCCCCTCCGTCACAAGAGCTCTGCAACTCCCTCGCCACCCACTTCCACCGCAAGATAGAAGAAATTCAAAACAGCTTCAGCCCCAAACAGACCGCAGACATCCACGAACCCGACACCCCGAGCAACCTCCTCCACACCTGGACCCTCGTCAACGAAGAAGACGTCACTCACACCATGGCCTCCATCCACTCCGGATCCCCATCGGACCCCTGCCCTCACCACATTTTCAATAAAGTTAGCAACATCATCGCTCCCCACCTCTGCAACACCATCAACAGCTCCTTCGAGTCAGCCACCTTCCTGGAAATCTGGAAACACGCAGAAGTCAACGCACTACTGAAGAAGCCCAAGGCGGACCCAGACGACCCGAAGAACTACCGGCCGATCTCCCTCCTCCCCTTCCTGGCCAAGGTCATCGAAAAAGTCGTCAACACCCAGCTCTCCCGCTTCCTAGAAGACAGCAAGGTGCTCGACACCTCCCAATCCGGATTCCGAAAAAGTCACAGCACCGAGACTGCACTCATCGCTGCCACAGATGACATAAGTATCATGCTCGACAAAGGAGAAACCGCAGCACTCATCCTGCTGGACCTCTCTTCCGCATTCGACACGGTATGCCATCACACCCTCCGCACACGACTCCACAACGCCGGAATTCGCGACAAGGCTCTCAACTGGATCTCATCATTTCTCACCGGCAGAACCCAGAGAGTCCGCCTTCCGCCATTCCTGTCTGAGGCCTCCAAGATCATCTGTGGCGTCCCTCAAGGATCCTACCTCAGCCCAACGCTCTTCAATGTCTACATGGCTCCTCTCGCCAACATCGCTCGGACACACCACATCAACATAGTATCATACGCAGACAACACCCAGCTGATCCTCTCCCTCACGAAAGACCCCACTACTGCCAAAAACTAACTGGATGGACTCAAGCCGCCTCAAGCTAAACACCGATAAAACAGAGATCGTTATCTTCGGCTCCAACCCCTCAGCATGGAACGACTCCTGGTGGCCCAACTCCCTAGGCACCGCACACTCACCCACCACCCATGCTCGCAACCTGGGCTTCATCTTGGACTCCATTCTCAGCTTTACTCAGCAGGTCAACCCAATTTCCTCCTCCTGCTACAACATTCTCCGCATGCTCCGCAAGATCTTCAAGTGGATCCCCGTCGAGACCAGGAAAACCGTCACCCACGCCCTGGTCAGCAGCAGATTGGATTACGGCAACGCCCTATATGCAGGAACAACGGCCATGCTACAAACCAAGCTACATCGTATCCAGAACGCATCCGCCCGCCTCATCCTTGACGTCCCACGCTGCAACCACATCTCCCCCACCTCAGAGACCTACACTGGCTACCCGTACCGAAAAGGATAACCTTCAAGCTCCTGACCCACGCACACAAGGCTCTCTACAACACCGGTCCAGCCTACCTCAACGACAGACTTTCCTTCCACGCTCCCACACGCCATCTCCGCTCCGCCAACCATGCTCTCGCCACCATCCCCTGCATCCGCCGCACCATCGCCGGAGGAAGATCCTTCTCACACCTCGCCGCCAAAACCTGGAACTCTCTACCACTCCAGCTACGCCAGACCCAGGACCTCCTAACTTTCAGGAAACGCCTCAAAACATAGCTTTTCGACCAGTAGCATCCCCTCTCCCCAGCGCCTTGAGACCCTAACGGGTGAGTAGTGCACTTTATAAGTATATTGATTGATTGATTGATTGAGTTCTTCTCGCAACCCTCTGTAAAATACTGCTGCTCTTTTATCTTCAGGCCAATTAGTCGCGACCACCAACTTGTTAAATTGGGCTAGGTAAGCCACGAGTTCTCTGTTACCTTGTTTTAATTCCAACTGCTCGTTATCTGAAACCTGAGATGCTGTTCTTCTATCAAAGATTCGGAGACATTCCTTCTTGAAGTCGTCTAAGCTGTATAAAATTGGGTCATCCTTAGTTACCAACGGCATGGACCAAGAGGCGGCATCTCCACTAAGGTATGACAAGATGAACGCCACTTGAGATTGCGCATAGGGGGAAGATCGTTGGGCGGCACATAAAGTGCAGAGAGCATTGCGTTAAAGAAATGTATGCTTTCTGCGGATCTCCATTGAATCGTTCCGGGGGGGCTAACGGTATTACTGGGGATAAGGAATGGATTACCTGTGTTGGGACAAAGGATGAGGAACCGGGATTTTGACTCTGAGTGTCAACGGACGCAGTGCATTGACTGGACCCCAAAATTGGTGTTCCCGTTTTAAAAGTAAGTATCTCTTGTCTTAGAATTTTATTTTCCTCTCAGACTGCCTCCAAATCTCTTTGTATATTACTCAAAATCTCGCCTACATTTTTTAAATCAAGTCCTTCCGCCATTCTGTTCGGGTGATTGTACCAACGTGGGCACTTCACTCTGTCAGGGGCAAGACTTTTAGTTATCTGAACTGCACAGGAGCAGAACGGCGCTAAATCCCAATGCACTTCTCTGTACCTTCCCTGCTAGGTTTCAGTGTTCCATCGCAGGTAAGTACCAAGAGGGGAAAGGGGTTGGGACAGAGAAGAGACTGCTCCAAAAATCTGCCTGTTCTGCTTCGTCTTCTTCTCCTTCTTCTTACAGGACTGCCAACATTAACATTTTCATATTAATTAAACTATAACCTAAAACTTACTGTCACTTCAATTTTATTATAGATTACTTGTCTTACCAGAATGTTTTTTGAAGCTTACTTCTCTTCTTACTTCTCATGTTCAGTTTGTATTGTTGACAAAAGAAGTCTTCACTCTATTCTCTTCTTTTACTCCTAGGTACCTTCTGCACTGGAGTCTGCTAAGTCTTTACAAGAAAAAATAAGGTAAATGTGTGTGTCTATCTTTTATGCTTTTTTAACTGAAGATCTCTAGTTTCTTTTTTTCTTTTTTTAACTCACTGTGAAGGGATGGAGTGAAACCTTTAAATGAGGGTTCTGTTTCTGCCTTGAAACTAGTCTTCTGTTCTTTTAAATATGAGAATAAGAAGTCTCTGGCATTTGCTGTGGAGATATATTCTGACTTCCTCTCAAGGAACTTTTATTAAATTGAACTGTTGACCTTTCAATTAGCTGCCGGAGAAATTCTATTCTCTGTACTCTCAGGGCTTATTATTCCTTATTAACTCTAAAGGAATTGAAAAGCTTTTAGAAGGAGTGGAGTGATGAACAGCTATGCCCGCACCTAATTGATTTCTCTGCTACTGCGGTATTGTGAACTTCTCGTTAGTTAACAAAGCACAAGAAGAATAATGTACCCTTTCAATCTCTTTTAATTTCTTCCTCAGAAGGATTACAGGGATCGAAAGTTATTTTAAACAAACACGGCGCTTGAACAGCTGCGCCCGTGTCTAACTAAATCGGAACAGCTGAGGATAATTGCTGTATCGAAGGTCTCAGAGTTCACGCTCACTGTGGAGGAAATTTAACATGAAAGATTTTTTATTTGCAAGCGGTACACAAGATATCGTCTGTGAGAATTCTTTAGCCCTCAGAATTTAGTTTACAAGAATTAATGTTCGCTCTGAATTATCTTTTTCTTTTATTTGTCTACAATTAAACTAACCTGAATACTGAAGGAAATAGCTGAGTTCCGACGAAGCTAACCCCGGAATTAACGCAACCTACCCTAACTAACTGACATGATGCAGGAAACAGGTGCTCTTCCCATAATCTCTTCAGTGAAGTGCGCAGTGGAATTTTGAAGCACACTTCACCAGGTGTCCTGAAGCCTAAAAGACTAGACTGCTGACAGCGGTGTGCTGTAGCAGTATGTGCATGTTGGCAGCCATCTTGGAGTTTCATCGGTGCCAACAAGCACTCCAGTTTAAGGGATTAACTGATTTTTGATAATTTTGTAGGGGGGAGATGGTAGCCAGCGTTGCGTTAAAAGGAGGAAACCTTCCGTGAGTCCTGACAGTTGCGCACCACTTCAGCGGATATTCTGACTGAAAGGGAGGAGTGTCCTCCAAACGTAATAAATTCTCAGATTATGCCATTTAGGCTAATCGGAGGCTCTCTGAGATATAGTGTTATGTCATCTGCATAGAGCAACACTAGTATATGGCAAGAGGGGTATCTCAGTGCCCATTCTTTATGATGCTGGCAGAGAGTTGCTGCCAATGTTTCCACCACCAGGGCAAAAAGGAGAGGAGACAATGGGCATCCCTGCCTTGTTCCCCGGGTCACATTAAATGTGGTGGACTGCATGCCAATAGTCAACAGTTTCCCCTTCGGTTTGTTGTCTAATAATGTATAAGCAATGAAGGTCGACAGGAAGCCCATGCGTCTCAATACCGCCATCAAATAATCCCACTCCAGGGAGTTGAACGCCTTTGTGGCGTCTAAAAACACTGCCATGGCATTTAGCTCCAGGTCTATGTCTTGAGTGATGGAAAACAATATATGTAAATTGTGCAATGTGGCTCTGCCCGGTATGAAGCCAGACTGATCGGGGCGCATTAGACCATCCATGAGTAAGCCTAGCCTGTTAGCTAATAATTTGGCAAGTATTTTTACATCACAATTTATTAACAATTGCAGTTTACCACCTACTTCAAGTAGGTGGTAAACCACTTGCAAGCAGGAAGGGGTCCCCAGGGGACCCCTTCCTCTTTCTGAATGGGTGCAAAAATAATTTTTATGAGCAGGCAGTGGTCCCAGGAAAACAGGCTGCATTTGAAAAAAAACTGCTTTATTGAAAAAGCAGTCACAGACATGGTGGTCTGCTGACCACAGCAGGCCACCATCCCTGTGAGTGCTAGCCATTATCAATGGGGTCGCAAATTGCGCTTCTCTCATGAATATTGCTGAGGTATGCAATTTGTGACCCCATTGGGGATCGCAAACAGTGTCTGAGACACTGTTGTACATTCAGTTTAGCGAGTCACTAATTGCAAGTCACAATTCAGCGCAGTTTGCGACTCGCTACACTGAATGGTTGTACATCTGGCCCTTTGTAACCAAAACAGTGAAACATTTAGCATAAACATGCAAGCAATTATAAAAAATTAAATAGCAAAATATTTACAAAATAAGAATGTCTATTGATCCAGCTCATAATTTGAAACAAAAAAAGACTCGCTTTAGTATTCTTTTTTTTTTCTTTTTTTTTTTTTTTCCGAAACCGTTTATTACAAGACTCAAAAATATACAAATATGGGCCTACAACCTTCCGGCCGGCCGCTAGCAATGAAAGGAGCATACGATATACATTTATAAAACACATGGTGCTGCGGCTGAGTATGCACAGGGGGTAACATCGTTGCGAGCCACACTATCCAGACCCCACTATACGGTTCCATTTTAAACTTAAAGAACAACAAATACAAACAAACCCACAAGGCAATCCTCAATCGGAAATAGCAACACGTGCTCCCCTAGAGGGGGGATCCTAGCCATCCATAGGAATCTCAAGAGGGGGGAGAGATCAGAACTAGGGCTGGGAACACCTAATGCCCAGGTACCGGGGGGATGAGTTGGCTAAGGGGACGGGGCCGGCGACGGATCAGGCAATAACGGTGGAGCACAGATTCCCCCGCGGTAGGCGTTCCAGGGGCCCCACACTTTCACCCATGTCGCAGGCTTACCTCTCGCCACATACACCACCTTTTCCCGAAACATGCACCAATCCATATGTTCCTTCCAGGCTGAGACAGTCGGGGGCCTCTGGGATCCCCACAGCTGGGCAATATCACGCTTGGCAACCATATACCCCAGAGTCACCCACCACGTCTGCGGCACCGAGTAATCGGTAGGCTCCCACACATTCAACAGGCATCTCCTCGCCTCGGGCAACAGCGCCACATGCGTGACCACTCGCAGCACCTCATGCACACCACGCCAGAACCCCTCCACCTCCGGGCACTCCCACAAGATATGCAGAAAAGTCCCCAGCGCACCACACCCACGCTTACACAAACCGTCCTCAGCATAGCCCATACGCAGGAGCTTTGGCACCGTCATGTAGACCCTGTGGAGTATCTTGAGCTGGACGAAACGAAGGCGAGCCGGTATGGCCACCTCTTTCGGGGAGGCCACCGCGGCGATCCAGTCCTCGTCGTCCAGCTCCAGCCCATCGGCTACCCAAGCCTCACGAAGGGCCGCCAACAAGTCCGAGCGGTCGTTGATCAGTTTTTTGTAGATCAGTGAGATCGTGCTGTCAGGGACGTGTCCATCCAGCACTCTATCCTCCAGGGGGGAACACTCCGGGATGGAGGCAACGTCCGGAAAGACGGAGCCCAGCGCATGCCGGACCTGCAAATACCGAAAGTACTCGCTGCCCTGCAACTGAAATTCCGTCTGCAGCATCTCGAACGTTTTAAAGCCTCCCCTCGTCCAGAGATCCCCCACTTTGCTAATGCCTATTAAGTCCCACTTCTCAAAGCCCTTCGAGGTCCACAAGGAGCCCAACCGCTCGGACGCGTATAGTGGTGACGCCCGGGTCAAACGGTCCTTCCACCTCATAGCTGCATTGGCCGCGTGCCACACTCGCACCATGACACGCGTGTGGCCCGTTAGGCGAGCGTCGGGCGCGCTAGAGTAGAGCGCTCGATTATAGTCACCACCTGGAAGTAGCATCCTATCCATTTCAAACGCCGGGTTTAAGGCGGGCCCATATAGGCCCTGATTAATCGCAGCTAGCTGGGAGGCCCAATAGTACCGTTTGATATCCGGGAGGGCAATCCCCCCGTCATACCATGGGAGCGTAAGCTTAGCCAGGGCAATACGTGGCCTCCCGTCCCAGAACAGGAGACGCTGCAAACTCTCCACTTCGCGGAAGTAGCGCGCTGGGACGAGGTCCATAGTGTTCTGCAACGCGTACAGGAAACGCGGCAGCGACATCATTTTAAACAATGCCGCCCGGCCGAGCGGCGAAAGCGGCAAACGCCGCCAGCGCGCGACATCCTCTTTCAGACGCTGGAGGGGGGGAAGCAAGTACCGATCATACCGAGCCTCCGGGTCCAGAGTAATGAAGACACCCAGGTACCGAAATCCCTGCGGGGCGATCTGGATCGGACAGCCCCGCGGGAGAATAGGAGCCTCCCCAGAGAGAACATACACACACGATTTAGCCCAGTTGATGACCAGACCGGAGTTACGACCGAATGAATGCAAAACATCAACCAGAACTATGAGTGATTTACGTGGGGAAGCTAGGTTCAAGAGGATGTCATCAGCGTATAGGGATACGCGGTCCTCATACTCAGGGGTCCAGCGGAGACCACGGATGGAAGGCTCCCACCGCAGCCACTCCGCCAGGGGCTCCAAGGCAAGTGCAAAGAGGAGCGGCGATAAGGGGCAGCCCTGCCGTGTGCCCCGGCCCAGCTCGAACGGAGCCGATACTCTTCCGTTCACCACCACCTGCGCCAATGGGCCCGAATACAGCAATTTGACCCAACTGATGAACCCTGGGCCAAATCCAAACTTCGCAAGCATCGCCCAGATATATGGCCATTCAAGCGTGTCAAACGCCATGGTGGCGTCTAAGGACGCCAAAATGGCCGGCTCCCGTATGAACGGGGCACGTGCGAGCACACCGTGCAAATGCCGCAGATTAAGGGCTGTGTTGCGATGGGGAATAAAGCCAGACTGGTCCTGATGAACCAAATCGCCCACCACGCCGACCAGCCGATTGGCCAGTACCTTGGCGAGAATCTTGGGCTCCGCATTCAGTAGCGAAATGGGCCGATAGGATGTAACCCGGTCCCGAGGTCTCCCCTCCTTGTGGATGACCACGATTGTAGCCAGACGCTGGTCCAGCGGGAGGGAGCCCACCGAGTGTGCCGCCAGGAACATAGCCCGGAGGTGGGGTGCCAGCGTATCCGGTCGCAACTTGTACAACTCGATAGGGAGACCATTCGGACCCATGGCTTTGCCGGAAGCGACCGAGCGTATGGCGAGGGCGATCTCGTCGGAGGTGGGAGCGGCGTCCAACGACACCCTGTCATCCCCGGAAAGGGACGGCAGCGCGATATCACTGAGCAGGGCACGGGAATCCTCTTCCGAGCAGGGAGACACCGGGTAATACACCCCACGGAAATAATCCGCGAAACAGGAGACGATTTCTTCTGGCTCAGTTACACACACACCATCCGTTTTCTCAATCAGCGGGACCACACGATTCGCTCTCTCTTTTTTGTCCAACCACGCTATAAGTTTACCAGCCTTATCACCCACATCATACAGTCGCCCCTGTTGCTCTCTACTGAGGCCCCTGGCCGCCTCCGTGACGAGGGCCCTATAGGCCGCTTGCTTGAGTTGGAGGACATGTAATGCGGCATCCGTCACCCCACCTTCTAAATTACCCTCCAACTCGGCTATTTCAGCCTCCATCCGGGTCACCTCCTCCCGCTCGCGCCTCCGGGCGTGGGAAATAAGGGATAGGGCCTCCCCTCGGAGTACTGTCTTGAAGGCCTCCCATAGCGGTACAGCCGAAGGCACGGACCCCACATTCTCATCAAAATATCGCTGAAGGGATTTAATCAATGCAGCGCGAATGGTGGGGTCGCGCAGGTACCAAGGATTGATTGGGACCACCCTACCCTCACCCCTCGGAAAGACATCAAAGTGCAGTAGGAGCGGGGAGTGGTCCGAAATACCCCGTGGCAAATGGCGCACCTCTCCCACCCTCCCAACATAGGCCCCCGGGACAAGGACATAGTCTAGTCGTGAGAGACTACCATGGGCTCCCGAGTGGAAGGTGTACTGCAGCTGCGTGGGGTGTTTTAAACGCCAGCAGTCCACTAATCCAAATGTATCCAAGAGGCCGGGTAGCCACGCCTGTGCCCGGGGGAGGTCCCTAGGGGGGGTGACGATCCACAGTCCCAGATACCACCGCATTAAAATCCCCCCCCACAACTAAAAGCCCCCCCGGAAGGCCAAGGAGAAGGCGCCCAAGGTCCGCAAAGGTGGTCGACTGCAGCCCCGGTGGGATGTATACTGACACAAAGACAACCACTTTGCCCTCCAGTCTTCCCACCAAGACCGTGTAACGTCCCCTGTCATCGTGGAGCACCTCATCAATCTCCAATGGGAGCGAGTTCTTCACCATGATGCCCACACCCCTTGAGCCAGACGTGAAGCCCGAGTGAGCCACTAGGCGATAGCCACGCCGATTCATGGCGCAGAAGGAGTTGCCAATGAGGTGTGTCTCCTGCAGAAAGACTACATCGGGCGAGATTCGCTTCAAAAACTGCAGGACCACACCTCGTTTGATCCTGTCCCCCAGTCCATTCACATTCCAAGACAACAAAGTTAATTCCCTACCCCCCATCATATACAGAAGCCATCATTCGTCCCCCGGAGAGCACTTTAGAACTAACACAAAAATAAGTTTGCCTTGTGATAAAAACGAACAACACCCCATCCCTACCCACCCACCCCAACAGAACTCCCCCCTCCCTGCACCCCTGCATGAGCCCGAACAGCCCCCCCAACGTGCAGTGTGCCTGTCGCCCCATATATAGTTAGACTAACTAGACCCCCTAGAGGAGGAGGGAGAACCCCCAATAGACCCAACTGAACCTCCATAGGAGGAGAACTTACAAAAATTGACGCAGAATCGAAAGTGGCATCATTTTCGTCCAGAGTGAGGCCCAATATTAGACCCTCAGTCCCGATCCAGCGTGCCGTCTCATCTCGGCAATGGCGCCCATGACATCACGCAGAGTCAGATCTGCGGGCAGGTCTGGGGCATCAGGAGGGCTCTCAGGGGACTTGCGCGGTCCATCGGGAGATCCCTTCTGGAGGGTATAGCGGTCCATACTGTTGGCCTGATGGACGGCGCCACGCCGGGTCGATTTGGTCTTTGCCCGGTCTCCATCTTGTTTCGTGGCCATGGCCACCAGTCTCCCAGTCGCACCAGCCATGTCGTGTAGGGCAGGAAAGCAGGGCCACGAGCTCCGGGGGGGGGCCCCCTCAGAGCAGCGGGGTGGATCACAGCCTGCAGGCAGGCAGGGTCTCCCAGCAAGGCCACACCAACACCAAGGGCTCCGCGACCCAACCTCGCAGAGACGACAAGGGGGTGTGAATGCGAAAGTGAAAGTGCGGGGTACGCAAGTCGCCAGGCCCTGCCTGCCGCTGTTTTTCACTTTGTCACTGGACCACCCCACAGCGCAAATCCGGGGTCCGGCGAGGGGAAGGCCGCAAACCTCAATCGGTGCTCACTCCGGTGTCCGAGGTCCGATTCGGAAGCGGGAAACGGGTGCCACCTCAGCTCAGGTTCACCAACATAGTCCCCTCATCCAGGGCAGGATAATTTCAGGATAATCGTAGGAGGTTGCGGAGGTCCTCGGGAGCCTCGCACCTACGCGGCCATCTTGGTTGCGCGCTAGGCTCCTCCCCCCGCTTTAGTATTCTTGAAGTACACAGCCCCTCAGGCTGCAAGTAAAGAAAAAATTAATCCTTCCAACGCACTTGTGCTATAAAACTCGAATCATTAGCTGAACTAACTTTTTTGTTTTTCTTTCTGCATTCTTACGTCAAGATAAAGACAGTAATGTCTACATTCTATTACAGGATCCGAGGCTTCGGCGTATGCTTTCTCTTACTTTACTGACAAATTTCACGAGCCAATGAAAACGTTCAACACTTTACAAAAAACAAATTTCTCATGATGCTATAGTGTATTTCCACCAATCATAGCCTCTCTGTCCCTGGATCCAGGACCTTTCACATAACACGAGCCTCTTTCTTTGCTGCTCTCAGCCAAGTTAAGTGCTCTATACTTCTTCTTGTTGACATGTTAGTGTGTGTCTTATATGATTGATCAAGTATTGTTGGTGAATTGTTTGCTTATCCGCTCGCATTTGCAACTATCATTGTATTTCTCTGGGCTATTTTATGTTTATAACTCACCGGTAACGAGCGAGTGCTGGCCGCGTGGTGCGCCTCGTGACACAGCGCCCGCTCTGGCCGGTTGCAGTGTATTTTCACTCCTGCAGCTTTCCCCTGTGAGCGCACTGTAAGAAAGTGCCTTGGCGGCACGGGAGCACAGTAAAATACTCTCCGTGGAGCCTCAACTAATCGGGCCCTCGAGCCGAGCAATACCTGTATTAGAGCTGGACACGTGTAAACCAATTGGGGCTACACGACGTCCTCTCGTTCTTTTAACGCGGGACACCACGCAGTCTAGTAATTGCCTCTGTGTGGTCCTACACCCATTCGGGCTGGAATCATTGGAGTTGGCCCAAGCCGAGTGCAGGCTATTTATAGATTTGTGACTGTCCTGATGCCCTAATTGGCCTGCCATAACTCTGATACAGCTGGGCTGAGGAGCACAGGTCTTTGTAATTGTTGTACCAAGGGTTGCTCTCCCTAATTTATTCCTTTGGAATTGACTTGGCCAATTTGCAAATGAGTGTTAATTATATCCCCCGAATGGAGAATTGGGCCACCTTTGTGGAGGATGAATATAGGTTCTACGAGGAGCAGCAGGGTCCCTATGTAGAGGACGAGTTGGTTGATGCCTTAGATGTTTGGTTCAACATTCTGTTAACAGAGCCATTGAGTCGGCTGTCAACCAAGCTCTGGCAGCCGCCCTAAAACCAATTACTGCGCAGTTGGAGAACCTCACCAGGTGCCATGCGTTACTGTACCCAGATGATTCAGTGTCGATTCTGGGCCCCTCTGAAAGAGCGCTGAGTACAAAAGCCAAGTCATCTACATGGCCTCACGTGCAGGCCTTAGTCAATCTTCCCCAAGCTTCTTCAGGAGATCACACTATTCAACATATACTTGACTCCACTGGCCAAACTAGTTAAAGACCATGGATTCTCGCTTGTGTCTTACGTCGACGACACACAAATCATAATTTTCATATCTTCCAGGAAAGACGGGCCGTCGGCTACATTCCATAGCTGCCTTGATCACGTCATACAATGGATGCACCTTAACTACTTGAAAGTAAACACTCAGAAGACGGAAGTCATAGACTTTGGCACTGGCCTACCCATCGGAAATCTTCGTGGTGGCCGACAACAGCAGGAGCCTGTCCAACACCAGCGGTTAAAGTGAGAAACCTGGGCGTTGTTTGTGACACACAGCTCAGCTTCTCAGGTCAGATTAAACAGGTCACTACAGCCTGCTACTTCACACTAAAGATACTGTGAAAGATTCTACAGTATCTTCCAATGGAATTGAGGAAAACAGTTGTGGTAGCACTCGTGCTGTCCCAGATTGACTACTGTAATGCCCTCTACCTAGGGGTTGGCAAACTGCAGTTAACTAAACTGCAATCTCCGCAGAATGCAGCAGCCTGTACCTTATTGAATGTGCCTCAATTCAATTGCATATCCGGTGCCATCAGGAACCTTCACTGGCTTCCAGTCAAAGAGTGCATAGAATTCAAGGCACTGTGTCTGATTCATAAAACCTTGTATGGAGGCAGTCCAACGGAATACCATAAATTATTCCAATGGTACACGCCTAGACGCTCACTAAGATCAGCCAATCAGGCACTGGTAAACATTCCGAAAATTAAGAATGCTGAATGGGGAGGTAGATATCTCTCTTATCTAGCTCCCACACTTTAGAACAAGTTGCCTCCACACATCAGATCCCAGCCAGTTTGGTTGAAATTCCGTGGCCTACTGAAAACCTGTCTCTTTCCCACTTAGTAACGATCTGACTTTCCGGGACCCACGTCTTATCCTTTGCTCTCTCCAGCGCCAAGACGCCTCAGCATTCGAGCGCTTTATAAACTTTTACTCACTTACTTACTTACATACAAGTATTCTGCCACTTCAGCTCCAGCAGGCACGACACCAGCATGCAAAAGGGCCACAAGTACTGGCACAGACACGGATACCGATTCCTCAGATCATACCTCTCCTCCAAAGAAGAAGAAGGCAAAAAAGGCAAACCTTCAGCCTTCACTCTCTAACTTCTAGATTTCTCCCCTATCTGATTTCAACCCTCAAGACATCATTCATCCAAGGTCCTCCGACGGGGCCTCTGCCCCAGAGATTGCAGAGTATCTGCATCAGAACTTGCGCAGAAGCTTGGACAAAGAGGTTTGCAACCGTTTGCGGGCAGAATGCCCCCGTTGGGATATTCCCGACAAGCTTGCCGAGATGCCAAACATTGATCCGAATTTGTTAGTGTTCCTCAAAAAATATGCCTAGGACCCTAAGAAGGGTATCGACCGCACCTGGCGCAGCTGTCAAGACAAGCTTCTAGATATAACTGGCCCTCCGGCAAAAATCCTGGAGATGGCTCTAGTGGCTAAGGACACAGGTTCGCCTGTAGATCCCGACATCTTAGCGGGCTGGACTCAGCGCGCTATTTGTTTTCTGGGGAACATCAACTGCTCAGTTTCAGCTAAAAGGCCAAATCTTTACTAATGCGAATGGACTCTATAGAAGTGGGTCCCCTGGCTGAAGGCCTCCTCTTTGGGGACAGATTTGCCAAGGATGTGTCCAAATACGTGTGCACCTTTACATCCCTTGACAAGGCCCAAACCAACATCAAGAGAGTGTTCCAAGCTGGCCTTTTTGGCAGGGCCGGGCGAGGCAGGGGCCACTCTGCAGGCCGACATTACCACTGGGCTCCCCCTAGACGTGGCTATGGTCATGGCAAAGGAGACGAGCAGGACACCACCAGAGGTGGCATCTTCTACTCCACAAGGCATAGGTTTTCCAGCTATCGCTTCAATCGAGGCGGCAAAAAAGCAGGCTTCCAGCCCCAAATTACCTCAGGTAAGATCTCTCGATACTTCTTTTATTCCTGTAGGGGGTCGTGTTCCTCACTTTCTACACAAATGTACAACCATTACACAAGATGCGTGGGTCTTGCAAACCATTTAGGGTTTTCACATAGACTTTTACCAGACTCCGCTCCAGGAGCTTCCTCCCTACCAGTTACATTTTTCCCTAACAAGACAGCAATTTTATAGACACAGAAATAGAAAACCTGCTGCAGAAGAACACAGTGGCCTTTTGCGACAATGGCCCCAGTGGCTTCTGCAACAACGTTTTCCTAGAACAGAAGAGGGGAGGTGGACACAGATTAGTCCTCAGTTTGAGAGAATTTAATCATTTTGTCAGCTACAGGCACTTCAAGATGGAAGGTATCCATTTATTGGTGAATTTGTTAGGAGGAGACTGGATGGTCCGACTGGACCTCAATCACTTATATTTATCCATGCCAATCTTTCCTCCGCACCAGAGTTTTTTACAATTCCGGTGCAAGGACAGATAGCTGGAATATTTGGTCCTTCCTTTCGGGCTTTCTTCAGCTCCCTGGTGCTTCATCAAGCTGATGAAACTGGAGGTGGTTCCTCTCAGGGAACAGGGTATACGGCTAGTAATATATCTAGATGACATTCTCATCATCGCTTTGTCGCTTTCCCTGGCAACGCTCCGTCACATTCCCTGGCAATGCTCCACTTTCAGATGATGCTGTCCCTGCTACAGGACATGGGATTTGTCATCAACAAGTCCAAGTCAGTCCTGTTTCCCACCCAATCAGCAGAATATCTGGGGTTTGTAATTAACTCTCAGACAGCTTAGTTACAACTTCCAAAATCATAGTTACGAGACTTGAAGAAGGAACTGAGAGTAGCCTTATCCAAACAAGTCATGTCTTTGCGAGCAGTTGCTCACCTGGTTGGTCTATACGCTTCCTTAATACAGGCCATTTTCCCAAGTCCCCTCCATTATCGGGCCTTAAAATGGCTCAAAATACGCCACATTCAGAAGGGTTTGTCCTACACGGACTAGGTTCCTCTAACAGGGGACGTCAGGGAGGAGCTCCATTGGTGGCTGACTGTTGTGGTTTTCCTTAGTCTTTTCTCGTTTTCTTTCACACCCTTATTACCTTGCCCTTTTTTCCTTTCTACCCCTGTGCTGGCATTCCATGTGTCATAGCCTGACAACAGAATGTGCCGTTCTGAACTGGATCTCTGGCAGTTGGAGTGTAGCTTCTGCCTGAGCTGGTGGTCCTTTACTTTGTACACTTAAATAAAGCTACTTGAAGATTCCAGGTTGCCCATTGGACTTCTTTACACTGGCAGCGAGTTGTGCCTGCGTGGGGACAGGAACCTGAACCAGGACCATCTGCTTCCCCATCGAACCCAATTTTGTGCTGCAGCATTTATTTGCTTATTTTTTGTGATCTCCTTGGACTACAGAGAAGGTACTTTGTATATTACACTTGAACTATTTACGAATTTAATTTTCGTATTGGGAGAATATTCCCTTTCACTGTGGATTTGTGAATTGATGAACTTTAAAATGTACAAGTCTAAAGTAACGGCAGATTTCAAACCCCAAGCAGTGGGGCCTTGTGACGTCTTTTACCTGAGGCCTTTCCGTGGCTATACTGTTCCCTTGACAACTGTGTGGAGCGTGCTTTTTTCATCGAGCGTGCTTCTTCACTCTTCACTCTTCATTCTGAATTCTCTTGTCATGGCATGCGGTTCCTGTTGGGCGGTTGCCGTGAAGTTTGCATCTAATCGGAGATTCCCGGCATTTGGAGGATCATCGCGTCTCTGTGGGGAAGCCATTCCAGTTTGTGTGCGCAGTGCACGCGCAGTGTTCTTGTTTGAAGCGGTCCTCTGTAGAGAGCATGCGCGGTTACACTCACACTTTCTTTTGCCTTCTACGCATGCGCAGTGATACGCACATTTCCTCTTGATGTATCAGCATGCGCGGTGATGCGCACACCCCTTTTGGAGATTAGAGCATGTGCATTGTGTTTTCCACATTAAGTGGCCCACCATTCCCTCAGATGATCGTTTCTTAAGTGTGTCAGTGATACACTCACTTTTCCGGCATTTCCATCCACTTGACAATTGTGTGGTGATGCGCACATCATTTTCTTAAGGTACTGTGTTTCCCTGCAGCATGTCAGTGATTCACGCACTTTTCTTTCATAACATGTGTGTATATTAAGACTCTGGAGCAGTTCTTCTCTGTAGCATGTCAGTAATGTGCTCACTTTAAAGTGTATTTTTACATATATAATTTCTACTTTAGTGACTGGTTACTACTTTTAGTACTGTTTCAAGTATTCTGTGGATTTATTATGTTTGTGCTCACTTTAAAGTGTGTTTTTCTATTTATAATTTTTTTACTTTAGTAACTGATTACTTTTCAAGTACTGTGTTGGTGGTTATAATTACTTGCTCACCCTCTTTTTGTATTTTATTTACTATGGCTTCTTCTGGCATGTCTCAACCACCACAATTTCTTTCAGATTTAGGTGATCCCATCTTACCTAGGAAGAGATGGAAACCCTTATTTGACTCCTATTTGTTAGCCATCGGGGTAGAAAAGTTCTCAGCTTTGAGGAAGCAGGCTACATTATTGCATAATTTAGGGGTTGAAGGTAGACATGTTTATGACAGTTTGGATGAGATAGTCTTGGGGCGGGGAGAGGGTGAGCCTGAAAATGTTTATGACATGTCTGTCATGATGCTTGAAAAACATGTTGGGTCTAAGATTAATGTAGTATTGGAACGTCATAAGTTCTTTTCTAGAGTCCAGGGTAAACAGGAGAAGATTGGCAGTTATGTGGCTACTTTGAAAATGTTGGCTCGTACTTGTGAGTTTGAGCAACTCACTGACTCTCTTGTGAGGGATCAGATTGTCAGATGCACCAATGATGTGAAGGTTCAGCAGAAGCTTCTTGCCAAGAATCCTGATCTCAAAGAAACTTTAGCCATTGTAAAAGGTATGGAGGATACTAACATGTGGGTGCGAGAGATGAGGCCTGAGAAAGGCAGTGATGTTTCTGTTGATGATAAAGCAATTCATGAGGTTAAAAAAGAGGATTTCAAGAACGATTATTCCAAAGGAGTATTCAAGGAGACTTATATTGAGAAAGATAAAAAGCTTTCTGACTCGGAACAGACTAGTTCTAAGTACAGATTTCCTGATTCAGGACGCGCTGGGTCCAAGAACAATAGACCTGGTTTCAAATGTTTTTGGTGTGGGAGTGAGAGTCATTTGCTCAACAGCCCCAATTGTTTTGCAAGGTCAGTTGTTTGTAACAAATGTGGAAAAAGGGGTCATTACGCTCGTGTGTGTCATGGCATCAGGAATTAAATGGCACGTTGTGTTGAGGAGGAGAAAAAGTTTTTGTGTAGTGTCAAAGAAGACGGAGTTGTTGATGGTGATAAGCTGGATATGCCTGTGTGTGAGGTGTTAATTGGTGATGAGTGTTTTCCTGTCTTGGCCGATTCAGGTTCACCCTTTACCATGGTTGGTGATGCCAATTGGAACACTGTTTTTGGTCTTGAAAAAGTCGAACTGTCTCCTCCTGACATCAGTCCTGTTGGAGTCAAGATTGATGTTTTGGGATATGTTGTTAAAAGAATTTGAAGGACAGAGAGACTGTTGGGAAGGTGTATGTGGCAAAGAGGGGGCCTAATCTTCTTGGGTGGAGACACCAAAGAGATATGGGGATCACTTTGGATCCCAATTCACCTGAGAAAGTGTTGCTCCTATCCTCTGGGTCATTAGCTGATGATGTGAGTTCTCAGTTTTCCAAGGTTTTCAGTGATGGTTTGTGTTTACGCAAACATTATGAGCATAAAATTATTCTGAAACAGAATGCTCAACCATTTGTCTGTAAAGTGAGAAAAGTTCCTCATATGATGATGGATCCCTTAAATCAGGAACTCAAGAGATTGCTGGCTGCAGGTATCATTGAAGAGATTGAGTGCTCTGAGTGGTTGGCCCCCATTGTTTTAGTACCCAAGGATGGGGGCAAGAGTGTTTTCATGTGTGTGGACTTACGCAGATTAAACAAATATATTTGGGTTGACAGGCAAACTTTGCCAAACATTTCTGAGACTCTTGCTCTGAATGAAGATACTAAGGGCCTCATGTAGGAAGCCAAATACCGGTCGGTAACGGCCGATTTTCGGTAATTATACCGTTACCGACCGGTATTTTGGCTTTTGAGATGTAGGGGGAGAATTTCATGATTCGGTATTTACCGAATCGGTAAAATTACTGAATCTGTAATATTACCGATTCGGTAAATACCGAATCATGAAATGAGATGTAGGGGGAGTGTGTGGTGGGTGTGGGGATTCGTTATTTACCACCAACTAAAGGTTGGTGGTAAATGACGAATAGGTGAAAAAAAGCATTTTTGTGCACGTTTAAGTGTGCAATGTGGCAGACATACATGCCCTTAGGGCATGTATGTGCGCCACATGTGCACACATGGCCGAATCAGGGGTGCAACAGGGTGTCAATGTGACACCCTGCCACCCTTGCATGTGCTCCCCCATTACCGAATCGGTATTTACCGATTCGGTAAAGAGGCATACCTTCCCATCAATGGGAAGGTATGCCTCATTACCGAATCGGTAAATACCGATTCGGTAATTACCGAATTTTTCCGATTCGGTAATATTTACCGACTCATTACCTACATTGCATTTACCACTTCATAAATACCGAATCGGTATGATTCGGTATTTATGAAGTGGTAAATGCCAGCCCACCTACATAAGGCCCCAAGTGTTTTAGCGTTATGGACTTATATTCTGCATACCACCAAGTTCTACTTCATCTGGATTCCAGGCATTTGACATCATTTGTGACGCCTCTGGGGGCTTTCAGATTCATTTGCATGCCCTTTGGTCTGGCATCTGCTGCGGCCTGCTTCCAGAGGGTCATGAATAAAGTTTTGGAGGGGTTGTCTAAGGTTCTTATTTTCTGGGATGACATTCTGGTTTACGGGAAGGATCAACAAGAACATGACAAGCAGCTGTGGAAGGTTTTACAGCGACTTCAAGATACAGGTCTGGATATTAAAAAGGAGAAGTGCATTTTGTGTGTGTCCTCTGTAAACTATTTAGGACATACTATCTTTGGTGAAGGGATCAGTCCAAAATTGGATCTTGCCGAAAGCATTGTAATAGCTCCTGTACCTGTTAACAAAGATCAAGTGCGATAATTTTTAGGATTGGCAGAATTCTGCTCCAAGTTTATTCCAAATTTTGCGTCTGTTTCTTCTCCCCTCAGGTTGCTGCTCAAAAAGAGAGCTCAATTTTTATGGTCTGATGATTGTTCTTCTTCTTTCAACTCCAGTAAGAGTGTAATTGGTTGCATGCCTACTTTGGGGCATTTTGATGCTTGCAAGAAAACTGTTCTGTCCACAGATGCCAGCATGCTTGGTTTGGGGCGGTTTTATCACAAGTTGTGGATGGCGAGTCCAGGATAGTTGCTTTTGCCTCTCGCTCACTCAGGGGTGCTGAGGAGCGTTACTCTGTAATTGAGCATGAGGCGTTCGCGGTCTTCTGGGCTATTGGTCATTTCAAATTTTAACCTTGGGGTATTGCTGTGGTTTTTGGGACTGATCATCGTCTCTTGTGTAAAATTGTCACTTGCAGAGAGATTGACAATATTTCTCCCAGAATCAAACGTTGGATGGAGGGGTTGTCTGAGTTTAATTTTGTAGTTGAGTGTGTGCCTGGACCAAAGAATGCTATTGCAGACTGTCTTTCCAGGTTACCTTTGGATAAATCTGGTGTTGAAGTAGAAAACTCTCTTGTATATTGGGTGCATGAGTCTGAGTCTGCTGTTAGTTCTGACGAGTGGTCTTTTGCTTCCCAGAGTGACAGTGATTTAGAAATGATCAGAGAATTTTCAATCAAGGGTTGGCCAGTAGACAAAGATGTGCCTGAATCCTTGAAATGTTTCATTAATGTCAAGGATGAGCTGTGTGTTTTTAACGACAAATTGTTGATGGGTAATCGTGTGATACCTCCTCATGGTCTTAGGGGCAAACTTATCAACTTGGCCCATGAGGGACATTTAGGGAGAAATTTGACTACGGCAAGCGCTTGTGAATGGTACTGGTGGCCGACCATGGATCGACAAATTGAGGAGGTTGTCAAAGATTGTTGGGAATGTGCCAATAGTGATAAAAGCAAAAGGACTTGCACTGCACCACTTTCACCTGTGGAGATTCCTTCTGAACCATGGTCCAAGTTGGGTTTGGACATTGCCGGACCTTTTGATTTGTTTGCTCATGATGAGCGTTATGTGTTATTGTTAGTAGCCAGCAAAATACACAAGATGATGGACAGAATGTTGCACATTGGCAAAACATTCACCCCCAGTCACAGATCTGGGTTTAATCCATCGTTATTTTGCTCTCCACGCCACCCCAGTTCAGACATGGCCATATGCAAATCAGTCTTGACCCTGTGCCTCATGGGAATAGTCCAGCCCGAACTGCCAAGCCATGTCTTCCTTGGACCGGAATCAAGCATCCTAGGACCGGTTTCGGGGTTTCACCCCTCTTCAGCCAGGATAGCTTGACTCCAGTGGTGTAGTGAGCACAGGACCCACGTCTGGTATACCCTTCCCACATAGGGTGAACAGCAAAACACACAAGATGATGGAGGGAATGTTGCACATTGGCAAAACATTCACCCCCAGTCACAGATCTGGGTTTAATCCATCGTTATTTTGCTCTCCACGCCACCCCAGTTCAGACATGGCCATATGCAAATCAGTCTTGACCCTATGCCTCATGGGAACAGTCCAGCCCGAACTGCCAAGCCATGTCTTCCTTGGACCAGAATCAAGCATCCTAGGACCGGTTTTGGGGTTTCACCCCTCTTCAGTCAGGATAGCTTGACTCCAGTGGCGTAGTGAGCACGGGACCCACGTTTGTGGTCCATTATTGTTAGTAGACTACATTTCTAAGTGGGTGGTCACCAAATGTGTGCCAGCTGTTAACGCCAGAGCTGTTATTGAGTTCCTTTCTGAGGAGTTCTCCAGAGAAGGCATTCTCAGGCATGATAATGGGGTTCAGTGTGTCTCACATGAGATGAGTGCATTTCTAAAACAGTTGTCTATCACCCATTTTAAGACAGCTCTGTACTCACCACAAGCCAATGGTCTGGCTGAAAGTATGAATAAGTTGGTCAAAAATTGTGCTCAGAGAGCTTTGCAGACAAGGTCTTCTCTTAAAAAGATGCTCAGAGAAACATGGTGGGCCCACCGCAATACTCCTAATTGTCTGTCTTTGGTTTCTCCTTTTTCGACTTTGAGAGGCAGGAAGCCTCATGACAAGTTGAGTCCTGCTTGGTTGAGGTTGGATGTGAATGATGTATGAATGGATGAGCAGGTAGTTTTTAAACAGAAACTTTACCAAGAAAGGTACAAAGACAGGTTTGACTTAAAGAATTCGTCTTCTCTCAAGCATTGGTGTGTTGGTGATGAAGTCTTAATCAGGAATCCTGGCCTTTTGAAGAAAGGACATTCATGGTTTATGGGGCCCTTTATCATTAAAGAGGTCAGGAAGAATGTTGTTGTGTTGGATTCTGGTGCGGTATGGAGTATGTCCAGGTTGGTCAAATTGCAACCCGGTTCCTATGGACGTGATGGTGATTTGTGTTCTTCAAGTGTGTCAAGGCACTTTGGGCTGTGTGATAGTTCTGGTACCATTTGTAATAATCCTGTTTCTGATGTGCCTGTTCCGGGGAGTTTTCGAAGACTGAGATTCAAACCGACCAGGCATCAATATTATGAAATGTCTTGAATATTCAGTCTTCACAATTTAAGTCTATATAATGTTCTAAACACTTTGGTTTGCATTGTTTCATTTTCATTGCAATTGTATTTTTGTTCTTGTAACTTTGTGACAGTTTCTTGTTCTAAATTGTATGGAAGAGAGATGTGTTGTGGTTTTTCTTAGTCTTTTCTCCTTTTCTCTTGCACCCTTATTACCTTGCCCTTTTCCCTTTCCACCCCTGTTTTGGCATTCCATGTGTCATAGCCTGACAACAGAATGTGCCATTCTGGACTGGATCTCTGGCAGTTGGAGTTTAGCTTCTGTCTGAGCTGGTGGTCCTTTACTTTGTACACTTAAATAAAGCTACTTGAAGATTCCATTGTGCCCCTTGGACTTCTTTACACTGACCCACATGGATGCCTGGCATGGCAGCGCTATATGCAGTACTCTCCTGGAGATTGTGATAGATTCCTGGAGGGCTCGCTGCGGAGAAGTCTCCACAGGGGGCAGATGGTCTCTTTAGGAGTTGTCCCTTCACATCAACTGCCTGGAGCTTCTGGTGGGATAATTTGCGATTCAGACCCTCACCCCCAAATCGGTATCTTCTTGCATCCTTCTACGGATGGACAATATATCGGCAGTGAGATACATCAACAAGCTGGGGGGCATGAGGTCCCCGATGTTGGTGGAGATCATCAAGGACTTGTGGCATTATTACCTCTCTCACCAGATTTCAGTGACAGCAGAGTACTTATCCGGTCAATCCAACACAGTAGCAAACTGGAACTCCTGTCACTTGAAGGATTACAGCGATTGGCAACTCCTCCTGTCCTTATTCCAGATGATTCACTCGATCTGGGATCCATGTGCGAGGAGCCTGTTCGCCTCGAGGCTCATTCGCCAACTAGAGATTTTCTTCAGCTGGAGACCGGACCCCCTAACGAAGCCACGGATGCCTTCTCACAAGATAGGTCCACGACCCTGAATTATGTGTTCCCTCCGTTTGTCCTTATCCCCAGGGTGGCGAACCAGATCTCTCGTCAAAGGGCAGAGACCCCCCTGTGTAAGGCTCATCCTTGGTTTCCCGTGCTGTTGGAGTTGGTGTGCTATTGTCCTCTCCTTCCTCCATGTCTCCAATGATGCTCCAGGGTCCTCAGGGGGAGTTGCATCCACTAATATTGTTGAGGCAGCTATCCTAATGGCCTGGTGGCTTTCAGGCAACAGTGGAGGTTGCCGGGAATTTCGGAAGCAGCTTCAGATTTCATCCAGCAGGCCTAGGCCCCTTCCACTACGAAGCGGTACTCATCAGCTTAGCAAGGTTGGATGGGTTGGTGTGTGGAAAGGTAAGTGGATCCTGTGGAAACAGAGTTATCTCAGATGAACATTTTGTTTCTCACAAGGCCTCAGAAGGTTTAACATACAGGTCTGTCAACAATTTTCGATCTGCCATCTCGGCGGGACATGCCCAAGTGGACGGAAGACCAGTAGGTATCCATCCACTAATATGCAAACTGCTTAAAGGGATTCAGGTAGCGAACCCGCCTAAGGCTAAGTATTCCTTTCTATGGAATGTTTCTAAAGTCTTGAACTTGTTTCTACGATGGCCAGACAATTCACAGTTATCGAGGAAACAATTGTCGGCTAAGTTGGCCATGCTTCTATGCTTATCTGCTTGTCAGTGCGTTTCTGATGTGAGAGTTCCCAACTTGACAGGTAGACTATACTGTCAGGAAGGGGTTCCATTTACTTTTCCTGCTACAACTAAAACATTTTCACGTTCCATTGAATATAATGCTTTTCTGTCTAATGAGAAAATATGTGTAGTTAAATGTTTAACTGCGTATGAAGAATCCCCCCCGACCGGTATGTCCGGAGGGTTGTACAAGAGTATTAATTGCGTTACAAAAGCCTTTCAAGCCTGTTATAGTTGCCACTATTGCAAGATGGCCGAGATCAGTCATGGCAGAGGCTGGTATTGCCCCAAAGTGTTTGGTGTGCATTCAGTGAGAGGTGCAATGACTTCAAAGTCGTATATGTTGGGTATAAATGTGCAAGATATAATGACATCAGCTGATTGGTCTTCTGCTTCTATGTTTAAACAGTTTTTTCACAAACCTGTGGACGATATTTCATCTGTGGTTCTGATAAGCATTAAACTAACATTCACGCCAAGAATTTTCAGTTCTTTTAAGGACATGGAGGCGAGTATTATCCCGCCCACTCAGTGATTATCTTAAAAGTGATGATTGATTACCCGCCCTTACGTATGGGGTGTCTTCCACAGTTATCACTGGTTGCCTTTCTGTTTCTGTTTCAGGTGCAGAGCAGGTCCTTCTCCAAGTTACTGGTCAAAGTTGACACTTTGCATTCTGGTTCACATTTGAACTCTTGTTGAAGTCAGAAATTACCACCTGCACAGCTGTCGATGTTGTACGGTTGCAGATGTTAATGGCATTACTCGTTTTGAAGCAAAGTAAGAGGCTCATGTTACATGAAAGGTCCTGGTTATAGGGACAGAGAGACTATGAGTGGTGGATATACACTATAGCATGGGAAATGTAGTTTTTGTAAAATGTTGAACATTTTCATTGGCTGCTGAAATTTGTCAGTAAAGGAAGAGAAATCATAATCCTCGCCTCCGTGTCCTTAATAGAATTGAAAATTCTTGGCGCGAATGCTAGCTAATGTTTTATTCACCACAACGTAAATGCGCCCTAAATCAATTAACAGACCCAGGGAAGCTTCTCCTAGAGGCATAGATCAGCTTGCAGGTCGTTTTTAGTAATGCTCATTACCTGGGTAAAATTGGCAATGCAAACCTGCATCTTTCCTAAACAGAGCGTGAGCTAACCTCGAGGAACAGAACACATGCTGAAAAGCAGTCCAAAGAAATGGAAAACTATCTGCCCAGCACAAGCCTGCCCAAGCGAGCAAAAACGATCCCCTATGAATAAAGATCATCCAGTAACACTAGACTCCTTTGACACCATACCAAAAACATACCTGCAAAAGAAAAGATGAAGCTGTGACCTATTTATAAGATATGGGATTGAATTTACTTGTTTTGTTACTTCCTGTTTAGCCAGGGGGTTTGTGGGTCTCGTAGTGCATTAAAGTGCAGTGGAAATAAACAGTAAGAAAAGGGAATACAAAATACTCGTCTCTTTTGTATGTGATAGAATTATTTTAATCTATACCTATTGAGAAAATAACTATTGGATGAAGAAATGACACACATCTGAACTGTTGTTCTACCCTGACGGATGAACTACCATAAATTGATGGGAGGTGGACTTATTGGCACTTTGTCATTTTTGATACACAGAACCATTAGGTCGGGGACTATCCTCAGAAAAATAAAAAAGCAATGCCCCTGATCTGCAGAGAGTTGTCTCCCAGCATGGGTGTAGGGGGATGGGGAGTTTGGCATTGTTGCAATTTAATGTCTGATGCATTAATAGGTGACATGGAAGATTCAGACAGTGAATGAGCCAGTGGACATGGCTCTTCATTTCTATGTCAGCAGACGGGTACACCAATGAGAGAGTTTTTCCACAGTGGAGCCGGCTATAGCTCTACATTTGGGAAAACCACCATTCACTAAACTCGTGATGAGGTGTCGATGAAACACAAGGGTGGACATGGGATCTGCCAGTTTTTAGCACATGTCCCATTAGCAACCTCATGGAAATCAGGCTGTGTGTTTTGTGCTTCCATTCACCATTTTAAAGCGATGATGGCTCTGTTTATTTCCAATGGCATGTTCTTCCACCCTATGTAAACATCACTTAGTGTAATGTAGAGCCTTCAGTGACTCTTGGCATGTGATACTTAGTGAAGCAGAATCTGTATGATATAAAAAATGTCTGTTCTTTTCATTTACATTTCTCAGGAAAGTATAAATATGCAAAGCATATTCCCTGCTAATTACAAACATGGAGCCTTCTGTAATTTTCTCTGATAACATAACCCAGAGCTCCTCCTCCAGTAGACGTGGCATTGTAACGTGGACAACACTGGCCATCACACTGTTTCTATTTTTGGGAGTTTTCCTTTTTGTTGCTGTGTTGTTGCTGCACACCTTCTTCACCGTCGCTCACCTGAGGGAGCAACTACGTTACATCCTCTTCATGTACATTCTAGTCAACAACACCATCAACCTTCTCACATGTATGTTTCTGTTTTTATTAAACCTATTTGCATATAAGATACTAGCAGGTGGCTGCTGCTTTGTTGTTGTAATGGCATCTTCTACTTTCTATAATACTCCCAATGGCTTGGCGGCCATGGCTATAGAGCGCTATATAGCAATCTGTTTCCCACTAAGGTACTTGCAGATCTGCCGGGCTGAGAGGACATGGATGGTTGTCCTGCTGGTTTCAGGCATCTCAACTTTCCCAATCTTCATTGAAATTTTGATCTTGATCTCCACAGTGGACTACCATTTTTTTCTTCGAAGGGTGTGGTGTTATCGTGAGTCTGTCTTCATGGCTTCCCAGCAGGCAATGCTGCGATTTTCATTTGACGCTCTCAACTTTACTGTAGTTGGTTTGATCATTCTGTACACTTACATTAAAATTATGCGGGAGGCCAAGAAGATTGGTGGGGACAAAGCTTCATCTTCAAAGGCAAGCAAGACGGTGATGCTCCACGCCATTCAACTGTTGCTGTGTTTAACCTCTTTCACTACTGCCCTTTCTGAAAAACTCACAGAAAAGCAAAGTTTCTACATCAAGTTTTTTAATTTTTTTATGTTTATGGTGCTTCCAATTTTTTTGAGCCCATTGATTTATGGAGTGCGGGATGAAACTTTCAGAAAACATATTAGAATGTTTTTCCTGTGTCCTCGTCATGGAAAGAAACCTGGAGTCTGTTAATGATAATCTTGAATATTCTCATCAGCCTCTTCTTGTTATTGTAATAGGTTAATTGACTCCTTTTAATGACTTACCTGCTTCCTGAGTTATTGTATATATCTAATACACTTGAGCTGATTTATAGTTGGAAGTTTACAGAAATTCTTCTGGTTTGTATACGAATGTCTAACTCCTCCACTGAAGATTATCCTTGGATGGAGATGTTACTGGTGGAATTGCAGGATGGAGATGTTACTGGTGGAATTGCAGGATGGAGATGTTACTGGTGGAATTGCAGGATGGAGATGTTACTGGTGGAACTGCAGGATGGATGGAGATGTTACTGGTAGAATTGCAGGATGGAGATGTTACTGGTGGAACTGCAGGATGGCGATGTTACTGGTGGAATTGCAGGATGGATGGAGATGTTACTGGTAGAATTGCAGGATGGAGATGTTACTGGTGGAATACTGATAGAGCTGGTAACTGGTAGAATTACTTCTTCTCCTAAAGGAGTACATAGGAGGTAATTCTTCTATTAGATTCTTCAGCTGAAGAGGAGAGAAGATGCATGAAAGAAGCATGGAAGATTTTCAATTTGAGGGTCTCTAATGGTTTCAGAGCCCGCTCATCTCACCAGTGCAAATTCTGTATTTGTATGCGGTAGCTGTATTAATATTTTGTTTCTATAAGCTGAAGGTGATGAGCTTTTAGGAAATCGCAGGACAAATTCTTAAAAGTTGATTTGGCAATGACCATGTACTGTTCTCCACTGACTTCGGCTGGGTTTGCACAATGTAAATATCACATGTATACAAACTTACATACATGAATGACTTGATGACGGATGCACTTGGTGCCACTCTTATTGTGAGACAAAGAGGAGTCATGCTGAGAGACGTATACAACTTGACATATCAAACTAATAATACAAAGATATTTCAGAAAATGTAATAATAGTGAGGCATGATAATATGGGAAACTTGCCAAGTGGATTGTTTTTTTTCAATGAAAAGGGTGTCTAGTTCTTTCTTAAATACAGTATGGCAAATGTGTGATTATTAAAATGGCTTCAAGAATAGGGTATGGCATGTGACTTTATGTAAAATGGAAATTTGTAAGTTTTGTTGAGGATAAAAACAACATTGATGTTTATTTTTACACTGCTTATTCATAGGATTTGATGTCCCATATAAATGAATAACCTGCTACTCCTGCACCTTAACTCAAGAATGTGTTTCGTTCCCGTCATCATACTTGTTCGGAAAGAGAATCTTCTTGGAATTATTACCCGTTAGTAAATGGGATTTAGGTTGACTGGGGATACAAGCCTTAGTCAAGCAGCAACCACAATCTTCGTCAGGGTAAGATGCAGGCAAACAATAAATTAACCAGTACTCACCCCCTGGTAGCTTGGCACAGAGCTGTCAGGAACATAATTGTGTAAAGTATTTGTGCAACTAGTCACACAGTAAAACAGTGAAAACACTACTCCAAAAGATTCCTCACCAGGTTAGAAAAATAGAACTTAATTTAAGAAATAAAACAAGACTAAAACAACACAAATCTAATTCGTAGAACTTGAGATATTAACTTTTAAATAATAAACTGTAAAATAGTGCTTAGAAGCAATAAGAGCTTACTTTGGATATCTGGTCACGCAGAACTGGGACAAAGTCAAAAATTCAGGAGAGTGTGGTCCTCAAGATCAGTTAAGGGTTTAGGGCTAGATGTACAAAGCATTTTTCCAGTGGGAATCGCCCGATTCACAGAATCAGACCGTTTGCTACCGGAAAAATGCTTTTTGTAATGTGCAGAATGCAAAATGTGATTTTGTAAATTGTTACTGAATCACAATTTGCACATCTGATTCAGTATTTGGAAGTGGCGTGCTTTGGGCATCCCTTCCAAATACTAAATTGGTATGGTATGTAATACTGTTTTGCGACCAAATTCCGGTCGCAAAACGTTGATACTTTACCATCATTTTAAAAGTGGTGGTAACCTATTTGCAAATGGGACGGGTCCTTTTAGGACCCCTTCTCCTTTGAGAATGAGTTCCATTTTTCTTTTTAAATGCAGCCTGTGTTTAAAAAGAAAAAAGGTTGCTTTAGTAAAAAGCAATCACAGACATGGTGTTCTGCTGACCTCAGCAGGCCGCCATCCCTGTGATGGCTGTGAATTGCGACCTACCTCATTATTATTCATGAGGTAGGTCCATTTGCGACCCACTAGGAATCGCTAATGAAACTCAAAAGAGTTTCTCACATTAGAAATTGTGATTTCTGCAGTGCGATTTACAGAAAATCACAATTATTAAATATTTATTCCTATCTTCATATATCTGGCCCTAAATTCTGATACCTGTGCAAACAAGAGTCTGCACAGGGGTCAGAATTACTAGTTGTCTGATAATTATCTCAACCCCATAGTGTTTCCCATTATAGATTCTGGCAGGCCAAACCTCCTGAAATTTATCAGGGAAAAAGGCCTGGACAAAAGGCAAAGAATATGGAATATGAAAAACCGATTCTGCATTTTGGGCCTCATTTTCATGTTGAAAACTCTGAAAGGTGGCTTGGAAGGAGTGTCTGTGTGATGCCAAACAAGACATGTGCCACATTACGGACAACATGCAATTGCACTGTACAGTCCGCCACGGCACACAATTAAGTATGTAGCTGCACAGAAGCACTAATCTCAGAACAAATCAAAGGCGATTATATTTCACCCTGTAGCATGACACACTCGCGGATATGACGCTGTTACCTGGCCATGCACAGACCACGCTCTGTGGTGTACAGTAGTCTGGAACACATACAAACCACACTCTGGAGCACAATATGTGAAAACCAATCCAAATGGCACTCTGCAACACAAGCAAGCATTGCTACCGCTCATATTACACTGGAACTTGCGTAATTTACGCCCTGTACTGCACAGCTCTCAGGAACACTGGATTTTGGATTTCATGCTAAACAGCACTTGGTTGCACTGTTATCTGTGACAGATACAAACCACCAGCTAACACACAACACTCTGGAACACATACAAAGCATATTACCTAGAGCATAGTACTAGTTGCACAGATAAACCACATTGTGGCACACAGCACATTGTAACATGCACAACCCACAATCATCATCATCATCATCAATCCACTTTATTCGATTAATTAAAATCATAAAAGTACAATACACAACATACATAGACAATAAATACAAACATTCAGACAAAATAATTAAAACAATCACTCCTATAAAATTCATTATATCCAAAGTTCTCAAACATTTTGATTTACGTATATAATAACAATAGGATTTAGACAGTATTCAACAACAATTTTCTATTTTTCTTGAGCCTCACAGCAGCAACCAAAAGGCACGCAATGTTAAAAATATCCCAGGGGTTGCTAAGTGTCTGCAGATAAGGTAGCGCTGGTCTAACCTGCAGAAAACCTCTTCCTCTCAGGATGGGGATTAAATACGTCATACGAATATCAATATAAAAATGACAAAACATCACAAAATGTAGAGTATCCTGGGGTGAATAGTTGTCACATTGACAAGGTTCTGCATCCTCAGGTTTACACCACCCCTGGAAGTCACCTAATAAAAAAGGAACCAAATTGAAACAGAACCTAGTTAGGAGCCAGCGAGGTGAGGTACACATTAGTACTCTTCTGTAAATGCAAACTACAATCTCAACAAAGACATTAAATTGAAAGTGTTAACTGTTCTGCAATACTTGGGACATAAGAAAAACACAGACCCAGTTTTCCACCATGTAGAACATGAGCTCACAGAAACATGCATACACCCACCCTCTTGCACAACTGCATGTGCAGGTCAGAAGGAGCGAAACAATCCGACATCCGGAGTGCTTCCCAATAGTTTGGTGACACCTGATGGCACCATAACGTGCTAATAATATAAGTTGTGATATGTCATTGCACTCTCCAGAAAATCTCTACTGTATTTCCCACTGACAACCAAAGTCAGGCTACACTGGATCTCTCTTTTTAGGTCTGGCTAGACAGTGCAGCTATTTGCAATACTGTTCTTGTACAAAGAGTGGACTTTGGCTTGTCCCAGAGGACAGACGAATACATCTCTCATCACACACTATTGGATGTTTGGTTTATTATTCGACCAGGTGTGCAGTATTTGCATTGCAATGCATGAGGTTCTAGTATTCATTTCAAAAGTATATCACCCCACTTTTTATAAACACTTTTTATATTTCATACATATACTTTCTATAAAAGCCTATAATTTTCCTGTTGCTGTTTTTATTTTCAATGCTGCCAGCTTTTTTAGTGATTAAATCAGGACATAAAATGCAAGACACACCTACTGCTTTTTGTTAATGCCTATTTCTGAAGAATGGCAGCCCTTTATACTATAATGTTGTTGCAATATTGTGCTGTAGTACCACTCAAAGTTACAAGGTAAGAAGAAGTTGTTCCACTATCCTGATGGAACTAGCCCCTGGTTATAAAGGTGGTGCAGATGGATCTTACGCGCTCTGCCAAGGAGCAGCACTTTCACAGCGATAAAATGGATTAAGGCGAGTATCTACAAACCTCAGTTATTCTCGTAATAAGGGTTGGACTGGCCTATAGGGCAATCAGGTTGAGACCGATGGGCTGTTCTGACAGATCAGTGTGTGGGCTGTTTTTTTTACCAGTATGTGGGCCAGTTTTATGGCCAGGTGGGCCCTTTTTACTGTTGATTTTCCTGATATCATCACAAACACTGCTTGCAGCAAACACACACGCATGTAATCTCCCATTCCTTGCCAAGTACCCAGACAGCGTGTCTTTACAAGTTCAAATCTGGCCTGATTTGCAAGTGAGGACCACTTCTTTAGCTATCTGGTTTGCTTATGAGAAGCAGTTATATTTCAGTGTCCCGGCCTATTTTTTGTCCCAGTCTAATTCTGCCTCGTAATCATGCAAAATGCAGAGGTCAGTGTTGGTTCCTAAAAGCCGACTTACCGGCAGCACTGACTCTGCTGGCAAAAAAGTATAGAGTTTCTGTGTGGTCAGATGAGTGGAGGGGCAATGGGGAAGGACCTGCTGGGACCTGGATTTAAAAGGACAAAGATGTGCTAGTACCATGCACCCTAAATGTGACTGAACAATCCTATAAGTACAATGGCAAAGCTACTCAGGAAGGCTCTTTTCCCTAGTTTTTATAGTCATAGGTACAGGTGAAGTGTGGCTGATGGTAACTAGGAAACAGAGCAACACACTATGAGTGCTAAACCAAACAGACTTCAAAATGAATACCAACATCCACCAAGAAAATGTGTTATCTGTTGAAACACCTAAGGCATGTGTTGTGCATATCAAAGTTTCATGGGTTGACACTCATTCATTCCGAGCAGGTAACTTTGCATTACACAAAGTCTTAGCACTAGCTCTCAGAGGGCCATTACAGGTGGGAGGTTATCACTCAGTATTCCCAATAAATTCTGATCCTGTGGGCATTGGTAACTCTGGGAATCAACACAGATTACAAGTTCATAGGAAATAGCATGCTTCTGTGTAAAATCTGGTTTTTGGTTGACCATTAAAGAGGACTTTTAATTACAATTACTGACACTGATAGTGATTCAGGAGATGATATTCTGGATGCTTTATTAGCTTCGTGTCCACAACCATATGTGGCCTTGACAACAAATATTAACAGTGATTCAACTTCTAGTGCTAAAGTGGCTACAGCCCCTGTTGGCCAGAATGCAACTCAGATTGAGAGATCGTTTCCACCACTTCAAATTGTCTCTGTACCTGTTAAAGCGGCTCCAACTATAATAGCTCCCGGTGTTACTGCCTTGATTGTGACTGTTCCTATATCAGTTTCCTAAATTGTGACAGCACAGACATTGTCCAGTTGCGCCTGCATCAATAAATATTTCTCGAATACTGTAGTTCAAGGTGCTGTAGTAGGAGTAGCTGCAGCAGGGTTTATTTCGACATTGCAGAATTCCTAGATTGATTGGACATCACCGATAAGTGTTCAGTCATTGAGAGAAGGGAGGAGGATTGTCGTTAACACACTAGTTACACAGAGTGAGATAGGACAATTTGAGGATGGGATTTTTCCCTTGTGGCACTTAGGAGAATAAGAGAGTGGAAAGATCAGAAAGATACTTAACTAGTTAATAAAAGGAAAGACCATTAGATGTCTCAAAATGGAATAGGAATTAGAAGAAATGATTAGGGGATGTTTAAAGAGTTCACAGTTGGATCATTATCTGGAAAATGATCTGGTGTATTTAAGTAAAGAAATCACAAGACATGCAGTTGCTACTCTAACAAAGAGTGTACCATCACAAAGATGTTTTAGGGTACAATTAGATGATGAAGCTATTGTGACAAAATGTGATCTTCAGGAATGAGGTTATTCATTGCCAAATTGGTAAAATGCATCAGCAAATGGAGCGATTTTGACAGATTAGAGAGTAAGTGGGCAAGGAAACAGGAAAAGAAAAAGAAACCTAGAGATGAAGCATTTTCCTTTCCAATGAGGGAAATACCAGAGGTATGTGCATGTACCATGGAATTAAGGTGATCGTGCAACACTTACTAACAATTTTCTGAAATTGAGAGAGAATCCAGCACAATGATATATGCAGGTTGATAGATTTGTTAACATTTCAAAGGTTTTGTGGACTAATTTGAATACTTTCTTTGACATTGCTGTGCCAAGAGAGTGTGGGCTGAATATAGAACAGCTGTACACTGGCCACGTTCTGAACCTCTGAGAGATGTGCATGCTTGTGTATCCTCACTTATGGTAATGACAAAATATGATTACCATTTTGAAAGAAAGGTTTCCAGCGAGAGACACTGAATGGCTGAAAATCAATAGAACTACGCAAAATAATCAGTGTGACGAGTGTTACAGGTGTTTAAACAGCACAGTCGACATGAAAATCCTGGGAAAAGTGATATTAGGAGTTTTGTTCTTGGATTACGACCGGAGATCAGAATGCAAATACAGCAAAATGTGATTTGTTGGCAGACAAAACCTTTAGATAATATCCCAAGGTATGCAAAATACTGTATTGATGAGCAAGAAATGAAGTAGAAAAGATTGAAGAGAAATTTATGCTTGCACAGACAAATTTGGTACAGAAAGGATTTCAGAATCAGACATTTGGAGGAAATGTCGGTGGAATGCAGAGTGTTGGTTTTCAAGCTGGAGGTCAGGCTGCTCAGGGAGCAGTTGGTGTTTCACAGGGTAGAGGTGTTCCGCTTGACCTGAATTCTAGGATAGACATTGCAACGCTGAAGAAAATTACTCCTCGTCATTATTGTAGCAAATGTGGGCATTGGAAGGGGGAGTGTAGGCAGAATCCAATTGGATTGAGTGGAGATGGACAAATGCAGGGAGTAACTCAAATGCAAATGCAGAATAGTCCAGTTCAAGTGCCTGCACAATGAATACAAGTGCCAATACAATTGCAAGTTCCTATGATGCTGGTTCTGCAAGCTCCAATGGCCCCACACTCTGACAATTCCAAATGAAGGTGCCTCGGGGGGAGAAAGATTGCATGCTTGGCATAGATCAAAGAGGACCATTTGTAGAAGGAGAAGTTAATGGCCACCAAGTGTAATTTCTTTATTGTCACTAGAGCCACCCAATCCACTGTTAGAACAGTGGAAGTCTCAGACCTACCCCTCTCTGAAAGATGATCCAAGTGTGGGAGTTACGAATAAACAGATAACAAATCCAGTTTCAGAAAAAGTTCCTGTAATAATAGGTTCATTTGAAGAGAATCATCAATTTGTGATTCAACTCCTGTAAATCTGTTAGGAAGACATTTTTATTGCAAACTAAATTGTACCACTTACTGCATACCAGTTGGTGTTGAATGCCAAATGCATGGTGAAGATGTTGAATTCAAAATGATACATCAAGGAACAGCTGTAGGATTATCCCCACTGAGGCCAGAGGAGGATTTACCTCCTGATTTGAAAGATATAGTAAACCCAAATGTCTGGGACTTTACAGGAAGGGATATTGGACTGATCCAAGGTGTAGAATCTGTCTGACTTATAGTAAAGCAAAATGCAATTTTCCCCAGAACACTACCTTAATAATTTGTTGCAAGGCACAGTTGCAGGAATAATGCCAGTGATTGAGCTTATGCTACAACAGGGAATTTTAAATGAGCTTTTCGGACGTCCTTGCAATTCACATATTATGCGCTTACAGAAACCAAAATTGAAAATTCTGAATTGTACAGGATCTTAGAAACATTAATAACATAGTTGTTCCATGTTGTTCCATGGTACCAAATCCAGCAGCAATACCTTTTAGATTTGTCGCACTGCAGAATAGTTTACAGTTGTGGATCTCTTCTCTTTTCCGTTGCATGAGGACAGCCCGTTTTCATTCTCATTTGTGTTTAGAGCTCGAGTTTTGGCATGGTGCTGAGTACCACAAGGGCATACAGAAAGTCCATCAATCATTAATAAGATTTTGAAAAAGAATCTTAAGGCTATGCAGATGCCTTGCAATTCAGTTCTCATAAAATACATTGATGACCTGCTTGTGGCATCAAATATACAAGAAGCTTGCAAACAGGATACAATTGCCCTAATGAATCATTTAGCTGAGAATGCACATAAAGTGTCTCATAATAAGCTGCAATGTTGTCAAAAAGAAGTCCAATATTTGGGACTCATAATTGAGAAGGGGATGAGAAAGGTGTCACAAGTAAGAGTTGAAACCATCTTGACAATGAATCTACCAAGGATTCAGAGAGAAGTCAGGATATTCATGGGAATGGTTGGTTAATGTAGACAGTGGATACCAAACCTTTCCCTAGTGGTCAAGCCTTTACAGAGGCTGACGCACAAAGATGTGCCTGATTCACATACAAGGGTTGCTTGTTTCTGTCGTGCCCCTGCACGAGGAATGCCAGATTTCAGTAAAGTGCTCACATTACTTCACCGTGAGAGGGAGGGCTGCACTCTCTCAGTGCTCATTCAGCTCCATGGAGATTCATGAAGACCTGTGGCATATTTTTCTACCACAATTGAATTGACCCTCTTGCTGCAGGATTGCCTTGCTGCCTAAAAGAGGTTGTAGCAGTTGGTGTCAGTATCGAGTGATGTAAGAGCATAGAGATGAGGCATCCATTTTTTAATTTTTATTGTTTTATTTTTCCTGGTCAGTGGAGGAAAAAGTACAGAAATAGATACACAGAGGTACATAGTTTAGTCTCGTGAGAGACATGAAACTGTAAAGAAACATCATGGCCCAGCAATCACATGTAGGAAGAGTCCATACATTGCCACATTGCAGCACATTTATCCTACAACAGCACCATCATTAAACAAATTTGTCATGCAACATACTTTTTGCAGCTAACCCATGTCGCCGTCCCCTGCATTTCGCCTGATCAGTCTGGGCTGTTCTTGAGGACCTCCGGGAATCATGTTCTAGGTGGCGCATTGGGAGACACTACAGCATCTTCTGGTGTGGATCTGAGGTATTGGACAAAAGGTCCCCAGAAGTCCTTTGGTCTGGAGGCCTGCGGTATTTCTTCTGCATATACCTCCAGTTTCTCCTTAGAGTATGTCATGTCAGTGACCTAGTCTTTGAAACGAGGCGGGCGCTTGCTACCCCATCTCAATGCTACCCGGCGCTTGCCAGCTGCAGAGCCACTCCCAATAGCTTTCGTCTCTTCGCCAGTCTTAACCTGTGAGTTCCCAACAAGCGTGTTAGTGGGGCATTTGGGATGAGTTCAGATAACATGGTCGCAAGGGCATTCATAACTTCTCTCCAGTAGGCTTGAAGCGGGAGGCAGGACCATGCCATGTGCAGAAAGTCTGCGTTAGAAGGGCCACATATTTGGCAATTATCATCTGCACGAAGACATTATTTATATAGTTTTGCGGGAGTGTAATATATTTGGTACAAAAATTTAAAATGAATAATGCGAAGGTTGCAATTGGAGGTCAGTAGGTGCAGTTGGGTGCAGCTATACTCCCAAACTCCTTCATCTATAGTGTCACCTATCGTCTCCTCCCACCTATGAATTGATTTATTCTGAGTCTGGTTTTGTTCTCCCTGAGATGTGTTGTACAGTCGCGTGACCGGGCCCTGCCTTGTGGATGCTTTTAGTGGGAGTTGTAGGGCTTGGAGCTGGGGTGGCTCGCTCAGAAATGTTGGGAATAGTTCCTTGATAGCCATGCACAGCCGTAAATAGGCGAATACTTTCAGTGGTCCACGGTGCGAGCTAAGAGATGGCTCGTCTTGTGGGATAAATCGGTTGTGTGGGAAGATTTCACTCATTTCAGTGAGGCCCATGTCTTCCAGTAAAGTGAGCATGTTTTTCTCTTGGGTAATTGTGATTCGCGGATGGTGGGCTATGGGTAATGCAGGACCATATGTTGGGAGTTTCTGTGCCTGATGTGCTAGCGTGTACCACACTCTCGACGTGCAGATCACAGGGTGTATTATGTCTCTTGGAGTGTGTTTCTTCGGGTCAGATATGAAAGTAATCAGTGGGGAAGGCAGCACGCTTTTGTGTTCCACTGCTATGTGGGGTATGTACGCATGTGGTTGTAGCCAGTAATGGGCATGTTGTGCTTGTGCACAGTAAAAGTATAGTTGAAGGTCCGGTGCCCCAAAACCCCCTTGGTAATATGGTTTGGTTAAGGTTTTTCAACCCACTCTCGCCTGTTTCCCAGCCCATGTGAGCCGCTGCATGGCTGATCTCAATTTGGAAAACAAGTTGTGTGTAAGCCATCACGGGGGGGAACAACCTTTACAACGCAACTTTTACAACGCAATACCATTACAACGAAACTGTTACAACGCAAGTGGATTTACAACGCATGCCATTACAACGCAAGTCTTTACATCGACTTGCGCTAGATGGCGTGCTAACATTACAAATAGTGTAGTTTACTATCCCAATACCTTCCCTACTGTTAAGTGGACTGGAGTTGGAATAGTAAATTACACTTTTCTAATGTTAGCACGCCATCTAGCGCAAGTGGATGTAAAGACTTGCGTTGTAACGGCATGCGTTGTAAATCCACTTGCGTTGTAACAGTTTTGTTGTAACAGCATGCGTTGTAACAGCACGCGTTGTAACGTCATACATCCCATCACGGGATATTCATAAATAAATATATGAATTTTGTTAGTACAATCATCTTTTGTATAGCAATCCTGACCGCCAGGGACAATGGCAATCTTATTCAACGATCCAAATGTTCTTCTAATTTCGTCATGGCCCTACCATAGTTTTCTCTGATCACAATGGCAATCTTATCCAAAGATCCACTTGTTCTTCTAATTTCATCATGGCCCTACCATAGTTTTCTCTGATCACTGTTTCTGGGTTACAGTGTACTCATATGCCTAGGTATTTTACTGGATCAGTATGCTATTGTAGCGGAAAGTTCAGGTCGGGTTGAGTTGTGACGGGCGTGAGTGGTATAACCATTGAGTTGTCCCAGTTAATTTCGAGTCCTGAGTTGTCTTCGAACCGGATATATTCCCTGATGAGCGAGTTTAAGTGTGAAACCGTGTGGCGTGTATAAAGGACCATATCATTGGCGTAAAGAGATATGCCAATGGGGCTGAGGCAGAATTGCAGGCCAGATTCTGGGTGTTGTTGGTGAATCTTGCCGGCTAGTGGCTCTAGTGCTAACGTAAAAAGAAGTGGTGAAAGTAGGCACCCCTGCTGTGTTCTGTGGCTGATGTTGATTGGGGTGGAAGTGTTCCCGTTGATTCTGATACGTGCGCTGGGCTCGGTGTAAAGGAGTGCAATCCACTGCAGGAAGGGTTCTGGGACACCCATCCGAGGGAGAACAGTGAACATGAAGTCGAAGGCTTTTGCCACATCCAATAGGGCCGCAGCAGCCGGCAGGTCGGGTGTAAATGGTGAAACATAGTAAAAATGGTGCATAGGTTTTGCGTTGTGGATCTGGTCGGTATAAAACCCGCCTGGTCTGGCAGTACCAGATTGTGAATCAGTAGCTGTATACGTGTTGCGATAATTTTAGCTAAAATTTTGACATCAATGTTTATTAAGGGTAGTGGGTGATTTGATTCACAGTGAGTCAAGTCTTTATCCGGTTTAAGGAGAGCTATTAGTAATGCCTCTCTCAGCGAGGTCGGGAGGACACCGTCCTCATATGACTCTTCGTACATCTCGGCCAGGTGCGGGATTAATATGTCTCATAAATTATTTGTAGAATTGGCAGGGAGTCCGTCCGTGCCAGGTCCCTTGTTATTGGGGAGGGAATTGATTGCCTCAACAATCTTGTCTCGTGTAATGTGGTGGCAGAGGAATTCGCGGTGGTTGTCCGATAGCCACACTAATGCAACGTCATTGAGGTATTGGTTAATTCTGGGTGGTGACGTGGTCAATTGTATGGAGTAAAGACGGGTATAGTAGTCAGTGAAGCTGTCTAAGATCGTCGGTGTGTCATATACAAGTTGGCCATGTGTATCTGTGATCTGCGTGATGTAGGTTGCCTTATGTGTGGAGCGAATTCTGTGTGATAGTGCCCTTCCTGGTCGCCCCCTTTCGCCGTAGTTGCGTGCAGTGTATCTGCGCGAGATGTATTTGATCTCATCAGCGGCGCGTTCGTTATATGTGTCAATCTTATTCCGGATGTCCGCTAACAGTGTGGGGTTTTGCGTGGCTACAAATGCTGCTTCTAGTTGTTGGATATCCTTGTTCTGCCATTGACAATTGCTGCTGGATATCTTTCAAGATGCCCGATTGCTTACCTATGCAGTGGCCTCGAATAGCGACCTTAAAGGCCTTCCACAATGTTTTTGAGTTAAGCACGGAATCTGCGTTAAAATAAAAAAAATCTTCAATGGCTCGGTGCTGCTCAACACAAAAAACCTGATCTAGCAGGGCGCTTTGTTGCAGTCGCCAAGTAAACTGACGTGGGGTGTGTGTGGGGATGTCAAGCGCGAGGCGGACAGGTGCGTGGTTCGACAATGTCCTGGGCATGTGCTCTATCTGTGTGGTTGTGGTCAAAAGGAGGGAGGTGGAGCCAAGTTTGTGAGGTCCTGCTCATAGGCCCCAATGGAACAGTAGAAAAGGAATGAGCAGTTCCCCCGTTACTTACTTAATGCACCACATCGTATTAAGTCTGGGTATGATTGACATACAGAAAGATATAGGAATAAGGATCAGCGCCCGATCAGATAGATCACACCTTTTTCCTTGAACACTTTTAACACTCCAATATGGCCGCCGCGATACTACGGCGAAACAACTCTCGAAAATGATCCCTGTTGGTATTGCTTTGAGAGCCCATTCTAAGATGGCCGCCACGTTCAGGTACGCTCATCACAAAGCACTACTTAAGCACGCCCACGTCAGCGTCTCTTCACGGGGCCCAGAGCGAGGGTAGGACACCGGCGAAGTTGCTTGTCTACCGCTGTGAGTACTACTCAAGGTCTTTCTTCGAACACGGTAAGCCTGGCCATTACGCCGTTTTTCAATAGACTGCTGTAACAGGACCTGTCATTGTTTTGTTTTACCTTCCTTTTAGACTCCGGAGCAACTGTAGTGCTCTGTACTTCCCCGTCAGCACGAATTAGGCTTTTGGGGGTGAGTTTTTATGCCCGTCACCGGTTTGACAGCAGTTTTCCCATCACGCATGTCTTTGTAATTCAGTCCGGTTTTTGCCACTATTACTCGAGCCACAAGATCAATAAACTGTTTTATCTAACCGTCCTACAGGTCCCGGTCTATTGTAATGATCAAATGCTAATTGAAATGGTCTATTTAGATGTTGCCTAAACGAAAACGCTCATAACGTCATGACTAGTCTAGTTTGTCTTTTTTCACTGAACCACATAAGTTCGCATACCATGCTGGTCACTCGCCTTTTACACTGTTTTTAAAGCAATATACCACCTCGGATAACCGAACACTGGTTTCCTCACAACTCATCCACCTAGTCTACCACCACTACTTAGCTGGGTTTGAGTCCTTTAGCCACTTGTAGTTCACAATGTGTTCTGCACAGCACCTGTACTCTATGTGTTTGTTGGCAGGTCTAATTGCTGGTTTTATTTCCCCCCCTCCCCCCCCCCCCTTTTTATCTTGTCCTTTTCTCCCACAGGTTTTGGTACATTCCAAGTACCATTTCTCCATCTACCTTCTCCTGCCGTAAGCAGCAAATACTGCGATACGGCGGTGCACTCACTTCTCATTTAATCGGTCCTGACGAAGTGCCATTGACCCCCTCTGGGGCAGATGGGGCACGAAACATGTTGACCACACTCACTTAAGTTTAGCCCTTAGGGAACATTATTTCCTATACAGGACTTCTTCACATTTTTAATAAGGTTGGAGCTACCTCATGAATAAAAACTGTATTTAGCAGGATGGCTCTTTAAACCTTTTTTATCCACCTCACCCCTAGTGCACCATTCCGCCCTCACACCCACGCGCACCCATTCGGCTTCTTCAAAAGATCCCTGACAAAGAGCCCCGGTTTCGGGAGCCCGTCAGGCATTGCAGCGCCGGCCAGACGAGGGGCAAATGCCCATATGATGAAGCATGACATCCCTTGGGGTGTGTGAGGGCATTTTGAAGAAACACCTGTGCTTCCCCTTCCCCCCCTTCCCCTGTCTTAGACAGTACCCCCAGGAACTGCTCATTCCTTTTCTACTCTATCTGTGTGGCCCATGTGCTAATATTGTGTGTGGCCAGCCAGAAGTCTATTCTCGACCACGTGTTGTGTGCCGAGGACGTGCAAGTGCCGTCCCTGCGGCCAGGGTGTCTGAGGCGCCACGGGTCAATCATAGCGCATTCTTCCATACCATCACTAAGCGCTTTAGCTGATTGCTTCCCTTACCGGTCATTACCTGTGGTTCTGTCTAGTGCTGGGTTGAGACATGTGTTAATATCGCCCCCCCAAACAATGGCAGTGGGTGGTAGTTCACTCAATTTAGCCCAGATGTGTGTGTAGAAAAGCGGGTCATCAGTGTTTGGGCCGTATGTAGTGACTACTGTCAGCGCCGTGCCTCCAAAGTTTCCTTGTACTATAACATAGCGCTCCTGGTCATCTTTAAGAGCATTGATAAGTGTAAAGGGTGTGCCGCGTCTAATTAGGAGCATAACCCCTCTAGCATAGGTTGACTAGGAGGACACCATGCGATACACTGCAATCTAGCACCCACCCTCCCCTCTGTGATATTGGTAAGATTTGTTTTTTGTAGACAAGCCACATCTATCTTGTGTCGATCTAGGTATGCTAGGACCTTCTGGATTTTCTGTGGGTTTTGGAGGCCCCTCACATTCCAGGTCAAAAACGTCAGGGGTCTAGAGTGTTTCGGGTTGTTAGCCATTTTGTTAGATTTGGGGGTCTCTAGTTGGCACAGGTAAGTACCTTTGTCCAAATAGTGACCCTTACTTCTAGTCAGGGTAAGGGGGTACACACTGTTGATAACCCTGCTCACCCCATTGGTAGCTTGGCACGAGCAGACAAGTTATCCCCAAGGCCATGTGTGAAGTATTTGCACTAACACGCACAGTAACACAGTGAAACACCAGAAATGTACAACACACAGGTTGTTATAAAAATATCAATATCTTTATATAGCTTAGGTCAGATCAAGAATGTCCGAAAATGCACATACATAAATTAATCCTTTTTTAGAAATGTCTCTGTGTTACCGGATTGTTTTAGCCCCAAAAGCGGGGACTCAGCAGTTCAGTTTTTAAATGAGACACGGGTGTTCTGTTCCCACAGCTAGTATTTGAAAAGCTGCCCTTGATACCAACAACAGGACTCTGATCTTTAATATGGCCCCCGCTTCCCCTTTCTCCAATTAAACAGGACGTTGCCTGTAACTTGTCTCCGCTGCGCAAGTACCGAGCGCTGGACTCAAGAGCAACACACGGCCCGTCGGCAGTCAGCTGGGAGATTACTGCGGTAGGCGCGAGCTATAGTAAGGGGATCGGAGCGAGTTACCTGGCAGGTGGGTACTGGGCAGTCCGTGAGGCTCAATGAGTCTTCCCGGCGAGGCAGGCTTCTTCTCCGCGATGTTCCCCACCCCCCGGTGCAGCTCCGCTTCCTGGTCTGAGCGTGGGGAAGCCCTCGATGCTGGGCCAATTCCAGCGCGGCAGACCGATGACACTGCAGGAATCCCTAGAGCTGGAACCAATCCCAGCGTGGCACGCCAATGATGATGCAGGAGTCCCTGAAGGCTGGGACCAATCCCAGCACAGCACAGCAGTGACGTCAGCGGTCTCCGGGCCGGCAGCGATGAAGCGTTTTTGCGGCTCTTTGCTTATCGGTGCACCCGGCCCCGGGCGTTCAGCTCGAGGTGCGGCGGTGATTTTCTGGGCACAGCACTTCTCTTGTTAGTTGTCCCGGTCCCGCAGCGGTGATTATGGCCCCTTTGCTGACGACCTCGGGTAGTGCACAGGCACGCACTCTCGAGCGTTGGAATAGCCAGATGAATGTGCGGCAGTCCTCAACCAGCCCCACTGTGTGCCGATCGCACACCGAGCCCCCAGGATCACACGGGCAGGCAAATTTCACAGAGAGTCCAGGCTGTGCGCAGAGGTACCCACACAGCTACTTGTGGAATGTTTCTTTGGGAACCTTGGTATCCCTGCCTTTCCAACAGGAGGCCAGCTCTTCTCAGGCCCTTGGAGACTCTTTTAAGACCCAGCACACAGCAAAGTATTTTCCTCAAGCAGGTGGGGGGACACAGCACACAGCAAAGTCCCCTTTTCTCTTCTTCAGTGGATACCTCAAACTGCAGGCCAGGCCCCGAACACACAGTAGTACAGTCTTCCTCAGTCTCTTCAGCTGATCTTCTTGGGCAGAGATTCCTCTTGATTGCAGAAGTAGTCTGATTTACAGGGGTTTCAGGTCTTACTTTTATACCCCAAAAGTCTTTGTTCTCCATGTGCGAGGGGTCCAGGATCCAGTCCCAACCAGTTCTGGGTGCCCTCTGCCAGGGCATGTCTTCTTCCTTTGTGAGGGGAGGCCAGGGCCATCAGACACACCGCAGGAGTTGGAGCCAGCTTTGTCGAAGGCAAGCACAGTCCTATTCAGGCCCAGGTGCAACTCCTCCCACCACTCTAAGTGTAGATAGGTCTATTCAGCCTAGTGCTGACTCAGCCAGACTCCTACAGCCACCCCCAGCCCCTGTCACTCACAAACCAGACAGTCAATACACAAGCAGGCAGAGTCACACAGAAAGGTTGAACAGGAAAGTAGCCAATTTCTAAAACTGCTATTTTCAAACACGGAATTTAAAAACCATCTTTCCAAAAAGATGCATTATCAAATTCTGAGTTCAGGAATACCAGACTCCAAATGTCTATCTTGCCGCTATGGGAAGATATGCAGGTAAACATGGTACACAGCATTCCCCATGTTAGCCTAAGGGCAAGATAGCCTTTCAATAGTGAAAGACGAATATTGCAGTATTTCACTATCAGGACATGTCACCCACACTAGTACATGTCCTACCTTTCACATACACTGCACCCTGCCCAGGGGGGTACCTTGGGCCTACCATAGGGGTGTCCAAACTGTAAGAAAAGGGAAGGGTCAGACCTGGTCAGTGTGTACACTGGCCAGGACTACATGGCAGTTCACAGAATGCGCACAGGCACTGCGGTGGCAGGCCAGGGACTCCATTTTAGGGCTACTCCGGTGGGTGGCACAATCAGTGCTGCAGGCCCACTAGTAGTATTTGAATTACCAGCCCTGGCACACTTAGTGCCCTTTACTAGGGACTTGACAGGTAAAACAAATATGGCAATCATGGATAACCAATCACAGTAATAATTTAACCAGGGAGCACTTGCAATTTGGCACTGATCAGCAGTGGCAAAGTGCCCAAAGCATTTAAAACCAGCAAAAACAAAAATCCAGCACAGTGTCCAAAGATACAGGAGGTGGAGGCAAAAAGTCAGGGGAAACCCCGCCAAGGTTGCCAGGTCTAACACGTGTCCCCTCCAGCTGAAAAGTGGGGAGAACTACCCAAGGCGGAAGAACCTGGACAGACCATCAGCATTGGCGTGTTCTGTGCCAGGGCGGTGTTCCACCGTAAAGTCCATTTCCTGTAGGGAGATGGACCACCTCAACAGTTTTGGGTTCTCACCCCTCATTTGCATCAACCATCTGAGGGGCCTGTGGTCTGTCTGAACCTGGAAGTGAGACCCAAACAAGTAGGGCCTTAGCTTCTTCAGCGCCCAGAGCACAGCAAATGCTTCCCTTTCAATTGCACTCCACCTCTGTTCCCTGGGAAGTAGCCTCCTACTAATGAAGGCTACGGGTTGGTCCAAGCCCTCGTCGTTCAGTTGTGAGAGTACTGCTCCCACTCCTGAAACATCTGTCTGCATCATAAACTCTTTGGAGAAATCAGGCGCCTTGAGCACGGGGCATCAAATGCGGTCTGGCAGGCACTAGTCCAGATCACCTTCCTGTGCTGCTTCCTTGAAGTCAGCTCTATCAAGGGGGCAACAATGGTGCCATACCCCTTGACAAATCGGCGATAATACCCGGTGAGTCCTAAGAAGGCTCTCACCTCTGTTTGGGTCTTGGGGGGTTCCCAAGCCAGAATGGTATCAATCTTTGCTTGGAGGGGCGCCACCTGGCCACTCCCTACCTGGTGTCCCAGGTATACCACAGATCCCTACCCTATCTGGCACTTACTGGCCTTGATAGTGAGGCCTGCCCTTTGCAGAGCCTACAACACTTCACAGAGGTGTTGCAAGTGTTCTTCCCAAGTGGAGCTGAACACAGCAATGTCATCCACGTATGCGGCGCTGAATTCCTCCAGCCCGGACAGTACCTGGTTGACCAGTCTCTGGAAGGTGGCAGGGGCGTTCTTCAACCCAAAGGGCATGACACGGAACTGGAAGTGCCCCTCTGGCATTGAAAACGCTGACCTCTCCTTGGCCCCTTCATTTAAGGCAATCTGCCAGTACCCAGAAGTTAAGTCAAATGTACTGAGGTACTGAGCAGCGCCCAACCGATCCACGAGCTCATCAGCTCTGGGGATGGGGTGTGCATCAGTTTTGGTGACCGCATTGAGCCCATGGTAGTCCACACAAAACCGACGTTCTGGGGTGGCACCGGGCGCAGCAGCTTTTGGTACTAAGACCACTGGGCTAGCCCATGGGCTTCTTGAGGGCTCAATTACCCCAGGCGCCAACATCTTGGAAACTTCTTCCTTGATGCTTGCCCTGACCTTGTCAGCTACCCTGTAAAACATCTGCTTCACAGGTAGGCTGTCCCCAGTGTCCACGTCATGGACACACCAATCGGTGACTCCTGGTGTCAGGGAAAACAGGGAAGCGAACTGACCCAACACATGGCGACAGTCCCTATGCTGTTCTGGGGTCAGTGTGGGGGAGAGGTTTACCCCATCCACTGACCGATCTTGCTCTTTGGCTGACAGGAGGTCAGGAAGAGGGTCACTTTCCTCCTCCATCCCATCATCTGTAGCAAGAAGCATTGTCACATCAGACCTCTCAAAGTGTGGCTTGAGGCAGTTCACATGTAGGACCCTCATAGGGTTCCTCGGAGACTGCAAGTCAACCAGATAGGTTACATCGCTCTTGCGCTCCACCACCGCATATGGCCCAGTCCACTTGTCTTGGAGCGCGCAAGGCTCCACTGGCGCCATCACCCACACCTTCTGCCCAAGTTGTAATTCGACCAGAGTGGCATTCAGGTCATACCACCTTTTCATTTCTTCCTGGCTAGCTTCCAGGTTCGCCTGGGCCAGTTTCCTGAAGCGCTGAGTCTGGTTGCGGAAGGCCAGCACATAGCTGAACACATCTTGTGGGGTCTTACCAGGGGATTTCTCCCAACCCTCCTTCACCAGACTGAGAGGTCCTCTAACAGGGTGGCCATACAAGAGTTCAAATGGACTGAACCCTAAGGACTTCTGAGGCACCTCCCTGTAGGCAAACAACAGGCATGGTAAGAAGACGTCCTACTTCCATCTCATAGGCTCTGCAAGGCCCATTATCATGCCTTTTAGGGTTCGGTTGAATATCTCCACCAACCCATTCCCTTGAGGGTGGTAAGGAGTGGTAAACTTGTAAGTTACCCCACATTCCTCCCACAAAGACTTCATGTACTTCGAGATGAAGTTGGTATCCCGGTCGGAGACCACCTCTCTGGGGAACCCCACACGGGAAAAGATCACCATCAATGCACGGCCCACCACAGGCACTGTGATTGTCCGGGGAGGGACAGCTTCCGGGTACCTGGTGGCATGGTCCACCAAGACTAAGATGAACTTGCTGCCTAAGGCTGTCTTGGGTTCCAGGGGCCCCACAATGTCAATGCCCACCCACTCGAAAGGGGTGCTCACCACTGTAAAGGGTTGGAAGGGAGCCTTACACTTCCCTCCACTCTTGCCACTTGCCTGGGAAGTCTGGCAAGTTCTGCAATGTTGTACCGACGTGTGACTTCATCTGGGGCCATGAAAAGTGGTTGACAAGCCTTTGGTAGGTCTTGTAATGCCCCAGATGACCTGCGAGAGGCACGTCATGAGCCAGACCCAGTTGGAAGGTCCTGAAGTGCTTGGGTACCACCAGCAAACGGGCTGCACAGGGCTCAGCGACCTTAGGCTTACTATAGAGTAACCCACCTGTTGTAAATTGGCTGCGATTGGATTAGCATTAGCGGAATCTATCTGGTATTTAGAGGCTATCTTGTCCATTTTCTGGAATCCATTTTGTATTTCTGGCAGCCATTTTGTTTGCCATGTGCTCACCATGTGCTTTGTCCTCCTTTAGTGTTAACTGCTCTTGTAATCTGCCTAGAAACAAACTATATTTAGTATCTTCTACCTTCGCACATGCCCAGTTGAGTTTACAGCTGTTAGTAGTATGTAACTGTCAGGATGTGTTTACTAGCATTGGCAAACTGTTAACTCCTCCTACTTGTCGACTGTGCAGTTTCTGTATGACCATCTATGTGCATAACTCTTCTCATGTGTACTTGTACTGCCTTTTTTCAGCCCCTGTGTGGGTATAAAAGGACCATGCTCTTTCTGTTCAGTGTGCTACTTCACTCAATACCGAAGGGTGCTGTGTGAATGTAGTTCCACCTCATGAGGTTTATTAAACTTTGTATTTTCTATTCCAGTTTCTGTGCCAACTTCTTCCTATTGGTCTGAGGACTCTGTGCAGAGAAGGGCGAACCCCTTGCACTGGTAGGCCTAGCTGAGGTCCACTTCTACAAATTGGCGCCCAACTAGTGGGGCTCATCGGCGACTCGGATGCCCAAAGGATTGGTCGCGACGAAGGATTGGAATCTCGCTCTGGACGCGATCGCTGCCCGATGAGACCCGAGTCTTGGCAACCACAGCGTTTTTCCTTTCTTTCTGATCTGACCATCCAGGCGGTGCCGGTCCTCGACTGAGATCTCTTCTGTTGCTTCGCCGTGCAGTGACCATTTGGTCGATTTTAGAACTTGGCAGTTGGAACCTGGACACCAAGTGATTGGTAAGTGTCCTTCTGCGGCGCTTGCTGTTGGTTTTGATGCCTGGGATTGGTAAGGTAGTTTAGTAACACTTACTGTGGCTTTTGGATTTCGGAATTTGTGTTGGCCAACTTGGTTTGTTATGAGATTTATATATGGATTGCAATCTATATAGGCAGGTAATGAGGAGAATTTTCTCTATTTGAATTGATTTGAACGGCACATCGTACTAAAGGTACCTTAAGTGCTACTTTGATTATAATACTGCATATTCTGCACTATTTTTGGCATGCCTGTTTTTAGCACACTTCGTAGGATGTGTTGCTTTTGTAGTGGTACCAATTTGAGACTCAATGAAGCACAACCGGCCCCCCCGGAGGGGACACCTAATAGGGATATGTATATTAAGCATGGTCTTTCTTCTATAATGTACAGCACATTATGGAATAAATACACTCGTAAGGATCCTGAGTTGTGTTGGCCTATGTATGGGTCATTTGATTTACGAAAGATTGAGTATGTGGAACAATGTCTGTGTAAGCGAAAGACTAGGCAAGATATGTTTGATTGTGTACGAATGTATGAGAAAGAAGTGTGTGAACGAATGAAGCGTGAGCAAGTCTTGATTGAAAAAGAACAGCAAAAGAACATTTATGTGAAAGCATTAGAGCTGAAGAACAAAGAAATAAAAGAGTTAAAAGAGAGAGAAGATAGGGAGCACAATTTACAGGTAACTGGCCAATACGCTGTTCGGCGGCCCCTTTATCCTATACTTAATAAACCACAAGATGATTCCTTATTATTAGATCGTCCTCCACCTCCGTATACTGTTCCTTCTGCCCCTCATGAGTCAGATGAGGACTCTAGTTCGGAGGAACACAAGACACGAGAAACTCGTTCTATGTTGACCGCTGCGCGTTCGACCCAGCTTAGATCTGCTGCTCGTAAAGCAGTTCGTAGCATTGCCCCCGCCTCTGAACTTCTAGATAGTATGAAAGGGTGGCAGGAAAGGGAGCAGCTGTATTTTACTGAGGTGTTTGCCGCAGAGGTCCTTGAGCTGTTTAGGAAATATTCTGAGGAGTTAGAGCCCGACGATGTAGCAGTTAATTGTAAGCAAATGCGTGAGGGTCTTTTTGTTTTCCCCCAGGTGAATGATACAATCAGGCGTTTGGTTAAACTGCGTGTTGATGTAGTCCGTTTGCGAGAGGAGAAAAAGGCTGCAGACGTAGCTGCACAGACATCTCAGACCGGCATGGCACAAGCTTCTATCTCCGGAACAGATAAGACTATGATAGTTCATGCGAAACCTATGCGGGAGGCCGCGCCTTTGTTTGTTCCTCCTAAAGGACAGGGTACAAGTGATGATAAGGCCTCTATCGATGCAAAGGGTTATTTTATTTATAATTGGGTTTACACTGCTTGGAATAGGACAGATGTCATGGCACTTAAAACTGCATTGCCTGATCCGCGGAAAAATCCAGCCGCTTTTTATGAGGAAGTTGAGGGTGCTATTAGCTCTTGTACTATGACTTTGCCTGATATTGATTTATTTTTCGGATTGATATTACCGCCTGATATGTGGAGAACTGTTCGTAAAATTGATGATCGTGCAGCTTTTGGGGCGTTATGGAAAGACTTAGAACAAATGGATGTAGAAAGGGAACCCGCACAGAAGCCATGTCAGTTCATTCTAGATCTTCCCGCAGCTATATTAGTTAAGTTAAAAACGATTATTCCCCCTAAAAGATAGATTGGACTGTTTTAGCATCTTGTAAGCAAAAGGCAGATGAATCGGTCTCTGATTTCTTTACACGCTTTGAAGAAGCATTCCACGATTTTAGTGGTCAGTCATTGACAGATGACACAGGCAGACATCTGTTTGTCGATAAATATGTTGCAAACCTGTTGCCAGGAATAGCTAGTCGCCTAAAAGCCAGTGAGAGTTCATGGACTACTTCTTCCCCGGTTTCTCTCTTGACTATGGCTCAGTATTATGAACGCCAGGAATTAGAAGCAAAGGGTAATGAGGATAAGAAGACTAAAGAATTAAAAACGAAGGTTATGTTGGCTCAGGCTTATGGTCCACCTTTTAGAGGTAGTGATAGAGGTGGACGTGGATCTTATGGTTCGTCTTTCCCTTCTTATACTCGTTCGAATTTGTCTGCTGACCAGTGCGCGTACTGTAAGAAATTTGGGCATTGGGCTTCCGATTGTCCAGCACCGTGTGCTCAGCAGTGTCCACGTGGTCGGGGACAAATGAGAAATCGTTCAGGATATTCAGGGCCTAGAGGAAGCATAGGTGATCGTGCTAGGTTTGATGCTAATATACGTGGGCAGAATGGGTTTAACACTTTTGATAGAAGGAACCAATATCAAATGTCTGACTATGTGCCGTCTGATTCTCAAGATTCTGCTTATGCATAGGATTGCCTAGGATGGGGTAAGGAATCAGTTGAAGTTCCAGTAGATCAGAGGGGTCCCTATGTCACAGCGAATGTTTTGGGTTCTACTGATCAGTTTCTGGTTGATACAGGAGCTACTCGTAGCGCCTTGTCTAAACAATTGGTTCCAAGGGCTCCCCTGTCTGGCTTAACCATTACATCGATAGGTTTCGATGGAACCCCTTCCCTTAGCCCATTGTCACAACCACTTGCATTCCATGTGGATAAATGGACTGCTCTGTGTCCATTTTTGCTTTCCTCAAATACACCAGACAATATTGTAGGTCTTGATATGCTCAAGTATTTCAGGGCTACGATACGATGTTCTCCAGAAGGTGTACGTGTTATCTTGAATGACAACCATCCTGTGATGGAGAGAGCTTGTCTTGTTAAAGAGGATATTGCATTAGCTTCACTCCCTAGTACTTTGTGGGCTACTTCAGACGCCGATGTAGGGCAAATGGTTATTCCACCGGTACATATTAGTGTCAAGGAGGGCGCTGTGCTGCCACGTTTGCCTCAATACAAAATTTCACAGGAAGGTGAAGAAGCACTCATACGTATTGTCCATGATCTCATTGAAGTGGGGGTTGTTGAGGAAGTTCCTAACAATGTTTGTAACAGTCTGATTCTTCCTATTCTGAAAAAGGATACTGACACTAGGATTTACCGATTCATTATTGATTTGCGAGAAGTTAATAAGATTGTAGTACCACAATACCCCGTGGTTTCTGACATAACAACACTTCTTACTTTGGTTCCTCCGACAGCAACTACATTCTCTGTGATAGACTTGAAGAATGCTTTCTTTTCGATCCCTATTCATCCTGATAGCCGATATTTGTTCGGTTTCACTTTGAATAATCGATCGTATAGATTTTGTAGAGTTCCTCAAGGCTACACTGAGAGTCCTAGTATTTACAGTCAAGCATTAAAAAGACAACTTGATTCTTTTGTTTTGCCTGAAGGTGTGGCTCTCATACAATATGTCGATGACATCTTGTTGGCTGCCGATACCCCTGAACAGTGTGAAAAATGTACTTTGTCCTTGCTATCTTTTCTTGCTTCCCATCATCACAAAGTGTCACGAAAGAAATTGCAATATTGTAGACCGAAGGTAACCTACTTAGGTCACCTTCTGTCTAAGGAGGGCCGTGCACTCACACCAGATCGCATTCAAGCTATTTTAGACACACCAGTGCCCCGTACTCAGAAATATGTCTGTGCATTCATTGGTCTTACTTCTTTTTGTAGGCAATGGATATTAGGATTTTCGCATATTGTTAAACCCTTGCTAGTACTTTTGACTAAAGATACTCCAATGCCCCTCCCATGGACAGATGAATGGGAGACTGCTTTCCGACAGTTACGACAAGCCCTTTGTTCAGCACCAGTGTTACGTACTCCAGATTATACGAAGCCTTTTACATTATATGTACATGAGAAAGATGGATGAGCATTGTCAGTTTTAGTGCAGACACACGGTGACAAACAGCGTCCCTGTGCATATTTTTCAGCAGTACTTGATCCTGTTGTTCGTGCGTTACCTGGATGCTTCCGTTCAGTTGCAGCAACAGCTGTGTCAATACGTCAGAGTGAAGGGATAGTTTTGTCACATAAGCTGTTGGTGTTAGTACCCCATGCGGTTGATGCCCTTTTAAATCAGACGAAGACGCAGCATTTAACTAGTACTCGTCTGACAGGATACGAATTGACATTGTTGGCCCCTCACATTACACTAAAGAGATGTGCGATACTAAACCCAGCCACTTTGTTGCCATACCCAGTGACTCAGTCTCAGTCACAGGAGTCTCATGATTGTATATTCCTTACTGAGGAACAGACAAAGGGTCGTGTCGATTTGCAAGACACGCCCCTTTCAAGTGTTGATGGGGAACTATGGGTTGATGGGTCCTGCTTGAAGTTACCAGATGGTACAACGTCAGCTGCATATGCAATTACAACACTTCAGACGGTAGTTGAGACAGCTCGTATTCCACAGAAGTCAGCTCAAGCAGCTGAGCTAATAGCTTTGACACGAGCGTGTGAACTTAGTATTGGCTTATCTGTGAACATTTATACAGATAGCCGCTATGCGTTCGGAGTGGCTCATGATTTTGGGCTACTCTGGAAGGAGAGGGGCTTTCTTACATCCCACGGGGTGCAAATAATGCATGGAGAATTAGTACATAATCTCTTGACTGCTTTAACATACCCGAAGAGAATAGCAATTGTTAAATGTAGCGCACATAAGAAAGTAATTGATAAGATAGGACAAGGCAATGCTTTTGCAGATCAAACAGCCCGTGAAACTGCCATGCAGCGAAGCACCACGTCTATGTACGTAGTGAAGTCACAGGCTGAACGTTGGCATGATACCAGACAGGAACTAGATATGCAGAGATCTGCTTCTGCAGAAGAAATTGAGCAATGGTCTAAGGAGGGAACATTGGATGATGAGGGCTGTTGGAGGAATAAAGAGATGAGCAAGTGGAGATTGCCGCCAGCCTATTTACGACCAATGATTCATATGACACATGGGCTGGCACATGTTGGAGCCTCCTCGATAATGAAATTGCTCACGCAAGTTTGGGAGCATCCAGAAATTGCCGGCACAGCTAAAAAGATGGTGCAGTCCTGTCTGATTTGTCTTCAGCATAATCCTGGTAAAGGGACACGAACTCCTAGAGGAGGGTTTGCTACGCCAACCGCACCTTTTGAAGTTTTGCAAATGGATTACATCCAGCTTGAGCGCTTTAATAACTTAAAGTATGTTTTGGTAGTGGTATGTGCCTTTAGTAAATGGATAGAGGCATACCCTACGAAGGACAATACAGCTCTCACTACAGCAAAGGTGCTTTTGAAGGAATTTTTCCCTAGATTTGGTGTATGTAAACTTTTATGGAGTGATAACGGATCCCATTTTATTGGGCAAGTTGTCGAATATGTCCTGAAGGGGTTAGGGATAAAGCAGAAGTTCCATGCTGCTTTCCATCCACAATCAGCAGGGTTAGTGGAAAGGTATAACGCCACACTTAAATTAAAACTGGCGAAAATACCGGCTTCCACGTCCTTGAATTGGCCAGACGCATTACCTTTGGCACTGTTGTCCATTAGATCAGTGCCACATTCGCGATCTGGTCTTACACCATATGAGGTGGTGTTTGGAAGGCCTATGAACATTTGGGGAATTCCTAAACCACGCCCCATACATGATGTACCATGTGTATTGATGAGTGACTACCTATCACAATTGACTGACAGTTTGGTTTCTATTCATCAACAGGTTCGAGAAGCTCTTCCTGATAGGTCTGCAGGTGAAGGCCATGGACTTCGACCTGGAGACCAGGTGATGATCCGATCATTCCAGAGGTCGAGCAGCTTGGAACCGAGGTGGCGCGGCCCGGAGCAGGTGCTCCTTTCAATGAGAACTGCGGTCCGAGTGACGAACAGAAGGAACTGGGTGCACTCCACCCACTGCAAGAAAGTGCCGTCTACCTTGGTGGATCCTGTTGCTTTAATCGACCATCGAGACATCCTGGATACAGAGAAAGGCCAAGCCATATCACCTGACGAACCTGAGGAAGTCTTCCCGGACCACACAATTCCTGGAGTATCTCGATACCAACTGAGACAACGGAAAGAGCCTGCATTGCTGAAATAGACTGGTTGAGCAACCTCCCTGGGTTAGTGAAACGGAATGCCGATGTGGCAAGGGGGGAGGATCAGTCTTGTATAGTGTAGCAACACCCGTCTTGACCCTCGGTGAAGAAATCCACGGCTGCCCAGGGATAAGAGCTCCAATGATTGTTTTCAACAATAAGCTGATCATGTCCACAATGAGATCAACTGTTGCTAAGAGAAAGATCATTTGTGCTATAGGGTTTGTTGTTGCTATGGTGGCTGTAGCAGTAATAACCTGGTTCATTGAGAAAGTGGCTCCTGCTCGAGAACTTTTGATCGCCACTACTCCAGTATCAGTTGAACACCACTACTTTACGCTTCCCTACCATGAGCAGAAGCATCGACAATCCTCCTTAAATAATACCTTTATCCAGATGTTGCATCATACTCATAATGCCACAAATACTACCAACTGTTGGGTGTGTGGGATGATACCTGCACATCAAAAGAAAGGAGGAACACCTTTTATTCCTCTTCCCTTTTCTCATAATGGTTCTTGTCAAGCTTGGTATGCGCTTTTGTTTGCATCTGGAAGACGCACAGTAGGCGGGCTTCTTTTTCGCCTTAATAAAGTATGCTACCAAGATAAAGATGGTTATCCTCAAGCCAAAGGGACCAAATGGGAATGGGAAGAGTATCAACCGGACAATATTTCAACGCCATATATCTTCACAAATATGAGAACTTTTACCTGTAATAAACAATTTGTGATTTCTGTTACCAGAGCTAAAGCAGATTTATGTGTAAGCAGTATTGGAAGAATTCCAGTGGGGAAAAGCGAATGTACTGTAATTCTGTCTATTGAAGGTATAAACAATAGCACTTTCATAGCCTCACACAATTCTTATTTTATCTGTGGTAGCCACGGATATTATCAACTACCTGCTGGGTGGTCAGGCGTGTGCTATGTGTCCTTTCTATTGCCCCCTGTGTTTCTGGCACCTGCATCATATCACCGGGACCTTAAATTATTTAACGATATCTCTAGAAATAGATACAAGAGGACAATAAGTACTGACGAAGTAGACCAAACTGATACCACTCTGCAACAATATGTCGATTTTAATTTAGGTTTGTTCTCCTTTGTGGGTGCTGCATTAAACAGTAGAAAAGTAAGACTATTAACTAGAGTTGTGGAAGCTGTTACCAATCAGACAGCTATGGCACTTGGGAACATTTCGGAGGAGCTGCAAATTGCAAGGATTGTAGCTCTCCAGAACCGAATGGTCCTAGATGTGGTTCTGGCTGATCGAGGTGGTGCATGTCGCATCATCAGTAGCAGCTGTTGCGTATTCATACCGGATCACTCACCTTCAGTATATGACGCAATATCAAAGCTGCATAAGATTGCTGCAGAAATTCATCCAGAGACTGGTACTTGGACTTTAGCTGGATGGTTTTGGACTCTCGTTTCTGCTTGGGGCTGGAAGTTACTAACTATCCTGTGTATAATTATTACGATACTTTTTACATGCTGTGTATGTATCCAATGTGGTCCAATGCTTTGCTCCATTTGCATTTCTGTCTGTATACCTGTCAAAAGGAATATTGCAGAGACAAAGGCCCAACAAATGTTGAATAAAGAAGTGGCCGAAATAATGCTAATAGATGTACGGGATGCATATTTAGATTACCCCAGAGGAACAGATGTCTTCAGCTAATGCTAAAAGGGTCATCTGTTGTAAATTGGCTGCGATTGGATTAGCATTAGCGGAATCCATCTGGAATTTAGAGGCTATCTTGTCCATTTTCTGGAATCTATTTTGTATTTCTGGCAGCCATTTTGTTTGCCATGTGCTCACCATGTGCTTTGTCCTCCTTTAGTGTTAACTGCTCTTGTAATCTGCCTAGAAACAAACTATATTTAGTATCTTCTACCTTTGCACATGCCCAGTTGAGTTTACAGCTGTTAGTAGTATGTAACTGTCAGGATGTGTTTACTAGCATTGGCAAACTGTTAACTCCTCCTACTTGTCGACTGTGCAGTTTCTGTATGACCATCTATGTGCATAACTCTTCTCATGTGTACTTGTACCGCCTTTTTTCAGCCCCTGTGTGGGTATAAAAGGACCATGCTCTTTCTGTTCAGTGTGCTACTTCACTCATTACCGAAGGGTGCCGTGTGAATGTAGTTCCACCTCATGAGGTTTATTAAACTTTGTATTTTCTATTCCAGTTTCTGTGCCAACTTCTTCCTATTGGTCTGAGGACTCTGTGCAGAGAAGGGCGAACCCCTTGCACTGGTAGGCCTAGCTGAGGTCCACTTCTACACACCCTCCCAGTAGATCAGATGATTCTTGGACTCGCCACCCGCTGCCTGTTCTGTGGCCTGTTGCCACATACCAATGAGAGAAGGGCATTCTCTCTGCGCCTTGCAGAACTCCTCCCTGGAGGGACCTCCTTCTTGCTGCCAATGGGTCAGCTCAGGCAGGTCTCCCAGTTCGGCTACCTGTTCTCCTGTAGGTTCCAGGGCATCCCCCTCAGGTTCTGCCTCCTCCTGGACCGTGGGAATTGTGGTGGCTGGTTTCCCATGCCCCCCTGGCCCTCCTCTTCCTGGCAGGTACCTGGGCCACTGTTTCAGGCTCCAGGTTTGCTTGGTCACCCCTACTGGCTGCCATTGACCGAGTGGTCACACAAACTCACTTAGGCAGACCCAACATCTCCAAATGAGCCTGGCGTTCCACCTCCCTACATGGGGAACTCTCCAGGTCATTTCCTAGCAGACAGTCTACAGGCATGGATGGGCTAACAACGACCTTCAAGGAACCTGAGACCCCCCCACTCAAAGGGAACTTGCGCCACTTTGCAGAGGCGCACTGAGTTGTCTGCCGCAACTACAGGGTGAAGTGCATTGGGAATGACCTGCTCCTCAGACACCCACTGACACCTCACAGATGTCACGCTGGCTCCTGTGTCTCTCAGAGCCTCCACCCTCCTCCCATTAATGGTCACCCACTGCCTGTATTTTTTTGTGTTCTCAGGCAAGTAGGATTCCTGGACCATCTCTCTGTCTCCTAAAGAGACAAGGGTCATGACTGCTTGCTCATCTCCCTCACTGGAAACTAATTCCTCCCCCAAGGCTACGCTCACTAACCTGGGTGTCAGAGCACCTGTGGGTGCTGGGGACTTCTTGGTGCACCTAGAGGCAATGTGACCCTTCTCATTACAGTTGTAACACCTGGTGGCACCCTGAACGTGGTGCCCGCCCTTAGGGGGCTGTGACGTTTTAGCTTGGGGAGGTTGGGACTCCTTTCCCTCAGTCTTGTTTTGGGGCCCTTTAGGGAACTCCTTTTGATTACCTTTGTCCCCCTCACTCTTCTGCTGGGGACCCTTCCGACCCTTGGCTGTCTTACCCACAATCCCCCCGTGGACCCTGGTGCTAGTCCAGCGGTCCGCCTCCTTGGCAAGCTCACTTGGGTCAGTCAACTTGCTGTCTAAAAGATGCTGGCGCAGCTCTGGAACACATAGACTGCTCAAGTGCTCCCAGCTAATTAGATGGCGCAACCCCTCATAATCAGTAACTTTGCTGCCCTTCATCCAACCTTCCAGTGCGCGGTGTGACTTCTCACACATTCAACCCAAGTGTCTGAATCATACTTTTTTGAATTCCTGAACGGCACTCTACTGTTCGGGGGTGAGCCCATACTTGAGGCATAATGCCTACTTAAGTTTTGGCATAAGTCAGGACACCCTCCTTTTCTAATGGTGTTACCACCGCTGTCCCTGCTGACTCAAAATGTTTCCACAGGCCCGCCCCCCAGTTCTTTTCAGGCACCTCATGCATTCTAAAAGCAACCTCAAATGATTCAAACAATGCATAAAAATCCTCTCCCTTCTTGAAATTCCGCACTATATCTTTGGGTATGTATACTTTACCCCCTTGCACTGGCCGTTCACTGCCAGCATCTGAGCTGGACTCCAATTGTTTGGCCTTCAGGTCCTGCGCCCTCATGCTCAGTTCATGAGCCAAAAGCAATTTCCTTTCCTCAAGAGCGCGCTTGCTCTCCTCAGCTCTTTTTTCACTCTCCAAGCGCTACTTCTCCATCTGGCTCTTGAGTTTCAAAACTTCTAGCTCATGTTCTCAAATTCTTTGGTTCTCCTGTAACTCCTCTGGAGAGAGACCCCTACTGGAATGGCTGCTGCTAGCCCTTGAGGCCGGTCGGCCCACTGGCAGATCATGTGATCTAAATCCATTCCTCCTAAGGATCTCCCCTCCATTCTCAGCATCTGCCTCCTCTGCCTCTTTGGCCTCCCACAAGGCCATCAAGGCTTCCTGCAGCTCCTCCTTCCTGGAGCTGCTTCTCATGGCGCAACCAAAATCTTTGCAAAATTGTCTGAGCTCATCCTTTATGTAAGAATATAGATCCTCAATATGAAATTCCAATTCTGCCTTCTCATTTGCTGCACTCCCCTTCTGAGACATGACGCTTCCTGGGCGTTTCGCAAACATAGAACCACAAAACCAAAAAGTTCAGTATGTGGTTGCTTAGTGACTTTTTTTTGTTTTGAATTCTGTTTTTATTATTTTACAAAACAACGCATGGCAATCATACATTGATGGTTGGCCTCGGTGCCTTACTTCATTTTAACTGTCCTAGTGCCCCCACATTCTCACTTGATGAACCATAATTTCTTTAGTTTTAGCATAATATTGGTCACTTCACTGCAGACATCTCGATGTGCTTGGGCATTCGTTATAAGGAGCAAGTTGTCAGCCACTTAATGCCAACGTTTGACAGTGCACGCCATATAAATAACAGTAAGCCATCGCAATCAAACTCCCTCCCCCCTCCCTCTGCAGCCGATGTGTCCAGGTCCCTAATCGCATATTTCAAAATTATTATCGGTTCCTTCGTGTCTTGTTTCTGGATATTTGGGGGAAAATATCTACTGTTCCCGGTGCATCTCATAGTACCCTAGTCATTCACCACAGGGCTAGGCCAATAGATCCAGCCCTGCTCTATGAGCAATCAAGGGGAACCCATTGGAGCCTCCCCAGTAAGGCCCACCTCCGAGTCAGTTTCGGGTATCTGTAATGCGATTACTAGTGCTTCCCACGCCTTTGCTGCTTCCATAGCCTTCTCATTATTAGTGCGTATAGCCTGTTGCAATCTAACTGTGCTCTCACTCTTGGCCCATTTAAGTAGCTCTGATTTCCACTTCCCTATACTAGGCCCTCGCCTTGACTTCCATTGGGCTTTGATCTCTCTCTTAGCTAGCAGTAGGCCCAGATCCAGAAACTTGCTCGTGATTTTTGTTTTGGGAGTATGCGGAAACCAATGCAATATACAGGTGCCCATGTCATTATGTATGTGGCGCTCTGTAACTCCACAAAGCAGTTCGACTACCTCCTTCCAGTACGTTCCTAACTGTCCGCAACTCCACAGCATGTGATGTAACTCCGCCCTCTCTAAGTTGCAGTGTGGGCACTGGGCGGTATCTATCTGAAAATACCGATTAATCTTGGCCGGAGTCAAATAAGCCCTATGCAATATAAAGAAGTGTATTAATTGAAACCTGGCATTAATAGTACTCTTCCAGGCCCTCCGAATCAATTGCGCCCACGTTGTTTCCGGTATTTCCTTCACAAGATCCACCTCCCACTTTCTCTGTAATTCTTGCAGGGGTTGCATGCTTTCTGTGACCAGTCGCCTGTAGATACAAGTAACCGCCTTAAACGTCCCCGCCGCCATCACCACATATTGGCACACCATAGAGGTCTGTGGTTCTAAAAGCCCTTCCTTCCAATGGCGTTGTATCACCGAAACCAGGGCTGCATGCAGCAAATAATCCCCTCGCTGCAGGTCATACCTGTCTTGCAGCGTTTGAAAAGGCATTAATACCCCGTCTTCGTACAAATCACCCATTACCTGGACACCCATCTTCTCCCAGTCTGCCAGTGCCGACCAATCCCCCCCATGCGGGAGGGCAGTACACATGCCCAAGGGAATCTCCGGAGCATACGGGTGACTAATGCCAGCTCTATGCTGGCTCCGGTTCCAGCACTGTCTCACCGTCCGCTACTCAGCGGTAAGTGACCCAAGGTGCAGGTGTTACTGTAATATTGTAAATGAAAGCATGTGACGCGGAAGCCACTGACCCTCTGGACCATCTGGGCCCTGAAACTCTCGAGCCACCGCCTGAGTGAGCCACTGCAGCTGAGCCGCCAAGTAATAAAGTTCGAAGTCTGGCACCGCTAGACCCCCATCTGCTCTCTGTCTCATCATTGTAGGCAAAGCCACCCACCTTCTGCCGTTTCCCCATAGGAAGCCGCTAACCATGGATCTAAGCTGCCTGAAGATTGCCCCCGGTATCCAAAGTGGCAATGCCCTAAAATAAGATAGCAGGTGGGGGAGCGCCACCATCTTCAGGAGTGCCACCCTGCCAGCCACCGAGAGTGGCAGAGCACTCCAAAAAGTCAGGTTTCCTCGCAATCCAAGTAAAGCCCTTCCCACATTCCCTTCCAGTAAATCAGCAGGGGTATGATATATATTGGTCCCAAGATAGGGTAAGCAATTCGGTTCCCACCGGATTCCCGCAACCTGAGCAGGGCCTACCGCTGATTGAATCACCGGGAAGAGACAAGTCTACCCCCAGTTAACCCTCAGCCCCGAAATCCCTCCGAACACCCGCAGCAGGCTTGTCGCCCCTTCCAGCGCCTCTCTTGTATTGGCCAGGAAAATAAGTAGATCATTGGCATATAGGGATATATACTGTTCGTCGTCCCGCAAGGCCAAGCCCTGGTAGTGCCGCCCCATTCTAGCATGCGCAGCCAGTGGTTCAATGGCCAACGCAAACAGCAGTGGCGACAATGGACATCCCTGTCGCGTTCCCCGACCTATTTAGCAGGGGGAGGATATCACCATCCCCGTCCGCACCCTTGCCGTCGCAGCACTGTACAGTAACCCCGTCCATCCCACAAATGCCTCCCCAAGGCCAAATGCACGCATAACTCGGTACAGATAAGGCCAATCCAGGCTATCAAATGCCTTCTCTATGTCCAACGATAGTACCGCAGCATTGGGGGTATCCCCGTGGTCTGCGCCTAAGATGCGGAGGAGACGTCGTACATTAATGGCCGTGTTCCGGGTCGGGATAAAACCCGCCTGATCACGATGAACCAGTTTTACCATGTGAGGTAGGAGCCGATTCGCCCAAATTCTGCTTAATATCTTGTAGTCAGATGTCAGCATAGATAACGGGATATACGCTGATCTGTCTAATGGGTCCCTTCCCGGTTTTGGAAGCGGGATAACAATAGCCTCCCTCATAGAATTTGGGAGCCTCCTCACTGCCCGCACCTCTTTATAAACCGCCAACAATTTTGGAGTAAGTAAATCAATATAAACTGAGTAAAACTCAATAGGTAGGCCATCTGCGCCCGGTGTTTTGTTGCGCGCCATGTGTTTAATGGCACCTCGTATTTCCCCTAGTGTGATGTCCTGCCCCAATAAATCCACTTAGTCATCCTCCAGCCAGGGCAATGTTATACCAGCCAAAGATTCCTCTAGGGCGTCGTCGGTGCCCCTCGATCGACTCCTATATAAGCCACCATAATACTCTAAAAACAAACCGTTAATCCCTCTCTGGGTGTAGACCGGTGTTCCCAATGAAGAGCTCAACGCCAGGATAGGTGTGCCCCAGGGCGCCGGATTGGCCAGCCAAGCCAGCAGTGTACTTGCCTTATCCCGTTCCGCGTGCGCCCGTACCAGGTAAGCCCTGTGATCATAACAACGTAATCTCTCTATCTGGCCCCTGACAGTTCCCCCTGCACCTCTGGGTGCTCAGGCCGCTATCCGCCCCTCGCAGCCGTTTTTCTGCTGTTTCTACTTCGCGCAGCAATGTCTTCCGTACACCCACTAGTTTTCCGGACTCTGCTCTTGAGATATCTCCGTCATTGCTTTAAGCGCCTCCGACCTTTCTTTTTCCGTCTGAGATATCGTTGGCCTCTGGGATCTGAGCCTCCCTGGTAGCCTCCAGGCCGCGACCAGCTTCTCCCTGTCCCACCCTGTAGGATTCCAGCCAGTCCCATGCTTCCTCAGGAGTGTTGAAAAATAAGGTTTTACCGTCCATGGCCACTCTCAATTGCGCCGGAAACATCAGTGAGTATTGCAATCCTTCTGTACGGAGTGCTTTCTTGACTTCCAAGAAGGACGCCTGCTGTCGCTGCACTTCGAAGGTATAGTCAGGAAACAGTGTCACGCTACTATTGTTCACCTTGAAGGGGCCCACAGTGCGTGTCCTATTCAGAAGTAGGTCTCTGTCTTTGTAGTGGAGCAAGCGTGCCACCACAGGACTGGGTGGCCTCCTGGGGGTCAACGGGCGTGCCGGCACCCTTTGCGCCCTCTCCAAGGTAAAGAAAGGGGACAATCCCTCAGGGGCAACTTCTGTCCTCAACCAGGCCTCCAAATAGTCCACCATACTGGCTCCTTACACTCCATCAGGCAGCCCTACCACCCGTACGTTGTTCCCTCTGTTCCGCCCTTCAGTATCCTCAGCTCTCTTCTCCAAAGTTTGCAAGCGACGATGCACTTCTCCCATCTCTCTCTCAAGAGCCTTGTGTGCTGGATCTAGGACTCCCAAAGTGGCTTCGGGTTGTTTTTCCCGGTCTGCCAGTTTTGTGTGGTCTGCCTGGAGAAGGCCCAGCCCCACAGACACCTGTGCTATAACCTGCTGGAGGGCGTCTCTAGTGTCCGTGATGGCCTTAAGTATCACCTCTACTTGCTGCTGCATCATCCCCTCAGGTTGTGACTCCAACGCCTCCGTCTTCCGGTGATCCACCGCCTCCTCTTCGAGTTCTGGGGGTGCACCCCCCTGCTTGCCCCGTGGCTTCCCCATAATCGTCCTCTCCACAGGTCCAGCGATCCCACCGGCGTTCTACCGTGTCCCCTCCAGTCCTCTGCTCTCGCTGGAGACTCTTCGCGGCGTTCCTCGTTGCGAGGTGCCCTCACCTGTCTCCCCGGTAGAGGTTGGCCACCACTCAGTCCCCAAGCCTCGTAGGACACTCCCCCAGTTTCTCTTCTCTAATCGTGGCTCCACTCAGTGAAGCGCCCCACAAGTCTCCTGGTCCCCCAGGCAGGTGCTCTCCCGAATTCTCTCCACAATATGCTGGGCCTTGGAGCAATGGTCGCAGCCATCCTCACCTCAGGACCAAAGCTCCCGGTACCTGCACCCACTGTGCCATCTGGTCATACGCTGTTTTCCAGGGCCCTAGTCCCTGTGCCCTGTTCTGACCCTGTGGAGTTCAGCCTCCGTTTCCTGCTCTCGGTGCCACACTGGATGTGTGCACACTCGTTCTAGCAGGAGTAAGTTATTACCACTAGGCCGCCAGGGGTGGAATCCACATGTGGTTCTCCACTGCCGAAGGGCAGCTCAGGCATCAGATCCAGACAGTTCCCTCAATGCCCTACAACCTCCGCTCACATCTCTCTGCTGCCCCCATGTGCCGCACTGGTAACCTGCCCAGCCAGCTCCACAGACTCCTAGGTTAACGTCCTGGGTGCTTCCTCTTGGTTTACTAATGTCAGGCCCTTTCCTGTAAAGTCCACTCCCACAATCGCCTCACCTCCATCAATCTCGCCCCTGGCCCAGATGGTGAATTCTCCGGTAGTCACTTAGCCCGTAGTCGTGCCGGACCTCAGTAGTCCCAAAATGGTGGCTTTATATACACTGCACTCAGCCTGCCTGCTTCACAGCTCACAGTTCCAATTGGGGCAGATCCCCACCACAGATCACCTGGTCCGCCCCCGCAGCGTGTCAGAGCCCCGCTCCGCTTCTCTTATCCCGCTGTGGCCGCTCCGATCTTCCTGCACACCACTGGGAGGAAGGGGGCAGGGTGGGAGCTCCGTGCTCCTCTGCGGCCACTGCCGCTCCAAGATCACCGCTGCATCAAAATTCTGGGAACGCTCCAGAGTCCCCTCCGCTAGTTGGTCGGCGCTCAGCGGTCTGATCCTCCGCTCTGCCGTCTCGCTGGTTGTCCGTTGCGCTCCGCCGCAGATCAGCTAGTCTCAGCTGTACTCAGCACCATTTTGAGAGACCAGGGTCCCGCTCTATTTCGTCATCCGATCTCCAGCGGTGATATCTTTTTCCGCCGATGATTGTCGCAGACACCTCCAGGGCGGCACGCATGCCACCAGATATGTTTTTTAGAGGCAATATCGGCCCCCTAACAGGAGAAATGTCGGGGTTGGCGCGGAGCTCTTAGCTCACGCAACCATCCACATCGGCTCCTAAGCCACGCCCCCTGGTTGCGTAGTGATCTGCACTAGACTAGTGATGTTCACCAATCACTGTGGGTCAAGTGCAAACACAAGTTCAAATCCTCCCCGCTGACCACCAATGTTAGATTTGGGGGTCTCTAGTTGGCAGAGGTAAGTACCTTTGTCCAAATAGGGACCCTTCCTTCTAGTCAGGGTAAGGGGGTAAACACTGTTGATAACCCCTGCTCACCCCCTTGGTAGCTTGGCACAAGCAGACAGGCCCCAAGGCAATGTGTGAAGTATTTGCACTAACACGCACAGTAATATAGTGAAACACCACAAATGTACACCACATAGGTTGTTATAAAAATATCAATATCTTTATATAGCTTAGGTCAGATCAAAAACGTCCGAAAATGCACACACATAAATTACTCCTTTTTTTAGAAATGTCTCTTTGTTAATGGATTGTTTTAGTCCCAAAAGTGACGACTAAGCAGTTCAGTTTTCAAATGAGACACGGGTGTTCTGTTCCCGCAGCTAGTATTTGAAAAGCTGCCCTCAGTACCAACAACAGGACTCTGATCTTTAATATGGCCCCCGCTGCCCCTTTCTCCAATTAAACAGGACGCTGCCTGTAACTGTTGTCTCCGCTGCGCAAGTAACGAGAGCTGGACTGAAGAGTAACACACGGCCCGTCGGCAGTGCGCTGTGAGATTACTGCGGTAGGCGCGAGCTTCAGTAAAGGCAGGCGCTGGGCAATCTGTGAGGCTCAATGGGTCTTCCCGGCGAGGCAGGCTTCTTCTCCAAGAAGCTCCCCGGCCCCTGGTGCAGCTCCGATTCCTGGTCTGAGCGTGGGGAAGCCCTCGAGGCCGGGCCAATCCCAGCGCGGCAGACTGATGATGCTGCAGGAACCCCTTGAGCTGGAACCAATCCCAGCGCGGCACGCCGATGACGATGCAAGAATCCCTGAAGGCTGAGACCAATCCCAGCGCGGCACAGCGGTGACGTCAGCGGACTCCTGGCCGACAGCGATGAAGCGTTTTTGCGGCTCTTTGCTTATAGGCTCACCCGGCCTCGGACGTTCAGCTCGAGGTGCGGCTGTGATTTTTCTGGGCACAGCACTTCTCTTGTTAGTTGTCCCGGGCCCGCGGCGGTGATTTCGGCCCCTTTGCTGACGACCTCGGGTAGTGCACAGGCATGCACTCTTGAGAACCGGAATAGCCAGATAAAGGTGCGGCAGTCCTTAACCAGCCCCACTGTGTGCCGATCGCACACCAAGCCCCTAGGATCACACGGGCAGGCAAATTTCACAGAGAGTCCAGGCTGTGCGCAGAGGTACGCACACAGCTATTTGTGGAATGTTTCTTTGGGAACCTTGGTATCCCTGCGTTCCCAACAGGAGGCCAGCTCTTCTCAGGCCCTTGGAGGCTCTTTTAAGACACAACACACAGAAAAGTCTTTTCCTCAAGCAGGTGGGGGGGACACAGCAAAGTCCCCTTTTCTTATCTTCAGTGGATACAGCAAACTGCAGGTCAGCCCCTGAACACACAGCAAGAGCAGTCTTCCTCAGTCTCTTCAGCTGATCTTCTTGGACAGAGATTCCTCTTGATTGCAGAAGTAGTCTGATTTTAAATCATTGTTCTCCATGTGTGAGGGGTCCAGGATCCAGTCCCAACCAGTTCTGGGTGCCCTCTGCCAGGGCATGTCTTCATCCTTTGTGAGGGGAGGCCAGGGCCATCAGACACACCGCAGGAGTTGGAGCCAGCTTTGTCGAAGGCAGGCACAGTCCTATTCAGGCCCAGGTGCAACTCCTCCCACCACTCTAAGTGTAGATAGGTCTATTCAGCCTAGTGCTGACTCACCCAGCCTCCTGCAGCTACCCCCAGCCCCTGTCACTCACAAACCAGACAGTCAATACACAACCAGGCAGAGTCACACAGAAAGGTTGAACAGGAAAGTAGCCACTTTCTAAAAGTGCTATTATCAAACACGGAATTTAAAAACCATCTTTTCTAAAAGATGCGTCATCAAATTCTGAGTTCAGGAATACCAGACTCCATATGTCTATCTTTCCGCTATGGAAAGATATGCAGGTAAACATGGTACACAGCCTTCCCCATGTTAGCCAATGGGCAAGATAGCCTTTCAATAGTGAAAAACGAATATGGCAGTATTTCACTATCAGGACATGTCACCCACACTAGTACATGTCCTACCTTTCACATACACTGCACCCTGCCCAGGGGGGTACCTTGGGCCTGCCATAGGGGTGTCCAATGTGTAAGAAAAGGGAAGGGTCAGGCCTGGTCAGTGTGTACACTGGTCAGGACAACATGGCAGTTCACAGACTGCGCACAGGCACTGCGGTGGCAGGCCAGGGACTCCATTTTAGGACTACTCAGGTGGGTGGCACAATCAGTGCTGCAGGCCCACTAGTAGTATTTGAATTACCAGCCCTGGCACACTTAGTGCCCTTTACTAGGGACTTGACAGGTGAAACATATATGCCAATCATGGATAACCAATCACAGTAATAATTTAACCAGGGAGCACTTGCACTTTGGCACTGATCAGCAGTGGCAAAGTGCCCAAAGCATTTAAACCAGCAAAATAAAATCCAGCACAGTGTCCAAAAATACAGGGGGTAGAGGCAAAAAGTCAGGGGAAACCCCGCTAAGGTTGCCAGGTCTAACACATATGTGTCAGTTCTTCTCATGAGGTCTTGCCAGTGTCTCCTGATATGCATCCTGTATGTACATTCTGTGAGCCGCTGTGTAATCTCTGATCAGTTTTTTAGAATAATACCCCGCCCCCCCCAATCCGCTTTTCCCTGTTCAGCGGAGACAATTCCAAAAACGTTAAACTTCCCCAACATGTTCCCTCAATACAAAAATAAAAAACAATTAACTATTTGTGGTGTACACAAGTGGGCGGGAGCCGCCGCCCTGAGTGCCCGTGATGAAGATCACATGGATGGCCGCCTTAGAGGCAGAGTGTAAGGCACAACAGAGTCCGTAAGAGAGCCTCTCAGCATCAGGAGAGTTCTCTAGCTTCATGGACAGATCTCCAGTTATCCCTGTATTTCAAATCGGTATTAAACACTACTATATGCTGCTTTTTTTTTTGCAGAGTTTTATATAGCGCAAACTTGACCTGAATCCAATCAGGTATCAGAGCGCTTTACATAGCACCAGTTACGTTACATGAGGACAAACATTCATTTTTTTTTTTGTTAGGCACAGGGAGATTAAGTGATTTGCCCAGAATCACAGGATGTTTGGCGTCATTACCGAGACTTGAACCCAGTTTTCCGAGGTCGAGCGCCCTAACTGTTAGGCCAACTCCTCTCTACTTCTACTAACTATAACTCCCCAGCCCATATGGTCCACTTAGCTGTGTCCATCGATTGCGTGCACAAGCGTTCCTCATCTGGAGTACGTGTCGGTGCACTGGCTCGCGTAGCGTCACTACCGGCACCAGGGGACATTGCTTCCTATTTGTCGCAGCTCCCATGTACTCGCCAAGTTCCTTGTATAGTGTCAACAGTTCTGTTGCGCAGTTTCTATTCAGTGGTGTGTCTTGCAGCAGTGCAGATCCGATGGCTGATTCGTGAGTGGTCATCCGTTATTCCAAATCTGATGTGGTCGTCTGTTCATCCAGGCCCCCTCTGGGTCATCGTCTGCGTGTCCTCTGAGATCCTTTCTGTTGCACATATTTTAGGACCTCCTTAGGATCGTTCTAGATCTTTGATTTCCCACCATCCGTCACACGTAGCCTGGCAGGGTATAGCATTGCATAAGGTATGTTCATGTTGCGGAGTTTTTGCTTTACAGGCACAAATGTTTTCCTCGCCTCTTGGATGAGCGACGTGAAGTCAGGATAGAGTGAGATGTCCAAACCCTCGTGTCTTAGGTTGCTAAGTTCCCGGGCTTTACGGAGGGCCGCATCCCTGTCCCTGTAATTTAGGAGCTTGGCTGTTATCGGTCTCGGCTGTTCTCCTGTTGGTGATGGTGGAGCTAGGGATCTGTGTGCCCTCTCGATGATAAAATCTTCAGAGAAGGTTCCTCGGCCCAGTAGAGTTATGAGCAGGTTTTCCACGTAGCGTTCCATAGGGCCTGTGTTGGTTGTCTCCGCCAACCCCACCAGGAGTATGTTATTTCGGTAGGCGCGCGCCTCTTCATCCTCAGCCCTGGCCATTAATTCTGACATTTGCTTGTCCATTTTCCCCTGCCTGGCCTCCATTTGCGTGTGGGAGTGTTCAACCTCGGATATGCGGCGTTCTGCCATGTCAATCCACTCTGTGTGCCGATCCAGGTGCTCTGCCATATGGTCCACTCTGTATGTTAGTGAGTAGATCTTACAACCGATGTTTGCAAGAGCAGCCTGTATCATTGAGAACTTGGTTTGCACGTCCCCAGTTGTGGCTCCGCTCGCAGACAACCCGTCTGCTGTGGATGCGGCTGGTCTTACTGGCCATGTTCCGCTGTTTTTTTAGACTGGTCAAAAGTCAGTATTGGCTGATTTCTGTCAGGTTTGCCAATGGTGTGTCAGGCCGTGTCGGAGCAGTGTCTGCCTGTTCGTTCAATCCCAGGAATGAGGTGCATTATTGGGTGTGGTGAGACAGCATGTGTCGACAGACCTTACCGTGTGCCGGGTGTGACAATTATTGATGTGGAGTGTGAGAAGTTGGCCTGGTATATGCTGTCCACTAGTTATAGTGGGCACCCTGTACCAGTCCAAACAACCCCTTATTGGTTATAGGTTAAAGACAACCTTTATTGAAAGCTATCCTAGCTATGGAGAGCAGACTTCAGGCTAAGTCTTGAAGGATTGTAAAGCAGCTTGTTTTACCAGTCTATAATCTCTTGAGTGCCTAAATGAAAGATAACCACACCAGGTATGTATAGAAAATATATGTATTTACTTCTAAACCCACACTCCTAGACTCTTTATGAGATGAGGCTAGAGGTCAAAACACATGAGTTACACTTCAAATATGACAGTAATAAGCACAAATACATGTCAGGCCCTAAGGGCGAGCCAAACTATATACTAAAATAGTGGTATAAGACCCACGGCTTAACTAGACACAAGGCCTAGAGCCTGTAGAATCACTGGGACCCCAAGGAACTACCCAAGGTAGGGACACAGGGGACCCACGGGGGCCGTGTGCAGTGTGTGAACACAGCCGCGAGCTCCCATTAGCTTCTATGGGGAAAGTCGCGGTTAGATTTTTAAAGATTTGGGACACTTAGAATTGAGTCAGGACAAAACCCTTTTGGACTTCGGAAGTTCTAGGGCCAACACCCACGGGAGCACCAGAGTACTCGTGTTACTTCACCCAGGAAAGCTGGGTGCATAAGTGTCTTTTGGTGTCGGGTCACGTCGTCGATTTCAATGGGAGCTGGCGAAGAAGTGCTGCTGCCGGGAAGATGCGAAGTGTCTGAAGAGATCGAAGCCTGGATCGAAGATGAGAAGAACCTGAAAGCAGAGGGGACAGAGTCTGGGTCATTAGTCAGTGACCAGGAAGGCGATAGGCAGATGCCCACCGATGTCGGGTGATTTCAGGTGAAGAAGGTGAAGCTTGACTCTTCAGCCATGAGGACCAGGAGGCATCGAGGATGATCAGGGGCTGGATTCAAGCTGTCCCATGAAGGATGTCGAGTGCTGCAGCATCAGTGCCTGGATTGGACACAGCAAGCCTTGGCAACAGCAACCCACGCAGAAACGAGAAAGATGCTTCGGTGCAGACCAGCAAGGTCTGTGGGACTCACCACTTGGTAGGGAGTCAGGGCACATCTGGAGCAACCAGGGAAGCCCAAGGAAATTAAAAGTTACCCCCTCAGGGACACACCAGTCGACGGACCGGGGATCGCGAAGGGACCTCAAGACGAAACACAAAATGGCAGCCGACGGGTCACTCGGGGTGACTAGGCCAACAATCTTCGGTGGATTCTGTGCTTGAGGTGGGGGCTACAAGTCAGCCCAAGCACGACATCAGAAGACATCGAGAAGTCAATGCACTTGCAAAAGTACAAGGTGACCAGGAGTTCCGGTTCCACGCTACTCTCGAGGGCTGCGGGCCTCAGCTTTGCTGGGGACTCGGGTTGGCCTCTGACATGTCTGGAAATCCTGTTCTTGGGCTGCAAATACTTTGGAGTCCGGCGGGAGTTTGGAAATGCAGACCGGCAAATTGCTTTGTTGGTGCCTGCCAAGCAGGGGAGTCACTCCTTGACCACTTCAGTCCTCTAGTCTTGAGTAGAGCATCGAAGTTCCAGGATTCAGCTTCAGAGTTTCGTTCAGGGATATCTAAAGTTCTGGTTACAGAGGTTCCTTACGTATACCTAAGGAAGGCGTTGGACTTGCTCCGGGGACCCACCTATGGGAGGGTTTGGAAAGAGGGGTGGCTACACCCATTTCCTTTGTCCAGTTTCGCGCCAGAGCAGGGGCTGGAAACCCCTGAGCCGGTTTGAGCTGGACTATGCACAGGGACACCAAATGTGCCCTCAGTGCAGGACTTCAAAGCACTCAGAGAGTGCTTCCACCCAGCCCCAATACACATAAGCCTGTCTGGGAGGTGGTTACATCTCCCTGTGACAGGAAACCTATTGTCCAGGCCTCCCCTGCCAGAGTTTCAGTCAGCAGCAGGAGGCCAGACCCGTGTCTGTGGCTGCAGCATCCATTTTGTGATGCCAGGTCTCTATTAAGTTTCTACTGGGTATACCAGTGTTGCCATGTCTCTCCCTCTAGAAGGGTGGGATCATACTTCCACACCAGTTACTGGTGTGGGGGTATGATTCCAAGGTGTTTGACACCAAACACGACATGTTTCCGTGCAGCCAGTCCAAAGTTAGCATTTACCGTTGGGTTATAATGCACTTAAGAGTATATGGTCAGGCTGCACTACAAACAGCATCAGAGAAGGGACTCCAAACGCTGCAGAGGGGCTCAGCTCATGCAGGGGCACCCTCTCACATAAGAACCAAGCACTCTGCCTTCAGGATTGACAAGGCCTGCCATAGGAGTGACTTATAGGTTTATATGTGTGTATATATGTAGTGATACAGGCAACCTATATCACAGTAGGGGTGCATGCACCACCTTACCCAGGCTGCAGTAGCAGACCTGTGGTGTCATTTTGGGTGGCTTTCCAGGGGTGGCATAATACATGCTTCAGCCCCTGGTAGGCCTCTGGAGTACCTATGCCCTGGGTACATAGTGTACCATATACTAGGGACTCACAAGGGTACCTCAGGATCCAATCTGTGGTGTACCTAAAGTGCATGCAATCAATTTAGAGAGGAAGCAGCTAGGCTGGGGCCCTGAATAGCAGGGTCCCAGCCAGATTAAAGTCGAAAAACAGTGAAACACCAGCAAAAAGTGGGGGTAAACATGTGAAGCAGATCCTACTCTCCTACATGGAGGTTCCGTGATCAGGGTTTCCCAGCCAGCAGTCTTGGTGTGCACTGTTGTCCCGGTTGATTTTCGAGGGCATGCCTGTAGCGCCAATAACAACCACCGTGGCTGCGTTTAAGTGTTGGTAGGCTCTGTGGGTCAGCCAGCGACTTAGTCACGTGGTGGTGTGTTATTTCAGCAGGTCTTGACGTAGGGCAATATTTGCCTGCTGCAGGTTAGGTGGAGTGGGGGCTCACCAGGAGGCACAGCCGGTTCAGTGACTGCACCTGTGCCCTGAGCCACCGGAGCCGTTTTGGCTCTTCGCTACCCCTGGGAGATCGTGTGGTGCCCGCCTCCACCTACCGGACTCGTTTTTCCATCGGTGCAGGTCCCCGGGGCCCCCGGTACTCCACAGGAGTGTGTTTCAGGCTCACAGGTTGGGGCAGAGTTGTCCGCCGCAGTCTTCGTGTAGCCCTTGTTTTAATGTCCTCGAACCTGCGGTGTGGGGGGACCTCCCCGACCCCGTCTGACGATGTCAGAGTGCTCCTCCAGCCCCGTCTGTGCAGGCAATGTGGGGCGCCAGAAATGCCCGCAACCTCGGCCTGGGCTCGGGGATTTCACCCAACCGCGGTTCGCAGTGCGTGTCAGGTACCGTTCTGCTGCAGCTGGCGGGCTTCAGCAGGCCCTCCGGTATGAGTTCCGATGATCAGTTGATGAGCCCTGTGCTCCGGGCGAGGTGATGGCGCGGTCCTTGCCGGTGTGCGTGCTCTGCGTCGAGGACAGATCTGCATGCAAGGCTGCTGCTCAGGATCTCAGGCCTCAGCCCCAGGCCCACCCGCCTCCACTGGAGTTTTGTAAGTTTTGCAGGGTGGCGTGTGCGGGGCCAGCCGGGTCAGGGGATGTGTCCATGATGATTAGAGGCACCTCAGGCTCTGTGTGTGCAGGATTTATTCAGGATTTTTATGGCGCCCGAAGGAGCACGCCTTAGAAGCGGCCATCTTCCAGCGCGGCTAGCTCCGCCCCCGAAGCATACACTTACAGTGATGGTTCCTTTTTCAGTGCAGAGTTTGCTCACCCAAACGAAAACACAGTATTTGACAAACAGCAGAGTCACAAAGTGCAAACAACAGATACTTGCTGCATAGAATGCAGTGCTCATGCGGTGTTGCATGCTGAATCCAGCAGCTTTATTGCCCTCTCCCGAAAATCAAATTGATGGGGATGATGTTGAACATGATTGTCGCAGTGTTACGGACTTATGTAGCCAAGACCAGACATACGAGATGAACCTTTCGATAACCAGATTCTGTAACTTTTATGGATGATTTATGTTTAATAAGCGATGAGGGAACTTTGAGAGCAGCCTATGTGGTCTGCACAGTTCAATAAGTGTCAGAATCTTAATGGCTTTGAGATGTTACCTCTGCACAAGTAAAAAAAAGAGTGGGGGCCAGAAAATCAACTGGTTTCATGAACAAAGGTGTGCACTACATTATGGATATACAATCATTTTAAGACATATAAGCAGTGAAATTTGTTAGCGTTTATCACATTATTTTTAATGCAATCTTTCTTGATGTTGAATCAGAAAATTGTTGCTTCACAGTGATTCCCAATATAAATTTGAACTATACATGTATCAAGCAAACAATTTTTAGCATACAGCTAAATTTTCCATGTCATACAATTTGTATAATCATCAGCCAAATGCATTTCGGGACTGACGTCCCTTCGTCAGGGGCATATCTGAAAGAAATACAAAAGATCATATTTACATGTACGTTCATAGATCAAAAGCCACATCATAACATCAATCCTGTTTTTTCCCAACAAACCAGTACCTAAACCTTCCCTTTGATGATAACCCTTCTCCAAGAAAAAGTGTTTATATAAAAAAACATGTCAATAAAAGAACGTGGATCTGCACACAACTATGACCTAAGGGCTTATCGGACATGTTTGCGATTGAGAGAGCTCATAGTGCCTTGGTCCACCCCCGGGTGCACAACCCTGAGCAATAATAGCTAAAATCCTTAAACTACCGTGACAAGGACTGCATCCTGCGGGCAGCAAGGGAACACCTGAATCTCCAGTTTGAGAACAACAAGATTACTGTGTACCCTGATTATATAAAGCAAGTCCAGGACCTTCGGAAGTCCTATCTAGGGGTAAAGCGCAAATTACTAGAATTGAATTTACAATATATCCTCCTGTGGTCTGCCAAACTGAAGGTCATAGCTGGGGGCAAAGCACACTTCTTTGACTCCCCAGAGGACACTTGGGAGTGGCTGGAAATCCAGGGAGAGGGGATGCAGCCCCAAGAGCTGCGAGGGCAGAAGGGAAGATGGGGATCAAGACAAGTACAAAGCACTAGACAGCAGATTGATCGGGTGGAAACACGGTTGAGCACACTCAGCAGAGGGGTAAACACCCAAAATATCGATTCCAAAATATCGACTGCCCAGAATATCGAAGTTAAAATATAGAGTGGACAGAATATCGAATTATCAAAATATAGATAGGTCAGAATATCGAAATTGGGGTACAAAATATCGATTTCCAAAATATAGACTTTAAAAATATAGAATACCATAATATCGAATTTTAAAATATAGATTACCATAATATCGATTTTTTTTTTGTGTTATGTATGGTAGTATATGTGTTAAAATGATGTATTATTTTTGTAATGTATGTTTGATTTATTTCAACAAACGAATGTTATGTAATTTAATTATTGCGTAATTTAATTCCGTAGCGGGTTGTGGGTTTATAGGGGAATAGTGTGGGAAGTAATTTAATTATGGTTAATTAAATGTTAATTATATTTATATGTTTTGATAATTAATTAATTGATAATTAATTATTAATTGGTAATTAATATTTATTAATTGGTAATTAATTTATATTAATTGATTAATTGATAATTATGTTAATTGTATTTGTTATTATTAGGAGCGGGTTGTGGGTTTGTAGGGGAATTGGGTGGGAAGTAAATTAATTGTAATAAAGTAAATAATAACATTTTTATTTATGTGTATTGATAATTAATTGATAATTAATAAATAATTGGTAATTAATTTGTATTAATGGGTAAATAATGTGTATGAATTGCTAAATAATTTTTATTATTTGCAAAATTATTTTTATTAATTGATTAATTGATAATAATGTTAATTGTATTTTTTATTATTGGGAGTGGGTTGTGGGTTTATAGGGGAATTGGGTGGGAAGTAAATTAATTGTAATAAAGTAAATATTATTTTTTTATTTATGTGTATTGATAATTGATAATTAATTTTTAATTGGTAATTAATTATTATTAATTGGTAATACATTTTTATCAATTGATAATTAATATTTTTAAATGGTAATTCATTGTTATTAATTGGTAATTATTTTTAATTAACTTTTTATCGGTATTGATAATTAATGTAATCTTATTTTTAATTTAAATCATTACTTTCCCTACTTTTGCACTCTCAGGAGTGGGAATAGTATTTTTTACCCTCCGCTATCCAACTCTTTCCCTACTGTTGCACTCACTGGAGTGGGAATAGTAATTTTTACCCTCCTGCTATCCTATGCTTTCCCTACTGTTGCACTCTTTGGAGTGGGAATAGCAATTTTTACCCCTACGCTATCCAACGTTTTCCCTACTGTTGCACTCACTTGAGTGGGAATAGTAATTTTTACCCCTACGCTATCCAACGCTTTCCCTACTGTTGCACTCACTGGAGTGGGAATAGTAATTTTTCCATTTGCGCTATCCAACGCTTTCCCTACTGTTGCACTCTCTGGAGTGGGAATAGTTAATTTTATCCTCCCGCTATCCAACGCTTTCCATACTGTTGCACTCTTTGGAGTGGGAATAGTAATTTGTACCCCTACGCTATCCAACGCTTTCCCTACTGTTGCACTCACTGGAGTGGGAATAGTATTTTTTACCCCTACGCTATCCAATGCTTTCCCTACTGTTGCTCTCTCTGGAGTGGGAATAGTAATTGTTACCCTCCCACTATCCAACACTTTCCCTACTGTTGCACTCTCTGGAGTGGGAATAGTAATTTTTACCCCTACACTTTCCAACCCTTTCCCTGCTGTTGCACTCTCTGGAGTGGGAATAGTAATTGTTACCCTCCCGCTATCCAACACTTTCCCTACTGTTGCACTCTCTGGAGTGGGAATAGTAATTTTTACCCCTGCGCTATCCAACGCTTTCCCTAGTGTTGCACTCTCTGGAGTGGGAATAGTAATTGTTACCCTCCCGCTATCCAACGCTTTCCCTACTGTTGCACTCTCTGGAGTGGGAATAGTAATTTTTACCCCTACGCTATCCAACGCTTTCCCTACTGTTGCACTGTTTGGAGTTGGAATAGTAATTTTTACCCCTACGCTATCCAACGTTTTCCCTACTGTTGCACTCACTGGAGTGGGAATAGTAATTTTTACCCCAACGCTATCCAACGCTTTCCCTACTGTTGCACTCACTGGAGTGTGAATAGTAATTTTTACGTTCTCACTATCCAACAAAATCTCGACTTTTTAAAATTACTTATATTATGTTTACATTTTAAGCTTTTTTATATTATATTATGTATGTTTTATTTAATTGTTTTTAATATTTAATTAATTTTATATTATTTTTAATACATTTAAAAAATTCGATATTTTGGCTAACTATATATTAACAGTCTATATTTTGGAATCGATATTTTAGTACTTACCTGTTTGTAGATAGGGAGTCGATATTCTGTCCTTCTATATTTTGGTGTTGATTTTTTGTGTAGTCGATATTTTGTCCCTCGATGTTTAGTCACTGAACCCAGCAGCGGATCATGGTGGGTGAGGACAGATCACTACAGCTGGATGCGCCTGAGGACGATGGCACAGCAAACAATTCTCTGGGAACTACTCCTGCTGAGTTGGAGGCAGGGGCTCAGACCTTGGGGCCGACAGTAGATACTGTGCCTGAGATGCAGATGAAAGAGACTCCTCAAGGGGAGGGGGATTAGAGGATGTGCAAAAGTTTTGGTGCCGTGGACCACAGCCCAGACCCTGCATAGATGTACGGTAAAGTTGCATAATGACTATGATGCTGTGCTGAAAAGTCAACTGGATGCTTGTTCCGAGAGATATGTTGGGAGTTGTTCTGCTTGCAGGAGTGGTAGGGCATCAGTGGGATCAGTGGGAGTGTTGCGAAACTGATACGAGTGCAGCAAATAGCTGCCAGTAAGTGAAGGGTGGGCGGACTGGGGACAAAAAGTTACTTGTTGCCCCTGTTGGGCTGATTGGGATGCTGTGCACGTCCTGGCACCAACATAAGATGGGCAGTATCGACAGTGAAGTTTGCCGAGTATTGTCCGTGGGAAGGGGGTGGGTTAGTTTTTGTCCTTGTTTATGGACCAATGCAAGTTGTGTTATGAGAATATGTTGGTTGAAACATCTGAGCAGTAATTCTAGAGGCACAGGCTGGCAGAAAATTCAAACAAGCGAAAGTGGCATGGGAGGTAGGGTTTCTTAGCTGGAATGTAAAAGGGTTGGGTTCCTGCACTAAACGACAGAGTCCTTTTGTTTTCTTAAAAGGCATAATATAATGTTTGCATGTCTGCAGGAGACACATCTACATGACACGGGAGCAAAAAAGTAGAGAGGACGGGTGTTCCAGTCCTCATACTCAACCTACACCAGGGGCACACTGATCTGGGTGGCACCGGGTACACCATTCATGCTCTAGTATATGGCGGCCGATGTCGGGGGCCATTATGTGTTGCTAAAGAGGAAGCTGGACCGACATCCGCCTAGAAGAGGTACCAAGCAGCGTATGACTAAGCAACTACAAAAAGTGATGCAGGATCTGGGTTTAAGGGATGTCTGGCGGATCCAACTGCCGACACAGACGTTTTACATGTGGTTCACACCCACACACAACACACACAGCAGGGTAGACAGGATCTTAACAGAAATTCCTGTCTTCCTAGCAGCAGACATAACACATTTGGCACGATTCTTATTGGACCGTGCCCCAGTGTGTTGCGCAGTACAATGGAATGTCAGGGGGGTGCAGGGACCTAGTTACTGGCAGCTACCCTTAGATCACCGTGAAGATCAGGTGGGTAGAGAGTCGCTTTTTTTGCAATGAAAGATGCGAGACAGGGAGAACTCCTTAGCTGAACTCCAGTCAAGTGTGCAGGACCAGGTTGATACCGAGGAGCGGGAACATACACTATTGGAGCAGGTTGCAGACACATGGGATAGACTGGACAAATACACACTCACTCGATATCGGCAAAGGTTATATGCAAAGGGAGGCAAGTCCAGTTCACTGTTAGCATGGATTCTGTGTAGGGTGCAAGCGCCACCATTGAGCACATGTCCACGTAATCAGGCGGGTGACATGGTGTACTCCAGAACTGGCATACTGGAGCAATTTAGGCAGCACCTACAGAAGGTATATACGGCTGACCCGTCAGTTAGGCCTGAATCCCATACCCCATTCCTGGAGAGCCTCCAATTGAGGAGGTTTCTCGAGGAAGCACGGTTAGAGCTGGAAGTGCAGTTAAAAGAAGAGGAGCTACTGGAGGCAGTAGCAAATATACCCCAAATATACCCAAAGCCAAGGAACTTTGCCGATTGAATATTATCAGGCTTATTCAGCAAAACTGGTCCAACCATTACTACAAGCATGCAATGAATCCTTTGAGAATGGAATATTTCCTCCAACAATGGCAGAAATTTGCATGCTCCCTAAACCGGATGGTGACAGTCAGGGCCCTGCTGCATACCACCCGCTAACGATGATATACATTATTGGCAGTCCACGCGGCACCCCCTTACACTTACCTACTCCCTGCTGATGAGAGGCAACTACCTCGAAACACGTGTCCAGGGATGGCTAATGCCACACATACTTCCTTTTAACACTGTGGCATAGGCGTACTCGCCGTCGCCACTACATTGACCAGAGTTCCTTGGGGCAACATGCTGGTGTGACGAGCAGTGTGGGCCAACTGGATTTGTTATATAAAGGCTCCCTCGAGCCATTTGGGCTGACGAGCTCTGGACCAGCACCTGCGCGCCATGAGAGGTACTTTACCTGTTTTTACGTTATTGGCAGTCCACGCGGCACCCCCTTACACTTACCTACTCCCTGCTGACGAAAGGCAACTACCTCGAAACACGTGTCCAGGGATGGCTAATGCGACACATACTTCCTTTTAACACTGTGGCATAGGCGTACTCGCTGTCGCCACTACATTGACCAGAGTTCCTTGGGGCAACATGCTGGTGTGACGAGCAGTGTGCGGCCAACTGGATTTGTTATATAAAGGCTCCCTCGAGCCATTTGGGCTGATGAGCTCTGGACCAGCACCTGCGCACCATGAGAGGTACTTTACCTGTTTTTACGTTATTGGCAGTCCACGCGGCACCCCCTTACACTTACCTACTCCCTGCTGACGAGAGGCAACTACCTCAAAACACGTGTCCAGGGATGGCTAATGCGACACATACTTCCTTTTAACACTGTGGCATAGGCGTACTCGCCGTCGCCACTACATTGACCAGAGTTCCTTGGGGCAACATGCTGGTGTGACGAGCAGTGTGCGGCCAACTGGATTTGTTATATAAAGGCTCCCTCGAGCCATTTGGGCTGACGAGCTCTGGACCAGCACCTGCGCGCCATGAGAGGTACTTTACCTGTTTTTACGTTATTGGCAGTCCACGCGGCACCCCCTTACACTTACCTACTCCCTGCTGACGAGAGGCAACTACCTCGAAACACGTGTCCAGGGATGGCTAATGCGACACATACTTCCTTTTAACACTGTGGCATAGGCGTACTCGCCGTCGCCACTACATTGACCAGAGTTCCTTGGGGCAACATGCTGGTGTGACGAGCAGTGTGCAGCCAACTGGATTTGTTATACAGTGCAGGTACTGGCCAAGCGACTGGGTCCCCATATGGGTTATCTGGCTCATGAGGATCAGTTTGGGTTAATCCCGGGTCACAGCACATCTATGAATATTCGGTGCTTAAACACATAATGCATGAGACACAGGCAAGTACCGAGGAGATGGATCTGGTCTCCATTGATCTCGAAAAATCTTTCGATACGGTGGATTGGGGATACATACAGGATGTGCTGAGAGTATCGGTGTTCGGACCACACTTCTGTAAGTGGTTTAGAATACTGTACATTGAACCAAGCACCAGGGTCCGACTGGGACAGAATAGATCCCCCAAGTGGTTATTAGAGCGAGGCACACAGCAGGGATGCCACTTATCTCCACTGCTTTTTGCCCTAACCATAGAACCAATGGCGGTATGGGCCAGAAGGGATCTCGAGCGATGGGGAATACGAATAGGAAATAGTACCCACCTTGTCTCGCTTAATGTGGATGATGCATTGTTTTATGTTGCATCCCCCGGTACGGCGATTCCCAAGCTCCTACGGTTTTTAGTTCACTTTGCAGTATATTCAGAATTGCGCCTTAATAGGCAAAAGTCCTTGGCATTCCCGTTGGCAGGGCTGAGGGAGCATAACACCGAGGAACTGCCCAGTCTCGGGTTGCGATGGGAGACAGCCCACTCTCATTATCTGGGAATACAGGTAGCGCACAGGGATGCACATGTGCTCCAATTGAACATGACCAAGGTTCTTGACTCCCTTAAGCGTTCAATAGCCTTTTGGAACATACTGCCACTGTCTCTAATGGGCAGAATAGCCATGGCAAATATAGTGGTATTACCTCGATGTTTTTATGTCCTGCAAAATTCAATTTATAATATCCCTATGTCGGTATTCAGACAAATGAAATCAATCTTGATATCCCTTTTCTGGGCGGGGATGCGTAGCAGGGTAGTGCTGCAGGTCCTCTCAAAGCACTACGAAGAGGGGGGGCTTGAGACACCCAAATTGGACCTATACTACTATGCAACACAGCTTCAGCATGCGGCTCAGTGATTGGATGAGGGTGATAACTGGGAGAAGTGTCTGCTTAACGGGCAAGTGCAGCCAGAAAACTTGATTGTTATACTGATGGAGGGGGAAGGTGCACACACGGATCTACCATATGGCATTCAATAAACGGCATTCATATAGCAATAATTTGTGGAACGTATACTTAGGCACGCACCATTCCACCGGGAGTTAAACATTTGGCTTTTTGCCCCTGTGCATAAAATGGCTGAGAATATGTCCTTCCAGGCTTGGAGGGAGGGCAGATGTCTGGTCCTTGCGGATCTGAACACGAAAAACACTTTCATTACATTTGAATAGGCAAGTGAGGGGTTTGACCAGGGGCAGAGGCAATATTTGCAGTATGCAGGTTTAGTAGAGCTGGTCAGGGTTATCCAAACATACCCCAATTGACAGAGACAGTGGATGTGTTGCTTACATGTGGCAATGGGTGCAGCTTGGTATTTATATTATATAAAGCTATGAGGGAAGATTCTGGATCCCTGGTTCTCAAGGCATGAGATGCATGAAATGAGGGTCTACAGTCTCCTTTGCTGGAAAAAAGTTAGGTGAGGGCATGTACACTAACTCGCAGAGTATCTTGTAACACGTGCTTAAAATTGATACATTATATACATTTCCTGCAGCGTGTATACATAACCCCTGAGAGGCAGCATCGTATAGATTTGACTCGTCCCCACAAATGTCATAGAAATAGCAGATGTAGCAGGGCCCAAGTGGGGTTTCTGCATTTAGCATCGGAATGCAGTTTTGGGCTAGTGTGGTTGCGAAGGTGTGTGGGGGGGTTGGTATCCAAGTGCAGGCTAATCCAGTTCATTGACTTTTGGGGCAGATCTCGAAGCCCAAGAAATAAAAAATGGCTTATAAATTACTGCTATTAACCATGGTGTTGGCCAAACAGAGGGTAGCTATATGTTGGATGAGCACACGAGTGCCAAGATTGGAGAGCTGGATGAGGGATTACGTTCTGTCTCATGCAGAAGAGAATGATTGAAAAATTGTACCTGGTGTCCGGTTTTGCTCTGACAGGGATCCGATATTCAGAAAATTAGGGAGCTTTTTTAATTTTAGAACTACTTAGGGGCTTATTGTACTTTTCCTGTGAGGTAGCTCCCGTTTTTGTATAAAATGAACTGATGTTTTGTTAGATTGATTCCACGTTGAAATATGAATTGATGTATTAATGTGTTAAATACATGTTGATCTGTTGTTTAATGTGAGTTCAATTTTTGTCTTGTATGTATTATTGTGGGTGGAAGAAACAAATACTGTTCATAACTTGTGGTTGGTTCCCTGTGTGTGACAAAAAGGTTTTTTCAAAATAATGAACTGTGGGTGATAGATACTTGTTAGCAAGCACTGTTATTGAATAAAGCGTGTGCAAGTGAATGCGCTTTTGAAGAAGTGTCAGGTTTGGCATCTGTGTTTTTTGTGAACTTTATTAAAGTGGCATTTTTAAAATTGTAATGATAAAGTTGATTTTACCATTAAAGAGGATTTATCCTTAAAATTCCATAGGTACTAAACATGGCCGCTCTACCTTTTTCAAAATTGGGAATTACACTTATTAGACGTAACAAGGAATCCCCAATGTTAACCTGTTGGAGGGGTAGGTCTCCCAGGAGCGAAAAACGAATCCCTCTGGATCTACTTTGTGTCCTGTGTGCTGGAATGGGACCCCCACACGTATCCAGATCAATACCCCCTTACAAATGCCGAGAATGAGGTGTAATATGCCTGTCCCCTCCATCGCCAATGTAATGCCGCCCCTTCAGGGGCCAGAGTGTGGGTTTCCTGCAACATTACTATGTAAATCCCTCGCCTGTTTAAATGGGAGAAACTTTTGTAGCGCTTGTGCATAGAGTGCATGCCCCGGACATTACAGGATAGGAGGTTATATGTTGTCTGTTTTGGCATTGCAGCTTATCTTTCTCTCCTCCTTCTGATCACCCCCTGCGCAGCCAGCTTCCACCAACTTACTCTGAGTGAAGTGATCCTTGTTACTACAGCTCATGTCCCCTCTTGGTAGATAGCAGTGCCCCCAACTTATAACTATGTAAACTCCCCAGGACAAATGAGAATCTCTCCCCCATCCAAACTATGCACCGGTGTGCAATTAGAACAAGTGTCCAAAGTTCGGGTAGGTACGAGGTTAGTGCTCACCTGGAGGGGAGCCTTTCCCCCAACCACCCCCGGAAATCCCCCTCAGTGCATAATGCATATGAACATCAGGTCATCAGTCCCGGGCCCCCCTTCTGCTCATGCGAGCCCATTTTCGGGTCAACCCGACTTCCCCCTGTTAAAGATTCTTGTTTGCTACTTGCGTGCCTTGTGTCCCTCAGATTATGTCATCTGCTTTTCTGGGAGTCATCTTGGGAAGGATCTGGCTGGCCTCCCCCATCGTGCTAGAACTGGTGTCAGAGTCTGATTCTCTTGGGTACTCCCCAGACAATGAGGAGGTGCCTCGTGTCCCATGGGGGCTCAGTGACGCTATTGCCGCTACTGCTCTCTCCCAGTCTCGCTGAGTTTCTTCTGACGTTGGTAGACTCTTGGGGCTTCCCCTTTCCCTGGGGGTCTTGTTAAGTCTCGTTCTGGCTTTTCCAGCTCCTCACCTCCCTGTTCTTGTGGGCCTTGTTCTTCAATTCAGTCCCACTCTTCCTGTGGTGTACTCGTTTGAGATCATCCGAAGCTTGGCCGGAAACACCATAGAATAAGGTATCCCCATTTGCCTCAATTTTTGTTTAACTGAGATATAGGATGCTCTCTGTCTCTGCAATTCTCTGGAGAAGTCGGGGAAGATCCTAACGGTGCTGTTGTCCATTTTGAGGTGTCCTTTAATCCGTGCCTGGCTCAGCACATGATCTCTGTCTTTATAGAAGAGTAGCCGCGCTACCACTGGTCTCGGCGGCCTTCCAAGGCAGTTTTCCAGGTAAGCAACCATATTGTTCCCTTCGGCTTTTTCTGGCATGCCTATGACTCGTATGTTGTTGCGCCATGCCCTATTTTTGGCGTCTTCGGCTCTCAGCTCCAGCGCGTGTACCCTTTTCTCAATGTCCATAAGTTTGTGGGTAACGGAGCTCATCTGTCGCTTCAGGTTTCTGACTTCACCTTCTGCTTTCGTGCCCGGGTCTGCTAACTTCCTATGGTCCGTCCTCAGCAGGCCCAGGTCTTCCCGGAGCGTATCAATCTTAGATTCAACGGCTGTTCTTGATGTTTCTATAGCCTGTAGGATGTCGTAGAGAGATGGGTCATCATGGGCTTCTTTTCTTTCACTATGGGTCCCTGTTCGCAGCCTTTAGTCACCAGCATCCTCTCCAGTCTGCTCCTGCTGCTCTGTATCCCGCCTTTTGGAAACTTTTCCCATGTTGACAGTTGTCCACTAGTAGGGGCTTTCTCTCTCCCCTGATGCCTCCGTCTAGGCCTCGCCCAGAGCTTCACCCACCTTCAGCGTCTTCAATTCGGTCTCCGCAGGTGTTTTCCTGTGCCACCCTCCTTGGTCGCTGGTCTTGTGCCTCTCTCCACACCCTTCTCGCTGAGATCCAGGTATCCTCCTTCAGGGTCTCTTCTGGTGTTCCTAAGTTACTGTGGTCCGTCTCTTCGCCCCGTGCATTCGTTAGGCCCTTTGTCTTGTTTAGCAGGCTGTCTGTTGTAGTGTGGCGCCTGCTTCTAGCAGTGCTTGTTTCCCTTCTGCTCAGTGTTCCATCTCATTGTGATGTCACCCCATCAAGATTCTACTTGCCCTTGCTTCTAGCAGTGCTTGTTTCCCTTCTGCTCAATGTTCCATCTCATTGTATTGCCACAGTGTCAAGATTCTACTTTTGGTAGTTGCTTTGTGGTTGGCGAAGGTAGCGTTCGCTCTCTGTGTTAGTTTGTGAGAATAGACCCACTGATGTTTACAGCGTTGTTGTGAGTTTCATTACCACACTGTCCCCTGTGCCTTCTCTCCTTGTTACAATCGGGGAGGCGCAGATTCCAGCCCCCCTGTCTTCTGGCACTCCTTGTGGGATTAAGGCTCCCCAATTGCTAGCAGCCCCTTCGGTGTCCGCAGGCCGTCAGTGGCAGCCCTCCAGGCCCCTTGCGCCGCCTCCAGGTGCTCTTGGTAGTCCTTATGCTGCTTTCTCCTGGACCTTCCTCCTCTCTACCTTCTAACTAGTTTCTGGGCAGTGAGTGCTGATGGAGTAGGGGAAATACAAAAAGTTTTTGTACCCCTTCGAAAGTAATGACCACATAACTTTAAAAATACTAACTGTTTTAATGCATGTATTAATCAACAAATGCACCTTTAATTAAACATTACACGCGGGAAAACTAACTGGCATTGCAAAATTCTAATTTACTCATAAATATGAAATTAAAATTAACATAGGTTTGTGATGTGTGTAGAAAATAGAAGTAAATTGCATGTATTTCGTTTGTAATAAAATCATATTGTGGCAAAGAATGCAGATGGTAAGTAAAATGGCTTTAAATGTCGCTTATGCTAGGTAACACCTAACACGGGTCATTAAAATGGTGGGTGGTAAACAGAAAGGCTTATTTTCTATGCATAATTTCTGCTCTGTTGTTTTCATATTAGTTCCGTTCAGGCCTGCTAGGGCTTGCCTGAAAATGGCTGCTGCTTAGAGACTTGATTGCGTGCGCCGAATAAAGATGGCCCCCGCACATGAGCAGAGTGGAAGTTCCAGTCACGAGTGTGTGGTCTATGACTGGAGTGAGAGACGTCAAGGCCAGCCTGACCTGAAACAAGAGTTGTGCCAAGAGTTCACAATGAATGCATGGGATCGGATGGGAGAATCGAACTCCAGGAGATGAACAAATTCATGACTGTCAAATAATGTTGCAAATATATTACCAAAGTTGAAGTACTTTTGGACCTTATGAATCACAAGAATTAGTTTATGCACCGATTGTTTGCAAACCGGTTCGAGCAAGGATGATGAGGTGACCATCACTACCCCTCCAATGGACCAATCAGAATGAATGTAGCCCCTAAAGGTTTCAATTTCGGGTGTAGTAAGTTAGTGTAAATGGTAAAAAAGAGATTGTGCTTACAATGAGCTCGCTCGCTTATTCTACATTGATCTATTCAACACGACACGCTGTCTGTTGAGACGATTTTGCCTTCTGATGCTGAAAAAGACTTGGTCAATTTTGGACTTTGAATGTTGATGGGGAAAAGGAACGAGACCGTCGCGGGATTCTATCTCGGGAGGGATTACGTCCGAGGAGGTTAGAGGGACAGTCAGTCAGTATTGGGAACCTATCCGGTGATCTTCAGTTCATGTTCAGGTGAACCATTCTTGTCATCGCCCTAAGGCCAAGGTATTGAGTATTTTCTGTTTCTTTTAATCTTTACTTAAATGCTAACGCAATAATATCTAGAATATTTGTCTAATAAAGCTCTACTTATTAAATTGTATTCAATGAATCTAGATAAAATGTTATGCTAACTCTAAACTGAGTCTGTGGTTAATAGAATTAAAGTTATGATCAAAATTTGATTAAAGGTTTTAATTGTGATTGAGCTGGACTTAATCGCTATCAACTGATTCCTACTAGTTGGTCCATCGACCGAAATAGCGGAGTACCTTGATGTTTAGAACCGAAAATTCCAAATCAAATTTGTATATAATGTGTATAGCTATCAGATAGGTAAATATTTAACAAGGTACCCCGTATGTTTTGCAGCTTGTCTACATATCACTGATCCAGAAAAACTGAATGAATGTGTGTTTCGGTGTCATGGGCCCCTCCAATGAATAAATGGTGTAAGGGTTTTCTGGGTTGGTGTCATAAGGAAAGGTTTTATAATAGCTGCGCTGCATCAGTGCTCCGGGTCCTTGTCCCTCCAAGCCAGCAGTGTCTTAAGCCCCATGCTCCTGGGGCCTCTCAGCTTCCTCGATCAGCCTTAGATCAGGCCGCAGCCACCATCTTTTCTGGCCTCGCGGCCTCCTTGCCTGTTTTGTGTATTCTGCCCGGGTTTGTCCTCCGTGCGCTGTCCCCCGCTCCCGGCGGGAATGCGCCGGTCTTAGTCTTCTTGTTTTTAGGTGCCCTCAATTTACTAGTGCGGACCCTCCAGGCATTTTGTACCTCTGCTTAGTTCCCTCGGCAGTTTGCCATACACAAATCAGTCTTGACCCTGTGCCTTATGGGAACAGTCCAGCCGAACAGCCAAGCCAGGTCTTCCCTGGACCGGAAACAAGCATCCTGGGACCGGTTTCGGGGCATCACCCTTCATCAGACAGGCTAGCTTGAAACCAGTGGCACATGGGGAGCAAAAAAATTATGGATTTAGGCTAAGATCTCTGTACTGGGGTGACTGTATTGCATTGTTCTACATTTTGTCCATCAATTGTTCTCTTTGCATTTGTCATGAGTGGGACGGGAATGCCCAGACATTGGTGCCCGCGCTCTCCATGCCACTGGAGTTAGGCTATTCTGGCTTTCCTGGTGACACTTCCCTCTGAAAGACCTGGAAAAACCAGTGTTGAAGTTCGTAGCATGCCAGGGACAGTTGTCAGGACATCCCCTAATTTCCTAGCACGCCCCATACTTAACCCCACATTCACCTATGACCCCTTCCTTCCCCAACTACGAGCAGGATATACTCAATGGGTGGGCCTTGCTTCATGGACATCATTTAGGGATCGCCAGCAGTCACAGCTGTGACCCCTGGCTTGCCCCTTGCACCCCCTGGCACTGCCCTTGCGACCCCTAGCCACCTCCATCACAGTGGTAGTGCCAGTGAGAGACGCAGAGCAAGGCTCTAATGAGCCTCGCTTACTTTATGTTGATACAGGCACTCTTGCTTGGAAATATGAATTAATTGCAATGTGCATCACATTTTAGAATGCATTTAATTTGGGAAATAAAAACATTCTTAAGAGCATGTGATGCACACGCCAATGAATTAGAATGTTATCATGGTGGCAGACTAACAAGCTCCCTTATTTCACACCTCTGCCAGCGTTAACTTGAGCACCAGGTCAAGGCCTCTCACTGCCCAGATATAATGCAGTGATGACCCCTCACAATATCATTCCCAGATACCAGTGCTTCCTGCTGAATGTAACATTTTCATTTGGATGGCCACGCAGATGTATAGCCCTGGCTTCTTATGTCCTCTTCAAAAATCAACAAGCATTGATAAGGCCAATAGGTCTATCTTTAACTTGTGATCGTTTGTTTTTACCATTGCATGTGATTTTTAGAAATTGTTTTTTTTTAAAACATTGTCAGAATAGAAATTTGAAAATAGCTGGCCAAGCCTGGACACATATAGCTGTACATTTTCATGCCTCTACAAAAGCCTTTGAAGTGGCCACCTATCAACGTATGTCAAGGTACAATGGAGGCCATTTTTGAATGGGTTTTGTGATAATATTTTACTGAACAATTTTGAAGGAGAGGAAAGGAAAAAGTTACATTTAGCAGAAGGATCTGTGCTCTAGAGAGAGAGAGAGATGAGGTAGGGTCGCTCATTGTATTATAAACACTTGACACAATGTAACAGTCCCAAGTATCAACAATTTTTCTATGCCACTTATCAGGGGCGGACATTGGGGCTCTGTGATGTGACTTCCTGTGATATCATTCTAATGAAAGGTCATGTGCAGTCACTTCCACTACCCATGGGTGTTTGGTGAATTAACATTCATGAATGTTTGAAGGGCTTGGGGAACTTTTCTTTGAAGGTGCATAGGTACAAGTACGTCCTTTTTGTCATGATTGTGCCAACTATTGTATGCATCTATGAACAATTTACATTTCAATTTTCCACGATTCTGGCAGTGCAAGTGCCCTTTAGTCCACATGGGTTCCTAGTGTATTTTCTGAGTGCCAGGTGTTTTAATTAGACATCTACATCTGATGTGCGGAAGAGCAGGTCAAGTTTATTTGACACTGTACCTGTCCAAAATGAGTGTCTAAGCATTAGCTTTCAGATCATGCTTTCTTATGTGTTGGTTCTGTTTTTGGTAAGATTGGCTGGGTGCTTGATGGTAAATGTTGGAAAGTGGGTTATTAGTAGTGCTAAATATACATCTACCACTGGCAGTAATACCACTAACATAATATAGGGCTCAGAAAAGGTCTTAGGAAAATTATTCCATGCTTAACCCTTGGCAGCTCAACGTCAAAGACATGTATGTAAAGCATTTAAAAACACCAATTTAGTAAATAATTAAGACACAACACATAATAAAAATCCAACACCAATTTATAAAAATAGGAAATATTTAGGTCTTTAAACATACACCAAAATGACAATAATCCAATGTAGGAAACTGGAGATATAAATTTTTTAATATTTTGCATTATATAGCACATAGAAACCTATAGCGCTTATTGGAATATCTGGCCGTTCTAGACCGGTACAAAGTCAAAGATTCAGGCCGACCGCACTGGAGCCCTGCGCAGCTACCCCTCGTAGTAGGTCTTGGTTAAAGTTTTTACTTTCTGACCTTGAAAAGTTTCTGGATCTTTTCTTCCTGGGGTCCCTCAAAGCTCTCAGCCAGGCTGGATTCGGTGAGGGTTTGCTAGCTTGACTTGCAACGACCTCCCAGTCAAACTCGTGGAAGTCCGACCTCCGGAACTTTCCAGCGGGACAAACCGGGATCCAGGCTGGCTTGTGGTCGAACGTGGGCGATTGACCCTCGTGTTTGGTCCTGGTCACCTCCTCTACGTTTGGACTTCATTTTACAGAGCTATGTTTCGCTGATCCCTTGATGCTCTTCACCAGGCCGGATTCAGTGAGGGTTCACCAGCTTGGGTTTTGATGAGCTCCCGGTCAAACTCTGGAAGTCGGACCACCAGGGCTTTTCAGTGGGACAAACCTGGATGGCTGGCCGGCTCACAGTTGAGGGTCACTGGCTTGGCTGGCTAGGTCGAGTCAGTCCACTAATGGAGCTTTTTGCCAAGGTTGCTCCAAACTTCTTCAAACTTCTTCCTGAAGTTCCTTTCGGGATCCCAAGGGGTCCAAAACTGACTCCAATGGTCTGAAAGTCTGGCCTCTTGAAAGTTTGGGACTTCAATTCCCACAATCCCTTGGACAAAACCCTTATAAATCCACTGGTAGTACTCCAGGTTGGGGATTCTTGGTCGTGATGGTCCAGGTGAGATTGGTTAACCTGTAGCTTGCAAGGAGTCCACTCTTTAGTCCTTCTGAAGCAGGTTTGATCCACAGGGCTATAGTTCAAGATTGTGCAGCAGGCGCAGTCAGTCAGAGTGCAGATAAAACTTACAGCATGGACCCTTCTTCAAGCCACAGATCTGACAGGCTCTGCCCCTCTCAGATGCTTCTACCAAGTTCTCTGGGTCAAGCGAGATGCACTCCTGTCCAATGAGGTGCAGGGCAACACCCTAGAGTATGACAATATCCTCCAATGTGTGGCACTATAGTCTCCCAGAGAGCACCATATCACCAAAATTCAGCATGGCTGATTTTTCAGCAGGGAGACAAGAGCCCTCCTTTAGGATGGTTTATCTCCATACTGTCCCTCCCCCTTGCTTCTGCGCATTCCTTACATAATCCTGTTATCTGGCTGGGTTCAAAGAGAAGGGATGTAAATGAAACTGGCCTCTCCTGCCTGTCTCCTCCTTCTATTTAAGATTATTGTTTACAACCTCTCCCCCTGTTCTGGCATTCATATGTAGCAGAACCCTGCCGTCCCAGAATGGCTCTCTAACCCCAGGGGCTATTTATCACCTCATCAAAGCAGCCTGGCTAATCCATTTAACTCTGACCAATCAGGACAGACCACTGGAAGGCTACATTTTGGCTTACAGGCAAGACAGTCTTATAACTTCTTGTCTGTACATTTTAGGATAAATTCAACAATAGTATATTGCCTGATTTATCAATACCATTCTAGCAAGTCCTTGAATGATATTTTATGACATCCTTGATATTAGTTATTATTTAATAATTTCTTGCCATGTTATCCTATGTAGCTGGGAATCTGCAAAGCGGAAAATAAACTGGGCAATTTCTCCCACATTAAGGATTATAAAACATATTCTATAAGGTCCCTGCCTATTTCTACAGGACCCCACACCCCTGGGATACCTATGTGAGACTTTATGGGTTCTGAACATGTAAACATATGACAGATCCTCCCTCCACAGTTCTCCTAGCACAAAAGTCGATTTTAGGAAGCACTTCCCTGAAATCTGTGGAGTGAAATGTGCAATTTCACTAAACCTAGAGCATATAAAAACAATTTTATAAGGACCCTCCTTATAAATACGTTAAAAGTAGTTTGTACCCCCCTGCCCTATTACCTATTATGTATAGGGAGGTCATGCCAATCACAGGGTTACTTTAACCCTTAGTGTATGTAGGTTTTTCACTATATTTTAAGCATCTCTTTCAGCCTAGTACTGGCCCTGGACCTGGTTAGGCAGAGCCCAGGGATAGTCAGAGTAAGTTACCACCAGTACCAGTCAGCAGAAGATGGGGGTGCACAGGGCACAGGATGACAGTAAAGGATTGCCACTGTCTGGGACACTAATACCATCATTAGTCTATTCTGGTAGTAGGCGAACTTGCCTTCTATCTTTATAGAGTCCCATAGGGCACTTCATCTACAACAGCAATTTTCCCTTCTAGGCAACTAGTGTAAGACGCTATCTTCATAAAATCACTCGTAAAGCCAAAAGGAGTAGTCATTTTTGATGTATTTTGGGGTTAGTATTTCTATTCAAGTCACGGCACCTAAGCTGTATGTTTGGTGTCTGAGCTAGCGGCCGACTCATTGGTACCACAATAGTTAACTTTAAAGTGAATAACTTTTCACACAATAATAGGAACGAGGGGGTTAGCTTTTCCCTTTGACCTCCTGTTAAGTTCACTTTCTTTAGGGTTTGTTTAAATATTCATATAGTAAGATGTGTGCAGGCTCAGGAAGTTCACCTCAATTAAAAGTAAAAATAATTCCAAAGATTATACTGTTTTCCTCACTCACTCACAAGTGCAATATCAGGAGGATTGGGCCATCTCCTTGGCAAGCCTCAGATGCGCATGTCCTGTCTTTTACCCTAGAGACGGTAAGTGTAGGACCAGAGCGTAAGTGATGGCTGTTGTTTTGTACACATGCAAGATCTTACATTTTCTTGATCACTCATGCACACACTGTGACAGATAATCAAAGCAATTAATAATTCTTAATTAACATACTTACTAATAAGTGCATCAGGCCCTAAGGTAGCCTCTGCTGGGAATGTGCGCAATTAAAGTATGCTCACCCTGTAATGGTATTTAAAGAGAGCCTGGCTTGTGGAGTTGTGAATGCAAAGCCATGTGAGAGTTTCTGGTATGTGGCTGCAGGAAGCTGTCTCAGAAGAAGCTTTCTGTGGGAGAAACGGTAAGCAAAGCTGACGCATTGTATTTTTTAGGTATGTGCTTTTTTTTTCACATGTCCTGATGCTTATTTTTGGGATTACCAAGTAAAGAATATTTTTGACTTTGCTGTGTGACTTTCATAACTTGTAGACACTTGTGTAGATTGCAGGAAGGAAATGTAATGTTTGTGGAAGACACTTATTTGGAGTTGCTGTAAACAAAAGTCTCCTTACACTTTCCACCACCACGTGCATCATGCCCATGCATGCTCATGCAATCTAGTGTGCAGGGCTCACAGCTGAGAGGCCAAAATAGCCACTACATTGTGTCAGCCACTAGGACAGCCTTGTAATAAAACAAACCAGACGGAGGTCACCGACTTCTTCCATAATAGAAGCAATAACATTTCTGGTGCTTCTATCTCCAAGGGAACAACAAGCATTTGCAATGCAATCGGTCTCGCCTTTGGGACCTTATATGTATTTAGCTATGCAGCACATTAGCCTTGCTTTCAGGAAGCACGGCCTCTCATCTAATAAGAGTTGCTTAAATGGCGCAACTTCCACCAGGAAATGTGAGGTGGCAGCTCGTTCACCTTTACCGCTCTCCTCAAGGTGCAGGCCCCCGAGAACCCCTTAGATAGCATTCTTTTTCAGCTTGAGCTGCCTGCAGAGGAAGTGCTCTGAGGAGCCTCAAGCACACTCAAGTTTGAAGGGTCGTGGGGAGAGATGACATTGCTTAATTCTGAAGCATTAATAGGAGGCCTTTTATACAGGTAAAGTGCACACTCAAGAGCCAACAAGAATCAACTCTCTACCATGTGTGGTTTTCATGCCCAGCACCACACTGGAGTTGCACCACTGTTCAGCATGGGTGCACTTTCACCATAGAACATTAGCAATTGTAAAATAACTGTTCCTGTGTGTGCAGAAATAGGCAAGACATGCTATGATTTTGACATCTGTGTTGAGGTAAACTGATTCCAAGCTTTTTTATGCAGGAACCACACCATTTACCATAATGTGTTGATAGTCCAATAAACATGAAGTATGCCGGCATGACAATTCCAATGTCAGATGAATTGTGTTAAAAGTGATTAGAAGCACATGAACATATGAGAAATATTTCATACATAATATTCTTAGATTAAGCATTTTACAATAATTATTGTAGGAGACAGTGCACGTCTGAGGGTTTGTACAGGTGAGTAAGAAGCTTACTGCGTCATTATGAGGACCGCACCTTAGTATTTCATACCAATGCCACAGTAAATACCTCTCCTCCCTATAGTAGGAAGGAGAGGCCTTCCAGGGATCCTGTTCCTGCCGTATAAATTAAGGAAGCCATATTGGGCCCGCAGTGCACTTTAGGGCAGGGCCACTGGGAGTCCTTCCTTTGTTACCTTTTTCTATGGTGAATCCCTCCCTAACACTAACCCTTAAACATCATGTCACTGATCAGTGCATGTTATATTTCTTGCTCTTGAGTTTTTGCACTAACGCTTCCAATGGCTTTAACCCCTTCGCTGCGGCGCGAATTCCGCCGCAGCGCTGGGGGGGTTTGGGGGGTTTGCGGCGCCGCCATGCTCATGACGGAACCACGCCATCATGAGTCACGGGCGAGCTGTGCTCATGACGGCGTGGTTCCGTCATGACTCCACCCACTTGCGCTAATCGCCCGCACAGACGGGGTATTAGCGCCGCGTGGGAGGAGCGGCCGCCAACGGCCGCAGCATGATGGAACCACTCCGTCATGAGCACACGGCGCCCGTGGCTCATGACGGAGTGGTTCCGTCAGAAGCATGCAAGGGGTTAAAGGCATTTGTGCAGCAAAGAACTCCATTAGGAGCAGAAAAGGCAATACTGCCCTAGGGTCACAGGATCAACGCAATGGAGCCAGCAGCATCATTTACCTTCAATGAAAACGTGTGTGGTCTTGTCTGTTGCTGGTGAAATGTTAATGTACACATCCAGCACTCTGCTCCAATGTCGCTGAGAACTGGCCACTAACTGGTCCACAGGAAAGTGGGTGCATGATTCACAAAGCTGGCACGGGACACAATGCCTGCAGCAGAACACAATAACGCAGACACATTTATTTAAAAATCACGAGGCAGAAGAAAAAAACACAGGCGAGACCTCTTTATGCTGGCCCCCACCCTGGCCTCTTTCACAACACAGGGATACTCGAACCTCCAGCTCATGATGGTTTTGCCTTCTGCACAGAATGGACATTCGCAGTGGATATCGTAAAACTTTCTGCACAATGACCATAAAAAGTTAAATGTGTAGAACTGCTGTGTTTCGAGTCACAATCGAGGCGTGCCGGGTGACGTCTATGGGCCTGAGCCACCTCATCTTATTTGGATACTGTCTTCGAGTTGTTTTCTTTAAAGTAAGAGCTGAGCCACATTTCCCTGTGCAAGGCTTGAGTACACCATCTTCCCGACCCTTCCCCAGGGTATTCTAGTTTTTCACCCTGAAGAATAGAGTGAAACACTCACTGCCCGCCTCTAGCATTTATTTATTTTACAAGTTATCATGCTTCGGACTCACAGGGATGGCAGGGGCTGAGGGGTGGCATTTCCTGCTTCTCGGTCTCCTTTAGAAACCGAAAGCACCATCCACAACCAAGGCGTTAAGAGGAGACATGTATTCTCAAAGACTGAACTTTGAACCTTGAACTTCCCTGGCCCAGGATTTTTACAAGCCACTCCTTTCTTGAGAATCAACTATAAACCCTAACAGAAATCCGTTATATTCATAACAAAAACTGGTTATATTATTGTGCTCTCTTCATCACCAGTACCCTTAGCAGATGGCACATTTCGCCTCACTGTGCCATGTTCTGCTTCCTATATTCTACGTACAGTTTTATATCGGCCCACACCATCCGAGGTTACTGAAATTCTTTACATGTGCACCAGGTACATTACACAAGAGCACGATCAGTTTTTTGCAGGCACAAAGTGATTACGTGATTTGCCCAGTATCACAGGATGTTTAGGCGACGCCGTGACTCCAACCTAGCTAGTTCCATAGTTGGCAGCTCTGGCTGTTACGCCTCATCCTTTATGTGCCGCGTTTCCGCATAGGATGTCTGAGAAATTGGCCTCTTTAAAAATACAAAAGCAATACATCAGTGCGGCCCTAAAGATTGTGTTTTTTACAGACAGAATATACATAGTTATAAAAGAAAAGCTATTCAACAAAGCACCCACCCACCGAGTTATTTTTCCCGCATTGCTCGTGAGGAGTATAACTTGCCTCGCTGTACTCGGCTTGCACTTACTTGCTTGGGGGTCGCGGACACCCAGCTGCCCCTCTTTCATCGATTGGCTTTGCTGTTCTCAGACTTGCTTCCTCGTCCTGCTGTCTTTTGCGGCTGACCCTCAACTCCCCTCATTACACTGAGCTTGGTTCTACGATTCTGGGGGTATTTCCCGTTGGGGTGAAGGAACTGCTTCCTTGCACTGAACAGGCCGCTTCTGCCGCCTTGGACAGTAGCACAATGGCACACTCTCCATAACCCCACATATTTCCTGAACACCTTCTGGCTCGACAGAAGTGTCACATCTGCCCGAGACTCCATCACATCCCTCATAGTGATTCAATTTCAAGCAGAAAGTACACGTTTTACTTTTCTGTGCAGTTCTGCTAGAAATGCTGTGTTTCCACCACATTAGGAGCAGTAACTGTGTGAAGCTTTTTTTCAGGTGCTTCAGCAATCGGAGGCGGCAAGCAGAAGTGAAAGTGCAACCTTGTATCTGTAAGCCTCGCAGTCCGGCAGCTGGTGCAATAAACCTTTCCACGAAGACAGGGAGTGCCTGACTCGATGACTGCTTTCCAGAGACAGGGAAGCACTTTAGGGTAAAGCAGCAGGCATTTAACGCGTTTACAACGCATTTACGTTTCCAAAATAAACAACCGAACATGAAAGTACTGCTAGATGCTTCAACCGAGTCATGCGAGCACTGTGGTAGATACAAGTGGGTACAGAGGCATGCCGGCAGGGGAAGAAAAATACTGTTGGAAGTAAAGGGGCTGGTAGCCGTGGAAGGATACAAATGATGAATGGGGAGGGACTAACAAGCCTCAAACCAATAAGAAGGCAGCATTTTAGACAAAAGCCAATGGGCAGAGAGTGGGAGGAGCTTCCGCGAAGCTTCCACCCTACAGTATATACTGCATGCCTCGCACAGCGATGGCAGTGCTTTCGCACTGCAACGATAGCGAGACCTAAAAAGGGAGGAACCAGCCTTTCTGAGAAGAGACATTTGTTTCTACAATTTGGCATAGATGTGCTAGGGAACTGTTTAGCTAGTGATGTAGGGAGTAGGTCCTAATGTATTTTTGCTGCAGGTTGCATCACATTTTGCACTTATTGCCGAAGAGTATAACATTCTGCTGTGCCTTTGGGTGAATGGTCAAGGCTGATCTGCATGTGGCTGTTTCCTGTCTGAGGTGACATGCTGGGCAAAAAATGATGGACTGGAATGTGGCCCTTTCAATAGATTACATTAATTCAAGCATTCCAGCTGTCATTTTATGTTTTTCCTCTTTGGTACAAGGAGGGCGCACTCGAATTGCTGTGTGCAGACTGATGTTGCCTCCCTGTGATTGGCTGTTTACTACTGTTATTGAAATCACCAGTCTTAAAATCGTGCCTTTTCTACAATGCTGTACCAGCAGTAGCTCTCCTATATTTTAAGTGGAATACTCCGGCAGGCAAAGCGTCAGACCTCTTAGTGTGCTAATCTAGGATTGGTCGGCTGCACTCACCACCTCGTGAGCTTTGCAGTTGTAAAATGGCTGCCGCTGCTGCTTTTTGCTGCATTACTTGCTCTTGTCTTCTGGATGTTGTGCGGCTCAGGTGTCGGGTGTCAGACTTTCTTTGCAGGAGCTCAGTCCACAAGAGATGGTCTCAAAGGATGGAGCCTGTGCATGCTAGGAGTACAGAGAGGAGAATGACAGTGCAGTGACAGTGAATGGGGTTCTGAGTGACGTATATTGAAAGTGAGAGGGAAGCTCGAGTTGTCTTTGATGTCTCCATGGACCCTGTTGTAAACAATCATCCCTATTATTCACTTTTCAACCATCTGTAATTTTATGTTAGCCCCCACAAAACATCTGCTCCTGTTTTCAACTGCTACACAAGGGGGAGGCGTAATGGGAAAGCCATACTTAAGATTGCCTCTCCTCTTTGTCCCAACTGTTCAAAACAAGCATTGGTAATTCATCGGTTTCACCTATCTAACTAATAAATTGCGTTTTTCATCAATTATCGTCTGGGAGAAGGAAACAGCTTCCTGACAGATAACAGGTGAGTGAAGAGGATGTCGCGCAGTGGCCAGAGCTGCTGACTCGAAAGCTGGGGATCTCGGTTCAAGTCTTGATGGCGCAGCAACCTGTGATTCTACACACATCACTAATTCTCTCTGGGTGACAGATTGTTATATAAATGTGCTGCAATAGTAAAAGGCAAAACTTTACAAAAAAATATAGTTACACCAAAGTGGATTTTAACAGTATTTCAGTGGTGGGAAACTGATAAGAGAATCACACGAGGTGCAAGCATTGGTAAATGCAGGAAAATATGCTACTGCTAATTGATATAGAGGAAAGATAAATGGCACGCACAGGAACCAATGAGAAGCCTGGAAAGATAGAAAGTCCCTTTTAAGTTTATATTAAAACAATAGATTTCTCAAGCACAGCGCAAGCGCTGTGCAGGCGACACCTAAAAATGCCTAGCCACCTGCCACTTACCACCCCACTACCTTCATTGCCCTCCCACCCTCCAGCAGCATGGATTCCCTTTATGGTGAAGTAACAACTTACTTACTACTCTCAAGAAGAGTCAAACATAACACAACCAATTCAGCAGTGAGTCCTGTGTGGAGCAGATGCTGCAAGGCTGATTCATACCAAGTGCTGAGCCTCATGGTGCCACAGTCTATGATGCTGAAATATGTCCTGTTGGCTCTTGTTTGTATAGCTTGCCCTTATAGACATGTCCATTATTTATTGCGGTGGCATTGCTGGCGGCTTCCCAGTTGTGAATGGTGAACTTTGAAAGTGATGAGATGCAAATACCTATCATTTATGAGCCAAGTGAAATGACGAAGCGCACAAGCATGACTCTCTCTTGTGGTGAGAACATTTTGAAAAACAAGGCTAAGTTTACTACACAAATTGGTAAAAATCCATAGGGTCTGAGTGAACTCTTCTATACTTTGGTAGGGCACCGGTTAAGCTTTACCTTCCCCAGGACTAGTGCCTTAAATGGAAATAAAGAAGTGCAGTTTCTCACTATTTAGAGTACCTGTTTGCTCCTTAGAAGTGCCGGTACTCTCGCATTAGGTGTATTGCAGCAGTGCTGAAAAGTGCAGGTACTCCCCCTTTCAAATTAAAAAAGTGCAGGTACTCAGTACAGGACAGTAACAGCCCATTTAAAGCACTGCCTGGGGCCAGGTACATTGAGGATTACCCCTCCAAGAAAGATCTGACAAAAAGAGCTACATTTGCTTCAGGCAGTTCAAAGACTGATTATGTGATTTTCCAGTGGCATTAATTTCCCAAAATGTACATAGCATATTTTTACACTTTATTTTTCTATCCTGCCTCTTCACAGCAGTGACATTTTATAACTGAGTGTCTATTTGGAAGGGGCATTGTGAAATAAAAACAAAAATAACATAGATCTCACAATTGCAAGCAGAAGCAACTAAAGCAAGGAAAATCCTACTTGCTCAAGCAGCAATGCTGCTGCTGAGCTACATACCGCTTACAGGATCATACAGGATACATCAGCCATTCCAGTTCATCTCTCTGATTATATCATGGAAAGCTTTATTAATATAGATGATGAAACGCCTCTACAGAAGCCATGAAATAACAGCCACAGCAAAAGGGCCCTTAGTGCTAAGAAAAGGCGCTCAACAGCAAGCTTCCCGACCGCAGCATGAATTATGCCTCACATGCCAGCGTAAAGAAATACTCCTAAATTCAATAAATGTGACAGCTTCTGAAAATCCAGACGTTTCACCATAAAATATCTATTTGGGATTAATTATCTCAAATCCAGCACAAAGAAGCGTGTTATTTTCAGCAATCCAATATGCTGCCACATCGGAACAGATTCTGCCTTTCATGCCCATTTTATACGGCAGGAATTGTCATCGCCCTTATGATAGGGATAAGCAAGATCATGTTAGAACGTCAACAACATGCTAAGGGTGAGCACAATAGCATCAGGGCAATCACTATTTTTTTTTTACAATTTTATATTGCACAAACGTGATCCAAAGACATCAGAGTGCTTTACACAAGCACCAGATTACATGACACCAGGTCAGACATTGTTTTAGGCACAGAGGGAATATGTGACTTGCCCAGAATGATGGGATGTTGAGCAGACTCAAACCCGGTTCCCCATTTCCAAGTTGGTAGCTCTGGCCGTTATGACAACATCTCTTCACTATACACCAGATAGCCATAGGTTTGTGAATAACAAACAAAATGTCACCGAAGGGCACCATTTTGCCAGGAATAGCCCGAATGCTCACAAAATGACATGGAGGTGCCACCATTATGCCGGTTCTAGCTATCATGACTCAAAAAATGGCCACATTATGTCAAGGTTGGGCCACTAAAGATCCCTCCACCCTATTGCATACCTATTCCTAAACAAAGACTTACACCCACACACAAGTGAGTGCATGCATGTGCACACACACACACATTTATTAATACATTCTTTCCCATCAACTGCACAGACTTGGTCCATAAGGATGTCAGGCACTGGCCAGCATGTTTTGTCAATGCCAACAGATCAAACAAACTATTCAAGCACTTGTGCTAAGAACTCTGGCCATGGTGTAAGCATTAGGTTGATTCATTGTATTACCACTGCCAGGACGAAACATAGGATTGTGAAAGGTACCTGTTGCTTGAACTATTTGCAAGACCTCTTTTGAAAACTGCTTCCATTGAGCAGCCATACAATTCATAGTTTTTATTTGAGTTCTATTGAGGAAAATCATTTGATGCCCTGGCTATTCAATTTCTTACTATTGTTATCAACTTCTCTCCTGTGTTATGTGCTATGAACGTCAGAGAAGATGCCTCTGAACACTGTTGTGCAGCTTCGTGTGTGGGTAAGAGGGGAAGTTAGACATATTGGCCCATATTTATGGAGCCTTTGATCTGCTCTTGGGTCACACAAGACAACACTAGGACAGCTCAAAGGCTTCAGTAATACATTCAAAGCCATGCAATACCTGATTTACGGGGCCTTGCGTGGCGTTGTATAGAAATGTACGTAAGGCAGTTGCTTGCACTTTGTTATGTTACATTTCATTGTGGAAGGCGTTCCATCGGTGGAGCTTGGGCATTCCCATGCAACCACTCATGGAGTTTTTGCTCAATCCCAGATATACAAAGGCTTGTAAACCTGCGAATGCGTCAAAATGCGTCATCTTCCTCAGTGAGGCTTGAGGTGGTATATTTTTATTTTATCCTCGTTATTTCCTCTTTCCACATGTGCTGCATTTTGCAATACATGTAGAAAAAGTAAAACGCCTCTATGGATTGTTTGTGACCAGGAAGGTGTCCCTTCCTGCATTAAAACAGTCCTGCCTGTAACAAAGGCACCCCTGCCCTATGGTGTAAGGTTTCCTGCTTTGGCGCTCGGCAGCACAGAGTGCGCCAGAGCAAGGAGAGAGCAGAAATGCTCCTTATCTTTGTAAATATGACTCATTTCTGCCCTCTTGCTTTGATGCAACACAGCACAGCAATTTTGCTTGCTGCAATGAGTTGCATGAAAGTTTAGTAAACGTGCCTCAAGTTTTTCATATGCACTTCACAATGTGACCCTTGCCTTCTTCACATGTTGACACTGTATTTGCTCTTACAGACAGTATGCTGTGCTCGACATATCTGTATCTCACTGTCTCTTCCACCATCTTTTTACTTTGCAGTTTAACTCCCTTTCTGCCTCTCCACCATCCTTCTTCTTTACATTTAGTATTTATATTTTCTATGCTGTACTAGCCCTCGGCAGTCTGTCTCTAGTCTTCTGTCTGTCCTCAGCAGGTTTGTCTCTCTTCCACTCCACTGATAAACACTCTCTTCTGCCTGTCTGTAGGACACGCCTTGACTGTCCATCGTTCCTTCAGACTCTCCCCCTCTATTGAGTAACTCTCATTGGTGTCCATTCCTTTCTGCAGTCTGTCACACTGTCTCTTCTCTATTATACTTCCTCTCGCTGTCTGTCTATCCTCCGTTCATCTTCTTGTATGCAGTTTATGCTTCTGTGCTGCTGTTTCAATATTTCTAACGGTAGTATCTCTCTTTTTCTCTCTCTCTCCTTCCCTAACTTTCTTTACTGCAGCCATTTTCATGGTCTCTTCCCTTTTAACGGTCCTCCCTTAGTCCGTCGTCTCCTTTCCTCTCTTTATGCAGTCTGTCCATCTATGCTGCTCTGGTAAGCTTCTCTCTACACCGTCTATTCCCATATTTCCTTTTTGCACTCTGTCTGATTGTCTCTTTTCTATTATCATTCCTCTCTTCTGTCTGTCTACCATCAGCTGACCTTCCTTTATGCAGTCTGTCTTCCTGTCTCTACAATGATAGCAGTTCTCTCTGCTATCTATGTTGTTGCTATGCCTCTTGTATGCAGTCTGTCCATCTGTTTTGCTTTACTAGTGTTTCCCTCCGAGGTCTCTAAAGTCCTCTCCTAACCTTCCTCCCTACGCTCTTTCTTTTTTGTCCCTCCTTTGTTATCATTCTTTTCTCTCTTTTCTGCTCTGCGTTCTGTGTAGCCCTTCATTCTCAGCTGCTCTACAAATCTTCTTTTCTGCAGCCTCTCTTTGACTCTATATCTCCTCTGATAAACTTTTCCTCAGAAATCTCATAAATATTCATCTCTCTCCTCTCTGTCGTCTTTTTCTACTTTTTCTATCCCTGTCTCTCGCTCCACTAATAACCTTTCTCTTAGCAGTCTCTTTCTATCCCTCTCTTTGTCACCCCACTGATAGCCTTTCTCTCTGCACTCTCTCTTTAATCCTCCCTATGTCACTCCACTGATAACCTTTCTCACCTTAGACCTTCCCCCAGAATCATTACCCTACGTCATTATACTGGCGGGAGTACCTGCCCTGCAGGGAAAAACCAATGAGTCTTATCTGGAACTGAGGAACAAAACTACCTATTGGCTTAATTTCAACCGACCCCTCCCTCCTAACATTCACACTAAAATCTTATTTGTACGGAGAGTTAGCTGGGTAGGTAGAAGGAGTAAAGACATACTGGGAGACTGTATAATTGTTAATTTTAGGGACACTCAGGCTGTAAAATATATCCAGCACGCACAATCCTTTGACCCTAATACAAACATCATTCCATTACCTCTCGATTACTTTTATCCTCATCATTCAGCAAATAATCAGTGGGAATTAGTAGGGAGGGCAAAAATACATACAAACCAGGCAAGAGGTATGTTGCCTATACCCAGACAAGGCTGGTTGGAGACCTTTCCACTGTCAAACAGGTATAGCTGCCTGGACATGGTCGATTGACTACCCCTGAATTATAATGCCGTCAATCCTGTGGGGGAAGCCACAGTGGGTGATAAGCCAACCTCACCGACAGACCGTTGTCCCGTAAAATCGCCAACTCCCTCAAAGAACAACTTAGGACCTATCCCCATTAACATTGAGGACAATGAGAAAACTGACCATCTTACACTGTCGAGCAGCGAATCTACCAAATCTGTTGCTCCCGGAGTAACTCCTATAGTGTCCTCATTTCCAGAGGGCGACATATGCCATTCAGTTAGATTTCTATCCTGGAATGTTGCAGGGCTGTCTTCCAGGTTGGCCGACATAAATTGTGCTTCCTTCATTAAACGGTTTTCGATTGTCTGCCTCCAGGAATGCTGGACGGTTGAGCCCATTCATATGAATGGCTATCGTACTTACCACACACCAGCTGTACACACCTTGAGAGGGAGAAATAAAGGAGGCCTTTGTATCTATGTCTCAAACTGCTTAAAGGAAACTAAGATTTCTTTTTTCTCCAACTCTATCTTCTACCAGATCTTGCATATTACACTGGGAGGCAATGAACATATTAATTTGATTAATTTCTATAATAACATTCCGAAAGATGCTTGGGCCTCGACCTACAAAGAACTACTTGAGAGCCTCAAAAATATTGATGAAAAAGAACGCACTGATAGCTGTGTGATTTGGATGGGCGATTTTAATTGTTTTTTATGCCCATTGAGCGACCATAACCTATGTGGACTGGGAGAGATGGATGGTGTCACTGTGACACATTTCTCACATACATCCTTGGGAAAATACCTTAATGAGATACTTTTTTCCCTGGACCTGGGTTTTGTGAACGAACTATGCTCCCCACCAGTCTCTTTTAACCCCACATTCATTGGACGGGGTTGCAAATCAATAATTGACTTCATGTTAATATCCAAACGCTATTTTCACTATATTCTTGCGTTTGAAACATGTGAGATAGCAATGAGCGACCACTTACCGCTTAGCATGTCCCTTGATACAATGTTGGCTAAACAGAACACGGTTACTAAGATCCAGACCCTGTATGACTTTAATATTGAAATTGTAAAGAAGAATGGTTATACCCTTAAATGGGATAAAGTGGAACCAGTGGCCTTCCTAGGTAAATTAATTCGCTCAAAGGAAGAGGAATTTAATATCTGTCTTACAGAGCTCATTGAGCCTCTCAAAGTCAATGATGCTTTCCTTAGTATCTCGGAGGAAATTAAAAAGCTACTCACGAGACCACTGTACCTTGGGGCAAACAAAATCAAGAGATGGTTTGATAGAGAGTGTAGTAAGACCCACGCTCATTTAATGGAACAATTAAAAAGGGAGCCTAGGGTAATGGCTGATGTTAGATCAGCTAGATCTGCGTACCAACAGGCAGTTAAAAAAAGGAAAAAACAAATTAAACAGGAAGCCTGGAGTACTCTTCGGGAAACCTGTATCTCCAAAAATAATACTGCATTTTGGAAAGCGGTGAATGCTCCGTTCTTTTCCAAAGATTCTACAGACTCTATTGTAATAGCAATCTCGGAAGAAGGCTGGTTGTCCTTCTTCCGTGAACTTTACACAAAGGACTCTCAGGTCGAGATAGAAGGGGATTTTACTTCAGGCAATAAGGACATAGTATCCTATCCAATAAACATCGATTTTACTATGGAGGAAGTTATGACAGCCATCAATAAGAGCCCAGCGGGTAAGGCCCCGGGTCCGGATGGTGTTCCCGTAGATGTTTTTAAGGCTAACAGTAAGTTATGGGCCCCCTTGCTAACCAACGTTCTTAACAGTTTTACTAAAATGGGCTTCCCAAAGACCTGGCAGGAAGCCATTGTAGTACCTATTTTCAAGAAAGGAGATCGTAGTTCACCTAAATGCTACAGACCGATCTCCTTACTTGATTCACTTATGAAGATTGCGGGGAGAGTCATACTCGACAAACTACAAGTATGGGTGAACGACACAGGTACTCTCTCCCAACTTCAATATGGTTTTAGGGAAGGCCTAGGCACAATTGAGCAAGGTCTGAATTTAGCACTCCTAGTAGCCAAGTACGTCGAAGCAAAAAAAGAGAACTTATTTCTTACATTTGTGGATTTAAGTTCGGCCTTTGACTGTATCAATCATAATAAACTCTGGCTAACTATGCAGGAAATGGGAGTGGATCCAAACCTCCTTATATTCATCAGAGAACTATATCGGGAGGCGGGTGCAAGGGTACGTTATGGGGAAAAGGGGGATTGTACCTCCAAATTTTCCATAGAAAAGGGTGTGAGACAAGGCTGTATTCTAGCACCCTTTTTTATTTAACTTATATATTAATTCGGTCGCGTCTCACCTCCTGGAAAACAAGCAGGATTACCCAAAAATTGGCAACTCCTTTATCCCCATTCTCCTATACGCAGACGATGCCGTAATCATGGCCCGGACCCAAATCGGTCTCCAGAGATCGATTACTAGCTTCTCCGAATATATGGGCAGTAGAGGCCTAAAGATCAACATAAGTAAAACATTTAATATGTGTTGTACAAAAAAGAATAATCTTAGTTGTAATTCATTTTTATCTAACACGAAAATCATGACTGTTAATACTTTTTCGTATTTAGGTATTACCTTTGACAGTAAGGGAACTTGGACAGCGGCAGGTGATTCCCGTAAGCTAGCTTTCTCACGAGCAATTGGGGCGGTTAAACATTTTTCAAATAAGGTTGGAGGCCGCCCGGTACCAGTCTTGCTCGATATCTATAGAGCTAAGTGTGTATCAACTGCAATATATGGCGCAGGAATTTGGGGGATTGTGAACACCTCAAGTACTCAAATTCAGATCTGTCAGAATACTTTCCTGAGGTATTTACTGGCTGTGCCGGGGTCAACTTCTTCTTTTGTCTGTCATCAAGAGTTGGGTGTGCCCTATATTGCTGACCTTATTAAACTGGAGCCCATCTTGCTGTGGCATAAAGTCTGGTCTGGAACTGAGACAGTCCTAAACAGGGAAATAATAAAGGATTGCCTAGGCCTAGATGGAACACTGAAAATTCCCTGGCTTAATTATGTAAGAAAATTTTTTATTGAGCTAGGCCATCCGGAGTTCTTTAACTCTCCAGCTAGCATGACGAATTTCTCTAGAAAGAAACTTAAGCAAATTTGTCTGCATTTCCTTTCAGAGGCACGCTGGATGTTAGAGAAACGCAAGAGCTCTGTTATGGCCAATCAGCTACTTATCACTAACCAGGGTATACAACCATACTTGGAACTAGTCCCCAGCTGCTATACCCGTATGCTGCTATCTCGTTTTAGGGCTGACATCTTTTATAGAATGGTCACATTCCCTGAGAAGAACTGCTGGCTTAAGGAACTTACTCCATGTCCCTGCGACTATATTTCTGTCCAATCTTCCCTTCATTGTATTCTTTTCTGTAAATTTTATTCTGAACCTAGAAAAAGTATTTTACGACCAGTTTTAAAAAAGCTAGGGCTGAGACAATGTAGAGCGGCTCTGGTCAGATTACAAATGTTAGATGATGAATTTCTTATCTTTTCGGTCTCTACGTTCCTAAAAACCGTTATTAGATTCAGGATCTCTATGAATTAGATTATTTTTATTATGCTGTTATTTTTAACTTTGAAAGTCTGTCTTAATGAATGAAATGTGATGTTTATCTGCTTTTATGGTTTTGTATCTTAAAAATCGAATAAAGCTGTTTCTGATTCTGATTCTGATAACCTTTCTCTCTGCAGTCTGTTTCTGTCCCTTTCTCTGTCACTCCATTGATAACCCTCTCTGTCACTCCACCAATACCCTTTCTTTCTGTAGTCTGTTTCTGTCCATCTCGCTGTCACTCCACCGATAAACTTTCTCTCTGCAGTCTGTTTCTGTTCCCCTCTCTGACACTAAACTGATAACCTTTCTCTAAGCAGTCTCCTCCTGTCCCTCTCTCTGACACTCCACCGGTAACCTTTCTCTCTGCAGTTTGTTTCTTTTCCTCTCTCTCCCTCACTCCACCAATACCCTTTCTCTCAGCAGACTCTTTCTGTCACTCTCTCTGTTGCGCCACCAAATTCCGTTTCCTCATCAGTCTCTTTATGTCCCTGGCTCTGTCACTCCACCGATAACCTTTCTCTCTACACTCTTTTCTGTTCCTATCTCTCTCACTCAACTGATACCCTTTCTCTCTGCACTCTGTGACTATCCTCTCTGTGTCACTGCACCGATAACCTTTCTCTCAGAAGTTTCTTTCTGCCCCTCTCTATGTCACTCCATTGATAGCCTTTCTTTCTGCACTCTCTCTGTCTAATCATCTCTCTGCCACTCCACTGATAACCTTTCTCTCAGCAGTCTCTTTCTGTCCCTATCTCTGTCACTCTAATGATAACCTGTATCTCAGCGTTCGGTTTCTATCCGTCTCTCTTTGACTTCACCAATTACATCTCTCTCAGCGGTCTGTTTCTGACCCTCTCTCTGTAACTCCATCAATAGCCTTTCTCTCAGCAGTCTCTTTCTGTCCCTCTCTCTGTCACTCCACTGATAACCTTTCTCTCTGTGGTATGTTTCTATTCCTCTCTATGTCACTCCACTGGTACTGTTTCTCTCTGCACTCTGTTTCTTACAGCCTCTCTCCTGGTACAATCCCTCCTTTCTGTCTTCCCCTTTATCACACTGTTCTTTCCCTTTTGCCAGCACCATGTCTTCTCTGTTTCTGCCTCCACATCTCTCCAATTCTTATCCTATCTCTCAGGATCCCATTAGTCTAGTTCTGCTTGTCAGTGCTGGAATCAGCCACACCGGCGCTAACACCGATTACCGGTCAGCATTGACTTTCACCATTGCATGTCACGTGACATTGTGAGAGGGCGAAGAAATACACTGAGATCCCGTTTATGTATTCATTCTGTAGTCCACAATTTTAAGTGCTAACATGTGCTCTTTCTACTTACCTAGTTAGTGTTCCTTTGAGGTCAGCTCACCTACCATGGACCCATTGTTCTTCTTGAGTGTGTAACCATACACATACATATATAGTACTAATTTATATGTATTGTAGACACTCCACTGATAACCTATCTCTCTGCGGTCTGTTTCTATCCCTCCCTATGTCACTCCACTGAAAACCCTCTCTGTCACTCCACCAATGCGCTTTCTTTCTGTAGTCTGTTTCTGTCCCTCTCGCTGTCATTCCACCGATAGCCTTTCTCTCAGCAGTCTCTTTCTGTCTCTCTCTCTGTCAGTCCATCGATAACCTTTCTCTCAGCAGTCTCTTTCTGTCTCTCTCTCTGTCAGTCCATCGATAACCTTTCTCTCAGCGGTATGTTTCTGACCCTCTCTCTGTGACTCCACTGATAACCTTTTTCTCAGCAGTCTGTTTCTGTCCCTCTCTCTGTCACTCCATGATAGCCTTTCTCTCAGGAGTCTCTTTTGTCCCTCTCTCTGTCACTCCATGGATAACCTTCCTCTCTGCTGTGTGTTTCTATCCCTCTGCATGTCACACCACGGATAACCTTGCTCTCAGCAGTCTCTTTCAGTCCCTGTCTCTGTCACTCCACCGATAACCTTTCTCTCAGCAGTCTCTTTCAGTCTCGGTATCTATCACTCTAACAATAACCTTTCTCTCAGAAATCTGTTTCTGTCCTTCTCTATGTCACTCCACTGACAGCCAATCTCTCTGCACACTCTCTCTCTGCCACTCCACTGATAAACATTTTCTCTGCAGTCTTTTTTGCTGTCCCTCTCTCTGTCATTCCACCGATATTCTTTCTGTCAGAAATCTCTTTCAATCCCTTGCAATGTCACTTAATCGATAACCTTTCTCTCAACAGTGTCTTACTGTCCCTCTCTCTGTCACTCCATCGATAGAATTTCGATCAGCAGTCTGGTTCTGTCCTTCTTTCTGTCACTTCATCAATAACATTTCTCTCAGCTGTCTCTTTCAGTCCCAGTCTCTGTCACTCAACTGATAGCCTTTCTCTCAGCCGTCTCTTTCAGTCCCAGTCTTTATCCCACCACCGATAACCTTTCTATCTGCAGTCTGTTTCTGTCCCTCTCTCTGTCACTTCAAGTATTAACCTTTCTCCTTGCGTTCTGTTTCTATCCCTCTCTCTGTCATTCCAATGAAACCCTTTATCTCTGCATTCTGTTCTGGCCTTCTCTCTGTCTCCCCACCGATACCCTTTATCAGCAGTCTGTTTCAGTCCCTTAATCTGTCACTCCACCGATAACCTTTATGTCTGCAGTCTATTAATATCCCTCTCTCTCTCACTTCACCGATACCCTTTCTCTCTGACGTCAGTTTCTTTCCCTATCCCTGTCACCCACTGTTAACCTTTCTGTTTGCAGTCTGTTTCTGTCCCTCTCTCTGTCACTTCACAGATAACCTTTCTCTCTGCAGTCTGTTTCTGTACCTCTCTCTGCCACTCCAGTGGTAACCTTTCTCTCAGCAGTCTCTTTCTATCCCTTGCTTTGTTACTCCACTGATAACCTTTTTCTCAACAGTCTCTTTCTGTCCCTCTCTCTATCGCTCCACCGATAACAGTTCTCTCAGCAGTCTGTTACTGACCCTCTCGGTGTCACTTCAATGATAACCTTGTTCTCAGCAGTCTGTTTCTGTCCTTCTCTCTATCACTCCACCAATGACCTTTCTCTCAGCAGTCTATTTCAGTCCCAGTCTCTATCACTCCACCGATAACCTTTCTCTCTGCAGTCTGTTTCTGTTCCTCTCTCTGTCACTCCAACTATTAACCTTTCTCCCGGCATTCTGTTTCTATCCCTCTCTCTTTCATTCCAATGAAACCCTTTAGCTCTGCAGTCTGTTCTGTCCTCTCTCTCTGTCACCCCTCCAGTACCCTTTCTCAGCAGTCTGTTTCTGTCCCTCCACCAAAAACCTTTCTCTAAGCAGTCTCTTTCTGTCCCTCTCATTCCACTGATAACCTTTCTCTCTGCAATTTGTTAATGTCCCTCTCTCTCTCTCACTCCACCAAGACCTTTTCTCTCAGCAGTCTCTTTCTCTCCTTCTCTCTGTCACACCACCGATAACCATTCAGTCAGCAGTCTCTTTCTGCCACTATCACTTTCACTCCACCGATAACATTTCTTTCTGCAGTGTCCTTCTGTTCATGTCTCTCTCACTCCACTGATACCCTTTCTCTCTCCAGTCTGTTGCTATCCCTCTCTCTGTCACTGCGCCGATAACCTTTCTCTCAGAAGTCTCTTTCTGTCCCTCTCTATGTCACTCCACTGGTAGCCTTTCTCTCTGCACTGTCTTTCTAATCCTCTCTCTGCAACTCCACTGATAACCCTTTTCTCTGCAGTCTGTTTCTGTCCCTCTCTCTGTCACTCCACCGATAACCTTTCTCTCAGCAGTCTTTCTGTCCCTATCGCTGTCATTCTACCGATAGCCTTTCTCTCTGTAGTCTTTTTTCTGTCCCTCTCTCTGTCACTCCACCATTAACCTTTCTCTCAACAGTCTGTTTCTGTCCCTCCTTCTGTCCCTCCACCAAAAGCCTTTCTCTAAGCAGTCTCTTTCTGTCCCTCTCTCTGTCACTCCACCGATAACCTTTCTCTCAGCAGTCTCTTTCTGTTCCTCTCATTCCACTGATAACCTTTATCTCTGCAATTTGTTAATGTCCCTCTCTCTCTCACTCCACCAATACCTTTTCTCTCAGCAGTCTCTTTCTCTCCTTCTCTCTGTCAATCCACCAATAACCATTCCCTCAACAGTCTCTTTCTGCCACTATCTCTTTCACTCCACCGATAACATTTCTTTCTGCAGTGTCCTTCTGTTCATGTCTCTCCCACTCCACTGATACCCTTTCTCTCTCCAGTCTGTTGCTATCCCTCTCTCTGTCACTACACCGATAACCTTTCTCTCAGCAGTGTTTCTGTCCCTATCTCTGTCATTTTACCGATAGCCTTTCTCTCTGTAGTCTTTTTTCTGTCCCTCTCTCTGTCACTCAACCGTTAACCTTTCTCTCTGCAGTCTGTTTCTATCCCTATCTCCGTCACTCTACCGATAACCTTCCTTTCAGCTGTCTGTTTCTGACTCTCTCTGTCACTCCACGATGGCCTTTCTCTCTGCAGACTTTTTCTGTCCCTCTCACTGTCATTCCACCGATAGCCTTTCTCTCAGCTGTCTCTTTCTATCCCTCACTATGTCACTCCACCGACAACCTTTCTTTCAGCAGTCTCTTTTTGTCCCTCTCTCTGCCACTCCACCGATAACCTTTCTCTCAGCGATACGTTTCTGACCCTCTCTCTGTCACTCCACTGATAACCTTTTTCTCAGCAGTCTGTTTCTGTCCCTCTCTCTGTCACTCCACCGATAGCCTTTCTCTCAGGAGTCTCTTTCTTTCACTCACTCTCTCTCTCACTCCACCTTTCTCTCTACGGTCTGTTTCTATCCCTCTCGATGTCACTCCACCGATAGCCTTTCTCTCAGCAGTCTCTTTCAGTTCCTGTCTCTGTCACTCCACCGATAACCTTTATCTCAGCAGCATCTTTCAGTCTCGGTCTCTATCACTCCAACAATAACCTTTCTCTCAGAAATCTGTTTCTGTCCTTCTCTATGTCACTCCACTGATAGCCAATCTCTCTGCACTCTGTCTCTCTGCCACTCTACTGATAACCTTTTTCTATGCAGTCTTTTTCTGTCCCTCTCTCTGTCATTCCACCAATATCCTTTCTGTCAGCAGTCTCTTTCTATCCCTTGCTATGTCTCTCAACTGATAACCTTTCTCTCAACAGTGTCTTTTTTCCCTCTCTCTGTCACTCCATTGATAACATTTCTCTCAGCGGTCTGTTACTGACCCTCTGTTACTCCAATGATAACCTTTTTCTCAGCAGTCTGTTTCTGTCCTTCTCTCTGTCACTCCTTCAATAACCTTTCTCTCAGCAGTCTCTTTCAGTCCCAGTCTCTGTCACTAAACCGATAGCCTTTCTCTCAGCAGTCTCTTTCAGTCCCAGTCTTTATCACTCCACCGATATCCTTTTTCTCAACAGTCTCTTTCTGTCTCTCTCTCTATTGCTCCACCGATAACATTTCTCTCAGCAGTCTGTTCCTGACCCTCTCGGTGTCACTTCAATGATAACCTTTTTCTCAGCAGTCTGTTTCTGTCCTTCTCTCTATCACTCCACCAATGACCTTTCTCTCAGCAGTCTATTTCAGTCCCAGTCTCTGTCACTCCACCGATAACCTTTCTCTCTGCAGTCTGTTCTGTCCCTCTCTCTGTCACCACTCCAATACCCTTTCTCAGCAGTCTGTTTCTGACCCTCCACCAAAAACCGTTCTCTAAGCAGTCTCTTTCTGTCCCTCTCATTCCATTGATACCCTTTTTCTCTTTAGTTTGTTTCTGTCCCTTTCTCCCACTCCTGCAATACCCTTTCCCTCAGCAGTCTCTTTATGGCTTTCTCTCTGTCACCACACCGATAACCATTCCCTCAGCAGTCTCTTTCTGCCACTATCTCTTTCACTCCACCGATAACATTTGTTTCTGCAGTGTCCTTTTGTTCATGTCTCTCTCACTCCACTGATACCCTTTCTCTCTCCAGTCTGTTGCTATCCCTCTCTCTGTCACTACACCGATAACCTTTCTCTCAGAAGTCTCTTTCTGTCCCTCTCTATGTCACTCCACTGGTAGCCTTTCTCTCTGCACTGTCTTTCTAATCCTCTCTCTGCCACTCCACTGATAACCCTTTTCTCTGCAGTCTGTTTCCGTCCCTCTCTCTGTCACTCCACCGATAACCTTTCTCTCAGCAGTCTTTCTGTCCCTATCTCTGTCACTCTACCGATAGCCTTCTCTCTGTAGTCTTTTTTCTGTCCCTATCTCTGTCACTCCACCATTAACCTGTCTCGCAACAGTCTCTTTCTGTCCCTATCTCTGTCACTCTACTGATAACCTTTATCTCAGCAGTCGGTTTCTATCCCTCTCTCTGTCACTCTACCGATAATCTTCTTTTCAGCTGTCTGAGTCTGACTCTCTCTGTCACTCCACGATAGCCTTTCTCTCTGCAGTCTTTTTCTATCCTTCTCTCTGTCACTCAACCATTAACCTTTATCTCTGCAGTCTGTTTCTATCCCTATCTCTGTCACTCTACCGATAATCTGCCTTTCAGCTGTCTGTTACTGAATCTCTCTGTCACTCCACGATGGCCTTTCTCTCTGCAGACTTTTTCTGTCCCTCTCGCTGTCATTCCACCGATGGCCTTTCTCTCAGCTGTCTCTTTCTATCCCTCACTATGTCACTCCACCGACAACCTTTCTTTCAGCAGTCTCTTTTTGTCCCTCTCTCTGCCACTCCACCTATAACCTTTCTCTCAGCGATATGTTTCTGACCCTCTCTCTGTCCCTTCACTGATAACCTTTTTCTCAGCAGTCTGTTTCTGTCCCTCTCTCTGTCACTCCACCGATAGCCTTTCTCCCAGGAGTCTCTTTCTTTCACTCTCTCTCTCACTCCAAAGATAACCTTTCTCTCTACGGTCTGTTTCTATCCCTCTCGATGTCACTCCACCGATAGCCTTTCTCTCAGCAGTCTCTTTCAGTTCCTGTCTCTGTCACTCCACCGATAACCTTTATCTCAGCAGTATCTTTCAGTCTCGGTCTCTATCACTCCAACAATAACCTTTCTCTCAGAAATCTGTTTCTGTCCTTCTCTATGTCACTCCATTGATAACCAATCTCTCTGCACTCTCTCCCTCTGCCACTCTACTGATAACCTTTTTCAATGCAGTCTTTTTCTGTCCCTCTCTCTGTCATTCCACCAATATCCTTTCTGTCAGCAGTCTCTTTCTATCCCTTGCTATGTCACTCAACTGATAACCTTTCTCTCAACAGTGTCTTTTTTTCCCTCTCTCTGTCACTCCATTGATAACATTTCTCTCAGCGGTCTGTTACTGACCCTCTCTCTGTTACTCCAATGATAACCTTTTTCTCAGCATTCTGTTTCTGTCCTTCTCTCTGTCACTCCATCAATAACCTTTCTCTCAGCAGTCTCTTTCAGTCCCAGTCTCTGTCACTAAACCGATAGCCTTTCTCTCAGCAGTCTCTTTCAGTCCCAGTCTTTATCACTCCACCGATAACCTTTTTCTCAACAGTCTCTTTCTGTCCCCCTCTCTATCGCTCCACCGATAACATTTCTCTCAGCAGTCTGTTCCTGACCCTCTCGGTGTCACTTCAATGATAACCTTTTTCTCAGCAGTCTGTTTCTGTCCTTCTCTCTATCACTCCACCAATGACCTTTCTCTCAGCAGTCTATTTCAGTCCCAGTCTCTGTCACTCCACCGATAACCTTTCTCTCTGCAGTCTGTTTCTGTCCCTCTCTCTGTCACTCCAAGTATTAACCTTTCTCCCGGCATTCTGTTTCTATCCTTCTCTCTTTCATTCCAATGAAAACCTTTAGCTCTGCAGTCTGTTCTGTCCCTCTCTCTGTCACCACTCCAATACCCTTTCTCAGCAGTCTGTTTCTGTCCCTCCTTCTGTCCCTCCACCAAAAACCTTTCTCTAAGCAGTCTCTTTCTGTCCCTCCCATTCCATTGATAACATTTTTCTCTTTCGTTTGTTTCTGTCCCTCTCTCTCCCACTCCACCAATACCCTTTCTCTCAGCAGTCTCTTTATGGCTTTCTCTCTGTCACCCCACCGATAACCATTCCCTCAGCAGTCTCTTTCTGCCACTATCTCTTTCACTCCAGCGATAACATTTCTTTCTGCAGTGTCCTTCTGTTCATGTCTCTCTCACTCCACTGATACCCTTTCTCTCTCCAGTCTGTTGCTATCCCTCTCTCTGTCACTACACCGATAACCTTTCTCTCAGAAGTCTCTTTCTGTCCCTCTCTATGTCACTCTCTGCACTGTCTTTCTAATCCTCTCTCTGCCACTCCACTGATAACCCTTTTCTCTGCAGTCTGTTTCTGTCCCTCTCTCTGTCACTCCACCGATAACCTTTCTCTCAGCAGTCTTTCTGTCCCTATCTCTGTCACTCTACCGATAGCCTTCTCTCTGTAGTCTTTTTTCTGTCCCTCTCTCTGTCACTCCACCATTAACCTTTCTCGCAACAGTCTCTTTCTGTCCCTATCTCTGTCACTCTACTGATAACCTTTATCTCAGCAGTCGGTTTCTCTCCCTCTCTCTGTCACTCTACCGATAACCTTCTTTTCAGCTGTCTGTGTCTGACTCTCTCTGTCACTCCACGATAGCCTTTCTCTCTGCAGTCTGTTTCCATCCCTATCTCTGTCACTCTACCGATAATCTGCCTTTCAGCTGTCTGTTACTGAATCTCTCTGTCACGCCACGATGGCCTTTCTCTCTGCAGACTTTTTCTGTCCCTCTCGCTGTCATTCCACCGATAGCCTTTCTCTCAGCTGTCTCTTTCTATCCCTCGCTATGTCACTCCACCGACAACCTTTCTTTAAGCAGTCTCTTTCTGTCCCTCTCTCTGCCACTCCACCGATAACCTTTCTCTCAGCGATATGTTTCTGACCCTCTCTCTGTCACTCCACTGATAACCTTTTTCTCAGCAGTCTGTTTCTGTCCCTCTCTCTGTCACTCCACCGATAGCCTTTCTCCCAGGAGTCTCTTTCTTTCACTTTCTCTCTCACTCCAAAGATAACCTTTCTCTCTACGGTCTGTTTCTATCCCTCTTGATGTCACTCCACCGATAGCCTTTCTCTCAGCAGTCTCTTTCAGTTCCTGTCTCTGTCACTCCACCGATAACCTTTATCTCAGCAGTATCTTTCAGTCTCGGTCTCTATCACTCCAACAATAACCTTTCTCTCAGAAATCTGTTTCTGTCCTTCTCTATGTCACTCCACTGATAACCAATCTCTCTGCACTCTCTCCCTCTGCCACTCTACTGATAACCTTTTTCAATGCAGTCTTTTTCTGTCCCTCTCTCTGTCATTCCACCAATATCCTTTCTGTCAGCAGTCTCTTTCTATCCCTTGCTATGTCACTCAACTGATAACCTTTCTCTCAACAGTGTCTTTTTTTCCCTCTCTCTGTCACTCCATTGATAACATTTCTCTCAGCGGTCTGTTACTGACCCTCTCTCTGTTACTCCAATGATAACCTTTTTCTCAGCAGTCTGTTTCTGTCCTTCTCTCTGTCACTCCATCAATAACCTTTCTCTCAGCAGTCTCTTTCAGTCCCAGTCTCTGTCACTAAACCGATAGCCTTTCTCTCAGCAGTCTTTTTCAGTCCCAGTCTTTATCACTCCACCGATAACCTTTTTCTCAACAGTCTCTTTCTGTCCCTCTCTCTATCGCTCGACCGATAACATTTCTCTCAGCAGTCTGTTCCTGACCCTCTCGGTGTCACTTCAATGATAACCTTTTTCTCAGCAGTCTGTTTCTGTCCTTCTCTCTATCACTCCACCAATGACCTTTCTCTCAGCAGTCTATTTCAGTCCCAGTCTCTGTCACTCCACCGATAACCTTTCTCTCTGCAGTCTGTTTCTGTCCCTCTCTCTGTCACTCCAAGTATTAACCTTTCTCCTGGCATTCTGTTTCTATCCTTCTCTCTTTCATTCCAATGCAACCCTTTAGCTCTGCAGTCTGTTCTGTCCTTCTCTCTGTCACCACTCCAATACCCTTTCTCAGCAGTCTGTTTCTGTCCCTCCTTCTGTCCCTCCACCAAAAACCTTTCTCTAAGCAGTCTCTTTCTGTTCCTCTCATTCCACTGATAACCTTTATCTCTGCAAGTTGTTAATGTCCCTCTCTCTCTCACTCCACCAATACCTTTTCTCTCAGCAGTCTCTTTCTCTCCTTCTCTCTGTCAATCCACCAATAACCATTCCCTCAACAGTCTCTTTCTGCCACTATCTCTTTCACTCCACCGATAACATTTCTTTCTGCAGTGTCCTTCTGTTCATGCCTCTCCCACTCCACTGATACCCTTTCTCTCTCCAGTCTGTTGCTATCCCTCTCTCTGTCACTGCACCGATAACCTTTCTCTCAGCAGTGTTTCTGTCCCTATCTCTGTCATTTTACCGATAGCCTTTCTCTCTGTAGTCTTTTTTCTGTCCCTCTCTCTGTCACTCAACCGTTAACCTTTCTCTCTGCAGTCTCTTTCTATCCCTACCTCCATCACTCTACCGATAACCTTCCTTTCAGCTGTCTGTTTCTGACTCTCTCTGTCACTCCACGATGGCCTTTCTCTCTGCAGACTTTTTCTGTCCCTCTCGCTGTCATTCCACCGATGGCCTTTCTCTCAGCTGTCTCTTTCTATCCCTCACTATGTCACTCCACCGACAACCTTTCTTTCAGCAGTCTCTTTTTGTCCCTCTCTCTGCCACTCCACTGATAACCTTTCTCTCAGCGATATGTTTCTGACCCTCTCTCTGTCACTCCACTGATAACCTTTTTCTCAGCAGTCTGTTTCTGTCCCTCTCTCTGTCACTCCACCGATAGCCTTTCTCTCAGGAGTCTCTTTCTTTCACTCACTCTCCCTCTCACTCCAAAGATAACCTTTCTCTCTACGGTCTGTTTCTATCCCTCTCGATGTCACTCCACCGATAGCCTTTCTCTCAGCAGTCTCTTTCAGTTCCTGTCTCTATCACTCCAACAATAACCTTTCTCTCAGAAATCTGTTTCTGTCCTTCTCTATGTCACTCCACTGATAGCCAATCTCTCTGCACTCTCTCTCTCTGCCACTCTACTGATAACCTTTTTCTATGCAGTCTTTTTCTGTCCCTCTCTCTGTCATTCCACCAATATCCTTTCTGTCAGCAGTCTCTTTCTATCCCTTGCTATGTCACTCAACTGATAACCTTTCTCTCAACAGTGTCTTTTTTTCCCTCTCTCTGTCACTCCATTGATAACATTTCTCTCAGCGGTCTGTTACTGACCCTCTCTCTGTTACTCCAATGATAACCTTTTTCTCATCAGTCTGTTTCTGTCCTTCTCTCTGTCACTCCATCAATAACCTTTCTCTCAGCAGTCTCTTTCAGTCCCAGTCTCTGTCACTAAACCGATAGCCTTTCTCTCAGCAGTCTCTTTCAGTCCCAGTCTTTATCACTCCACCGATATCCTTTTTCTCAACAGTCTCTTTCTGTCTCTCTCTCTATTGCTCCACCGATAACATTTCTCTCAGCAGTCTGTTCCTGACCCTCTCGGTGTCACTTCAATGATAACCTTTTTCTCAGCAGTCTGTTTCTGTCCTTCTCTCTATCACTCCACCAATGACCTTTCTCTCAGCAGTCTATTTCAGTCCCAGTCTCTGTCACTCCACCGATAACCTTTCTCTCTGCAGTCTGTTCTGTCCCTCTCTCTGTCACCACTCCAATACCCTTTCTCAGCAGTCTGTTTCTGACCCTCCACCAAAAACCTTTCTCTAAGCAGTCTCTTTCTGTCCCTCTCATTCCATTGATACCCTTTTTCTCTTTAGTTTGTTTCTGTCCCTCTCTCTCCCACTCCACCAATACCCTTTCCCTCAGCAGTCTCTTTATGGCTTTCTCTCTGTCACCGCACCGATAACCATTCCCTCAGCAGTCTCTTTCTGCTACTATCTCTTTCACTCCACCGATAACATTTCTTTCTGCAGTGTCCTTTTGTTCATGTCTCTCTCACTCCACTGATACCCTTTCTCTCTCCAGTCTGTTGCTATCCCTCTCTCTGTCACTACACCGATAACCTTTCTCTCAGAAGTCTCTTTCTGTCCCTCTCTATGTCACTCCACTGGTAGCCTTTCTCTCTGCACTGTCTTTCTAATCCTCTCTCTGCCACTCCACTGTTAACCCTTTTCTCTGCAGTCTGTTTCCGTCCCTCTCTCTGTCACTCCACCGATAACCTTTCTCTCAGCAGTCTTTCTGTCCCTATCTCTGTCACTCTACCGATAGCCTTCTCTCTGTAGTCTTTTTTCTGTCCCTATCTCTGTCACTCCACCATTAACCTGTCTCGCAACAGTCTCTTTCTGTCCCTATCTCTGTCACTCTACTGATAACCTTTATCTCAGCAGTCGGTTTCTATCCCACTCTCTGTCACTCTACCGATAATCTTCTTTTTAGCTGTCTGAGTCTGACTCTCTCTGTCACTCCACGATAGCCTTTCTCTCTGCAGTCATTTTCTATCCTTCTCTCTGTCACTCAACCATTAACCTTTCTCTCTGCAGTCTGTTTCTATCCCTATCTCTGTCACTCTACCGATAATCTTCCTTTCAGCTGTCTGTTACTGAATCTCTCTGTCACTCCACAATGGCCTTTCTCTCTGCAGACTTTTTCTGTCCCTCTCGCTGTCATTCCACCGATAGCCTTCTCAGCTGTCTCTTTCTATCCCTCGCTATGTCACTCCACCGACAACCTTTCTTTCAGCAGTCTCTTTTTGTCCCTCTCTCTGCCACTCCACCGATAACCTTTCTCTCAGTGATATGTTTCTGACCCTCTCTCTGTCACTCCACTGATAACCTTTTTCTCAGCAGTCTGTTTCTGTCCCTCTCTCTGTCACTCCACCAATAGCCTTTCTCCCAGGAGTCTCTTTCTTTCACTCTCTCTCTCACTCCAAAGATAACCTTTCTCTCTACGGTCTGTTTCTATCCCTCTCGATGTCACTCCACCGATAGCCTTTCTCTCAGCAGTCTCTTTCAGTTCCTGTCTCTGTCACTCCACCGATAACCTTTATCTCAGCAGTATCTTTCAGTCTCGGTCTCTATCACTCCAACAATAACCTTTCTCTCAGAAATCTGTTTCTGTCCTTCTCTATGTCACTCCACTGATAACCAATCTCTCTGCACTCTCTCCCTCTGCCACTCTACTGATAACCTTTTTCAATGCAGTCTTTTTCTGTCCCTCTCTCTGTCATTCCACCAATATTCTTTCTGTCAGCAGTCTCTTTCTATCCCTTGCTATGTCACTCAACTGATAACCTTTCTCTCAACAGTGTCTTTTTTTCCCTCTCTCTGTCACTCCATTGATAACATTTCTCTCAGCGGTCTGTTACTGACCCTCTCTCTGTTACTCCAATGATAACCTTTTTCTCAGCAGTCTGTTTCTGTCCTTCTCTCTGTCACTCCACCATTAACCTTTCTCTCAACAGTCTGTTTCTGTCCCTCCTTCTGTCCCTCCACCAAAAGCCTTTCTCTAAGCAGTCTCTTTCTGTCCCTCTCTCTGTCACTCCACCGATAACCTTTCTCTCAGCAGTCTCTTTCTGTTCCTCTCATTCCACTGATAACCTTTATCTCTGCAATTTGTTAATGTCCCTCTCTCTCTCACTCCACCAATACCTTTTCTCTCAGCAGTCTCTTTCTCTCCTTCTCTCTGTCAATCCACCAATAACCATTCCCTCAACAGTCTCTTTCTGCCACTATCTCTTTCACTCCACCGATAACATTTCTTTCTGCAGTGTCCTTCTGTTCATGTCTCTCCCACTCCACTGATACCCTTTCTCTCTCCAGTCTGTTGCTATCCCTCTCTCTGTCACTGCACCGATAACCTTTCTCTCAGCAGGCTTTCTGTCCCTATCTCTGTCATTTTACCGATAGCCTTTCTCTCTGTAGTCTTTTTTCTGTCCCTCTCTCTGTCACTCAACCGTTAACCTTTCTCTCTGCAGTCTGTTTCTATCCCTACCTCCATCACTCTACCGATAACCTTCCTTTCAGCTGTCTGTTTCTGACTCTCTCTGTCACTCCACGATGGCCTTTCTCTCTGCAGACTTTTTCTGTCCCTCTCGCTGTCATTCCACCGATGGCCTTTCTCTCAGCTGTCTCTTTCTATCCCTCACTATGTCACTCCACCGACAACCTTTCTTTCAGCAGTCTCTTTTTGTCCCTCTCTCTGCCACTCCACTGATAACCTTTCTCTCAGCGATATGTTTCTGACCCTCTCTCTGTCACTCCACTGATAACCTTTTTCTCAGCAGTCTGTTTCTGTCCCTCTCTCTGTCACTCCACCGATAGCCTTTCTCTCAGGAGTCTCTTTCTTTCACTCACTCTCCCTCTCACTCCAAAGATAACCTTTCTTTCTACGGTCTGTTTCTATCCCTCTCGATGTCACTCCACCGATAGCCTTTCTCTCAGCAGTCTCTTTCAGTTCATGTCTCTGTCACTCCACCGATAACCTTTATCTCAGCAGTATCTTTCACTCTCGGTCTCTATCACTCCAACAATAACCTTTCTCTCAGAAATCTGTTTCTGTCCTTCTCTATGTCACTCCACTGATAGCCAATCTCTCTGCACTCTCTCTCTCTGCCACTCTACTGATAACCTTTTTCTATGCAGTCTTTTTCTGTCCCTCTCTCTGTCATTCCACCAATATCCTTTCTGTCAGCAGTCTCTTTCTATCCCTTGCTATGTCACTCAACTGATAACCTTTCTCTCAACAGTGTCTTTTTTTCCCTCTCTCTGTCACTCCATTGATAACATTTCTCTCAGCGGTCTGTTACTGACCCTCTCTCTGTTACTCCAATGATAACCTTTTTCTCATCAGTCTGTTTCTGTCCTTCTCTCTGTCACTCCATCAATAACCTTTCTCTCAGCAGTCTCTTTCAGTCCCAGTCTCTGTCACTAAACCGATAGCCTTTCTCTCAGCAGTCTCTTTCAGTCCCAGTCTTTATCACTCCACCGATATCCTTTTTCTCAACAGTCTCTTTCTGTCTCTCTCTCTATTGCTCCACCGATAACATTTCTCTCAGCAGTCTGTTCCTGACCCTCTCGGTGTCACTTCAATGATAACCTTTTTCTCAGCAGTCTGTTTCTGTCCTTCTCTCTATCACTCCACCAATGACCTTTCTCTCAGCAGTCTATTTCAGTCCCAGTCTCTGTCACTCCACCGATAACCTTTCTCTCTGCAGTCTGTTCTGTCCCTCTCTCTGTCACCACTCCAATACCCTTTCTCAGCAGTCTGTTTCTGACCCTCCACCAAAAACCTTTCTCTAAGCAGTCTCTTTCTATCCCTCTCATTCCATTGATACCCTTTTTCTCTTTAGTTTGTTTCTGTCCCTCTCTCTCCCACTCCACCAATACCCTTTCCCTCAGCAGTCTCTTTATGGCTTTCTCTCTGTCACCGCACCGATAACCATTCCCTCAGCAGTCTCTTTCTGCCACTATCTCTTTCACTCCACCGATAACATTTCTTTCTGCAGTGTCCTTTTGTTCATGTCTCTCTCACTCCACTGATACCCTTTCTCTCTCCAGTCTGTTGCTATCCCTCTCTCTGTCACTACACCGATAACCTTTCTCTCAGAAGTCTCTTTCTGTCCCTCTCTATGTCACTCCACTGGTAGCCTTTCTCTCTGCACTGTCTTTCTAATCCTCTCTCTGCCACTCCACTGATAACCCTTTTCTCTGCAGTCTGTTTCCGTCCCTCTCTCTGTCACTCCACCGATAACCTTTCTCTCAGCAGTCTTTCTGTCCCTATCTCTGTCACTCTACCGATAGCCTTTCTCTCTGTAGTCTTTTTTCTGTCCCTCTCTCTGTCACTCCACCATTAACCTGTCTCGCAACAGTCTCTTTCTGTCCCTATCTCTGTCACTCTACTGATAACCTTTATCTCAGCAGTCGGTTTCTATCCCTCTCTCTGTCACTCTACCGATAATCTTCTTTTTAGCTGTCTGAGTCTGACTCTCTCTGTCACTCCACGATAGCCTTTCTCTCTGCAGTCATTTTCTATCCTTCTCTCTGTCACTCAACCATTAACCTTTCTCTCTGCAGTCTGTTTCTATCCCTATCTCTGTCACTCTACCGATAATCTTCCTTTCAGCTGTCTGTTACTGAATCTCTCTGTCACTCCACAATGGCCTTTCTCTCTGCAGACTTTTTCTGTCCCTCTCGCTGTCATTCCACCGATAGCCTTCTCAGCTGTCTCTTTCTATCCCTCGCTATGTCACTCCACCGACAACCTTTCTTTCAGCAGTCTCTTTTTGTCCCTCTCTCTGCCACTCCACCGATAACCTTTCTCTCAGTGATATGTTTCTGACCCTCTCTCTGTCACTCCACTGATAACCTTTTTCTCAGCAGTCTGTTTCTGTCCCTCTCTCTGTCACTCCACCGATAGCCTTTCTCCCAGGAGTCTCTTTCTTTCACTCTCTCTCTCACTCCAAAGATAACCTTTCTCTCTACGGTCTGTTTCTATCCCTCTCGATGTCACTCCACCGATAGCCTTTCTCTCAGCAGTCTCTTTCAGTTCCTGTCTCTGTCACTCCACCGATAACCTTTATCTCAGCAGTATCTTTCAGTCTCGGTCTCTATCACTCCAACAATAACCTTTCTCTCAGAAATCTGTTTCTGTCCTTCTCTATGTCACTCCACTGATAACCAATCTCTCTGCACTCTCTCCCTCTGCCACTCTACTGATAACCTTTTTCAATGCAGTCTTTTTCTGTCCCTCTCTCTGTCATTCCACCAATATCCTTTCTGTCAGCAGTCTCTTTCTATCCCTTGCTATGTCACTCAACTGATAACCTTTCTCTCAACAGTGTCTTTTTTTCCCTCTCTCTGTCACTCCATTGATAACATTTCTCTCAGCGGTCTGTTACTGACCCTCTCTCTGTTACTCCAATGATAACCTTTTTCTCAGCAGTCTGTTTCTGTCCTTCTCTCTGTCACTCCACCATTAACCTTTCTCTCAACAGTCTGTTTCTGTCCCTCCTTCTGTCCCTCCACCAAAAGCCTTTCTCTAAGCAGTCTCTTTCTGTCCCTCTCTCTGTCACTCCACCGATAACCTTTCTCTCAGCAGTCTCTTTCTGTTCCTCTCATTCCACTGATAACCTTTATCTCTGCAATTTGTTAATGTCCCTCTCTCTCTCACTCCACCAATACCTTTTCTCTCAGCAGTCTCTTTCTCTCCTTCTCTCTGTCAATCCACCAATAACCATTCCCTCAACAGTCTCTTTCTGCCACTATCTCTTTCACTCCACCGATAACATATCTTTCTGCAGTGTCCTTCTGTTCATGTCTCTCCCACTCCACTGATACCCTTTCTCTCTCCAGTCTGTTGCTATCCCTCTCTCTGTCACTGCACCGATAACCTTTCTCTCAGCAGTGTTTCTGTCCCTATCTCTGTCATTTTACCGATAGCCTTTCTCTCTGTAGTCTTTTTTCTGTCCCTCTCTCTGTCACTCAACCGTTAACCTTTCTCTCTGCAGTCTGTTTCTATCCCTATCTCCGTCACTCTACCTATAACCTTCCTTTCAGCTGTCTGTTTCTGACTCTCTCTGTCACTCCACGATGGCCTTTCTCTCTGCAGACTTTTTCTGTCCCTCTCACTGTCATTCCACCGATAGCCTTTCTCTCAGCTGTCTCTTTCTATCCCTCACTATGTCACTCCACCGACAACCTTTCTTTCAGCAGTCTCTTTTTGTCCCTCTCTCTGCCACTCCACCGATAACCTTTCTCTCAGCGATACGTTTCTGACCCTCTCTCTGTCACTCCACTGATAACCTTTTTCTCAGCAGTCTGTTTCTGTCCCTCTCTCTGTCACTCCACCGATAGCCTTTCTCTCAGGAGTCTCTTTCTTTCAATCACTCTCTCTCTCACTCCAAAGATAACCTTTCTCTCTACGTTCTGTTTCTATCCCTCTCGATGTCACTCCACCGAGAGCCTTTCTCTCAGCAGTCTCTTTCAGTTCCTGTCTCTGTCACTCCACCGATAACCTTTATCTCAGCAGTATCTTTCAGTCTCGGTCTCTATCACTCCAACAATAACCTTTCTCTCAGAAATCTGTTTCTGTCCTTCTCTATGTCACTCCACTGATAGCCAATCTCTCTGCACTCTGTCTCTCTGCCACTCTACTGATAACCTTTTTCTATGCAGTCTTTTTCTGTCCCTCTCTCTGTCATTCCACCAATATCCTTTCTGTCAGCAGTCTCTTTCTATCCCTTGCTATGTCTCTCAACTGATAACCTTTCTCTCAACAGTGTCTTTTTTTCCCTCTCTCTGTCACTCCATTGATAACATTTCTCTCAGCGGTCTGTTACTGACCCTCTCTCTGTTACTCCAATGATAACCTTTTTCTCAGCAGTCTGTTTCTGTCCTTCTCTCTGTCACTCCATCAATAACCTTTCTCTCAGCAGTCTCTTTCAGTCCCAGTCTCTGTCACTAAACCGATAGCCTTTCTCTCAGCAGTCTCTTTCAGTCCCAGTCTTTATCACTCCACCGATATCCTTTTTCTCAACAGTCTCTTTCTGTCTCTCTCTCTATTGCTCCACCGATAACATTTCTCTCAGCAGTCTGTTCCTGACCCTCTCGGTGTCACTTCAATGATAACCTTTTTCTCAGCAGTTTGTTTCTGTCCTTCTCTCTATCACTCCACCAATGACCTTTCTCTCAGCAGTCTATTTCAGTCCCAGTCTCTGTCACTCCACCGATAACCTTTCTCTCTGCAGTCTGTTCTGTCCCTCTCTCTGTCACCACTCCAATACCCTTTCTCAGCAGTCTGTTTCTGACCCTCCACCAAAAACCGTTCTCTAAGCAGTCTCTTTCTGTCCCTCTCATTCCATTGATACCCTTTTTCTCTTTAGTTTGTTTCTGTCCCTCTCTCTCCCACTCCACCAATACCCTTTCCCTCAGCAGTCTCTTTATGGCTTTCTCTCTGTCACCGCACCGATAACCATTCCCTCAGCAGTCTCTTTCTGCCACTACCTCTTTCACTCCACCGATAACATTTGTTTCTGCAGTGTCCTTTTGTTCATGTCTCTCTCACTCCACTGATACCCTTTCTCTCTCCAGTCTGTTGCTATCCCTCTCTCTGTCACTACACCGATAACCTTTCTCTCAGAAGTCTCTTTCTGTCCCTCTCTATGTCACTCCACTGGTAGCCTTTCTCTCTGCACTGTCTTTCTAATCCTCTCTCTGCCACTCCACTGATAACCCTTTTCTCTGCAGTCTGTTTCCGTCCCTCTCTCTGTCACTCCACCGATAACCTTTCTCTCAGCAGTCTTTCTGTCCCTATCTCTGTCACTCTACCGATAGCATTTCTCTCTGTAGTCTTTTTTCTGTCCCTCTCTCTGTCACTCCACCATTAACCTGTCTCGCAACAGTCTCTTTCTGTCCCTATCTCTGTCACTCTACTGATAACCTTTATCTCAGCAGTCGGTTTCTATCCCTCTCTCTGTCACTCTACCGATAATCTTCTTTTCAGCTGTCTGTGTCTGACTCTCTCTGTCACTCCACGATAGCCTTTCTCTCTGCAGTCTTTTTCTATCCTTCTCTCTGTCACTCAACCATTAACCTTTATCTCTGCAGTCTGTTTCTATCCCTATCTCTGTCACTCTACCGATAATCTGCCTTTCAGCTGTCTGTTACTGAATCTCTCTGTCACTCCACGATGGCCTTTCTCTCTGCAGACTTTTTCTGTCCCTCTCGCTGTCATTCCACCGATAGCCTTTCTCTCAGCTGTCTCTTTCTATCCCTCGCTATGTCACTCCACCGACAACCTTTCTTTCAGCAGTCTCTTTTTGTCCCTCTCTCTGCCACTCCACCTATAACCTTTCTCTCAGCGATATGTTTCTGACCCTCTCTCTGTCCCTCCACTGATAACCTTTTTCTCAGCAGTCTGTTTCTGTCCCTCTCTCTGTCACTCCACTGATAGCCTTTCTCCCAGGAGTCTCTTTCTTTCACTCTCTCTCTCACTCCAAAGATAACCTTTCTCTCTACGGTCTGTTTCTATCCCTCTCGATGTCACTCCACCGATAGCCTTTCTCTCAGCAGTCTCTTTCAGTTCCTGTCTCTGTCACTCCACCGATAACCTTTATCTCAGCAGTATCTTTCAGTCTCGGTCTCTATCACTCCAACAATAACCTTTCTCTCAGAAATCTGTTTCTGTCCTTCTCTATGTCACTCCATTGATAACCAATCTCTCTGCACTCTCTCCCTCTGCCACTCTACTGATAACCTTTTTCAATGCAGTCTTTTTCTGTCCCTCTCTCTGTCATTCCACCAATATCCTTTCTGTCAGCAGTCTCTTTCTATCCCTTGCTATGTCACTCAACTGATAACCTTTCTCTCAACAGTGTCTTTTTTTCCCTCTCTCTGTCACTCCATTGATAACATTTCTCTCAGCGGTCTGTTACTGACCCTCTCTCTGTTACTCCAATGATAACCTTTTTCTCAGCAGTCTGTTTCTGTCCTTCTCTCTGTCACTCCATCAATAACCTTTCTCTCAGCAGTCTCTTTCAGTCCCAGTCTCTGTCACTAAACCGATAGCCTTTCTCTCAGCAGTCTCTTTCAGTCCCAGTCTTTATCACTCCACCGATAACCTTTTTCTCAACAGTCTCTTTCTGTCCCCCTCTCTATCGCTCCACCGATAACATTTCTCTCAGCAGTCTGTTCCTGACCCTCTCGGTGTCACTTCAATGATAACCTTTTTCTCAGCAGTCTGTTTCTGTCCTTCTCTCTATCACTCCACCAATGACCTTTCTCTCAGCAGTCTATTTCAGTCCCAGTCTCTGTCACTCCACCGATAACCTTTCTCTCTGCAGTCTGTTTCTGTCCCTCTCTCTGTCACTCCAAGTATTAACCTTTCTCCCGGCATTCTGTTTCTATCCTTCTCTCTTTCATTCCAATGAAAACCTTTAGCTCTGCAGTCTGTTCTGTCCCTCTCTCTGTCACCACTCCAATACCCTTTCTCAGCAGTCTGTTTCTGTCCCTCCTTCTGTCCCTCCACCAAAAACCTTTCTCTAAGCAGTCTCTTTCTGTCCCTCCCATTCCATTGATAACATTTTTCTCTTTAGTTTGTTTCTGTCCCTCTCTCTCCCACTCCACCAATACCCTTTCTCTCAGCAGTCTCTTTATGGCTTTCTCTCTGTCACCCCACCGATAACCATTCCCTCAGCAGTCTCTTTCTGCCACTATCTCTTTCACTCCAGCGATAACATTTCTTTCTGCAGTGTCCTTCTGTTCATGTCTCTCTCACTCCACTGATACCCTTTCTCTCTCCAGTCTGTTGCTATCCCTCTCTCTGTCACTACACCGATAACCTTTCTCTCAGAAGTCTCTTTCTGTCCCTCTCTATGTCACTCTCTGCACTGTCTTTCTAATCCTCTCTCTGCCACTCCACTGATAACCCTTTTCTCTGCACTCTGTTTCTGTCCCTCTCTCTGTCACTCCACAGATAACCTTTCTCTCAGCAGTCTTTCTGTCCCTATCTCTGTCACTCTACCGATAGCCTTCTCTCTGTAGTCTTTTTTCTGTCCCTCTCTCTGTCACTCCACCATTAACCTTTCTCGCAACAGTCTCTTTCTGTCCCTATCTCTGTCACTCTACTGATAACCTTTATCTCAGCAGTCGGTTTCTCTCCCTCTCTCTGTCACTCTACCGATAACCTTCTTTTCAGCTGTCTGTGTCTGACTCTCTCTGTCACTCCACGATAGCCTTTCTCTCTGCAGTCTGTTTCTATCCCTATCTCTGTCACTCTATCGATAATCTTCCTTTCAGCTGTCTGTTACTGAATCTCTCTGTTACTCCACGATGGCCTTTCTCTCTGCAGACTTTTTCTGTCCCTCTCGCTGTCATTCCACCGATGGCCTTTCTCTCAGCTGTCTCTTTCTATCCCTCACTATGTCACTCCACCGACAACCTTTCTTTCAGCAGTCTCTTTTTGTCCCTCTCTCTGCCACTCCACTGATAACCTTTCTCTCAGCGATATGTTTCTGACCCTCTCTCTGTCACTCCACTGATAACCTTTTTCTCAGCAGTCTGTTTCTGTGCCTCTCTCTGTCACTCCACCGATAGCCTTTCTCTCAGGAGTCTCTTTCTTTCACTCACTCTCCCTCTCACTCCAAAGATAACCTTTCTCTCTACGGTCTGTTTCTATCCCTCTCGATGTCACTCCACCGATAGCCTTTCTCTCAGCAGTCTCTTTCAGTTCCTGTCTCTATCACTCCAACAATAACCTTTCTCTCAGAAATCTGTTTCTGTCCTTCTCTATGTCACTCCACTGATAGCCAATCTCTCTGCACTCTCTCTCTCTGCCACTCTACTGATAACCTTTTTCTATGCAGTCTTTTTCTGTCCCTCTCTCTGTCATTCCACCAATATCCTTTCTGTCAGCAGTCTCTTTCTATCCCTTGCTATGTCACTCAACTGATAACCTTTCTCTCAACAGTGTCTTTTTTTCCCTCTCTCTGTCACTCCATTGATAACATTTCTCTCAGCGGTCTGTTACTGACCCTCTCTCTGTTACTCCAATGATAACCTTTTTCTCAGCAGTCTGTTTCTGTCCTTCTCTCTGTCACTCCATCAATAACCTTTCTCTCAGCAGTCTCTTTCAGTCCCAGTCTCTGTCACTAAACCGATAGCCTTTCTCTCAGCAGTCTCTTTCAGTCCCAGTCTTTATCACTCCACCGATAACCTTTTTCTCAACAGTCTCTTTCTGTCCCCCTCTCTATCGCTCCACCGATAACATTTCTCTCAGCAGTCTGTTCCTGACCCTCTCGGTGTCACTTCAATGATAACCTTTTTCTCAGCAGTCTGTTTCTGTCCTTCTCTCTATCACTCCACCAATGACCTTTCTCTCAGCAGTCTATTTCAGTCCCAGTCTCTGTCACTCCACCGATAACCTTTCTCTCTGCAGTCTGTTTCTGTCCCTCTCTCTGTCACTCCAAGTATTAACCTTTCTCCCGGCATTCTGTTTCTATCCTTCTCTCTTTCATTCCAATGAAAACCTTTAGCTCTGCAGTCTGTTCTGTCCCTCTCTCTGTCACCACTCCAATACCCTTTCTCAGCAGTCTGTTTCTGTCCCTCCTTCTGTCCCTCCACCAAAAACCTTTCTCTAAGCAGTCTCTTTCTGTCCCTCCCATTCCATTGATAACATTTTTCTCTTTCGTTTGTTTCTGTCCCTCTCTCTCCCACTCCACCAATACCCTTTCTCTCAGCAGTCTCTTTATGGCTTTCTCTCTGTCACCCCACCGATAACCATTCCCTCAGCAGTCTCTTTCTGCCACTATCTCTTTCACTCCAGCGATAACATTTCTTTCTGCAGTGTCCTTCTGTTCATGTCTCTCTCACTCCACTGATACCCTTTCTCTCTCCAGTCTGTTGCTATCCCTCTCTCTGTCACTACACCGATAACCTTTCTCTCAGAAGTCTCTTTCTGTCCCTCTCTATGTCACTCTCTGCACTGTCTTTCTAATCCTCTCTCTGCCACTCCACTGATAACCCTTTTCTCTGCAGTCTGTTTCTGTCCCTCTCTCTGTCACTCCACCGATAACCTTTCTCTCAGCAGTCTTTCTGTCCCTATCTCTGTCACTCTACCGATAGCCTTCTCTCTGTAGTCTTTTTTCTGTCCCTCTCTCTGTCACTCCACCATTAACCTTTCTCGCAACAGTCTCTTTCTGTCCCTATCTCTGTCACTCTACTGATAACCTTTATCTCAGCAGTCGGTTTCTCTCCCTCTCTCTGTCACTCTACCGATAACCTTCTTTTCAGCTGTCTGTGTCTGACTCTCTCTGTCACTCCACGATAGCCTTTCTCTCTGCAGTCTGTTTCCATCCCTATCTCTGTCACTCTACCGATAATCTGCCTTTCAGCTGTCTGTTACTGAATCTCTCTGTCACTCCACGATGGCCTTTCTCTCTGCAGACTTTTTCTGTCCCTCTCGCTGTCATTCCACCGATAGCCTTTCTCTCAGCTGTCTCTTTCTATCCCTCGCTATGTCACTCCACCGACAACCTTTCTTTAAGCAGTCTCTTTCTGTCCCTCTCTCTGCCACTCCACCGATAACCTTTCTCTCAGCGATATGTTTCTGACCCTCTCTCTGTCACTCCACTGATAACCTTTTTCTCAGCAGTCTGTTTCTGTCCCTCTCTCTGTCACTCCACCGATAGCCTTTCTCCCAGGAGTCTCTTTCTTTCACTTTCTCTCTCACTCCAAAGATAACCTTTCTCTCTACGGTCTGTTTCTATCCCTCTTGATGTCACTCCACCGATAGCCTTTCTCTCAGCAGTCTCTTTCAGTTCCTGTCTCTGTCACTCCACCGATAACCTTTATCTCAGCAGTATCTTTCAGTCTCGGTCTCTATCACTCCAACAATAACCTTTCTCTCAGAAATCTGTTTCTGTCCTTCTCTATGTCACTCCACTGATAACCAATCTCTCTGCACTCTCTCCCTCTGCCACTCTACTGATAACCTTTTTCAATGCAGTCTTTTTCTGTCCCTCTCTCTGTCATTCCACCAATATCCTTTCTGTCAGCAGTCTCTTTCTATCCCTTGCTATGTCACTCAACTGATAACCTTTCTCTCAACAGTGTCTTTTTTTCCCTCTCTCTGTCACTCCATTGATAACATTTCTCTCAGCGGTCTGTTACTGACCCTCTCTCTGTTACTCCAATGATAACCTTTTTCTCAGCAGTCTGTTTCTGTCCTTCTCTCTGTCACTCCATCAATAACCTTTCTCTCAGCAGTCTCTTTCAGTCCCAGTCTCTGTCACTAAACCGATAGCCTTTCTCTCAGCAGTCTTTTTCAGTCCCAGTCTTTATCACTCCACCGATAACCTTTTTCTCAACAGTCTCTTTCTGTCCCTCTCTCTATCGCTCGACCGATAACATTTCTCTCAGCAGTCTGTTCCTGACCCTCTCGGTGTCACTTCAATGATAACCTTTTTCTCAGCAGTCTGTTTCTGTCCTTCTCTCTATCACTCCACCAATGACCTTTCTCTCAGCAGTCTATTTCAGTCCCAGTCTCTGTCACTCCACCGATAACCTTTCTCTCTGCAGTCTGTTTCTGTCCCTCTCTCTGTCACTCCAAGTATTAACCTTTCTCCTGGCATTCTGTTTCTATCCTTCTCTCTTTCATTCCAATGCAACCCTTTAGCTCTGCAGTCTGTTCTGTCCCTCTCTCTGTCACCACTCCAATACCCTTTCTCAGCAGTCTGTTTCTGTCCCTCCTTCTGTCCCTCCACCAAAAACCTTTCTCTAAGCAGTCTCTTTCTGTTCCTCTCATTCCACTGATAACCTTTATCTCTGCAAGTTGTTAATGTCCCTCTCTCTCTCACTCCACCAATACCTTTTCTCTCAGCAGTCTCTTTCTCTCCTTCTCTCTGTCAATCCACCAATAACCATTCCCTCAACAGTCTCTTTCTGCCACTATCTCTTTCACTCCACCGATAACATTTCTTTCTGCAGTGTCCTTCTGTTCATGCCTCTCCCACTCCACTGATACCCTTTCTCTCTCCAGTCTGTTGCTATCCCTCTCTCTGTCACTGCACCGATAACCTTTCTCTCAGCAGTGTTTCTGTCCCTATCTCTGTCATTTTACCGATAGCCTTTCTCTCTGTAGTCTTTTTTCTGTCCCTCTCTCTGTCACTCAACCGTTAACCTTTCTCTCTGCAGTCTCTTTCTATCCCTACCTCCATCACTCTACCGATAACCTTCCTTTCAGCTGTCTGTTTCTGACTCTCTCTGTCACTCCACGATGGCCTTTCTCTCTGCAGACTTTTTCTGTCCCTCTCGCTGTCATTCCACCGATGGCCTTTCTCTCAGCTGTCTCTTTCTATCCCTCACTATGTCACTCCACCGACAACCTTTCTTTCAGCAGTCTCTTTTTGTCCCTCTCTCTGCCACTCCACTGATAACCTTTCTCTCAGCGATATGTTTCTGACCCTCTCTCTGTCACTCCACTGATAACCTTTTTCTCAGCAGTCTGTTTCTGTCCCTCTCTCTGTCACTCCACCGATAGCCTTTCTCTCAGGAGTCTCTTTCTTTCACTCACTCTCCCTCTCACTCCAAAGATAACCTTTCTCTCTACGGTCTGTTTCTATCCCTCTCGATGTCACTCCACCGATAGCCTTTCTCTCAGCAGTCTCTTTCAGTTCCTGTCTCTATCACTCCAACAATAACCTTTCTCTCAGAAATCTGTTTCTGTCCTTCTCTATGTCACTCCACTGATAGCCAATCTCTCTGCACTCTCTCTCTCTGCCACTCTACTGATAACCTTTTTCTATGCAGTCTTTTTCTGTCCCTCTCTCTGTCATTCCACCAATATCCTTTCTGTCAGCAGTCTCTTTCTATCCCTTGCTATGTCACTCAACTGATAACCTTTCTCTCAACAGTGTCTTTTTTTCCCTCTCTCTGTCACTCCATTGATAACATTTCTCTCAGCGGTCTGTTACTGACCCTCTCTCTGTTACTCCAATGATAACCTTTTTCTCATCAGTCTGTTTCTGTCCTTCTCTCTGTCACTCCATCAATAACCTTTCTCTCAGCAGTCTCTTTCAGTCCCAGTCTCTGTCACTAAACCGATAGCCTTTCTCTCAGCAGTCTCTTTCAGTCCCAGTCTTTATCACTCCACCGATATCCTTTTTCTCAACAGTCTCTTTCTGTCTCTCTCTCTATTGCTCCACCGATAACATTTCTCTCAGCAGTCTGTTCCTGACCCTCTCGGTGTCACTTCAATGATAACCTTTTTCTCAGCAGTCTGTTTCTGTCCTTCTCTCTATCACTCCACCAATGACCTTTCTCTCAGCAGTCTATTTCAGTCCCAGTCTCTGTCACTCCACCGATAACCTTTCTCTCTGCAGTCTGTTCTGTCCCTCTCTCTGTCACCACTCCAATACCCTTTCTCAGCAGTCTGTTTCTGACCCTCCACCAAAAACCTTTCTCTAAGCAGTCTCTTTCTGTCCCTCTCATTCCATTGATACCCTTTTTCTCTTTAGTTTGTTTCTGTCCCTCTCTCTCCCACTCCACCAATACCCTTTCCCTCAGCAGTCTCTTTATGGCTTTCTCTCTGTCACCGCACCGATAACCATTCCCTCAGCAGTCTCTTTCTGCTACTATCTCTTTCACTCCACCGATAACATTTCTTTCTGCAGTGTCCTTTTGTTCATGTCTCTCTCACTCCACTGATACCCTTTCTCTCTCCAGTCTGTTGCTATCCCTCTCTCTGTCACTACACCGATAACCTTTCTCTCAGAAGTCTCTTTCTGTCCCTCTCTATGTCACTCCACTGGTAGCCTTTCTCTCTGCACTGTCTTTCTAATCCTCTCTCTGCCACTCCACTGTTAACCCTTTTCTCTGCAGTCTGTTTCCGTCCCTCTCTCTGTCACTCCACCGATAACCTTTCTCTCAGCAGTCTTTCTGTCCCTATCTCTGTCACTCTACCGATAGCCTTCTCTCTGTAGTCTTTTTTCTGTCCCTATCTCTGTCACTCCACCATTAACCTGTCTCGCAACAGTCTCTTTCTGTCCCTATCTCTGTCACTCTACTGATAACCTTTATCTCAGCAGTCGGTTTCTATCCCACTCTCTGTCACTCTACCGATAATCTTCTTTTTAGCTGTCTGAGTCTGACTCTCTCTGTCACTCCACGATAGCCTTTCTCTCTGCAGTCATTTTCTATCCTTCTCTCTGTCACTCAACCATTAACCTTTCTCTCTGCAGTCTGTTTCTATCCCTATCTCTGTCACTCTACCGATAATCTTCCTTTCAGCTGTCTGTTACTGAATCTCTCTGTCACTCCACAATGGCCTTTCTCTCTGCAGACTTTTTCTGTCCCTCTCGCTGTCATTCCACCGATAGCCTTCTCAGCTGTCTCTTTCTATCCCTCGCTATGTCACTCCACCGACAACCTTTCTTTCAGCAGTCTCTTTTTGTCCCTCTCTCTGCCACTCCACCGATAACCTTTCTCTCAGTGATATGTTTCTGACCCTCTCTCTGTCACTCCACTGATAACCTTTTTCTCAGCAGTCTGTTTCTGTCCCTCTCTCTGTCACTCCACCAATAGCCTTTCTCCCAGGAGTCTCTTTCTTTCACTCTCTCTCTCACTCCAAAGATAACCTTTCTCTCTACGGTCTGTTTCTATCCCTCTCGATGTCACTCCACCGATAGCCTTTCTCTCAGCAGTCTCTTTCAGTTCCTGTCTCTGTCACTCCACCGATAACCTTTATCTCAGCAGTATCTTTCAGTCTCGGTCTCTATCACTCCAACAATAACCTTTCTCTCAGAAATCTGTTTCTGTCCTTCTCTATGTCACTCCACTGATAACCAATCTCTCTGCACTCTCTCCCTCTGCCACTCTACTGATAACCTTTTTCAATGCAGTCTTTTTCTGTCCCTCTCTCTGTCATTCCACCAATATTCTTTCTGTCAGCAGTCTCTTTCTATCCCTTGCTATGTCACTCAACTGATAACCTTTCTCTCAACAGTGTCTTTTTTTCCCTCTCTCTGTCACTCCATTGATAACATTTCTCTCAGCGGTCTGTTACTGACCCTCTCTCTGTTACTCCAATGATAACCTTTTTCTCAGCAGTCTGTTTCTGTCCTTCTCTCTGTCACTCCACCATTAACCTTTCTCTCAACAGTCTGTTTCTGTCCCTCCTTCTGTCCCTCCACCAAAAGCCTTTCTCTAAGCAGTCTCTTTCTGTCCCTCTCTCTGTCACTCCACCGATAACCTTTCTCTCAGCAGTCTCTTTCTGTTCCTCTCATTCCACTGATAACCTTTATCTCTGCAATTTGTTAATGTCCCTCTCTCTCTCACTCCACCAATACCTTTTCTCTCAGCAGTCTCTTTCTCTCCTTCTCTCTGTCAATCCACCAATAACCATTCCCTCAACAGTCTCTTTCTGCCACTATCTCTTTCACTCCACCGATAACATTTCTTTCTGCAGTGTCCTTCTGTTCATGTCTCTCCCACTCCACTGATACCCTTTCTCTCTCCAGTCTGTTGCTATCCCTCTCTCTGTCACTGCACCGATAACCTTTCTCTCAGCAGTGTTTCTGTCCCTATCTCTGTCATTTTACCGATAGCCTTTCTCTCTGTAGTCTTTTTTCTGTCCCTCTCTCTGTCACTCAACCGTTAACCTTTCTCTCTGCAGTCTGTTTCTATCCCTACCTCCATCACTCTACCGATAACCTTCCTTTCAGCTGTCTGTTTCTGACTCTCTCTGTCACTCCACGATGGCCTTTCTCTCTGCAGACTTTTTCTGTCCCTCTCGCTGTCATTCCACCGATGGCCTTTCTCTCAGCTGTCTCTTTCTATCCCTCACTATGTCACTCCACCGACAACCTTTCTTTCAGCAGTCTCTTTTTGTCCCTCTCTCTGCCACTCCACTGATAACCTTTCTCTCAGCGATATGTTTCTGACCCTCTCTCTGTCACTCCACTGATAACCTTTTTCTCAGCAGTCTGTTTCTGTCCCTCTCTCTGTCACTCCACCGATAGCCTTTCTCTCAGGAGTCTCTTTCTTTCACTCACTCTCCCTCTCACTCCAAAGATAACCTTTCTTTCTACGGTCTGTTTCTATCCCTCTCGATGTCACTCCACCGATAGCCTTTCTCTCAGCAGTCTCTTTCAGTTCATGTCTCTGTCACTCCACCGATAACCTTTATCTCAGCAGTATCTTTCACTCTCGGTCTCTATCACTCCAACAATAACCTTTCTCTCAGAAATCTGTTTCTGTCCTTCTCTATGTCACTCCACTGATAGCCAATCTCTCTGCACTCTCTCTCTCTGCCACTCTACTGATAACCTTTTTCTATGCAGTCTTTTTCTGTCCCTCTCTCTGTCATTCCACCAATATCCTTTCTGTCAGCAGTCTCTTTCTATCCCTTGCTATGTCACTCAACTGATAACCTTTCTCTCAACAGTGTCTTTTTTCCCTCTCTCTGTCACTCCATTGATAACATTTCTCTCAGCGGTCTGTTACTGACCCTCTCTCTGTTACTCCAATGATAACCTTTTTCTCATCAGTCTGTTTCTGTCCTTCTCTCTGTCACTCCATCAATAACCTTTCTCTCAGCAGTCTCTTTCAGTCCCAGTCTCTGTCACTAAACCGATAGCCTTTCTCTCAGCAGTCTCTTTCAGTCCCAGTCTTTATCACTCCACCGATATCCTTTTTCTCAACAGTCTCTTTCTGTCTCTCTCTCTATTGCTCCACCGATAACATTTCTCTCAGCAGTCTGTTCCTGACCCTCTCGGTGTCACTTCAATGATAACCTTTTTCTCAGCAGTCTGTTTCTGTCCTTCTCTCTATCACTCCACCAATGACCTTTCTCTCAGCAGTCTATTTCAGTCCCAGTCTCTGTCACTCCACCGATAACCTTTCTCTCTGCAGTCTGTTCTGTCCCTCTCTCTGTCACCACTCCAATACCCTTTCTCAGCAGTCTGTTTCTGACCCTCCACCAAAAACCTTTCTCTAAGCAGTCTCTTTCTATCCCTCTCATTCCATTGATACCCTTTTTCTCTTTAGTTTGTTTCTGTCCCTCTCTCTCCCACTCCACCAATACCCTTTCCCTCAGCAGTCTCTTTATGGCTTTCTCTCTGTCACCGCACCGATAACCATTCCCTCAGCAGTCTCTTTCTGCCACTATCTCTTTCACTCCACCGATAACATTTCTTTCTGCAGTGTCCTTTTGTTCATGTCTCTCTCACTCCACTGATACCCTTTCTCTCTCCAGTCTGTTGCTATCCCTCTCTCTGTCACTACACCGATAACCTTTCTCTCAGAAGTCTCTTTCTGTCCCTCTCTATGTCACTCCACTGGTAGCCTTTCTCTCTGCACTGTCTTTCTAATCCTCTCTCTGCCACTCCACTGATAACCCTTTTCTCTGCAGTCTGTTTCCGTCCCTCTCTCTGTCACTCCACCGATAACCTTTCTCTCAGCAGTCTTTCTGTCCCTATCTCTGTCACTCTACCGATAGCCTTTCTCTCTGTAGTCTTTTTTCTGTCCCTCTCTCTGTCACTCCACCATTAACCTGTCTCGCAACAGTCTCTTTCTGTCCCTATCTCTGTCACTCTACTGATAACCTTTATCTCAGCAGTCGGTTTCTATCCCTCTCTCTGTCACTCTACCGATAATCTTCTTTTTAGCTGTCTGAGTCTGACTCTCTCTGTCACTCCACGATAGCCTTTCTCTCTGCAGTCATTTTCTATCCTTCTCTCTGTCACTCAACCATTAACCTTTCTCTCTGCAGTCTGTTTCTATCCCTATCTCTGTCACTCTACCGATAATCTTCCTTTCAGCTGTCTGTTACTGAATCTCTCTGTCACTCCACAATGGCCTTTCTCTCTGCAGACTTTTTCTGTCCCTCTCGCTGTCATTCCACCGATAGCCTTCTCAGCTGTCTCTTTCTATCCCTCGCTATGTCACTCCACCGACAACCTTTCTTTCAGCAGTCTCTTTTTGTCCCTCTCTCTGCCACTCCACCGATAACCTTTCTCTCAGTGATATGTTTCTGACCCTCTCTCTGTCACTCCACTGATAACCTTTTTCTCAGCAGTCTGTTTCTGTCCCTCTCTCTGTCACTCCACCGATAGCCTTTCTCCCAGGAGTCTCTTTCTTTCACTCTCTCTCTCACTCCAAAGATAACCTTTCTCTCTACGGTCTGTTTCTATCCCTCTCGATGTCACTCCACCGATAGCCTTTCTCTCAGCAGTCTCTTTCAGTTCCTGTCTCTGTCACTCCACCGATAACCTTTATCTCAGCAGTATCTTTCAGTCTCGGTCTCTATCACTCCAACAATAACCTTTCTCTCAGAAATCTGTTTCTGTCCTTCTCTATGTCACTCCACTGATAACCAATCTCTCTGCACTCTCTCCCTCTGCCACTCTACTGATAACCTTTTTCAATGCAGTCTTTTTCTGTCCCTCTCTCTGTCATTCCACCAATATCCTTTCTGTCAGCAGTCTCTTTCTATCCCTTGCTATGTCACTCAACTGATAACCTTTCTCTCAACAGTGTCTTTTTTTCCCTCTCTCTGTCACTCCATTGATAACATTTCTCTCAGCGGTCTGTTACTGACCCTCTCTCTGTTACTCCAATGATAACCTTTTTCTCAGCAGTCTGTTTCTGTCCTTCTCTCTGTCACTCCACCATTAACCTTTCTCTCAACAGTCTGTTTCTGTCCCTCCTTCTGTCCCTCCACCAAAAGCCTTTCTCTAAGCAGTCTCTTTCTGTCCCTCTCTCTGTCACTCCTCCGATAACCTTTCTCTCAGCAGTCTCTTTCTGTTCCTCTCATTCCACTGATAACCTTTATCTCTGCAATTTGTTAATGTCCCTCTCTCTCTCACTCCACCAATACCTTTTCTCTCAGCAGTCTCTTTCTCTCCTTCTCTCTGTCAATCCACCAATAACCATTCCCTCAACAGTCTCTTTCTGCCACTATCTCTTTCACTCCACCGATAACATTTCTTTCTGCAGTGTCCTTCTGTTCATGTCTCTCCCACTCCACTGATACCCTTTCTCTCTCCAGTCTGTTGCTATCCCTCTCTCTGTCACTGCACCGATAACCTTTCTCTCAGCAGTGTTTCTGTCCCTATCTCTGTCATTTTACCGATAGCCTTTCTCTCTGTAGTCTTTTTTCTGTCCCTCTCTCTGTCACTCAACCGTTAACCTTTCTCTCTGCAGTCTGTTTCTATCCCTATCTCCGTCACTCTACCTATAACCTTCCTTTCAGCTGTCTGTTTCTGACTCTCTCTGTCACTCCACGATGGCCTTTCTCTCTGCAGACTTTTTCTGTCCCTCTCACTGTCATTCCACCGATAGCCTTTCTCTCAGCTGTCTCTTTCTATCCCTCACTATGTCACTCCACCGACAACCTTTCTTTCAGCAGTCTCTTTTTGTCCCTCTCTCTGCCACTCCACCGATAACCTTTCTCTCAGCGATACGTTTCTGACCCTCTCTCTGTCACTCCACTGATAACCTTTTTCTCAGCAGTCTGTTTCTGTCCCTCTCTCTGTCACTCCACCGATAGCCTTTCTCTCAGGAGTCTCTTTCTTTCACTCACTCTCTCTCTCACTCCAAAGATAACCTTTCTCTCTACGTTCTGTTTCTATCCCTCTCGATGTCACTCCACCGAGAGCCTTTCTCTCAGCAGTCTCTTTCAGTTCCTGTCTCTGTCACTCCACCGATAACCTTTATCTCAGCAGTATCTTTCAGTCTCGGTCTCTATCACTCCAACAATAACCTTTCTCTCAGAAATCTGTTTCTGTCCTTCTCTATGTCACTCCACTGATAGCCAATCTCTCTGCACTCTGTCTCTCTGCCACTCTACTGATAACCTTTTTCTATGCAGTCTTTTTCTGTCCCTCTCTCTGTCATTCCACCAATATCCTTTCTGTCAGCAGTCTCTTTCTATCCCTTGCTATGTCTCTCAACTGATAACCTTTCTCTCAACAGTGTCTTTTTTTCCCTCTCTCTGTCACTCCATTGATAACATTTCTCTCAGCGGTCTGTTACTGACCCTCTCTCTGTTACTCCAATGATAACCTTTTTCTCAGCAGTCTGTTTCTGTCCTTCTCTCTGTCACTCCATCAATAACCTTTCTCTCAGCAGTCTCTTTCAGTCCCAGTCTCTGTCACTAAACCGATAGCCTTTCTCTCAGCAGTCTCTTTCAGTCCCAGTCTTTATCACTCCACCGATATCCTTTTTCTCAACAGTCTCTTTCTGTCTCTCTCTCTATTGCTCCACCGATAACATTTCTCTCAGCAGTCTGTTCCTGACCCTCTCGGTGTCACTTCAATGATAACCTTTTTCTCAGCAGTCTGTTTCTGTCCTTCTCTCTATCACTCCACCAATGACCTTTCTCTCAGCAGTCTATTTCAGTCCCAGTCTCTGTCACTCCACCGATAACCTTTCTCTCTGCAGTCTGTTCTGTCCCTCTCTCTGTCACCACTCCAATACCCTTTCTCAGCAGTCTGTTTCTGACCCTCCACCAAAAACCGTTCTCTAAGCAGTCTCTTTCTGTCCCTCTCATTCCATTGATACCCTTTTTCTCTTTAGTTTGTTTCTGTCCCTCTCTCTCCCACTCCACCAATACCCTTTCCCTCAGCAGTCTCTTTATGGCTTTCTCTCTGTCACCGCACCGATAACCATTCCCTCAGCAGTCTCTTTCTGCCACTACCTCTTTCACTCCACCGATAACATTTGTTTCTGCAGTGTCCTTTTGTTCATGTCTCTCTCACTCCACTGATACCCTTTCTCTCTCCAGTCTGTTGCTATCCCTCTCTCTGTCACTACACCGATAACCTTTCTCTCAGAAGTCTCTTTCTGTCCCTCTCTATGTCACTCCACTGGTAGCCTTTCTCTCTGCACTGTCTTTCTAATCCTCTCTCTGCCACTCCACTGATAACCCTTTTCTCTGCAGTCTGTTTCCGTCCCTCTCTCTGTCACTCCACCGATAACCTTTCTCTCAGCAGTCTTTCTGTCCCTATCTCTGTCACTCTACCGATAGCATTTCTCTCTGTAGTCTTTTTTCTGTCCCTCTCTCTGTCACTCCACCATTAACCTGTCTCGCAACAGTCTCTTTCTGTCCCTATCTCTGTCACTCTACTGATAACCTTTATCTCAGCAGTCGGTTTCTATCCCTCTCTCTGTCACTCTACCGATAATCTTCTTTTCAGCTGTCTGTGTCTGACTCTCTCTGTCACTCCACGATAGCCTTTCTCTCTGCAGTCTTTTTCTATCCTTCTCTCTGTCACTCAACCATTAACCTTTATCTCTGCAGTCTGTTTCTATCCCTATCTCTGTCACTCTACCGATAATCTGCCTTTCAGCTGTCTGTTACTGAATCTCTCTGTCACTCCACGATGGCCTTTCTCTCTGCAGACTTTTTCTGTCCCTCTCGCTGTCATTCCACCGATAGCCTTTCTCTCAGCTGTCTCTTTCTATCCCTCGCTATGTCACTCCACCGACAACCTTTCTTTCAGCAGTCTCTTTTTGTCCCTCTCTCTGCCACTCCACCTATAACCTTTCTCTCAGCGATATGTTTCTGACCCTCTCTCTGTCCCTCCACTGATAACCTTTTTCTCAGCAGTCTGTTTCTGTCCCTCTCTCTGTCACTCCACCGATAGCCTTTCTCCCAGGAGTCTCTTTCTTTCACTCTCTCTCTCACTCCAAAGATAACCTTTCTCTCTACGGTCTGTTTCTATCCCTCTCGATGTCACTCCACCGATAGCCTTTCTCTCAGCAGTCTCTTTCAGTTCCTGTCTCTGTCACTCCACCGATAACCTTTATCTCAGCAGTATCTTTCAGTCTCGGTCTCTATCACTCCAACAATAACCTTTCTCTCAGAAATCTGTTTCTGTCCTTCTCTATGTCACTCCATTGATAACCAATCTCTCTGCACTCTCTCCCTCTGCCACTCTACTGATAACCTTTTTCAATGCAGTCTTTTTCTGTCCCTCTCTCTGTCATTCCACCAATATCCTTTCTGTCAGCAGTCTCTTTCTATCCCTTGCTATGTCACTCAACTGATAACCTTTCTCTCAACAGTGTCTTTTTTTCCCTCTCTCTGTCACTCCATTGATAACATTTCTCTCAGCGGTCTGTTACTGACCCTCTCTCTGTTACTCCAATGATAACCTTTTTCTCAGCAGTCTGTTTCTGTCCTTCTCTCTGTCACTCCATCAATAACCTTTCTCTCAGCAGTCTCTTTCAGTCCCAGTCTCTGTCACTAAACCGATAGCCTTTCTCTCAGCAGTCTCTTTCAGTCCCAGTCTTTATCACTCCACCGATAACCTTTTTCTCAACAGTCTCTTTCTGTCCCCCTCTCTATCGCTCCACCGATAACATTTCTCTCAGCAGTCTGTTCCTGACCCTCTCGGTGTCACTTCAATGATAACCTTTTTCTCAGCAGTCTGTTTCTGTCCTTCTCTCTATCACTCCACCAATGACCTTTCTCTCAGCAGTCTATTTCAGTCCCAGTCTCTGTCACTCCACCGATAACCTTTCTCTCTGCAGTCTGTTTCTGTCCCTCTCTCTGTCACTCCAAGTATTAACCTTTCTCCCGGCATTCTGTTTCTATCCTTCTCTCTTTCATTCCAATGAAAACCTTTAGCTCTGCAGTCTGTTCTGTCCCTCTCTCTGTCACCACTCCAATACCCTTTCTCAGCAGTCTGTTTCTGTCCCTCCTTCTGTCCCTCCACCAAAAACCTTTCTCTAAGCAGTCTCTTTCTGTCCCTCCCATTCCATTGATAACATTTTTCTCTTTAGTTTGTTTCTGTCCCTCTCTCTCCCACTCCACCAATACCCTTTCTCTCAGCAGTCTCTTTATGGCTTTCTCTCTGTCACCCCACCGATAACCATTCCCTCAGCAGTCTCTTTCTGCCACTATCTCTTTCACTCCAGCGATAACATTTCTTTCTGCAGTGTCCTTCTGTTCATGTCTCTCTCACTCCACTGATACCCTTTCTCTCTCCAGTCTGTTGCTATCCCTCTCTCTGTCACTACACCGATAACCTTTCTCTCAGAAGTCTCTTTCTGTCCCTCTCTATGTCACTCTCTGCACTGTCTTTCTAATCCTCTCTCTGCCACTCCACTGATAACCCTTTTCTCTGCACTCTGTTTCTGTCCCTCTCTCTGTCACTCCACAGATAACCTTTCTCTCAGCAGTCTTTCTGTCCCTATCTCTGTCACTCTACCGATAGCCTTCTCTCTGTAGTCTTTTTTCTGTCCCTCTCTCTGTCACTCCACCATTAACCTTTCTCGCAACAGTCTCTTTCTGTCCCTATCTCTGTCACTCTACTGATAACCTTTATCTCAGCAGTCGGTTTCTCTCCCTCTCTCTGTCACTCTACCGATAACCTTCTTTTCAGCTGTCTGTGTCTGACTCTCTCTGTCACTCCACGATAGCCTTTCTCTCTGCAGTCTGTTTCTATCCCTATCTCTGTCACTCTATCGATAATCTTCCTTTCAGCTGTCTGTTACTGAATCTCTCTGTCACTCCACGATGGCCTTTCTCTCTGCAGACTTTTTCTGTCCCTCTCGCTGTCATTCCACCGATAGCCTTTCTCTCAGCTGTCTCTTTCTATCCCTCGCTATGTCACTCCACCGACAACCTTTCTTTAAGCAGTCTCTTTCTGTCCCTCTCTCTGCCACTCCACCGATAACCTTTCTCTCAGCGATATGTTTCTGACCCTCTCTCTGTCACTCCACTGATAACCTTTTTCTCAGCAGTCTGTTTCTGTCCCTCTCTCTGTCACTCCACCGATAGCCTTTCTCTGAGGAGTCTCTTTCTTTCACTCTCTCTGCCACTCTACCGATAACCTTTCTCTCAGCAATATGTTTCTGACCCTCTCTCTGTCACTCCACTGATAACCTTTTTCTCAGCAGTCTGTTTCTGTCCTTCTCTCTGTCACTCCAGCAATAACCTTTCTCTCAGCAGTCTCTTTCAGTCCCAGTCTCTGTCAATAAACCGATAGCCTTTCTCTCAGCAGTCTCTTTCAGTCCCAGTCTTTATCACTCCACCGATAACCTTTTTCTCAACAGTCTCTTTCTGTCCCTCTCTCTATCGCTCCACAGATAACATTTCTCTCAGCAGTCTGTTACTAACCCTCTCGGTGTCACTTCAATGATAACCTTTTTCTCAGCAGTCTGTTTCTGTCCTTCTCTCTATCACTCCACCAATGACCTTTCTCTCTGCAGTCTATTTTAGTCCCAGTCTCTGTCACTCCACCGATAACCTTTCTCTCTGCAGTCAGTTTCTGTCCCTCTCTCTGTCACTCCAAGTATTAACCTTTCTCCCGGCATTCTGTTTCTATCCCTCTCTCTTTCATTCCAATGAAACCCTTTAGCTCTGCAGTCTGTTCTGTCCCTCTCTCTGTCACCACTCCAATACCCTTTCTCAGCAGTCTGTTTCTGTCCCTCCTTCTGTCCCTCCACCAAAACACTTTCTCTAAGCAGTCTCTTTCTGTCCCTCTCATTCCATTGATAACTTTTTTCTCTTTAGTTTGTTTCTGTCCCTCTCTCCCACACTCCACCAATACCCTTTCTCTCAGCAGTCTCTTTATGACTTTCTCTCTGTCACCCCACCGATAACCATTCCCTCAGCAGTCTCTTTCTGCCACTATCTCTTTCACTCCACCGATAACATTTCTTTCTGCAGTGTCCTTCTGTTCATGTCTCTCTCACTCCACTGATACCCTTACTCTCTCCAGTCTGTTGCTATCCCTCTCTCTGTCACTACACCGATAACCTTTTTCTCAGAAGTCTCTTTCTGTCCCTCTCTATGTCACTCCACTGGTAGCCTTTCTCTCTGCACTGTCTTTCTAATCCTCTCTCTGCCACTCCACTGTTAACCCTTTTCTCTGCAGTCTGTTTCTGTCCCTCTCTCTGTCACTCTACCATTAACCTTTCTCGCAACAGTCTCTTTCTGTCCCTATCTCTGTCACTCTACTGATAACCTTTATTCAGCAGTCGGTTTCTATCCCTCTCTCTGTCACTCTACCGATAACCTTCTTTTCAGCTGTCTGTGTCTGACTCTCCCTGTCACTCCATGATAGCCTTTCTCTCTGCAGTCTGTTTCTATCCTTCTCTCTGTCACTCAACAGTTAACCTTTCTCTCTGCAGTCTGTTTCTATCCCTATCTCTGTCACTCTACCAATAATCTTCCTTTCAGCTGTCTGTTAGTGACTCTCTCTGTCACTCCACTATGGCCTTTCTCTCTGCAGACATTTTCTGCCCCTCCCGCTGTCATTCCACCGATAGCCTTTCTCTCAGCTGTCTCTTTCTATCCCTCGCTATTTCACTCCACCGACAACCTTTCTTTAAGCAGTCTCTTTCTGTCTCTCTTTCTGCCACTTCACCGATAACCTTTCTCTCAGTGATATGTTTCTGACCCTCTCTCTGTCACTCCACCGATTGCCTTTCTCTCAGGAGTCTCTTTCTTTCACTCTCTCTGTCACTCCACCAATAACCTTTCTCTCTACGGTCTGGTTCTATCCCTCTCGATGTCACTCCACTGATAGCCTTTCTCTCAGCAGTCTCTTTCAGTCTCGGTCTCTATCACTCCAACAATAGCCTTTCTCTCAGAAATCTGTTTCTGACCTTCTCTATGTCACTCCACTGATAGCCAATCTCTCTGCACTCTCTCTCTGCCACTCTACTGATAACATTTTCTCTGCAGTCTTTTTCTGTCCCTCTCGCTGTCATTCCACCAATATCCTTTCTGTCAGCAGTCTCTTTCTATCCCTTGCTATGTCACTCAACTGATAACCTTTCTCTCAACAGTGTCTTTTTTTCCCTCTCTCTGTCACTCCATCGATAACATTTCTCTCAGCGGGCTGTTACTGACCCTCTCTCTGTTACTCCAATGATAACCTTTTTCTCAGCAGTCTGTTTCTGTCCTTCTCTCTGTCACTCCATCAATAACCTTTCTCTCAGCAGTCTCTTTCAGTCCCAGTCTCTGTCACTAAACCGATAGCCTTTCTCTCAGCAGTCTCTTTCAGTCCCAGTCTTTATCACTCCACCGATATCCTTTTTCTCAACAGTCTCTTTCTGTCCCTCTCTCTATCGCTCCACCGATAACATTTCTCTCAGCAGTCTGTTCCTGACCCTCTCGGTGTCACATCAATGATAACCTTTTTCTCAGCAGTCTGTTTCTGTCCTTCTCTCTATCACTCCACCAATGACCTTTCTCTCAGCAGTCTATTTCAGTCCCAGTCTCTGTCACTCCACCGATAACCTTTCTCTCTGCAGTCTGTTCTGTCCCTCTCTCTGTCACCACTCCAATACCCTTTCTCAGCAGTCTGTTTCTGACCCTTCACCAAAAACCTTTCTCTAAGCAGTCTCTTTCTGTCCCTCTCATTCCATTGATACCCTTTTTCTCTTTAGTTTGTTTCTGTCCCTCTCTCTCCCACTCCACCAATACCCTTTCCCTCAGCAGTCTCTTTATGGCTTTCTCTCTGTCACCGCACCGATAACCATTCCCTCAGCAGTCTCTTTCTGCCACCATCTCTTTCACTCTACCGATAACATTTCTTTCTGCAGTGTCCTTTTGTTCATGTCTCTCTCACTCCACTGATACCCTTTCTCTCTCCAGTCTGTTGCTATCCCTCTCTCTGTCACTACACCAATAACCTTTCTCTCAGAAGCCTCTTTCTGTCCCTCTCTATGTCACTCTCTGCACTGTCTTTCTAATCCTCTCTCTGCCACTCCACTGATAACCCTTTTCTCTGCACTCTGTTTCTGTTCCTCTCTCTGTCACTCCACAGATAACCTTTCTCTCAGCAGTCTTTCTGTCCCTATCTCTGTCACTCTACCGATAGCCTTCTCTCTGTAGTCTTTTTTCTGTCCCTCTCTCTGTCACTCCACCATTAACCTTTCTCGCAACAGTCTCTTTCTGTCCCTATCTCTGTCACTCTACTGATAACCTTTATCTCAGCAGTCGGTTTCTCTCCCTCTCTCTGTCACTCTACCGATAACCTTCTTTTCAGCTGTCTGTGTCTGACTCTCTCTGTCACTCCACGATGGCCTTTCTCTCTGCAGACTTTTTCTGTCCCTCTCGCTGTCATTCCACCGATAGCCTTTCTCTCAGCTGTCTCTTTCTATCCCTCGCTATGTCACTCCACCGACAACCTTTCTTTAAGCAGTCTCTTTCTGTCCCTCTCTCTGCCACTCCACCGATAACCTTTCTCTCAGCGATATGTTTCTGACCCTCTCTCTGTCACTCCACTGATAACCTTTTTCTCAGCAGTCTGTTTCTGTCCCTCTCTCTGTCACTCCACCGATAGCCTTTCTCTGAGGAGTCTCTTTCTTTCACTCTCTCTGCCACTCTACCGATAACCTTTCTCTCAGCAATATGTTTCTGACCCTCTCTCTGTCACTCCACTGATAACCTTTTTCTCAGCAGTCTGTTTCTGTCCTTCTCTCTGTCACTCCAGCAATAACCTTTCTCTCAGCAGTCTCTTTCAGTCCCAGTCTCTGTCAATAAACCGATAGCCTTTCTCTCAGCAGTCTCTTTCAGTCCCAGTCTTTATCACTCCACCGATAACCTTTTTCTCAACAGTCTCTTTCTGTCCCTCTCTCTATCGCTCCACAGATAACATTTCTCTCAGCAGTCTGTTACTAACCCTCTCGGTGTCACTTCAATGATAACCTTTTTCTCAGCAGTCTGTTTCTGTCCTTCTCTCTATCACTCCACCAATGACCTTTCTCTCTGCAGTCTATTTTAGTCCCAGTCTCTGTCACTCCACCGATAACCTTTCTCTCTGCAGTCAGTTTCTGTCCCTCTCTCTGTCACTCCAAGTATTAACCTTTCTCCCGGCATTCTGTTTCTATCCCTCTCTCTTTCATTCCAATGAAACCCTTTAGCTCTGCAGTCTGTTCTGTCCCTCTCTCTGTCACCACTCCAATACCCTTTCTCAGCAGTCTGTTTCTGTCCCTCCTTCTGTCCCTCCACCAAAACACTTTCTCTAAGCAGTCTCTTTCTGTCCCTCTCATTCCATTGATAACCTTTTTCTCTTTAGTTTGTTTCTGTCCCTCTCTCTCCCACTCCACCAATACCCTTTCTCTCAGCAGTCTCTTTATGACTTTCTCTCTGTCACCCCACCGATAACCATTCCCTCAGCAGTCTCTTTCTGCCACTATCTCTTTCACTCCACCGATAACATTTCTTTCTGCAGTGTCCTTCTGTTCATGTCTCTCTCACTCCACTGATACCCTTTCTCTCTCCAGTCTGTTGCTATCCCTCTCTCTGTCACTACACCGATAACCTTTCTCTCAGAAGTCTCTTTCTGTCCCTCTCTATGTCACTCCACTGGTAGCCTTTCTCTCTGCACTGTCTTTCTAATCCTCTCTCTGCCACTCCACTGTTAACCCTTTTCTCTGCAGTCTGTTTCTGTCCCTCTCTCTGTCACTCTACCATTAACCTTTCTCGCAACAGTCTCTTTCTGTCCCTATCTCTGTCACTCTACTGATAACCTTTATTCAGCAGTCGGTTTCTATCCCTCTCTCTGTCACTCTACCGATAACCTTCTTTTCAGCTGTCTGTGTCTGACTCTCCCTGTCACTCCATGATAGCCTTTCTCTCTGCAGTCTGTTTCTATCCTTCTCTCTGTCACTCAACAGTTAACCTTTCTCTCTGCAGTCTGTTTCTATCCCTATCTCTGTCACTCTACCAATAATCTTCCTTTCAGCTGTCTGTTAGTGACTCTCTCTGTCACTCCACTATGGCCTTTCTCTCTGCAGACATTTTCTGCCCCTCCCGCTGTCATTCCACCGATAGCCTTTCTCTCAGCTGTCTCTTTCTATCCCTCGCTATTTCACTCCACCGACAACCTTTCTTTAAGCAGTCTCTTTCTGTCTCTCTTTCTGCCACTCCACCGATAACCTTTCTCTCAGTGATATGTTTCTGACCCTCTCTCTGTCACTCCACCGATTGCCTTTCTCTCAGGAGTCTCTTTCTTTCACTCTCTCTGTCACTCCACCAATAACCTTTCTCTCTACGGTCTGGTTCTATCCCTCTCGATGTCACTCCACTGATAGCCTTTCTCTCAGCAGTCTCTTTCAGTCTCGGTCTCTATCACTCCAACAATAACCTTTCTCTCAGAAATCTGTTTCTGTCCTTCTCTATGTCACTCCACTGATAGCCAATCTCTCTGCACTCTCTCTCTGCCACTCTACTGATAACATTTTCTCTGCAGTCTTTTTCTGTCCCTCTCGCTGTCATTCCACCAATATCCTTTCTGTCAGCAGTCTCTTTCTATCCCTTGCTATGTCACTCAACTGATAACCTTTCTCTCAACAGTGTCTTTTTTTCCCTCTCTCTGTCACTCCATCGATAACATTTCTCTCAGCGGTCTGTTACTGACCCTCTCTCTGTTACTCCAATGATAACCTTTTTCTCAGCAGTCTGTTTCTGTCCTTCTCTCTGTCACTCCATCAATAACCTTTCTCTCAGCAGTCTCTTTCAGTCCCAGTCTCTGTCACTAAACCGATAGCCTTTCTCTCAGCAGTCTCTTTCAGTCCCAGTCTTTATCACTCCACCGATATCCTTTTTCTCAACAGTCTCTTTCTGTCCCTCTCTCTATTGCTCCAACGATAACATTTCTCTCAGCAGTCTGTTCCTGACCCTCTCGGTGTCACTTCAATGATAACGTTTTTCTCAGCAGTCTGTTTCTGTCCTTCTCTCTATCACTCCACCAATGACCTTTCTCTCAGCAGTCTATTTCAGTCCCAGTCTCTGTCACTCCACCGATAACCTTTCTCTCTGCAGTCTGTTCTGTCCCTCTCTCTGTCACCACTCCAATACCCTTTCTCAGCAGTCTGTTTCTGACCCTCCACCAAAAACCTTTCTCTAAGCAGTCTCTTTCTGTCCCTCTCATTCCATTGATACCCTTTTTCTCTTTAGTTTGTTTCTGTCCCTCTCTCTCCCACTCCACCAATACCCTTTCCCTCAGCAGTCTCTTTATGGCTTTCTCTCTGTCACCGCACCGATAACCATTCCCTCAGCAGTCTCTTTCTGCCACTATCTCTTTCACTCCACCGATAACATTTCTTTCTGCAGTGTCCTTTTGTTCATGTCTCTCTCACTCCACTGATACCCTTTCTCTCTCCAGTCTGTTGCTATCCCTCTCTCTGTCACTACACCGATAACCTTTCTCTCAGAAGTCTCTTTCTGTCCCTCTCTATGTCACTCCACTGGTAGCCTTTCTCTCTGCACTGTCTTTCTAATCCTCTCTCTGCCACTCCACTGATAACCCTTTTCTCTGCAGTCTGTTTCCGTCCCTCTCTCTGTCACTCCACCGATAACCTTTCTCTCAGCAGTCTTTCTGTCCCTATCTCTGTCACTCTACCGATAGCCTTTCTCTCTGTAGTCTTTTTTCTGTCCCTCTCTCTGTCACTCCACCATTAACCTGTCTCGCAACAGTCTCTTTCTGTCCCTATCTCTGTCACTCTACTGATAACCTTTATCTCAGCAGTCGGTTTCTATCCCTCTCTCTGTCACTCTACCGATAATCTTCTTATCAGCTGTCTGAGTCTGACTCTCTCTGTCATTCCACGATAGCCTTTCTCTCTGCAGTCATTTTCTATCCTTCTCTCTGTCACTCAACCATGAACCTTTCTCTCTGCAGTCTGTTTCTATCCCTATCTCTGTCACTCTACCGATAATCTTCCTTTCAGCTGTCTGTTACTGAATCTCTCTGTCACTCCACAATGGCCTTTCTCTCTGCAGACTTTTTCAGTCCCTCTCGCTGTCATTCCACCGATAGCCTTCTCAGCTGTCTCTTTCTATCCCTCGCTATGTCACTCCACCGACAACCTTTCTTTCAGCAGTCTCTTTTTGTCCCTCTCTCTGCCACTCCACCGATAACCTTTCTCTCAGTGATATGTTTCTGACCCTCTCTCTGTCACTCCACTGATAACCTTTTTCTCAGCAGTCTGTTTCTGTCCCTCTCTCTGTCACTCCACCGATAGCCTTTCTCCCAGGAGTCTCTTTCTTTCACTCTCTCTCTCACTCCAAAGATAACCTTTCTCTCTACGGTCTGTTTCTATCCCTCTCGATGTCACTCCACCGATAGCCTTTCTCTCAGCAGTCTCTTTCAGTTCCTGTCTCTGTCACTCCACCGATAACCTTTATCTCAGCAGTATCTTTCAGTCTCGGTCTCTATCACTCCAACAATAACCTTTCTCTCAGAAATCTGTTTCTGTCCTTCTCTATGTCACTCCACTGATAACCAATCTCTCTGCACTCTCTCCCTCTGCCACTCTACTGATAACCTTTTTCAATGCAGTCTTTTTCTGTCCCTCTCTCTGTCATTCCACCAATATCCTTTCTGTCAGCAGTCTCTTTCTATCCCTTGCTATGTCACTCAACTGATAACCTTTCTCTCAACAGTGTCTTTTTTTCCCTCTCTCTGTCACTCCATTGATAACATTTCTCTCAGCGGTCTGTTACTGACCCTCTCTCTGTTACTCCAATGATAACCTTTTTCTCAGCAGTCTGTTTCTGTCCTTCTCTCTGTCACTCCATCAATAACCTTTCTCTCAGCAGTCTCTTTCAGTCCCAGTCTCTGTCACTAAACCGATAGCCTTTCTCTCAGCAGTCTTTTTCAGTCCCAGTCTTTATCACTCCACTGATAACCTTTTTCTCAACAGTCTCTTTCTGTCCCTCTCTCTATCGCTCCACCGATAACATTTCTCTCAGCAGTCTGTTCCTGACCCTCTCGGTGTCACTTCAATGATAACCTTTTTCTCAGCAGTCTGTTTCTGTCCTTCTCTCTATCACTCCACCAATGACCTTTCTCTCAGCAGTCTATTTCAGTCCCAGTCTCTGTCACTCCACCGATAACCTTTCTCTCTGCAGTCTGTTTCTGTCCCTCTCTCTGTCACTCCACGATGGCCTTTCTCTCTGCAGACTTTTTCTGTCCCTCTCGCTGTCATTACACCGATAGCCTTTCTCTCAGCTGTCTCTTTCTATCCCTCGCTATGTCACTCCACCGACAACCTTTCTTTAAGCAGTCTCTTTCTGTCCCTCTCTCTGCCACTCCACCGATAACCTTTCTCTCAGCGATATGTTTCTGACCCTCTCTCTGTTGCTCCACTGATAACCTTTTTCTCAGCAGTCTGTTTCTGTCCCTCTCTCTGTCAGTCCACCGATAGCCTTTCTCTTAGGAGTCTCTTTCTTTCACTCTCTCTGCCACTCTACCGATAACCTTTCTCTCAGCAATATGTTTCTGACCCTCTCTCTGTCACTCCACTGATAGCCTTTCTCTCAGCAGTCTCTTTCAGTCCCAGTCTTTATCACTCCACCGATAACCTTTTTCTCAACAGTCTCTTTCTTTCCCTCTCTCTATCGCTCCACAGATAACATTTCTCTCAGCAGTCTGTTACTAACCCTCTCGGTGTCACTTCAATGATAACCTTTTTCTCAGCAGTCTGTTTCTGTCCTTCTCTCTATCACTCCACCAATGACCTTTCTCTCTGCAGTCTATTTTAGTCCCAGTCTCTGTCACTCCACCGATAACCTTTCTCTCTGCAGTCTGTTTCTGTCCCTCTCTCTGTCACTCCAAGTATTAACCTTTCTCCCGGCATTCTGTTTCTATCCCTCTCTCTTTCATTCCAATGAAACCCTTTAGCTCTGCAGTCTGTTCTGTCCCTCTCTCTGTCACCACTCCAATACCCTTTCTCAGCAGTCTGTTTCTGTCCCTCCTTCTGTCCCTCCACCAAAACACTTTCTCTAAGCAGTCTCTTTCTGTCCCTCTCATTCCATTGATAACCTTTTTCTCTTTAGTTTGTTTCTGTCCCTCTCTCTCCCACTCAACCAATACCCTTTCTCTCAGCAGCCTCTTTATGACTTTCTCTCTGTCACCCCACCGATAACCATTCCCTCAGCAGTCTCTTTCTGCCACTATCTCTTTCACTCCACCGATAACATTTCTTTCTGCAGTGTCCTTCTGTTCATGTCTCTCTCACTCCACTGATACCCTTACTCTCTCCAGTCTGTTGCTATCCCTCTCTCTGTCACTACACCGATAACCTTTCTCTCAGAAGTCTCTTTCTGTCCCTTTCTATGTCACTCCACTGGTAGCCTTTCTCTCTGCACTGTCTTTCTAATCCTCTCTCTGCCACTCCACTGTTAACCCTTTTCTCTGCAGTCTGTTTCTGTCCCTCTCTCTGTCACTCCACCGATAACCTTTCTCTCAGCAGTCTTTCTGTCCCTATCTCTGTCACTCTACCGATAGCATTTCTCTCTGTAGTCTTTTTTCTGTCCCTCTCTCTGTCACTCTACCATTAACCTTTCTCGCAACAGTCTCTTTCTGTCCCTATCTCTGTCACTCTACTGATAACCTTTATCTCAGCAGTCTGTTTCTATCCCTATCTCTGTCACTCTACCAATAATCTTCCTTTCAGCTGTCTGTTACTGACTCTCTCTGTCACTCCACTATGGCCTTTCTCTCTGCACACATTTTCTGCCCCTCCCGCTGTCATTCCACCGATAGCCTTTCTCTCAGCTGTCTCTTTCTATCCCTCGCTATTTCACTCCACCGACAACCTTTCTTTAAGCAGTCTCTTTCTGTCCCTCTCTCTGCCACTCCACCGATAACCTTTCTCTCAGCAATATGTTTCTGACCCTCTCTCTGTCACTCCACCGATAGCCTTTCTCTCAGGAGTCTCTTTCTTTCACTCTCTCTGTCACTCCACCAATAACCTTTCTCTCTACGGTCTGGTTCTATCCCTCTCGATGTCACTCCACTGATAGCCTTTCTCTCAGCAGTCTCTTTCAGTCTCCGTCTCTATCACTCCAACAATAGCCTTTCTTCAGAAATCTGTTTCTGTCCTTCTCTATGTCACTCCACTGATAACCAATCTCTCTGCACTCTCTCTCTGCCACTCTACTGATAACATTTTCTCTGCAGTCTTTTTCTGTCCCTCTCGCTGTCATTCCACCAATATCCTTTCTGTCAGCAGGCTCTTTCTATCCCTTGCTATGTCACTCAACTGATAACCTTTCTCTCAACAGTGTCTTTTTTTCCCTCTCCCTGTCACTCCATCGATAACATTTCTCTCAGCGGTCTGTTACTGACCCTCTCGCTGTTACTCCAATGATAACCTTTTTCTCAGCAGTCTGTTTCTGTCCTTCTCTCTCTCACTCCATCAATAACCTTTCTCTCAGCAGTCTCTTTCAGTCCCAGTCTCTGTCACTAAATCGATAGCCTTTCTCTCAGCAGTCTATTTTTGTCCCTCTCTCTGTCACTTCAAGTATTAACCTTTCTCCCTGCATTCTGTTTCTATCCCTCTCTCTGTCATTCCACCGAAAACCTTTATCTCTGCATTCTGTTCTGGCCTTCTCTCTGTCACCCCATTGATACCCTTTCTCAGTAGTCTGTTTCTGTCCCACAATCCGTCACTCCACCGATAAACTTTCTGTCTGCAGTCTGTTAACATATCTCTCTCTCTCACTTCACCAATACCCTTTCTCTCTGCTGTCTGTTTCTGTCCCTATCTCTGTCACTCTACTGTTAACCTTTCGCTCTGCAATTTGTTTCTGTCCCTCTCTCTCTCACTCCACCAATACCCTTTCTCTCAACAATCTCTTTCTGTTATTCTCTCTGTCACTCCACCGATAAGCGTTCCCTCAGCAGTCTCTTTCTGCCACTATCTCTTTCACTGCACCGATAACATTTATCTTTGCAGTGTCCTTCGATTCATGTCTCTCTCACTCCACTGTACCCTTTCTCTCTGCATTCTGTTGCCATTCGTCTCTCTGTCACTGCACCAATAACCTTTCTCTCAGCACTCTCGTTCTAATCCTCTCTCTGCCACTCCAATGATAACCTTTCTCTCAGCAGTCTCTTTCTGTCTCTCTCTCTGTCAGTCCAACGATAACCTTTCTTTCAGCGGTATGTTTCTGACCCTCTCTCTGTCACTCCACTGATAACCTTTTTCTCAGCAGTCTGTTTCTGTCCCTCTCTCTGTCACTCCACGATAGCCTTTCTCTCAGGAGTCTCTTTTGTCCCTCTCTCTGTCACTCCATGGATAACCTTTCTCTCAGCAGTCTCTTTCCGTTCCTGTCTCTGTCACTCCACCGATAACCTTTCTCTCAGCAGTCTCTTTCAGTCTCGGTCTCTATCACTCCAACAATAACCTTTCTCTCAGAAATGTGTTTCTGTCCTTCTCTATGTCACTCCACTGACAGCCTATCTCTCTGCACTCTCTCTCTCTGCCACACCACTGATAAACCTTTTCTCTGCAGTCTTTTTTGCTGTCCCTCTCTCTGTCATTCCACCAATATTCTTGCTGTCAGCAATCTCTTTCTATCCCTTGCAATGTCACTCAATCAATAACCTTTCAACAGTGTCTTTCTGTCCCTCTCTCTGTTAATCCATTGAAAGAATTTCTCTCAGCAGTCTGTTTTTGTCCTTCTCTCTGTCACTCGATCAATAACCTTTCTCTGAGCTGTCTCTTTCAGTCCCAGTCTCTGTCACTCCACTGATAGCCTTTCTCTCAGCAGTCTCTTTCAGTCCCAGTCTTTATCCCACCAACGATAACCTTTCTATCTGCAGTCTGTTTCTGTCCCTCTCTCTGTCACTTCAAGTATGGACCTTTCTCCCGGCATTCTGTTTCTATCCCTCTCTCTGTCATTCCAACGAAACCCTTTATCTCTGCATTCTGTTCTGGCCTTCTCTCTGTCTCCCCACCGATACCCTTTATAAGCAATCTGTTTCTGTCCCTTAATCTGTCACTCCACGGATAACCTTTCTGTCTGCAGTCTGTTAATATCCCTCTCTCTCTCACTTCACTGATACCCTTTCTCTCTGCCATCTGTTTCTTTCCCTATCCCTGTCACTCCACTGTTAACCTTTCTCTTTGCAGTCTGTTTCTGTCCCTCTCTCTGTCACTTCACAGATAACCTTTCTCTCTGCAGTCTGTTTCTGTACCTCTCTCTGTCAATCCAGTGGTAACCTTTCTCTCAGCAGTCTCTTTCTATCCCTTGCTATGTCACTCCACCGATAACCTTTTTATCAACAGTCTCTTTCTGTCTCTCTCTCTATCGCTCCACCGATAACATTTCCCTCAGCAGTCTATTACTGACCCTCTCTGTGTCACTTCAATGATAACCTTTTTCTCAGCAGTCTGTTTCTGTCCTTCTCTCTATCACTCCACCAATGACCTTTCTCTCAGCAGTCTATTTCAGTCCCAGTCTCTGTCACTCCACCGATAACCTTTCTCTCTGCAGTCTGTTTCTGTCCCTCTCTCTGTCACTCCAAGTATTAACCTTTATCCCAGCATTCTGTTTCTATCCCTCTCTCTTTCATTCCAATGAAACCCTTTAGCTCTGCAGTCTGTTCTGTCCCTCTCTCTGTCACCCCTCTAATACCCTTTCTCAGCAGTCTGTTTCTGTCCCTCGCTATGTCACTCCACGACAACCTTTCTTTCAGCAGTCTCTTTCTGTCCCTCTCTCTGCCACTCCACCGTTAACCTTTCTCTCAGCGGTATGTTTCTGACCCTCTCTCTGTCACTCCACTGATAAACTTTTTCTCAGCAGTCTGTTTCTGTCCCTCTCTCTTTCACTCCATCGATAACATTTCTTTCTGCAGTGTCCTTCTGTTCATGTCTCTCACTCCACTGATACCCTTTCTCCCTCCAGTCTGTAGCTATCCATCTCTCTGTCACTGCACCGATAACCTTTCTCTCAGAAGTCTCTTTCTGTCCCTCTCTATGTCACTCTACCGATAGCCTTTCTCTCTGTAGGTTTTTTCTGTCACTCTCTCTGTCACTCCACCATTAACCTTTCTCTCAACAGTCTCTTTCTGTCCCTATCTCTGTCACTCTACCAATAACCTTTATCTCAGCAGTCGGTTTCTATCCCTCTCTCTGTCACTCTACCGATAACCTCCTTTTCAGCTGTCTGTTTCTGACTCTCTCTGTCACTCCACGATAGCCTTTCTCTCTGCAGTCTTTTTCTGTCCCTCTCGCTGTCATTCCACTGATAGCCTCTCTCTGCAGTCTCTTTCTATCCCTCGCTATGTCACAATACTGATAACCTTTCTCTCAGCAGTCTCTTTCTGTCCCTCTCTCTGTCACTCCAAAAATAACCTTTCTCTCAGCGGTCTGTTTCTGACCCTCTCTCTGTCACTCCACCGGTCTGTACTCCACCGATAACCTTTTTCTCAGCAGTCTGTTTCTGTCCCTGTCTCTGTCACTCCACCAATAACCTTTCTCTCAGCAGTCTCTTTCAGTCCCAGTCTCTTTCACTCCACCGATCCCCTTTCTCAGCAGTCTGTTTCTGTCCCTCTTTCTGTCACTCCACCACTAACCTTTCTCTAAGCAGTCTCTTTCTGTCCCTCTCTCTGTCACTCCACTGATAACCTTTTTCTCTTTAGTTTGTTTCTGTCCCTCTCTCTCCCACTCCACCAATACCCTTTCTCTCAGCAGTCTCTTTATGGCTTTCTCTCTGTCACCCCACCGATAACCATCCCTCAGCAGTCTCTTTCTGTCACTATCTCTTTCAATCCACCGATAACCTTTCTCTCAGCAATCTCCTTCAGTTCCTGTCTCTCTCACTCCACTGATACCCTTTTCTCTGCAGTCTGTTTCTGTCCCTCTCTCTGTCACTGCACCGATAACCTTTCTCTCAGCAGTCTTTCTGTCCCTATCTCTGTCACTCTACCAATAGCCTTTCTCTCTGTAGTCTTTTTTCTGTCCCTACACCATTAACCTTTCTCTCAACAGTCTCTTTCTGTCCCTATCTCTGTCACTCTACCGACAACCTTTATCTCAGTAGTCGGTTTCTATCCCTCTCTCTGTCACTCTACCGATAACCTTCTTTTCAGCTGTCTGTTTCTGACTCTCTCTGTCACTCCACGATAGCCTTTCTCTCTGTAGTCTTTTTCTGTCCCTCTCGCAGTCATTCCACTGATAGCCTTTCTCTCAGCAGTCTCTTTCTATCCCTCGCTATGTCACTTCACCGATAACCTTTCTCTCAGCAGTCTCTTTCTGTCCCTCTCTCTGTCACTCCAAAAATAACCTTTCTATCAGCGGTCTGTTTCTGATCCTCTCTCTCTCTGTCACTCCACCGGTCTGTTACTCCACCGATAACCTTTTTCTCAGCAGTCTGTTTCTTTCCCTGTCTCTGTCACTCCACCAATAACCTTTCTCTCAGCAGTCTCTTTCAGTTCCAGTCTCTTTCACCCCACCGATACCCTTTCTCAGCAGTCTGTTTCTGTCCCTCTTTCTGTCACTCCACCACTAATCTTTCTCTAAGCAGTCTCTTTCTGTCCCTCTCTCTGTCACTCCACTGATAATCTTTATCTCTTTAGTTTGTTTCTGTCCCTCTCTCTCCCACACCACCAATACCCTTTCTCTCAGCAGTCTCTTTATGGCTTTCTCTCTGTCACCCCACCGATAACCATTCCCTCAGCAGTCTCCTTCAGTTCCTGTCTCTCTCACTCTACTGATACCCTTTCTCAGCAGTCTGGTTCTGTCCCTCTTTCTGTCAGTCCACCACTAACCTTTCTCTAAGCAGTCTCTTTCTGTCCCTCTCTATGTCACTCCTCTGATAACCCTTTTCTATGCAGTCTGTTTCTGTCCCTCTCTCTGCCAGTCCACTGATAACCTTTCTCTCAGCAATCTTTTTCTGTCCCTATCTCGGTCACTCTACTGATAAGCTTTCTTTTAACAGTCGGTTTTTATCCCTCTCTGTCACTCCACCGATAACCTTTCTCTCATCGGTCTGTTTCTGACCCTCTCTCTGTCACTCCACCGATAACCTTTCTCTCTCAGAAGTCTGATTCAGTCTGTGAGAAGTTGGCCTGGCATATGCTGGTCACTAGTTATAGTGGCCACCTTGCACCAGTCCAATTCAACTCTTATGGTAGATAGGTTTAAGACAACCTTTTAAAGAAAGCTATCCTAGTGGTAGCTGTGGAGAGCAGCCTTCAGGCTAAGTCTCTGAGGAATGTAAAGCATCTTGTTTCACCTTATAATCTCTTGAAGTACCAAATGAAAGGACACCACACAGGTGTATAGATCAAATATATATGTATTTATTTCTAGACACACTCTACTAATCTCTTTATGAGATTAGAAGCCAGGAACACATTCAAATATCAACGTTTCACAATAAGTTAAGCACAAATATGGCTGGGGCCCAAGGGGCGTACCAGACCATATACTAAAAAAGAGGTTTAGGAAAGTCGACTTGCAGAATGACAAGGCCTAGGGCCTGTAGAATCGCTGGGGCTTCACTACTGCAGTGAAAGCAGGTAAGTAACAGACCCACGGGAGACGCATGCAGTGTGTGAACACAGCCGCGGGTTCCCTATTGATTACAATGGAGCAAGTTGCGGTTTGATTTTTAAAGTTTAAGGGTACTTAGAGGAAGTCTACAAGCAAGCCACTTACAAGGTAAGTAATTCGAGGGCCAACACACACTAGGGCACCGGAGTGCACGAGTTACCTCACCCAGGGAAGCCGGGTGCATAGGTGTCTTTTGGTGTCGGGTCAGGTCGCGTTGCTGTTTTCTATGTAGACCAAAGAAGATTTGCTGCTTGCGAAGACTGAAGAAGTGTCCGGTGGAATCCAAGGGTGGATTCGAGATGCAGATGACCTGAAAATTGAAGGGACAGTGTTCACAGTCACTTGCCAGTGACCGGGGGCCAGGAAGCTGGTTGCCCACGGAAGTCAGGTGATTTCAGGTGATCAAGGGTGTTTTGATTCTTCGCTCACGAGGTCCAGGAAGGATCGACGATGACCAGCAGCTGGATTCGGAGTGTCCCACGACGTCTGCAGCTTACTAACGTGTCAGCAACCGGATTGGAGCCAACAAGCCTTGGCAACAGCAAGTCTTGTGGAAATAAAAGAAGGTCAGCATTGCAGACCAGCAAGGTCTGAGGGACTCACCCAGCAAGGGTGAGTGAGGGCAGGTCTGGAGCAACCAGGGGAGCTCTTTGGTTTGTTTAGAAAGTCTTCGGGGGACCCACAAGCCAATGGGCAAGGGATCGCGAAGATGCCTCGTGAGGAAATGCTTTACAGGAGCCCACGGTCACTCGGGATGAAGTAGGCCTCTTATTTTCGGTGCACAACCTGCTGAAGGCTTAGGCCACAAATGGTCCAAAGCACAAGTTCGTAGAATATCGTGAAGGGGTTGCACTCGACAATAGTGCACGGTTCCCAGGTATTGCAGTTCCTTGTCACTCGTGGGGCCCCACTCGCATCAGCTTTCCTGGGGACTCACAGTGGCCGTCGAGAAGTCAGGAAATCCACTTCCGGGGCTGCAGGGACTTCGAACTCCGGCTGGAGAGGGAGATTCTTCTGTCTTCCAAAGGTAGTGGAACGTCGAAGGGCCAGGGTTCTTCTTTGTAGAGCGTCGACCAGGGTTATCTACTTTGCAATGGCAAGGTTTCGTATCTTATACTGAAGATAGGGGAGGGACTAGCTCTATGACCACTCCGCTGGGAGGGTCAGAGCAAGGGGTGGTTACACCCACTTCCCTTTGTCCAGTTTCACCCCAGAGCAGGGACAGGTAGCCCCTGAACCGGTTTGAGCTGGCATATGCACTGAGGAGCCTACTGCTCCCCCAGTGCAGGACTTCAAAGCACGCTAGGAGTGCACCCACCCAGCCCCAATGCACTAAATCCTGTCTGGAAGGTGGTGACACCGCCCTGTGACAGGATGCCAATTGTTGGGCCTCCTCCACTGCGAGTTTCAGTCCGCAGCAGGAGGGCAGCCCAGTGTCTGGGCTGGTGGCATCCATTTTGTGATGCCAGGGCTCTTTCAGATTTCTACTGTGTTACCACAGTAGGCACATGTCGTCCCCTCTAGAAGGGTGGGATCACACTCCCACATCATGGACTGATGTGGGGGTATGATTCCAAGTTGTTTGACACCAAACACGACATGTTTTGATGCAGTCATTCCAAAGTTAGCATTATAATGCACTTAAGAGTATATGGTTTAACCGCATCCACAAACAGCACAGAGAATAGACTCTGCCAGCAGCAGAGGGGCCCTGCTCATGCAGAGGCACCCCTTCACATTGTAAACCAAGCACCCTGCCCTCAGGATTGATAGGGCCTGCCATAGGCGTGGCTGATAGGGTTTTATTTATGTGTGTATGGTGTGATATAGGAACCTATACCTCAGTGAGGAGTGCTATCACTACCTCACCCAGGCTGCAGTAGCAGGCCTGTGGTGTCAGATTTAGTCTGCTTCCCAGGGGTGGCATAATACATGCTTCAGCCCCTGGTAGGCCAGTGAACTGCCTATGCCCTAGGTACCTAAGGTACCATATACTAGGGGCTCATAAGGTACCACAGTATCCAATCACTAGTGCATCTTATATGCACACCAAGTCTTTTAGAGAGAACAGAGAGACTGGGGCCATGATTAGCAGGGACCCAGTCAGACTATAGCCAAAAAAGAGTGTTAACATCAGAACAAAAGTGGGGGCAACATATGTGCAGGTCCTACTCTCCTACACAACCCCCCCCCCAAATGCAGGAACACTAAACTAACCTTGACCAGTTGAGTCTTCGTGTTCTAAGTGGAAATACCTTGAGAGTCCATCTGCATTGGCATGCTGGGTTCCAGGTTGATGTTCCACTGTATAGTCCATCCCCTGTAGGGAAATGGACCACCTGAGCAATTTAGGATTTTCACCTTTCATCTATTTGAGCCATTGGAGCGGCTTGTGGTCAGTCTATGAAGTGAGTGCCAAACAAGTATGGCTCCAGCTTCTTCAGGGCCCACACCACAGCAAAGGCCTCCCTCTCTATAGCTGACCAACGTTTGTCTCTAGGGGTCAGCCTTCTGCTTATGAAAGCTACTGGCTGGTCTTGACCTTCATCATTAAGTTGAGAGAGTACAGCTCCCACACCCAGCTCTGAAGCATCTGTTTGAACAATGAACTTCTTTTTGTAGTCTGGACTCTGCAGGATGGGGGCAGTGCACATTGCCTGCTTGAGGTCATCAAATGCCTTTTGACAGCTAGCTGTCCACTGAACCTTTTTTGGCATTTTCTTAGAGGTCAGATCATTTAAGGGGGTCACTATAGATCCATATCCCTTAACAAAACTCCTATAGTACCCAGTCAGGCCTAAAAAGGCTCTAACCTGTGTCTGGGTTGTTGGAGCTACCCATTCCATTATGGTCTGGATTTTGCTCTGCAATGGTTGAACCTGACCTCCACCTACAAGGTGGCCCAGGTACACAACCTGACTCAGCCCTATCTCGCACTTGGTGGCCTTGATAGTGAGACCTGCTTTTTGCAGGGCCTCCAAAACATTTCTGAGGTGGACCACGTGATCCTGCCAGGTGGAACTAAAGACAGCAATATCATCAAGATAAGCTGAGCAATAGGTTTCCATACCAGTCAAAACTGTATTCACCAACCTCTGAAAAGTGGCAGGTGCATTTTTCAAACCAAAGGGCATTACCACAAAGTGATAGTGCTCACCAGGGGTTGAAAATGCTGTTTTGGCCTTGGCATCATCAGCTAACTTGATTTGCCAGTAGCCAGCTGTTAGGTCAAATGTACTAAGATACTTGGCTGAGGCCAAAGTATCTATTAGTTCATCTGCCCTTGGAATTGGATAGGCATCAGCCCTGGTGACTGCATTGAGGCCTCTGTAGTCAACACAAAACCTCATTTCTTTCTTACCACCCTGGGTATGAGGTTTAGGCACAAGGACTACTGGACTGGCCCAAGGGCTATCTGAAGGCTCAATTACACCTAGTTTCAACATTTTCTGGACTTCAGTCCTGATACAGTCCCTGACATGGTCAGGTTACCTGTAGATTTTACTCTTTACAGGCAGACTGTCCCCAGTGTCCACCTCATGGGTGCACCAGGAAGTCTGACTTGGGGTCAGGCTAAGCATATGTCTGAACTGTTGCAGAACTTGTCTGCATTCAGTTTGCTGATGATCAGTGAGGCTGCTTGCCAAAGCAACACCATCAACTGACCCATCATCAGGGTTCTGTGAGAGCAGGTCAGGGAGAGAGTCACTCTCCTCCTCCTGGTCCTCATCAGTTGCCAGGAGTAAGCCCATGTCAGCCCTATCCACATTTGGCTTTAATCTGTTGACATGGAGCACCCTAAGGGGGCTCCTGGGAGTTCCAAGATCCACCAAGTAGGTAACCTCTCCCTTTTTCTGAACAATTGTATGGGGGCCACTCCATTTGTCCTGGAGAGCTGCTGGGGCCACAGGCTCCAACACTCACACTTTCTGGCCTGGCTGATAAACAGTCAGAACAGCCTTTTGGTCATGCCAAGCTTTTTGTAATTCTTGGCTAGCCTCAAGGTGTTTGGTTGCCTTCTTCATGTACTCTGCCATCCGGGAGCGGAGACCAAGTACATAGTTCATCACATCCTGTTTGGGAGGTTTGAGAGGTAACTACCAGCCCTCCTTTACTAAACATAATGGGCCTCTGACAGGGTGCCCAAACACAAGTTCAAAAGGGCTGTAGGCAACCCCCTTCTGTGGGACCTCCCTGTATGCAAACAGAAGGCAGGGAAGTAAAAGGTCCCATTTTCGCCTAAGCTTTTCTGGGAGGCCTTTAATCATTCCCTTTAGGGTTTTGTTGAACCTTTCAACTAACCCATAGCATTGTGGGTGATAGGAAATAGTGAACTTGTAGTTTACACCACACTCCTTCCACATTGCTTTTAGATACCCTGACATGAAGTTTGTACCTCTGTCAGATATAACCTCCTTAGGGAAACCCACTCTGGAGAAGACTCCAATGAGGGCTCTTGCCACCACAGGGGCTGTGGTGGTCCTGAAGGGAATTGCTTCTGGGTTCCTGGTGGCATGATCCACTACCACCAGGATAAACCTGTGCCCAGAAGCTGTTGGAGGGTCAAGGGGACCAACAATGTCAATCCCTACCCTTTCAATGGGAACCCCCACCACAGGTAGTGGTATCAGGGGGGCCTTTGTTGTGCCACCTGACTTGCCACTGGCTTGGCAAGTGACACAGGAGTGACAAAACTCCTTGGTGTCCTCTGACATGTATGGCCAATGAAAATGTGGAACACGCCTGTCCCAGGTCTTGTTTTGGCCCAAGTGTCCTGCCAATGGGATATCATGTGCTAGGGTCAAGAGGAACCCCCTAAACTTCTGAGGTATTACCAACCTCCTGGTGGCTCCAGGGGTAGGATCGCTAGCCTCAGAATATAGGAGTCCCTCATCCCAATAAACTTTATGGGACCCACTAGCACTCCCAGCAGCCTCAGCAGCAGCTTGCTGTCTGAGGGGTTCAAGAGAGGGGCAGCACTGTTGCTCTTTACTCAGATCTTCCCTGGAAGGTCCCCCTGCCCCCAAGAACTCAACCTGACCAGGCTCAAGTTCTTCTGGGGCAGTTCATTCTTCAGACTCTGCTTCTCCTCCCTCAGGAGGGGAATCTGAGACAGAGGGGAAGGTACTGCCTTAACCCTACTGCTCCTCCTCTTGGGTAGCATCTGGTCCATAGTTTCAGGATCCAGAGCTGGTTCAGTTTTATGCATTTTGGCCTGTGACCTGGTCACAGCAAATACCTCTGCAGGTATGCCCAACATCTCAGCATGAGTCCACAACTCCACTTCAGACCAGGCTGAAGTCTCCAGATCATTGCCCATTCGACAGGGAGGTCTGCACTGACTACTACCTTTTTGAAGCAAGTTACCCCTCCCTAGGAGAAATTCACAACTGCCAGACGATGGTTGGTCCTGACATTGCTTGCATTGGTAAACTGGTACATTTCACCCTGGATGATCTGTGCAGGGTCCACTAGATCCTCTGCCACCATGGTGACACTAGCACCTGTGTCCCTGAATGCCAAAGCCTGTTTGCCATTTAGTATAGGCTGCTGTTTGTACTTGCCCAGATTACTGGGGCTCACTAGGAAGGACATATCAAGGTCTCCCTCACAAACTAGCAATGCCTCTGTTGGTACTCTGACTAGGCCAGAGTCCACATCAGAACCCAGGGTCAACCCTACTACACCCTTATTCTGATTACCACCTCCACCAATGACTGCACTAGGGGGAACAGTTACCTTAGGGGCTGGAGTGGTGGTGGTTTGGTCTTTGGACCGGGTACAATCAGAAGTCCAGTGCCCTTTCTGTTTACAGAATTTACACCAGGGCTTAATTTGGCCTTTTCCCTTTGTAGACTGTGAATCCCCACCAGATGCAGATTTTTGGGGCCCTTGTGAAGACTTCTGGTCTTTTGCCTTATCCCCACCTTTATCTGAGCCTTTAGGATCTTGCCTCTTGGTGTCACCCCCTTGGTTCTGGGTTTTATGCCTCACCCTGGTTCTGACCCATTTGTCTGCCTTCTTTCTGAATTCTTGGGGAGAGGTCAGATCAGAGTCCACCAGGTACTGATGCAACAACTGTTTTTGGCAGTTATTAAGGATCAGTTCTCTCATTATAAGATTATACAATCCCTTAAAATCAGTAACTCTACTACCAACCAGCCAACCTTCCAGAGCCTTGGTTGCACAATCAACAAAGTCAGTCCAATCCTGAGTCTGTGCTTTCTGGGTATCTCTGAACTTCAACCTGTACTGTTCAGTGGTTAAGCCAAACCCATCTATTAATGCACTCTTCAGGGCTTCATAGTCATTAGCATCCTCTTCTCTAACAGTGAGGAGCTTGTCTCTACCTTTATCAGAAAAGGAGAACCACAAGATTGCTGCCCACTGTTTCTGGGGGACCTGTTGAACTTTACAGGCCCTCTCTATAGCAGTTATCCATTTGTGGATATCATCCCCACTCTGGTAGGGAGGAACAACCTTGGACAGGTTCCTATGGTCTGGAATGTAATCTCTGACTATAGGGACACTGTTGCTGCCACCAGGGGTATCTAACCCCTCTTTTCTAGAAGCTCTCTGGAGCTCAAAGGCTTCTCTATCTAAGGCCAATTGCTTGGGTTTGAGGGCAAGCATAGGTTCCTCATAGTGGAGCATCTTGTACCGTCTTTCAGAGGAGGTCTCTCTATGTAAGTATGAGTTCCTCTGATGGACAGAATCCTTGTCAGAGTGATATGAGTGGTTAGATTCCCTTGAAAGGGACCTAGGCCTCTCTTCCACTCTGCCAACTCTCTTAGGGAGAATTCCTCTGTCCTGTTCAGACCTTTCTGGGTCTGGCCCTACAATCACAGACTCCAGGTCATCTTGATTTTCATCATCAGACCCAGAGACTATGGCTGACCCACCCCCTGATCCAGATCCACCAGCTCCTAGAGCCAGTCTAAGATCATCTGCTATAAGTAGATTCATCAGGTGTTGTGTGGAGGGACTCTGTCCTAATCCCAGGTGTCTTGCAACACACATGGCCTTCAAGTCAAAGAAGGTCATGTCCTTGTACTGGGGTTGGGTGGACCCACTGGCTCCATCCCTTGAGGATATTCTAGTGTTATGCAGTGTTGCACTACCTACACTAGTTTGTGGCCTACTGATCCTAGCTTGAGCTGTTACAAGGGTGTGCTATCCCTTCACAAACAACTCTAAGTTCAGTAGAACTTATTGATACTAAGCTTGACTTTTATATGTACCTTGAGTACCTTTAGTGGTTTTCAGTTAGTAATTCAAATAGAGATTTTCTGGTAAAACAATGGCAAGCTGGAATCCCACACGCTGCCCACCAATGTGAGAAGTTGGCCTGGCATATGCTGGTCACTAGTTATAGTGGCCACCTTGCACCAGTCCAATTCAACTCTTATGGTAGATAGGTTTAAGACAACCTTTTAAAGAAAGCTATCCTAGTGGTAGCTGTGGAGAGCAGCCTTCAGGCTAAGTCTCTGAGGAATGTAAAGCAGCTTCTTTTACCTTATAATCTCTTGAATTACAAAATGAAAGGACACCACACAGTTATATATATCAAATATATATGTATTTATTTCTAGACACACTCTACTAATCTCTTTATGAGATTAGAAGCCAGGAACACATTCAAATATCAACGTTTCACAATAAGTTAAGCACAAATATGGCTGGGGCCCTAGGGGCGTACCAGACCATATACTAAAAAAGAGGTTTAGGAAAGTCGACTTGCAGAATGATAAGGCCTAGGGCCTGTAGAATCGCTGGGGCTTCACTACTGCAGTGAAAGCAGGTAAGTAACAGACCCACGGGAGACGCATGCAGTGTGTGAACACAGCCGCGGGTTCCCTATTGATTACAATAGAGCAAGTTGCGGTTTAATTTTTAAAGTTTAAGGGTACTTAGAGGAAGTCTACAAGCAAGCCACTTACAAGGTAAGTAATTCGAGGGCCAACACAAACTAGGGCCCCGGAGTGTACGAGTTACCTCACCCAGGGAAGCCGGGTGCATAGGTGTCTTTTGGTGTCGTGTCGCGTCGCTGTTGCCTATGGAGACCAAAGAAGATTTGCTGCTTGCGAAGACTGAAGAAGTGTCCGGTGGAATCCAAGGGTGGATTCGAGATGCAGATGACCTGAAAATTGAAGGGACAGTGTTCACAGTCACTTGCCAGTGACTGGGGGCCAGGAAGCTGGTTGCCCACGGAAGTCAGGTGATTTCAGGTGATGAAGGGTGTTTTGACTCATCGCTCACGAGGTCCAGGAAGGATCGACAATGACCAGCAGCTGGATTCAGTGTGTCCCATGACGTCTGCAGCTTACTGAGGTGGCGGCAACCGGATTGGAGCCAACAAGCCATCTCCCCACCGATACCCTTTATCAGCAATCTGTTTCTGTCCCTTAATCTGTCACTCCACCGATAACCTTTCTGTCTGCAGTCTGTTAATATCCCTCTCTCTCTCACTTCACTGATACCCTTTCTCTCTGCCATCTGTTTCTTTCCCTATCCCTGTCACTCCACTGTTAACCTTTCTCTTTGCAGTCTGTTTCTGTCCCTCTCTCTGTCACCACACAGATAACCTTTCTCTCTGCAGTCTGTTTCTGTACCTCTCTCTGTCAATCCAGTGGTAACCTTTCTCTCAGCAGTCTCTTTCTATCCCTTGCTATGTCACTCCACCGATAACCTTTTTATCAACAGTCTCTTTCTGTCTCTCTCTCTATCGCTCCACCGATAACATTTCCCTCAGCAGTCTATTACTGACCCTCTCTGTGTCACTTCGAATGATAACCTTTTTCTCAGCAGTCTGTTTCTGTCCTTCTCTCTATCACTCCACCAATGACCTTTCTCTCAGCAGTCTATTTCAGTCCCAGTCTCTGTCACTCCACCGATAACCTTTCTCTCTGCAGTCTGTTTCTGTCCCTCTCTCTGTCACTCCAAGTGTTAACCTTTATCCCAGCATTCTGTTTCTATCCCTCTCTCTTTCATTCCAATGAAACCCTTTAGCTCTGCAGTCTGTTCTGTCCCTCTCTTTGTCACCCCTCCAATACCCTTTCTCAGCAGTCTGTTTCTGTCCCTCGCTATGTCACTCCACGACAACCTTTCTTTCAGCAGTCTCTTTCTGTCCCTCTCTCTGCCACTCCACCGTTAACCTTTCTCTCAGCGGTATGTTTCTGACCCTCTCTCTGTCACTCCACTGATAAACTTTTTCTCAGCAGTCTGTTTCTGTCCCTCTCTCTTTCACTCCATCGATAACATTTCTTTCTGCAGTGTCTTTCTGTTCATGTCTCTCTCACTCCACTGATACCCTTTCTCTCTCCAGTCTGTTGCTATCCATCTCTCTGTCACTGCATCGATAACCTTTCTCTCAGAAGTCTCTTTCTGTCCCTCTCTATGTCACTCTACCGATAGCCTTTCTCTCTGTAGGTTTTTTCTGTCCCTCTCTCTGTCACTCCACCATTAACCTTTCTCTCAACAGTCTCTTACTGTCCCTATCTCTGTCACTCTACCAATAACCTTTATCTCAGCAGTCGGTTTCTATCCCTCTCTCTGTCACTCTACCGATAACCTCCTTTTCAGCTATCTGTTTCTGACTCTCTCTGTCACTCCACGATAGCCTTTCTCTCTGCAGTCTTTTTCTGTCCCTCTCGCTGTCATTCCACCGATAGCCTTTCTCTCTGCAGTCTCTTTCTATCCCTCGCTATGTCACTCTACTGATAACCTTTCTCTCAGCAGTCTCTTTCTGTCCCTCTCTCTGTCACTCCAAAAATAACCTTTCTCTCAGCGGTCTGTTTCTGACCCTCTCTCTGTCACTCCACCGGAATGTCACTCCACCGATATCCTTTTTCTCAGCAGTCTGTTTCTGTTTCTGTCCCTGTCTCTGTCACTCCACCAATAACCTTTCTCTCAGCAGTCTCTTTCAGTCCCAGTCTCTTTCACTCCACCGATCCCCTTTCTCAGAGTCTGTTTCTGTCCCTCTTTCTGTCACTCCACCACTAACATTTCTCTAAGCAGTCTCTTTCTGTCCCTCTCTCTGTCACTCCACTGATAACCTTTTTCTCTTTAGTTTGTTTCTGTCCCACTCTCTCCCACTCCACCAATACCCTTTCTCTCAGCAGTCTCTTTATGGCTTTCTCTCTGTCACCCCACCGATAACCATCCCTCAGCAGTCTCTTTCTGTCACTATCTCTTTCAATCCACCGATAACCTTTCTCTAAGGAGTCTCCTTCAGTTCCTGTCTCTCTCACTCCACTGATACCCTTTTCTCTGCAGTCTGTTTCTGTCCCTCTCTCTGTCACTGCACCGATAACCTTTCTCTCAGCAGTCTTTCTGTCCCTATCTCTGTCACTCTACCGATAGCCTTTCTCTCTGTAGTCTTTTTTCTGTCCCTCCACCATTAACCTTTCTCTCAACAGTCTCTTTCTGTCCCTATCTCTGTCACTCTACCGATAACCTTTATCTCAGCAGTCGGTTTCTATCCCTCTCTCTGTCACTCTACCGATGACCTTCTTTTCAGCTGTCTGTTTCTGACTCTCTCTGTCACTCCACGATAGCCTTTCTCTTTGCAGTCTTTTTCTGTCCCTCTCGCAGTCATTCCACTGATAGCCTTTCTCTCAGCAGTCTCTTTCTATCCCTCGCTATGTCACTTCACCGATAACCTTTCTCTCAGCAGTCTTTTTCTGTCCCTCTCTCTGTCACTCCAAAAATAACCTTTCTATCAGCGGTCTGTTTCTGACCCTCTCTCTCTCTGTCACTCCTCCGGTCTGTCACTCCACCGATAACCTTTTCTCAGCAGTCTGTCTCTTTCTCTGTCTCTGTCACTCCACCAATAACCTTTCTTTCAGCAGTCTCTTTCAGTCCCAGTCTCTTTCACCCCACCGATACCCTTTCTCAGCAGTCTGTTTCTGTCCCTCTTTCTGTCACTCCACCACTAACCTTTCTCTAAGCAGTCTCTTTCTGTCCCTCTCTCTGTCACTCCACTGATAATCTTTATCTCTTTAGTTTGTTTCTGTCCCTGTCTCTCCCACTCCACCAATACCCTTTCTCTCAGCAGTCTCTTTATGGCTTTCTCTCTGTCACCCCACCGATAACCATTCCCTCAGCAGTCTCCTTCCGTTCCTGTCTCTCTCACTCAACTGATACCCTTTCTCAGCAGTCTGGTTCTGTCCCTCTTTCTGTCAGTCCACCACTAACCTTTCTCTAAGCAGTCTCTTTCTGTCCCTCTCTATGTCACTCCTCTGATAACCCTTTTCTATGCAGTCTGTTTCTGTCCCTCTCTCTGCCAGTCCACTGATAACCTTTCTCTCAGCAATCTTTTTCTGTCCCTATCTCGGTCACTCTACTGATAAGCTTTCTTTTATCAGTCGGTTTTTATCCCTCTCTGTCACTCCACCGATAACCTTTCTCTCATCGGTCTGTTTCTGACCCTCTCTCTGTCACTCCACCGATAACCTTTCTCTCAGAAGTCTGATTCAGTCTGTGAGAAGTTGGCCTGGCATATGCTGGTCACTAGTTATAGTGGCCACCTTGCACCAGTCCAATTCAACTCTTATGGTAGATAGGTTTAAGACAACCTTTTAAAGAAAGCTATCCTAGTGGTAGCTGTGGAGAGCAGCCTTCAGGCTAAGTCTCTGAGGAATGTAAAGCAGCTTCTTTTACCTTATAATCTCTTGAATTACAAAATGAAAGGACACCACACAGTTATATATATCAAATATATATGTATTTATTTCTAGACACACTCTACTAATCTCTTTATGAGATTAGAAGCCAGGAACACATTCAAATATCAACGTTTCACAATAAGTTAAGCACAAATATGGCTGGGGCCCTAGGGGCGTACCAGACCATATACTAAAAAAGAGGTTTAGGAAAGTCGACTTGCAGAATGATAAGGCCTAGGGCCTGTAGAATCGCTGGGGCTTCACTACTGCAGTGAAAGCAGGTAAGTAACAGACCCACGGGAGACGCATGCAGTGTGTGAACACATCCGCGGGTTCCCTATTGATTACAATAGAGCAAGTTGTGGTTTAATTTTTAAAGTTTAAGGGTACTTAGAGGAAGTCTACAAGCAAGCCACTTACAAGGTAAGTAATTCGAGGGCCAACACAAACTAGGGCCCCGGAGTGCACGAGTTACCTCACCCAGGGAAGCCGGGTGCATAGGTGTCTTTTGGTGTCGTGTCGCGTCGCTGTTGCCTATGGAGACCAAAGAAGATTTGCTGCTTGCGAAGACTGAAGAAGTGTCCGGTGGAATCCAAGGGTGGATTCGAGATGCAGATGACCTGAAAATTGAAGGGACAGTGTTCACAGTCACTTGCCAGTGACGGGGGCCAGGAAGCTGGTTGCCCACGGAAGTCAGGTGATTTCAGGTGATGAAGGGTGTTTTGACTCTTCGCTCACGAGGTCCAGGAAGGATCGACAATGACCAGCAGCTGGATTCAGTGTGTCCCATGACGTCTGCAGCTTACTGAGGTGGCGGCAACCGGATTGGAGCCAACAAGCCATCTCCCCGCCGATACCCTTTATCAGCAATCTGTTTCTGTCCCTTAATCTGTCACTCCACCGATAACCTTTCTGTCTGCAGTCTGTTCATATCCCTCTCTCTCTCACTTCACTGATACCCTTTCTCTCTGCCATCTGTTTCTTTCCCTATCCCTGTCACTCCGCTGTTAACCTTTCTCTTTGCAGTCTGTTTCTGTCCCTCTCTCTGTCACCACACAGATAACCTTTCTCTCTGCAGTCTGTTTCTGTACCTCTCTCTGTCAATCCAGTGGTAACCTTTCTCTCAGCAGTCTCTTTCTATCCCTTGCTATGTCACTCCACCGATAACCTTTTTATCAACAGTCTCTTTCTGTCTCTCTCTCTATCGCTCCACCGATAACATTTCCCTCAGCAGTCTATTACTGACCCTCTCTGTGTCACTTCGAATGATAACCTTTTTCTCAGCAGTCTGTTTCTGTCCTTCTCTCTATCACTCCACCAATGACCTTTCTCTCAGCAGTCTATTTCAGTCCCAGTCTCTGTCACTCCACCGATAACCTTTCTCTCTGCAGTCTGTTTCTGTCCCTCTCTCTGTCACTCCAAGTGTTAACCTTTATCCCAGCATTCTGTTTCTATCCCTCTCTCTTTCATTCCAATGAAACCCTTTAGCTCTGCAGTCTGTTCTGTCCCTCTCTCTGTCACCCCTCCAATACCCTTTCTCAGCAGTCTGTTTCTGTCCCTCGCTATGTCACTCCACGACAACCTTTCTTTCAGCAGTCTCTTTCTGTCCCTCTCTCTGCCACTCCACCGTTAACCTTTCTCTCAGCGGTATGTTTCTGACCCTCTCTCTGTCACTCCACTGATAAACTTTTTCTCAGCAGTCTGTTTCTGTCCCTCTCTCTTTCACTCCATCGATAACATTTCTTTCTGCAGTGTCCTTCTGTTCATGTCTCTCTCACTCCACTGATACCCTTTCTCTCTCCAGTCTGTTGCTATCCATCTCTCTGTCACTGCACCGATAACCTTTCTCTCAGAAGTCTCTTTCTGTCCCTCTCTATGTCACTCTACCGATAGCCTTTCTCTCTGTAGGTTTTTTCTGTCCCTCTCTCTGTCACTCCACCATTAACCTTTCTCTCAACAGTCTCTTACTGTCCCTATCTCTGTCACTCTACCAATAACCTTTATCTCAGCAGTCGGTTTCTATCCCTCTCTCTGTCACTCTACCGATAACCTCCTTTTCAGCTATCTGTTTCTGACTCTCTCTGTCACTCCACGATAGCCTTTCTCTCTGCAGTCTTTTTCTGTCCCTCTCGCTGTCATTCCACCGATAGCCTTTCTCTCTGCAGTCTCTTTCTATCCCTCGCTATGTCACTCTACTGATAACCTTTCTCTCAGCAGTCTCTTTCTGTCCCTCTCTCTGTCACTCCAAAAATAACCTTTCTCTCAGCGGTCTGTTTCTGACCCTCTCTCTGTCACTCCACCGGTCTGTCAATCCACCGATAACCTTTTTCTCAGCAGTCTGTTTCTGTTTCTGTCCCTGTCTCTGTCACTCCACCAATAACCTTTCTCTCAGCAGTCTCTTTCAGTCCCAGTCTCTTTCACTCCACCGATCCCCTTTCTCAGAGTCTGTTTCTGTCCCTCTTTCTGTCACTCCACCACTAACATTTCTCTAAGCAGTCTCTTTCTGTCCCTCTCTCTGTCACTCCACTGATAACCTTTTTATCTTTAGTTTGTTTCTGTCCCACTCTCTCCCACTCCACCAATACCCTTTCTCTCAGCAGTCTCTTTATGGCTTTCTCTCTGTCACCCCACCGATAACCATCCCTCAGCAGTCTCTTTCTGTCACTATCTCTTTCAATCCACCGATAACCTTTCTCTAAGGAGTCTCTTTCAGTTCCTGTCTCTCTCACTCCACTGATACCCTTTTCTCTGCAGTCTGTTTCTGTCCCTCTCTCTGTCACTGCACCGATAACCTTTCTCTCAGCAGTCTTTCTGTCCCTATCTCTGTCACTCTACCGATAGCCTTTCTCTCTGTAGTCTTTTTTCTGTCCCTCCACCATTAACCTTTCTCTCAACAGTCTCTTTCTGTCCCTATCTCTCTCACTCTACCGATAACCTTTATCTCAGCAGTCGGTTTCTATCCCTCTCTCTGTCACTCTACCGATGACCTTCTTTTCAGCTGTCTGTTTCTGACTCTCTCTGTCACTCCACGATAGCCTTTCTCTCTGCAGTCTTTTTCTGTCCCTCTCGCAGTCATTCCACCGATAGCCTTTCTCTCAGCAGTCTCTTTCTATCCCTCGCTATGTCACTTCACCGATAACCTTTCTCTCAGCAGTCTTTTTCTGTCCCTCTCTCTGTCACTCCAAAAATAACCTTTCTATCAGCGGTCTGTTTCTGACCCTCTCTCTCTCTGTCACTCCTCCGGTCTGTCACTCCACCGATAACCTTTTCTCAGCAGTCTGTCTCTTTCCCTGTCTCTGTCACTCCACCAATAACCTTTCTTTCAGCAGTCTCTTTCAGTCCCAGTCTCTTTCACCCCACCGATACCCTTTCTCAGCAGTCTGTTTCTGTCCCTCTTTCTGTCACTCCACCACTAACCTTTCTCTAAGCAGTCTCTTTCTGTCCCTCTCTCTGTCACTCCACTGATAATCTTTATCTCTTTAGTTTGTTTCTGTCCATGTCTCTCCCACTCCACCAATACCCTTTCTCTCAGCAGTCTCTTTATGGCTTTCTCTCTGTCACCCCACCGATAACCATTCCCTCAGCAGTCTCCTTCAGTTCCTGTCTCTCTCACTCCACTGATACCCTTTCTCAGCAGTCTGGTTCTGTCCCTCTTTCTGTCAGTCCACCACTAACCTTTCTCTAAGCAGTCTCTTTCTGTCCCTCTCTATGTCACTCCTCTGATAACCCTTTTCTATGCAGTCTGTTTCTGTCCCTCTCTCTGCCAGTCCACTGATAACCTTTCTCTCAGCAATCTTTTTCTGTCCCTATCTCGGTCACTCTACTGATAAGCTTTCTTTTAACAGTCGGTTTTTATCCCTCTTTGTCACTCCACCGATAACCTTTCTCTCATCGGTCTGTTTCTGACCCTCTCTCTGTCACTCCACCGATAACCTTTCTCTCAGAAGTCTGATTCAGTCTGTGAGAAGTTGGCCTGGCATATGCTGGTCGCTAGTTATAGTGGCCACCTTGCACCAGTCCAATTCAACTCTTATGGTAGATAGGTTTAAGACAACCTTTTAAAGAAAGCTATCCTAGTGGTAGCTGTGGAGAGCAGCCTTCAGGCTAAGTCTCTGAGGAATGTAAAGCATCTTTTTTCACCTTATAATCTCTTGAAGTACCAAATGAAAGGACACCACACAGGTATATAGATCAAATATATATGTATTTATTTCTAGACACACTCTACTAATCTCTTTATGAGATTAGAAGCCAGGAACACATTCAAATATCAACGTTTCACAATAAGTTAAGCACAAATATGGCTGGGGCCCAAGGGGCGTACCAGACCATATACTAAAAAAGAGGTTTAGGAAAGTCGACTTGCAGAATGACAAGGCCTAGGGCCTGTAGAATCGCTGGGGCTTCACTACTGCAGTGAAAGCAGGTAGGTAACAGACCCACGGGAGACGCATGCAGTGTGTGAACACAGCCGCGGGTTCCCTATTGATTACAATGGAGCAAGTTGCGGTTTGATTTTTAAAGTTTATGGGTACTTAGAGGAAGTCTACAAGCAAGTCACTTACAAGGTAAGTAATTCGAGGGCCAACACACACTAGGGCACCGGAGTGCACGAGTTACCTCACCCAGGGAAGCCGGGTGCATAGGTGTCTTTTGGTGTCGGGTCGCGTTGCTGTTTTCTATGTAGACCAAAGAAGATTTGCTGCTTGCGAAGACTGAAGAAGTGTCCGGTGGAATCCAAGGGTGGATTCGAGATGCAGATGACCTAAAAATTGAAGGGACAGTGTTCACAGTCACTTGCCAGTGACCGGGGGCCAGGAAGCTGGTTGCCCACGGAAGTCGGGTGATTTCAGGTGATCAAGGGTGTTTTGATTCATCGCTCACTAGGTCCAGGAAGGATCGACGATGACCAGCAGCTGGATTCGGAGTGTCCCACAACGTCTGCAGCTTACTAACGTGTCAGCAACCGGATTGGAGCCAACAAGCCTTGGCAACAGCAAGTCTTGTGGAAATCAAAGAAGGTCAGCGTTGCAGACCAGCAAGGTCTGAGGGACTCACCCAGCAAGGGTGAGTGAGGGCAGGTCTGGAGCAACCAGGGGAGCCCTTTGGTTTGTTTAGAAAGTCTTCGGGGGACCCACAAGCCAATGGGCAAGGGATCGTGAAGATGCCTCGTGAGGAAATGCTTTACAGGAGCCCACGGTCACTCGGGATGGAGTAGGCCTCTTATTTTCGGTGCACAACCTGCTGAAGGCTTAGGCCACAAATGGTCCAAAGCCCAAGTTCGTAGAATATCGTGAAGGGGTTGCACTCGACAATAGTGCACGGTTCCCAGGTATTGCAGTTCCTTGTCACTCGTGGGGCCCCACTCGCCTCAGCTTTCCTGGGGACTCACAGTGGCTGTCGAGAAGTCAGGAAATCCACTTCCGGGGCTGCAGGGACTTCGAACTCCGGCTGGAGAGGGAGATTCTTCTGTCTTCCAAAGGTAGTGGAACGTCGAAGGGCCAGGGTTCTTCTTTGTAGAGCGTCGTCCAGGGTTATCTACTTTGCAATGGCAAGGTTTCGTATCTTTTACTGAAGATAGGGGAGGGACTAGCTCTATGACCACTCCGCTGGGAGGGTCAGAGCAGGGGGTGGTTACACCCACTTCCCTTTGTCCAGTTTCACCCCAGAGCAGGGACAGGTAGCCCCTGAACCGGTTTGAGCTGGCATATGCACCGAGGAGCCTACTGCTCCCCCAGTGCAGGACTTCAAAGCACGCTAGGAGTGCACCCACCCAGCCCCAATGCACTAAATCCTGTCTGGAAGGTGGTGACCTCGCCCTGTGACAGGATGCCTATTGTTGGGCCTCCTCCACTGCGAGTTTCAGTCCGCAGCAGGAGGGCAGCCCAGTGTCTGGGCTGGTGGCATCCATTTTGTGATGCCAGGGCTCTTTCAGATTTCTACTGTGTTACCACAGTAGGCACATGTCGTCCCCTCTAGAATATATGGTTTAACTGCATCCACAAACAGCCACAGAGAATAGACTCTGCCAGCAGCAGAGGGGCCCTGCTCATGCAGAGGCACCCCTTCACATTGTAAACCAAGCACCCTGCCCTCAGGATTGATACGGCCTGCCATAGGCGTGGCTGATAGGGTTTTATTAATGTGTGTATGGTGTGATATAGGAACCTATACCTCAGTGAGGAGTGCTATCACTACCTCACCCAGGCTGCAGTAGCAGGCCTGTGGTGTCAGATTTAGTCTGCTTCCCAGGGGTGGCATAATACATGCTTCAGCCCCTGGTAGGCCTGTGAAGTGCCTCTGCCCTAGGTACCTAAGGTACCATATACTAGGGGCTCATAAGGTTCCACAGTATCCAATCACTAGTGCATCTAATATGCAAACCAAGTCTTTTAGAGAGAACAGAGCGACTGGGGCCCTGATTAGCAGGGACCCAGTCAGACTATAGCCAAAAAAGAGTGTTAACATCAGAACAAAAGTGGGGGCAACATAAGTGCAGATCCTACTCTCCTACACAACCCCCCCCCCAAATGCAGGGACACTAAACTGACCTTGACCAGTTGAGTCTTCGTGTTCTAAGTGGAAATACCTTGAGAGTCCATCTGCATTGGCATGTTGGGTCCAGGTTGATGTTCCACTGTATAGTCCATCCCCTGTAGGGAAATGGACCACCTGAGCAATTTAGGATTTTCACCTTTCATCTATTTGAGCCATTGGAGCGGCTTGTGGTCAGTCTGAACTATGAAGTGAGTGCCAAACAAGTATGGCTCCAGCTTCTTCAGGGCCCACACCACAGCAAAGGCCTCCCTCTCTATAGCTGACCAACGTTTCTCTCTAGGGGTCAGCCTTCTGCTTATGAAAGCTACTGGCTGGTCTTGACCTTCATCATTAAGTTGAGAGAGTACAGCTCCCACACCCAGCTCTGAAGCATCTGTTTGAACAATGAACTTCTTTTTGTAGTCTGGACTCTGCAGGATGGGGGCAGTGCACATTGCCTGCTTGAGGTCATCAAATGCCTTTTGACAGCTAGCTGTCCACTGAACCTTTTTTGGCATTTTCTTAGAGGTCAGATCATTTAAGGGGGTCACTATAGATCCATATCCCTTAACAAAACTCCTATAGTACCCAGTCAGGCCTAAAAAGGCTCTAACCTGTGTCTGGGTTGTTGGAGCTACCCATTCCATTATGGTCTGGATTTTGCTCTGCAATGGTTGAACCTGACCTCCACCTACAAGGTGGCCCAGGTACACAACCTGACTCTGCCCTATCTCGCACTTGGTGGCCTTGATCGTGAGGCCTGCTTTTTGCAGGGCCTCCAAAACATTTCTGAGGTGGACCAGGTGATCCTGCCAGGTGGAACTAAAGACAGCAATATCATCAAGATAAGCTGAGCAATAGGTTTGCATACCAGTCAGAACTTTATTCACCAACCTCTGAAAAGTGGCAGGTGCATTTTTCAAACCAAAGGGCATTACCACAAAGTGATAGTGCTCACCAGGGGTTGAAAATGCTGTTTTGGCCTTGGCATCATCAGCTAACTTGATTTGCCTGTAGCCAGCTGTTAGGTCAAATGTACTAAGATACTTGGCTGAGGCCAAAGTATCTATTAGTTCATCTGCCCTTGGAATTGGATAGGCATCAGTCCTGGTGACTGCATTGAGGCCTCTGTAGACAACACAAAACCTCATTTCTTTCTTACCACCCTGGGTATGAGGTTTAGGCACAAGGACTACTGGACTGGCCCAAGGGCTATCTGAAGGCTCAATTACACCTAGTTTCAACATTTTCTGGACTTCAGTCCTGATACAGTCCCTGACATGGTCAGGTTACCTGTAGATTTTACTCTTTACAGGCAGACTGTCCCCAGTGTCCACCTCATGGGTGCACCAGGAAGTCTGACTTGGGGTCAGGCTAAGCATATGTCTGAACTGTTGCAGAACTTGTCTGCATTCAGTTTGCTGATGATCAGTGAGGCTGCTTGCCAAAGCAACACCATCAACTGACCCATCATCAGGGTTCTGTGAGAGCAGGTCAGGGAGAGGGTCACTCTCCTCCTCCTGGTCCACATCAGTTGCCAGGAGTAAGCCCATGTCAGCCCTATCCACATTTGGCTTTAATCTGTTGACATGGAGCACCCTAAGGGGGTTCCTGGGAGTTCCAAGATCCACCAAGTAGGTAACCTCTCCATTTTTCTGAACAATTGTATGGGGGCCACTCCATTTGTCCTGGAGAGCTGCTGGGGCCACAGGCTCCAACACCCACACTTTCTGGCCTGGCTGATAAACAGTCAGAACAGCCTTTTGGTCATGCCAAGCTTTTTGTAATTCTTGGCTAGCCTCAAGGTGTTTGGTTGCCTTCTTCATGTACTCTGCCATCCGGGAGCGGAGACCAAGTACATAGTTCATCACATCCTGTTTGGGAGGTTTGAGAGGTAACTCCTAGCCCTCCTTTACTAAACATAATGGGCCTCTGACAGGGTGCCCAAACAGAAGTTCAAAAGGGCTGTAGGCAACCCCCTTCTGTGGGACCTCCCTGAAGGCAAACAGAAGGCAGGGAAGTAAAAGGTCCCATTTTCACCTAAGCTTTTCTGGGAGGCCTTTAATCATTCCCTTTAGGGTTTTGTTGAACCTTTCAACTAACCCATAGCATTTTGGGTGATAGGAAATAGTGAACTTGTAGTTTACACCACACTCCTTCCACATTGCTTTTAGATACCCTGACATGAAGTTTGTACCTCTGTCAGATATAACCTCCTTAGGGAAACCCACTCTGGAGAAGACTCCAATGAGGGCTCTTGCCACCACAGGGGCTGTGGTGGTCCTGAGGGGAATTGCTTCTGGGTTCCTGGTGGCATGATCCACTACCACCAGGATAAACCTGTGCCCAGAAGCTGTTGGAGGGTCAAGGGGACCAACAATGTCAATCCCTACCCTTTCAATGGGAACCCCCACCACAGGTAGTGGTATCAGGGGGGCCTCTGTTGTGCCACCTGACTTGCCACTGGCTTGGCAAGTGACACAGGAGTGACAAAACTCCTTGGTGTCCTCTGACATGTATGGCCAATGAAAATGTGGAACACGCCTGTCCCAGGTCTTGTTTTGGCCCAAGTGTCCTGCCAATGGGATATCATGTGCTAGGGTCAAGAGGAACCCCCTAAACTTCTGAGGTGGCTCCAGGGGTAGGATCTCTAGCCTCAGAATATAGGAGTCCCTCATCCCAATAAACTTTATGGGACCCACTAGCACTCCCAGCAGCCTCAGCAGCAGCTTGCTGTCTGAGGGGTTCAAGAGAGGGGCAGCACTGTTGCTCCTTACTCAGATCTTCCCTGGAAGGTCCCCCTGCCCCCAAGAACTCAACCTGACCAGGCTCAAGTTCCTCTGGGGCAGTTCATTCTTCAGACTCTGCTTCTCCTCCCTCAGGAGGGGTATCTGAGATCTGAGACAGAGGGGAAGGTACTGCCTTAACCCTACTGCTCCTCCTCTTGGGTAGCATCTGGTCCATAGTTTCAGGATCCAGAGCTGGATCAGTTTTATGCATGTTGGCCTGTGACCTGGCCATAGCAAATCCCTCTGCAGGTATGCCCAACATCTCAGCATGAGTCCACAACTCCACTTCAGACCAGGCTGAAGTCTCCAGATCATTGCCCAACAGACATTCGACAGGGAGGTCTGCACTGACTACTACCTTTTTGAAGCAAGTTACCCCTCCCTAGGAGAAATTCACAACTGCCAGACGATGGTTGGTCCTGACATTGCTTGCATTGGTAACCTGGTACATTTCACCCTGGATGATCTGTGCAGGGTCCACTAGATCCTCTGCCCCCATGGTGACACTAGCACCTGTGTCCCTGAATGCCAAAGCCTGTTTGCCATTTAGTATAGGCTGCTGTTTGTACTTGCCCAGATTACTGGGGCTCACTAGGAAGGACATATCAAGGTCTCCCTCACAAACTAGAAATGCCTCTGTTGGTACTCTGACTAGGCCAGAGTCCACATCAGAACCCAGGGTCAACCCTACTACACCCTTATTCTGATTACCACCTCCACAAATGACTGCACTAGGGGGAACAGTTGCCTTAGGGGCTGGAGTGGTGGTGGTTTGGTCTTTGGACCGGGTACAATCAGAAGTCCAGTGCCCTTTCTGTTTACAGAATTTACACCAGGGCTTCATTTGGCCTTTTCCCTTTGTAGACTGTGAATCCCCACCAGATGCAGATTTTTGGGGCCCTTGTGAAGACTTCTGGTCTTTTGCCTTATCCCCACCTTTATCTGAGCCTTTAGGATCTTGCCTCTTGGTGTCACCCCCTTGGTTCTGGGTTTTATGCCTCACCCTGGTTCTGACCCATTTGTCTGCCTTCTTTCCGAATTCTTGTGGAGAGGTCAGATCAGAGCCCACCAGGTACTGATGCAACAACTGTTTTTGGCAATTATTAAGGATCTGTTCTCTCATTATAAGATTATACAATCCCTTAAAATCAGTAACTCTACTACCAACCAGCCAACCTTCCAGAGCCTTGGTTGCACAATCAACAAAGTCAGTCCAATCCCGAGTCTGTGCTTTCTGGGTATCTCTGAACTTCAACCTGTACTGTTCAGTGGTTAAGCCAAACCCATCTATTAATGCACTCTTCAGGGCTTCATAGTGATTAGCATCCTCTTCTCTAACAGTGAGGAGCTTGTCTCTACCTTTATCAGAAAAAGAGAGCCACAAGATTGCTGCCCACTGTTTTTGGGGGACCTGTTGAACTTTACAGGCCCTCTCCATAGCAGTTATCCATTTGTGGATATCATCCCCACTCTGGTAGGGAGGAACAACCTTGGACAGGTTCCTATGGTCTGGAATGTAATCTCTGACTCTAGGGACACTGTTGCTGCCACCAGGGGTATCTAACCCCTCTTTTCTAGAAGCTCTCTGGAGCTCAAAGGCTTCTCTATCTAAGGCCAATTGCTTGGTTTTGAGGGCAAGCCTAGCTTCCTCATACTGGAGCATATTGTACCGTCTTTCAGAGGAGGTCTCTCTATGTAAGTATGAGTTCCTCTGATGGACAGCATCCTTGTCAGAGTGATATGAGTGGTTAGATTCCCTTGAAAGGGACCTAGGCCTCTCTTCCACTCTGCCAACTCTCTTAGGTAGAATTCCTCTGTCCTGTTCAGACCTTTCTGGGTCTGGCCCTACAATCACAGACTCCAGGTCATCTTGATTTTCATCATCAGACCCAGAGACTATGGCTGACCCACCCCCTGATCCAGATCCACCAGCTCCTAGAGCCAGTCTAAGATCATCTGCTATAAGTAGATTCATCAGGTGTTGTGTGGAGGGACTCTGTCCTAATCCCAGGTGTCTTGCAACACACATGGCCTTCAAGTCAAAGAAGGTCATGTCCTTGTACTGGGGTTGGGTGGACCCACTGGCTCCATCCCTTGAGGATATTCTAGTGTTATGCAGTGTTGCACTACCTACACTAGTTTGTGGCCTACTGATCCTAGCTTGAGCTGTTACAAGGGTGTGCTATCCCTTCACAAACAACTCTAAGTTCAGTAGAACTTATTGATACTAAGCTTGACTTTTATATGTACCTTGAGTACCTTTAGTGGTTTCAGTTAGTAATTCAAATAGAGATTTTCTGGTAAAACAATGGCAAGCTGGAATCCCACACGCTGCCCACCAATGTGAGAAGTTGGCCTGGCATATGCTGGTCACTAGTTATAGTGGCCACCTTGCACCAGTCCAATTCAACTCTTATGGTAGATAGGTTTAAGACAACCTTTTAAAGAAAGCTATCCTAGTGGTAGCTGTGGAGAGCAGCCTTCAGGCTAAGTCTCTGAGGAATGTAAAGCAGCTTGTTTTACCTGATAATCTCTTGAATTACAAAATGAAAGGACACCACACAGGTATATATATCAAATATATATGTATTTATTTCTAGACACACTCTACTAATCTCTTTATGAGATTAGAAGCCAGGAACACATTCAAATATCAACGTTTCACAATAAGTTAAGCACAAATATGGCTGGGGCCCTAGGGTCGTACCAGACCATATACTAAAAAAGAGGTTTAGGAAAGTCGACTTGCAGAATGACAAGGCCTAGGGCCTGTAGAATCGCTGGGGCTTCACTACTGCAGTGAAAGCAGGTAAGTAACAGACCCACGGGAGACGCATGCAGTGTGTGAACACAGCCGCGGGTTCCCTATTGATTACAATGGAGCAAGTTGCGGTTTGATTTTTAAAGTTTAAGGGTACTTTGAGGAAGTCTACAAGCAAGCCACTTACAAGTTAAGTAATTCGAGGGCCAACACAAACTAGGGCCCCGGAGTGCACGAGTTACCTCACCCTGGGAATCCGGGTGCATAGGTGTCTTTTGGTGTCAGGTCGCGTCGCTGTTGTCTATGGAGACCAAAGAAGATTTGCTGCTTGCGAAGACTGAAGAAGTGTCCGGTGGAATCCAAGGGTGGATTTGAGATGCAGATGACCTGAAAATTGAAGGGACAGTGTTCACAGTCACTTGCCAGTGACTGGGGGCCAGGAAGCTGGTTGCCCACGGAAGTCAGGTGATTTCAGGTGATGAAGGGTGTTTTGACTCTTCGCTCACGAGGTCCAGGAAGGATCGACAATGACCAGCAGCTGGATTCAGAGTGTCCCATGACGTCTGCAGCTTACTGAGGTGGCGGCAACCGGATTGGAGCCAACAAGCCTTGGCAACAGCAAGTCTTGTGGAAATCAAAGAAGGTCAGCATTGCAGACCAGCAAGGTCTGAGGTTCTCACCCATCAAGGGTGAGTGAGGGCATGCCTGGAGCAACCAGCGGAGCCCTTTGGTTTGTTCAGAAGGTCTTCGGTGGACCCACAAGCCAATGGGAAAGGGATCACAAAGATTCCTCATGAGGGAATGCTTTACAGGAGCCCACGGTCACTCGGGATGGGGTAGGCCTCTTATTTTCAGTGCACAACCTGTTGAAGGCTTGGGCCAGAAATGGTCCAAAGCACAAGTTTGCAGAATGTCGTGAAGAAGTTGCACTCGACAATAGTGCATGGTTCCCAGGTATTGCAGTTCCTCGTCACTCCTGTGGTCCACTCACCTCAGCTTTGCTGGAGACTCACAATGGGCATCCAGAAGTCAGGAAATCTACTTCTGGGGCTGCAGGGACTTCAAACTCCAGCAGGAGCGGGAAAGTTTGCGACCATTGATTAGAGTTTCTGGTGCCTGCCAAGCAGGGGAGTCACTCCTTGACTCCAAGGGAGATTCTTCTGTCTTCCAAAGGTAGTGGAATGTCGAAGGGCCAGGATTCTTCTTTGTAGAGCGTCGTCCAGGGTTATCTACTTTGCAATGGCAATGTTTCCTATCTTATACTGAAGATAGGGGAGGGACTAGCTCTATTACCACTCCTGTTGGAGGGTCAGCGCAGGGGGTGGTTACACCCACTTCCCTTTGTCCAGTTTCACCCCAGAGCAGGGACAGCTAGCCCCTGAACCGGTTTGAGCTGGCATGTGCACCGAGGAGCCTACTGCTCCCCCAGTGCAGGACTTCAAAGCACTCTAGGAGTGCACCCACCCAGCCCCAAAACACTAAATCCTGTCTAGAAGGTGGTGACACCTCCCTGTGACAGGATGCCTATTGTTGGGCCTCCTCCACTGCGAGTTTCAGTCAGCAGCAGGAGGGCAGCCCAGTGTCTGTGCTGGTGGCATGCATTTTGTGATGCCAGGGCTCTTTCAGATTTCTACCGTGTTACCAGAGTAGGCACATGTCATCCCCTCTAGAAGGATGGGATCACACTCCCACATCATGGACTGATGTGGGGGTATGATTCCAAGTTGTTTGACACCAAACACAACATGTTTTGATGCAGTCATTCCAAAGTTAGCATTATAATGCACTTAAGAGTATATGGTTTAACCACATTAACAAACAGCCACAGAGAATAGACTCTGCCAGCTGCAGAGGGGCCCTGCTCATGCAGAGGCACCCCCTCACATTGTAAACCAAGCACCCTGCCCTCAGGATTGATAGGGCCTGCCATAGGGGTGGCTGATAGGGTTATATGTGTGTGTATGGTGAGATATAGGAACCTATACCTCAGTGAGGAGTGCTAACACTACCTCACCCAGGCTGCAGTAGCAGGCCTGTGGTGTCAGATTTAGTCTGCTTCCCAGGGGTGGCATAATACATGCTTCAGCCCCCTTTTAGGCCTGTGAAGTGCCTATGCCCTAGATACCTAAGGTACCATACACTAGGGGCTCATAAGGTACCACAGTATCCAATCACTAGTGCATCTAATATGCACACCAAGTCGTTTAGAGAGAACATAGAGACTGGGGCCCTGATTAGCAGGGACCCAGCCAGAATATAGCCAGAAACCAGTGTTAACATCAGAAAAAAAGTGGGGGCAACATAAGTGCAGATCCTACTCTCCTACACAGTCCTTCTCTATGACACTCCACTGATAGCCTTTCTCTCTGCACTCTCTCACTAATCCCCTCACTGCCACTCCACTGATAACCCTTTTCTCTGCAGTCTGTTTCTATCCCTCTCTCTGTCACTCCACTGATAACCTTTCTCTCAGCAATCTTTTTCTCTCCCTATCTCTGTCAGTCGACTGATAAGCTTTCTTTTAGCAGTCGATTTTTATCCCTCTCTCTTTGTCACTCCACCGATAACCTTTCTCTCATTGGTCTCTTTCTTCTCACTCTCTCTGCCACTCCACCGATAATCTTTCTCTCAGAAGTCTGTTTCAGTCCTTCTCTATGTCACCCACTGATAACCTTTCTTTCTGCACTCTCTCTCTAATCCTCTCTCTACCACTCCACTGATAACCCTTTTCTATGCAGTCTGTTTCTGTCCCTCTCTCTGTCACTCCACTGATAACCTTTCTCTCAGCAATCTTTTTCTGTCCCTATCGCTGTCACTCTACTGATAAGCTTTCTTTTAACAGTCGGTATTTTCCATCTCTCTGTCACTCCACCGATAACCTTTCTCTCATCGGTCTGTTTCTGACCCTCTCTCTGTCACTCCACCGATAACCTTTCTCTCAGAAGTCTGTTTCAGTCCTTCTCTATGACACTCCACTGATATCCTTTCTCTCTGCACTCTCTCACTAATCCTCTCTCTGCCACTCCACTGATAACCCTTTTCTCTGCAGTCTGTTTCTATCCCGCTCTCTGTCATTCCACCAAAACCCTTTATCTCTGCAGTCTGTTCTGTCCCTCTCTCTGTCACCCCACCTATACCCTTTCTCAGCAGTCTGTTCCTGTCCCACTTTTTGTCACTCCACCAATAACCTTTCTCTAAGCAGTCTATTTCTGTCCCTCTCTCTGTCACTCCACTGAAAACCCTTCTCTCTGCAGTTTGTTTCTGCCCCTCTCTCTCGCACTCCACCAATATCCTTTCTCTCAGCAGTCTCTCTCTAATCCTCTCTCTGCCACTCCACTGATAACCCTCTTCTCTGCAGTCTGTTCTGTCCCTCTCTATGTCACCCCACCGATACCCTTTCTCAGCAGTCTGTTTCTGTCCCAGTTTCTGTCACTCCACCAATAACCTTTCTCTAAGCAGTCTCTTTCTGTCCCTCTCTCTGTCACTCCACTGATAATCCTTCTCTCTGCAGTTTGTTTCAGCCCCTCTCTCTCTCACTCCACCAATATCCTTTCTCTAAGCAGTCTCTTTCAGTCCCAGTCTTTGTCACTCCAACATTAACTTTCTCTCAAAAGTCTCCTTCAGTCCCATTCTTTATCACTCAACCAATAACCTTTCTTTCTGCAGTCTGTTCTGCCTCTCTCTCTCTTTCACCCCACTGATACCCTTTCTCAGCAGTCTGTTTCTGTCTCTCTTTCTGTCAGTCCACCGATAACCTTTCTCTCATCGGTCTGTTTCTGACCCTCTCTGTCACTCCACCGATAACCTTTCTCTCAGAAGTCTGTTTCAGTCCTTCTCTATGTCACTCCACTGATAGCCTTTCTCTGTGCACTCTCTCTCTAATCCTCTCTCTGCAGTCTCTTTATGTCTCTCTCTTTGTCACTCCACTGATAACCTTTGTCTCTGCAGTTTTCTTTGTCACTCCCTCTCTCACTCCACCAATACCCTTTATCTCAGCAGTCTTTTTATGTCCTTACCTCTGTCACTCCACCGATAACCGTTCTCTCAGAAGTCTGTTTCAGTCCTTCTCTATGTCACTCCACTGATAGCCTTTCTCTGTGCACTCTCTCTCTAATCCTCTATCTACAGTCTCTTGATAGCTCTCTCTTTGTCACTCCACTGATAACCTTTGTCTCTGCAGTTTTCTTTCTCACTCCCTCTCTCACTCCACCAATACCCTTTATCTCAGCAGTCTCTTTATGTCCTTACCTCTGTCACTCCACCGATAACCGTTCTCTCAGAAGTCTGTTTCAGTCCTTCTCTATGACACTCCACTGATATCCTTTCTCTCTTCACTCTCTCACTAATCCTCTCTCTGCCACTCCACTGATAACCCTTTTCTCTGCAGTCTGTTTCTATCCCGCTCTCTGTCATTCCACCAAAACCCTTTATCTCTGCAGTCTGTTCTGTCTCTCTCTCTGTCACCCCACCTATACCCTTTCTCAGCAGTCTGTTCCTGTCCCACTTTTTGTCACTCCACCAATAACCTTTCTCTAAGCAGTCTATTTCAGTCCCTCTCTCTGTCACTCCACTGATAACCCTTCTCTCTGCAGTTTGTTTCTCCCCCTCTCTCTCTCACTCCACCAATATTCTTTCTCTCAGCAGTCTCTCTCTAATCCTCTCTCTGCCACTCCACTGATAACCCTCTTCTCTGCAGTCTGTTCTGTCCCTCTCTATGTCACCCCACCGCTACCCTTTCTCAGCAGTCTGTTTCTGTCCCACTTTCTGTCACTCCACCAATAACCTTTCTCTAAGCAGTCTCTTTCTGTCCCTCTCTCTGTCACTCCACTGATAACCCTTCTCTCTGCAGTTTGTTTCAGCCCCTCTCTCTCTCACTCCACCAATATCCTTTCTCTCAGCAGTCTCTTTCAGTCCCAGTCTTTGTCACTCCAACATTAACTTTCTCTCAAAAGTCTCTTTCAGTCCCATTCTTTATCACTCAACCAATAACCTTTCTTTCTGCAGTCTGTTCTGTCTCTCTCTCTCTTTCACCCCACTGATACCCTTTCTCAGCAGTCTGTTTCTGTCTCTCTTTCTGTCAGTCCACCGATAACCTTTCTCTCATCGGTCTGTTTCTGACCCTCTCTGTCACTCCACCGATAACCTTTCTCTCAGAAGTCTGTTTCAGTCCTTCTCTATGTCACTCCACTGATAGCCTTTCTCTGTGCACTCTTTCTCTAATCCTCTCTCTGCAGTTTCTTTATGTCTCTCTCTTTGTCACTCCACTGATAACCTTTGTCTCTGCAGTTTTCTTTGTCACTCCCTCTCTCACTCCACCAATACCCTTTATCTCAGCAGTCTCTTTATGTCCTTACCTCTGTCACTCCACCGATAACCGTTCTCTCAGAAGTCTGTTTCAGTCCTTCTCTATGTCACTCCACTGATAGCCTTTCTCTGTGCACTCTCTCTCTAATCCTCTATCTACAGTCTCTTTATAGCTCTCTCTCTGTCAATCCACTGATAACCTTTCTCCCTGCAGTCTCCTTCTGTTCCTATCTCTCTCACTCCACTAATACCCTTTCTATCTGCAGGCTGTTGCTATCCCTCTCTCTGTCACTGCACCAATTATCTTTCTCTAAGAAGTCTCTTTCTATACCTCTCTATGTCACTTCACTGATAGTTTTTCTCTCTGCACTCTCTCTCTAATTCTCTCTCTGCCACTCCACTGAAAACCGTTTTCTCTACAGTCTGTTTCTGTCCCTCTCTCTGTCACTCCACCGATAGCCTTTCTGTCAGCAGTCTCTTTCTATCGCTCGATTGGTCACACTACCGATAACCTTTCTCTCAGCAGTCTCTGTCCCTCTCTCTGTCACTCCACTGATAACCTTTCTCTCAGCGGTCTGTTTCTGTCCCTCTCTCTGTCACTCCACCGATAACCGTTCCCTCAACAGTCTCTTTCTGTCACTATCGCTTTCAATCCACTGATAACCTTTCTCTCTGCAGTCTCCTTCTGTTCCTATCTCTCTCACTCCACTGATACACTTTCTATCTGCAGGCTGTTGCTATCCCTCTCTCTGTCACTGCACCGATAACCTTTCTCTAAGAAGTCTCTTTCTATACCTCTCTATGTTACTCCGCTGGTCCCCCTTCCTGTACATAAACAAGCTTTAAAAAAAATACCATTTTGTGACTTGCATGTGTGCTGCACTCAGTAGCACACATGAAAGTGACAGAATGACATTTCAGGATTGTTTGTTTGCAGGAAGGGGGACTTCCCTACACATAAACAATCCTCCCCTGCATGCAGACACCCTTGCAATATGGTGCAAGGGTGCCTGCGTAGGCGCTACACAGCTAAGTGTAGCGCCATCGCAGGGGGAAATGCAAGGCTGCACCATATCGTGGTAAATATAGTGCTGCCTTGCGTTTCAGAAGTGGCGGAGTGAGGTGTTAAGCCATGACAGCTAACGCCTCACTCCGTCACTTCCTTGTACATATCTCCTTCTGTTTCTTACTGCCTCTCTCCTGGTATAATCCCTCTCTTCAGTCTTCCCCTTTATCACACTCTTCTTTCTCTTTTGGCAGCTCCATTTCTTCTCTGTCTCTGCCTCCTCATCTCTCCACTTCTTACCCTATCTCTAAGCAGACCATTAGTCTACTTCTGCTTGTCAGGGCTGGCATCAGCCATACAGGTACTAACACAGATTAATGATCAACATTGACTTTAACCATTGCCTGCCATGTGACATTGTGGGATGGTAAGGAGAAGGTGCATAAATACATTGAAATCATGTTTATGCATTTATTCTGTAGTCCACAATCTAAAGTGCTAACAAGTGCTCTGTCTACTTACCTAGTTAGTGTTCCTCTGAGTTCAGGCCACCTACCATGGGCCTATCTTTCTTTTTGAGTATGTAAACATACACATATAGTACCACTCTATATTTATTGTAGATATTTTTACAATGCATATGCATGCACTTTCACGTACAGTCCTATCTTTTTATGTGAGGAGACTGCAGTCATGAAGATGCTACTTGTAAAATACTTTTATGAATAGGAAACAATTGCAAACATACACTAAAGTGTAGGTTAACCTTTGTGAATTAGGCCCTATGTCTCGCAAACACACACGCACACACGCACACACACACACACACACACACACACACCTATTAACACTTCCACACATATTCCTTCACTTGCAAACACACACTCTCTCTCTCCCTCTCTAACACACACCAGACTACACCCACACTCAGTCACACACACTCAGGAACACCTCCATACATATTACCTCATACACACACAACCACACACACACACACACACACATTACGTCACACACACTCTCAACTATATCCACACACACACACCTACACATTCAGATACAACACTTCCAGACACTCACCAAAACACACTTGCAAACACATTTCCTTGCACACACATAACTGCATGACCACACACATTCCCTGTAGCACACACACTCACACACACGCACACATACACACACATCCAAAAGCACCCATATATGAACATCTACAGACACATAGGCATTTGTGTTTTTGACTGAAGGTTTGGGTTACAATTTTGAGTGTCCTAAAAAAATTAGAATAGATTTACTGATCTGCTGTAGTACTGCTTAAATTGCCAGAAGCGGTAAAAAAACAATGGTTCGGGTGTGGCCAAAAGGTCCAATAATAAAGTGATCCTAAGGAGAGCACTTATGAATAGAGAGTTGAAGATTAGTTACTTTAAAGGAGCAAAAAATTAATAATGTACATAGGGACATAAGTCAGTTCATGTGAAACATTTATTTCCACAACAACAGAATTCAGGTGCTCACACAATAAGTGAAAGAGGCGTGACGTGCAGAGTGATGGTGAAGTTTAAAATAACGGCATCGCATTGACAACAATAGTGTAAAACTCCTCAAGCAACTTTGTAGAATAGGAAGAGTTTTTGTTGTAAAGGGTCAACGGCGTTTCGATCTCGACTGTTCGAGATCATCATCAGGACATATAACGGGTGAGCAAGATGAATTGTTGCAATTATTCGTAGCGCAAGGAAGAGCAATTGAGGGCTTCAGAAAACAGCTAAGGGTAGACGAGTTCACCCAGATTCATTCGCTGAAGGTACGAGCGTGAGAATATCACGTGTGAGTAAACTTGAAGGGCAGGGTCAGCTGTATAGGTTGCGCTTGAGATCGAAACGCCGTTGACCCTTTACAACAAACATTCTTCCTATTCTATAAAGTTGCTTGAGGAGCTTTACACTATTGTTGTCAATGCAATGCTGTTATTTTAAACTTCACCATCACTCTGCACGTCACACCTCTTTCACTTATTGTGTGAGCACCTGAATTCTATTGTTGTGGAAATAAATGTTTCACATGAACTGACTTATGTCCCCATGTACATTATTAATTTGTTTGCTCCTTTAAAGTAATTAATCTTCACCTCTCTATTCATAAGTGCTATCCTTAGGATCACTTTATTATTGGACCTTTTGGCCACACCCGAACCCTTGTTTTTTCACCGCATATTTCACCCCAGGTTCACGTATTGGGGTACCCTTGTTTTTCTTAAAACTATATTGCCAAAAAGCATGTTTATATGCCCCGTGTGGCACCGTGAGCCACAAATTAAATTAAAAAATAATTTGCTGAAAACAAATTCAGCCATTTGGTGATTGGTTGCTGTGTTGTGCTCGCTTATAGGTAAAACTGGATACATTCCTTGTTGTTGATATGAAAGATCCTGTTTCCTTCTCATGTGAAATTGACGCCATCCTTTCAGTACACTCCTGGCATAAATAAGTGGATGTTACTGTGGCAAATTGAGCCCATCCCATGGTGATAGAAAAATGCTGAAATGTGTTATTGACGTGTTAGAAATGGGGGTCTCTAGTTGGCAGAGGTAGGTACCTTTGTCTAAATAGGGGACCCTTGCTTCTAGTCAGGGTAATGGAGATACACACTGTAGATAACCCCTGCTCACCCCCTGGGTAGCTTTGCATGAGCAGACAGGCCCATCCTAAAGGCAATGTGTATAGTATTTGTACTCAAAACACACAGTAATACAGTGATAACACCACAAAGGGACACCACGCTAGTTTAGAAAAATAAAGTATCTTTATCTAAATTCAATAAAGACCAAAACGACAAAAATCCAAAATACAAGTATTAAGAATTTGACTTTAAAATGGTTTTAAAGCAACTGGGTCCATAGAAAACTATGGATGCGTGATTTCTCTCAAAGTACCTGTATTTGCGACAAAATTCACAAAACCAAACAGCCGCAGAGATGGGAAGGGTTGAGAACACAAAGAGATGGGTCAGGTCCTGAGACCATGGGGAGGCCATGCCACAGTTCTGCTGCATGCAGGAGAAGTGATGCGTCCTGTATGGTCTGTAGGGGGAAGTAATGCGTCGACTCCAAGATGATTTTGGTCTGTGAGTGATGCATCAGGAAAACTTGCCGTACAGGTACGATGCGTGGAATTCCGGGACGCGGCAGCAATCAATGCAGCGGCATCGAGCGTCGCTGCGTCGGTTTCTTCAGCTGCGACCCCTCAATGCATTGGTTCTTGCAGTGACGACAGGCGCTGCATCCGTTTCGGCAGTGGCAGTGTTTCGGGAAAACTGCCGCAAGAAGAGCGATGCATAGATTTTCTTGTAGTTGCATTACTTTTTCAGCTCCCAACAGCAGAAACAACCTCCAGATGTCCAAGACAGTCACAGGCACCTCCTGGAAGGTCTGATCTCCCAGCAAAGTTCAGGGGAGCTGGGGGTGAAGTCTTTGTGTCCCTTAGACTTCAAAACAGGAGGCAAGCTCTACTCAAGCCCTTGGAGATCTTCTTCAAGCAGGGGACACAGCACACAGCAAAGTCCTTCTCCTTTCCATGGCAGAAACAGCTACTGCAGGCCAACCCCAGACACACAGCAAAGGGGCAGTACTTCTCCTCAATTCTTCCAGCTCTTCTCCTTGGCCAAGGTTCCTCTTGATTTCAGAAGTAATCTAAAGTTCAGGGGTTTTAGGTCTAATACTTATACTCCAAAATGTCTTTGTTCTCTTTATGCAAGGGTCTCTGAGCCCAGTCCAAATCATTTCTGTCCTCACTGGTGCAGCATGACCGCAGGGGGTGGAGACAGCATTGTGCAAGGGAGACAGGCCCTATTCAGGTACAAGGAAATCTCATCCCACTATTCTAAATTCAGCCAGGGTCTATTCAGCTCAGGTCTGAGTCATCCAGTTAAGACCAGGCACACCTCAACCCCCCCCCGGTGGCGGTCTACAGTGAATGCACATCTCCAGCCCCTGTCACCACAAAACCAGATAGTCAATACACAAACAGGCAGAGGCACACAGAATGGTTAAACAAGAAAATGCCTACTTTCTAAAAGTGGCATTTTCAAATATACAATTTAAAAACCATCCTTACTAAAAGATGTGTTTTTAAATTCTGAGGTCAGAGAGCCTAAACTTTATTCCTCTATCTTGTTCCAATGGGATGTTATATTTATTAGATGTTACAAATAAACTCCCATTGTATCCTATGGGGCAAGATAGACTTTCAATAGTGAAAAACAAAATTGGCAGTATTTCACTATCAGGACATGTCACACACACCAGTACATGTCCTATCTTTCACCTATACTGCACCCTGCCCAGGGGGTACCTTGGGCCTACCATAGGGGTGTCTTTCATGTAGAAAAGGGAAGGTTAAGGCCTGGCAAGTGGGTGCACTTGCCAAGTCGACATGGCATTTAAGTACTGTGCACAGGCACTGCAGTCGCAGGCCTGAGTTACCTTTTCAGGGCTACTCATGTGGGTGGCACAATCAGTGCTGCAGGCCCACTAGTAGCATTTAATTTACAGACCCGGACACACTTCAGTTCACTTTACTAGGGACTTACCAGTAAATCAAATAAGCCAATCAGGCACAACCAATTGTAACAACAATTTACACAGGGAGCACTTGCACTTTGACACAGATCAGCAGTGGGAAAGTGCCCAAAGCATCTAAGCCAGCAAAAACGAAATCCAGCACAGAATCAAAATACAGGAGGTAGAGGAAAAAAGTAACGGGAAACTAAACCAAAGATGCCAAGTCTAACAACATGTCTCCTGCATTTCTCTATCTTTAGGAAAAATTGTCATGCCCACTTCCACTTCCGCCTTTGATATATGTTGAAATATTCAAAAACAGTGTTAGGAAAGTGTTAAGATGAGCCGTGGACAAATCAGACTGGAGGCGGGATGCTTCAAATGTAAGTTTACTTCTCAGCACAACCTGGCATCCGACCACCTCGACAATCCAGCAGCAACTGAAAACTGCTGAGTGCCGTCAGCCTCACATTCTATTAGAACACAGAATAAAGAACGTGCATGACAGAGATATGAAGCTCCACGTGGGAAGCAGGTGAGTGACATCATAACAGAAAGACATTCATCAATTGTGCCAATTTATCCTTCATTTGGTTTCAAACCCTATCCCTGTGGGTAAGCCTAAATCAATGCCACCACAGTGCACAATCATGAGGTTAGGATGCTCGCAATGCAAAATGCTCTCAATCAAAGGCAATAGTTGATGTCATTTCATACCTCTCTCCTTCAACTGACAATGCCTACCTTTATCAGACTTCTCTTGTGCCTTCCTCCTTTTTTCACATTTACCTTGCACAAACCATCAGATGGAAATGTATTCTCCATCTACACTCTTTAGATTTTTTAACCTTGCAACCTTCCTTTCAACATAACAAAAGGAGAACTAATTTGGAATGCTTTGCCAACACAGATTAATGGTCAGCAATGACTTTAACCAATGTCTGACATGTGACATTGTGGTATGTTAAGGAGAGGGTGCAGAAATACACTGGAATTATGTTTATGCATTTATTCTGTAGTCCGCAATTTAAAGTGCTAACAAGTGCCCTGTCTGATTATCTAGTTAGTGTTCCTCTGAGTTCAGCCCACTTACCATGGGCCCATCTTTGTTCTTGAGTATGTAGCCATACACATACACATATAGTACCACTCTATATTCATTGCAGATATTTTCATTTATGAGCACTTACACATTTATAAGCCATAGCCGACAAGCTTTGTATGCTACATGCACTGCAGCTTTTCCAGCATAGAACGAGCAGCTTTGGCAAAGTTGCCCCTTGCCCCTGTCCATGGATTGCAAGAGGTTGGCTGGGATGTCCCACTCTTTTGGTCAATAGTCAACTGGGAAGAGCTGGATGCATACAGAGCAGAACTGATTGCACCTTGGCTAATGCTCATAACCAGGGGTGGACATAACTTGCGTAATTTGCAGTGCCATAATTACACGAAGGTAGAGCAAAGTTATCCAAGATCATTCAGAATTACGAAAGGAACATAAACCTAAATTTAGTGCTATTTCCTTAGCTTAAAATGCTCCGTCATGTCCAAAATGGAAGCAAAGATGCATTTTGCGCTATTAAAATAATGCTAAATGTAAACAAAACACGAAAGGCAACAGCAATCTGGCGCTCTCTTCCTGTACTCTTGCGGAAAACATTTTTCACCCAAATTACACAAAAGTAGGCCAGTAGGTGTAATTGTGTGATTTTTGGTAATTTCACATTATAAGAGTAACGTGAAATTACCAAAATTACTCCGATGACTCCAGGGTAATTAAAATTTCACCCATGCCTGGTGATAACGCAGTTGTGATTGCTATTTCAGATCTGACGGATGATAGTAAACTGCCTCTCACTTCATACATTGTGGCATGAGCCAGTCTCTTAATTGTCACAAAGTCATCTCTGATATGTCCAGGATCTGTACAGGTGAGATGTACATACCTATCTTGCATTTTCATCTGCATTGATTTTCCTGGAGTCCAGAGACATGCTGCTTCTTGTTCTGAGAACTCTCAAAGTGTAAAACCACTGGATTCAAGCTAGCCCGGCTGATGACGGCCAATTAGACAGAAACCGGTCCCTGGATGCTTGTTTTTGGTCCAGGGATGACATGGCTTGGCAGTTCGGGCTGGACTGTTCCCATGAAGCACAGGGTCAGACTGATTTGCATATGGCCATGTCTGAACTGGGGTGGTGGAGTGAGCTAAAGAATGATGATGCATTGAACACAGATCAGACTGGGGGTGAGCGCTTGCACTGTTCAACACTCCGTCCATCATCCCCTTTGGTTTTGCTTTGTTCGCCCTAAGTTGGCAGGGTAAGCCCAGACGTGGGTCCCTTGCCACTTTGCCACTGGATTCAAGCTAGCCTGGCTGATCACGACTGATTGGCCAGAAACCGGTCCCAGGATGCTTTTTTTCTGGTCCAGGGAAGACATGGCTTGGCAGTTCGGGCTGGACTGTTCCCATGAGACACAGGGTCAGACTGATTTGCATATAGCCCTGTCTGAACTGTGGTGGCGGAGTGACCTAAAGAATGATGATGGATTAAACCCAGATCAGTTGACTGCGGTGAGTGCTTGCAATGTTCAACACTCCGTCCATCATCCCCTTTGGTTTTGCTTTGTTCGCCCTAAGTTGGCAGGGTATGCCCAGACGTGGGTCCCTTGCTCACTTTGCCACTGGATTCAAGCTAGCCTGGCTGATGACGGCTGATTAGCCAGAAACCGGTCCCAGGATGCTTGTTTCCCATCCAGGGAAGACATGGCTTGGCAGTTCGGGTTGGACTGTTCCCATGAGGCACAGGGTCAGACTGATTTGCATATGGCCATGTCTGAACTGGGGTGGCGGAGTGAGCTAAAGAATGATGATGGATTAAACCCATATCAGTTGACTGGGGGTGAGTGCTTGCAATGTTCAACACTCCGTCCATCATCCTCTTTGGTTTTGCTTAACTCTCAAAGTGTCACATCAAATGTCTGAACATGAACACAGCAATCATTGTCACGTCTGATTCACTTGCTACACAGTGTGGACTGGCCTTCATAGAGGGCATGGCATTACCTTAATTATGAAGCATTCTGTCTCCATGCTAAAAAGATGCCTTACTGCACATGTTTGTTTAACCACATGAGGTTGTGTTCATGTATGTTATGCAGTATCATGCCGACGTGCTGTGACACAATCACATGATATTAGTCATCACAAGCACTAAATATCTCGTCTTTTTCTGTGACAACATACAGACCCCCATATATTGGATGGAGGAACAAGATGTTGTTACGTGTTGTTTAGTGACCTCAACTTAAAATATAGTACCTTACTGGCATATTGACAATGTCAACTACATTTTGACATGGGCAGCCAGCCACAATGGGCCAAACACCATGGATGTCTTCCTCAAGACTGATTGTCATTGTATTGCAATGAGTAATTTTGTACATGGCAGACAAGAGATTATGTTCTCCCACAGTGGATGGTGGCAAGTCCATTCCACTTCTATTGCACAAGTAAACTCATTGGCTATTGAGTTTGCATAATGTCCTGAACCAGGAAGTGACTGCATCCACCAGTAAAATTTCTACGTTTGGACGTCTCATAGATGAAATGTCCAGAAATTCATTGCTCAGCCCTCACCCAAAATGGGACAGGTCTCTGGACCTGCTCTGTCTATTACTTTGCTTGTCAGTGAAAATTGCTTGGGGTCCCCAACTTTACCCAGTCCCAGGTCCAGGAGTAGGCAGAGGTTGCAGTATAACATCACTCTCATCTGTACGGGAGGCAGGTAACAGAGTGACTGACATGCCAATCATAGCAATCTGTAGAGGGGTCCAGGAAAAAGGCGGCCAGGACTTGCACAGTCGGCACTGCCACAAACAATGCAAGGACCTGCACCACTGGAGACTTCTGAAGGGCGAAGACTTGCTGTGGAAGTCCCCCTGCTATGGAAAATGCGCCGTGCTGGTTGATACCCAAGATGGAATGGATCCTGGAGGCGGCCTTCTCTGACATGGCACAGAAGTTCTTGAAAAAGCTACACCAATGGAGGGGGATAAGCACATTTGTATCAAGTTAATGCTTTGCTTGTAAGGTTATCTGAGTGTAAATCCAAGGGTGTAGTCTAATTTGTGTGATGACTGTAATTCGTATGTTTTCACTGTGGACCATTTGTGTAGGGAGGTACCATACATACATTTAGATACAGAGTTCAGTGTGATATGTTATTGTATGTTTACGATACACTGTCACATTTTATCTGAATCATCGTCCACTGGTTTGGCATGTGCCAATTGTGTTCAGGCAGGAGATTGCTTTATCATGGATAGCCACTTCTTTCAGCACAAGAGTTAAAAGTGTCCATTGAGAGCCAAAGAATGACATTTGACATATATTTATGACACAAATTCATCATCATAGCTGAAATTGTCAGCTATGTTGCCCCATGCATTCCTTTTCATTTCAAGTGAGAATTTGACTTTTTCAAATTTTCATCTCAATGGGTACACCAGCTAAAATCTTCACATGTTCAATGTAATTTATGTCTCTCCACCTTAGTGTGTTGAGATGATTCATGCTTGGATAACCATGATCGTTTGTTATGGTTAGGTGCGCTTTGTAGAGTGAAAGAGGTCACCTGCTGTCTCAGTTCACACAACATTTAAAATGTGGTATGGGGTGGTTCCTATCCCTGAAAATGTCTGTGATGGAATTTGCAAAGACCTACGAGCAGCATGAATAGTTCAGCCTCCACATGTCTGTTGTCTCATCCATTGGATTTGTATTCATTTATTGGATATATCTGTAGGTTTTTATTTAAATTACAGTATCCATATGGATACACTAGGGATTGTCATGTGTATTCTACTTTCAGTACCGCACCATTATCAAGAGGAGGAGGCTCATAGCAATTTTAGAGACATGGAGTTTGTGCCACCATGGTCTAAAGATGCCTGGAGTGTGACAGCACCTCTTACTAGTAGAGTAGAGAAAGAGAAGGCTGGTATGGAAGCACACGCTGGGACAACACTTGAAGATTCCAAACCTTCTGCAGCTGGCCAGTAAATTCTCTTTTCTCCAGCCGCCACCACCTCTCCTGTACCACATCCCAAAATAAAACTAAGGAGCATGTGCTATGGTCTTCTTTACAATTGGCATCTCAAGGCATGTTTCAACCCCTCCTTGCATCACAGAAGGCCCTGTCCAAAACTGGGTACACTTTGCTGGGCAGACAGCAGTGATGAAGGCTTTGCAGGAGCATCAATTTGTGGATCTTCTGGAGGGCATGTATTCACCGCTAGCTGTGCATCACAGAAGTGGATGTAGAATAGAAGCCTCCAAGGACAAAGGACTCCCCACCTCTGATCTTGTTTCCAACAAACCTTTTACTATCACCCTTGTCTCCCAAAGTTGACTTTTCAGTTGCCTTCCCAACCCTTCCTAAGTTGTTGAGATACAAGGGTCCACACAACAGCTCCACTGTAGGGGAGGGGTCCCTGAGGCTGATAATCAATGACAAGACTGATGGCCAGTAAGGCAATAGTGTCAGCAAAGACTAGGGGCAAATGATCTTCTGCCTTGCATTTGCTTTCTTTTTAATGAGCACTCCAATTTTGCCTGTTCTTGAATTTTACTTCTTCTTCTTGTTGTTATTTGAGTTGTTGTTCTTCTTCCCTTCATATTATTATTGTTTTACTTTGTAATCGGAAATTGTGTTGCTTACATTTTGGGGTGATTTTTAAAACAAATATTTAACACTTTTATATTACCTCTTTTCCACTTTCCCTATCTAAGTTGTGTTGCATTTTTTCTTGTTCTCTTTTTTTCACCTGTTTTTTTTGTCATTAAGGATATTGTATTATATGTGAGTAATATTTTTTTCATTTATGTTAGTGAATATTTTAGTTAATTCTGCAACAGGTTTTGCTTACAGTTCCTCTTTTCCCACAGTTTATGGTGTTCTATGTTGTTACCATTCCCCACCTTTGTTTTTTGCATCCTAGATTTAATACAGAATAAATGATTCTTTTACATACAAAAGGTGCTTATGTTGTCCTCGTTTGTTAATATATTATGCCTATTAAACATTTCCTGATGTTTATCGTTAGGGAGGATGAAAGACCATTTTTCTCAACCTCTTCCTCCCCTTTTTCTAACATCTTCATCAGATACTTTCCTGTCCAGTGATCACAGCAGATGTTAACATTTTAATACTATACTGCTGCACTGAGAGGCAGTGGCATTAATCAACAGCTGAAGTGACATTTCTAGCATTGCATTTAATGTGCATTCTGTTTATTAGTTATATTTATGTCTATCGTCGCATGTGCAAATCATTCACCACATATAGGTTTCTGTTACATTCAATGCTGTGACCTTTATAACTGTCACTCTTTTGCAAATGTATTCTGTGCAGTGGCACAGCCATGCTGCTACTGGGGTGTGCTTGTGGCCTGTGACCTGCTATTTCTGTTTTTTGTCAAACGTATGTTTATCAGCATTTCGCAAGAGAGACATCGTTTGCTTCACTTCAACAGGAGTATCCGTGTCAGAAGATACAACACACTCTGTCACAGGAGAAAACAAAGCTGAGAATGCATACTCGGACAACTCCGTGCTCATCTGCAGAACAAAAGCTATAGCGATCCATACAGTTTCAAAAGGTACATAGGCATGGTATGTCCTATTTATCAAAGTAGGTGCTCATAGTCCCTTATGTCATGACAGGGTTACACTGCAACCTTCCAGTCAGGAAGGCACTCCCAGAAAAAAGAAATATTCCAAACGATTAACCTATAAAGTTCCCCTCATTGCCCCCCCACATCCCCCATTAACAAGGTATACATGGTGGGGACACAACACATGAAAGCTGAGTGACCACCTGGGTCAGGGTATAGTATGTTAGAGTTGAAAGAGATGCATATCCCGGATTGACGGAGGACACACCGCCGAGTGCAGACCTCTAGTAAGGAAGGTGACTAAGGGACCCCATTTATATTCAAAGCTTTTATAATTATTGTGGAATATGTCATCCATTCTCTCCAGACAGAGAAGTTTCCAAAGTCTCGCATGCCATGTTGCGAGGGAAGGGGCTGACCTCTTCATTCAGGCTGCTGCCATTGCCACCTTTGCACCCCAATACACGTCCACATGATAGCCTTGTCCGCCTTAGTCTGGTGTTCTAAGGAGGGAACCAGGAGGCCCAGTAGAACCCCTTCCTTGGTGGTCGGGATTGGGTATCCCAGCATGGTTTTAATTTGTGCTAGAATCTCCTCCCAGAAAGGACTTATGGTTGGGCAATCCAGTCGGGTTGGGAACGATTAGCTTAATCTTGGCGGGGACAAGGTACCAGTCCATTAGAGTTTTTACGTGTGCTTCTCGAAGTTCTAGGGAATGATTGAATTTCGCTATATCGGACCAAAGTTCCGTCCAGTCCCTGACCTGGACATCGCGCTGCAGCACCCTCTCCCACATGGACATGTACCTCGGATGAGCCAAGTGCGTGTTGGAGAGCAGATAGTTATAGAGAAAGGAGATCACCCCCTTCATGGAGCCCACCATTCACACATACGTCTCAAACCCTGTTTTCTCCCTCGTGGCACCGTTCCATATGAGGGGGGTGAGTGCCCACTATCGAAGTTGAAGGTAGTGGAGTGTTCTTCTGGTGGTAAGTGGAAGTCCCTTCTGCAGCTATCAAAGATGAGGATGTTGTGGTTGTGGAACAAGTGGTCAAGCATGAGACAGCCTCCCTCCCTCCAGGCATCGAATGGGCCTTTGTGCAGAGCCAGCGGAAAGGCTGTATTAAAGTGAATGGGTGTGTATGGGCAAGGGAATGTGGTCCAACCCTTTCCCCCTGACCCCGAGTCCCACACCTTCAAGACGGTGCGTGTGGGGGTGCTAATGTACACGTTAGCAGGTTGCTCCCTTTTGGGTTTCCAGATTAGGTCCCAGACTGTCCTACCTGCCACTCCCCTATCCATATGGAGCCAAAGCTTCCCCAACTCCCTCTTGAACCACTCCCTCACTTTCCGCAATTGGGTAGCTTTGTAATATAAGCCAAAGTCCGGTAGACCCATCCCACTTTTGGCCCGCGGACGCCTCAGTATGGAAAAAGATAGGCAGGCTCTCCCACCCTGCCAAATGAACCGTGTGAGCAACGATTTGACTCTGGGGAGGAAGGCTGCGTCCAAGTCAATGGGTAGGGTCTGCAACAGATACAATAATTTGGGCAATAGTGTCATCTTGACAGCATGGATGCGGCCAAGCCAAGAGATTTATAGGGGTTTCCACTGCTTAAGGTCATTTTCCAGCTGAGGGAGAGCGGCTGGAAAGTTGGCCTTATAGAGCCCTTCAACCCGTGGGGTCAGCTAGATCCCCAGATATTGAAGAGAGCGGTTGGACCACTGCAAAGGGGATTGAGATTGGAGGGCACGTGCCTCAGCGTCCTGAAGTGTGAGATTGAGGACATAGGATTTGTCCAGATTAGCTTTAAAACAAGAGTCAACTTCGAACCTTGCTAATTCTAACTGCAGTGCCGGAAGTGACCGGGATGGGTCCGCGAGGGTTAGGAGCACATCGTCCGCAAAGAGCGATATTTTGTGATCGTCGCCTCCAAAGGGAATCCCCTGGATCTCCAGATTATTTCTAATGGACATCAAGAACGGTTCAAAGCTTAGCGCAAAAAGCAGGGGTGACAGAGGACACCCCTGTCTAGGGCCTCTCGTAAGAGGGAAGGGGGAGACAACACTCCATTAACCTGGACCCTAGAGTGGGGCTGCGAATAATTGGCTTTAATCATGCGGATACATTTATCTGCGAAGCCAAAGGATGTAAGGACGCGAAAGAGAAATGCCCAATCCAGCCGATCAGACGTCTTTTCGGCATCTAGCCCCACCAAGACCGCTGGTATTTCCTGCTTGGCGGCTTTCTCTATTAGCTGTATCGTGCGTCTAATGTTTTCGTGGGTTTGTCGCCCCTGTATAAAGCCGGATTGATCGGGATGGATAAGGTCTGGCATTAAATCCTATATCCGATTCGCAAGAATAGTAGAGTAAAGCATCGCGTCTGGGTTTAGGAGGACTATTGGGCAATAAGAAGCACACAGCTGACCATCCTTCCCAGGCTTAGGTATGATCGTTACCACTGCTTCAGCCATCGAGGGGGTCACTTCTCCAATTTACATCATATGGTTAAAGAGGCGCGTGAGGTGAGAGATAAGATCGGGCGCAAAGGTTTTATAGAAGTGGGCGGTGAGGCCATCTGGTCCCAGAGCCTTGTGCAGCTTAATAGCTGCGATAGTCGCACCCACTTCTTCCGTGGTTATAGGGGCCATAAGTGTATCATTCGTGGCTTGTGAAATGCGGGGGAACCACAGGGAGCGGAGGTAGCTATTTTGCAAGTTTGCATCTTTTGATTCTTCGGTGTATTGTGCCTTGTAGAAGGCTCCAAAGAGGTCAGCCTTTTCCCTATCCGTGTGGACCAAGCCTTTTATCCCATCCCGTATGACTGCAATGTATTCCCTCTCATGTTTCTCTCGCAACTGCCTCGCCAGGTGTCTGCCTATTTTGTTACCTTGTGTGAAAGAGGTATCACGTAATTTCAAAAGTGTGTATTCCACCCTATTATTGTAGATTGCTTTCAGTTTACCGTGCAAAGCTGTAAGGGGGCGCAGTGTCACCCTGGTGGGATTGTTCTTGTCTGCCTGCTCTGCCTGCTCCAACTTCTTCTCTAGTCCCTCCCGCTCCCGCGCCCGCTGTTTATTCAAGGTGGAGTTAAGCTCGAGACACTTCCCTCGTATAACTGCCTTAAAGGCATCCCAATTGTTACCCGGGGAGGTGTCGTCAGGCTTGTTGGTATTAAAATATGCTGTGATGGCTTCCTGTAGTTCCGTACGTGAAACCCTATCCTGTGTGATGGAAACTGGGAAGTACCAATTGTGGGTCGTGGCAGGGCCCAAGACCCATTTCAAGCAAATCAACATCGGGCTATGGTCCGAGACAGACAGGGGAAAGATCTTGGCCTCATGAAGTGAGACTAGCAGTCTTTGGTTGAAAAAAATTTAGTCTAATCGGGAATAGGTATGGTGTACATGTGAGTAGAATGTGTAGTCTCTAGTCTGTGGGTGCAGGTTTCGCCAGGCGTCCCGGAACCCTAAGTCGTTGGCCCCTCCGCAAAGTGTTCTATTTTGTCTAACAGGGTGTTGAGAAACCCCGATTGGCCCGTGTTGGGAGCATACGATGCAATAAAGGTGCACAGCGTGCCCCGTAGAGTACCTTTAACCAGGACCATCCTACCCTCCTTATCTGAATGGACATCCAATGGCTGGAATTTCATCGAAGAGTGAAATAGAAGTGCCACTCCCCGTTGTTTAGTAGGCGCTGCCGATCTATAAATAAGGGGATATGATTTGTGTTTAAGCCTCAATTTGTCAGTTCTCTGAAGATGCGTCTCTTGGAGCGCCACTATATCGAAGTGGTCCGTGAAGTACTTTCAGATTTTCTGCTTCTTCTGCGGGGAGTTGAGACCCTTGACATTCCACGAGGCAATAGTAATTACCATCTTGCCAACTGTGATTCTCTCCCCCCCTCCCCTAGGCCTGCCACCCCACGCCCTCTGAATGGAAGATTCGGGAATGAGATATCCATGTACATCCCGTAGTGAAGACGCATCCATCTCAATGCCCTGTTGTGGAGTGTTGAAGTATTGCCACCACCAACCCCCCTCCCTCCTCCTCCCATCAACGTAAAAGAAAGAAGAAAACATCTAACCCCCAACAGTAATAACTGAAACATATGTCCAAAAGAAAAAGATACCCCACCAAGGGTGGAGTCACCTATTCAGAGAGCTTAGCGGATGGAGTGACCAACAGTCCCATCCGTGCCCATCTCTGGGGCTGCCCATCAGTTCAGGTTGCCGACTACATCAGTCTAAGTTTCTAGGCGGCGTCCGAGGTTCCAAATTCGGGCATCTTCCAGCAGGCGTAGGCCGGCATTGTCTCCATGGTGAATTGACCGGCCTCTCCACTCGGGGGCCCAGAGCTTGCAGCCCGTGCAGGAGCATGGAAGCGGGAGAATAAACTAAGTTCTCACTTGTGGTTCCCTTTGGAGGACATGGACCATCCTGCCGCAGAGGATTAACCCCAGCCATTTATGTGTGTGTAGATGTGTGTTGGTGTACCTGTTTCGGGTTAGTTACTTGCATGAGTGAATGAATTTAATTGAATTGTAATTCTCTATCCTGTGCTTTCTACAAAAATAGGCATTGGAAAGCTGGTACAAACAGGTAAAAATGTTTTATGTAATGGGTGCAGAGAGCTTCAGCCAAGCTCTACTGATTGATAGATAATGACTAACACATATGCAATAGAGGGATCCAGGACTTTGGCTTCCCTTTTCTGCAGACCATCGTAAATGTTTTTTTCAAATTGAGTATTAAATCCTCTTCCTGCATATATTCTGTAAACTTCTCAATTAGGCACTGGAACCCGTTAGTGGTTCGAGACAGAAGAACCGCATCATCCGCATTAAGAAAAATAGGGACGGCGCGGTTACCAACTCTAGGTGCATTGGCTTTTAACTTTTGCAGATATTCTTCTACTCCATTTATATATAAAGAGAACAGGAGTGGGGCAAGAACACAGCCCTGCCTAATCCCAAGTGTTACTCTAAAATGGGTAGTACATATTTGTGACAGGTAGGCAATAATATGACTTGGAGCGCCCATGGAAGCCAAGGTCTGCCATAATTTTACATGATTTACTAAGTCAAAAGCACTTGTGAGATTGACAAAACACAAGTGTAAATGGCCCTTTTTTGCAACTGTATATTTACTAAATATTAAATGCAGGTTGATGCACTGCTCAACAGACCCTATCTCCCTTCTGAATTCATAATGTGAGTCTGTAAGAATTAAGTTTTCTGTTGCCCAGATTTCCAGTCTCTCCAGAAGGATTCTGCCCATCAATTTGGACGTTGTGTCAAGTAGGGAACTAAGGCGATAGCATTTAGCATCACCTCTATCGCCTTTAAAAAAATCTGTACTATGAAACTTTCTGTCCAAGTTCTGGGCACAAGACCACCCGCTGCAGTGTTACATACTCTTTGTAAAATGTGGTCCCAAAGACCTGTATCGGTCTTAAAAGTATCTAATGGAACCCCATCAGGTCCAGATGCCTACCATTTACACATCTGTCTAGGGCCGCTGTAACCTCATCCAGAGTAATAGGGGCCAAATTGGGAGAGTCCATGATTCTGAAATCTCTGTTATCTGGTAGAACAAACATTTCATTATCTGGGTTAAAACCTGTCCAAAATACTTTAACCAGTCCCAGGACTGGACCAGGCTCATGATTTCTGCTGCAGCATGATCTTTAAAATAGGGATGGTGAACTGTTTTCCAAAATAAAGGGGCGTCTCATGCATTAGCCGCTTGAGATCATTTTTCCCTTGCCTGATCATGTATTTCCCTTTTCCTTCGATTGAGCGTATGTTTATATAGCCTCCTTTGTGTTTTTATTAATTCACTATCTCTAACATTTAGGGCATTTTTAAGGCCTGATTGGCTTTCATGCAATGACAGTCAAACCAACAAACATTTTTAAAGGCTATCTTTTTGTACTTAATTTTTAGGCCTCCTGAGGTTGCAGAGGTAATATTACAGAAGGACCTGATTATATGCCAGTCAGAAGAATCTCCCTTCTTGCAAATATCTATATCACTATTTTATCTAAAAATTGAATTGGATTAAGGACTGACCCTTTGATGCTGATGCCATTCTCTTCTTGTGTTGTTGAAATATTGGGGGCTAAACAAGACCCCTCTTGGGGCATTGTATTAAGTCTGAGGGTCAGAAATAACAGGTGATGTTCACTAAAAGGGATTTCTATCACCTCCAATTTCACTACCTGCCCTAGTACAGATTCTGAAATCAATATATGGTCAATGATTGAGGGCTGTCTGTGGCCTTCGTTGGTTGGTAACAGAGGTTGTCCCTCTGCAATGGACTGGTTCAATAATTCTAGATTATATTTGTGCATAGCACCGTTAATGGTAAATAATTTACACCATGCTTATTCCTGTATCCACAGTGTTCCCCTTTGAATATATATCACATTTCTTACTGTTAAAGTCCCCAGCCCAGATAAAAAAATAATCGCTTCTAATGTGTTTTGTAAATAAATCTAACTTCTTTTCAAGCGCCATTATGACCTTATTTGGAGTATCATCAAAAACATCCTTATAGAAATTAATTATTAAAAAACACTGATTATCGGAAGTTGAAAACCACAAGAATTGAAAGAATTGTGAGTTAGTATAGACTTTCTTTAAAAACAAGGGACATGTAACGGAAACCAAAACAGCATGTCCTCCTTTTGCCCTTCCATTCCAAGAGGGCGTCGGTGGGGTTGCAACTGTGGAAAATCCGGCAATGTGGAAAGAGTCTATATGCCAGGTGTCTTGCAAACAAATGCATAATTTGACATTTTCTAATTGAATCAAGCCGTGCTTCATCGTTTAACTTCCATGGTTCTACCACCAGGTTTTTATGTGGTGATACTTCAATTAAATCTGGTTCTTGATTGGTTAAATAGTTGGTGTTTTTTACATTATTGTTAACACAGAGATCATATTCTACAACCTGATGTAGTCAGTCAGGATCACTGCATGTTCTAAGGGGTGAAAATCTATTAGTCAGTGTAAAAGGTATATGCCACTCTGCTGGGGGTGGTCCATTATCTGGGTGGGTAAATTGCTCTACACCAGGTTTGTAAAAAAAATAAACACAGGGGCACTGCAGTAATAACGTCATCTTGATGTCTTATTGGCATTGCCCCAATAGTGCAAAATTCGCTGATCGGTTATCTTACCATTTCTGGGAAATGAAAATTTACGAAAAGGCAGTGTTTTAAGGATTTCCCCACCCAGTTTACTCTTCTTACCATAATCATGCTTTGGCAGAGAGAATTTGGATTGTAGTAACAGTTTTTAGTAAGCCAATGTACAACCTTGTTCTTCAGATCCCCCCAGTCCTCTTTATTCCCATCTAAAAGTTCTGGCACATTTTTCAAAATAATTGATAATTTTACGGGTGGTAAATGCAGGGGCCTCTGATAGTTTCTTGATGGTCAAAGAATGGAAGAAAATCTATCCGTATGTGTTTTATTAATTGTCATAGTGCTTGCATTGTTATCAGTCGGCAACACAGGTGGCCTATTGCACTCATCAATAGTCTCTCTTACTCAGCAGGATACTGATGGATCTGATGAAGTGACATTGACAGTTGTCTGTTGATTATGTTCCACAACTATGCTACCGGTTCTGGCCTTCGGGTGAATTACGCCAGAGGTTTTCTCAAGTGATAGTGACTCTGTGATCAATTTTACGATCTAGGCTACGTCACTTTTAATCTTAGTAATTTCTGACAGTAGTTTCCTTTTGATTTTGTCAATTTTCCCATGTAGGGATTCCAGGTTTTGTGAGTGGTTGGGAGTTGATGCACCTACTACACCCTTACACAATTTCTTAGGGTGCGACTGTATAAGAGGCTCATTTATTATGGTTTTCAATGTCTGTTTGCTTTTTTTTGCCAGGGGAGATTTCAAGTCTGTACTATTTGTTAAGACTGACATCACCAGTGGTGAAGTCAGCACATATGGTGCTTTACTTGATAGAAGATTACAATGAAAGAAGACGTACTTCCTCTTGAATGGAGTATTGATGTATATGTTGTGTGCTTGTATTTTAGTTGGCTGAGGCTTCCACCAGTGTCCATACAGAAGGATGAATATGTTTCCTCACCCCCAGGCCAATACTTTGTAAATTTAATTTGTAAATCTTCACTGACACTCTGGATCAGACCAGAAAATACGTTTCCTACAGACAGGACTTTTTAGGTAGTTTTTCCCTCTTCCCGGACCAGGGCTAGGAGGTGACTTATTTGGAAGAGGGTAAGGCAGTACCACCAATCAGAGGACAGCTGCAGGCCTCCAGCTAAAAGGAAGACCAGTGTGTAGTCCAGAGACCTAAGGCTCTGAATGGAGAATTACTTTAGAGTGTGAGCCACCTATGAGCATGGAGAATCTTGCAGCCAGAGGGCTAGTATTGACAACAAGATAACTGAGTGAAACGATTTAAAGTAGCTGCAGAGATGCTCTTCATGACTGCACAGCATGCTGAGGCTGCTCTTACCCATTCAGGACCATCCTTGAACCTAGTGGAGCTCACATCTGCTCCAATTCAGTCTCATGGGGACACACAGGTTTCTCTCCCTACTTCAGTTATTAGGATTGTGTCACTGGTTTCTTCCGTTCACATTCAGAAAGAATGTGCACTAACAGAGCAAGCTGTACCCACCTATTTAGTGGGGTGTAGCAAAGCTAATAGTTAAACAATGGAGTAGAGGGGCCTCAGTCTTGATATGAGCTGTGGCGGAGCTCCTATACCGTTAAAACAATCTTGCACTGAAAAGTAACAGCTTTCTCCTCGTGAGACCAGCAACAGACCAGCAACAGACCAACTTCCCTTGTTTTGAGGGCAGCATTTAGTGCACAAGATCCAAGTGTAAGAAGGTGCCAGTTCTTTCCCAGGTAGACACGATTTTTGAAAAAACATTTTGTATCTTGTATTCTGTATCCCCAGTAAGCCCTTTGAATTGTGGATGATGGAAGCTGGGCTTTGTAGGATTGACCAACAAGTGACTGTCTGATTCTGTTTATAAATCTCATTAAAATTCCTGCACAACTATCTCCTATCTTAGTCATCAGTTTGGGGTACTTAAAGCAACCCCTCAAGGCCTCAATTCCCAGTTCTCCAACATGCCAATCGAAATATGTGCCTGACATGTTCTCTCCCAGCTTCCTAGCTCCAGCCAGAGCCCATGTAGAAATTCCCATACTATTCCTGACAAGGAGTGATGCCCCCTGATATCTGTGTGATCCCATTACTACAAAGGAGCTCACTGATACTGTTCTCCTTCGGCATGTTGTTGAAAATGAGAAAGGCAGGTGTTTTTATGTGGGCTGGCATTTGAGAAGGGTAGCTCTTACTCTGACCGCAAGTTCCCAGACAGAAGGGTGAGACAGCTTGTCAGTTCTTTGGGTTCTCAGACCTTTATTTGGTGACTTCTGTCTTGACATCCAGGAATCACAAAGGAAACTGCTAAGTTACTGAAAACTCATTGACCCAGGAAAAGCTCACATCCTTGGGCCATTGGCACTCCTTAAATCCTTTCTTTCATTGAGAGAGGAATGTATGACAATTATCATATATGTCTTTTCCACTTGGCCATTACCACTCGGATGCCTTAATCACATATGCCTTTACCACACATGATAAATATATGGAAGATAAGTAGATATAATCTTTCTTTATATATAACCTACTTTATATTGTTTGGAGGGAACCACAGGAAATTGAATTGTTGGTTTGTTAATAAGTATGGCACATCTCAGCTTCTTCCTGGAAAGTTTCAGGGTGACCCATCACTCGTGGGCCAAGAAAAAGGGGGGTCCCAAAATGCTTTCTCTTATACAATTTTACACAGGAAACTTGAACCACAATGCCACAAAAAAGGCTGGAGTGAAGTAGACTAAATTTGCAGGAAGTTAGATCTTGATCCAGAAAGCGTGTTTTTTGTCACGTGGTGTAAATCCGTTCAGTAGTTTTGAGAAATGAAGGATCAACATGTATGTATATTTCACATGATAGTACCTTTGCTAGTCACTTATGGAGGATCCATGGAGCCACACACTCAATCCATGCTTTGTGATTTGAAATAGCATAAGAAGGCAGGGGTGGTTCCTTACCCCTTGGATGGAATGTTGGGGTCACAGTGAGACCCTCCTTCTGGTGAAAATGGATCAAAAACGTTTGTTTGACAGCATGATAGATCTGCATTTCCCAGAGACAGTTTAAAAAACAGATATACATCCAAATAACTACACTCCCACACCCCACACACTGAGTCACACACACAGATACACGCCTAAGCACACCTACACACACATTCCTTCACTAAAACACAAAACTACACCCACAGACACCCCACACACTTAGTCACACATACCTCAACACTCTGTCACACACACCCAAACATGCACCTATACACTTTCAGACACATTCTCTAATGTGTGTGTGCACTTGCACACACACCTACACCCACACACACACCAAAATATATTCCCACACACAGCTCTGCACATATTCTATCACACTCATACACAAACACACAACTATATGCACCCCCAGACACTCAGTCACACACACAGAGACATTCTCCTATACACATTTCTACCCACATTACCACACATACACATGCCCACCCACTCAGTCACATAAACATCCAGACACACCTCCACAATGTTTGCACCCATTCTCTTCACAGACACAAAAACAGACACAGACACATATAAACACAAACACACTCATACACACAACCTTAATCACACCTCCACACACATAACTACACCCAGATATTCATCATCACATACACACCCAGATTCTCACCTATATACCCCTCCACATACATTCCCTTGCACACTCACAAACACTCAAACACCTCCACATACCTAGCTGCACACAACACAACCAGAAACAAGAAACACATCTCTACACATATTCCCCCCACACAACTACACCCTGACGTATATGCACACCCACTGACTCAGTCACACAAATACCCAGACATGAACAATCCACATGCCCGCACTTCCACACACAGTCCTATCTTTTCATGTGAATAAGGCCCCATATATAAAACACACACAGATGCACATGCACACACACATGTACATACCAACAGAACCTACACACACTTCCACACACATTCCCTTACTTGCAAACGTACACACTCTCTATCTCACACACACACACCAAACTACACACACACCTCCATACACATTCCTTCATACACAGACAACCACACTTTCACACACATTCCCTTGCACACACTCTCAATTGTACACACACACAAACACCTACACACTCAGATACAACACTCCCAGACACTCACTAAAACACACTTGCACACACATTCCTATGCACACACATAACTACATGACCACACACATTCCCTCGAGCACACACACACATCCAAAAGCACCAATATATGAACATCTACAGACACATAGGCAGTTGTGGTTTTGACTAGGAGTTTTGACTAGGAGTTTGGCTTACAGTTTTGAGTGTCCTAAAAAATAGTTAGAATGGATTCTCTGATCTGCTGTAGTACTGCTTAACCCCTTCGGTGCTCATGACGGAATGGTTCCGTCATGAGCACCGGTACTCCTGTGCTCATGACGGAACCATTCCGTAATGAGAACAGGGGCACTAAATCCCTCTGCTGCAGACAGCAGAGGTATTTCTCTTTTTTTATTGGCCTCGGGAGGTTGGGGAGGCTCCCCCAACCTCCCGAGGCCAATTTACATTTTCATTGCAATGCCGATCGCGCGCATGGCGCGCTGAAGGCATTGCAATGAAAATGAACCTGAAATGAGCCAAGAGGCTCATTTCAGTTTCACTTTCTACATGCTCAGGGGGCTATCTCAGACCCCTGAGAATTTAGAAAGTCAGGAGAGGTATCATTGGAAAGGGGAAAATCTCTCTAGTGGATCCCTGCGTTGGGATTGCCACAGGAGGGCGATGCCTAAGCAGGGATACACCCACTAGGCACCAGGGAGGGGGAGTGGCCCCTTGAGCAAGGGCCTTTGATCCCCCATAATATTTTGGGCAAATGTAGTCTTTCTGCCCCCCTGGGGGGCAGAAAGCCCAATAGATACCAGATATTTTTGTTTATATTTTATTTAGGGTTGGGGGCTACCCAATATGGCAACGCCAAAGCCCCCCTTGCACAATAAAAGTCATTCTGCCCCCCCTGGGTGCAGATGGGGGCAGTAGCCCCGAATCTGCCCCCCCGGAAAACTGACCCTTTTTTTGCAGAGTGCCTTGCTGTAGATTTTGAACCCTAGCTCTGCCGGCACCTAGAGAAACCCAGCAAACCTATACATTTTTGAAAACTACAAAACATCTAGGGGAAGCTAGGAATGGGGTGACTTGTCTGGCTCTCACTTAGTTCTGTTACCCAGAATCCCTTGCAAACCTCAAAATGTGTATAAAAAACACATTTTCCTCACATTTCTGTGGTGGAAAGTACTGGAATCTGTGTGGATCCACAAAATTCAACTCACTCCGCATTCCCCAAAGTCTTTCGAGAAAATGGTACCTCACTTGTGTGGGTTGGTCAAGTACCTGCGACAGGCAAGGGCCCAAAACCTAGTTAGGCTACATCAAAATTACCTATCACAAACCAACCTGGTTTTCAAGGGGGGTCCCATAAGCTTTTGGCCCCGGGCTCGGCGGCCATCTAGGGAAACCTACCAAAGCCACACATTACTGAAAACTAGACACCCGAGGGATTCCAGGGAGGTATGGCTTGCGTAGATCCCCCTAAGTTTTCTTACCCAGAATCCCCTGCAAACCTCAAATTTAATCACTTTTTCCACACATTTTTCTGTTGGAAAGTTGTGGCATCACTGGGCTGACACAAATTCCCTAACACCCAGCATTTCCCCAGGTCTCCTGCTAAAAATGGTGCCTCACTTGTGTGGGAGGCCCAAGTACCCGCGACGTATTGAGGCGACATCAAAATTGCCTATCACAAAACGACCTGGTTTTGCATGGGGGGGTCACCTGGGTTTTTGGCCCTGTGCGCGGCGGCCAGCTAGGGAAACCTGCCAAACCCACACATTTCTGACAACTAGACTCCCTGGGGATTCCAGGGAGGTATGGCTTGCGTGGATCCCCCAACGATTTCCTACCCAGAATCCCCTGCAAACTTCAAATTTGGCTGAACAAATCACTTTTTCCACACATTTTTGTGTGGGAAAGTTGTGACATCACTGGGCTGACACAAATTTCCTACCACCCAGCATTCCCCTAGGTCTCCCGATTAAAATGGGGCCTCACTTGTGTGGGAGGCCCAAGTACCCGCGACAGGCCAGGGCCCAAAACGTATTGAGGCAACATCAAAATTGCCTATCACAAAATTACCTGGTTTTTCAAGGGGGGGCACCTGAGTTTTTGGCCCCGTGCTCGGTGGCCAGCTAGGGAAACCTACCAAACCCACACATTTCTGAAAACTAGACACCTGGGGGATTCCAAGGAGGTATGGCTTGTATGGATCCCCCAAAGTTTTCTTACCCAGAATCCCCTGCAAACCCCAAATTTAGCTGACAAAATCACTTTCCCCATACATTTTTGTGTGGGAAAGTTGTGGCATCACCGGGCTGACACAAATTTCCTACCACCCAGCATTCCCCCAGGTCTCCTGATAAAAAGGATGCTTCACTCATGTGGGAGGCCCAAGTACCCGCAGCAGGCAAGGGCCCAAAATGTATTGAGGCAACATCAAAATTGCCTATCACAAAACAACCTGGTTTTGCAAGGGTGTCACCTGGGTTTTTAGCCCCGTGCTCGGCGGACAGCTAGGGAAAACTACCAAACCCACACATTTCTGAAAACTAGACAACTGGGGAATTCCGGGGAGTTATGGCTTGCGTGGATCCCCAAATGTTTTCTTACCCAGAATCCCCTGCAAACCTCAAATTTAGCTGAAAAAATAATCACTTTTTCCACACATTTTTGTGTGGGAAAGTTGTGGCATCACAGGGATGACACAAATTTCCCTTAACCCAGTGTTCCTCCAGGTCTCCCAATTAAAATGGTGCCTCAATCGTGTGGAAAGCACAAGTACCCATGACAGGCAAGGGCCCAAAACTTATTGAGGTGACATCAAAATTGCCTACCACAAAACGACCTGGTTTTGGAAGAGGGCCACCTGGGTTTTTGGCCCGGTGCTCAGTGGCCAGCTAGGGAAACCTACCAAACCCACACATTACTGAAAACTAGACACCCGGGGGATTCCAGGGAGGTATGGCTTGCGTGGATCCCTCAACGTTTTCTTACCCAGAATCCCCTGCAAACCTCAAATTTAGATGAAAAAATCACTTTTTCCTCACATTTTTGTGTGGGAAAGTTGTGGCATCACTGGGCTGACACAAATTTCCTACCACCCAGCATTCCCCCAGGTCTCCTGATAAAAATGGCGCCTCACTCGTGTGGGAGGCCCAAGTACCCGCGACAAGCAAGGGCCCAAAACATATAGAGGCAACCTCAAAATTGCCTATCAAAAACGTTTTGGGCCCTTGCCTGTCGCAGGGACTTGAGCCTCCCACACAAGTGAGGCACCATTTTTATTGCAGGAACACTGAGTGGAAAAAGTGATTTTTCCAGCTAAATTTTAGGTTTGTGGGGGATTCTGGGTAAGAAAACGTTGGGGGATCCACACAAGCCATACCTCCCTGGAATACCTTGGGTGTCTAGTTTTCAGAAATGTATGAGTTTGGTAGGATTCCCTATCTGGCCGCCGAGCACGGGACAAAAAAACCCAGGTGACCCCCTTACAAAACCAGGAAGTTTTGTGATAGGCAAACTTGTGCCTCCCACACGAGTAAGCCACCATTTTTATTGGGAGACCTGGGGTAACACTGGGTGGTAGGAATTTGTGTCAGCCCGGCGATGTAACAACTTTCCCACACAAAAATGTGTGGAAAAAGTGATTTCTTTAGCTAAAATTGATGTTTGCAGGGGATTTTGGGTGAGAAAACATTGGGGGAGCCATGCAAGCCATACCTCCCTGGCATCCCCCAGGTGTCTAGTTTTAAAAAAGTATAGGTTTGCTAGGTTTCCCTAGGTGCCAGCAGAGCTAGGGTTCAAAAACTGCAGCTAGGCACTTTGCAAAAAAAGGTTCATTTTTCACTGTGAAAATGTAGTGTTTCCACCTTGCGTTTTGGGCCGTTTCCTGTCGCAAGCACTCCTACCCACACAAGTAAGGTGCCATTTTTCTCAGAAAACTTTGGGAAATGCGGGGTGGGTGGAAATTTGTGTCTCCGCACAGATTCCAGAACTTTCCACAACAGAAATGTGAGGAAAATGTGTTTTTTTAGACAATTTGTTAGGTTTGCAAGGGATTCTGGGTAACAGAACCTGGTGAGAGCCAGTCAAGTCACCCCATCCTGGATATCCCTGGATGTCTAGTATTAAAAAATGTATAGGTTTACTAGGTTTCCCTAGGTGCCGGCAGAGCTAGGGTTAAAAAACTACAGCTAGGCACTTTGCAAAAAAAGCGTCATTTCTCACTGAGAAAATGTGGTGTGTCCACCTTGCATTTTGGGCTGTTTCCTGTCGCGGGCACTAGGCCTACCCACACAAGTGAGGTACCATTTTTCTTGGAAGACTTTGGGGAACGCGGGGTGGGTGGAATTTTGTGGATCCACGCAGATTCCAGAACTTTCTACCACAGAAATGTGAGGAAAATGTGTTTTTTTGGACAAATGTTTAGGTTTGCAAGGGATTCTGGGTAACAGAACCTGGTGGAAGCCAGTCAATTCACCACATCCTGGATTCCCCTGGGTGTCTATTTTTCAAAAATGTATAGGTTTGCTAAGTTTCCCTAGGTGTTGGCAGAGCTAGGGTTCAAATACTACAACTAGGCACTTTGCAAAAAAAGGGTACATTTTCACAATGAAAATGTGCTGTGTCCGCCTTGCGTTTTGGGCCGTTTCCTGTTGCGGGCACTAGGCCTACCCACACAAGTGAGGTACCATTTTTATTGGGAGGCTTAGGGTAACACAGAATTGTAGAGCAACTGTTGTTACCTATTGACTTTTGATGCATTTCTGCCTTCCAAATGAAAGACAATGTGTAAAAAAGAAGCCATTTTGAAAAATGACCTATAATTCTCATGCTAGTATGGGTACTTCCAATTTTGGAAATGTGCAAATATCTACTGTTTCTAAACTATATATTTTGTTCCCATTTCAGAAATACATAGGTGTCTTTCATACCGATTTTTCCACGTATACATTTTCCCAAAATAATTGCTATATACCCGGTACATAATAAAAAACAATTGCAAGATGCTGCTCAGTTATTGGGTCTGGGTTCGTAGGGTTCTTGGTGAACCTACAAGCCCTATATATCCCCACAACTAGAAGGGTCCAGCAAATGTAACGGTATATTGCTTTCAAACAGCTGTCATAATTAGAAGAAGTTACAGGTGAAAACGTTGACACAAATGGCTGTTTTTGTCAACTAATTTTCAATGTTTCCTATATTTAACTGTTAGTTTCTATGAAGAAACCTTGAAGGATAAACACAAATGACCCCTTGCTGAATTCAGAATTTTGTTTACTTTTCTAAAATGTTTAGCCTTCCAGGATCCATTAGTGCTGTCATACCCATTTCTACCATTAACTGGAAGAAGGTTGAAAGCACAAAAAATAGCAAAGATAGGCTATGTCCCAGAAAAATGCCAAAACTGTGCAAAAAAATTGGTTTTCTGACAAAAAGTCTGCTTGTCTCTGAAAGCTGAGAAGATGGTGATGTCAGCACCACAACCCCTTATTTGATACCATTTGCAGGGGAAAAACCAGGTGCTTTCATCTGTAGCCCTTTTTTCCTATTTTTCCCCCAAAAAACACAATTTAGCTGTATTTTGGCTAATTTCTGGGTCCCCTCCAGGGGAATCCAAAATCCCTGGATACCTTTTAGATTCCATATGATATTGGAAAAAAAGGATGCAAATTTGGCATGGATACCTCATGTGGTCAAAAAGTTACAGGGGCCTAAGTGCAAACTACCCCAAATAGCCAAAAAAAGGCTTCGCAGGGGGTGGGGGGGAAAGGCCTAGCAGCAAAGAGGTTACATTTCCAGAAAGCATGTTTATTTGCCTGGTGTGGCATCGTGATACAACGTATAAATAAAAAAGGATTTTCTGTAAAAAAAATAATTAACCATGGTTGATTAGTTGCTGTGTTGTGCTTGTGTATAGGTAAAACTGAATACATTCCTTGTTTGTAATAAGGAAGATCCTGTTTCTTTCTCATGTGAAATTTACTCCATCCTTTCGGTACACTCCTGGCATAACTAAGTGGATGTCACTGTGGCAAATTGAGCCCATCCCATAGTGATGGAAAAATTCTGAAAATTGTTTTGTTGACATGTCTCCTGCATTTCCCTATCTTTAGGAAAATCTGTCTTGCCCGCTGGCACTTCTGCCTTTGACATATGTTGAAATACACAAAACCAGTGTGAGTCAAGACATTTATCAATAGTGCCAATGTATCCTTCATTTCGTTTCAAGCCCCATCCCTGTGAGTATGCCTAAATCAATGCCACCACTGTGCACAATCATGAGGTTAGGATCCTTACATCCCAAAGTCCTCTCAATCATAGGCAATAGTAATGCCATTCCATACCTCTCTCCTTCAATTGACAACACCTATCTTTATCAGACTTCTCTTGAGCCTTCCTCATATTTTCATATTCACCTTACACAAATCATCAGATGGTAATTTATTCTCCATCCACCCTCGATTGATTTTTTTGAACCTGGCAACCTTGCTTTCAACATAAGAAAAAAATGAGAAATCCTTGAGTCCACATTAGGAGTGGTGCAAATTGCCCGCAGTCGTTTTTTCACTCGCTTTTCATTCCCTACAACCAATGCAGTTCATCCAAAAGAGATAACTGCATATATTCCTTTATCACCCTATTCAATCATTCCACAAGACCATTGCTCCTTCGATGGTACAAAGAGGTAAACACATGTTTGATACCTGGGTCTTTCAGGTACATTAAAACTCATTAGAAAGAAACTGTGGTCCATTGTCAGTGATAATTGCACTTGGTATAGCCACTCGGAAAAATCAATTCTCCAAAACGTCTTTTACTTTTGTTGCAGCCATGCTGCTCACATAAATCTCCTAAACCCATCTAGAATAGTAATCTATAATTCCATGATTCACTTGGCTAACTTCATTTAAAAGTCCACTTATTTCAACAGCCAGTTTGGACCAAACCAGTTATAAGATGCCACGGAGGAAATTTAAAGTAAGTTCTGAGCATCTGTAGGTGTGACTGGCACGGAATCAGGATCACAGTAACTGCTTCACAGGCATTCAAAACAAAACATTCCTAACCAATGTTACTAGCAACACTTCATAGCTAATGCTAACATCACACAGTCATTAAGACCCAGCAGAATCAAAACCTATACATATACTTTGACAATAGGGTAAGGGTAGAAGTTCATTTTAAAATGTATTGTGATTCACTTTAGGTATAGAATCTGCTATTCCACCATACTCTGGTAACCATGGTAACCAAAGCAAAGTGAGCTACAAAAGACTTTACTGTTGCTGCAACACAATAAAGGGGTTGCATTAGGTTTAACCAATAGCGGCTGCTCCCAGTGACATTTAAAAAAAAAAGGCTGCAATGTGATTGGGTAAAGTTGTCAAGTCTACAGATAGCTATACACCAAGTATAACCTTTTTTCTGCTCTGTGCGGTCCTTCCCACCAGTAATCGTGTGCTGAGGATGGCTTCAGGCAGTCCTCACACTCGAGGCAGGAAATCCCTCTGGTGCGAGCACCAGAGGAATTTTCTTTCACTCATTTTTAGCCTCTGGAGCTGGGCAAGAGCTTACCCAGCAGCCCAAGGCTTTTGATTTTTAGGATGCAATGATGATCTGTGTGCATGGCACGCTGATATCATTGCATTAAAGTGAAATGAGTTGATGGGCTCATTTAATTTTAACCCCTTCTGCGCGGCACGGATTACCGCGCTGTGCTGAAGGTTCTATTGTGCGGGCGGGGCCATGACGGAGCGGTTCCATCATACGCACAGCGCAACTGACGCGCATGACGGAACCGCTCCGTCACTCGCATCGAAGGGGTTAACTGCATCGGTGCTTGGGGGCATGTCTTAGCACCCCAAGCACTGATTTGGATGTGGGAGTAGTCATTGGAAAAGGGGGAATCTCCCCTTTCCAATGGTACCACTCACTTGTGGATCTTCTTGTGGATTGCTATAGGAGGGTGATCCCCAAGCAGGCAGCTGTCCACTAGTCCCCCAAGGGATTTTTTTAAAGGGGAATGTGGCCCCCTTGGCAATGGGAATATGCTCACCCCACCCCAGTCCCAAACGACTTTCTGGTCCCAAGGGTAGATTGGAGGTTCTTACTTCCCAGAAGGCCCACTACCCGCATCTGGGGCAGATTGGAGGTGTTTTCTCCAATCTGCTCCGGGCCGGAGGCCAACAGCTCACTGAGTAACAAGGGATTATATTAGGAGGGTAGTGCCCCCGCTGTAATGGCCTAGTGCTTCCCTATCCCCTGGGCCCAAAAGTCTTTCTGCCCCCAGGGGGTGTGTAAAAAGCCCAGTAGACACTAGGGATCAATGTTTTAAGGCATAATGGGTGGGGAGGCCTTCACTCACCCACATGACCCCAGCTGTTTTTCTGCCGGCACTGTCAGAGGCATATAGGAGTTATTTTTCTCCAATCTGTTCTAGGTGGGGGCAGAAAGCTTACTAAAACACCAGGAATTAAATTTGGAAGGGGGTGTGGCTCCCTTGGCAGTGGGCTAACGCTCCTCCCTACCCCCAGGCCCAAATGTTTTTGTGTCCCACCTGGGGCATATTGGCCTAGGCATTGAGCCTAACCCCATCCCTCAAATGACTTTCAACAGTCTTTCTGTCCCACCCTCAGAGGCAGATAAGGGGTCTTTCCCTCCAATCTGCCCCATGGCAGGGCAGAGGGCCCACTGGACACCAGGTAGTTTTTTTATTGCTGCAAAGTGTGACGTGGCATGCTACTGACCCACACAGCGGGCCTTGCCTCCACCTCCAATATGATCCCCCCAGTCTTTCTGCCCCCTGTGAACTAAAGCATCCCCTTATTTTTGGCAAGAAGGGAAACTTTGATTTTGGATGTTTTTTTCAAATACCAATGGGTTACACAGTTGGGCTAAGTCCCAATATCGTCCTACTTCTATGCTAAATGGCTGCCCTTTTTGGGCTTGGGTCAACTGCCATTTGAGAAAACTCCGAAATTTCTTCTGTAAAACTGGGCACCCAGGGGAGTCCAGTGTGATATACCTTGTGTGGACCCACAACGTTTTCTTACCCATAATGTCCTGCAAACCTCAAACTTAAAGGCTAAAATGTCACTTTTACCTTGCATTTTGGTGTCTGGAATCCGTAGGAATCCACAGATAGGAATCCACAGATTACTACCAACCAGCGTTTCCCCCCTTTGTCCCAATAAAAATGCTGTCCCATTTGTGTGACTTGGCCTAGTGCCCCTCACAGACACAAATCAAACCAGGGTCAATGAGAGTCGCTCTGCGAGACTCCCATTGAACTTGGTTTGATGCTTACTACACACGCCCAGCCACACAAGTGAGATAGCATTTTGTCCTGTATGAACATTTCTTGCAGTGGCTAGTGTCTCAGTACACTCAATTCCAAGGCTCAGTATGTGGTCATGCTCCTACTATGCACAAGGTTTCCACTCTGCAGTGCAAGCTGCATTTTGTGGCCACTCACCTAGTGTTTACCTTGTACAGAGCTATTGAAGAACACACAAGTCTCTCAATACACATATGCCCAATTAAATGGCCGAGTCCCTTCTACAAACTCAAAAAGGTTTGGGAGGTACCCTATTACTTGGTAAACGGATGGGTATAGATACTGAAACAAACACAAAGTTCCCTTCTCTTTCTACTCTGAAAACATGAGGATTCGATCCTCTAATTGGATTGGTTAACTTAGTTATAGTAAGGCCATACACTGAGATATAATAAGACAAATGTTATCAGGTTGCTGAATTTACAGACAAAAATATATGAAATCATACATAGAATAATCAATTTCTAATCAAACATATGAATTCAAAGGAATGTATTATGAATATTTTATTCAAAAGATTCATGTTCTGTACAATTGATATTAACAAAGTTAAAAACACATTTAAAATCATATATTCATCATATTTTTAAATAAAAGTAAAACAATATGTGCAATAAATACATGAAGAACAACTGTCGAAGGGGCATTTTGGTGCTAAGGTGGATCATCACCTTCTTCAGGACAATAGTTCAATATTTAAAAATCTGAATAGAATGTAAAAAACTTTATTAGAAAGAGATTTTTTTAAAACATTCCTTTGTTACATTATTCATGATTTATATTTAGCAACCTAGGAATAAGTCTGCATGGTAGAAAAGTGTGGGCCAAAAACATTAATTTAAAACAAAGAAAGATTACTCAAACATAATAGTTTAATACCCTGGGTCTTATTCATATTAATAGTAAACCCGTTACATACCTATTGATTTATATGGAAGCTCTGATATTTGCCTCCAATGAAGGGAAGAGTATTCCATTAGGATCAGACCCTCTTCATATTGTCTCATTTCAAATATAGAATGGCCTGAATGAACTTACCCATATAATTTTCTTTGGAGGGTCTTTGTTTAGTTTTCTCACCCTTCTATTTCTATGAATCCCTTCAAGGCGTTAATGTAATACATACGGGGGTGTGCAAAAATATGCTATTTGGAATTATTTAAAAAAATATATATCCCCAGGTTTTCGCATTCTAAATACAGAGCCAACTTCACTTTGAATTGCTAAAAGATAAAACCACTTTTTAATCGTGTGGCTTACCTTTATTAGTCACACTTCGATGGGATCATTCACAAATAACTTTTATATTGTCAGGTCCATTTTAACACAAAATATAGATCTGAAAAGATTTTTTATAAAGAATCACTTATTACAGAGTATACTAAATGGATTTGTTTGGGGGTTTTTATTCTAGTCAGTATAAGCAAGTTAAATTTGACTTATCTTACCTCTAATTAAAATCTTGTTTAATAGATCCACCCACTTTTTCTTCTTTAGGGGTGCTGGTTCCAGTAAATTTTA